>NW_027491216.1:0-1273542 GCF_021521415.1 Bidens hawaiensis | reverse complement strand
AGTCCCCAGGTAGGTAACGGGCCCATCTATGATATATTCAGTTACCAGCCTAGACAGGACGTCCCGACTACCGGCACCTCCACCCTTCCAGTTACTCGCAATGTCCATCACAAAAACCCGTATTTTATATTTATACGTATGGCACATATATAGGAATATATGTGTATTAATTGTATATATCATTTCCTCATGTATACGATAAGTATTATTAGTATTTTCGTCTTCGTAACATATAGTTATCACATCCTTTGTTTTTATAACATTATACATGGGTATTTATATTTTCATTTGCGTATATAGGAATAAACGTGTACCTTGTATTTTACCCGTACAATCATCGTTATTTTTATTTCCAAGACTTGATTCAAGGATTGCACCTTATGTTTAATGTGCACTTTTATTTATACTTTTATCTTTATTACTAGCACTCATATTTTATCATTATTATTATTATTACTATTATTATTTTTACTTTTATGACAAACCGATACGGTTTTTAATACGTTAGTTATACCCTTTTTAAAGTTTAACATAACCAAAATTCCATCTTTACATTTATATCATCTTGTTTATTTATAAGTGGCTTTTACTACTCAAGATCATTTTTACCTTAACTAGGTGTTCTATTAACCTTAACCTTCCTTAAACACCCTTTAAATCCTTTATATCTTTTACTTAACATGATTTATCCTTAATTATATGTCATTTCAACACACTTCAAGTTTATGTTTATGTCTAATCACCTCATTATGTATATGTATCTTAGGCTTAGTCCATGTTTTTCTACTAAACATTATATGGCATTAGTACCTTGGGAATGTCGGTTTTTGAGCGATTTAAGACGAGATCCAAGTTCCTTGATGTTAACCACGATGTTAAGAGTCTACAATATGTTCAAATAACATGAAATAGGTGGATTAGGGTCAAGTAAAATGATGAGACCGTGGCTGGACAGAATCTGTGTTTTTCCAGCCACCATAAACTGTTACAACTCGAGTTTTCGGCTTACCTAATGCTGAAATGAAGCCGGAAATGGATGTTCAAAAGGTGGTTCGTGATCCTTGCGAGTTTCCTTGGATTCCTAAACAAGAATCACCCAAAAATACCAAGTGGTTTGTGAGATATGAACAAAAGAAGAGAGGGGGTACTGTTGGAAAATGCAGTTTCCAGTAGTGACCTTTGAAGATTCAAAGCTTCTTACCGAGTCTTCTGGGCAGAGATCCGTTCAAGGCTTTCTACCACGGTTTAAGGATTTCTTCTAGCTTTCCAACGATATATAGGGTTCAAGATGTTCAGAGCAGCATTATAGAGAAAACGGGTTGCAAAGAGGCGGCTGTGGTGGTGCTCTGCTGCTGCCTTCGGCCGAGAGAAGAAGAGGTTGGTTTGGAGCTATGTTTCTTGAGTTTGTGTGTGGTGTTTTCCATCCAAGTACTTGGTCTTATTTATAGGAAAACCCAAGGGAACACATCCCTTGGTTTGGGGGATTATAATCTTATCAAATCAAGTGCAATAGTGATCAAAGTATGGTGTTTATTGTTGTTTATTTGAGGGAATGGGGGAGGCGGCCATAGGGAATGGTTAGGAAGATTTTTGCTTGATCATGTAGTACATTCACAATTATGATGTTGAAGATGATGATGATACATGATCATGATACATATGGATGCATGGATAATGGTTTATAAGATTTAATGTGGTGTTTGTTCCTTGTACATTAAAACTGAATGGGAAGAGGTTGGACTTCGGCTTTGGGCTGCAAAGGGAAGGTATTATGGTCATTTAATAAATATATTGGTTGTCCAAATGTAGTGCTAAGTTCAATCTTGGTTCGAGTCTTAAGTGGATAGTCGTTAGGACGAGTTGATCATCGAGTAAACAAGTTATGGAATTTATATTGGACTTGGGTATTATGAGCATCTCTTAATTTATTTGGTCACCTATAAAGTATTATAGATGGTATGGAACCCGGTATTTATTTCGGTTCCCGGTATGATGTATATTTAAATTTAGCCCGGAGTTATATTCGGTTAAATAGTGCTCCATATTGTAATCTTTCATGGATTGTTTAAATTATTAACTTCATATTATTTTGACTAGTATACCTTTAATTCCTTCATAGTTTCATATCTTGGTCGTCTCACTGTATAATGTATCATTGATTTGGCCGGTTCAGCGACTATATTCTATTATTTAAACGTTTATGGCGTTTTGGTCCAAATTAGGGAATTAGGACATTACTGGGCATGGTCTTACCATTACCCCTTATATTGGATCATAGATATATATTTAGCTTGATATATTTGTCACCTCTAAACTATTACTGGGCTATCTTCATCATATAGCCGCTCTCATCGGCACTTTATACAATCCTATAGGCATTAACGACTGTTCTCGTCCACATTTCAAGTATACTATGGTTTATACCTCATATAAATTATATAAATGACACGTAATTTTGATCAATTATAAAGATTAAAGAATATGGAAAATTACCGGGTGTCACAGTTATTGATAGGTCTTTTTTGATCAGGATTGCTAGATTTAGTTCTTTGTAAGGAGTCCGTCTAGGTTTGATTATTTATTATTGTCTATTGAGTCAATTGAATATATTAGACTGTCTTTGATTTCCGCGCTGTAAGCTAGGATTTCGTATAAAGGAACTAGTTTGTAATTAATTAGGTGATCATAAGGAAACTTGATTTTTAATGCTGGTGAGTGTTAAAACTTATTAGAAACCCATAGGTGTCTTCTTGAGAAGGGTCAGGGGTCCTGTTTGAGTTTTCTTTTAAGCATCTATTTTACGATCCCAGTTCCATAACTAAATATATTTCCGGTTAATTGATAACTGAAACTTAGGGGATTCTAGCCTAGGTGGTTGCTTGTCAACATTTGAATTAAGTCTAGCTTTAAGTCATCTTTAAGTCTTAGTGATTAATTTAATATTAGTTTATATTAGTTTTTAGTAAACCCCCTAAATAATAATAAATAAATAGTCATGTTTGTAGTTAAGTTTAAATTTAGCTAGTTAACATAATTTAAAAAGTCATGTGGGTTCAATATCCGGACTTACTTAGCTGTACTAGAGTCGATCGGTTCACTTGCCGGTTAGTAGTTTAGTTAAGTTTAAGAGTCTAGAATTTGTTACTTAGTGTCTAGATTAGCGTGTTTTTATATAACTACTATTAGCACGTCAATTGTTCTAGTTTAATCATGTGTTTATTATCTTCACTCTCTTTGATGTTCATTATCATGCTCATTATGAGCTAAACCTCCATTTACCATCTAAAATCTATGAAGAAGCGTTGTTCTAATTGACTATTACATTGAATATGTGAGTTAGTTTTTGTGAAGTACATGGTTATCTTGCAATTATCCTTTCATGAGATATGTTTGTTAACTTAAATCACTTATTCAAGATTGATGATTAACACTCATTCATGTTCTTGGAAACTAGAAATGGTAAAAAAAAATATCTTGATATTTTATTCAAAACATATATGTGGCACCTCGCTCTTCCACGTTAATATCATTAGCCCAACTCCGTTATATTACACGTCACGCATAACATTTACGCGAGTCAATAAAAAGTCACACACATGAGTATTATACGCGTTGGTGATTAATGTCGAACAGGTTACATTAATAACTTGTATGATTTAATTATTGCATGATAAGTGATTATGTGTTAAATGCTTTTCCGTGTTATAAATTAGTTATTAAAAGTCTAGTGTAAAAAAAACCTTTCGGCGCGCCGCGCGGCTCGGGGGACGACCAGATTGGGAAAAATTGTTTAAAACATATTTTTCAAATCCTAAGCACCTCGTAACCCTTTCCAGCCGTCATTGGACGAAACACATGAGTTCTTGGGTAACTTTGGGAGCTTTTGGGTGATTAGAAAGATTAGGGGTCATCAACATCATTGTTTGATCGTTAATTGTAAGTGTTTCATCGATAATCACTCGTTTACGTTCTTGTCTATTGTTCGTGTTGAAAAACCATAATAAGATATGAAATATTTCTGTAATATGGAGGTTTTATAATGGTTGTAATGATATTTGTTCATTTATTGGTATAGTAGAACATTAGGGTTGTCGTATACATGATTATCGATCGATCTTTGTTGTAATCAGAATTCTGATAGCTTTGTACTTGCTTATTGTTTTGAATGTAACTTGATGATAAACGATGGTTTTTAATATATTCTTGATTCTAGGATAGTTCGTCGAGTCTAGTTTCCAGAAAGTTCTGATTTGTAATTTTCGGATATACAGAATATAGGTCTTATGATTTTACACGATTGCGTGTCTAATCTGATTCGGGAAGTTGTTTTCTGGTCTAACTTCCTGACATCATAACTTGCAATTGACGAAGCCAAATGGGTTGGTTTCATGTCTGGAACATCATATTTTGAGTTAGGATTCTAACCAATTGGTCTTGCTTGAATTGGATAAGTAGTTTAGCTTAGACAAGTCAATACATTTTGTTGTGTAATCTACTGAAATGTTTGTACCTATCTGCAATGATTGAATTATTGTGAGCTTTTTATACATGATAAAAATATAATGAAAATTTTTTGAGAAACCTAATCCATATATTCAACCGTGATAAATTTTGTAGAATTTATCTTTGATTTTTTCATAGTGAATAAAATCAGTTTATACGTGCTAGAATTTCTCTCATGAACTGAGTGGTCATAAGTTAGGTTGTATGATGAATATTTGATTGCTTTGCCATGATATGATGTGTGGATATATGTTAGGACGTTTTGGTACATTTGACATTACTTATTATCACCAACAAGTCATCGGCTCAAGTTTGTGTTGTGTGTGAGTCCATACATGAGTCTTAGAGTCTTGTGTTGTTAAACACATTCTCATAACTTAAACACTTGTACTAGGTAACAGTTAACGAGTCAAGTGCATTCTTTTGGATTTTAAGAAAATCCCATTACACGCAACACCAAGTGAGTTCATACTTTTTCATAGTTGTTTTCTGGATTGAAAACAACAAAACTATTTTCGTATACTTGTTTTCTGGATTGAAAACAACAAGACATTTACCTTACTTGTTTTCTGGATTGAAAACACAAAACATTTGCCTATAATTGTTTTCTGGATTGAAAACACGGACATACTTGCATACTGGTTTTCTGGAGAAAAACGCGGCTACTTAATTTGGATTTATGTAGTTTCTTATATATCACAAGTGTATACTAGATGCCCTCATACCACTTAAAGTCCTTACTTACCTTGAACCTTTAAGATAGGATCGCAGGGAAATTTAAGTAGTACTACTAGGTTTGACAAACCCCACCTGCTATAACTCGACTGGAGGTCACACGGGTGTAAATTGTCTTAACATACATCACCAGTGTTTTGTGATAGACCTGGTAAGAAGGTATACAGACAGTCAGCTTCGGTACAAACATCTAGTAGCTTGTAAATGGTTAGCTACCGTGGTATATTTGAAAAGTGCTTAATACACATACACTACTTATGCTACATATACTATCTATACTATATATATACACTTTTTACTACAACTTATGAACTCACCAACCTCGTGTTGACCCTTGAGTATTTATACTTTCCCAGGTTGCTAGATGTGCTAAGGAGCGGGTTGCATTGTGAAACACCCTATATTTTTTTTCTTATAATAATACTTATCAGAGTAGGTCCTAGATTATATCCAAAATAGGTCACTCGTGGTGACGTATTATTTCATGAAAATATATATATTACAAGAAAACTTATACGTTTAACAACAAACTTTATTATACAAACTATTAAACACGAGAGTATGGTTCTCTTGTCAGTCCAGTCACGTCCATGAAGCTTCAACCATCTAGGGGTGCTTTTCCTGAAAATATTTTAAAAACATATTTTTATTAGCTTTCGCTAAGTAAGTACATAATTTTATAAAAATATGTTTTATTTTCATATGGATTTTAGCACCCAAATTCCTTGGGATTTCAACACCCGAAATCCTTACATTTACACCTCATTATTCTTTGGGAATTCAACACCCGAATTCCTTATGTTTACTCCTCATTATTCTTTGGGATTTCAACACCCGAATTCCTTATGTTTACTCCTTATTATTCTTTGGGAATCAATACCCAAATTCCTTATGAGCTCATTTTTAACCCATGAGGGTTATTAACTCCCCCTTTTATATGGAGTTCAACACCCAAACTCCTTCAGATTTCAATTCCCGAAATCTTTTTATATATAATATCAAAATTTTGGAGTTTTAATTACTAAAACTCTCGGGACTCGTAACCCATATATTTTTATTGGGGCTTACCACCATATTTATTTCAAAACTATAGCCCTTGTTAAGCCACCAATTCCATATACTTGGAACCATAATCTCATAAAACATTTTCCAAATAATCATATATTTGAGTACTAAATAAGCAAGTATAACACCCTATAAAATAACATGATTATGGTTCCGTGTACTTGCCTCTTTGTATTAGTAACTCAAGTGTAGACGACAATCCGCTATGATGGAAATGTCTCTATAATACAACTACTATGTTTTCTTGTTTAAAGTTTACACTTATATAGACTAAATTTGAGAGTCATATGATGATGTATCAAACTCTTGTGCATGGAAAGCATTTATATATATAAGGCATTCTTATCCATTAAGAACTCTTCTCCATTAAGAAAACTTTGTCAAGAAGATATGAGCTGACATCATTTTCTTACCCTATAAGATTTAAAATTTTCTATTATAATATTATAATACAAATATTATGAATATGCATGACATCCACTTCAAAGACTTACTCGTTAAGGTTTTCTACACTCTTATATTTTCCATTTTAATATTATAATACAGATATTATGGATATGCATGACATCCAATTCAAAGACTTACTCGTTAAGGTTTTCTACAATCTTATCTTTTCCATTTTAATATTATAATACAGATATTATGGATATGCATGACATCCAATTCAAAGACTTACTCGTTTAATAATATTTGAATACAAGTTTCAAATATTTTATTTTTATCCACTAAAGAAGATGTTACAATTCTCCCCCTCTGTAACGTCCTCATTTCTATAATAAGTAAATTAAGCAGTAGGAGTTAATTTTAGTTACCGTGTTACATGACGTCATTTAAATTATTTAAATATTTATAAAGAAAATGGATAAGGTTAAGAGGGGTCATTGGACTTAAGGATGATTTGGCCTAAAATCCTTTGGGCTTTACCTATTTAAACCCTAAATCCTAATCATTTCATCATCATTCCAATCAATGGCACACACACATAAATCACCTGTGCACAACATTCTATCCAAGATTTTAAAGATTCGTTTAAAGTTTCAAGCAAGCCAATCATATTCAAACCCATAAGGTATGAGCATATTATAATTATCCATGTTCATTTTCATTCTGTTTCTTTTCTAGATCCAATAATAAATGAACATATGAGTCGAATAGCAAAACGCGAGAACAAACCGAGCTAGGACGGCTTAAAACAAACTGTAATAGAATCAAATACGAAAATACAGAAGCCGGTCTCGGCTGAAAGCAAATCAGTCTACAATAAGAAAGGTAACAGCAAGCTTGGTCAATGAGATGAAACCCGATTGACTAAGCCGAACCCCGACGGCCACAGCTAGAAACCGAACAAAAATCTCGAGACTCGAATCAAGCCCGAAATGAACCCCAAACAAATTTTCCCGTCACCTACGCAGCAAACGTTCGTGAAACAACTTGAGTTGCAGATTCCATCGGATTCTTGAGAACCAAATCTGGCGAAACCCCGTGCAAAGTCACCAATTCGCGTCCCGTGAGAACTCACTAGTTCGCATCCCATGCGAAGTCACTATTTCGCATCCTGTGCGAATTCGGGATTTCGCATCCCGTGCGAAATCAGAATTTCGCATCCCGTACGAATGATTGAAGGAGGGAAGGTGCAGGTGGTGGTGGCCGGAGTTGGAAGGGGCGGCGGCAGTGGCCATGGTTAGGGAAAGAAACGAGAAGAAGCAAGTGGCGGAGTGGTGTAGCCATGGAGCACGATGAAGGAACCAAAACCCCAAATCCAACCCGGAACTTGGGTCGCCGAAAATTACGAGAGAGAGAGAGGGAGGGGGCGGCGGTGATGTGCTGAAAGCGGTCTATAAAAACTTAACCTAACCTAGACACTCTAGTTTTAAATTTATAAATCTAGACTACCCTAATGCTAGACCACTAGATAGGCAAGTGTACCTATCAACTGTAGTAAAGCCTAATGAAGTCCGGATATCGAACCCAAAGGACACTAGCGACACCTAAACTAGACTCTGACTAAAAACTTAAATAAATATATTTAGTTGATTTTTGTGTTTTTGTTTATTAACTATGAACTAAAGAATACTTAAACTAAAACTGACACTTACACTAATATATTTTAACTCGATTATCTAGACAAACTCAAAGATAGGAGAAGCACTACCTAGGTTTAGAATCTTACTTGTGAATCTTGGATCTCTCTCGGCTATGGAAACTATGATGGAACTGGGATCTTAAAATACGACACCCTTAGACAACCTATGGATCCCTGATCATTCTCCGGGTGTGACCTAAAAGGAAACCTTAAGGGGCGTGTAAACTTACCGATTGGTCGGATCACCTCTCAGTCTTTGCAACAATACTAAAGTACCCTAAAAGATAGATTACCTGTCAGTTTCACTATCTCAATACACCCTAAAGTGCAAGGGGTAACCTAAGAACAATCAATAAGATACGGAATTACAATGAAACTAGGGAAATCTAGGAAACCTCCTGTCAGAGCGCTCTAGCCTAAACACCTAATCCCAAAGACAACCCGACTATCTATTACCTCTCAGTCTCTAGATAGGTAGAATATAAATTTTGATAAATCATAAACCAATGTTCCTATGGATTACTACATCTAGTAAAACCATAAAATAATCACAAACACACAGTAAGCGACCTAAATATGCGTCTTGAAAGACTTTCAACAAGACACATACGGAACAAAGATGAATAATAAATCAAAATTATATATGCAAACACATCAAATCAATTATAAAAAGATTCTCTACTTTAATATTAATCCAACATTAAAATCCAGAAGCCAAGAAAAAACCTCAAATCACAAAGTAGTCATCAAAAACCTAGGTAGCTAGGGGATTTAGACAACAACCATACTCAAGAGTAAAACATAATAATTAGGTTTAAACACTGAATTCATAATGAAAATAACAAATTCAAACTAGAAAATAGTGTTATGAATGAGTAGGTGTTGAGCCCCAACGCTCTCTATCCGAACCAACCTGTGCTTCACTCTTCTTTTTCTTCTTGCGGCTGCCTCGTCTCTCTCTCCTCTGACTTCTGTTTCGGATACTATATCCGTCCTCCAAGAAAACCCTATTCACGGCTGCCTTTCTTTTCTTCACTTCAAAACCTTATTTTCCAATTTCTTTCATGTGGACCCACCGACTTCAGAACTTTGTTTCGTTTCAATGGTCCAAATACTAATATGGCTTTGTAGGGTTTTTTTCTTTTCATTTAAAAGCCCATATGCCTTTTTCTCCACACATTGCATGTTGATTTAATTAAAATACTAATTGTTGAACGATCTGTAAAGCCAAAACAAATGCATCAATTTTCTTTTATGTCACACTATATAATGTTAGTTTATATACATATAATATTATATGTAGCCATGTTCAATCTAACATTCAGTGTTATTAAAAGGTTGGTTTAGTTTGATATCTTCAGTTCATTTTCTCAAGACCCAACAAAGATATAAAAGCTATTTGATATAATATATTTTATAACCATATCGACTCATTTAATAAATAACTAGCATGTAAATTAGAGTACCTAAAGTTTGGTTCAAACACTCTATATTAGCTCGTTGACTCTTAAAACCTTAAAACCCACATATGAACCAATTGATAATAATATTCAATAAAAAAATGGCTCAAAGGTACCTAAAAGTATAGGGAATATTTATATAATAATATGTATAATTGACGCCACATCAGGCGGCTCCGGTGAGGTTAAAGAAGAAGGAAAGAGATAAGAGTTGGGTGGGGTGGGGTGGGGTTGGGTTGGGTTATATAATAATAATAATAATAATAATAATAATAATAATAATAATAATAGTAAGAAACAAATGAGACCCCGAACCCGATACCCGACTCATTAAGAAAGTTTACACTTGACGCGAACCCGAGTAGTAAAGATACTTAAGAATATGAATACGTGAGTAAATAGTAACTTATAAAAAAATATGGGAACTTAACCCGACTCGTTTAGAATCCATAGCCCGTCTTATGCCAAACCAACGACTTATGGGGCCCGTCCAGAAACATTTGAACATAAAAGCTCGTTATAACAATTAAGGAATTAAAAGGGCGTTCGAACGAAAGATCACTTGTAAAAGGTTACATATATATACCATAAGTGTAAGGATGGGAGCATAAGACAAGTTAGAATGAGAATTAAAATAATAATAAAATGAGGGTAAAGTAAATTAAATAAATATGAATAAATGTCGGTTTCGGTTAACTGAAAAATTAACCCCGTTAAGTTAAAAGTGAATGACAAGTGATTATAGAGGATTAATACGTGTACCTTATTAAACAGTTAGCCGCGCACAACTCAGGAAGGGAATAACTATTAACGGTGAACGTAACAAGATCCAGGTGAGTTCTAGCCCCTTTTATGTGTTATGTTTTCGGGGCTGTGTGCATACTACGATGTGTTTAGATTTATACACTTAACTTAAATGGTAAGTGTATATTAGATATATGTTTGCGTATGAATGTGAATAATATGGACTGCTTAACTAGTAGGCACGTAGTTGTCATATTAGTTATGATTGAAGGAAGTAGGAAGAAAATGTAACAAAGGTAGAGTTGTATGGTATGTTAGAGGGCACCGGGCCCTAATAATAACTGAGGTATGTAGGGCACTGGACCCTTATAATATCCAAGGTAAGTAAGGACTGGACTCTGAGGATATCCAAGGTATGTAGGACACCGGATCCTTGTTAATTCCGAGGTATGTAGGGTCTGGACCCTTATAATATCCAAGGTATGTAGGACACCGGATTCTTATTAATTCCGAGGTATGTAGGGTCCGGACCCTTATAATATCCAATGTATGTGAGGATCGGATATTATAATATCCGAGGTATGTAGTCAGCAAGAAGTATAAATGTATGTATGTATGTCTGAATAATAGATGAACAAGTAAGTATTAATACGTATCGTCGGACGCGTATTAGTAAAGAAGTGAACGTAATGTATGTTAATTAACTAGAACTCACTCAGCGTAGCTGACTTTTAGTATGCACGCAAGGAAGTAGAATGAGACAAGTTGCTTGAGGAGGACACATGGCAATAAGAGGAAGACTGGCATCACTATGAACAAGACACCCGTGTCGTTTATGTTTTATGTTTAAGACTTATGTTATTTCTGTTTAAGACAAGATGTTTATGTTATGTACGAATGGTTGACTTTTATTTCCGCGAAATGTTTTAATTAACTATGATTTTATGAATTATGTGAATGAGTAAATCCAACCAGCGTGAAAGTAGGGCACCCGGGTCGGGGGCCTTACACCCTCTTAATTAGGTTTTGTCCTCGAACCTGTTCATACCTTAAATAACTCAGGGTAGTATTTTCTCATTTCATCTTCGGTTTCCCACGTGGTATCTTAACCTCGCCGATGTTTCCATTGTACTTTCACTTGACTTATATATTTATTTCGAAGTTGCTTAACTTTACGATCAAGAATTTCCAGTGGCTTTTCAATATAGTTAAGATTATCATCCACTTCGATGTCATTTAACGGTACACATGCCGTTTCATCAGCCAAACATTTTCATAAATATGACACATGAAATGTGTTATGTATGCCATTTAATTCTTCGAGTAAGTCAAGTCGATAAGCCACTTTCCCCACTCGAGCAATTATTTTAAATGAACCAATGAATCTTGGGCTTAGCTTGCCACGTTTACAAAAATGAATCACTCCTTTCCATGGAGAGACTTTTAACATAACATAGTCACCTACTTGAAATTCAATTGGGCGTCTCCGTTTATAAGCATACGACTTTTGTGGATCCTGAGCCGCTTTTAAATGTGCTCTAATTTGATCAATCTTTTGCATTTACGACTTTTTTATTTGCAAGTTCTCTTTGGCTGACTTCTCCCCAACACACTGGAGTGCGACATTTCCTACCATATAGCATTTCAAATGGGGGCATCCTTATGCTTGAATGGTAACTATTATTATAAGAGAACTCTGCTAGGGGCAAATACTTGTCCCAACTACCACCAAAATCAATAATACAAGCACGAAGCATATCCTCGAGAGTTTGAATTGTTCTTTTGATTTGTCCATCAGTCTGAGGATGATATGCCGTACTAATTAATAATTTGGTGCTCATTTCCTCCTGAAATTTTCTCCAAAATCTTGAGGTAAAGCAGGTGTCTCTATCGGATAAGATAAATACCAGCACTCCATGTCTTGACACCAACTCATTAACATATACTTTCGCCATTCGTTCTGAAGAGTATTTTTCATGAATGGGTATAAAGTATGCACCTTTTGTCAAACGGTCAACAACCACCCATATTGTGTCATGCCCTTTGGCTGTTTTTGGAAGTTTTGTTATTAGGTCCATCGTAATGTGTTCCCACTTCCATAATGGAATCTCTAATGGTTGCATCTTCCCATGTGGCTTCTGGTGTTCAGCCTTCACTTGTAAACAAGTTAAACATCTTTCCACATATTTAACAATATCTCTTTTCATACCAGGCCACCGATAATTTTTCTTCAAATCATTGTACATTTTGGTTGCACCTGGATGAATTGAGTATTTTGATTTATGGGCCTTATCAAGAATGATCGTTTTAATTGAACAAGACTTAGGAATCCAAATTCGCCCAAAACGAACCTTAATTCCTTTATCATTTTCTTCCAAATGTCGGACTTGACCGAAATTTCTTTCGCGCTTTAAATTTTCTTCTTTTAGCGCCTCTTTTTGCACATTTTTAATTTGATCAAATAAGGCCAAATTTACAATTAGTTTATATGATTGTACCTTAATAGGGGAATAATTCTCTTTTCGGCTTAGGGCATCAGCGACAACGTTGGCTTTACCCGGGTGATAGAGTATTTCGCAGTCATAATCTTTGACTAATTCCACCACCGCCGTTGTCTCATGTTTAATTCTTTTTGATCAAAAAATATTTCAAACTTTTATGATAAGTATAAATTGTGCATCTTGTTCCATATAAGTAATGCCTCCAGATCTTTAGCGTAAATACTACTGCCGCTAATTCCAGATCATGAGTAGGGTAGTTTGCTTCATGTGATTTCAATTGTCGTGAGGCATATGCTATCACTTTCCCTCTTTGCAAAAGGACACAACCCAATCCATTACGTGAGGTGTCAGAATAAACTACAAAGTCTTCTATTCCTTCCGGTAAAGCTAGTACCGGAGCTCTAGTTAGCTTTTCTTTCAAAATTTGAAATGCCTTTTCATGTTCTAGGTTCCATTTGAACTTCGAATTCTTTCAAGTCAGCTTAGCTAATGGGGAGGCTATTTTCGAAAACTCCTGAATGAAACGTCGATAATAAGTGGCTAAGCCTAGAAAACTTCTTACTTTAGTTGGAGTCTTTGGAGGAGACCATTGCATAATAGACTCTATTTTAGCGGGATCCACTAAGATACCCTCCTCGTTCACCACGTGACCCAAGAATTGAACTTCTTGAAGCCAGAATGTGCATTTTGAAATTTTTGCATATAGTTTTTCTTTTCTTAAGGTTTAAAGAACCTCACGAAGATGTTGAGCATGCTCCTTTTCAGTTCGGGAATAGATGAGAATATCATCGATGAACACGATGACGGAACGATCAAGCATAGGCTTACATACTCGATTCATAATATCCATAAAGATAGTTGGGGCATTCGTTAAGCCGAATGGCATCACAACGAATTCATAATTCCTGTAACGAGTACGAAAAGTCGTATTAGGTACATCTTCTTCTCGTACCTTTACTTGATGATATCCCGACCTTAGATCGATCTTTGAGAACCAACTAGCACCTTGTAGTTGATCAAAAAGATCATCAATTCTAGGTTAAGGTTACCTATTCTTGATAGTCAATTTATTTAATTCATGGTAATCAATGCACATCCGCATGCTACCATCTTTCTTTTTAACGAACAAAATAGGCGCGCCCCAAGGTGAAACACTTGGGCAAATAACGCCTTTATCCAATAAATCTTGGAGTTGAGACATCAACTCTTTCATCTCGTTTGGTATCAATCGATATGGAGATTTAGCCACTGGTTTAGCTCCTGGAACTAGATCAATTTTAAACTCGACTTCCCTTTCATGTGGAACTCCCGGTAACTCGTCAGGAAAAATGTCAAGGAATTCATTAACAATAGGGACTTGATCAAGTTCCTTTCCTTTTGCTTTTATATCTAACACGTTGGTGAGAAATGCTTGATAACCATGCTTCAAATAATTCCTCGCCTTCACCATCGAGCATATTATGAAATCATTCTTCCTTTCTCCATAAACACAAACTTGTTTTCCAGCCAGTGCTAGAAATTGGACGATCTTTTGATTGCAAACTATCGATGCATGATGTTGGGATAACCAATCCGTCCCAATACTGATATCAAATTCCCTTAGAGTAATGGAAATTAAGTCGATAGAATATTCTTCTCCTTGAATATTTATTTTACAATTTCGACACACTTCGGAGACGACAAAGTTCTTATCACTAGTGATTTCGACTTCTAAGGAACTTATTAATTTACTTCTACTAAAGGAATTTTGGCAAGCAAAAGTTTTGGATACGAAGGATCTACTGCTCCGGAATCAAATAAAACGTAGGCAGAGAGGGAATTTACAAGAAAGGTACATGTTACGACATCAGGTATAACCTTTGCCTCTTCCACGGTGATTTGAAAAGCCCTGCCTCGGGGTTTTGGAGCTTCTAACTTCTTTACGTTCTCTGTAGTTCTTGATCCTTCTGCCACCTTTCATTCCTTGCCCTCAACTCTGGGCATTCATTTTTCATGTGACCCGGTTTATAGCAATTATAACATAAGTTCACAGGACTAGTACACTCTGGTGCTGTATGCCCGAGTCTTCCATACTTATAACATGTTGGGTTCTTATAACGACATTCTCCTAAATGTCTTTTTCCACAAAGCTGACAATTACTAAACTCCTTCTTAAAGCTAGGTATTTTAGCAGGCTTAAAAATTTTCAGTTTCTTTATAGGTGCTGCAGGTATAACAACATCTGGCTTTCGCTTCCCATCTCTTTCAACTTGTCTTTTTAGCTCCACCTCTCGTTCACAAACCCAATTAAGAAGTTCCTCGAGACTTCCGCACTTTGATGGAGAAATGATTCTCTGATTTTTGTTTTAAGTATTAGGTAGAAACGAGTCATCCACGCTTCTTGACTAGTGAAGAGAGAAGGGCAAAACTTTGCTTTATCATAGAAAACTAGTTTGAGACCCGTGTATTACACGGGGAATTAATAAAAATTATAATATTTAAACATTAAGCAAAATACAATCAATAACACATAACACAATTATCATATATTATTAATACAATTACAACTTACATTAAAATTACAGGAATTACAAAACAACCATTATGCAACTATTTTAAAATAAGAAAAAATTTCCCTGTGCACTACATTTGTGGTTATATTGGTCAGATTACCTTGTTTATAAAAAATCATAATCTTTAGCCCACACCTGCTTGTAATTCTTGACAAGGCGACATATAGCTGTCCATGTGAGAACACGGGTTCTTTCAAGTACAAACCCACACTAGATAATGATTGACCTTGGCTTTTGTTTACGGTCATCGCAAAACATACTGCAAGGGAAAACTGTCGACTTTGAAACTTATATGCAATTTTGTTGTCTGTTGGAGTCAGTGGCTATCTATGGATGAAAATTCTATGTCCAATGTTAGTTCCAGAAATAATTTTTGATTCAACTACACGAGTACCTAAAGATATAGTTTCTATTCGACTACCTCTATATAAGCCTTCTTGCTGGTTAAGATTTTTAAGGAGCATAACAGGAACACTGGCTTGAACCCAATATTACAAAAACTGGTTTGTAGTTATAAACCATCGGGTTAGGACCGGTTTGGAGTTTTTTTAGCTAAAACCGGTTTGAACCTGTAAGGCCCCGAACCCCGGGAACCCCACAGTTAGTAGTCACTCAAAACACTCGTAAAATTAAATAAACTCAAAAACCGTTTCTTCCATTAAAACAAACATTTCAGAGTATCAATTTTGCGGAAAACATGAAAAATGAAATAAGTTCCCGAAACCCGGGAATTTTGCCCAAAATCCAAAGTAAGTATAACTTTTATAAATTTCCTTGAAATAAAACATTCATAATAATTCTTCCTTCCAGTATGCCCTTCACCATCCAAATAGCTCCGTGCACGTCCAAGCGATAAGGCATCCTCTTCCGAATCCTGAAACTTACACTAACATGCACACAAAGTCGACTTGAGCTGAGTGAGTTCAAGTTTTAAGTAAAAGATATCAGTAGTAAAATCATGATAGTCTTATCATAGGTTTTCTAAAAGTAAGAGGGTACATCCATCTAATCATCATTACCAAACTTAAACATCCTCATACATACATATACAAAATGTATATGTAAACATCCATTCAATAACATCCCTATATACATAACAGTATATATATATCATCCACGTATAACATCAGGGTCGAGCAAACGTACAACCCAAACACGTAACATCAGTGTATGCAAACACAAAGTAGGCATACACAACATCAGTAGTCGAAACGACTACAACATCGCCAAATAGAGGCCAAGAAATAATGTATATACACGTATATATATTTAACATCCCAAGGCTTACCATATACTAGCAAGCCTATATAAAATCTTTTTAAAAACATTTCATCAAGTAAGAAAATATTTAGGTGCACATGCTAGCCCAAAAGTAAAATGAGTAAAAAGGACATCATGAACTCACCTGAGATCGATCGAATACTTGCAACGAGCTAGGAAGTTCTTCAGGGCAAAATCACAAGCAAGGGCCTGTAGATTATACATAACGCGTTACTAAACTAGACTGTAGGAACACTCTAGCCAAATGGGCCGTACAAGCCCAACACTTTGGCCCAAGGCCCAACAACTTGGCCCAAGGCCCAAAGATAGTCAAATCGGGTCGAATGCGCGTGAAATAATTCTTAAAACCATTTGTTAACCGAATCAGCCCCGAATGGACCAAATTCCGTCTTAACTCTTTTCATTCATCATAATTATGTCACCCGAGTTGATAGGGTTGACGGTTCCTTTTTATAACTCTTACTTTAACGTTTAAACGAAAATTCGCGCATCGCCGACTCAATTGACGAAGCACTAACCACAACAACCCCGAGCATCAAAACAATAATTTTCCCACAGCCCTTAGACTCCCCTAGGGCCATGCAAACTGATTCGGTTGGTCATCCAACCGATTAACGCATCAAACTCAACAATTCTAGACAACCGAACATAACAATCAAACTACAACTAGTTGATCAACTTAACGAACACCTAAGAACATGATCTTTGAGTATGATATACGGGACATACCTAGGAAGATTGTGGTGCAAAACCTCACTTCAAACAGCCCCGAAAAGAACACAATTGAACATCCACCGGTTAAGCCTAAAACGAACTTATCGATCAATAACGAGTAAAACGTCCAGATTTTAGCATGCGAAGATGCATTTAATTACATAGGATAACCTTTGAAATAAAATATTAAATTTTTACCAGACTTTAATAAATGTCTTAGGTTTATAAAAATATTTTTATTATATTTTTATATTGGACACAAAAATCATAAAAATTCCTCCAACACAGAAAGGTATGTGCAGCTATTTCAGCGCGCAACAAAATGGTTTTATTTTTATCAAATTCATTACCGAACCAAATTAAACGATTCCAATTGGGTTTGGTTCCTAACTCAAAATACTAACTTCGAGAAGTGGAACCAACCAATTTGGACCTCTCAAAAAAAGGTTATGACATCGGGAAGACAGACCAGAATCCGTCATCCCGCATCAGCTTTGACACACGATTTTATAAATTCATAAAAACCATTCAAATCTCGTCCAAAAATTACGTATTATACCTTTCTGGAAACTAGACTCAAAGTAGAACATCATGGAATCAAGAATCGATCAAAAACAGTGGATTAACATCGCGTTACGGACCCTACAATAAAGGTATACTAATCTGTCAACAAGCTGTTATCATCAAAACTCAATCTTAACGACCAATAAACGCGTTAATATGATCAATTAAGGTGTAAAAGACATGGGGAATCATAAAACCGACCTTGAATTGAAGTTTTCACGGCTGAAACATGGTGGGGCAGAAGAAAAACGAGCGGGGGGGGGGGGGGGTTCTTAGCTGCGATCGGCTGCACCTAGGGTTATGAGTTAGAGTTTTTCATTCTTTTATGATATAAAATAAGAAGTTTCATTCTAGCCCCTCAAGTATAAAGTGTGTAGCAACTTGGGTGGAAAGTTACATAATTTTAACGTACCGGGATGACGTAAAGCCTCCGAGGAAAGTTGGATAAATCCCGAGAGATGTACATACTTTACATGCTTTAAATCACTTATCTGAAATTAACGGGCGTTACAGAACCCGATATTTTGGAACCGGTTCGACAATAACAGGTTTCATCCGGTTTAAAATCTGTTTGTAGCTCAAAACTAATTTATATCTCACATATCATATCCATTTATAGCTCATTGACCATTCGATATAATGCCCCATTGAAAAATCAATTTATTGTAAAGGAAAATATGATTGTAATTATAATAATGATATTAACAATTGCTTATGTTACAATAAGAAAGATATTTTCGAACCGGTTAGTCAAAAACAAGTTTAACCCGGTTTAAAACCCGTCAATCTATATACGTCAGCTTTAAAACTAATTTATAGCTTACATATCATATCAATTTATAGCTAATTAACCATTCCATGTAATGCCCGGTTGAAATTTGGAAATCAATTTATTGTAAAGGAAAATAGGAAATATCAATTGGAAATCAATATATGGCAATTAGTTCCAGCCGTAATGGCAGTATCAATACATAGATACCAACACTGATCGGATAATATCAATTGATGTAAGTGTTGGTTGACGTACTTGAAGACCCAAATTTATTGGAAGCATATGATATGTAAAAGATTCTTGATAATGCTTTGGTTGACAGTTTCTCAAGGTTATAAAAAAAGATGATGATATATACAATTTGTCAAAACTTCTTTATAAAATATAGGCCTTTAAAGTGTAAAGAACCGGACGTTCAATGAAATGCTCGGGTTTAAACCCAAAACCGATTTGTGCACCTCTAGTAGCAAATGTGTCAACTACTATTTTAAAAAGAAAGCGGTAAATAGCAAATATTTTTTGATGATTTATTTTTGTTGTATAATAAAGGAAAATAACTAAAATGAAAAGTGATATACCTTTACACTAAATGTGTCAACGAACGCACCAACAGTAAGGGAGTTGGATTGTTGATGCTATTGAATGAATTAAACAAACAAATTTATGTAACACTAAACAAATCAAAATATCAATTGATTTGAATTGGAAGTAATTCTTCATTAAAAAGTGTTGATTGGCCATGGATAGTTTAAATATCGATTGAAAAAGTGTTGGTTCACCATTCTTTTAGGCAATTAGCAAACCAAGGATAGGATAATAATAAGCTATTGACGAAAATAAAAGATCATTCCTTTTGAAAATTAAAGTTGAAATCCAAGCATTAGTGAAAAATAATTGAATACAAAAAATTCCAAAAAGTTAAATCCCCATAGAAAAAATTCCAAGCAGAAGAAATCTAGATTTTAATTAAAACAGATAAACTTTATTTTAAAAGATCAACATTTTTAATCTTCGGTATTGCTTTGAATTTTGAACAGTTATTAAGTCAAATTAGATACTTACAAGTTACAATCTTAAAAGTTAATATAATATAATTGCCAATATATTAAATGCATAGTTAAATTAAATTGATTTATCTAGGGGATATAGGTTAGAAAAATGGGGAGTCATGAGAGCATGACAAGTGGCAAAATATGGTACCCTTTTATTACAGTAGTAAGATTCCAAATATTTCGTCCACCATTTCATTGCCTTGACGCATATGAAGGAGTTCCTCAGTGATACGATCAATTGCAACACAGGGACTGAAATGTTTTAGGAAAATTGGTTTGAATACTTCCCAAGACATATTTCTTATCGTTTCTCTACCTTTTTCCTTTTTGACCATATCCCACCAGTCTTTAGCTCTTTCAGAAAGTTGGTTTGTTGCAAACATCACTTCATCAGCCATGTCGCAGTGACACGTATCAAAAATAGTCTCCATGGTTGACCAAGGGATCTGTTTCTCCCTTAAATTGTAACAGTTTACATGCCATGAAATTCCTATATGCACATCTATGCGTTTCTACTTCCACTCTTGGTGCAGCTCCCACGTTCTCGAGAGGCTTTTCCCAATTCGATTCATTCTTTTTCAGATTTTTTTCCAGCATAATTCCTATAGAATTTTGCATTTCGGCCAGAAGATATGGAATATTGGCTTCAAACGCCTTCCCCGCCTCAATTGCTATCTGCTTGTGAATTTCATCGGGGACAAAATTTGCAATATCGTCTTAATGAGGTGAAGACTCAGATTTTTCCGAAACATTATCTACATGCTTTTCTGCATTACCGCTTCCATCACCGTGCACAATATTTTCTTCCGTCATGTCTCTTTACTGTGACGAATAACTTATTTATTATTATTTTTATTCCATAAACTTATCCTTTCTAAGGTACTTACCTAAGGCCTTTATACACCTTATCTATGTTAATTATAATAATTTATCTAAGGCAATAAAGCACCCTATATGCACGTATGATGCAATAAATACCAATACATCATTATATGCATATTTACATTTCCCTCACTTACTCTTTGTTATTTCCAACACAATATAATTATTGGGAATTCATAGCGGTATGATACATTTGCTCTCATACTGGCCAAGTATGAAAGACATATATTATACTCATCCTAATCCCCCAACTACTATATTGTCTTTTAAACATACAAATTTCAGTTTTCACATATTTCCCCTTTATTTTAATTTATGTGTCCTCATAAAACTCCGCTTTATAGCTTCCATGGATCATTTCTGGACTGAACCCTCTCGTTTATATATCAAGAGCACTTATGGTTCAAGTCTAAGTATTCATCTTGAATGCTTAAATCTCTCGAACCGTGCTTTGATACCAACTTGAAACACCCTATATTTTTTTTTCTTATAATGATACTTATCAGAGTAGGTCCCAGATTATATCCAAAATAGGTCACTCGTGGTGACGTATTATTTTATGAAAATATATATATTATAAGAAAACACATATGTTTAACAATAAACTTTATTATACAAACTATTAAACACGAGAGTGTGGTTCTCTTGTCAGTTCAGTTACGTCCATGAAGCTTCAACCATCTAGGGGTGCTTTTCCTTAAAATATTTTAAAAACATATTTTTATTAGTTTTCGCTAAGTAAGTACACCATTTTACAAAAATATGTTGTATTTTCATATGAAATTTAACACCCAAATTCCTTGGGATTTCAACACCCGAAATCCTTATATTTACTCTTCATTATTCTTTGAGAATTCAACACCCGTATTCCTTATGTTTACTCCTCATTATTCTTTAGGAATTCAACACCTGAATTCCTTATGTTTACTCCTTATTATTCTTTGGGAAATCAACACCCGAATTCCTTATAAGCTCATTTTTAACCCATGAGGGTTATTAACTCCCCCTTTTATTTGGAGTTCAACACCCGAACTCCTTAAGATTTCAACTCCCGAAATCTTTTTATATATAATATCAAAATTTTGGAGTTTTAATTACTAAAACTCTCGGGACTCGTAACCCATATATTTTTATTGGAGCTTACCACCATATTTATTTCGAAACTATAGCCCCTTTTTAAGCCACCAATTCCATATACTTGGAACCATAATCTCATAAAACATTTTCCAAATAATCATATATTTGAGTACTAAATAAGCAAGGATAACACGCTATAAAATAACATGATTATGGTTCCGTGTACTTACCTCTTCGTATTAGTAACTCAAGTGTAGTCGACAACCCGCTATGATGGAAACGTCTCTATAATACAATTACTCTGTTTTCTTGTTTAAAAGTTTACACTTATATAGACTAAATTTGAGAGTCATATGATGATGTATCAAACTCTTATGCATGGAAAGCATTTGTATATATAAGGCATTCTTATCCATTAAAAACTCTTCTCCATTAAGAAAACTTTGTCAAGAAAATACGAGCTGACATCATTTTCTTACCCTATAAGATTTAAAATTTTCCATTTTAATATTATAATACAGATATTATGGATATGCATGACATCCAATTCAAAGACTTACTTGTTAAGGTTTTCTACAATCTTATCTTTTCCATATTAATATTATAATATAGATATTATGGATATGCATGACATCCAATTCAAAAACTTACTCATTTAATAATATTTAAATACAAGTTTCAAATATTTTATTTTTATCCGCTAAACAAGATGTTACACATTGCATATGTCAGGAGTCACACTTGTCGCATGAACTTTTATTTCACATTGTTTACATATGATGGGTTGTGTGTGTTCAAACACATGGTTTATAGTTTATCTTAAAACACTTACTTTAACGCTTCTGCGACACTTTCAAATTATTCGGTTTCAATTTTGTTTTCTCGTGTTGGAATGAGACTTAAATAAATGTTTTGAATACTTTAATTTGGTTGTTTGATATACCGAATGAGCTAGATCCTGGTATGTCACACGCCTCGCGGTAAAACTCCGTTAGTCGAAATTTGAGGGTGTGACAATATATCCTTGTATTGCATTTAGAAATGATGAGATACAAGCTATGATCAGTTTCTCTAGTTTTGGTAACTCTGAAATAAATTTGTTAACACAATTGATTAGGTTATCGTGCTAGTTAAAAGAGTCATATGTTAAAGGAATATGTAATTACAATCTACTTAAATCAACCGAGAGAGATTGTGTGAATAAACTATAACCACCCGAAGTTGTTAGAATTGGTATTTGATAAATCGAAGTCAATCTTAATCTTTATACATCACTAAAACTACTTGCTTACTTAAATTGACATTTTCGTGATAGACATGAATATATGCATTCTACTTTCTTCTTTGTCATATGGTAATTCACATAGGAATGAGGGGTTATTCTATCATATATTATTAAAGCAAGTTAATCATATATTCATCATTATAATCATCAAGAAAGAATGGAGTGGATTCTTGATTTAAGATGGTAACCTTTAATTATTGATTTTCTCATTTAAAAAACTTATCTCCTTGTCACCTATTTTATATACTCTAATTTAAAGAGAAATAGTTTAAAAACCACCTTTAAACGACTATTATCTCTGATTAACTTAAAACAAAGATTTATTATTAGATACTATTTGTGTCCACGGATCGATACTTGGTTCTTACCAATATTGTTCTACATATACGATAGCTACACTTGCCTATTCGTGTGTGGTTTAGTCTTAGTAGAAATCATTTTATAAATTTAAAATATGGTCTTGTGTGAATCAACACCTCAAACCATCATTAATAACACACTACACACCAGTTTCCAATATGCGATGCGAATGGTTTTCAATATGCGATGTGATGCGATTCGATTCGAAATAATAATAACTCCGTTTAACCAAGTCAGGTTAGTTCACGGACTTGGGTAGTAAGGCCTAGACAGAAAAATAGTTATTTAGCACCTACATTTGTTATACAGTCAGTCGTGCCCAGCTGAAGAAAGGTGTTACCATTAGCTTAGAAAGGACCATGATCCAGGTGAGTTCTAGCCCCTTTCCTTGAAATATTTTTGTTTTTGGGGCTGTTTGCATACTTGTAAGAAATGAAGAACATATATATATAATTATTGTAAGAATTTGCCATATGGTGTCTATTGTGCTTATTCATATATGATTGTAAGAGTTATGTAATGAGTAGAATGTAAGAGTCAGGGCAGCAGACTCTTATAATATATGTGCAAGACTTAGAGTGGCTGACTCTATGATATCGGTGCAAGAGTTAGGGCGGCAAACCTAATATCTATGCAATAGTGAGGGCGGCAGACCCTTATAGTATCTGTGCAAGAGTTAGAGTGGTCAACTCTATAATATCGGTGCAAGAATTAGGGCGGCAGACCCTTATAATATCTGTGCAAGAATGTCCTTTTTGAAAGATAAACTTCATTCAAAAAAATGCCACTAGTGAGTCCTCAAAACAAGGACTTCTATGCAGTCCAAAGTTACGTCAAATCCAACGGATATTTACACCACACATTCCAATCGATAGATTTCAATCTAGACCTATGCCAGAACCAAAAATACGAATACGACTTAACCGTTTCCACCACTTCGATTGCTCTCCGTGCTTTACTGTTAAAAATTCTAGCATTTCTTTCATTCCAAATGCACCACAACGTAGAAACTACAATGCCGTGAATCAGCCGGTTATCCTTCTTGGTGTTAGTATAGTTGTCAGCCAACATCAACAAGTCTCTAACCCCAAAGGCAAAAATAGGGGGCAATCTACACCAACTCCCTATCCTTGACCAAACTTCCATAGTGAATATACATCATGTGAACAAGTGAACAGCCGTTTCCGAACCAGCTGAGCAAAGAGGGCACAACTCATCATCTATGTGAATCCCACGCCTAACCAGCTCCACTCGAGTAGGAAGTTTATTAAGCTCGGCATGCCATACCATTATGTTACATTTCAACGGGGCCCAACCCCGCCATTTCATTTAAAAAATAGGAACCGAAACCTGTCTTTTGGAGAGTAATTTCATAGCTATCTTGACTGTGAACAAGCCATTAGTATCTCTCTTCCGTAGCCAACAATCTTGGCCTCCTTTCCAATCGTGGCCATGAATAGCCTAAAGAAGTTCAAATAATTCTACAACTTTTTTTGTGAGTAGTAGGATTTCTGCGCCACTCCCATTCCAAACGCTTTTCACCGTTACATAGCACAACCAAATTTGAAACTGTAGCCCATTTATTTTTTTCCAACCTGAACAAGTTAGGAAATAAGAATCTAAGCGGCTCATTTCCAAGCTGGTAGTCGCATCAAAAGTTAATTTAATTCCCATCACCTACAATACCAACAAAATAGCTGTTAAGAACTATGCCATTCAAGAGCTTTTTTTCACCAAGTTTCACTATCTGTTTCCAACACCCACTAGAAGAAATCCTACACGGTAACATTGTCCAGGTTCAGCTAGATCCATCACATCCTACCATTACCGTTTTCCACAAACAATTGCCATCCTTATTAAATCTCCAAGCCCATTTAAGAAGTACAGCTTCATTAGTGACTCTAAGATTGGTGATACCCAAACCGCCCTCATTCTTTGGCCTCGTAACTGAATCCCAAGCCACCCAACAATTTTTTTTCTCTTCGGTAGAACCCGCCCATAAAAAGCGCCTCATTATGCTTTCAAGTTTCTCAATCACCGCCAAAGGAGCTTTGCATAAAGAGAAATAGTAGATAGGTAGATTTTCAAGCACCAATTTGATAAGTGTCACTCTTCCCCAGATAGATATTGTCTTCGATTTCCAAGAGGCAAGTCTATGTTTCACCACTTCGAGCATCGGATCCCAATTTCTAATTCGGTTCATATTAGCTCCCACTTTAATTCCTAAATATTCAAACGGAATTATACCTATTTTACAACCCAATACCTCCATCATATTATCCACTTCTATGTCTTCTGTCCCAATCCCAAACAATTAGACTTGCAGAGGTTAATGCGGAGACCCGAACATAAATAAAAACTCGAAGAATTCGAGCTATATTCTTCAAATTCTCATGTGACCATTCTCCCAAGAGAAGAGCATCATCCACATAAAAAAAATATGAGTAATATTCGTTTCCTGATCTGTGAAATTAATACCCGTAAACTCACCGATCTCCTTAGCTTTAGTCAGCATCCACAAATGTGCCTCCATAACAATCAAGAATAAAAATGGAGAAAGCAGGTCACCTTGATGAAGACCTTTCTCACATTTAAATTCAAAAGTCGGCGACCCATTAACTAACGCTGCCGATCGTGCCGACACGAGAATTCATCTAATCCAAGTACACCATCTAGGAGGAAAACCCATTTGAGACATAATAGATATCAAGACATTCCAATTGACGTTGTCATACGCCTTCTCGAAATCTATCTTTAGGAGAAACGCCTTTATATTTATTTATTTCAACCACTCCATAATTTCATTCACAACAAGAGGACTATCAAGGATGAACCAGTCTTTTAAAAAGGCCGATTGCGACTCCAAAATCACCATTCCCAAAGCTTTATTGAGACGATTAGAAAGGATTTTAGAAATAACCTTGCTAATCATCCCAACAAGCGTGATGGGTCTATAATCTTTAACCCCAACGGAGCTTTCACCTTAGGAATCAAGGTAACAAAAGATGATCCGCAACCTGGAGTGATAATACCTGTCTCATGGAAAGCCATCAAAATACGAAAAAAATCTTCCTCCAAAAGATGCCAGAAACACTTTACAAATATGAAATTAAAACCGTCTGGAACTGGCGCATTGTTCGAACTGCACTCAAAAACCGCTTCTTTGATTTCCTTTTCAGAAAACATGGTAACCAGCATGTCTCGATCCGTCTCCATAATATTTTTTATATCAATACATTCCAAATCCGGTCTCTGAGTAATTTTTTCTCTAAAATACTCTCAAAAGAATCTCATGACTTCTTTCTTTACAAGACTCGGTTTAGACACCCATTCCCCATTCACCTCAAGCCCGAAATAGTATTCCTAGATTTTCTCCCATTTACCATACTATGAAAAAAGGCCGTGTTTTCATCCCCATGAGACGCCAACTTCACCCTCGACTTTTGTTTAATGTCCTGGGATCTATGACGCTCAATCTCTTCAATACTTTTCCTACATTCTGACCAGATCCACACTTCTTCCCCCTCTAAATCCCTATCTTCCATAATAATCTCATAATCTTCTTTTTCAGTTTTAAGCCTGGCTAAGTCTTCATCCTCTTTAATTGTACATTTTTGATCAATCCTTTTAGCCTATTTCTAAGCACTTGAAGCTTCCTAACCAAAAACACATCAGAAGGACCCAAAAAATCACATTCATTCATCATATTGATAACCAACTCCTCACATCCTGCCCTATCCAACCACGAATCAAACAATCGAAATGGCTTAGAACCATAATTCGTATCAACTAACAAAAGAACCAAATGCGAGTGGTCTGACAGATCTCTATGTAAAGCTCTAACACAAGCGTTGGGCCACTTATTAAAAATATTAAAACATACTAGAACCCTGTCAATTCTATTAAGTTTACACTCTTCCCCTCTACTTGCCAAATAGGTGTACTTCATACCTTTCAGATTATATTCTCGCAGGCCAGCCTCATCAATAAAATCATTAAAATCCCTCGCACATACTGGTTCGAAGATAGAATTTTTCCTTTCCTCCGGACATCTAACTGCATTAAATCTCCTAAACGGTCCACTATCCCTGCCCTGTCTAAATACCCTGATTAACGCCGATACCATAAATTGTTGAGAGAATAGCAACTTATCTCCTAAATTACCTCCTGGTCTTCAACTTCATGTACTGTTCGTATATTATGGTAAAAACAATCAGCACCACACCTTTGTTTTTCTAGAATATTATTCCCCTTATCCACAATATCATTTAAACATTCCTCTTCTATATTATATTCACTAGAGTCGGACTCCTCTTCTAAGCCCAAGAGGTCATTAAGGCCGAAGGGATCTTTTGTGCTAGCCTTTTTCCCCTTTTTCAATTTATCCGACCCACTTGAACTATAGTCCTTGGGCTGGCCCAAATCTATCCATTTGTTAATTTTTTTTTCTTTTAGTAATATTACCTACAACCGAACTTTCTTCTTGTATTTCCAACTTATCAAAGTCAAATGTGGGGCCGGGCATGAATTTATTATGATTAGGGCATTCCTTGTCACATGATTTTTGCATTAATGGTGTGTTATTCTCCAAGTCAATTGCATCGGTTACCAAATTGGACTCCCCGTTACCGTTAAAGTCTGAATTTTCATAACTACCCTGCCCATTTGGCTGTATTCTGGTGTCATCCTCCGACTAAGTTTTAGAACGTGGCTGAACCATGTCTTTATTGTTTGCTGCAATATTTCGATCATCTTCCTCACCTGACTTATAAATGTCGTCGTCTGGATTACCCATATGTTCTGACCGATTTAAACACGATACAAATTCCGGAATCCATTCGTCGTCCAGTTCCTCAACCCACACCCTGAAATTCCTATGCTGCCATCGAATGATGACCTCCTCCAACACCCGTCTACCAACGTTGATTAACACCCCGACGAATGATGGCCTTGCGAATAATCTTCCCAAATAACCCACCAACAGATTCCGACACTTCATTTTTGAATAATTGTAAAGGAATGCCGAGAACCTTTAGCCATGCTAGTCTTCCATACTGTCCCTCCCATAGTTCTAATATAGAAAATCTTCCTATGATATTTCTCACTGCTTCCATAGCATCCATCGCCGCCTTGTTGCTTTCAAACGACAATAGTACTGTTAAGCCTCACAATAACTAAACCTTCCCATCGTTTGGACTAATCTCGTTCATGATTACATAAATATTTTTCAAAGCTTCCACACCATCATCTTCGCAACCACCACTCTCCCATGCAAGCTGACAAAAGCTTGAACGTTGTTATCAACAGTAACAGTTCTAACCTCATGATCTACTGGTGCATTCTTCCTAGTTAGGATGTCTTTAAAGGATCATCTCCCATTTTTACCACCATCCACATGATCCCTTCTAACCCCATAAACTGCACCACCCGTCTTCCGAGAATCCTCAACTTGTGTTTTACCACAAAACCTTTATCGTTTATCTCGCTGTCCTCTAGGATGAACCGTGCTACACTAAATTTTAAGGCGTAACCTCCCATACGAATCTTGCTCAAGTTCTTCCCCATATCAACTTTGTCTTTGACATCCAAGCGAGACACGAATCCAAAGCGATTGCCAAATCTATCGCGTTTTCGAGCAATATAAATGTCGTAAATCTGTGTGTACTCCCTCACAAACTCAGCTAGATCATTCCCATTGCACTGATCGGGAAGATTCGTGACAAACAACTTTTTTAACCAGCATTGGACGTGCTCCGGAATTGGTTTCCGTTGATCCGGACGTCCCATTCAAAAAGTTCCATTTACTAACCGTTTCTAGTTAATATCATATAGAAACATAAGAGTAAATGAATGAATATGTAAGAATAAATGTATGAATATGTAAAAAGTAAGAGTAAATGTATGACTATGTAAGAATAAATGTTTGAATACGTAAGAGAAGTAAGAAAGTAAGTGTAGGTTGAAGGTAAGAATAGTATCTTCGGATGCGAAAATGTATGTTAAATGTGTAAGACTAACCAGTGACTTAGCAATCTGGAACTCATTCAGTTTTGTATATTTTAGTGTTATTGGATTAACTTGTCCATGGAGGAAATAACGTTATGAGATTAAACGAGTTAGGTGACGCGGGAGTGCAGGCTTGTTTAACAATAATGTTATTTGGGCTTTTGTTATTTGGTTTTATACTTGGGTTTAAGTGTAATGTCAAATGGGCTTTTAATTATATATTTGGGCTCATAAGGGAAAGGATTTGGATTATATTAAACCATATTTTTGCATTCCTTGTATTATGATTATAACTTCATCCACACACATACAGAAGATAGGACGATGGTTACTTGGTTCTCTTTGGATCTTCATCAAGAACAATCAAAATCCAATTCCATCAAGAGAATTCTCTATCTTATCCGATAAATCATTGTGTGTAACCCACAAATAGGTTTATCTGATAGTGATTACATGATTCAGAGAATAATCCAGGTTGCAATTTTTTTATCTACAATCGCATACAAGATTACCAGGTTTGTTTGTATGTTCAATTGATTGATTTGGGTTATAGACTACACAATATATACAACAAAGATAAACCTATTGGGTTTAATTTGGTTATTAACTGGTTCGGTTAATATACCTGGGTTAGACTAGAAGTTTTCTTGAAACCCTAATTTCACATTAGTGATTGTAATTTGCATTGTATAGTGATTTGATTGAAATTGACCAGATAGGTGTTGGATTCGATTGCAATTACATGTTTCGTGGCATGTGATAATTCAGTAGTATGTTTATGTTTGAATTATCATACATATGTGAATAAATTTCATATGATATCATTAATTAACATATTAATATGTTTTATAAAAGTGTGATTTTATCTTCTGTCTAATTTGAAGATGATAATTCAATCATTAGAAAACAAAGAGTTGTTGTGTTTTGAGACATAAACTGATAAACCAAATTTGAGTGAATAATATGTGCGTCTAAATCTTTAACAAATTGGTTTATATTCATGGTATCATGCTTTATATCTTAATTTATTAAACCATGTACGTTTTATAAATTCATCTTTAAGATAGAGAGAATGATTTATGTAAGTATGAAAATACATGGCACATGGTATTTGAATGTCTAGGATTTTTATGATGCATTTATTGGTATTAGGTTCCTTATCTATGAACCTTTTGAATATATTAATTGAAAAGTTATGCATTGATCACTAAATACAAATTGTGATTTCAATAATTCCATCAAAGATTCCATATGATTAAAATTTAGTGGAATTGAAAAGTTACAAAGAATAGAAGTAATAGGTGTATCTAAATTTGATGACAAATATATTAAAACAAAAGAATCTGGTGCGATGTTTATGATTGTCAATTAAATAAAATTTCTTGACAAAATTATACTTTAAACACATTATGGATGTTAGCTTTAATGTTGACGGTTAGATTACTGTGAAATGGACATCTAGTAAACAGAAATTGTGACTCATCTTGTTCATATATGATTCAGTTTGTGATTAGTAAATCATGAGTACCATATAGGTGCAAACATGTTTTACAAATCATATTATTTAAATATTTTGACAACATGGAAAAGGGCAGCCATTAAAGTTCTTATTTTATATCAGGCTGTTTCATGTAAACGGTTAGAAGTAGCATGCTATACATTAAATCTATTTAGGTAGAAAAGTATGTTTATATGTTTTTGCATATATCTAATACCATGATTTTATTTTATGGTATGTTGATGGGACTTAGCCTAAGTAATAATAAACTACTAGAAGTATACAAGTTGGAAAACACTTTGGGGTGTGAAATATATGAAATTCGATTTCGGGTTTATTATTGGACTCGAAAAGTTTAATGGTTCTAAAAAGAATTCGGTGAAGAATTATTTGTGGTATATTTCTTATTTCTATTATGTACAGGATGACATGCTTGCATAGTGGGTATACTCGGGTGATACGAGTCATGTATGCAAGGATCTAAAATGGTTTGAAGAATTTGAACCTGTTGAAGAATTGTATTTACTTCTGGAAAACATTTGTTTTGGATTATGTGTTGTATGCTCCAAGGATTTGAAAGAGTCACATGTTTGGGATTTTGTTTTAACTACCTATGGTTTTAAACACGTCAATGAGTTGGATAAGTTTATCTTATCTCAACATGAAATCTTTTGAATTTGGATATATATGTAATGAAGTTTTAAACATAATATTAATGTCACGTTTGTTATTGAAGTTGTTTATATGCTATCATCATTTCATAGCAGGGTAGATTATGATTATATATTGTGACATGCCAAGTTAGGTTATGTGAATTATTTTAGAATGAAAGAGATTTCTAAAATGAATTTAATGCCGGTTTTGATATGCCATACATGTGAATTAACTTTTTCATTTAGACTTGTGGGATTTTCATAGCATGCCTTCACTAGGTAAATAAGAAATTATTGTTTTCTATTTTTAAAATGAAGGATATGGAGGAGGCACATGTGATCCTTTATATAAGGATTAAAAGGAGTAACAATGATAGAATCATGACACAGTCTCATTATATTGAGAAAGTGTTGAAGAAATTTAATCATTTCAATTGTTCTCTTGTAAGTACTATCATAGATCCAAGTGTCAAGCTTATGGATGCTTGATGTATGCTATGATTAGCACAAGGACTTGCATAGTTTATGTTGTGGGTAAGTTGAGCAGATATGTTAGTAATTAACAGTGCTTAACACGGACAGGTAGTAAACAGACTGATTAAGTACCTGAAAGAAACCATGAACTATGGTTTGTGTTATTCAGGCTTTCCTTCAGTCTTAGAATGTGTTTTCTTATACAAGTTGTATAACTAATTGGATGTGTGATGTGCTTGAAGTAGTTTAATATTTATTAACTAAATTAACTAAAAATAAACACTAAGTAATACTCGATACTCTCTAAAACTCGACTAAACTACTAACCGGCAAGTGAACCGATCGACTCTAGTAAAACCAAGTAAGTCCGGATATCGAACCCACGAGACTCTTTAAATTACGTTTATTAGCTAATTAGACTCGACTACAAAATAAGACTTATTAATTATATTTGTTTGGGGGATTTAAAATACTAATTTAATACTGTAATTAAAAACTAATTAAGAAAACAAGTAATTTAAACGAAAACGAAGTTTGTTATGAAAATAAGATGATGATGAGAAAACTACCTAGGCTAGACTCCCCTAAATTTCAGTAATGAATTGACTCGGGAAAATATTTAGTTATGGACTGGGATAGTAAAATAGACGCTTATAAGAAAACCCGAATAGTACCCCTGACCCTTCTCAAGAGAAACCTATGGATTTCTAACAAGTTTTAATGCACACCAGTATTAAAAATCAAGTTCGCTTACGGTCACCCAATTGTTTATAATTTAGTTCCTTTATACGAAATCCTACCTTACAGCGCGGAAATCAAAGGTAATTTACTATACTTAATTGATTTGATAAACAATAATAAATAATCAACCCTAGACGGACTCCTTACGAAGAACTAAATCTAGCAAGATTAACTAGTAAAGACTTATCAATAGTCTAGCACTTTACAAATTTTAGGTTAGCAGCACACTTAGGTTTATTTGACAATATTATTCCTATGATCTTATCATGACATCAATCATAAAATAATCAAAAACACAAAGTAATTGACCTAATAGCAACCTATCATATGATAAACAATAATCAAGGAAAGCTATGGAATTAAACTCATCAAACAATCCTAATTATCCATATGCATCAATTAATTATAGATAAATCTTTTACTAAATCATAAAAACCATAACGTAAATAAATCCCAAAATCAAATCAAAACATCAAAATAAGTTCATCATAAGCCTAGATAGTTCATGCAACTTAGCCTAGCATCTTAGGTTTAAGCAAAGCAAACAAATAAGAATTCATGGCGATAAAATAATGAAAACGAAAGAAACAAAAGATAAAACCTGTGTTCTTCGCCTTCAACTAATATGCGCAACACCAGCTGATTCTTCGAATCCAAAGCTGTTGAAAACTCGTCTCGGTCGCCTCGTAACTCACCAAATTCGTCTGGACTTCAAGGTTGCTTAAGGGTGAATTTATGGGTCTTTAAATAGGCAACAAATTTCCAAAAATACGAAAGTCGGCCATGAAAATCTGGAATCTTCTAACATTGCCACGCCGCGCGGTGGCCTTCTCTCCCTTGGCCATGCGGCGCTCCGGCCTGGGGGGGGTCACCTGGTCCGGTTCGGTCTGGTTCACTCCTGGTTCGGTCCGGTTCGTTTCCTGATGCTTCGGTTCGCCGGTTTAGCTCATTTTTTATCGTTTTTCGCCCTCTTTAACCACAAACAAGTCCCGGGACCTACATTTATTCAAATAAGCTAGTAGCATACAAATCCTAACAAAAAACGAACATAAACTAATAAAATATTATACAAAAGATACACGGGATTAATGTATATTATACGTTATATCTAATATCCCCACACTTAACCTTTTTTCGTCCCTGAAAAAGTCTCATTGCAACGGGATCAGAATCGGAGAAATACAGTCTTAAAAACATATAGGTTATCTTAAAATTTTAATACAACGCAAAAACTGCAATTACCGATATTGTTGTCCACTTAAACCCATGCATTTGTCTTTACCGAGACAAGTAAGATCCAACTATTATTATTATTATTATTATTATTATTATTATTATTATTATTTTGTATATAATCTAGTGGAACCCACAGTCAAGACCCATTTTATTTTAGATTTTATCGGATCAAACAACCCCAACTTGACTTAAACCTCATAATAGTAGATTAAAACATTGTTGCAAATTTTTCATGAACAGCTAAGACGATCAAGGATATTTTTTATCCACCTAAATTTAAACATCAAAGTATCCCAAGCAGCCATTAGATACGATTAAGGTTCAATTATTCAACTAACTAGCAAGTGTTCCCCACTACATGACATACCCCCATTATCAAGCAACACCTCGGACCCATTACCACATGTGATTTTACAAGTTTCCATCTGTCGGTTTACATAAGTCGTGTCTCTAGTTGATCATGTTCTTAATGGTATGGGACGCAAGTAAGAGGACCACGTATGACTAACAGCGGGATGATCACTGGATCATCAAGATTTTACTTCACTGTAATTGATGTAAGTGAGTGTAATGGCAGTAAACTGCGGGTTTTATGCTTAAAAGCTTTTATTTATTTAAATATCCAAAGATACCCAGATGAACAACCGTAAAAAGACTCGTGGTTTCTGAACCCGAGACATCCCATCAATACAGGATTTAAGGTTATAAAACCATACACCTATGAAGTGTTAAACACTAAAACTAGAAGTGTAAGTTTTAAGTTTATATCACCAGCTACACGGTATACTTTAACGTTTAAACCTACCCAAGCATCGTATGTAGCGTATTCAGATTTCTTTAAAATTTTTAATTTTCTACAATCGAACTAAAAATGTGGCTTGAGTATGGCAGACCTTTCATCTTGTATTTTATACAGACTTAACATGTATCCCACTAAAAATTATATTTATCGTTAAAAACCAACTATCAAACTACCCTTTCATTCTCAAAGCTGAGCCTACCGACACGTCCCAAGTTAAGTGTGTGTTCTTTAATATATATCTTATTATTAGTAGTTTGAAAAACCGATTCCCGATAAGTATCCTCATCTCCCATTTATACGCAAAAAGAAACAAAATCAAGGGACATTTTTTCAAAACTTTTTTTTTTAGTAAAAACCACAAAACAAACTAAAGACATGTGTTCCTATCCCCACACTTAAAATTTGCATTGTCCTCAATGCAGGGACGGAAACACAACTCAAAATTTTAAAAACCTAAAAATACAAAAATAAATAAGAACAAAAAAAAGCTAAAATATAAAAACTAAAAATATAAAAGCAAAGTAAAAAAGGAAAAGACTTAGCTGGTAATATGCGAGTGAAATATGACGCTAAAGTCTTCTTCCATAAATGCCCTTCATCTCCGAACGTGCTCAGCAACTAGTATCTTCTTTCTCTCATACACGAACGGAAGCGGCAACAACACAAATAATATCTAAAAATTCATCTTATCAACTCGATAGATATTAATCATTCAAAGTATGGAACCGGACCAACCAACAAACATGAATAAAAGCAGCAAATAAATAATTAAAAAAGTATACGGCTCCTGCTGCTACATCCCCACACTTGAATGTTGCATTAAACTTCAAGGGGATCTTCTCGCTATCTTCCTTCAAAACTTAAAAACCAAATAAAAACTACAAAAAACTACGTTATGGAAAAACAAAAATAAAATACAAATAAAAATAAGAAAGAATATACAAACTCTACACTTGAGTTTTCACTCAAGAACCACGTGTGACAATTTAGTGCAACGGATTGAGAGGAGTTTCCTCCATCTCTATTGATTCCTCCGGTCCTCCAAAATAGTGCTTTAAGCGATGACCGTTCACCTTCTAAGACGTTCCGTTATCCGGATTCTCCAACTCTACCACCCATACGGGAAAACTTCTTTCACCAAGTACGGTCCCGTCCACTTCGATCTCAATTTACCTGCAAACAACTTCAAACGAGATTTAAATAACAATACCTTATCCCCTTTCTTGAACTCTTACCGCTTTCAAACGTCGATCATGTAGAGCTTTCGTCTTTTCTTTGATGTTCAACGATCGGGAATATGCTGCATCCCGAAGCTCCTTTAACTCATGTATTTGAAAGTATCTTTTCCTTGCGGCCTCAGTAAGATCAACATTCACCGTCTTCAACGCCCAGTACACACGATGCTCCAACTCAACCGGAAGATGACAAGACTTACCGTAAACAAGAATAAATGGTGTAGTACCCAACGGAGTCTTGTATGCGGTCCGGAATGCCCATAACGCATCATCTAACTTCTCCGACCAATCCTTTCGACTAACCCCAACCGTCTTCTCCAAAATCCTCTTCACCCCTCGATTTACATTCTCAACTTGACCATTTGTTTGAGGGTGATAAGCAGTAGAGGTACGATGAGTAACCCCATAACGAGCCAATGCTTTCTCCATGACGGTATTACAAAAATGGGTTCCATGATCACTAATAATAGCTCTCGGAATACCGAAACGAGTAAATAACTTCTTAAGAAACCTCACAACAACTCATGCATCATTTGTAGCCAACGCTTGGGCTTCCACCCACTTCGACACATAATCAATTGCCACCAAAATATACTTATTACCTTTCGATGTGGGAAACGGTCCCATGAAGTCGATGCCCCAAACATCAAAGAATTCAAGAATTTGTATTGGGTTTTGAGGCATCTCATTATTGGACGAAATATTACCTGTTCTTTGGCACGCATCACAAAGCATCACAAACTCCTCAACATCTTTCACAACTGTCGGCCAATAGAACCAACTATCAACCACCTTCTGCGCGGTAGCATGCGCACCATGATGACCTCCAGTCAACCCCTCGTGAACATACTTGATAATATCCCAACCTTCCTCTTTCGTCACACATCTCCTAAGAATCCGATCGCCACCAATTTTAAACAAGAACAGGTCATCCCACACATACCTATTCACATCCCGGAAGAACTTCCTCTTTTGTTGCGTAGTCATACCCTCCAAAATAAAACCATTAGCCAAATAATTAGCGAAATCAGAGAACCATGGCATACCTTGCTTCTCAGCCGTAACAAATTCGATTGACTCATAAGAGAATGTATCTCCAATCTCCTCTTCACGCAACTCTTCTCCCCTCGGATCTTCTAAACAGGATAGATGATCGGCCGCTACATTTTATGCACCATTCTTATCTTTGATGTCGATGTCAAACTCGGAAAGTAGAAGAATCCACCGTATAAGACGAGGCTTCGCGTCTTTCTTGTGGAAGAGAAAATGCAAGGCTACATGATCGGTAAAGACGGTGGTCTTCGAAAGCACGAAATACGAGCGGAACTTATCAAATGCGAAAACAACGGCTAAAAGCTCCTTCTCGGTGGTGGTGTAGTTTTCTTAGGTATCATTCAACGTCTTGCTAGCATAATAGATGGGGTGAAAATGTTTATCTCGCCTTTGCCCCGAAAATGCTCCAACCGCATAATCACTAGCATCACACATGAGCTCAAACGGCAAACTCCAATCGGGAGAACAAAGAATGGGAGAACTTACGAGCTTTTCTTTTAAAAATGTGAATGCCTTCACACACTCATCATCAAACACAAACATTACGTCTTTCTCAAGGAGTCGGGTCATCGGGTGGGTAATTTTGGAAAAGTCTTTGATAAATCTCCGATTAAATCCCGCATGGCCTAAGAAACTCCTAATCGCTTTCACATTCGTCGGTGGAGGAAGTCAACTTATAGTATCAATCTTCGCACGATCCACCTCAATACCATCTCTCGAGATCTTATGACCCAAGATGATCCCTTCCATCACCATAAAATGACACTTCTCCCAATTCAACATTAACTTCGTTTCAATACATCTCTTCAATATCTTCTCAAGATTAGCCAAACATTGATCGAAAGAATTACCGTAAACCGAAAAATCGTCCATAAACACCTCCATGGACGTCTCTATCATATCCTGAAATATAGCCACCATACAACGCTGAAATGTAGCCGGAGCGTTACACAGTCCAAACGGAATGCGACGGTACGCAAACGTGCCATATGGACATGTAAAAGTCATCTTCTCTTGGTCTTCCGGTGCAATGTGGATTTGAAAATAACCCAAAAAACCGTCAAGAAAATAGTAGAACTGCTGACCTACCAAACGCTCAACATCTGATCAATAAACGGCAACGGGAAGTGGTCCTTCCGGGTGGCATCATTCAACCGCCGATAATCAATACATACTCTCCAATCGGTAACCGTACATGTACGGATAAGCTCATTCATCACAACAGTTATACCTCCATTCTTTGGAACAACTTGGGTCGGGCTCACCCATGGAGAGTCGGAAATCGGGTAAATCATCCCGGCATCCATCAACTCAATACTTCCTTCTTCACCACATCTTGCATATTCGGATTGAGACGTCTTTGTGGTTGCACCACCGGTTTGTACTCATCCTCCATTAAAATCCGGTGCGTGCAATAAGCGGGACTAATACCTTGAATGTCGGACAATCTCCATGCAATCGCCCCCTTGTGTAGCTTCAACACGTCTATCAACTTTGACTTCTGTTCTTCCGTCTGCTTGGATGACACAATAACTGGCAAGTTCTAGCCCTCATCAAGATACACATACTCCAAGTGTGACGGGAGTACTTTCAACTCCAACGGAGCGGGTTTCTCCTCAGAACCCGCCCCACTCTCACAACTAATCTCGTTCACCTATATCATCTCGGGCAAACCCGAAATCTCAGCCAACTTATCACAAACCGAATCGTTCTCACACAACTCATCCTCAACCAAATCATCACAATCGACTAAACCATTACTTTCCACGAGATCCGTACCACAAATGTAATCAAAGCATTTATCCATACCTGCAATAAAAGAGTTAATAAAATAAACCGAATGGCATGGACCACTGAAATCATCTTGATCACTCGGGTGCTTCATCGGCCTCGCAACATCATAAGTAACATTCTCTTCACCAACCCGAAGTGTGATCTTCCCATCATACACATCGATAAGTGCCTTCGCGGTTCGTAAAAACGGACGACCAAGAATAATGGGAACCTTCTCGTCGGCCTCCATATCGAGCACCACAAAATCAACCGGGAACACAAACTTATCCACCTTCACTAACAAATTCTCGATAATACCTCGCGGATACTTAACCGAACGATCGGCTAAAAATAAAGACATGCGACTCGGTGTAAGCTCGCCTAACTCCAACTTCTCGTACAAAGAAAACGACATCAAATTTATACTCGCACCCAAATCCGCCAATGCATGGCTCATCGCATCACTACCAAATAAACACGGAATCGTAAACACACCCGGATCTGACAACTTCTCGGGTACACGGTTCAACACTACCGCCGAACAATCTCCCATGAGGGGAATCGATGGCACCTCCCCCAACCTATCCTTCCTCTTCAACATGTCCTTCAGAAACTTCGCGTACTTCGGCATGTTTTGGAGGGCTTCAATGAACGGGAGATTAATCTTCAACTGTCGTAACACATCAAGAAAGTGCCCATACTCCAGCGTATATTTCTGGTGTTTCGCGCGAGCGGGATACGGGATACGAGAGTGGTCAACCAAAGGTGATGGCCGGATTTCAACCGGCTTCATCTCTACTGGTGGTGCAACTGGTGCGACTGGTGCGGTGTTCTGCACTTTTCCCGGTACTTCCATCTCGATCTCTTCATCCATCACCTCCTCATCTTCAACTTCATACCTTCGCGCTTCGGGACCCAAAACCCTGCCACTACGAGTAGTAATTGCCTTGATTTGAGCGGCTGGATTATGTTGAGTAGAACCTGAAAACTGTCCCGGAGGTCTTTCATTCAATTGTCAGGAAATATCACCAATGGTCCTTTGCATGTCGAGCATAGCTGATTGTTGATTCTTGAAAAGCAGATCATGCTCGGCAAGGGTCTTTTGAGTGGCTTGATCTCTAGTAACCATATGCTGCATTATCTCGTCCAACTTTTAACTCAGATCCGGCACATTATTCGAACTTTGACCATGGGAACCTTCGTTGTTGTACTGTTCCTGATTTCGGTTATAGGGAGCTTGGAAACCAGGTGGCCCACCGGCCGGACGCCAACTCGAGTTACTCTAACCTTGATTCTGATTCTTGTAGCTGTTCCAGTTCTGATTGTTGTTATTGTAAGCATTAGGGAACCTGTTCTGACCAGCCACAAAATCAACATCTTGATTATTCATCAACGGACGATCCAGCGTACCATGGCCACCCCTACACATCTTATCCACCTTAGCTTTTAACTCTTTTATCTCCCGGTGAGATTCTCCAAAGCAGCAGCCATACCAGTATCCAGATTGACCTGGTGTACACCTCGAGCAGATGAGGGTGTCCTGGTGGTGGGATTTGAATTCCCGCCTTGTGGCTTCTTCGCGTACTCAGATTGCGCGAAATTTTCAAACATCTCGTTACACTCAGTCACGTTCTTCTTGTCCATCAGATTGCCCCCCGCAGCTGTGTCAAACCTTTCTTGAGCTTCATAAGTAAGGCCATTGTAAAACTTCTCAACAAGGGCCCAAGGTGTGAGCCCATGTTGTAAACAACGGGAAAGCAGATTCTGAAAACGTTCCCAAGCTTGGTAATACGCCTCATCCGGCTCCATGTGGAAGGAGTGGATCTGATCACGGAGGCGAGAGGCCTTAGCAAGTGGAAAGTACTTCTTGAGGAATGCGTTGCGAAACGCCTCCCATGTGGTGGATGTTCCAGCAGGTTTCGAATCGAGCCAAGTGGCGGCACGACCTGAAAGTGTAAACGGAAACAAGTGAAGGAAGGTCGCATCCTGGTTAGCACCTTGCAAATTGAACGTTTTGAACACACGGGTCAGACGGTTGATGTGTGCCAGTGCATCTTCATCTTCACGACCATGGAACTGGTGGTGATTGGTGATGTGTTCATGATATAGGATGGGATCTGCCACGAGTTAGGGTTATTAATGTCGGGAGCGATAATGGGTGAGTGATCTACATGGAACCCTTCAAAAGCTTGCTGGTACACGGTGCGGTTATTCTCGGCCATTGGAACGGGTCTAGGACTTGGTGGTGGTGAATTTGTGGGTGATGATTTCAGTGAAGTATCTATGGTGATCGGTTGCTTTTCAGACGAACATGCCTCGGACTTCAACGGAGTAGGTCCAAAACAATTCAACGGCGGTCCTTGCAAACGAAGATGTGGCATATACCTACAAAAACGTACGAGACCGAGTAAGTAGTTTCTAATAAAACAAGAATAATAAAATCAAACTAATAATTAAAAACAAACTAGACTTAATTAGACTTCTACGACTCAAACAAAACGTGAAGCAAAACAAGTAGCACGTATGTAGCAAATAGGTCCAATCAAAGCTAATAACGCAATTACCAAGAGTCCCCGGCATCGGCGCCAAAAACTTGATGTGCTTGAAGTAATTTAATATTTATTAACTAAATTAACTAAAAATAAACACTAAGTAATACTCTAAACTCTTTACAACTCGACTAAACTACTAACCGGTAAGTGAACCGATCGACTCTAGTAAAGCTAAGTAAATTCGGATATCGAACCCACGAGACTCTTTAAATTACGTTTATTAGCAAATTAGACTCAACTACAAAACACGAATTCTTAATTATATTTGTTTGGGGGATTTAAAATACTAATTTAATACTATAATTAAAAACTAATTAAGAAAACAAGTAACTTAAACGAAAACGAAGTTTGTTATGAAAATAAGATGATGATGAGAAAACTACCTAGGCTAGACTCCCCTAAATTTCAGTAATGAATTGACTCGGAAAAATATTTAGTTATGGACTGGGATCGTAAAATAGACGCTTATAAGAAAACCCGAATAGTACCCCTGACCCTTCTCAAGAGAAACCTATGGATTTCTAACAAGTTTTAACGCACACCAGTATTAAAAATCAAGTTCGCTTACGGTCACCCAATTGTTTATAATTTAGTTCCTTTATACGAAATCCTACCTTACAGCGCGGAAATCAAAGGCAATTTACTATACTTAATTGATTTGATAAACAATAATAAATAATCAACCTTAGACGGACTCCTTACGAAGAACTAAGTCTAGCAAGATTAACTAGTAAAGACTTATCAATAGTCTAGCACTTTATAAATTTTAGGTTAGCAGCACACTTAGGTTTATTTGACAATATTATTCCTATGATCTTATCATGACATCAATCATAAAATAATCAAAAACACAAAGTAATTGAACTAATAGCAACTTATCATATGACAAACAATAATCAAGGAAAGCTATGGAATAAAACTCATCAAACAATCCTAATTATCCATATGCATCAATTAATTATAGATAAATCTTTTACTAAATCATAAAAACCATAACGTAAATAAATCCTAAAATCAAATCAAAACATCAAAATAAGTTCATCATAAGCCTAGATAGTTCATGCAATATAGCCTAGCATCTTAGGTTTAAGTAAAAGAAACAAATAAGAATTCATGGCGATAAAATAATGAAAACGAAAAAAACAAAAGATAAAACCCGTGTTCTTCGCCTTCAACTAATATGTGCAACACCAGCTGATTCTTCGACTCCAAAGCTACTGAAAACTCGTCTTGGTCGCCTCGGAACTCACCAAATTCGTCTGGACTTCAAGGTATGCTTAAGGGTGAGTTTAGGGGTCTTTAAATAGGCAACAAGTGTCCAAAAATACGAAAGTCGGCCAAGAAAATCTGGAATCTTCTGACATTGCCCCGCCGCGCCGTGCGGTGGCCTCCTCTCCCTTGGCCGCGCGGCGCTCCGGCCTAGGGGGGTCACCTGGTCCGGTTCGGTCTGGTTCACTCCTGGTTCGGTCCGGTGCATTTCCTGGTGCTTCGGTTCGCCGGTTTAGATCATTTTTGATCGTTTTTCGCCCTCTTTAACCACAAACAAGTCCCGGGACATACATTTATTCAAATAAGCTAGTAGCATACAAATCCTAACAAAAATTGAACATAAACTAATAAAATATTATATAAAATATACACGGGATTAATGTATATTAAACGTTATATCAATGTGTATACTCTCTTAAAGAGAGGTTTCATTTCTTAGGTAATTAAGGAATGAATTTGCATCACTCGATAATGGAATGTGAGTTTTTAGCATTGCAACAACTGATAAAAGTGATTGAATGGCTAAGAAACTGTTATTGTGAAATTCGATTATGGTCAAACCGATATCAAGTAACGCCCGCTAATTCCGGTTTCAAGAATTAAAGCTTGTAGAGTATGTATAATTCTCGGGATTTATTCGACGTTTCTTGGGATCCTTCTCGTCACCTCGGTACGTTATAATCACTTAACTTTCTCCCCAATTTGCTACACACTTCATACTGCAGGGACTAGGATGTAATATATTTTATATCATAATATATATATATATTAAAAAAAAACCTAACCCTAATGTTATTCAGCGCCGATCGCAGCCAAGACCCCCCCTGCTCGAATTTCTTCTCTCCAGCCAAGTTTGATCCGTAAAAACTTCAATTCAAGATCGGTTTTATGATTCCCCATGTCTTTTACACCTTAATTGATCATATTAACGTGCTTATTGGTCGTTAAGGTCGAGTTTTGATGATAACAGTTTGCTGACAGATTCGTATACGTTTATTGTAGGGTCTGTAACGCGATGATAATCCATTTTTTTGATCAATTCTTGATTCCATGATATTCTACTTTGAGACTAGTTTCCAGAAAGGTATAATACGTAATTTTTGGACGAGATTTGAATGGTTTTTAAGAATTTATAAAATCGAGTGTCAAAGCTGATGCGTGATGACGGATTCTGGTCTGTCTTCCCGACGTCATAACCTTTTTTCGACAGGTCCAAATTGGTTGGTTTCACTTCTGGAAGTTAGTATTTTGAGTTAGGAACCAAACCCAATTGGAATCTTTTAATTTGGTTCGGTAATGAATTTTATAAAAATAAAACCATTTTGTTGCGCACTGAAATAGCTGCACGTACCTTGCTGTGTTGGATGATTTTTTATAATTTTTGTGTCCAATAGAAAAATATAATAAAAATATTTTTATAAACCTAAGACATTTATTAAAGTCTGGTAAAAATTTAATAATTTATTTCAAATGTTATCCTATGTAATTAAATGCATCTTCGCATGCTAAAATCTACACGTTTTACTCGTTATTGATCGATAAGTTCGTTTTAGGCTTAACCGGTGGATGTTCAATTGTGTTCTTGTCGGGGCTGTTTGAAGTGAGTTTTTGCACCACAATCTTCCTAGGTATGTCCCGTATATCATACTTAAAGATCATGTTCATAGGTGTTCGTTAAGTTGATCAACTAGTTGTACTTTGATTGTTATGTTCGGTTGTCTAGAATTGTAGTTTGGCGCGTTTAACGCGAGGGTTGAAGTGATTAACGACCAATTCAGCTCGGGGACACTTGGTTTGATGTACGGGCTATTCAAAATTCATTTTTATAAGTTATGGGGCTGACTGGTTGTCGGTTACTCCAATGGGTCGGTACAACGCGCAATTGTGTTTATTGAATAGTTGGTGCGTTGTACTTGCGGGTTACCGACCCATTTGACTCGTGTGGCGTCGTGTGGACTTGTTGGCTGTGATTTTATCATAATGGGTCCACATGGGGCTGAGTTGGATGTTAACGGCCTAAACGACTAGTAAACGAGCGTGTTAGTGTCACCTAGTGCTCCCGGGGGTAAATTGGGAATTCTTTATTCCCGGGAGTACCTAAGGGTCGTTTTGGTGAATGTGAGACCTCGGGGGCTGTTGTGATTAAGTTTGATGAGGTCAAGGGTTTAGGTAACTCGAACCATGTTAGAACGTCTCGTAGGATAAACGAGTCATCTTGATATCATTAGTATTGATTGAATGTAAATCGACAGGTGTTTGAGTTTTGGGATTTCTTAGGGATTCTCTAGCTCGTGGTGAATCCGCGTCTTGTGTCAGGTGAGTTCTTGATGTCCCGTTTAACTCTTTTTAAGTTTTGGGCTAGCATGCACACCTAAACGATTTTGCTTGATGAAATGTTTTAAACTATTTTGCATAGGCTTGCTAGTATTGGTAGGCCTTGGAATGTTATAGAATGTGTGTATGTATATATATATATATATATATATATATTAGAATGGCCAATATTTGGCGAATGTTGTAGTCGTCTCGACTACTGAATGTTGCGTATGCCTACTTTGTGTTTGCATGCGCTGAATGTTACGTGTTTGGGTTGTACGTTTTCTCGGCCCTGAATGTTATTATTGAATGTTATATATATATATATTTATATATATAGGAATGTACGTATAGAGATGTTCATACGTAAGGATGATTATTTATTGAATGTGATGACCTAACTAATGTAATTCCGTTTACAGTTTTAAAACCGTTGGAATGATTATTAAGACATTTGTTACTTATTTAAAAATTGAACTCACTCAGCTTAAGCTGACTTTGTGTGCATGTTAGTGTGAGTTTCAGGTTAAGAAGAGGATGCCTTATCGCTTGGACGTGCACGAAGCTACTTGGACGGTGAAGGGCATACGGGATTTGAAGATTTTATTATTAAACATTTATTTTTAAAAATTTTTTTAAAGAAAAATTATGTTGGTTTTGGGAAAAATTCCCAGGTTTTGGGAACTTATTTTGTTATTTACGTTTTCTGCCGAATTATACTCTGTGATGCTTATTTTAATGAAAAGAATTGTTTTTAAGTTTAATTATTTTTACGAGTGTTTTGAATGATTACCAACTGTGGGGTTCCCGGGGTTCGGGGCCTTACATATCACCAAGATCTATCAGGTGGGATAGTGCTGACTAAGGGTAATAGTTAGATGAATAATGGAAGATTTATGTGAAGTGCAAATAAATTGTGTGGTGATAAGGTTGAGAATTTCTTGCTCATAAATAAACAAAAATATGAAAGGGGAGAAAAAAGTAAACGGTAAATGTATTGAGAAAAGTGATTTTAAAATTTAAAAGTTCAAGCTGTAATTTAAAAATTATTGAGAAAAAATAAATATTTGATTTATTAGACATTCAATAAATACGTTCAACTACATATTTTGATATTAAGAAAAAATTAAATATTTGATTTATTTCATCCCTCAAATCCATATTAACACCTCATCCCCTAGAACATCAAGAAATTTTGAATTTTCATGGATCTAGTCTTTGATCTTCTTCAACGACACACATTTAACAGATGGTGAATATGATGATGCAGATGAGGTAACTTGACAGAGCCGGCTGGAGGGTACTGCCGGTTAGACCGTCGGCTGGGGCACGTAATTTTTAGGGGCCAAAATTTTTTGTATGTGTATTTTTTATATATACATTTAAAAATATAAAACTTATAAAATATGAATTGCTCTTTCTTATCTTATAATTATGGGGCCCAAACTAGAACTAAAAACTAAAAAAATAAGTAAAAAACCCGATGCAAAATAAAAAAAATAGCGGTCGATTGAAATTTCTTTTTGGTTTCTTTCTTCTTTGCGAATACTAAACAACGACCAACCCAGCCGACCACCACTGTTGGTTTGTTTTTAACCACCAGGCTCCTCCATGGTTGACCAAGCTAGCCACCAAGGACCAAGCTATTTTTTTTCAATGTTAGAACTTAGGAGAGTTTCACGAATCACTGGTTAATCGTTAATTATTATGGTATTTGATTTTAATAATATATTTTTCTATGTTTATTGTTATAACATTAAGCTTCGTTTAAAAAAATTAGCTTATATATTTCGTTACTCATTAAGGCTAAGGGCCTTTTTTCTCCGGCTTGACTGAGGTATTTAAATCCTCAAATACGGTCCAGTAACTTGACATCCATTTTTGGTGATAGGTTGAGATGTGCAAATAAATTGTGTGATGATAAGGTTGAGAATTGCTCCATTTTTCAACGTTGTTTGGTTTGATTTACACCGATAAAAAACCGTCACTAACAGTGTGACTAATAGTTTGTCGTAAGACCTGTCAAAACCCAACTACAAACACCTTCTATCCAAGGGTGATAAGAACATATCATACAAACATGTCTGGTTAGGCTTAGCACTAATGATACATGTTGCTCATGTTTGTCAACGAAAAAAGATACTACATGTACATACATAACACATATCTTTGAAGTGCACATCTTTCTATTTTTGATGATATTAAATAAGTTTCATGATAATTAACCAATAAAGGCATCAAATTGTTGATCTTAAATGATATATTCTTCTCTTCCATAACATCAATTTCATCACAGTCTGAACTTTTACAGGAGTTAAATTAAGCAAACACAGATGATCATCTAATTTCTTATATATTTTTATTCATTTGAAAGAAGATGTTCATCCAATTTGGAGCATATAACAAACACTTGGTATTGTGCAATTTTATTTATAGTTCATAGTTTAGCATATTTCTTTAGATTTTGAGCAGCATCTTTGTTATTTTCCGGCACAGGCAAGTTGGTGATAAGAGTAACTCTTGATGATGATACAAGTGATCTGTTTTCTGAATCTGCAGGATCAATCTTCCATAACCTAACCTCCCACACCTGCTCAAATCATCTTGTTCAAATTACGCAGATTTACACCAAAATTTACATGCATTTATGAAGAGTGCTGCTATGCATGCACTACCTTATATCATACGCGCAATAATGGACAGAAGTAGAGAGGGGTCAAGAGGGTCCATTAACCCCGGGCATGAGAATCTATTGGATTTTTATATATAAAATCTGAGATTTTTCTAGAAAAAACATGATTATGATCCTCTAGTTTAGCCAGTGGAGAAGTGGACCTTATGATTGAACCCCCCCCCCCCCACCCCCGGGATCGATTCAGCCATATGAAGTCATTAACTTTTTTGGAAAACACTACTGTCGCGGTTGTCAGTTTCAGTAAAGTTATCATACGTGCTAGTATAAAAACCTTTACATATTTTTATACAGGCGTGCATAACACTTTTCACGTCATATGATCAGTCGTATAAGGTTATGCAGGCCGTATAACTTCTGCGTAACACACAATTATCATCCTTGTCGATTTCAGAAAATGTATATATGGGTTGTATAAAATTTTTCTTGCTCGTATAAAAACCTTATTTTATTTTTATACTGGTATGTACACATTTTCTACACATCTTATGCAGAACACACTGTTGTCACATCTATCCGTTTAAGTTAAGTTATACCGGCAATATAAAATTTTCCAGTTATCGTACGGGTCATACAAGTGGTGTGTGTCAATATAACATTTTCCACGTATGCTATGATCCGCACCTGAATGGTTTTGCCCACGTGGACCGGAGTCGCCTCAGCGAACACAAGATCCCCAAGGTCAGCACGCTTGAGATGATTAATACTCAACTGTAACCCCGCCACTCTCTTCCACCCGGACGCCATGTGCGCCCCCATACTCGCCAACGCCTCCGCTATCAACGCCGACACGCCGCCGTGCAGCACCTTAAACGGCTGTCAAATTCAAATTCAAATAAGAAACGAAACAATGAATGAATAAGAAATTAACAGGATCACCTGGCACGCCTTGTGAGTGACCGGAAGACGGCCGGTGACCTTCTGCGGTGACAACTCATCGATCTGAAAGCCGATTGCGTGTAACGGAGCATCCAAAGTCTCCGTCTTCGGATCCTTGGTGGATGAATCCATGGATGAATGAATTTATGATGGTTGGTTGGTTTGTTGGTTGATGATTATTATTTATATTATTGAATGAGGAATACAGATAGATAGGGTAAGGTTAGGTATGAAGTGTGAAGCGGATTAAACTTCCTTAAGTAGTATACAAGTCTTAGAAATAGGGACAATGCCAGGCTTATATTAGCAATTTTCTTCACATTTATTGTCATATACTTGAATTTGGTGACGGTGAATCCGTTATTATATATCATAATTTTGGTGCCACTAAGTGTCGATTGGGTCACTTGGCATTGAATTTTTTTTTTTTTTTTTTGTGGTTTTATTGTTTTTATATTTTTTGGTACCGTGACGAACATAACAGAAACCGAACGAATTCGTGTAGACTCACAGCCTCAATGACCGGGACCGACAACGCTCGAGTTTTACCAACGCCGATTTTACTAACTGACACCGCCCTATTGGTCCACCATTTTTATATATTTTTCCATTTTTAGCTCTGGTACCGTAACGAAAGTAACCGAAACCGACCAAACTCGTGTCGAGTTACCGCCTTAATGCCCGAGATATATATTTTTTTTTGTACTTTTGGTACCGTAACGAAAATTGACCAAATACCTCTTTTTTTCTTTTTTTGTTTGTTTTAGTTCTGATTTTGTAACGAACATGACAGAAATCGACTGAATTCGCGTAGACTCACCACATTTTGTTTTTATTCCGGTACCTTAACGAATATAACAAAACCTAATAAATGCCATTTTTTTTTGTTTTAGTTCCGTTACCATAACGAAGGTTTACCGACCGATACCACCCAATTGGTCCACCTCTAATTTTACATGTTTTTTTTATTTTTGTTTTTTAGTTCCGATATCACAATGCACTTAACGAAACCAACCGAGTTCGCGTCAACTTACCGCCTCAACGCCTAGGACAATAATACTGGGGTTTATTATCGTCCATGTTTTACCAACCTGCCCGACTCAACGCATCGGGTAAAACACTAGTTATTTTATATTTGTGGAACTGCGACTTCTTGTATTTAGATAATCGCACACTCTGTTCTTTCCAATGTGGTGTAGTGGTAGAGAGTTTGGGTTTCTCAATGGAGATCCAAGTTCAATTCTCACTTACAACACCTTGGGGGGGGGGGGGGGGGGTTGGCTCAATGAAGGAAGACTAGGATCTTTGTGATCTCCAGTTCGATCCAGAGGGTATACGGGTAGGTTTTCCTCGGAACTGGAGATAACTTGGAGGCGCTTAAGAGCTCCGTGCGGCTGGGTTGGGCCAGCTGGCGATGGCCTTTAGCCATTGGATCACCCCGTACAGAGTACTTATGTATTCTATGTTTGTTGGCCGTTAAAAAAAAATAATAATAATCACACACCCTAAGTTTAAAAATTTTGTTGTTTCATTTTGGCCACAGTATTTTGTTTTAACACGAAAAATCATATAATCTACTACCACTTAACATAACGTGAATCCATTGTTACTTTACTTTGTATGATGTTATTTTATATATACATATACTAGGTTAGAAATTCTGTAGGTAAAAAGAATTATTCTTTTTTTTTGTTAATATTTATTTAAAATAAATGTAATATGTATTTTAAAGATGTTTTATTAAAAAAAATTAATGTATAGGACTTATGTTTTATTATATTATTATATTATTTATAACATTAAAGAAAATTATTATTTAAGAAAATATAGAGACGGAAAACCCAACTTTTAATAATCTATAAAACTGTCCTATATTTTCATTATTTCTATTTATCATATATAGTAAAGGCATCTATATACAGTAGGGCTTCATACCCTGCCTATGTGGCACCCTAAAAACGCCCATCATCATTACACCTCTCTAAAAATAAGTAGGTGTTGCCTCTCGTGTCATCCGCATGAGTACGAGGAAGTTTCTTTCCCCTTCAAACTCACTTTCCACCAATCACCATCTTGTTCAATATAAACATCATTTAATCTAGTTTACTGGGTTGAATAAAAGAAAATAAACATAATTACTATTATACATAATATTTAAATAAATTAAGTTTATTAAATTATAATAATTAACTAATCACTATAAAATTATGAAGGGGGTCACATTTCACTACGGGGTAAACAAGAAAAATCCACTGTCTATTCGGCAAATGAGATGGCAAGAAAAAATTGTGTTTTTAGCCCTCCATTATAGATGTCCTAAAAGAAGAGAGAATTGTTAATGGTGTTTTGTAGCCACATTACCCAGGCGGCAACAATATCTCTCTCAATGGGTACACTTACCAATATATTCTTACCCAAGTTTGATTCTAGAATGGTGGCTTTTTAATGACATACCCTTAATGGATTTAAACATGAGACCACACGAAGAAAGCCTTATGGCAAAAACCATAACCTTTTGAATGAACACGATTGCTTTACTTAAATGGCGTTACTTAGAGCCATTTCTATAAAAGAAAATAGCAAAAGAGTGACCTATAACAAATTGATGGTCAGGCCCGGCCCAAAGGGAGGGCGACGGATCCAGGCTCATTTTCTTGAAAGGCTCATAATTGTTAAAAAGGAATAAAATTATATTTTATATATAATTTTGTATTAAAACAAAATCTTACAAATAGAGTTATTGGTTGAATGAAAAGAGATTAGACTATGGAATTAAAGGCATGGGTTCAATTCTCACAATACTGGCATTCTTTTTTTACATGGGAAAAAACTATTTGTGTTTTATAAGAGTCATTTTAATAACTTTTTTATTTTTTAATTTTTTTTTTTTTTTTTGTTTTTGGTCCATATTGGGCTTTTAAAAGGCAACCATATTAGTAAAATTGTCTTTCGTATAATTAGAACACGATTTTAGAGCCCCATTTTTTACTCATCCAAAGCCTCAAAATTTTAAGTGATTTTTGAAGACGACCCTGGTGATAGTGATAAAGTAAACGGTTGTAATGGATTAAATGTATGAATTAGATCATTTGAATGTACACATTTTAAGATGGCATTTATTGATCCACATTTTTGTGACACAAATTGTTTTGATATTTAGTTCGCAATCACTTTCTACTGATAGATCAATAAGTTATCATCTCACATTGTGAAATAAGAAAAAAAAACACGTGATCTTAAAAGAATTATATAAAAAATGACACCCTCCATTGATGACGTGAAAACTATTGCTACAAAACATTATACATAGCCAAATAAAATGTCTTAAAAGTGCACCTTAAATGGAGGTGCTTTTTTCTCATCCAAGTCGTATGTGTATGTTATGGGTGGGAGAGGGAGGTGAGAGGGTAGGGCGTCGAGATGAGCAAAAAGGGTTCTGGTCCGGTACCGGTACCGAACCGAACATTTCGGTATCGGTCGATATCGGTACCTTTCCGAGCCACAGCACATCTGGAATTATAGATGTAAGTTGAGAAGTTCGCAAGAGAGGAGATAAAAAAAAAGGGTGAAAGATAAGAATGGACGGAGCACCCACGAGAGGGCATCGATGCTGCTCATCTCCAGTTAAAGACTGTCCCGTGGTTGAGTCCCAATAAATATAAACCATAAACAGGGTGTGCGTCTTGATGATCCCAACTTCACAACGGCCATTTTCTTAAATAATAATAATAATAATAATAATAATAATAATAATTTAAACCTATATATATATACACACCAATCAATTAACTCATTTTTTCAAAACAAAAGAATTATACTTAAAGTCTTCTCAAGAAAATTTATATCCATCTAATATAAAATGGATCTTTTTTAAAATTATTCATCTAGCTCCAATTTTAAAAAGAGGCAAGTCGTCCTAAAAAAAGAAACACGAGTTTCGATGAAGAGGGACCGCGTAGCCGCACATGAATGGCTAAAGACGTATTATTTCATTGTAAGTTTCAAAAATCAACGAAGAAATTTTCAGACGTAGATTTTGGATGTCCCGAGGGTTATTTTTAAGAATTGTTGCCTATATTGAGTATTTTCAATGACGTTATGATGGTAGATTCAAAAGAGGGTTTTCGCCAATCCAAAAGTGCACATCCACAATTCGCCAGCGAGCATGCGCGGTTTTTACCAACTGTTATGATGAGGTGCTAGCTATGTTTGAAAGGTCACGTGACACTTTATAAAACTTTTGTGATGGTATTATTCAATTGTACGCAAAAGACTATTTGCGTAAACCAATCAAGCACGACATAAAACTTTAATACAATGCTCACGACAGTCCATGGATTTCCGTGGATGATAGAAAGCAATGTTTTAAAAACTGCTTTTTACTGGGTTGGATTAGGCAAAAAAACGGTTCAGCCGGTTTAACCAAGTTGCACTAAGAGATTTAATCGGATTGAATAGTTAACCCCATAATTTTATAAAAATAAAACTTCAATTCTTGACTCAAAAATAATTTAAAAACACATGGTACAACTCATAGACTCACACCCTTTGGCGTGGTGGCAAAGGCGGTTAGATTTATTTAGGATGTAAATTTAAAGGTCAAAACCTTCAATCCTCTGTTGGGTTTGGGTGTACGTATTATTAAGCTGTTAAAAAAAAGAAAAAAACAATAGAAAAAAAGCTTTTAAATTTAACAATTCAATTTATGGTGTGGGACTTGTAACGACCGTTTACCACTTTACCTTTATTACTTTTTACTTAAATTTAAACATACATAATGTTAAGAACCATCTTAATCAATATTAAATCATTAATACATGGATTGAGCATTCACATCTCATACCCCATTTAAATTTCAAGAAAAAATGATTAAAAAACATGAAAAACATCTCATTTCCCATCTTTAATACCATTCCACATACAGTATTTTGAAAAACAAATCAATCCCCCAAATTTGCTTCTAATCATTCTCCCCTCATCTATTTTTTTTATGGATGAATGTGAGTGGATTAAAATTAAAAGGTAATAAAAAGGATTATTAAAAAAAATTAATTATATAGGGATCAATACAAGAAATGGGATGTAGAACCCTTCTAAAAACAAATTTAGAAAAAAGTGTTTTTTAGTCAAATTTGCTTCAACTATTCTCCCCAACTACCTTTTTTAAATATCATACAAACCACCAACCAAACCGTTCTTTGTGAGTCTCATCGACCCAGAAAGTAAGTTTGTTATTTATCAAACTCGACATGACCGGCCCTCTAACACCCCTAATACCCATTGAATTCACATACATTGATATAGATGATACTACAAAAGTAAAAATTTACCATAAGTTTAAAAGCATTAAATTGCAATTGTGTTAGAAGCATATCCAAACAAAGGTGAATGAAACCCTACCAACTTCTAAGGCATTATGCTTCTCTAGCTTCTATGGCATCAACTTCCTCATTAGACAAGATATCAACAATTGGTTCATATAAGTCCCACTCTCTTCTTTTCCTACACAGACCAACACTCAATAAGGTTAGTTTAGGTGGATTCAAAATCTTATTGTGTCACATTGATTAAAGATAAACACTATCAGCGGCCAGTTTTAACTCGACCCCATTTTGACCCGCCCATTTTTCCAGGTTCAAAGATGAGATTACTATTACCTGATGACACTTGATTTGTTACCAAATAACTTCATCGTGTCCAACACATTTCCACCTGGCTTACTGTGATTCAAAATCAGTAAAATCAATTATCACTATTTGGTCGAAAAATAATAATAATAATAATAATAATAATAATAATAATAATAATAATAATAATAATTTTATTATTATTATTATTACTATTATTATTATTATTAGCAGTAGTAGTAATAATAATATTGCATCACATTCATGTCATCAGAAACAAACCTAAGAGGCAAATGCTCAGGGCCCCTGCGTCCTTTCTTGTTTACTCGTGATTCCCTTGCTGAAGCTACACTCTGGATTGCAATCTAGAAAATAATAAAATTATATACAAAATAATAGCTTAATTTCTCATGTATTTGCCAAGAATGTCTACATGTAAACAAGTAACGAAATACTAACCTCACAAAGTTGTTCCCTGATAGCAAAAGCAATTGCAGGCTGCAGAAACAAGATTTTCTTAATTAAAAATTGAGAAATTAAAAAACATAATAATAAAAAAAGTGGCTGCTAAGAACATCATATGAACTATAATTATAAACTAAAAACAACATTATGAACAGTATTTGGGCCTTTAATAAAAATATAATAACTACTAATAAACTTACTCCAACTTCAGGGTCTTCAATTTCCAAATCTTCACAAAAGATTCTTGCAAATTCTTCAGGGTCACTCTCAAAGTTATTCAAGTCCTGAAATTGATTTAGCTCAAACATCAATTATTATAAACTAAAAAAAATCAATTCATTACACAAACTGAATCAAAAAAGGACATGAATATAAAAAAAGCATACCCATAAAAATTGGTCTTTTATTAGAGTATGATTCACTCGAAGATCTAGCTGGTAGAGATCAAATAAAAGGTCAACATCAACAATTAAATATTGAAAGAAAAACACATAGTCATGTGAAGATAGATGAAAAGTACCTTAATAGGGACCATTTTTTCACCTGTGTGCATATCTTGTCTTTCCAATGACCGGAACTCATTAAGTTGTGACTGCATTAATTTTGAAGATACAAAAAAGTGAAGATGAATGGATGCTTTTGTGGAAGCATAAGCATAAGCATTTATTTAAATATGCAATATACATTTAGCTACTAATTTATGCAGACAAAAGTGATTTAAAAGCTTAATACTGTTTTATTCTGATCCAATTACTTTCCCAACAAGTTGCATAGTTAACACCCTGTAACTTTGAATATACACGTATAGAATAACACGTTTGAATGTTAATATCTAAATTACCAATTAAGCGTGTAAGTTATTAATACATGCACAAATCATACATACATGTATGCAAGTAAATGTGCTTGTTTCAAGTATAAAGGGTTAGACTGTCACTCATCCACTCAGCTCGCTTAAAAACACTATTGTTACTAAATGATTGAATGTCTTATAAACGGATCACAAATTCAAAATGAGATTGCATTGATGCCCAGAAACCTTATCTGCTTTATCTTGCTTCACCTCCTACACTTTCATTCTACCTGTGCAGCTTTATAATTGAGTGGCTCGTCTACTTACCCTTATTCAACTTCATTATCTTTGATTAATGAGTTCTTTTGTTCTCTTGTTATTTGATATGATTATTATTCACTAGCTTTGTTTCTCGTCAATGTGTGTATGTTCTTTAATGTCGTATGGTCACTATTAGAATTTGTAATTTTGTATTGATGATTTTATCACAAACACTATAAAAGGCTGCGCTGTTTGGTTGCAAATGTAGAACAGAACTATAGACAAGAACAAAACTGGACAGCTTATTGTACACGCAGTAACAATTACGTAACACTATTTCTATAGATTGAATGCATGTTTCATGAGCTTGATCCCCATGTGATTCATACTTCTTTAATGTGGTATTGCAGATTAGTATATGCTGATATCTCAACAGAAACTTCATCATGTCTTAATACCTTACCTACTTTATCTTTCTTAAAGCATCCTACGCTTTTTACACTTTGCTTCTACCTACAAATCATGTTAACTTTTAGTTAATTAAGCCATTGACTTCAATGTCCCTCACTATCTTCATGACACCTAATTAAAGTATCAAACTTACCGTTCTTCAACCTCAATAGCATTAACTATGATGTCTTTTTGGTTTTTATCCAAGAATCATTTAATATTATTAAGGTTATTAGTTACGTACTTACAACACTAACAAGTGTCTTCAAATTTGATGTCTGCTTCCTATACCTGTTCAACCAAGTTGTTTGTTACTGTTTTGAGTTATCATTTCTTTCCACATTCTTTAAGCTTCTCATATATATTCAAGGGCCTTATTAAGAGCATTCTACCCTTGCCAAAAGATATTAGGTCATCACATTTTAGGTCCCACGACATAACCCAAAAGGAACTTAACATATGTGTGGCGTAGATGTTTGCCACCACAAATCTATTTTTGTGATCACACATTCTAATTTGACCTTAAAATCTATGATACATCAGTGACAGAGTAACGTGAGAGACCCCGAGTGTACTGCTCCCATAAATCCATAATGATGTTGACAGACTAGCATTTGCCCATATAAATGCACTGATGCTGCCCACTGTAATCAAGGGTATGCATGTTGTGGCACTAAGAGATCATATGGCATCCGATACCGTTTGATTTTACCAGGTTTAACAAGATATGATATTGGTTAGCATCTCTAGATGGCTAGATGAACTATCTTACACTACTGTTTTTAGATAAATATATGAGAATTGCATAGAGTATAACTATTAAATATTATTGTTAGCAATAACATAACTTAACGGCTTGTTTCCAAAACAAAGCTACAATGATCAAATCATTATATATAGCAACTAAAGTTGGTAACAAGTTTGTAAAACTGAAAACACCAATGTTCAAAATTGTTGTATCTATGAAACAAACAAAGAGAGCAGGGTGAATCAAGAAGGTTTGCAGCACTCCCAACTGCATTTTTCACTACAAGAACAACATTGAAAACAGTCTGGAAGCGAATAATACAAAGAACAAGACTCGGTATTCCACGTCAGCATTTGCAGCAGCAGTTGTCGTTGCAAAAACAGGGTATATAGAAATTGAAAATTTTTAATTCTTCATTAGCAGTTGAAACCAAATCCACTCTAGAGGAGGGTTTCTAGTCAACTCAATCAACTCTGTCCATCAAAGAAACCCTAGATATATGAGTTAATTGTTTCAATTTTTAATGAGGCATACCCAAAGTCCGTTCATTGTGTTCTTTGATTCCTGCTAGCTTCAAGTATTGTTCTTGGAATGACAATATTAGTCAGGGATGCTGCAACCTTGAGGTTCTTGATTTACCATGCATTCAATGTGTCGATTCATAAATACAATGTCACCAAATCTACTTATATATAATAATTTGATGACTGCATCTTCATTTCTAAAACAAGCACCTAACTTCAATTATTGCTAACACTATCTTATATTATGCATACTACAATTAAGTCAGATATGTTCCAACCATATCAGAGTGTCCCTCAATAAAGTATAGTCCACCCATAGATCCTACAGATTTGCAGCATTGTTGCAAATAATTAGGTCAACGCATATAAAACCATCTAGACCAAAAGCATTTAAAAGTCTATACATAACCAAAAAAACAGCAGACTATAATGGAACTCAATAATTTCATCTTACTTTCTTATGGTTACGGTCGCAAGCTAATTAGTACATCTCAAAACAAAAATGTTCAAAACTATTTCATGTGTTTTTATTCTCTGTATGCGTCACAACTTAAGATGCTGACAAGCAGTTTTTGCAAAGACGTTACATTATGCATTAGCCACACAACAAATGTGATCAAACACCATACATAAAAGTTTCTAGCTACACGAATACTGTTTACCTGAACGGATTGAGCAATCTGGGTTACAAATGGTGGAGGAAGCTTAAGGTCTTTCACTGTGCATTTAGCAAACAAACTTACAACTGAATCCGGATCTGTAACAAGACACAGAAAGAAGATAAACAAACTGAAAACTTTCACAGTGAATTTCTGAAACTAATTAATAACAGAAACACACACCAGAAGGGTTCCAAGTAAACGTATCCCTGTACCGCTGACCGTCTATCTCAATGTCAAGCCGAATGGGAACAAGATTTTCAGCAGTCGGACTGCATTTCAAAACTGTGAATCAGTTACATATTCCTCTACCAGAAACATCGTAATAGAAAATAAAGCAAAGGCGATAATATCAAAATGATTTCTCTGAGCTTACATTCTGAACTTAACGGGGGTTTTATACGAACTCCAGGCTGGATACGGCTTCATATTATGCGCTCTTTGAAGTCCAGTAAGTTTTAGCTGGCACAGAAAACTGAGTCTCGAAATTATAAAAACCCACATTATGTTTTGTATATAGTTAAAGCATCAAATATCAACCTCCAAAGATGTTTCTAAGCAATGAACACAGTTTGTCGTCTCAACACCACTAATCGACCGTATCATAAAACTAGTGTTGTCACTTTTATCCGCAACCGGAAACTAATAACTGAAACCCAAAAGTGCTTTTACCCGTACACATGAAACCCGACCCTACCCCGACCCGTACTAATTCAAGACAAGTACAGAGTCACTAGGTCAAATAGCCGAAGCCGAATAACCTAACCTGGGGTTGGAAGAACATAAAACCTAAAATCAACAAGTGTTGATCGATATGATGAAAACCTAATTAATATAATACATTACAGATAATATAATTATAATTAATTAAGCGAGTACAAGTAGAAGATGATAAACCGCGCTACAAGTCAACCGGAGGAGATTTCGTGCCGTTCGTCGGGAAATTGACCCCTTTGCCTATATTTAAAGAATAATTATGAAATTATACTGTTGTACAAATAAGAGTTTTGAAGAAAATATAATAAAAGGAATATATTTTATAAAGTCAATTTCAACCATTCAACCAAGTAGTTTAAATGACAATGCATCTGATTCAACCAAGCAAGTCCGTATTAATTATTAAACACGTTGAATTTTTTATTTTATTTTTTGTTTTTAATGGTAAATTTCATTCAACCATAAAAATGGCACTTGCTAGTCCTTAAAGCAAAGACCGTAAGGGAAATCAAGTTACATCAAACCAATAGGACACGTACACCAATCATTCCAATCTAAATGTTTATGTCTCGACCTATTTGTAATCCAAAAATAAGAAGTCGATTTGATCTTCGTCACCACCTCGATAGCTTTGATAGTTTTCCTTTGAAAGATCCGCTCATTTCTAGCAATCCATATGCACCAAAGGTTCGTTAAAATGATACCATGCATCACCCGTTTCTCATACTTCCCCATTTTAAAGCCTTTAACAAGCATAAAAAGATCACGGACGTCGAAAGCGAAAATAGGAGTCAACCGACACCAACCCGAAATCCTAGACCAAACCTCTGCTGCGAAAATACATACAGTAAAGATGTGGCTTGAAGATTCCTGGTTCGACTCGCAAAACGGACAAGAGTCATCTGAAAAAACCATCCCTCTTCTAGTAAGAGCATCTTTCGTAGGAATCCTATCTTGCTCTGCACGCCAAGCTAAAATGCCACACTTAACCGGAAACCAGTTCTCCCACTTAAGCTTAAAAAAGGCTGATAATTACGGTTGTTGACTAATAGTTTCCTAGCTGCTGAAACCGAGAATAAACCTGACCCATCACCTGTCCATTTCTAGATGTCTTTGCCCTCGCCCTGCTTATAATCATAAATTTTATGTAATAAATTGAACAACTCCGAAACCTCAAATGGGGAGTTAGGCGGTTGATGCCAATCCCAATTCAACACAGTAACACCATTTTGTTTGTTAATTCTTTCATTCACACAAACCCATTTATCGGATTCTAACCTGAAAAGGTGAGGGAAGACATATCGTAACGGTTGCTCGTTCAGCCACGGATCACACCAAAATCTTATGCATTTTCCGTTGCCGACATATCCGACCAGAAAACTATTAAATGCCTTGCCATTGGGCGCACACCACTCCCCGCTTTTTACAATATCCTTCCAACAACCACTAGCCGAGGATCTCAAAGGCATTATTAACCAGTTTCGAGCACCCCTGTGACAACCCTAGATAATCTTTTTCCAAAGACCAGTGTTATCAATTTTATATCTCCATCCCCATTTAAGTAATAAGGCCTCATTGATGTCTTTTAACCGACTAATGCCCAACCCTCCTAACCTTTTAAGTCTTGCCACTCCCACGCTACCCAACTTATTTTCTTATATGTAACATCATGAAAATTTTGATCCAAATTTGACAAACTAATAAAACTTAAGGACTAAAAATATTCATGGTATAAATAATAGGTAACATAAGACAAAGAATGAAAATAGCTTATGTTAAGGGAATGAAGTAAGGAGACTTCATCCCACATGGAAAGTGGTAAAGAAAATAAAGCACTTTATAAGGAGAGAACATTCCATGGAAATATTCTTATGTGGCCAACCACTTTCTCTAGTCCTAGCAGAGGGTTCGAAGCACTCGACGTGCACGTGCACGCGCACGGGCTCGGGCGATGGTCGCAATGTGGCGCACTTTGCACGCTCGCATCGCCGCGAGCCGCCTTTGTATTTTTGGATGATGAGACGAAATCAAGATATGGCAAGTTATCAAAAGATCAGGGACTAAAAATGAACAGAATTGAAGTTTTGCATCTTCGCGATACGCGAAGAATCTGAGTTTCATATTCGCGAAGATGCAGGACACGTGGCAAGACAGTAGCGACACATGGCGACACGTGGCAAGCCTACGCGGCGACTCAGCGAAGCTAGTGCAGCTTCGCGATACGCGAAGTTGCAGGAAAATTTCTATAAACAGGCCGGCCATGGGGTGTGTAACGCCCGTTAATTCCGGTTTCAAGAACTAAAGCTTGTAGAGTATGTATAATTCTCGGGATTTATCCGACGTTTCTCGAAAGCCTTTACGTCATCCCGGTACGTCTAATCGCCTAACATTTCTTCCAAGTTGCATTATTATTAAATTCCGGGGGCTAGAATGAAAATGTTTTATAATATAACATTAAAAAAAAAAACCCTAAACCTATATGCAGCTGGTCCGATCGGCCAAAGGCAGCAGCCCCCTCCCTTCCTTGCTTCGACTTTTTGATCGATTCCAAGCTCCTAGAAGTAGTTCAAGGTATGTACTACAATTCTCAACACTCTTTTTGTTCACCCCTAATCGTTTTGATGCTTAATTTTGCCGACACTTCTCGTTGGACAGATTTTCGGCCAAGGTTTAATTGACCCACTTCCCGTGGATAAAAATTAGAGTTTCTGGTGTAGAAATAAACCCAGGTATGGCATTTACATCATATTAAAATTTCGTAGCCATTGGAGGTGTTTAGGTCGGTCAATCGATTTTAGTTCGAAAACTAGGGTTTATCGGGTGTAGAATTGCAAATTTGGGTAATCGTGGATAGACTGACCAAGAGCGCTCACTTCTTTCCGATTCGAGAGACTTTTAATTCTGAGCAGCTGGCCGATGTGTTTATTCGTGAGATCGTCTCTAGGCACGGGGTTCCAGTATCTATTGTTTCGGATAGGGATACGCGTTTCACCTCCAGGTTTTGGAAAAGGTTTCACGAGGAGATGGGCACCAAACTCCTCATCAGTACTGCGTATCACCCGCAGACGGATGGTCAGTCTGAGAGGACCATTCAGACTCTCGAGGATATGTTGCGGGCTTGTGTTATCGATTTTGGTGGTAATTGGGACCGTCACTTACAGCTGGTAGAGTTCTCGTATAATAACAGTTATCACGCCACGATTGGGATGCCACCGTTTGAGATGTTGTATGGTAGGAGGTGTAGGACTCCAGTCTGTTGGGGTTCCATTGGTCAGAAGCAGTTGGGTAGTTTGGAAGTGGTCAAGGCTACGACTGAGAAACTCGACAAGATTAAAGCATTTATGAAGGCCGCGCAGGATCGTCAGAAGTCTTATGCAGATAAAAGGCGAAGGCCTATTGTGTTTGAGGCTGAGGATCGGGTTATGTTAAAAGTTTCTCCCCTGAAGGGCATTATTCGTTTTCGTAAGAGGGGGAAGCTCAGTCCGAGGTTTATTGGCCCGTTCCGTATATTGGCCCGAGTAGGTGAGGTAGCATATAGAATGGAATTTCCCGAGGAGCTCTCGGGGATTCATCCTACTTTTCACGTGTCCCATCTGAGGAAATGCTTAACGGATGAAGAGGCTCATGTGCCTCTCGATGATATTGAACTCGATAGTAAGATGAACTACATTGAACAACCGATTGCTATTCTTGACCGCCAGGAGAGGTGTTTGAGGAATAAGGTGGTTAGACAAGTGAAGGTGCAGTGGAAACACCGTAGGGGTTCCAAGGCCACTGGGAGATCGAAGACGAGATGATGAAGCATTATCCGCAGTTGTTCCTGTCGCATCGGGATTCGGGGACGAATCCCATTGTAAGGGGGTGGACTTGTAACGCCCGTTAATTCCGGTTTCAAGAACTAAAGCTTGTAGAGTATGTATAATTCTCGGGATTTATCCGACGTTTCTCGGAAGCCTTTACGTCATCCCGGTACGTCTAATCGCCCAACATTTATTCCAAGTTGCATTATTATTAAATTCCGGGGGACTAGAATGAAAATGTTTTATAATATAACATTAAAAAAAAAACCCTAAACCTATATGCAGCTGGTCCGATCGGCCAAAGGCAGCAGCCCACTCCCTTCCTTGCTTCGAATTTTTGATCGATTCCAAGCTCCTAGAAGTAGTTCAAGGTATGTACTACAATCCCCAACACTCTTTTTGTTCACCCCTAATCGTTTTGATGCTTAATTTTGGCGATACTTTTCGTTGGACAGATTTTCGGCCAAGGTGTAATTGACCCACTTCCCGTGGATAAAAATTAGAGTTTCCAATGTAGAAAGATCCCCAGGTATGGCATTTACATCATATGAAAATTTCGTAGCCATTGGAGGTGTTTAGGTCGGTCAATCGATTTTAGTTCGAAAACTAGGGTTTATCGGGTGTAGAATTGCAAATTGTTGAGTTTGATGCGTTAATCGGTTGAATGACCAACCGAATCAGTTTGTACGGCCCTAGGGGAGTCTAAGGGATGTGGGAAAATTATTTTTTTGATGCTCGGGGCTGTTTTGGTTGGTGCTTGGTCAATCGAGTCGGTAGTGCGCGAATTTTTGTTTAAATGTTAAATTGAGATTTGTAAAAAGGAAGCGTCAACCCTATCAACTCGGGTGACTTAATTATGATGAATGAAAGGATTAAAATGGGAATTTGGCCCATTTGGGGCTGATTCGTTTAACAATTTGTTTTATGGTTCATTACGCGCGTATTCGACTCGATTTGATTGCCGACGGGCGAGTGGTGCATCATGGTTTGCCCCGACCTTAATCGTAGGGTGGATTTGGTTAATTGAAAGTTATTGGGCCTTGGGCCAAGTTGTTGGGCCTTGAGCTAAGTTGTTGGGCCTTGGGCCAAGTTGTTGGGCTTGAATGGCCCATTAGACAAGAGTGTTCTTACGGTCTAGCTTAGTAACACGTTGTGTATACTTTACAGGCCCTTGCTTGTGATTGTGCACTTAGGGATTTCCTAGCTCGTTGCAGGTGTTCGATTGATTTCAGGTGAGTTCTTGATGCCCCGTTTAACTCTTTTTAAGTTTTGGGCTAGCATGCACACCTAAGTGTTTTCTCACTTGATGTAATGTTTTAAATGGTTTTACATAGGCTTTCTAGTATTGGTAGGCCTTGGAATGTTACAGAATGTGTATGTATATATATATTTATATATATTTAGAATGGCCAATATTTGGCGAATGTTGTAGTTGTCTCGACTACTGAATGTTGCGTATGCCTACTTTGTGTTTGCATGCGCCGAATGTTACGTGTTTGGGTTGTACGTTTTCTCGACCCTAAATGTTATTATTGAATGTTATATATATATATATATATATATATATTGATATATATATATATATATGGAAATGCACGTATAGAGATGCTCATACGTAAGAATGACTATTTATTGAATGTGGTGACCTAACCGATGTACTTCCGGTTGCTGTTTTAAAACCTTTGGAATGATTATTAAGACTTTTGCTACTTATTTAAAACTTGAACTCACTCAGCTTAAGCTGACTTTGTGTGCATGTTAGTGTGAGATTTCAGGTTAGGAAGAGGATGCCTTATCGCTTGGACGTGCACGGAGATACTTGGACGATGAAGGGCATACTGGAATGAAGAATTGTTTATGAATATTTTATTTCAAAAGACTTATAAAAGTTATACTTAATTTTGGTTTTGGGGTTAAATCCCCGGGTTTTGGGAACTCATTCATTTATTTACGTTTTCCGCCGGATTATACTCTCTAATGTTATTTTAATGCAAAGAATTGTTTTTAAGTTTAATTATTCTTACGAGTGTTTTGGAATGAATACCAACTGTGGGGTTCCCAGGTTTCGGGGCCTTACAGGGTGATTCCTCACTCATCCTCACACCATCCAAAACACATACTTAACCTCGAAAAAGCGTGTCACCACCCCGATATGTCGATATCCCGCCAAGTTTTTTCTCGAAGTGCTTGCCATAACTCTACCTAGTTACTCTCTCGACCTCCCTCCAAGTAGAAGTGCGGTCCAAGTAGAGCATAGGCATTTCGAGTAATAAGCTATTCAAGGTAGGGGTTCTGCCCGATTATTATATTATAAATGGCTTAGACCCTAGTTGGGGATATAGCCTGTACCTTGATTTTATAAAGTAAAAATATTTCATAAAGTCGAGATTATAGATAAAATAATACTTCTTTATTATATATAAAGAATTTATTAAATATTTCTTATAATAAAAGAAATTTGAAATAAACGTTTCTTCACGAAGAAGAAACAAAGGTTTATAAATGATTAACAAAAGTAAGGACTAGAGGTCCTTATATTTATAAAGAGATAAAATGTCAAGGTAAAGGTTATGCAATTGAACTAAAGGTCTGAAGCTAGATCGTTGATCTAGTACTTATAAAACGTTATTCTCGTACTATAGGTCCGAAGTAACAAGGCTATACAAATTGGTGAGAAACACCAACCAAGAAGAAAGGTGAATACGTCAAACTTTTTATAAAACAAGTATGTGAATGTTTGCATGGGATTATATCCCTAAAACATTATAAACAAAAGTAATGCTGGCCCTTAGGCTATTGTATACGTTTGTCTGGAACCTTACATATGTGGGTAAACGGTGGGCACACCGCACCACACTTGCTAATGCCTCCGCCACGTTGGGTCGGACCTAAGTAATGTCCTAGAGGGGATTATCTCATGTATATTGATAGTTGCTAAGACCTCGATGCTGCGGTATCGCTGAGAGGTTTCAAGTATAACTAGAGGTTTATAATAGTAAATTTAACTTGGTTGTTTCCTAAGCCACGATGGGCCGGATCATAAGATACCCGAGGGGATAACTAAGTAACTTAATGTTTTGTGTCAGCGTATTCACCAGCATGTGTTGCTGACGTATTTTTATAACTGTTTTACAGGCAATGAAGAATAGGTGTTTGGAGACAAAGGATAGCCGTTAGTCGATCTGATGGCTCAATAGATGTTTTATTATTAAAATAATGTAAAACATGGTTTTGTAATCCAAACACTTTTTGTACAAACTAACGGGTGTTTTAAAATCCCGTCTTTTGAATATAATAATATTTTATTAAGTCTTCCGCTTTATAACCTTAAACTCTGATATATTTACAAAACAGGTACCAACGTTGGGTCACACGCCCAGGCCCTGAGCCGGGGTGTGAAAAGTGTTGGTATCAGAGCCATCGATCTTAGCTAATTAGGTATATAAGTATACCTAAGCTTTGATCAGAGATAAGATTCAACATTTATTATATTATTATATAAGGATAAGATAGGTTGATATCCTTTCATATCCATTATCATTCTAATCTTTTCTATCCCTTATCATTCAAATCCTCATAGATGTCGATATTCAAGAAGATGATAGAATCCTTCTACGAAGAAATGAGACAAGCAGGACATCTGGAACCCATCGTTCCTCCCGACGGTCAAAGTGATGAATACTATGCTAACTTCTTTGATCAGTACAGACCCCTCACACCAGTGGTCCCATATGGGAATCAACCCATTCACTTCCCAGGCACAGAGCAAATGCCAATCAACGTTCCAAGTGATGCGCCAACCCCAAGGAATCATCCTTCCAATAACATGGAGGTTGACGAACCAGCTAAGTCCAATGTCAAGGATAAGTCTGGACATACAGTTGAACTTTGGGGTAGTCGCGGTATGTCATTTTCCCCGCCTTCAAATTCAGAAATTTCATCTCCGCCCTCTCGACTTCAGCATCCGCACAAAACTTCCTCATGACCATCTCCTTCAAATCTTCCCACCTCAAAGCTTTGATCTCAGCAGCAGTCTTCCTTTGCTCTACCGTTTCCCACCAAAACATCGCTTCTTCCCCAAATGACTGGGTAGCAAAACCCACTACTTGGTTGGGGAGACACTCGCTAATTCGGATAACCTTGTCCATTGCGGTTATCCATTGGAGAGTAGCGATTGCATCCCCTGTACCAGAAAACTTTGGTGGGTCGCAACCTTTGAACAACCTGTAGCTGCACCCACCTCGGCCCCTCTTACCAGCATTGACCTTCGCAGACCGATCTTCACTTGATTCCTCTACTTCAGTCTCTTCATCCTTCTTACTACCTTCCCCCATCTCCCCACCAGTTCCGGTACGGCTTGCGGTTGACTTTTCTTGTTGGTGATTTTGCATCGCAGCAGCTACTGCCTGAGTGATGGCAGCTTGGATAGCAGGGTCGAGGTGCTGCCCTTCATCCCGCACTGTCATGTCTCTCTCTTCCTCAGACTCGTGGATTGGTTCCTCGTGGGGTACTTGGATAACAGGTGGTCTACCACGTCGACTCGTGCCACTTCCTTGTCCAATAGTCTTCTTAGTACCAGCCATTCGTATTCTACAAGAAAACACAAACGTCATCACTTCAGGAATTGTTTATTACAGGAATAGTAAGGCTAACAAGTAATAACAATGGCCAATTGTGATTTGCTGATCACAGTACTCTCCATGTCCTACAAATTTCCCTTTGTGAGTCCACTTATGCTAGTTTCTACGCATAATCGTTGGTTGATCACACGTTTCACATCTTCACACATAAACAAGCAATTCTATATCTAGCTATTAAGTTAGCTTTCTTACTCATTCTTTACTATACACAAGATCATGATCAACTTACACAATATGATTACTTTCTAAGCTTTCTTGGGAGACACATGGCATTCTTGGACTGGCATCTTCTTTCTTTTCTTCCTTAAGTCCCATTCTCTGTTCGAGTTTAAGCATGAAGGATGCCTATTCTCTCGAACTTATGCTCTGATACCAACTTGTAAGGTCCCGTTCCCGGAAGCCCTACTTTGGTGTTGGATTTACTCATAAACACAATTCTAAATATCAGAGTTAATTACAACTTCGCGGAATAATTTAAAACTTCAAACATCACATTACAAAACACTTGTTTTTGTCTTAACATACAAATTGTCTTTTCATAAACACTAATTAAAACAGTCATGACACTTCATCGTGGATGCCAGTCTCTTCAGTTTATGCCATGTGTCCCTCCTCAAGCCAGCTGCCTCAATCTATTGGCTGCATGCATACTAAAAGTCAGCTACGCTCAGTGAGTTCTAGTTAATCAATTAACATATATTACATTCATATCCTTACTCATACGTGTCCGAAGATACGTATTCATACCTTACCTGTTATTACCTCTTTCATACATACTTTATATACATGCTTACGTACTTACATACTTTCTTTCATAACCCAGTGGTATAGCATAAGCTATTCTATCCTATATATCACAGATATTATAAGGGTCTGGTCCCTAACATCTCAGATATTGTAAGGGTCTGGTCCCTAACATCTCAAATATTATGAGGGTCTGGTCCCTATCATCTCAGATATTATGAGAGTCTGGTCCCTTCTGTCTCGAATAACCATACATTTATCATACGTGCATACTTTACATGTCTTCTAGTTATAAATACATACATACATACATGTTCATACAATTATTATGTAACAATACGTTCAATACACAACCATACACATATCATACACTTGCCAATCAAGTAATCCCCTTCCTGAGTTGGTTTCTCTCGCCGTTAATAGTAATCCCCTTCCTGAGTTGCGCACGGCTAACTGTGTAACACATCACGAATGTCAATTATCTATTACTACTACTTCATACATCCACATTAATGAAACCCTCAACTAACGGGGGTCCGGAGGCAGCGTCCCTGGTAGCAGGGTCTAGGGGCAGCAGCCCCTAGCAGGGTCCAAGGGGCAGAGCCCATGCGAAGCGAAATTCCTAGGGGCGGAAAAAATTTTATTTTCATTAACAGTCCTTTAACAAAAATGCATCAGAAAACGAATTTCATGAAATTTCGCATGGCCATTTCGCATGGAATTTCGCTTCGCATGGGAAGTTTTGCTTCGCATGGAAAGGTTTCGCTTCGCATGGGGAAGTTTCGCTTCGCATGGGAAGGATTCGCTTCGCATGACCATTTCGCTTGGCATGCTTATTTCGCTTCGAATGGCGTGCGATGCGAAATTCTTGGATCAGAAAATGCTCGGAAAAATGCATCAGAAAATGAATCGCATGAAATTTCGCATGGAATTTCGCATGGCCATTTCGCTTTGCATGGGATTTCGCTTCGCATAGGATTTCACTTCGCATCGCATGCGATGCGAAATCTCTGCCTTTCTCCATTTTTACCATTTTAAAGCCATTTTCCTCCATGACTCTTCCTTAGGGCCCGATTTTGCCCTTTCTATGGGTTTTGGGTCGTACCAACTTTGTATACCCGTGTTTTACTTAGTCCAAACCTAATCTTTTGTCATATAACGAACCCATTAACACTCGACCCTTCAAGTTTAATTTTTTTTTCTAGCTTCTCATGACCCGATCTATCGTTCTATCAGTTTGCATGTCGAACTCAACCATAAAACTTAACCTTTAAAACCCAAAACTCACCTTTTGCTTCGGGTTTGGTTCGGATTTGGGCTAACCCGAGGATTTGGTGGTAATTCTTGTTGCTTGACGGCGTTCACACACGAGGTTCTTCCTTCTTTTAGCTCGGGATTGGATTCGGGTGCTAGAGAGAACGTGTGTGTGTGTGTGCTTGAGGGTGTGTGTTGTGAAAGGGAGGAAATGGTGAAAGGGTGGAGGGGTTGGGTTATATATAGGGGACTATGGGCCCCACAATCCTCTCACACTTTCACATCATCCAATTATTATCCAACATTTACACACAATCAAATTAACAACACATACGTAATAATAAATTTCCTTTTATTTATTACTCTCTAAAAATACGGATGTTACATCTACACCCCAAAACACCCAACATGTCGTCAACTTCTTGATTGCTCGTTTCAATTCCGAATAGGTTTGATTTGTGAAGATTAATTTTAAGATCGAGCACAAGTAAAAAACTCTAAGAACTCGAGTCGTCTTCTCCAAATTCTCCCGAGATCATTCTCCCAATCAGAGCACCATCAATGTAAAATAAGTGATTAATATTATGCTCAAGGTTCGGAATATGAATACCGTGCATCTCACTAATCTCTTTAGCTCTGTTTAACATACAAGATAAAGCCTCCATCACGGTCAAAAAAACGAACGGAGAAAGAGGATCTCCTTGCCGAAGTCCCTCTTCGCACTTGAATTCGAACGTGGGAGAACCATTGACCAAAACCGCTGACCTAGCTGACCTCAAAATCCCCTTGATCCACTCGCATCATTTCACCGAAAATCCCATCTATAACAAAATAGAAATCAAGAAATCCCAGTTAACATTATCATACGCCTTCTCGAAGTCTATCTTTAATAAGAAAGCCTTCTTGTGATGTTTTTTCAACCAATCCATTAACTCGTTAACAATGAGGGGCCCATCCAAAATAAATCGGTCTTGAAGGAGCGCTGACTGGGTCTCAGAAATCACCAACCCCAAGATCTTTTTCAGCCGATTAGCAAGGATTTAGACACCACCTTGCTAATAATCCCTATAAGAGTAATCGGTCTATTGTCTTTGAGACCCAACGGGTTTTTAACCTTGGGAATCAAAGTAATAAACGATGAACCACAACCGCGACTAATAACTCCTGAGTCATGAAAAGGCATGAGAATGTTAAAAAAATCATCCTCCAAGAATCTTCAAAACCTCTTCACGAATAAGAAATTAAACCCATTCGGGCCCGAAGCTTTGTTTGAACCACACTCAAAAACCGCTGCCTTAATTTCTTCTCTGGAGAAAAGGGCAACCAAACCATCTTTGACCACATCAGGAATAGACTTAATACCTTCACACTCAAGGCGCGGACGAACTGAAATCTTCTCTCTAAAATGCTCCCTGAAAAAGCACAAAACATGTTTCTTTACCTGAGTAGGTTTAGAAACCCACTCCCCTTCCACCTCCAATCCCGGTATAGAATTCCTTGCCTTCCTCCCATTAACCACACTATGGAAGTATGCCGTGTTATCATCACCAAAAGTCGCCCATTTCACCCGTGATTTCTGCTTAATATCTTTAGACTTAAGAAGTTCAACCTCCTCAATCCTTTTTCTACATTCTGCCCACACCCAAACCTCATCCTCCTCTAGCTCTCTTTCCTCCATAAGCAACTCATACTCCTCCCTTTCCGCTTTCAATTTAGCCAATTCTTCACCTTCCTTAACCTTAGTATCCTTTATCCACTTCTTGAGACTGTCTCAAAGTTTCATGAGCTTCTTCAATAAAACCATATCTGAAGGTCCAGAAAACACGCAATCCTCCAAAGCTTTAGCAACCAAGTCCTCACACCCTTCCCTATCAAGCCATGAATTAAACCAATGAAAGGGTTTAGGACCAAAATTAGTATCAATCAGCGATAACACCAAGGGAGAATGATTTGAATGATTCCTCGGAAGTGCCCTCAAACAAGCATTCGGCCATTTATCTACAACATTAGAACAAACCAGCATCCTATCAATCTTGCTGAATTTAAAACTACCTGTAACATTCGTTACTTTTCAAAACCGAAAAATTGACCCATTTTAAATTTTCGATATATATATCATATTTGTTTCATGTATTAATTATTATTTGAATTTGTACTCATTCGTTAAACCAACTCGTTTCATAATTTCAATGCATTTTAGTTCGTTGTTAAACATTTATATAATATTTCCAATTCTTTACGTTATCGTTCGCTCGTTCACTTTTTCATGATTGTTCAATTAACAAACCTCCAAGATTTAAAGTTTTATTTAAACGAGTTGCAAGCTTTACGGGTGAAATACGAAAAAACATCCAAATTTTCATAACTTATTATTTCGGTTATACATTTCAAAGTCCAAGGTTTAGCTGGTATATTCTGAATTCTGATTTAAACCAATATGAAACTTCAAGGACTAAAGTGAAAATTACATTTTAAATTCTATTTTAAAAGAACTCTGAAACATGAGGGACCAGTTGTGTATATATGCTTAAAATATAATATAAAAAGAAAAGCTCAACCGTCATTCCTTACCTCTATCACGTTTTTCCAGCGAATGGCCGGAATCCGACGCCGACAACATCGGAAAACTCATTTAACGCATGTTTAAACTCAATTAAAACTCATAACTCCCGTAGACCATAACGACAAACGTGTATTCATCGATAATAATGCGTTTTAACAACTAATTAAGTCCAATTTAATCCCGGAAACCATCGGCAACTCGCGTAATTTTCGGCAACTCGTAAAACCATCAATCTCGCGTTTTAAACATAATTAAATATTCGTATTGACCTTAGACCGTAACGTCAAACACTAATAATTAATTATCATACATTTTAGCGGCCTATAATTAGCAAAATAAATTGCGAACCGGCTAGACATTTTTTTTAATTCAATCACGACCATTAAACGATTTACGTTGCAATTGGCACTATAAATAGGACGGGAATCCACATCTAAACATGTACCAATCCTCAAATCAATCAAACATAAACTCAAAAATCCGTATTCATCCTTTTTAAGTTCATTTTCCTGCCAAGCCTCGTTCGCCATCAAACCTTAACAGTTCCAGGTAATTCTTATATGCATCTTGATCATTTTAAGCCGATAAACATAACACCTAAGCTAATTGGATCATACATGAAACAGATTAACAAATAAAAAATTTAGGGTTTATGTTGAAAAGGATAACTTGTAACTTTATATACATATTTTTGTTTCCAATCTCTAAACAAACAAGCAGATGGATCAGCTAGCCGTAGTATGTGTCTGTAGACAGAAAGACCCGGGTTTGAAACCCGGGTCAGGCCCTTTTAACTTATTAATTTTTCAATCAATTTTTTTATATATAATAAATCCAGTTAAATTTGTATAAATTAAATTAAATTAATTGAAAATCATAATAAATTAAATAAAATTATTTTGTTAAACTAAATAAAATTTTTATAAATTATTATAAATCGATTTTAGCATTTTTCACTCAAAACCCAACCTTTTATTTTTTCGTTAAAGTTCATAAACCCGAATTACTATAATATTAAATACCTTTTTGTTAATATTTATAACTTGCTAACATAATCATATTCGGGAATAAAATTATATCGTAAAGCTCATATTTCGTAAATTAATAATAAAATATTAGTTGAAATAATATGTAAACAATGTAAACTTCAATATTATAATTCTTTTTCGTTAACATAATTTTAGATAACTTTTCCCATTTAAAATCCGTTCAATGTATGATTATAACTCGCATATTAGTTAAAGTTTAAATAATATAAAACCGTTAAAAATTTCCAATAAGACTTAGATTCATATTAAAATAATCCATGCCTTAATTATTATATTCTCGACAAAAATTAAGCATTAAGTAACTTTATTAATCTCGTTAGTTAGTCTTTGAATGTTCGTATTTATTTTTATAGTTCGAGAAGTTCAATCGTTTCGGATTCTTTAACGTACTTTCGGTTGCTTCGATTTCATTATTATGTTTTTTGTTTATATTTCAAGTTATCTTCGATTTCGAGATGAGTTTCTCACACCCCCTTTTTAAACGTTTTCATATTTTGGGGTAGAATATGTATCTATTACTAATTCAAGTATTAGGATTTCGATTGCAAACTACAATTCACTATATGGACTTGTGTGTTACTTGATTACTTACTCGAATTTACTTGCACGTGGTAGCCTCAATAAGTATGATCATATCCCACCCCCCTTTCCACTCAGGTCCATTTGTATCAAGTGAAAAAGGGTCTCATTATCCGAGTACGTTGGTTGTTACTAACTGGAAAGGACCTTACTTGCGCGATTACCCGAGTACGTTGGTTGATACCAACTGGAAAGGACTTTACTTGCTCGTTTATCACTTGTTCCTTAATTGTATGATTTTTACGTATTATATCAAACTGTGAGAATCTCACCAGCTATGTTCACAGCTGACTTTATTTTATATATATTTTACAGGTGTAAAGATATGAGGATTAAAGTTAGAAGACATATAGCACACCTATAGGATATTCAAAGAATAACTTATCATTTGTTTATTTATTTGTTACAACTTGTATCATTTGATAAACTTGTGTTACATGAAGATTTAAATGAAATAATGTTAGTATGGTCACATAATAGTGTCACGTGTGTTTGAGCAATCTGTATGTCACACTCAGGCGTTTCCGCTTTAGCCAGGGTGTTACACTACCCCTTCTATTAACCATAAAAGTGTACTTAGAACCTTTCATATTAAACTCTTTAAGACCCGCTTCATTAATGAAATCATTAAAATCCTTCGCGCATGCCGCATCAAAATTAGTATTCTTTCTTTCCTCCCTACGTCTCATAGAGTTAAAGTCGCCCAAAACAACCCACCAACCTGAACCATTCTGAATAACATGAAGGATTTTCTGCCATAACTCTTTTTTTTCACTATTAAGTTGTGGGGCATAGACATTTAAAACATTAAGCTCTATATTCCCATCCACCAAGAAACCTGTGGTCACCAAAAAATTGTCACTGGTAATCGAGTTCTCTTTTTGAAATACTTTAGGATCCCACATGCTAACAATACCCCCGATCGCCTGTTAGAGTTAACGCAATCAGCTTCAAAACCCTGACCACCCCAAAAATTATTCAACACGGATATCTGCGTGTTCACACACATCAACTCTTGCATACCCAAAAAAGAAACCCCAAAATTCTCTTTTAAATTCTTGATCCAACCCGATTTCCCACCAACTCCAATCCCACGGATGTTTATAGACAACATAGTCATAGCTTACCTATTTGTAAACCTTCTTGAGCGATTGATTCTTCCACCAAACCGTTAAAATTTATAATCCAAGCCCCAAGCAGCTCCCCTAACAATATAGTAGCAGAAACCTCCTGACACAAATTTGTAAGGCCCCGAACCCGGTAGCCCTACTTTAGCGTCGGATTTACTCATAAACACAGTTCTTCAATCAGAGTTTATTAAAACTTTTCGCGGAATATAAAACATCAATCATTTGTTACAAAACGTTAAACTTTTTCTTTGATACCATAACACAAAACTTTATATTTAAAACATCTTTACTTCTTTCTTCAGATGCCAGCCGTTCAATCCATGCCGTGTGTCGTCCTCATGCTAACTCTGTAATCAGCTCACCTGCGTGCATACTAAAAGTCAGCTACGCTGAGTGAGTTCTAGTTAATCGAACGCCATACAATACATACACATACATACATATCCGTAGATACATATCCATACTTCACTAGTTACCCTTCTGCTCTACATACACACTTACTACCATACATACACACATATTTATAACCACTAACCTCAGTCTACCGTGAGTACGTTCATAGTCCGCCGTCTATACCTGTACTCAAGGTCGTGAACACGTAAAAGGTCCGCGGTCCTTACCTATGTTCACCCTTTATGGTACGTGCAAGGTCCGCAGTCCTTCCCTATACCATCCTACATCCACAACACGTACAAGGTCCACAGTCCTCCCCTATGTTGCAACCTAAACCATAGCACGTACGAGGTCCGCAGTCCTCCCCTATGCTACCACAATACAACTACAGCACGTATAAGGTCCACAGTCCTTTCCTATGCTGATGCCTATCTATAATACGTATAAGGTCCGCAGTCCTTAACTACGTTGTCGTCTATTATCTGTAACGCGTATAAGGCCCACCGTCCCTATCTACGTTTACGTCTATCATCTACTTTACGTATAAGGCCCGCAGTCCTTAACTACGTTTACATCTATCATCTACTTTACGTATAAGGCCCGCAGTCCTTAACTACGCCATCACCAGCCGAGTCTATGTCCGACAAAAGCTAGAGGGATTTGCCATCCTAACTTACTATGTCGAACGTAGAACTCACATACCATTCGTGTAACTGCATACACCTACTTCACATATACAATAATTACATCATAGCATAAGAACACCCTAGGCGTTCTTTACATCATTCATTTAACAACCATACCTCTTGTCGATACGTGCAATATCCGAAGATCGTTCACGCCCCGACAAGTATTCATTTGTAATGTTCATACATCTTCGATGTATAATATTCGTACCTTTATTTTTGACCTGACAGTACGCGCAATATCCGAAGATCGTTCGCGTACCGACAAGCAACCATTCATATCCATCACATATATCACATATGGCATACACTTATCACTTAGGATAAATGTATTAACAACACATCGAGTATGCACACAGCCCCGAAAACATAACACATAAATGGGGCTAGAAACTCACCTGAATACTGTTACGCTCTCCGTTAATAGTTATTCCCCTCTTGAGCTGCGCACGGCTAACTGTATAATATTTACACGTATCAATTAGCTACTACTACTTATGTTGCGTTTCTATCTTTATATGACCCACAACGAACGGGGGTCCGGGGGCAGCGCCCCTGGTAGCGGGGTTCTAGGGGCGGCAGCCCCTAGCGGGGTCCAAGGGGCAGAGCCCCTGGCTGGGGTTAAGCTGCCAGGTCAGCTTGGAAAAATTTTATTTTCGATAACTGCCTTAACACATTTTCCATTAGGTTTTTAATTTATTTTATAGACGAACTTCGCTTCAGGCGAAGTTAAACCTTAGGCGAACTTGGAAACAGCTTGGTTCTGGCTTGATTCGATCGAATAGGAACACGTTCGATCGAATACATCACGTTCGATCGAATAGGAACACGTTCGATCGAATACATCACGTTCGATCGAATAGGAACGCGTTCGATCAAACAGGAACGTTCGATCGAATACATCACGTTCGATCGAATAGGAACACGTTCGATCAAACAGGAACACGTTCGATCGAATAGGAACACGTTCGATCGAATACAACACTCATTCGATCGAATACAAAACTCATTCGATCGAATGAGTTGGAGACCATTCGGTTGCTTCCCTATTCGGTCGACTGGACTTGTTCGATCTACGCATTCGATCGAATGGACTGATTCGATCGACTGGTTCGATCGAATGAGTCTGATTCGACTCCTTCAAGCTGGGCGACGGAGAAACCCACGGGTTTTCCAGATTTTCCAGATTTTTGACCCAAAATCGAAGTTTTTGACATGGAAATGCTCGGGATTGAAAGGGCTATCGATCCCTAGTACTTTTAAACACAAAAGCTTGTATTTTGACACCAAAACAAGGCGGTTTTTGACCCGAAAACTCAAGTTACGAAAATGGGAGTTTTTGCTCGATTTGAGGTCGAAAATGGTTATGAAAACGGATGATTTTCGAGGGGGACTTACCAAAAACGATTAGGAACAAGATTGTGGACTCGGATTTGTGATTTGAGAACTTTCTCTCTCTAGCTTCTCTCTCTAGAAATGAGAGTGTTTGGGTGGGTGTAAGTGAAGGAAGATGGTGAAAATGGTGGAAGTGTCAAGAACTTTCGTTTATATACTACGGGTTTGGTTAGGCTCGGGTTGGCTTCCTACGGGTCGAGACAGGCCGAGTTCATAAAATAACTAAGCCCAAGACCCGTTCCTTACTCGACATTAAATAACTAAAACGTGAAATTACTAAACATAACTTTCTTTATTCAACATTATAAATTTTAGGATGTTACAAAATTCGGACCCTCGGAAATACCAACAGCAGCTTTCATAACACCGACTTCTTCAGTAATATCTTCTGTGACAATATCACCAAATTGATTTTCTTCCAATGTAACCGTGTTATCGGGATTCCTAATTGGACAATCATTTAAGTTAAACATCCTTTCGTTATCTGAACATTCTACACCCTCTTACTCAGCGCCTATTCCCAAATCAGCAGACTCAAGATCTTTAAAATCTATGTTATGTTTGTCCACTTCATTTCCACCCCTCTTAGTTGTTATATTAGAGCCCAAAATAAAAGGCTCAAGACCAAAAGGACATCTGTAGCAAATCCCACACATTTCTCCTTAATGGGCCTATCATTGGAACTATTACAATGACCCAATCCAGTAACGTTTTTTGTTTTCTTCCTTTTGTTGTTTTTACCACTTTCCCCATTACCCACATTATTTAAAAAAGAAGGTGTAACTTCTTAAGAATAAGAAGAATCCATATTTTTTAGAGACCGACCCTCAGCATTCCCGAGATTCACGCAATCATTATCATCCTCCATAATTATCACCATTGAGTTATCTCCGTTACCGGCGATGTTAACAATCGGACTTCTATTTACTTCATGCGGCTCATCCATTACTACTGGTTCCTCCTCTGCATGATGATTCTTTGGTATCTTACCGTCTGCATACAAAAATTCGGTAGTCCATTCGCTTAAGACTTCCGAAACCCATATCGAAAACATCTTGTCTCTCCACACCACCGAGACCTCGCCCTGCACTCGTCCCATCAGTCACCACTATCTCGACATAATAATACGAGACATCCGCATATTCAAATTCGAACTGAGCTTTATAACATATTTCACCAAATATCTTAGCCACCTCATGAATTGCATCATTCGACAAGGCTTGTAAAGGCATCCTTTGGATTTTGATCCAAGAAATTCGTTCAAAGGCTAATTCCTGACCCTCCCAGATCTCCACAGATGTGAAATAGTCGTGCCTTCCAAGCATCTCATCACGGGCCATTATAGCTTGTTCCTTTGATTTGAAGGAAATCAAGAAACCCATACCTCCCAAATACTGTGATACCCCGCCAGCCACACCCATCTCTTTCAGCACTGATTTAAAAATTTTGAAAAACTTCGAAAGATCCGACTCTAACCGTTAAGGTTATGCCATGAAGAGCCTCGAATCCGTTCAAACAATCAGCCAGGACCACCGTCTTTTTTTTCACAGTTTCCTTGTTCCTCTCTCTGGTTAGCGCATCCTGATATGAGAGAACTCCTTTCCTAACAAACTTCAAATTTTGTTCCTCGTAACCACTTGGCTTGGATGGTTTCTCCACAGATGGTCTCTTCGGATTCCGATCAATTATTTCTCCATCTTCAAGAACATATCTCGCCACGTTGGTTGCCAACTTATAATCTCCCAATCGAATCTTTGACATCTAGAAACGACACGAATCCAAATATGTTGCCTCCGTGATCTCTTTTCTTTGCTATGTAAATGTCATATATGGTTCCATAATCCCGTAGCACCCCGGCCAAGTCATTCCTGCTGCAGCGTTCCGGTAGATTAGAGATAAAAATCTTGGTGATCCTCCGTTGAAACTCCGCTGATGGAGGTTTTCTCCAGTCACCCATGACGGCTAGGGTTTTTATTGTGTTTATAATTAAGGTAGAAATGGTATGTTGCTCTTGATTTAAATATATATTTTATTTCAAAGTTAAAAAAAGACATTTAATCCATCATAATTAGTCTATTTTTACATACTCTTTTTAAACATAGAGTGTAAAACTTGGTGCAATACCAACTTGAAGGACCCGAATGGTTAATACGAAAAATATAAGAGTGGTTCGGAATATCTCAAGGGACGGTTTGGTGGTAGAAAGTATTTTGTTCTTGTTTCTTATCAATGAAAAGAGTCGCATAAACGTTTTATGCAATATCGTCTTTGGTGTTCATGATTCGCTTGCTTAAAGTTTAACAAGTGGTATCAGACCCTAACGATCCAGGCTTATGTTTTCGATCGGCGGCAAGATACGGTTCAAGATCGGTAGGAGGAGAAAGCTGGAGGCTTCTTGAAGATCGATTGAGAGCCATCCGCAGGTACGTATGCGAAGCGAGGAAAAAATCCGGAAATTTTGAAAAAGGTCATTCCGTTGTTCTGGTTGTTCGATTAAAGCCCAAGTAAAAGGAAAGTTGTTTTCTATTTGTGTGGTCCCCTCAAAGAAGACAATAAGAAAAGAAATTGTGTTGAAGTTTTATCCACTGCCACCATTCTTAGTTTTAACAAAATTGTTGATTTATCTGTGTTAAGACTAGAGCCACCACTCATAATTTGTTCACCATAATTTATATTTAATTGGAGAACGGCCAAAAGTCAACAGTGATTATTGTGTAGCATATGATAAAAATTTGTTAGACTAGAAGTAAACACCGCTGCTAATTTTTATTATTCTTTTTGTTGCCGCTGGCAATTCGCTACTGTGGAGGAATATTGGAGTGTCGTTCTTTATCAGTTAAGGAACTGAAACGATGGCAGAATTCCAGGTCGTAGGAGGAATCAAGAAACTGAATCAGAGTAACTACAAACAATGGTCGACGTGCATCAAATCGTATCTTCAAGGTCAAGATCTTTGGCAGGTAACGAATGGTACCGAGACGAGACAGCCCACAAACAATATTAACTGTAGTATCGGGAAGTGGCAGGTGAAAGGGGGCCAAGAGATGTTTATCATCAAGACAACGGTTGATGATGATGTTCTTGATCACATTCAAGAACTCGAATACCCAAAGCAAGCGTGGGATACGCTGGAGACCTTATTCACGAAGAAGAACGATGCTCGATTGCAACTAGTCGAAGGTGAGTTGATGATGATTTCCCAAGGTGATCTTCCGATTGCACAATATTTTCACAAAGTAAAAAACCTATGTCGCGAGATTGAGAACTAGATCCACAATCTCGGGTTAGCGATGCTCGTATGAAGCGGATACTCATCCATGGTTTAAGGCCGGAGTATCGTAGCTTCGTTACATCTATTCAAGGGTGGGCGACCCAACCGAGTTCGAGAATATTCTTACTGGTCAAGAAGCCTTAGCAAAAAAGTTAGCCGGTGTGTCAATTAAAACCGAGACCGAAGCCTTGTATGTCGAAAGAAAGGAGAAACATCAGTTTAATAAAAATAAGAACCGTTATGGCGATAAAGGCAAGAGTAAGTACTGGGAAAACGAGAAACGTGAACGACCGAAGAAGAAAGAATGGAACAGAAAGAGTCGAGTTGAAAACTCGGAAGAAGATTCAACGGATGAAGAGAATCGAGACAAGGAATCAAGGTACCAACCAAAGCAGTTTCCTTTTAGGTGCCATAACTGTGGACAAAAATGGCACATGGCAAATACTATCGAGAACCTAAGGAGGAAGGTAATGCAGCTGTTGTTAAAGAAGAAGAACCATGGGATGTGGAGGCTAATATGGCCTAGGTTCAGAAAAATTACGAAGTTGACACCGAATTCAAGCCGAACTTGGTAGATGAATGGTTTGAAGAAGGCTCCTGTTGGTGGATAGATCAGGAAGTAGTGCCGAAGTCGAATCAGTTGAAGGCAGCCTTAGAATCATCTATTGTTATTTTGAGTCTAGCTGATGAGGAAATTGTGGTTAAAGAAGAAAGTATGGTTGATCAAGACAAAACCGTGACAGTAACCGAACAAGATGAGAAAGAAACCGTGTTGGATGAAGTGCACGATGAGATAGTTCCGTCTCATGTTACGGGTTGTTATGGAGGAATAGAAAACGTTTAAGATCAACAAGCCAACAAAGTTGAAGTTGGAGATTGCATGAGGTTCATGCATGGTTCGGGCGATCCGAATGAACAATCAAATGAAGGAGTTAAGTTCGAGGGGGAGCATGCATTAAGTGAAGATTGAAGAATTGCTTTGAGTACCATGATAGTTGGTCATGAAGTTGAGAAAGCAAAAGTTGTTTCCTATATAAAACCGGGTGATGCAGTTCTAAACAGTGGTAATCTCAAAACTATCTCAGTTGTTAACAGGAAAAAGAACCCTGATGGTAGAGTGAAAAGTCGAGTCCAAGAATCAAGCTCAAAGATGTGCGAGCGTTACAAGGTGTGAAGGATCTTTAAGGAACAATGGTAGTTAATATTGAGAGGGAGTGTAAAACTTGGTGCAATACCAACTTGAAGGGCCCGAATGGTTAATACGAAAAGTATAAGGGTGGTACGGAAGATCTCAAGGGACGGTTTGGTGGTAGAAAGTATTTTGTTCTTGTTTCTTATCAATGAAAAGAATCGCATAAACGTTTTATGCAATATCGTCCTTGGTGTTCATGATTCACTTTGCTTAAAGTTTAACATAGAGTAGATGTAAAAGAACTCGAGTTCAAACCAACACTCCACGTATTTGTTTGTGGAATACTTATTAGATTAAGTTGAGTCTGAGCTAGGCAAATATTTCTTATGAAAACCATCTTCATTGTCTCTTTATCGAAATAACACTTTTCAAAATCAACATATGTGTTTGTGAAATAATTATCAGATTTATTTCAAAGTTGTATCACAACATTACTGTTTATCTCCATCAGTGCTCCTGTCTTGTTCTTGTATAGCCTTCACTTTTATGTGAAGTGTTCATTACATCAAATTAGAAGGGGCAATTTAGCATTTAGCTTCAAAATTAATATATAATAACTACAAAACAACATAGAAGTGTATAGATTGAACAAATGTGTACAATAGTTGACAAGTATTCTTTATGTTGACGACAAAACACGGCTTAATAAAAAGTTTTTACACCGATTATAAATGTCCAAACATCCACCTACTTAAACTTTTTATATAGATGGTAATCGACAAACAATCAACACAGCACTTCTCCTTGTAACTCTAATATTTATTTATCAAATTCATATCTTGTAACGGTTGGCTTAAATAGTTGATGCACGGAAAGAGCTATGTGTGCTAAGTAGCAGAGTTATATCTGTTGAAATAATAAGCGATGAAGAAAGGCATTTTCAATATAATCGATTGTGTCACACTTACAATAATTGATGATGTGCTTCATTTTTGTGTGGGTTATAAGAAATGCCAGAAACCTTTTATAGATCCTAAAGTGCTCAAATAGGCATAGGGCTTCAGGGTAAATTTTGATAAACGTTCAGTATATGGTGGCTATATGCATATATGGTATTGTGCATGGCATTATTGGTAGCATATCAGCAGTGACGGATTTAGAATTTTTTTTTTTCAGGTGGTGCACTAGTTTTAAATGCTTCAATTTCATGGGATCGGATATAAAATTTCGGGTCGGTTCAACGGTTCGGGTCGGTTCATTACATAATAATGCCTTACCACTGGTTTAATTTGCTAGTTATAATATAAAATTTGACAAATAACTTAACAATTAACAAATAAATCTAAACAATTAACAATATCAAGAACAATTAACAAATGAATCTAAACTCATCATTACGGTCGGCGGATTCGAGGAAGAGTAGCAACTAGCAAGGCTGGAGGAAGGTGGCAGGAGAAAGTCATGAGCTCGTAGCGGACGGCGATGGTCTGTGGTCGATCTTATGCCCAGATACCGGAGGAAGGAGGTGTGACGCCTGTGTAGTCGTGGTGGAGAGGAGAGAAAGATAGAGAGCGGCTTTTGTAAACAATATACTGCTAGGTGTTTTTTTTTTGATAAAATTATTTTCAAGACTTTCATTATAAGATTCATATATGCTAACACAAAAAATATATAGATTATTCATATAAAAATTAATTAATTTACATGAATTGTGTAACCTCGATAAAATAATAAATAATCGTAAATTAATAACTAAAATACATTCGTAATGACCAAAACAAACAAATCAACCTATTTTTAATCAAATACTCCATCCATGCAATTAGCCAATCTAGCAAGTTGGGCCGCCAGAAACTGAAATTATTAAAGATCAATAATGTTAAATATACAGAATTATTAAAAAACAATTTAGTAAAAATTATCAATTGATATAACCGGAATAATGAACAGAATAATTCCGATAACGAAATAAATCAATCATATTTTCGTATATCTCACACTTCAACATGTCCATTGAATCTTGGAGTTAGATGTAGAACCAATATAGTTTATAGGAAAATCAGATTAAAATTAAAAATAATACAAACAATAAAGTGAAAAGAAAATGAAATGACAATGCAAGTAAAGAATAATATATGAGAATTGACCATTACTGTAGAATAAATACTTTTCCGGAATGTTGTGTACGGCTAATATATCAAAGAAACACACGAAGAAATGAAAACGAATACATCTTGACGGCTAATATATTGAAGAGAGAGAGAGAAAAAAATTAAAAATGAATTCTAGGGGTTACAATATTAAGGTTTAAATAGTATGTATGGGATGATTTAGCATTAATAAGAAAGACAATATGTGACATGGTATCTAATTGACATCCAGATAGACACACTAGAATAATGACACGTGAAGAAAATGGTTTTGCTTTAATAGATTAAGTAAAATACTTATTACAACAAAAAAAGAGAAAAAAAAAACAAATCAAATTTTCTAGAAGATACAACACAAATAAATTAACAAACAAATAACTTGCGCAGGAGGTTACTAGACCATTCCATGACATTCCGTCTTCAATTACTTGATTCCACTCTCCGATCACACCCACCAATAATCCAAACTCCTGTTAATCCTCCGCTACTGCTTGAACAAATTTCTGGTGTTTTAACATAATCATTATCGATCGATCCAAGATGGTGAGGAGAAACATGAGGGGCGTCTCCAACGGCATGATACCCTTGATGTTATTGCAGGCCGCCGAAACCTACCGCAGGCTTGACCGGAAACCTCCCGTCACCGCCGCTCTTCTTGCCGCCAACACCATCATTTATCTTCGCCCTGCCTTCCTCAATCACATCATTCCCCCAATTGATGACGTCTGGTTCAATGCGTATCTCATCCTCAAGGTACGCTTAGGGTTACGCTTTCTTTCTTCTTCATTTTTGATCATATGGTAAACCCATGTTCGTAATTGAAAATTGAACATGGGTTTTGTTTATTTTTAAAAATTGAATATGGGTTTCATTTATTTTTAATTTTTGTACTGATTTTTATTGTTAAGCTTTAGGGTTTGGATTAAAAATTGAACATTGTTTTGATGAAATTGTTACTATGAATTTGCATAAAGCCCTAAACTTTTGGTTAATAGCTGTTAATTTTAATCAAATGTTAAACCCTAGGGCTTGTAATTAAGAAATGAACCTTGTTGTGATGAAATTAGCATAAAGCCCTTAACTTTTTGTTGATTGTGTCAACAACAGCATAAAGATGTGAAGCGATTGTTGTTATCTGCATTTTATCACCTCAATGAGCCTCATCTCTTCTACAACATGACGTCTTTGTTATGGAAAGGCGTACAATTGGAGAATGCAATGGGAAGTGTTGAGTACGCATCCATGGTTGCAGTCCTAGTTGGATTGTCACAAGGAATCACATTATTATTAGCTAAATCCCTTCTGGTTTTCGATTATGAAAGAGCTTATTATAATGAGTATGCAGTCGGATTCTCAGGTGTACTTTTTGCGATGAAAGTGGTACTTAATTCACAGTCGGATAGCTACACTTCTGTTCATGGTATCATGGTGCCTGCGAAACATGCGGCTTGGGCGGAGCTGATTATTATCCAGCTACTTGTTCCTGGTGTGTCTTTTCTAGGTCATCTTGGTGGGATTCTTGCAGGCATTGTTTATGTTCAGTTAAAAGGTTCATCTTCGGGTCCTTCGCCTTTGGCAAACATGGTTAAAGGGTTGACTGCTGTGTTGGGTTGGCCTTTAAGGTCGCTGCTAAGTTTCTGGCGGCCTCATCAGCCACGGGTTTCTGGTAGGGGGAGAATTGGAGGCGGTGAGCTGAGCACGCGTGATGTGTGGAGGTGTCGGGCTTGTACGTTTGATAATTCTGGGTGGTTAACTGAGTGTGAGATGTGCGGGACCGAGCACGGTGACGATGGATTGTCTTCGTCACAGGGGTCAAGCGTGGATGATGCTTCTTTGGATGAGATACGCCAGCGAAGGATTCAGAGATTTGGTAGATGATTTTTAGCATATAGTGTAAGATAACTTTGTGATCTGTTATAACAATCACATTTATGCATATTTTGTTTGAGAAAAGATAGTAAGATACTGCATCCTTCTTGGTGTGAATCCTTGCCAAGTCTAACACACTTTACAGAAAGTTAAAACACAAGTCTCACTAGATTTCATATTACACTCATGGTACTTATCACACACTTGTAAACGCATTATGAGCCTGTTATATCAATTTAATCAATCTGTTTGCATAACCCACCATTTTGGGTTAGCTAATAAAGTTCTTTGCATATTTCTTAAGAAAATCGCATTCAACCATGTCAACTGACACTTTTAGTTAAGAATGTTGTTAATGATGAAACAAGTTAGGTCTCACGACTTAAAAATGAAAGATAATGAGCAAATGCATATCGTCATGCTAAGGCTATGTGGTGTACTTGTCATTCACCATTTTGCACAATTTTTCACGTCAACGCCATACTATCTCCTCCATCATTCAGTCACATCACTCAACCTATGTTATACCCATCATTCTACATTCCTCTGTTTTTTTTATATATAGTTATTGTAGAGAGAGGGAATGAGAGAGAGAGAGATAGTAGATATTGTATATATATATATATATATAGGGAGAGGATCAAGAGAAAACTAATCTTTAGAGAGAAAACTTAAAAACTTCTAAAAAATTATTTTTAATTAAAAATAAAAAAATATTTTCAAATTTTTGTTTTTGCTATTATTCTTATATTTTCTTACCCTTTGCTCGAAAAAAAAATATATATATATATATATATATATATATATATATATATATATATAAAACCGATGTAATGCACATACGTATTACTGTGCGATACCGTTGTATTACACACGTGTATTACTATGTATTTTTAAGTTTAATAGTGTTTAATTGCATATATTCAATAATTGTGTATTGTATATGTGTAGTAGTATTGTATTATATGGGAAAAAATAATAATAAAATAAAAGTCGATGTAGTGCACATGTGCGTTAATGTTGTATTACACATACGTACTAATGTGTATTCGATATGTGCAATAGTGTTGTATTCTTTGCAATACAAACACTTTTGCATATATGCAATACACACTATTACAAATATGCACTACACCCACTTGAGTTGTAAAAACTCGTGAAAACCCTATGTAACATCTTTTTTTTTGTTACATGTAATATATGTTGTAACATTTAATACAAAACATTAAAACATAAAAAAAATGTTTTGCTATTTTTTAACATTTTTTTACTAATTTTTATATATGTTTTCAGGAGAGAAAAAAAGTTATATTTATATTTATATTTTTTATTCACTTTAATTGTGGACCAAAAGATTTAAACATTAATTAAAAACATATGGTTGAGTATGGGTTTCTAGAGTTTTTACAACTCAAATGGGTTTTCATTTTATACTTAGCCTATATATATATATATAGAGAGAGAGAGAGAGAGAATGGTCTGCGTCACCTAAACCATTTTCACCACGTTACACGTGAAATGAAATTGGGGGGGGGGGGGGGGGTGCATTGTCACATAGGACCATTTTTCACCATTTTGTGTGCTATAAGTGACCGTTATCCCATAGCCTAACAACATGATATATGGTTGTTTCGGTGAAGGCTGTTTAATTTTTTGTACGTCCACTCTTTGATACTCAAGTTAAGAATTTCTTTAGTATAAACGTCTCTGTGGTTGAAATCACTATTACGACACGATACATAGGGGTCCCGATGAAAGTTAGCTCCTCTTTCGTACCTCCACACCTTGACACTCAGTTAAGAATTTCCTTTACTATCAACGTCTCTATAAGCCAGTTAAAATCACCATTACAACGCCTCACGTAATAGATAGTGATCACGCAAACTCTCCTATACGTGTCTCTCATGTTATACTTAGAACGGATCGTCGATACATGAAGGTTAGAAGTAATATTATGTTTGTGTCAATACTTCTCTTGTAGGGATGGCAAAAAAAATAAAAATCAAACAAACCCAACAGGGTGCCCGAAATATCGTTGTGGGTGAATGGTGCTTGAAGAATGATGATACATATTATGCTTCCTTGACTAATAGCCTGAGAGAGAGATTGTTCAGGACTTCAGGTGAGTGCATCTAAAACTAAAGAATCTTGCCAGCAATCCAACTATTGAATGGGAGAACTGGACTTGCTTGCTAGTCACTCGGCTGGGAGCCAACAATCTGACTTTTTGATTGAACTTAAATAGATAGAAAGTTGAAGATGGTTTGTTCTTTTTTCCAGACTCACGAAAGCCTAAGAATGTGTGTCAGATCTGTTCATGGATCTTTATAATTTGGCTATCAAATGAAGTTTCGGTTTGTTCTGGTTGTTTGCTCATTTTCTGTGTTCTTATTGTTCAATCAAAAGTATAACTTATCAACATTTCCTCTCACATAATAAGGAAACCCAAACACTTTTTTTTAACTTATCATAAGTCATAAGTTATAAGGAGATAAAAATAAAGAATCCCGAACATCTGTGTTTTTTATTGTTCAATCAAAAGTAGTATTGGCTGTATTTGGCCCGTAACCCGTTCCATATTGTAAAAAGACTTGCCCGTTTTGCCAAGTATATTGATACACATCAGAATTAGCATGCAAAATAGTTATACCTCAATAGTTTACCATTTGACTTGTGAACAGATTTGTTGATGATATCCTCACCATCCAATCATTTGACTTGTGAACAGATTCATTCAACCGAGCAGAACTTTTTTTCGATTTTTTATTACTATTTTTAAATTACATAAGATACAAAACAATCACTAAGCAAATATGAACAATAAACTCAGACAACACATAAGCCCAAAATTACCTTATCATACCAAAATATAAGAAACAACCAGTTTTCAACAAACATATTTAGAATTTACCCCCAAGTTTTGATTACCAAATTCACCTAGTTTAACCAAGGCCAAAAAGAACAATTAGTATCCCTATGATAGGAATCATGCTCTAGTTCTAGTCTAAATATCATCTATCTATTTTGGAAGGGGTCAAGTGCAACTTATATTTTTATAAATAGGAATTAATAGCTAATATGGAGAGGAGAGTAGGTTTATGTTTAGGATGGCATTGCCATGGCTCCTGTGTATGCGGTGAGAGAGGGCTAGGCCCGGGAATCTATTGTAACTCTTCTATACATTTTCATTAGTACTATCGTTCGGTTCTTTGTTTGCCGTATTCTATCCTCTAATCTCAATTAACCACAATCATAATCTATCAAACCCTATCACGCTGTCAGTAAGGTAATTTCACATAACTCACCTGTATGCATAGCAGATTCTCACTCAAGTTTTCTAGAATCATCTCAAAACTTTAAAAATATGCGGACACCCTTCAAGAGAATGAACAGGAAGTTTTAGATCTTTAATATGTTGTAAACATCTTTCCTCCAACTCCCCCTTCAGATCAAGATTCGGCCACATACGCAAGTCAAGTGATTCAAGGTGACGGCGACCCTCCAGAATGGCCTACAACCCATTGTTTTTGATGCTTCTCCCAATGAGTTCAAGGTGAGTTAGCCCAGATAGGTTTTTCCCAACTGCTAAGGCTGCCTCATTATCTTCAGTGCAGATGTTAAACGGTTGTAGGTTCAGTTTGAGTGTTTTTAGCAAGGGGCAATAGCCTCTGCCTCATGGCTTCGGGGAATTCCGAGTCACCATGTATATCATCAAACATGCCTCTGGAAGTTTACGAGACTGTTCAGAGAAATGATATTGTGTATATGGTTAATTGTACATGTACTTAGAGTAATTTAAACCCAATTGAGTTGGGTGCCTAATGAGTATTGTCACAAAGGTATTGTTGTATACACAATGGTATTGATACTGAGTCAGCGTTATTCACCAGCTGTGTGCTGACGTATTTTTCCCCCACATTTCAGGAAAACTGTAAAGAATCAGAACTGACAGGCAAGACTGATAGAAGATTGGAGACATAGATGTCACACCCCAACCTAAGGCGGAAATGCCGGGGCGTGATCCGATTGCTCATAGCTCGAAGATACTATCATGAATATAAATGACAATATCTAATTAATTATTTTATTCAAAGAATACACACAATATCCAAATATAACAAAATATTCCAAATAAGTGAATATTATCCAAACAAACTTAAGCAACGATTTTCTTTGTTATATCCTAAGGTCTTCTCTAAGTGTCCAACTTCAATCTTCAATAAAGAGCATCCTGCATATGCGTAGAAAATAGAGTTTATCAACAACACATGTTGAGTGAGATAATCACCAATTTTGACACAACAAATAATATATATATATATATATATGGTAAAGTTAATATAAAAACCCACTTGAGTTGTGAAAACCCGCGAAAACCCTATGTAACATCTTTTTTTTTGTTACAAGTAATATATGTTGTAACATTTAATACAAAACATCAAAACATCAAAAAAACAAATGTTTTGCTATTTTTTAACATTTTTTTACTAATTTTTATATATGTTTTCAAGAGAGAGAAAAAGTTATATTTATATTTAAATTTTTTATTCACTTTAATTGTGGACCACAAGATTTAAACATTAATTAAAAACATGTGGTTGAGAATGGGTTTCTAGAGTTTTCACAACTCAAGTGGGTTTTCATTTTATACTTAGCCTATATATGTGTGTGTGTGTGTGTGTGTGATAGATAATTGATAAATGATAAGTGATAAATGCGCAAACCAACCATGTGATAGTACATCAATCAAATCATAACAAAACATGTATATAACCAAATCGTGCTAGTGTGCCAATGAATCGTTGCCAACGAATCGAGCTTCGGTTACTAAGACGTTCGTATGATCATACTAATTAGAATCCAAGACTTGATAGAATATAAACACACGTAAACAAATAGCAATTAGCAAATAGCATTTAATTGATACAACACACAATGATCATGTTTGCGATTGTTTGATATATATATATATATATATATGATAGAAAATATGAATAAGCACGCATATGTCCCCAAAACGTTTGAAAATAGTAGATAAAAAGGTGAATGATCAAACTCGCCTTAAGCGATTACTAAATGCAATTAAACGAACTAACGAATAAGCGAGTCGTCCACTACATGTCAAACGATATATATAATTCAGAATCTGAGATTTTAGGATATGATATTATAAATAAAAACGAACTTGTGGCCGCTGGAATAAATCCAAACGGACGTTTAGAACTCAAGTTATGTTTGTTTTAAGATTTAAGCGAGCTGATACTGACCAGAATCCGAACAGCGAGTCAGAAGTCGGGTTTTGGGAATTAGCCTTGAAATTACATTACGAGAATAAAAGTCTTCTGGACCGAATGTTGAATCCGACCAGAAGTATGAGAAAACGTTAAGTCAAACTTGTTGACTATTATGCCCTTAAACGGGTTTGAGTCCAATTGACCACCGAGACTCCCTCAATCAGCAAAATTGATTGATGGCTTTTGTTCTACAGAAAAAAATCTACAATATTGAAGAAGACAACTTACCCTAACGATGAATGGAACAAGAGATAATTGAGGTCAAAGGGTCTTGAGCTTGAAAGTCAACGAAAGCTTAAAAAACATGAAGAAATTAAAGAAACCGACAATGGGGAAAGGGAAATTTCATGGATTTTAGATATGATAACTGGTATTGAAGTAATAATCTAGGGTTTTATGATATGCCTTGTTAAAATATTAATGGTTAAGGCTTATTGATTAGGAAATAACTATTTTAGGAAACCGAATAATCAATTAATGACAAAATCGGGTATAATAACTTAAAGATTTCGATTTGGACAGCAATAAAACGAAATTGGAATGTTTATAACATTAGTTGACATGTCTTGGACCTGAAGTTTCGTTAATTTAATCAAAAATAGGAAAGAATTGGCAAAACAAGTCCCTGTAGTTTCCGAAATGCGATTTTTAGCCGTTTTAAGCGATTTTAAAGGTTGTTACGGACTATTTGGCATGATTAAAAGTTATGAAATTATAAAATTTGTTAAAAACCTATAAATACAAGTTTTAAATAGTTTGAAAGATCCGAATTACATTCTCGAATCGGTTTAAACAAATACGAAAAATCCGAGATGTTACAATAGTCATTAGAGGTGATCTGATGGCTCAGGTATTTTATTCAAAATATTATAAATAAATATATTTTTAAAAGATAAGTATTTGAAATATTTAACGGATATTCTGACTCGACATTTTATTAATGAATATTATAGTTTAAAGACTTCCGCTAATAATCCGCAACTCTAATATATTTTCAAAACAGATACCAACGGGTGTTGCACCTAGGCCCTAAGTCGGGGTGTGACAGTCAGAATGTTTACATAGGATCTATGATGTAACACCCCGATCAATGAGGGCGGAAACGTCGAGGCATGACATGATTGTTCATTGCACAACGACACTATAAAGTGACAATATTTAAACAACTCATTTAAATCCATATCATCATAAATAGCACAACAACTGTTCATACAAAATGACAAATAGATAGATAAGCAAATAACTTGTTCTTTCATTTTCTAATATCCTAAAGCCAAGATGATAAATTTCTTCAAGTAATCCAATCAAGCTAACATCAAACCTGTAACATTGTATAAAATAGAGTTTGTCAATACAAAGGTTAGTGAGCAATTTTCATAGTTTTGGACAATATATATAGTATGAAATCCACAACTAGTATATGAAAACAATAAATAATAGCAACAATTTAGATAATAAAACCGTCAATAAGAATACATTGATGACAATAATGAAATCGTCAATAAGAATACATTGACGACACATTTCTATATGGGGATACCATATATACTCGGAATTAACTTATGATCATACTTTGATGAGGCTACCCGCCTTAGCATTCAAGAGGTTACCCGCCTTAGCATTCAAGAATTTGCACATAATCATGTAAAGCATATAACACCAAATCGAGTATTTATTTAAGTAAACATATGCAATAAGTGTTGTGGTTTAAGACTCAAGTATAAATCATTTGAATTTGAATAAGTATGCAATGCCACCCCCAAAATGAAAGATGGAAAAAAGGGATGAAAAAGTACTCACATTAACAAGTAACTTGAAAGATAGTGTCATGAATAATCTTAGAGATCGGTTTAACTAGCAAGACCTATATTAAACGGGTCTTGTGTTAGTAGGTATTCTTGGAAGGGTTTAAAATAAAATACATGACAAATAAAGTAAATAAATAAGTTTACTAGAAACCGAGTCTTGATATTCTATTCATTAGTTTTTTTTTACTCACATTAATAAGTAACTTGAAAGATAGTGTCGTGAATAATCGGAGAGATCGGTTTAACGAGCAAGACCTATATTAAACGGGTATTGTGTTAGTAGGTAGTCTTGGAAGGGTTTAAAATAAAATAAATGACAAATAAAGTAAATAAATAAAGTTTAGGGTTTAAAATGTAAATATTTGAGAAATTAAAGAAACGAGTTTTGTAAAATAAGTTTACTCGAAACCGGGTCTCGGTATTCTATTCATTAGTTTTTTCTTTTTTTTTTTACTCAACCTATGTTAAGTAATAATGCGGGTTAAAATGCAATATTGCAAAACCCTTGGTTATAAGAATACCAAAACAAGGTTTAAACTAGTGTTCGGGTTTGTCGGTTCGAGACTTGATAATTGACCAAGCTCAAAGTTAACTTCCCAAAATAATAAATTTTATGAGGTAACTCAATAAAATCAAAATAGACTTAACCAAGCATGTAGTTCTATGTGAAGAACCTTAACGTTCGTTAAGCAAGTATACGACTTTATCGGTCCGAACTTGTTATAAGATCAAGTTGGTTACCGACATGCCAAGTATGTTTAGAAATTAACTAAAATTGTTTTAAAATATAATCTTGAAGAAAAATATGAGTTTTGGTGGCTAAAAACACACTTGTGTGTCTTAAGCGAGTGAACTCGGTTTAGTTCAATTTTTGGTTCGGTCCTTGACTCGGAATATGATCGAGGATGATTACCACATACCCAATTACCATGGAACTTTTAAAATAACTGATAAATAATAATACTCAAGTTTTACATTCAAAAAGTTAACAATAAAGCTTTTAAAGGAAAGTTCGGTTTTTGGTTCGGTTCTCAACTCTGGATGAAACCGAGGCTAGTCACCACATACCCAATACCATGGAACTTGACAAATATGAACAATAAACTAAAAATATGCAGAAGTTAAACAAGTATAACAAGTTATATGGTTAGATTTGTTAAATATATAAACAAGGACTACAAAGTCCTCCATGTAACCTTGCCTTACTTGCCCGACATTTCAACCGGCCGAGACCGGAGAGATGAAAGATCGAAGGTAAACAAGGAGTGTATATTATATATATGTTGTATATGTTGTAACATCAAGGTTTAAGTATCGAGAAGTTAGTTAAAATGAAAGATTAGCTTAGTTTGACCTTGAGAGTCAAACTATGAAGAACAACCTTAGAATTCAAGAATTTGAGAGAGAAATGAGGAAATGAGCAAGCACAAATGAAGAAGATGGGTGTGTATGTATAGGGTAAGTTGAATGGGTCTTTCATAAAGGGTGTTGCATGAAAGTGGGTTGGTTATAGACCCAAGAAAGCACAAACTACAAATGGGTCTTTCAAGTCTCCATTTTGGTAGTATTAGTCCCTAGAGTTCGTTTGAGCGTTTTCGGGGCATTTTAAGAACCGAAAAGGGTTTTTTTTAGATTCGACAACTACAAAACAAATATGTAACATAAAATTCATCATTCTGATAATATTGAAAGGTTCGGGATACAAAACGGGTCGGGTTTACATTAAGAATACAAGTATAAAATAACCCGAAATTGACAAATGTCACGGTATCCCCTACTTTAGGAAATTTCGTCCCGAAATTAAGATGATGTAAACAAATGTGGATATTTCTCCTTCATCGAGTCTTCTCGTTCCCATGTAAACTCCGCGCCACGCCGTAATTCCCATCGAACTTTAACTAACTTGATGCGACTTCGCTTGGTTTTATTTTCGTTGCGGTCCATGATTTCAACGGGTCGTTCAACCATGATCATTGATTCATTGACATGTACTTCGTCAATAATCACCCAAATGCTATCGTTGCCTTTTTGAGAAGTGGGTAGTTTCATTATAAAGTCCATAGCAATGTCTTCCCATTTTCATATGGGAATCGGTGGTTGCTCGAGTAACCCAAAGGGTTTTTGAAGTTTGGCTTTGACTTTACAGCAAGTAAGACATTTCGAAACGTACGTTGCTACGTCTTTCTTCATACCCGGCCACCAAAAGGTAGAACGAAGATCGAAATACATTTTATCCCCGTCGGGATGAACAGAATATCATGACTTGTGAGCTTCGTCGAGTATGCAAGTACGAAGGTCATCGCGATCGGGAACCCATAAACGATTGAGATAATACAACAAGCCATCGGGTTTTGTTTCGAGTTGAAGCTCGGCTCCACATGACATTTCGTCGTATATGTTGCCTTCATCAACGGAAGTACGTTGGGCTTGATAGATTTTGGATTGGAGATCGGTTTGAACGGTGACGCTAAGAAGCAAGACGGATTTGACATTAACCTTTCGACTAAGGGCATCGGCCACTTCGCTTTACCGGGATGGTAGCGAATCTCGCAATCGTAGTCACTAAGTAACTCAGCCCATCGTCGTTGTCTCATGTTGAGATCTTTTTGGTCAAAAATGTGTTGAAGGCTTTTGTGATCGGTAAAAACCACACATTTCGTTCCGTAAAGGTAATGTCTCCAAATTTTGAGTGCGAAAATGATGGCAACTAGTTCAATATCGTGAGTCGTGTAGTTCTTCTCGTTGACCATGAGTTGCCTTGAAGCATACGCGATAACTTGACCTCGTTGCATGAGAACGCAACCGAGACCTTGATGAAAAGCATCGCAAAATACTACAAAGTCGTTGTTTCCATCGGGAAGGGTTAGAACGGGAGCATTGCAAAGCGTGTGTTTAAGAGTATTAAAGGCTTCTTCTTGTTCGGATCCCCATTCATAAGGCTTTCCTTTGTGAGTTAGGGAAGTGAGGGGTAAAGAGATCTTGGAAAAATTTTGGATGAAATGCTGATAATATCCGGCCAAACCGAGGACAGATCGAATTTTTGTGGGTGTAGTCGGAGTCTTCCAATCTTTGACGGCTTCGATTTTTGCGGGATCAACATGTATACCCTTGTCGTTGATGATGTGTCCCAAAAATTGAACTTCCTCAAGCCAAAATTCACATTTTGAGAATTTGGCGTAAATTCGTTCATTTCTTAAGACTTCGAGAATGGAACGCAAGAGATATTCATGTTCGGCCTTGGTTTTGGAAAAGATGAGGATGTCATCAATAAAGACAATGACGAATTTATCTAGAAACGGTTTGCAAACGCGGTTCATGAGATCCATAAATACAGCGGGTGCGTTGGTTAAACCGAAAGGCATGACTAGAAATTCGAAATGTCCATATCGAGTACGGAATGCGGTGGATGTCTTCTTCACGAATACGCAATTGGTGATATCCCGATCGAAGATCGATTTTTGAGAAACACGTTGCGCCTTGAAGTTGATCGAAGAGGTCGTCGGTTCGTGGCAAGGGATAGCGATTTTTAATAGTAAGTTTGTTAAGCTCACGATAATCGATGCACATACTAAACGAACCATCTTTCTTTTTCACGAAGAGGACGAGAGCACCCCAAAGAGAATAGCTTGGACGAATAAAGCCTTTTTCGGAAAGTTCTTCGAGTTGGTCTGATAACTCTTGCATTTCCGACGGGGCTAAACGGTAAGAAGCTTTGGCTACGGGCATTGCTCCAGGCACAAGATCGATTCGGAATTCTACCTGGCGAATGGGTGGAAGACCGGTGACGTATTCGGGAAAGACATCGAGGAAGTCACAGACGATGGAGATGTCTTGGATTTTTCTTTCCTTAAGGTCTTTAACGACCACTTGAGCTAGGAACGGAACATACGTTTGGCGCAAATATTTTTGGGATTGAGAGTATAACATAAGGTTGAGCCTTTTAGGAGTAGTCTTGCCGTGGACCTTGAGTGTTTTACCGTTTACAAGCGGGATTCGAATGATTTTATCGTAACAAACGACTTCAACACGGTGCAAAGATAACCAATCCATGCCTACTATGACATCGAAACTTCCCATTTGCATCGGCATAAGATCGATCGAAGATTTTCGCTTACAAAGAGTGAGAATACAATCACGAATGACCGAGTTGATTGTGATGAAATTTCCGTTGGCGACTTCGACGGAAAAAGGTCTAGAGAGTTTAGTGCGAGGTACAGCAAGCATAGACTCAAATTTTAATGAAATAAAACTCCTATCGGCACCAGTGTCAAATAAAATTGAAGCCAAATGTTCGTTCACTAGAAACTTACCGTTCACAACGTCGTTTGTGAATTGAGCTTGATTGGCGTTTATCATGTAAGCACGCCCTTGGTTACCGGGATTTCCTTGTAGTGCTTGGGGTGGAGGAGGAGGTGCTTGGATGGCTTGAATTGGTTGGATGAGAGGTGCATTTAGTTGTGGAATTTGAGGTTGGTAGGTTTGGACTTGGTAAGCTTGGGTTTGGTAATAAGGCACGGTTACGGCTTAGGCTTGGTTTGCGTAAACGATTCGGGGACAATTGTTGCGGAAATGGTTAGGGTCTCCACAATTATAGTAAGCTCGGGGTTGTTGTGGGTTTTGCGGGATTTGGCGGGTTGTTTCTTGGTGGAGCGGGATGTCCACGAGGTGTGTTTCGACATGTGGTATTGAAGTGACCATAACGGTTGTAAATGGTGCAATGGCGACAAGTCATGTTTGAGGGATGGTGAAATTGACATTTGTTGCATAATGGATGAGGACCAGTTTAGGGTTTTCGGTTTGGAGGAGCTTGAGATTGTTGTTGGGTTTGTTGTGGGTGGGTGACGGCATAGTTTCGGTGATTGGGCTTGAATTTCTTCTTGGCTTGGTGGGATGAGTTGGAATAATTAATGGCTTGAGGAGGTGGATCAACTTTGATTTGAGGGGTTGGTTCGGGTTTACTCTTGTCACACTTTTTCTTGACCAAAAGTGTACCCGCCTTGACATGGTTTTCGGAGAGGGCTCTGGCTAGCGTAATAGCGTCTTCAAAGGTTTGCCGGTTTACTACTCATTACCGAGTCACGGATTAGCATGGGCAAACCCCCAATGTATTTGTCAATTTTAAGTTCGAGCGGGGTGACCAAGTGAGGAACAAGAGTGCTCAAATCGTGAAAACGGAGTGAGTATACGGTGTTATCACCACTTTCTTGCTTAAGTACCCAAAACTCGGCTTCGAGCTTTTGGAGCTCGTGTTTTGGGCAGAACTTTTTCATCATAAGTTCTTTAAGCTCGGTCCATGGGAGAGCCATGGCGATTTCTGCCCCTTGGAGATGCATAACACTACCCCACCATGTAAGAGCGGTTTCCTTAAACATGCTCGAAGCGAAATTAGTTTTCTTCGCTTCGGAGCACTCGCAGTGTCAGAACACACTTTCCATCTTTTCAAACCATTTCAACAAGGTAGTCCCACAGTTCGTACCAAGGAATTTGGTTGGGTTAGCACCGGTAAATTGTTTGTATGAGTAGGGAGTTTGGGTTCAACCGGTGCAACAATGGGTGCTACAACGGGTGGAGGTTGGTTTGCTTCAAGTGAGTTAGGAGTTCGGGAATCACAGCGGCGACTTGTTCGGCTACTAAAGCGGCTATCTTGCGTTTGGAGTCCTTGCGGTAGTGGCGTCGTAGCGGAAGCATTCTAGAAATTATAAAGAAATTGTAGTGAGTTTGAGGGCATTGAGTTTAAAATTGAATATGTATGTAACCATTTTTTACGTATCCTAGTGTCATGAGGATGAGAATGTTAGTAGAAATAAAGTTTATACATAAACCAAATGATAAAAACGTATATATAAGTATATGTTTCAAAGTTTCGAGAATTTAAAATTTGGACGTTTTGAAGTGTTGAAATTTGTATACAGTTGGAAAAATTGTACATAAACCACCATGATTTGATATTCCGAAAAAATAACAAAGTTTCTTGTAAACATATATTAGTCGGGAAAATCATACATGAACCACCATGATTTGATATCCCGGCAATAAAAACTTATGTAAAAGTAATATATATGGAGTCGAACATGCGCACGTATCACCGCGTCTTTCATGTTGTTGACTCAAGTCATGATAATAACATACAATAAAACGGAGATACAACGAGATGTTAAAAACACTTATCCACGTATCACCGTGGCTTTTATGTTTTCAACACCAAAAATAAGGAGGCGACCGGAACGCTCGCATTCGACAACTTAAAGTGTCGGCTCATATAACTCGAGTTGCTTGACCTAGAAACCAACACTAAACCCAATCATCCTAGGTAAGTAAATCACCTTCGATCCTTGGAATCATTTTGTCAAATGATCGAATCATGTGTTTCGCTCCCTACGGTCATCACAAAAAAAATTACAGAACCTAGCTTTAAGGAGATTGTAAACAACGAGATCCAAGTTAAGCTCGTGATCCATTAAACACAATATAAAAACTAATGTTTTGTTTTAAGGTAAAAATACCTTAGAATACTATTGAAAGTGTGTGTATGTGTACATTTATGATGAGATAGATTTTTAAACAAGTTTATAAATATGTAGGTGTGCAATAAACAATCAAGTAGGGTAAACACGTATGAGCACACGTATAGGGGCTCTAGAGTATAAATTATACTAGGCTGTTACATCTAACCACCTATCCTATATTCGATGGCTCTGATACCAATCTGTCACACCCCGACCAATGAGGGCGGAAATGTCGAGGTGCGACATGATTGTTCATTGCACAACGACACTATAAAGTGACAATATTTAAACAACTCATTTAAGTCCATATCATCATAAATAACACAACAATTGTTCATACAAAATGCCAAATAGATAGATAAACAAATAACTTGTTATTTCATTTTCTAATATCCTAAAGCCAAGATGATAAGTTTCTTCAAGTAATCCAATCAAGCTAACATCAAACCTGTAACATTGCATAAAATAGAGTTTGTCAACACAAAGGTTGGTGAGAAATTTTCATAGTTTTGGACAATAAGTATATAGTATGAAATCCACAACTGGTATATGAAAACAATAAATAATAGCAACAATTTAGATAATAAAACCGTCAATAAGAATACATTGACGACAATAATGAAATCGTCAATAAGAATACATTGACGACACATTTCCATATGGGTATACCATATATACTCAGAATTAACGTATGCTCATACTTTGATGAGGCTACCCGCCTTAGCATTCAAGAGGCTACCCGCCTTAGCATTCAAAAATTTGCACATAATCATGTAAAGCATATAACACCAAATCGAGTATTTATTTAAGTAAACATATACAATAAGTGTTGTGGTTTAAGACTCAAGTATAAATCATTTGAATTTTAATAAGTATGCAATGCCACCCCCAAAATGAAAGATGGAAAACGGGGGATGAAAAAGTACTCACATTAACAAGTAACTTGAAAGATAGTGTCGTGAATAATCGGAGAGATCGGTTTAACGAGCAAGACCTATATTAAACGGGTATTGTGTTAGTAGGTAGTCTTGGAAGGGTTTAAAATAAAATAAATGACAAATAAAGTAAATAAATAAAGTTTAGGGTTTAAAATGTAAATATTTGAGAAATTAAAGAAACGAGTTTTGTAAAATAAGTTTACTCGAAACCGGGTCTCGGTATTCTATTCATTAGTTTTTTCTTTTTTTTTTACTCAACCTATGTTAAGTAATAATGCGGGTTAAAATGCAATATTGCAAAACCCTTGGTTATAAGAATACCAAAACAAGGTTTAAACTAGTGTTCGGGTTTGTCGGTTCGAGACTTGATAATTGACCAAGCTCAAAGTTAACTTCCCAAAATAATAAATTTTATGAGGTAACTCAATAAAATCAAAATAGACTTAACCAAGCATGTAGTTCTATGTGAAGAACCTTAACGTTCGTTAAGCAAGTATACGACTTTATCGGTCCGAACTTGTTATAAGATCAAGTTGGTTACCGACATGCCAAGTATGTTTAGAAATTAACTAAAATTGTTTTAAAATATAATCTTGAAGAAAAATATGAGTTTTGGTGGCTAAAAACACACTTGTGTGTCTTAAGCGAGTGAACTCGGTTTAGTTCAATTTTTGGTTCGGTCCTTGACTCGGAATATGATCGAGGATGATTACCACATACCCAATTACCATGGAACTTGTAAAATAACTTTTAAATAATAATAATAATCAAGTTTTACATTCAAAAAGTTAACAATAAAGCTTTTAAAGGAAAGTTCGGTTTTTGGTTCGGTTCTCAACTCGGGATGAAACCGAGGCTAGTCACCACATACCCAATACCATGGAACTTGACAAATATGAACAATAAACTAAAATATGCAGAAGTTTAGCAAGTATAACAAGTTATATGGTTAGATTTGTTAAATATATAAACAAGGACTACAAAGTCCTCCATGTAACCTTACCTTACTTGCCCGACATTTCAACCGGCCGAGACCGGAGAAATGAAAGACCGAAGGTAAACAAGGAGTGTATATTATATATATGTTGTATATGTTGTAACAACAAGGTTTAAGTATCGAGAAGTTATTTAAAATGAAAGATTAGCTTAGTTTGACCTTGAGAGTCAAACTATGAAGAACAACCTTATAATTCAAGAATTTGAGAGAGAAATGAGGAAATGAGCAAGCACAAATGAAGAAGGTGGGTGTGTATATATAGGATAAGTTGAATGGGTCTTTCATAAAGGGTGTTGCATGAAAATGGGTTGGTTATAGACCCAAGAAAGCACAAACTACAAATGGGTCTTTCAAGTCTCCATTTTGGTAGTTTTAGTCCCTGGAGTTCGTTTTGAGCGTTTTCGGGGCATTTTAAGAACCGAAAAGGGTGTTTTTTAGATCCAACAACTATAAAACAAATATGTAAAATAAAATTCATCATTTTGATAATATCGAAAGGTTCGAGATACAAAACGGGTCGGGTTTATATTAAGAATACAAGTATGAAATAACCCGAAATTGACAAATGTCACATATGAATCCTTAAAACCTTGTGTTACAATAATAAGAAACGAACACTCTGATTAAAAGTATGTATGTGTTTTAATTCATTTATACATGGTGACTCAACATTCCATGAGGCAATTCAAATCATCAACATGCCTTTTAAAGCCTACGGGACTGTTTAGAGAAATGATTTTGTGTATATATTTAATTGTACATGTACTTAGTGTAATTTTATCCTCCAACTGAGTTGGGTGCATAATGATTTGTCATAAAGATATTATTGTTGATTTCATAGTGGTATTGAAAAATATTTTACAAGAGACAACGTCATTCACCGACTGTGTGTTTGCGTATTTCCCTCATATTACAGGAAATTAGTAAAGGTTAGAACATATGTGAAAATCATATTAGAAGATTGGAGATTTAGTCATTAGATGTTGTTTGATGGCTAAGATATTTTATTTAGAATATTATAATCATAGTTTCATAAGACGTGTATTTGAATTATTAAACGAGTATTTAATCCCAAGTTTATCAATATAACAATATTTTATTTAAAGACTTACGCTAAAAAGAACGCAACTCAGGTATACTTACAAAACATGTACCAACTAATGGGTCACACGCCTAGGCCTTAAGTCGGGGTGTGACGCTTTACCAACCATAAAATAAAATGTTATGAACCCGAATATGAGTCCAAACAAGCACAACCAACCAAACCAGTTTAGGTGGTCCAAAAAGATTATTGATCACAAACTCCCTTGATATACGTTTAGTCATTTCAATGATCGATTATGATGAACGAACTTGAGTGCGTAATGGTGTGGTTTCCCATCTTCATTCTCTCTTTAATATGTTCATATTTCCCATCCTTTTCTTGTAATCACTTTCTTATGAATAATGAACTTGATTTCTTCATAGATTATGTGTTTGATTGTTTAGTTTTTATTTTAAATCACTTCATAAAATTGGCCGTGAAGAAAATGATAATAAGACAATTCGTAGTCAGCGAAAAGAGGCAGCGTTTTGGAGCCGAAACGCCAAGGTACACCGACCTGCCCCAGAGTTTTCAGCGGCGCTTCGAAGGTTGCCTTTTATACATAGCGTTCAAATGACACACATTTTGATAAATATAACAGTTGGGCATAAAAAAAATACAAAAACCTTTTATTTATATATTAAACAGACTCTCATTTCAATATTTTTAAACCATCTTCTTCACCATCTTAAACCCAAAAACCTTCTCATCATCTTTCATTTTGGTAAATTGACACAGATCTCGAGGTTTTAATGTGAGATCTCTCCGAATCCGATCCGAGAATCCAGCGTCTAGCCGAAAATAGAATAAATGAAATTTAAAATAAAATACAACTTTGAGTTGTTTTTATTTATTATAAGAAATTTTATGTTTGTTTTTTATTTTAGTTCTAATGTTTTTAATTAAATTTATTTTTTCTTTTATTTTAATTAATTGTTATTTATTTAATGAAATATTGTTGTTTAGTTTTAATTAAAAATTGATTGAGTAATGTGTAACATCCGTATTTGGAGAATAATAAATAAAGAGAATTTATTAATTCGTGTGTGTCGTTAATTTGATCGTGTGTGTAGATGTTTGGATAATATTTGGATTTGGAATTGTGAGTGGGTTGTGGGGCCCATAACCCCCTATATAAACCCAACCCCTCCACCCTTTCACCATTCTCTTTCTTTCCATACACACACCCTAGAACACACAAATACACTCTCTCAAGACCCGAATCCAAAATTGGCCGTGAAGAAAATGATAATAAGACAATTCGTTTTTATTGGCCGAATCAAAATAGTTTTTATTTTGAATCACTTCATAAAATTGGCCGTGAAGAAAAGGATAATAAGACAATTCGTAGTCAGCCAAAAGAGGCAGCGTTTTGGAGCCGAAACTCCAAGGTACACCGGCCTGCCCCAGAGTTTTCAGCGGCGCTTCGAAGGTTGCCTTTTATACATAGCGTTCAAATGACACACATTTTGATAAATATAACAGTTGGGCATAAAAAAATACAAAAATCTTTTATTTATATATTAAAACAGACTCCCAATTCAATATTTTTAAACCATCTTCTTCACCATCTTAAACCCAAAAACCTTCTCATCATCTTTCATTTTGGTAAATTGACACAGATCTTGAGGTTTTAATGTGAGATCTCTCCGAATCCGATTTGAGAATCCAGCGTCTAGCCGAAAATAGAAGAAATGAAATTTAAAATAAAATACAACTTTGAGTTGTTTTTATTTATTTTAAGAAATTTTATGTTTGTTTTTTATTTTAGTTCTAATTTTTAATTTTAATGTTTTTTAATTAAATTTATTTTTTCTTTTATTTTAATTAATTGTTATTTATTTAATGAAATATTGTTGTTTAGTTTTAATTAAAAATTGATTGAGTAATGTGTAACATCCGTATTTTGAGAATAATAAATAAAGAGAATTTATTAATTCGTGTGTGTCGTTAATTTGATCGTGTGTGTAGATGTTTGGATAATATTTGGATTTGGAATTGTGAGTGGGTTGTGGGGCCCATAACCCCCTATATAAACCCAACCCCTCCACCCTTTCACCATTCTCTTTCTTTCCATACACACACCCTAGAACACACAAATACACTCTCTCAAGACCCGAATCCAAAATTGGCCGTGAAGAAAATGATAATAAGACAATTCGTTTTTATTGGCCGAATCAAAATAGTTTTTATTTTGAATCACTTCATAAAATTGGCCGTGAAGAAAAGGATAATAAGACAATTCGTAGTCAGCCAAAAGAGGCAGCGTTTTGGAGCCGAAACTCCAAGGTACACCGGCCTGCCCCAGAGTTTTCAGCGGCGCTTCGAAGGTTGCCTTTTATACATAGCGTTCAAATGACACACATTTTGATAAATATAACAGTTGGGCATAAAAAAATACAAAAATCTTTTATTTATATATTAAAACAGACTCCCAATTCAATATTTTTAAACCATCTTCTTCACCATCTTAAACCCAAAAACCTTCTCATCATCTTTCATTTTGGTAAATTGACACAGATCTTGAGGTTTTAATGTGAGATCTCTCCGAATCCGATTTGAGAATCCAGCGTCTAGCCGAAAATAGAAGAAATGAAATTTAAAATAAAATACAACTTTGAGTTGTTTTTATTTATTTTAAGAAATTTTATGTTTGTTTTTTATTTTAGTTCTAATTTTTAATTTTAATGTTTTTTAATTAAATTTATTTTTTCTTTTATTTTAATTAATTGTTATTTATTTAATGAAATATTGTTGTTTAGTTTTAATTAAAAATTGATTGAGTAATGTGTAACATCCGTATTTTGAGAATAATAAATAAAGAGAATTTATTATTTCGTGTGTGTCGTTAATTTGATCGTGTGTGTAGATGTTTGGATAATATTTGGATTTGGAATTGTGAGTGGGTTGTGGGGCCCATAACCCCCTATATAAACCCAACCCCTCCACCCTTTCACCATTCTCTTTCTTTCCATACACACACCCTAGAACACACAAACACACTCTCTCAAGACCCGAATCCAAAACCGGGTTAAAGTAAGGAATAGTTTAGTGTGCAAGAGTCTTCAAATAGCAAGAACACGTCCAGATCTACGTATTGTCTAGATCTGAACTCGAACCCGCGAGCAAAAGGTGGGTTTTGGTTTAAAAGTTAAGTTTTGTGGTTGAGTTCAAGATGAAAACTGATAAAACGATAGATCGGGTTGTAAGATGTAAGAAAAAACTTAAACTTAGTGAGTTATAACCTCAAGGGTGTGTTATAGAACAAAAAGGTGTTATCCGGACCTTGAAAACACGGGTACACAAAGTTGGTACAACCCAAAACCCATAAAAAGAGTAGAATCCGGTCCTAAGGAAGAATCTCGGAGGAAAATGGCCTTAAAATGGTAAAAGCGAAGTAAAAAGGGGTTTTTCGCATGAAAAAGGGCTTCGCATCGCATGCCATGCGAAATCCAAGAATTTCGCATCGCACGCCATTCGAAGCGAAATAAGCATGCGAAGCGAAATGGCCATGCGAAGCGAAACCTTCCCATGCGAAGCGAAACCTTTCCATACGAAGCGAAGCTTCCTATGCGAAGCGAAACCTTCACCTGCGAAGCGAAATTGCATGCGAAATTTCATGAAATTCATTTTCTGATGCATTTTTGTTAAAGTACTGTTAATGAAAATAAAATTTTTTCCAAGCCAGGGGCTCTGCCCCTTGGACCCTGCTAGGGGCTGCCGCCCCTAGACCCCGCTACCAGGGGCGCTGCCCCCGGACCCCTATTAATTAAGGATTTCATTAACTTAGATGTAGGAAGTAGTAGTATTGGATAATTGACATTCGTGATGTGTTACACAGTTAGCCGTGCACCACTCAGGAAGGGGATTACTATTAACAGTGAACGAAACAGAATCCTGGTGAGTTCTAGCCTTTTTATCTGTTATGCTTTCGGGGCTGTGTGCATACTCCTATGTGATAGTTAATACATTTACTTAATTGATAAGTGTATAACGTGTATGACTATGTATTAAGTGTTATTACTATATGATGATTGTATGAATGAGCATGTATATATATATATATACACACATAAGACAGGTAAAGTATGCACGTATGATAAATGTATGGATGATTGACGAGACATGTATGGTTATATGGTTATTCGAGGCAAAAGGGACCAGACCCTTATAATATCTGTGATGTTAGGGACCAGACCCTTATAATATTTGTGATGTTAGGGACTAGACCCTTATAATATCTGTGATGTTTAATGTAGAATAGCTTATGGTATACCATAGGGTTTTATCAAAGGAAGTATGTAGGTACGTATGCAGGTATGTAAAGTATGTATGAAGGAAGTAATAGTAAGTAAGATATGAATACGTATCTTCGGATGCGTATGGGTGAGAATATGAATGTAATGTATGTTAATTGATTAACTAGAACTCACTCAGCGTAGCTGACTTTTAGTATGCACAAAGGCAAATAGGTTGAGGCAGCTGGCTTGAGGAGGGACACATGGCATGAACTGAAGAGACTGGTATCCACGATGAAGTGTCATGACTGTTTTAATTAATGTTTATGAAAAGATAATTTGTATGTTAAGACAAAAACAAATGTTTTGTAATGTGATGTTTGAAGTTTTAAATTATTTCGCGAAGTTTTAATTAACTCTGATATTTAGAACTGTGTTTATGAGTAAATCCAACACCAAAGTAGGGCTTCCAGGAACGGGACCTTATATAATGATTGTTGTAGAGTTTTGAGAAGAATTATAACTATATTTTTTTTTTTACAAAATGGTGAAATGCTTGCTGACTAAACGCTATATAATTTGAAATGCCTTGAGATATGACATTTTGACTATTTAAGAATGTGGAACGTGAATAGGATAGATTTGTAAACCTTGATTGGAATTTTGAATCATTATATTATTATTATTGTTGTTGTTGTTGTGGTGGTGTTATACGTCTTTTATAAAAGCATTCTCATTTAATCTCTAATTTTATATGAGGGGTATTTTTATAATTTAGATAATGATTCAGGGTGTTGTGAGTGAAGAGTTTTTATATTTTAGAAAAAGTAGTGATTTTTCTGTATATTTGAAAAGTTATTGTTCATCATCTATAATTTTTTAATATATTTTGAGATTGGTTGTGAACGAAGGAAAGAGAAAAAGTAATGATAAAAGGTATAAAAAATATTATTTAATTGAAATAGAGAAAGAAAATATAGTGAGTTTTAATGTAATTTTTAATTTAAGGATAGAGAATGAAATAAGAATCAATTATTAGGAATTATGAAATTTTTATAAAAAATGAAAAAGAAAACACATCATCATCATCATCATCAATCCGGGTGACTAGCGTAAGTATATCCAAGCGTCCAATCTTAACCAATCAACGGCTCACGAAACAAAAAACAATACCACACGGATCACCATCTTGACCGTCCATTTAAATCCAAAACAAAACCATGAGTAACAAAAAAGAAAAAACAAAATCCCCAAATAAAATATTTCCACCCTATATAAACCTTCCTAACATTCTCATCCAAACATCAAATCAAAATCAATAGACCTCGCAAAGCGTAACAATGTCAGGCCGCGGTAAGGGAGGAAAAGGACTGGGCAAAGCGTGACCGGAAAGTTCTCCGAGACAACATCCAGGGAATCACGAAGCCGGCGAGGAGAGGCGGAGTCAAGAGGATCAGTGGGTTGATATACGAGGAGACCTCGGAGGAAGACGGTGACTGCCATGGATGTGGTTTACGCCTTGAAGAGGCAGGGAAGGACTCTCTACGGATTTGGAGGCTGAGGTTGTTTCTTTGTTATGAATGAATGAGTATTGGGTTTTTTTATGTGATTTGGTATGCATTATTAGCTGTGTAAATCACCAAGTTAAGTTATGTGGAATCGATTATGTGTTGTTCTTCTTTGCTTTTTCTTTCAATTTTGTTGCTGTATCATTTATTTATAAGCCAATTCATCATGAGGATTTTACTGAAATAATCGGTGTATTTATAAAGCCACCAGCGAATAAACACAAACTGCCGTCTCTGTTTTGGAACTTCATTTTATTACTTGGGCACACACCAGTATCTTTAGATCTTAATGCATTGCTCAACTTGAATTTGAATAATTATCCATCCCTCGCCACTCACCAGCTGCAACTGCAACACAACGCAGTTCTACATCGGACATGATCAGCGAAATACAATAAATGTAGCAACTGGATAAGTTTCTTCGATTACATCAAGCAGTAGCATCCAGTTTCAATCCACTGTCCATTGGCCTATAAGGGTTAACGAGGTGTTGATCAAACAGAGTCAAAAATGGTTAGCCATGGTAATGCTAGTATTAGGAAAAACACTATTCCTAGTATTAGCGTACCAACTGCAATCCTTGAAGCAGATCCACCTAGAAAAGTGAACCCCAACATAAAGTTTTGATTTTTGAGGTCAATGTTTGACTACTCTTCCGATAGAAAATTGGTATGTAACCAATGTTTTGAGAAATTACAAGAAATTATGTAAACAGTATAGAATATAATCACCATTGTAAGGTAGTAACACAATTCATGTAAAGTTTGTATTTGAAATATAACAGACTTGACCTTGAAAGTCAAAAGTACAAATGGCAGCTTGTTTAATCATTTCGCAGCCCATAAAAACCCAACAAATTGTCGCCTTTTCGCAACGTGTAACTTAACCTGAAACCCAAATAACACCGACCAAAAATAACCCGACTCAATAAACCCTAAAACCATTAGACCTGAATCTAAAAATGTTTGGTTATATGGTTAAATTTTCATCTTTAAAACTCAAAAAACCTGACCCGATAAACCCAAAACCCAATAAAGCAACCTGAAGAACACCCTAATCCGATGGTATTCATCTCGTTTTTTTTGCCACTAAAAATATTAAAAGTTCAAGGGAGCTTCCAAAAACTTGCAATGGCTACTTGCTATGAATGAAGATAATACTGCATTACATCATAATGATACTTGGGATCTTGTACCACAAACCACGATCATCCAATGCTGTGGGTCCAAATGGGTTTATCGCACAAAATATTACTTAGATTGTTTGGTGGAACAGCTAAAAGCCTGTCTTGTGGCTTAAGGTTTAACCCAAATATTCGGTTTGGACTAGTATCACATGTATACTTCCATTGTCACAACCTCCATGGTTCACATTATCTTTGGTGTTATAGACAAATGTCACCTTCATCAACTTGATGTTAAGCATGTCTTCTTTAATGAAAATCTCACCGAGAGTTATTAAGAAACAACAATTCGTTTTATTGATCTACATATTTTGAACCACGTATGTTGTCAAAAAGGCCTTATGGGGTCTCAAACAAGCTCCTTGCTTGGTTTCAACGACTTGGTAATCTTCTGCTGCATCTTGGTTTATAGTGTAGCAATTCTTCATTCTTTCATGATACATCCTATTTAAAAAAGGAATCATACATTTTAAATAGTAAAACAGGCAATTTTTTCCAAAGAGAAGCTTCCATCCATAAGGGATACTCGTTTAGTATTGCACCATCTATAGTAATTACATCAATTTTATTAAGTCATTTAGTAATTTCTTTTGGTTATCATCTTGTTCTAGGCTCTAGCCGATCTCAGCATTGGTGTTTCTTTATGGACTACTAATTTACTTAGGGTAGGCAAAAGAATAAGATAAACTGCTGTTACATAACAACATTGTGTATTAAAATTACACAAAGTTACAGAATTCATCCTTTACATTTGTCACTAGTTCCAGGTATCATTCTTAACGTTTAAAAATCCACACAAGACATTCTTTACGTTTTCTTTTTGTTTCAATTTTCAACATTTACCACCAACTTTGTGTCTCGGTTAGTTTTTGGAATAACTCATTACATATACAAAACATGTGAAGGTATTATGATATAACTAATTTTATACGTTTTTTAAATATGAGTAATACATAAAAGAGTATAATGCCCTCGCATACTTGGCACGTGTAAGGGTGAACGAGATCGTTAACTCCGGTCATCCGAGTAGCACGCAAGTAAGGTGAGTAGCCAGGGGACACCACCCCTTGGAGCCGGTACATGAACGGGTAGTAAGAGAGACTGTAGGAACAGGGCCGTATCCGAGAATTTAAATACCTAGGACGAGCATAAAAAAAGGCCCTAACGAGTAACGAAATATATAAGATGTTTTTTTAAATGACATTAACGTTATAACAATAAAAATAGCAAAATTATAGTAATAAACTCAAATACAATAATAGCTAACGTCTAACAGATGATTCGTGAAGCTCTCCTAGCATTCTTGACAGCAAACTGTTTGATCACCTCTTCGCAGTTTATACTATCTAAGATTTCGCTCTCGATGGCTATCATCGCCAATCCATTAAGTCTTTCTTGGAACATTGTGGATCGTAAATAAGATTTTAATAACTTTAACTTTGAAAAACTTCTTTCTGCGGATGCCACTGTGACTGGAACAGTTAACAATATTCTATATGCAATCCTTGCATTTGGGAAATTTTCTTGGGTCTCGTTCAAATGCTTCAAAACTTCAATAGGGCTACTAAATTTCATGGTATATAATGTGTCTAATGAGCTTAACTCCATATAAAGCTCCTCACCATCAATATCCGATCTTCCTTCAAACTTTAGTGCATTTTGAAGAAAATTACAGGATAACTTAAGATCTTCATCTTCAATTCCCCTCAAGTTTTGTGGAAACAAAAATCCTAATAATTTCTCATAATTTTTGAATTGATCAAATCTTGCCTCAAGAGAAGTAATAGCTTGATCAATAATATATAAAAAATAATTTATTCTAAAATTCTCTTGAGGAGTAAATGAAGCTTCTTGGCTACTTGAACACCCATCACTTTGTTTTTTTCCTTTTAATTACACGTTTTTGTGCAAATATCGGGTCGATGCCCATTTCAAAAGCAATCTTCTCAGCTTCATCTATTGCTTTTGAAAAACCATTTTCTCTAAATTCCTTGAAGAAGTCAATCAATCTCTTTATTTCTTTAATAGCAATCTCTAGGTGCATATCTTTCGATTGTAACATTTTGCTCACTATATTCACCTTGTCTAACACTTCATACCAGATGATAATTGATACCAAAAAGTCAAAACCAATATTTTATGCTATTGTAGTTGCTTCATCTGCAATTGCAAGATCACCATCTTTTTCTCCAACTTCAAGTAAAGCCTCTCGTACATCAGCAAGTTGCAATTTAATAGCTTTAACACTTTCGACACGACTTTCCCAACGCGTTTGAGACAAAGACTTCAGACTCCAAGATTTAACATTATCTTTCAAAATTTGCCATCGATTATTAGAATTTGCAAAGATAGTGTACATACGTTGGATCTTTCCAAAAAAAACTTTTTCCTTTAGTAGAAATGGTAGCCATATTATATAATGTAAGATTAAGAGAATAGCAACCACAAGGAGTGTAAAATGCTCTACGATTCTCATTTAAAAATCTCATTTGCGCTCCTTGGTGTTTTCCTTTCATGTTTGCCACATTGTCATAACCTTGACCACGCATATCATCCAGTTCTAAACCAAGAGACTTTAACTCCTCAACTGTAATATCAAACAATCCTTTCCCCGTGGTATCATTAACATCCAAAAACCCTAAAAAGGACTCCTCGACGGTTACCGAATTAGAAGAGAACTTTAAATACTTCACAATTATAGTCATCTGTTCCTAGTGACTTGAATCTAGAGTGCAATCCAAGATGATTGAATAAATATCTGCTTTATGATTTCTTTTTTAATTTCTTGAGTTATCATAAAAATTAACTCGTTTTGGATGTTGTGTCCAATATAATGAACATGAACCACATCATTTATGATCCGTCGGACATTCTCTTTGATAACCGGGTCAAACTCTTCCAACATGTCAACAAGACCCAAGAAATTTCCATTACCTATTAAAAACAAATTCAAATAAGAAGTACAATTAGTTACCAATTTGACTGAAGTAAAAAAAACAATTTACCATTACCTTTTTGATAGAGCTTTTCTTTTGTACCACGAAATGGTAAATTATTTTTAGCAAGAAACTTGACTAATGCAACGATTCTTAAAAGGACTTGTATCCATAGTCTCTTTCTTTCTTTAATTGCTCGTACTGAGTTTTATCAATTGTTCCATTCAACTTTAATCTTTTACGCATTTCAAATCAACTATTCATATTTGTGAGATGATCCAAGGAAACTTCGTGGTTTTTAACACTAGTGGAAGCATGGTGCCAATTATTATAACCTTCCCCATCCAAATTACCATTCGGAAGCCCTTTTCTAAACACTTTACAACAAAAACAAAATATCATGTCTACCTCTATCGAATATACTAGCCATGGGCGATTGCATTTCTCCAAATTTGATAAAGTTCTTGTATATAAAGCTGATGAAAATCTTCTTTTATGCTTATCATACGGACCATTTACTATATAATTATCTCTTTTATGACCTTTCTCAACCAAAAGTTTAATCTCATCAGAATTAAGTCCTTCCCACCTTCTTGGATCATAAAATATCAACATGGTTATGCTTGACATGCTCTTCATTTATATTAGCCTCAATATGCTCTTCCTCTTCCGGCTCTTCAAGTACTACTTTTGCATGATCTTATTCATTAGCAAGTTCTTGCTCTTCAACCTCTTGCTCTTCATAGGCTTTTCAACTGCCGGTTTTTGTATAAATTTATGCATAGCACCGGCTTGAGACTTTTTTATTGCATCATCTCGTTTTCTTTTTTTATGCTTTTGAGCACCGAATAATTGTTTAGGAGACATATTCCTATTATTTGATATTTCAAAGCAAAATTATTAATTATACTCAATTATACATTATACATAATAGTATAATACAGAATTGCACATTTGTACTTATATACATATAATATGACAAATCTATATTAAAATATTAAAGAAATCAATATATTATATATATTATATAACTAAATAACTAATGAATAATACTATAATAGACTTAATAGTTATACAAATCAAGATACAACATAGCATAGTGATTACTGATTACCTACCAACCTTCAACTCTTCAAGACCTCATCTGTCACCCCGTCTGTCCGTCGCCGCCTCACCGGTCTCCGGTCACTCCGTGTATGAGGGTCTCCCGCCGTCCGTTCCCGTGAGTCCGTGTCTTCCCTTCTTCTTCTTCTTCACAACTAGGTAGGTCACAATTAGTCAATTAGGTTTTATATTTTGGGCTGCCAGCTACTCGACCGTGTCTCCGTTAGTCCGTCCGTCGGCCTTTTACTTCCTTTATCTGCCGGCTACTCGTTTTGGAATTCAATCGCCGCATCCGTTCATAGTTATTATAATTTTTTTTAATTAATTTGGGCCCAATACCACAAATGGATTATGATAACACAAAAATTAGGCCCAATATGTAATAAGGGGATTAATATTTATTTCTATTCTATAAAAAAATTTAAAAAATATATATATACAAAAATATATAAAAAAAATTATGCCCCGGAAAAATAGGTGCCACGGCCGGTTGTCCGGGTTGCACCACCCAAGAGCCGACCCTGCGTAGGAGATTTAAAAAGTAATTAAGAAAACCTTATAAATATCCAAACTTTTCACAAATCTAAGATAAGGCTATGGGTATGGTATGGGGTAATGGAATGGATCATTAGTATTCCATTTGTCTTGTTTCGTTACCATGTAATAACTAGAAATGGATTGGATTATTGCTTTACATAAAATTAGTGGCGAGCGGCGATAGTGGTGGTGGGTGGGGGTAATGGTGGGTGGTGGCAGGAGGCGGTCGGTGGTGGTCAGTGACAGTGGTGGCAAGTGGTGTGGTGGTGGGCAGCAGTGGTGGTTGGCGGGGGCTGTGGCGGTGGGTGTAAACGGTGGTAGTGGTGGAGGTGATCACGAAAAGTGGGATATGGAATGAAAAAAAATAAAAAATAGGGGTATGGATGGAATGAATTTGGGGTGTTTTATAGAGAATGAAATGGATAAAGTAATAGGTAATTCCATCCCTTTAGCCTACTAAACACCTTTTTTTCTCAATCCCTTATAATGGTTCATTCCATTCCGTCTCCCATTCCAGACTACCAAACGCTACCTATGTGTAATGGGTCAATTTCCATAGTTGATTTTATTATTCGACTATGAATATATATGTGCAAATAACCGAATTATAAGATACGAAGTGACAATATCAAATAACATGTTAAAAAGTATTGTTGCGGAACCTTTTATAAAATAGCATGCTATATACGAAGTATTGTTACAACACCTTTTATAAAATAACACTAGACTGGTGCCCGCGCCATGCAGCGGGAAACACAGACCTTGGTAATCACGTAATAAGTTTATAAGTGTTCATTATTCGTTTGAAATCGTAAAATCGTTCAAACCGGTCATCGGTTTGATTTCCGCAGTTGATTTTTTTTCTTCATCTTTTGGCCGGTCGTTTTCAATTTTGTAAGGTTTTGTTTTGGTTTTCGACGACAAAAAAACATTACTAATGGTTTGGCTAAATACCCTCACGTAAAATGTTATTTTTTTAACTGAAAAACTATAACAATACCATACTCAAATTAAAGATAAAAATATGCTCGTTTTTATGTTGTAATTTTTTTAAAAATATATTAAAATATGAAAAAGTCATTAATGTTTAAAAATCATGGGGGGAGGTTGGCTAAGATTGAAAATTAAAATAAGATATAGGTAAAAGATTAAGGGTTATAGTTGTAACTATTTTTTATATTTACAAATTCTGATCGTAGTTGAGGAGGACAATATTGTAAGTATATTGATTAAAATTGAATAACAAGTGAGTTTAATGTAGCAATGACTTTTTTACCCCCTCATTCAAGGTGTATTGTCACACCCAGCCTTCGGGCCTAGGCGTGTGACTCACAGTTGGTACCATTTTGTCAATTTATCGAAGTTTGCAACGGAAAATGTCAATTTAAAAATATTTACTTTCATTACAAAGGGAATTAAACACCCTTGTATGTTTTACAAAATTACTTGTTTAAAAACAAGTTATATATATATATATATATATATATATATATGCATAATTACAAAATTAGCTGAGCCACCAGCTGCATTCTATGTCTAATGATCTTCTATCTTCATTGGCATATCCATCTCTATACCTTACTCTTGATTACCTGAAAACAGTTTGAAAATACGTCAGCTATATGCTGGTGAATACGCTGACTCGATAAAACATTTTCACAGTTCGTAATGACACAACACCAATAGTGTTCAACGACTCAGTGGGTCTCAATCCCATCTCATCAGAACTAAACATACACACAAACCACATAATCGAACTTTACTCGCCCTAGAAGCAGTCACTTGCCTCATGGTCAGTATGCATGTAGTGTGCCCACTACAGTACATATATGTAAGGATCCAGACACATGTGTATTTTAGTCTGAGTATTTAGTACTACCTTGTTTCAAAATGTTTTAGAGGATTTAAACCAACCCTCATGCAAATACTTTCATAACTCTTTACATATGGATAACAGTCCATAGTTTATAAAAGTAAATATATATTATTTTTTGAAAAAAGAAGACAGTACATAGACGTATTCACGTCATAAAACATTTCACACTATAAAAAGGTTGGACGTATTCACCTTTTGTTGATTTCAAGATTTCTCACCAACAGATGTCTGATCTTTATCTCGGACCTATAGTACGAGAATAACGTTCTATAAATAACTAGATCTATGATCTAGCTTTAGACCTTAAGTCTATTTGCATAACCTTTACCTTGATATTCATTTCATTTTATAAAACATTTATATACTACGTTTCTTTATCATGAAGAAACGTATATATATTTCATTTCTTCATCCATAAGATATATCTTTATAATAAAGAATAATATTTTATTCATAATCTTATCTTATGAAAGCTACATTTCACTTATTATTTGATCAAGGTATAGATTATACCCCGACTAGGGTCTAAGCCATATATAATAAAATAATCGGGCAGAACCCCTACCTTGTATTGGCTTATCTATGAAATGCTTAAACTTCACGTGGGCAGCGCTCCTACTTGCACGTACTTCTATACAACAAGCGTATCGGGAATGACGGGATTTTGGCACGAAAACCGAGGATAAATGTGTGTGAGTTGAGGTGTGAGGGTGGATGAGGAACACCCCATGCCCGATCTATTTATAGGAAATTTTCTACAACTTCGCGATACGCGAAGCATCTTCGCGATACGCGAAGATGCACTAGGCTCGCTGAGTCACCATGTAGGCTTGCCACGTGTCACCTCGACCTGCCACGTGTCACCACGTGTCGATTGTCGATGGCTTGCAACTTCGCGATACTTCTATACAACGAGCGTACTTCTATACAACGGCCTGCCACGTGTCGCCACGTGTCGATTGTCGATGCTTGCAACTTACTTCTATACAACGAGCGTACTTCTATACTTCTACTTGCACGTACTTCTATACAACGAGCGTATCGGGAATGACGGGATTTTGGCACGAAAACCGAGGATAAATGTGTGTGAGTTGAGGTGTGAGGGTGGATGGGGAACACCCCATGGCCGATCTATTTATAGGAAATTTTCTACAACTTCGCGATACACGAAGATGCACTAGGCTCGCTGAGTCACCATGTAGACTTGCCACGTGTCACCTCGGCCTGCCACGTGTCGCAACTTGTTGATTTTCGATGGCTTGCAACTTCGCGATACGCGAAGATGCAAGACCAGATTCTTCGCGATACGCGAAGATGAAAAATTTCAATCTTTCATTTTTAGTCCCTGATCTTTTGGTAACTTGCCATATCTTGATTTCGTCTCAAGTGCAAAGTGCGCCATCAAAGCGCCACATTGCGCCTTTCACCTGAACCCGTGCCCGTGCGCGTCGGGTGCTTCGCACCCTCCGCTAGGACTAGTGAGAGTGGTTAGCCATACAAGAACATTATCATGGAAAACTCCTTCCTTATAAAGTGATTTCATTTCTTTCCCACTTTCCATGTGGGATGGAGTTTTCCTTACTTATTCCCTTAGCATAAAAATGCTTTCTTTTCTTTACCATACATTTCCCATTACTTATCTCATGAATATTTTAGTCCTTTAACTTTATAAACTTGTCAAATTTGTACCAAAATTTTGTGGATGTTACACGTATCATATGCAATATTGCTTGTAAATCTCATAATGTAAGCGTCTTAATTTGCCCATCTATATAGCATAGATGTTAATTGTTGTTTATCTTTTGTAAGGCAAAACAATTACTGATAATGATCCCTACCTCAGCCCTTAGTTGACAAATGATATCTGAGTAATGTGTAAGACATGTGGGTTGTACTGGGCCCCAACCACGCATGTGACAAGAATTATGCAGGAATCTCCTGGGGTCTGGCCCGATTCCAACAAAGGATAAAAACAATGTTTTATGATCGAACTTGAGTAAGGTGGGTTGTATGTTGATGGTAAGCCTTTCAGAGTTCCCCGCAACTAGCTGCATTAACATCGTTAAAAAAAGCCAAAACAGTTGCTATTATGTTATTTAACATCAATTATCTTCCGGCTAGTTACTACTTTTATCTCTTTCAAGCTCTGGTTAAGCTTTTCAAGATATTAGAGGTGAAGAGTAGTAGGTTTTTATTTTGGGTTGGGAGGGGGGGGGGGGTTAATATAGGAATAAGATTTGTTGGGTTTCGTGGGATAAAGTTTTAAAAGCCAAAGTTGATGGTGGGTTTGGTTTGTGTTCTCTTAGAGACTTCGATCTTTCTTTTTCTTTTTTTTTTGTCGAAATGGTGGTGGAGGTATAATGTGGAAGAGGATAGTTTGTGTAGGAAAATTATTAAAGCTTTGCATTCTACTCCGTTATTCAACATCAATTATCTTCCGGCTAATTACTACTTTTCTCTCTTTCATGCTATAGTTAGGCTTTTCAAGATATTAGAGGTAAAGAGAAGTAGGCTTTTATTTTGGGTTGGGGGGTGAATATAGGAATAAGATTTGTTGGGTTTCGTAGGATAAAGTTTTAAAAGCCAAAGTTGATGGTGGGTTTGATTTGTGTTCTCTTAGAGACTTCGGTCTTTCTTTCTTTCTTTTTTTTGTCTAAATGGTGGTGGAGGTATAATGTGGAAGAGGATAGTTTGTGGAGGAAAATTATTAAAGCTTTGCATTCCACTCTAGGATCTTGGCCGACTCTTCCCCAAAATAAAAACTGAACAGGACTTGCGGAAAAATAATTAATATTGATAAAAGTCTCGTTGAATCTTAAGTATTGTTGGCTAGTTTGATCAGAGGAAAGCTGGGAACTGTCACAAAATCATATTCTGCTTTGATAGATTGCTTGAAAAGGATCGTTTAAAAGATCCTTTCTCTATTCGTTTAGTGTTAAAAAAATGTTAAGTCGTGCTTCGTAGTGGATCGTTGTGTGGTTTCGACTTTCGAACGAGATCATTTCGTTAAAGTGGCGCTGGAAAACTCAGCCACTTTATGGGTAGTGTGGGTGAGTTAATGCAATTACTCGAAAGACTTTATTATCTCAGATTCAGTGGGGACGAAAACATATAGATATGGGGCATAAATGCTTTGGGTTGTTTTTCGACAACATCGATGAAGAAGTTATATAGGGCAATTTCTCCCCAAAGTGATTGTATTTTAGATTGGAATAGTGGGGTTCCCATAAAGGTTAATGTTGCGGCTTGGTGGCTTTACTTAATCGCCTTCCAATGAGCACTAATTTGATCAAAAGGTTATTTTGGCCTGAATGTGTGGATGCATTGTGAGGTGTTGGGAGTGTCGATTGATCATTTGTATAATGGTTGTTTCGATGGCATGGAATAGCATTTGTATATGGTGTAACATCTGATGCAGATCCGGATTCCGACTCAGGCCAGACTCAAGACTCGAGGAAGAAGATTAGTCCAGCTCATTGAACCCGATTACCTTTTATCTATTTATTTAAAATTCAAGTTTGTTTTTTCCTAAGTTTAATGACTTCTTGTTTTATCTCTTTTGTGTTTGGTTTTGTCTAAAGGACTTACCTGTAATCGGGCTACATGAGGTTATTTTTGATTATTGAAGTTTATCACTTTGGGTTCTCAAAGCATATTACCGTCGTCGGTTTCACATTCCCCGGATGGATGTTTCCTTGTTTCAAGACATTTTCGATTTCCTCAAACAGGTTCTGAAAATGGAGTATAAAGTAGAAAATGGTGCGATCGATAGTTATGGTGGCTTGCTGGTGTATGCGAAGAGCTCAGAACAAGTTGATATTTGAAAACGAGCCCCATTATATAACATTCAAGGCCATATTAAAGTGTTATATTATGCGTGGATAAAAAATAGGTCGAAGTGTATGAATTTAAATTAGTGTAGATAGAAATGTTTGGCGTTGTAATTGTTTTTGGTTATATTATTACCGTCCCCTACTAGTTTCTCTTTAGAAGGGTTTGGGGTTTAGTTTTAATCAATGTTTTGAAACCCGGGTCGGACCGGCCGGGGCCCTCTAGAAAAACCGGTTCGGTTCGGTTCGGTTCGGTTCGGTGTATTTGGTTCGTTTTCTAACAAACCGGCCGGTTTTTGCTTGTTCCAGTCGGCCCGCACCCAGTAACCCCGCGGCCGAACCGGTAAATTTAGTTTTTGAGTGCTTGTAAGTTTTTTTCTGGATCAGAAAATTTAAATCCATCCCATCGTTTTGTCACATACTCGCTTAAATCTACTCTACTATGTCATGAACTCGACTCTGAGATGAGTAATCAAACGCCGAGCAATCGGTTAAATCTATTTTCACATATCTAAATTACACAATACGTAAGCAAAATAAAGAAAAGTAGAGGTCAAGATGGAAAATACTGATGAGGAGCAATGTTTCACGTCAAAACTTTGGCGGCCTCTTTCCAGATATGCCTGCTCAACAAACCCATGTTTAATTTTTACTTATTGGACCCTTTTAAAACTTTCGGCCGCCTTCGTTTCACATGATGGAATGAAATTGAAATTGGAATTTGCATAGGATTTTGAATTGGATTTGGAATCTGAACATTCCAATAGAAATTGGAATTTGAAGGAATGGAAATCCAATTCCATTCTTGATGTGCTCGTTTGTGGTTTGACAAATAAATTGGAATCGTTTTTTTTTTATTTTTTGTTTTTTATTTATATTTTGCGTTATGATTTATTTTATTTTTTAATTTTTAGGGGTTTTCTATTAAGATTAAAAACCCCTCAAAAAATATTCAAAAATAATAATAAAAAATTCATAACTCAAAATACAAATCGAAAACAAAAAAGTAAAAAAAAAAATGTTTTATTCATTGTTCTCGTAAAAAAAAATCTCGAGAAAAGATTCCATCGAATTCACTTGAAAGTCTCCACATTTTGGAAAGATTTAGAATCCATTTATTTAAAGAAATTTGTAGGAATTGAATTTCAATTCCTAGACAACCGAACACACCAAAATGGGATTAGGATTCTAATTCTAACGAAACGAACATGCCATGTCATGGGATTTAAATTCAAATTCCTTTGAATTCCCATGAATTCTGTGAGACGAACGCACTCTTAAGCCTTATAAATGATTTCATGGACTTTGAAGTGGGCCACACACCGGGCTAGTAAAACTAATAGATATTGATACATAATGGACCTAAATATGTAATTTATTATTTTAATTTTGCATGGGTTTCATTATATATGTATATACACACACGACGTCATCCGGATCCATACCTGGTCCATTCTTCCAGGCCGGTCCGACCTGTGATCCAGTAAGCCGTTCGGGTCGATGCCGTGTCCGTGTCTGAAAACATCGGTTTTAATTAAAATAAAAGTTACAATTGAAAAAAAAAATATATCACAAAAAGCAAAAAATACTAAAGAGTTGTTTGGTAGCCTTTTAATGATTAAAAGGTAACCTTTAATTCTGGATGGGAAAATGATACCTTAATGACCCTCTTAATCATTCATTAAGAGGCGGCCTCACTTTCCCCAATTTGAACCACAATAATAAAAATAAACGTTACTATAATAACTTGACTTTCAATATTTCAACAACTACTAATAAAATCTAAACACCCCAACGAGCGGGAAAACACATCATTTCAAAATATACACACCATTTGCTGCCATCATCTACAGTCTAGATTCACTCCTGTTTAAGCTTCACTTTCAACATCCTCGTGCGTGGTACGTTTCTTCTACATCTCCAATACCTTCTTCTGCCAATATTTGAAACCCTAACCCTGTATTTGGTGGCTTTCAGTTATTGCTCAGATTCAGATTCAGCATCTACGTGTGTGTTTTCTCGATCTTCAATTGATTTTGTCAAACCCTAACCCTAATTCGTTCACCGGTGTTTTTGTTTGGTTAATTAATGCAGTTTATAGTTGCTGTTGGCCGTAGAATTGAAAGATCTAGCTATGGGAGTTGAAAACTATCATGTTATAGAGCTTGTAGGCGAAGGATCCTTCGGTAAAGTGTACAAAGGAAGAAGGAAGTTCACTGGTCAGGTATACGCACCTTCAGATTAATCTTTCTTTTTATTATTAATCAGGTACTCGTACTAGTTAGTGTTTATTTGATTCTATCTTTGTAATAGACCGTTGCAATGAAGTTTATTATGAAGCATGGTAAAAGTGAAAAGGATATTCAAAATCTCAGACAAGAAATTGAGGTAGTAATGTTACCTTTTAATATATATATATATATATATATATATATGTATGTATTTAGTTTTTTTAATTTATGTATTGAGGTGTAATTCGTTCGACGGCTACTTTTTGCAGATCTTGAGGAAGCTTAAACATGAAAATGTGATTCAGATGTTAGATTCATTTGAGAGTCCGCAGGAGTTCTGTGTTGTTACTGAGTTTGCTCAAGTAACTACCTTTGTCCTTTTTCTCATAACCCTTCTTTGGTTTGTTTGTTATGCAGTGTTGTAAGATTTAACTTTCTATCGATATTGACTGGATGCATTATGATACAGGGTGAATTGTTTGAAATTCTTGAAGATGATAAGTGCCTCCCTGAAGATGAGGTGCAGAAAATTGCAAAGCAGTTGGTACTTTACTAACTTAACTATTATTTTTTCCCTATGTCACTCTCTTTTGACTGTAACTGTACGCTCCCTTCACAGAATGGACTTTTAAGTGTTTGAATTCATTTTTTAGCTACATACATATTATACAGTTCATATGTTGCTATATTTCTTTATAACATTGTATGTTATTAACATCTTTTAACATGTTTATTCTTTCTTAAAATACTCAGGTGAGAGCTTTGCACTACTTGCATTCCAACCGTATAATTCACCGGGACATGAAGCCACAAAACATTTTGATTTGTGCAGGGGGTATTGTTAAGGTTGGTTCTAAACTCAGAAACGACTTTGTTTAACAACACACACTATATGTGTCATTTTAATTAGTTATATATGTACCCAGATGTTTCTGTTTGCTTGTTAGTAGTAGTCACCTTTTTCTCTTATGAAACAGCTATGCGATTTTGGGTTTGCACGAGCTATGTCAAATAATACAGTTGTTCTACGTTCTATAAAAGGTACAATTAGCTTTAATACCATTATTTTATAATCATCTTTAGTTTATTAATTGAACAATTACCCATGCATTCTTTTTCTTTCAGGTACACCATTGTACATGGCTCCAGAACTTGTACGAGAGCAACCATACAACCACACTGTTGATCTGTGGTCCCTTGGTGTGATTCTGTAAGTTAATTTTCTTGAAAACTATGTGAATTTTTTTAAAAAGGAAATCTTAGCTTTATGCTGTTTTTCTTGCATTTCTTTATTTTTCTTTTTGAAAACTATGTTGGGATACACACACATCAAAGCCTTCAATAACAAAATTTGCTTTTTGTTTTTTGTTGGATAAAGCGTCAATGTGCGGTTAATAGACTGAATGTATTGAGTTTTGGTGTGCAAGTTGATCTGGGTTTGATTCATTTGATATATTTTCAGGTATGAATTATTTGTTGGTCAACCTCCTTTTTACACTAATTCGGTATATGCACTTATCCGGCATATCATCAAGGTATAACCCTTTGAACCAAATTTAACTGTAAAGCATAGTTGTATATATGTTATACAAGTCGTTTTTATGCCACTTCTAGGATCCAGTGAAGTACCCAGAAACCATGAGTGCAAACTTTAAAAGCTTTCTCAGGGGGTTGCTTAATAAGGTATAATTATAAAGCTCTGTGGTTACTTGAATTATGTAATTTGTATGCATTTTTGTTTATTTATGATCAACCTGCAATATTTATCATCATGAGAGCAGGATCCTCATAGCAGACTGACATGGCCCAAGCTTCTTCATCATCCATTTGTTGCCAAAAATCTTGAAGATGTTGAGGCTAGGGTACTTAACGACTTATCTTATTTTATTTATTTTTAAGTGTGTTTTTGGGCCTAATCATGTTAAAATGACATTTTGAGTACGTTAATTGATTACAAGGAGCTTCGTGCCAACACTGCTGCTTCTAGAGTAAGCGATGCTTTGAAAGGGGAACAGCATGTACAGGCAACTGGTCTAGTCTCTGCAAGTCCTGAAGGTATACCTTAACTGAAAAAATTATTAAATTACCTAACTGACCATGGATAAGTGTAACTAAGTTAAGAGACATTACTGCAGGTAAAAGCCGACCTCTTACTGCTATGGATGAAAATACAATTGATTTGGGTCGACATGGTCGACATGGTCAACACTCAACTATTGATTGTTCATCACCACAACCAGAGTCTCAAAGGGTAACAGAAAATGACAATGTACAATCAGGTAAACAACTCAACTCTAGATTGTTTTTATGAATTCTAAGTTCAGAACATAAACTTCACTTTTTTCTATATGTTGACTTTATTATATATTCGCCTATTTGGGTTTCACCATGATATGAAGAACAGGGATAGATAGAGAGTAGAGAGAGAAACTAAGAATTCAGTCAACCAATTACTTGTTTACATCTTAGTACAAACAGACCCTCAACTATTGACACATATCACACCACTTGTTGATGATATTTGAATGTTAAGTGAGGTTCATGCTCCAAGATTGCACAATTTCAAATATGTTTTTTTTGCTCACAAATTTTAGTTGTGACTGGTCTTTTTGTTTTAGCAATAAGCACATACTATGTTCTTTTAGAGCACACCTGTATTGTGATGTTTAATATATAATTGGATTAATTTTTAAAACTTGGTTTCAAGGAAACCACCAAGGGACATGACACTGGACACATTTGCATCTTTCATAAGTTATTCTTATCTAAATTGATTTCTAGTAACAAAGAACATAATTAGTTCAAAACTGTTATTGTTGATAGGCTCATATAAATATCGAGGTAAAGATGCATGACTGGTTCTGTTTTTCTTTTATTTTTTAAATCAGGTTGCCAGCTACTGGACAAATTGGAAAATAATTCTCGCAATGCTAAGGGTGCCAAGTTAATTGGCCAAGATAACGAAGCACTGTCAGTTATTTTGTTGCCTCTTAAAAATAGGCAGTGCAGGTAAAAAGAATTTAACATGCCTTGAAGTTTTGGTTTCTTCGCTCTAGTTATCTTACGAGGTTTTATGACCACAATATTGTTCAGGGATCAAGATATTCTTTCTGCAAACCAGTCCTTGAAAATTCTTTTAAACTTAGTTGCTGCTGGTGCCATCAATTCTTCAGGGATTCTTGATGAAATATTTTGGGAACTTATAGGCTTTACTGCTAATATACTTCGTCTAAAAAAGTCAGATTTTAATGACTTACTAGTAAAGGTATGTTTGTTATTTGTTAAGGCTTACAAAATTACCAATTTGATAATAAGCAACTGTTTCATGTCTTCACAAGTTGAATTTTAAAATGTCTTCACTTTGTTATTAACATGTTTGTCATTTACATCTCGTGTGCAGTGTTTCTCAGTTATAAAGAAGTTATTAGATAACTGTGGAGGTGGATTGGGAGATTCATACATCAGGCATTGGGTTGCTATGGTGGAGCATCATAAAGAGGTCATACTCTCAACTGGGGACTGCATATATATTATATGTGTGTGTGTGTGTGCACGTGTGTTTGTTCTTTGTATAACAACTTAGATTTATTTCAATTTCTTGAACTTCTGTATATGTAGGTTTCTAGTTCTACAGAAGATGCATCTGGAAGACTTTTAAGTGAATCCATTGCCTGCATTACTGTTATAGTATCTCGAGCAGCACAAGGTCTGAAAGCATCTTTGGGATCCAACCGTGTTGACATGGCAATCAATGGTCTTAAAGAGATATTAGATCATGCGAAATCATCAGGAGTATCAGACACTTTGCTTTCACACTTGGTGGCTTGTGGCACAAGTCTAATGTCCGGCTCATCAAATTTGTTACGGCTAGCTTGTGAAGCAAGTAGGGCTATTTGGTCATTGATAGATGCATTTGAGATTCTATCTACAAAGGAACATGCACATGTCTTTCCATTAAGCTCAATGTATTCCCCCTCGTTGGATCGGCTTAATATTAACGGAGATGATTCTGAACCATTGATTGGTATAGAATCTGAAAAAATAGTTGACGGGGTTACTCGAGCATTCCTTAGATCCAAAGCTTTACAAGTTGCGCTTTATTATTGTCTTCGCCAACGCTTAGAGGCTGCATGGTCTTCTGCTATTCAGGTGATTACTTTCTTATATTATTGACTCAGTATACACACACAGAGGCCTATAAACAAACCGTACAAACACGAATGGATCTTGCTCGTATTTGATTGTTAAACTTTAACCAAACAAACGGATTGAAAAGAACACTTAAACGAACGGTCATGCTCATTCGTTAAGAAATCAAATGTGTTCGTGTTTGCGTTTGTTTTATGTTTGTTCAATTGTTCATTATATTCTAAATGAATGGTTCACAAACACAAATGATCATATTAAACACAAACAAACATAAATGAACTAACATAAATAAATTACTAAAAGTAAGTAAACTCATTCCCAAAGTAAAGTCTAAAATAGCATGATCATTGATCCAATATTTAAAAATCAAATGAATATATAACAAAGGTGTTATATATGAAAATCAAGTTGATTTTAAGTTAGTAAGAAATAAATTTGAAATGAATAATATATATGAACAGACATAAGTAAACAGATATAAACAAATGTATATTAACACACCTAAACAAATAGACATAAATGGACGTAAATGAGCGGACAGGACATGCGTTCTTGTTTGTCCATTTAATTGAATGAACAAAAAGTTGTGTTCATGTTCATTCGTTAATGAGCGAACATAAACGAACTTCCTGCCAAACGGTTCATGAACCGCTCACTAAACGTTCGGTTCGTTTACAGGCCTACACGCACAGGCGCAAACCCTTTTGACCTGCTAGAGACAAAACTTTACTCAATTTTCCCTTACTTGAAGAGTGATGTAATTTTGTAATTCTTTCTTTTTTCAATTTCAGATCATCTTAAGGTGTTGTCTGCACAACAGCTCAGTTAGTGGTGTATTATGTGGCCTTCCTAGTTCTTTACCTGTTACAACAGTTGTTAGTGGAGGTGGTGATAATACAATCATTTCAGAGATATTTTCAATATTATCTCTTTGTGCTTCCATTGACAGACCTTCACAAACAGGCGAAACAAGCAATCTAAAAACCAAAATATCCAATCCATCTGCTTTAGTTTGCCATTCATGCCTTCTACTTACTGCAGTTGCACAATCTCTAAAGTCAACCGGAAGAAACTCTGCGCTTTTCATGCTGACATCATCAACAAAAAAACAACACTCTCGCCTCTCTGACCTTGCGCATCATTATTCTTTATGTGACAGAATACAAAACTCCTTTCAACCTCATTCAATGTCCTCCATGCTGGCACTGGCTTCTATTTTGTCACTTGAAAGTAACTCTTCTGTTGAAACATCAATATCTGAAATAGCAGTGCCTTTGATTCCACGAAGCGCCACACTTTGTGGTTATTTAAGGGTTTTAACAGATAATAATAATAATGGAAACAAGCTCTCGTATTGGCATGGATTTCGAGACGGTTGTGTTGGTTTGTTGGATTCTAGATTAATGTTTGGCGGGGCTTTAGCAATCCAACAGTTATGTGCTAGTGGTATTCCACAAACTCTTATTGATTTGTTGGGAAACAATCATTCAGATCAAAATCAAATCGGACTCTCGCCTGTTGGGGTCGTATGGACTGTTTCTTCACTTTGCCAGTGTCTGCCAGGCGGCAGTTCTACTTTTCGCCAGGTGCTACTTAAACAGGAGCATGTCAAACTTGTGTCTGATTTGATATCAGATGTGCATCTTAAGCTTATTAGATGTTGGGGTGGACCTGGTGGAGGTAAAAATGGAATTAGAGATACAGTTAATTCTGTTATTAATCTTCTTGCATTTCCGTTTGTGGCGGTTCAAAATGCAACAAATTCTCCATCTGCTGCTCCTGGTATTGCTACTGCTGCTTCGGTTAGCAGTGGTTTTCTGTTAAACATGGGGTCTCCTGGTGCTAAAGCTTGTGCTGATGATAAAGAGTTGGTTAAATCAATAGAAGCAAGCATGAAGAAATATATTCAAGTTCTTTTAGAGGTCAATATTATCTTTAATATTTCTGAAACTTATTTCAATTAAATAGTGGTTTTCAAATTTGAACTAATTTTGCTTTTTGTGTTTTGACTCTGCAGGTAGGGATTCCAGCTCATATAATTCAGTGCTTGAAACATGTGGAGTTAAAGGATACTGCAAGACCTGTTGCATTTGTAGCAAAAATGATGGGTCACGGGCCACTGGTTGTGCAACTTCTTCGCAATGGTCTGTTGAGCCCGAATATGATGAGGCGGTTACTTGATAATTCTTCACCTAGAGAAGTTAAACTGGATGTTTTAATGATAGTTTCGGATGTAGCTCGTATGCACAAGGTTAGAGTTGCTTACTAGTTATGTGAACATTTTTGGTAAATGATTGTTAATAAATTATATAAAATTATTTTTGTGTAGGATTTTTATGAGCACATAAAGGGAGCAGACATCTTAGAACAATTGAAAGGGTTTCTTACTCATGAAGATCCCAATATACGGGCCAAGGCTTGCAATGCCCTAGGAAACATGTGCCGACATAACTCCTACTTTTATGGCTTATTGGTACGTATAAACCACATTTGCTTACATAAATATATCTACAACAATTACATGTGGGCTCTAAAACAAGCCGAGTGGGACCAGGGTGAGTTCGGGCCCGTCTTATATACAAGCCAAGCCAGCTCAGCTCGTTTAATTAAAATCTTGAGCTGGGTTGTTTGTTTTTGAATTTTTTTAAAACTTTTATTTTTTTTATATTTTACACACATATAGGTCTTGCCGGGTACGCATATGTAGATTATGAGTGACAACTGTTCCCTGGATCGTTTTTTCAATTATTAGGATTTGGTTTTTGGATGAACAAGAATATTATTATCATTAATTAGATGAGCATGAGACAGAGACAAAGGCACAAAACACACTTTGTTATATTTCACACATTTAAATGTCGGCGTGTAGGTGGGTATTTATACCCTTACAAGCTACAATATAATGGCTAAATAACTGTTTTAACTATCCTAAGTCCCTAACCGACATGCGCTTTCATCTAAAGTCTACACGGTGGCATCTTAAACAAATCTTTTTTTTCCTTTCACATTATGATTTGACTTTTATATTAAACCTAATTGACTCCAATTTATTTCAAATTTCTTGATTAAATTATTCCAACAAATGTGACACATGTATATCGCTAACTACATTTAGTTTTTTTTGTTTTTTTGGTTTGTAAGTGGTTATCTCCTACTTTTTAATATAAACTAGAAATAATATTTGTAACATACACTGATAAACATAGTGCAGATTTATAAACTTCATATTTCATAATTTATATATATTAAAAATTGGGACTTTTAAACGAGCCAGATGAAACTTTTCAATATTAATTAGAGTTTTCAATATATTTTATGTTTTCATTAAATTTGTCATATGTCTGTGTACATATGTGTGTGTGTGTGCGTGAGTGTGAATTAATTTGGACTTTATTTTAAACGGGCCAACTACGAAGCGAGCCACGAGCCAAGCTAACACAGGCTCGGGCTCTTCTTTTATAGAATTAGTGACCATAACCATAACTTTTCTTCCTCTTCTTTTATAGGCAAAGCATAATATTGTCAGTCTGTTGGTTGATCGTTGCTCTGATGGGGACAAGCGCACCCGTAAATTTGCTTGTTTTGCTGTAAGACACATTTTTATCTTTTTAACTACAATATGTATGTATTGCTGAATCATTGCCTGCCTGACTTCTGTTCATTAAACAGATCGGTAACGCAGCATATCACAACGATTTCTTTTATGAAGAGCTGAGAAGATGCATCCCTCAACTAGCAAACTTGCTGCTTTCAGAAGAAGAAGACAAAACAAAAGCAAATGCATCGGGCGCTCTTAGCAATCTTGTTAGAAACTCCAACAAACTTTGTCAAGATATGGTTTCTAAAGGGGCAATGCAGGTAGTTACACTTTTGTCCTTCAAAAGTCAAAACTTCAATATAAGCATCACAAACTTACAATATGGTTATTGGCTATTTACATGGGTTTTGCAGGCTTTGTTGAAGTTAGTGGAAGATTGTTCTGCTGTTATCCCCAACCCAAGCCGGAAAGATGCCATAACCGAGTCACCTTTAAAAATAGCTCTATTTGCATTGTATAAGATGTGCACACACTCACCTTGTAGACAGTTTCTGCTCTCATCTGATCGGTACCCGGTGCTTGGAAAGCTTCGGGAGTCGGGAGACGAAACGATTGCTGAATATGCTTCTGCCATTCTCAAAAAAACCGCTCAGCCGTGATGGTATATTTGTTTGTTTTTTCACATCTTTGGTTTGTTTTTTCAAAGCTTTTGTTGATTAACCTTTGCCTGGCACAGGGAGCATGATATACTCAATTGAACCACTCAGCGTGTGTTAAATGTTACTTTCATGTAAGATCTAGCCCTAGTTTTTTGAATTATATTTCAACATTGTTGAATGGGATCAAGAATTTGTAGATTAAGGAGGGAGGGTGTTTGGATGTAAATAAGCATTTTTGTACTACAATATGCATACAATGTATCATTGTGTATTTTCTTGGTTGAAATGTATTGGTTAAAAACATCGTGGCTGTTTCTATGATTTAAAAAGCACGCCCTCGTGCATCTGGGCGGTCAAGTTATTTCGTTTGCAGCAACTGGGGTGAAGGGTGTACACAAGGTGCGTACATTTGAATATCTGATAAGATTAATAACATGTTTCTAAGTTAGTGTAATGGACTTTTAAAAGATTAAGATTTACAACAGTTGACTAAAGAGTTTGATAAAACATGATTTACCGAATGTTTTGATATATGAGACTTTAAAAACGTTTTTGAAAAGTACTTGAGAAAATGAACCAACTAATCAAGCTATGATTTGGATACGTCACACAAATGAGTTGAGTTGTGTAATCAACTTATCAAACATGCTTGTATTAGTGTTTTACTAAGTGACATGAATAGAAAAATGTGCTGTGTTTAAGTTGAGTAAAATCCTCTTAATTATCATGAGCACATTTAACAACATACATCATGTATTGTTGGTTAAATGCATATATTTCAAAACTTTAGAGGGCTTATGGCTGGATCTAAAGTATTAAAACTAAGAATGTCAATTCGAATACTGATAATGAGATATTATTATTGGTGAACTCAAGTGTAACCTAAGAAATGAATGCTGGGTTTACAATTATTAAGTTAGATTGTTAAATGTGATTTCGGCTTAAGTTAGATTGGTCGGATACCTTGCCAAGATTGAGTGGACATGCCGAGTGGTGGATTTTTGAAAGAAAAAAGGTAAGGTAATTGATGATCCAAGAATTAAACTTGAAGAGATGAGGCATTGCTTGGAATCAAAGACCCAGGATGATGAACATATTAAGATTAACTAGTATTTTGAACCCGTACGTTGTGATGGACCGTTAAACTAAACTAAAAATATATATGTAAAAACATTAAATCACACATTTGTGTTGTTACATGTTAAAACTCATGAAATTTAGATCGAGACGTAAAACATTATTGTAATCGTATCCATAATTTAGGTAAGCCACATGCCGAAGAGAATTTGTTAACCCATTTTTTGTTCTTTATTAATATATAAATATTTACATTTGACTAAAAATCTTAAAAGAAAATGAAAGTACTAATATGCCCCTTTAACTATTTTACGATTTCTTCACCCTATTAAAAAAAATAACAAAACCATCCTCCCCTTTGCATAGTAAAATAACCCCATGCATTTAGTACTTGTACTACGTGCATAAAAGTACCAATATAATGGAACAGTGTTTTATACTCATAAAAGATAAGTTGCTATTTAATACATACATATATGTATGATGTAATCTAAATGTTTACATGCGAAACGGTTAATTACGGGTGAAACAAGAAGTCAAGGGGTGAAATGGGCCACATGAGAAAGTTGGTGTCCATATAAAAACCAAAAGAAAAAAAAATGTTTATTATTTGTTTTCTCATTAGTAACATAATTAGCTTAGAGAACAAGAACAAATTATTGCTTTAGTATAAATGGAGGGTTAAGATGTTTTTATTATGTGTGGTATCTGGTATCTGTTCAAAATAATAACTGAAATTGCATGTGTTAATTAAGTTTACTTGATCTAATATTTCTAACTGTGTTTCACATTTTAAAACTTTATATAATAATATTAATAAACCCATAAACTCTTTACCCAAATGAACGAACCCATTTGGATCGACTAAATGCTTAATTCCGAGTACCAAGTATTTAATTTATTGAAACAGAAAAAAAGAAAAAAAAAAAATTATCTATCAAATATGAAAATGAGTGGTTACTTGAAGACTAGCATGGATTCTCAGTAGGCCCCACCCACCATGTAACCTTCCTTACCAACTCAGAAACCCAAAATCAGAGCCTTTGTTTCAAACACAATTTCATCACCACATACATATGTATGTTATTGAAAGTAGCAACTCCAAGTGGCCGGTGATGAATTTGTTGAACCCACATTGTAATTAATAAAGCAATGTTTTTGGAAGAATGGCCATCACAAATTTCTCATCATCAACAACAACTTACAGAAACCCATTTGTTTGCAGTCTAAATCCTACTTCACCAAGATCTTCTGTTTTTCTTCCTCACACCACAGGGCCAGGGCCTTCTTATAATCCTCTTGTCTATCAGGTCAGCTATTATTCGTATATTGTCACATGATTTTAGATTAGACTATCATTTAAAACCTCAAAACTTGTATGATTGTTTATTGGATTAAGATGAATAATGTGGTAAATTGGTTGCCAGTTTTCTGTTGGCTCAATATTTTTTTTTTCCATCTCAAGAGTTAGGGCTTGTTAATTATAGTTTCTTAATGAATAAGGGCATGTTTGGAGTTGAGTTTGAAAAATGTTTACCGGCTTCTTCAAAAAGTCATTTTGAAAAGCCAGGATTTGGGGTTTTTGGAAAAATGTTTTTCAACCTTTTGAAAAATCTAAAATAAGAAAGGTTTTTGTAATTGCCTAACACATTTTAATTTTTTTAGCCTTTTTGAAAGTACCAATAAGCCAATAAGCATTTTTCAAACTCGATCCCCAACATGCTCTAAGTTAGTGTTATTAGGATTTAGCAAGAGAAACACCACATATGTGTAATCAAGGTTTTTGAGTAATATTACTTGATAATTAGAGAGGTGCTCGGGCAATGCACACAATCACGGATAATCATGTACAATGTTTTTTTTTTTTTTTGGAATTCTAAAGTAATACCATACTCAAATTTTAGAGAACAAAATGCTCGTTTATATAGTGTAATTTTTTTTAATAAATATTAACGTATAAAAAAGTTAAGAAAATTTAAAAAATCACGAGGTAAGTTGGTTTAAGAATGCATTTATAAAAATATGTGGTTAAAGTTAAGAAGGTTAAAGTATAAGTATTTTTTAAATAACCAAAAGTTAGGAAAAGATAAAGGGCTAAAATTGTAAGCATGTGCATAAAAGACTATTTTTTAATTTTGCTCCTTTAAACTATTAACCACATGATTAACTATTGTACATAAAACATTAAAAAAACATGTAACTTTTAAGTATTAAGATGCCCATGAATTCCGCATTATAAAATAATGTAAACATATTGGGAGTTGTCCAATTTTCGGGTTGTGTGTGTGTTTATCATATCAATTGGTTGTTGAATTTAGAGCTAACTTTGGTGCAATGAGTAGGCTGTAAAGCTTCTAGGGCCTCCTGCAACATTTGATGCATCAAAACTTGAAGTAATATTTAAAGGAGATGAAAAGGATCAGTACACAAGAATTGTTCCAAGGACTTACAATCTATCTCATTGTGACTTCACTGCTAACCTCACATTAACCATCTCAAATCTTATTCATCATGACCAGGTGACTATTGCTTACACACACACACACACACACAAGAATACACTTACTGAACAATTATACATTTGTGGTTTGATTGAAAAGCTGAAAGGGTGGTATAATAAGGATGATGTAGTAGCTCAATGGGCTGAAGTGAAGGGCCACATGTGTCTTGATGTTCATTGTTATGTTAGTGGACCAAATTCATTGCTAGATATTACTGCAGAGTTCAGATACTACATCTTCTCAAAGGAGTTACCATTGGTAAATTAACTTATTTCAATGATTATTCATACATTAGTATGTTAAGTTATTGAATAAAAGCAATAAAATTTTGGCAAACAACGTTGTAGGTGCTTGAAGCCGTCCTGTATGCAGATCGAATTCTGTTTAGTGAACGCAAAGAGTTGATGGATGCGTTTGTTCGGGTGTTTTTCCACTCTACTTCAAGGAAGTATAACCGCGTAGAGTGTTGGGGCCCGCTTAAAGATGCTGCTAAGGTATGATACACATTACACAATCTTGAACTTATGTATGAAAACAATTTCCTTTGAAATACTAAACATGCCAACAAACATACCTAGTAAAATCTCACTCATAGAAGAGCTATTTATTATTTATAACAGACTGTTTCTTTTGTATGCAATTTGAAGTTGAAATGCAAGCAAATGGTTTTAATATTTGTGAAATGAAATGTTTAGGGAAGGTTCGGTGATCAGATACAGGGTTTATTGGCTGAAAATAGGGAACGGCCTGCGCCTCCAAAGAGCTGGGGAATACCGAAATCTGTATTTCAAGTTCTTTGTACATTCCTTCTGTAATTAACCACACAAAGGTCCAGGGGCAATGATATAGTAAAGTCAACCTGTGGGAGTGTTGAAAGTCAACCGTTGACTTGCTGTGCTCGTAGAGGTTATGATTGAATTCGTTTTGCTGTCTCATTGATTCTTTTTTGTACCATGTACTGCAACTCATGAATCAGAAACCATGAGATCAAAATTCTTGATAATTGATAAAGATTTGCCTTTTTTTAATAAAATTTTCATTTCAAAAACTAAGAATGAACTCGGTTTTTGTGAAAATTTGCTATAAGGTACATTTTGTCAAATGAAGCTTGTTTTATATTTAATGAAGCATGCTTAAAGTTTAATAAAGATAAAACAGAGAAGATCAACTATGCAAAAGCACTACCTTTGTACAATGTACTTCCCCAAACAATGAATAACACATATTGCAATTGGTAGTAATACAATGGTTGCGAGTAATAAGGTTGGGCCTCACCTAATAGTCTAATACCATACTCGTACGGTACCAGCGAAATATATACATGTTTAATCAAATTCATACCGGGTCTCATACCCAAATACCCATCTTGGATGTTTCCCATCGGGTTTGGGTGATTAAGAGGCTTTGTCTTTGCCACCGGGCCACCATCCCCATGACTGCTAACAACTGTTTTGCGGAATATATGCGTTAACAAAAGTAAATACCATATATGAATTTACGCATTAAAAAATTATATTTTGATTAGAAAATAAATGTTTACAAACAAACTAATCTTATTGTGACATGCCCATGGGGTAACAAAAGTATTCTCAATAGGTAAAATAAGAATAAATCAAATATTCCAAATTAGAAACACTACTACGAATGATCAAAAGCCATAACTTCCTCTTAGTTCAACTCACTCACATGGGCATGTTTCATACTTTTGATATATAAATTATGAACAGAAGTACACTGACATATTATATCAATAACCTGGTTGCTATGCATTTATTTGTCATATAGAATGAATCCTCACATTAACTACAAGAGATACTTATCAACCTATAGTTACATAATAACTCAGGTTCTATCATCAATCAAAACCAAATTTATCACCTATTATGTATGAACTTCTAAATTGAAGATTATACACTAACACTAACAATGCATGTATATTAAACATGATGCGTTCAATAATGTTTGTTTAATAATGAAAAATCTCATTTCAAAATAAAATATCATAAGGTCAACAGCTCGACAGCTGTTTTAAGAAAACAAAATTATCTCTTTTGTAAATAGTCATGCTTATGATTCAATAAATTTTATGACTTTTATCTTTAATAATCGATGAGGAATGGGCCTGGATCACCCATAATAAATCTGAACCGATGAAAGAAATAATTTGAATTAATAAATATGGTCACACGAGTGGACGTGATCCCCAAAGAGAAAAATAAAATAAAATTTATCACTATTAGCCGATAAAAGGAGAGATGTCACACCCCAACTGATGGCGGAATACGTCGAGGCAAGACGGTGATTGTTCATAGTACATGATACTAAATGCTACAATAGTTGTTTAATTCAATTCAATACAAGCAATACAGAGATATAATAAAAAAAAAATTGTTTTATAGTAATCTAGGTCCAATCATGCAATCCTATATCTTGTATCAAATAATCTTCAACAAACAAATTTCCAATACCTGAAAAACATATGAGAGTGTCAACTAAAAATAGTTGGTGAGTATTAAAGAAAAAAAATAAATTCAAATATTATGAATTATTCTTTCCTTCCTTCAAATCATCACAATTATTACAGTCATTGATTGCCCGTGATTGCATATCTCATTCAATAGTAATTTGTAACTGCATATTGTCTTTCCTTGATTTTGGTTTTCTTCTTGTATTTATATGTAAACTTATTCAATGAGAAAAATGCAATTGACCACAATATCAATTACTTAATATGGTATCAGAGCTTGTTAGTTCTTATTCTACCTTTTTATTTTTTGGTGAAAACTTCTCATCATTTGCAATCACGTCTAACCCTCCATCCATTTCTTGCATTTCTACTCACCATTACCATCCTTCTATCATCACTATTTAGCCCACCTTTCTCATCAAAATTTATGGGAATGTCGACCGATTCTTCCACAAATTGGTTATTTGATAGTGGAGCATCACATCATGTGACAAATGATTTAACCGCAGTGTCCCATCATGCACCATATGATGGTACTGAAGAACTCATTATTGGTGACGGTTCGTCACTCACAATCACTCATATTGGCTCGCTCATAATTCATACTAAAACCACCCCACTTATACTAAAACATGTTCTTTGTGTCCCTTCTATCTCTTGAAGTATTATCTCAATTTCTTGTTTATGTAGCGACAACAACTTTGTAATCAAGTTTTTTGACTCGGTTTTTGTCATAAAAGATCGGACTTCCAAACTCCCGCTACTTAAACTAATGACAACCAACGGAATGTATGAACTTTGCTCCTCCGTTCGTCCGGTGGTGTTCACTCTACAAACATCCAAGTATTGGCACCACATCTTGGGTTATCCAAATAATAAAACTTTAGAGCTTTTATCCTCTTTTAATTCTAGTATTTCTATTTCAAAGAATACTTGCAACTCTTATCACATTAACAAGAGTCATAAACTTCCCTATTACCAATCCACTTTATCTTCTAATGCACCTCTAGAATTAATTTTCTCTAATGTTTGGTCCTCACCTCTTGCTTCTTTTGATGGATACAAATATAATATTATATTTGTAGATCATTTCACCAAATACACATGGTTTTATCCCCTAAAAAGTAAATCTGATTCTCTCTCAACTTTCATACGTATATAAAACTTTCTTCTCACCTTCAATCTCGTGGTATATCACACCTTACTTCTCCCCCTCACACACCCGAACACAATGGATATGCCGAGCGTAGACACCGACATATTGTCGAAACCGGCTTATATCTTCTTTCACATGCTAAACTCCCCCTTCATTATTGGCCTTTTGCCTTCACTACCGCTGTCTATCTTATAAACCGTCTCCCCACACCAACCCTTAAAAATACTTCACCATATCACCGACTTTTTAATACACACCCAAACTATGAAAAACTAAGAAGTTTTGGTTTCCTATGCTACCCATGGCTCCGTCCCTATTCTCCACACAAACTACATCCAAAATCTAAACCTTGTATTTTTGTTGGTTACTCTTCTTCTCAAAGCGCATATTATGCACTTGATCCACTCACAAACAAAACTTACATCTCTAGGCATGTGAAGTTTATTGAAAATGAATTCCCTTATGAGACTATCACCAAAAACAAATTCTTACCTACTGATCCAACAACTTGGTTACCCATTAGCTTACTTATTTTATCCACCACAAATCCTAATCCCACCACAAATAATTCAGCCGGCATCCACCACCTCACCTCCATCACAAACTCCACCTAATAACACCTCACCCAACCATGATATACATATATCCGAGATAACAGAACCCATCTTACAAAATGATTCCACAACTACTCCTCACCAAAATCAAAGTCAACATTCAAACTCCTCCACAAAATTCCCCGCATCAAATACGATTTCCTCCCCCACATCAGATTCCATTCCCACCGCCACAAACTCACCACCATCCGCAACTCACCAAAATTCCCAAACTACCCCTGCCCCTCCGTCAATTCCCATAGCAGATTCCATTCCCACTGCCACAAACTCACCACCATCCGCAACTCACCAAAATTCCCAAACTACCCCCGCTCCTCCGTCAATCCCTGCTGCTTGTATTCATAAACCAAATCCGTGTTATCACAATCCGAACTTCCAATTGTATTGTGCCACAAATGGTCCAATAACAAAGCCATCTACCATAACTCAAGCGCTCAAACACCCATTATGGCGCAATGCTATGACGGAAGAACATCAAGCTTTATTAAAGAATCAAACATGGATCCTTGTACCCCCCACAACCGCCTCCAACCTTGTTGGGAGCAAATGGGTTTTCCAAACAAAATATAAACCCGATGGCTCTGTAGACCGACTAAAAGCGCGTCTAGTCGCGAAAGGTTTTCATCAACGACCTGGAATCGATTATGCCGAAACTTTTAGCCCTGTCGTCAAAACGGCTACCCTTCGCCTCATCCTCTCTCTAGCCGTGTCATGTCGGTGGAAACTTCGCCAACTCGATGTTAATAATGCATTCCTTCAAGGTACCTTGACCGAAGATGTATACATGGCCCAACCTCCTGGGTTTATTGATCCATCGTTCATGTCTCACGTTTGCAAATTAAACAAAGCCATCTATGGGCTTCGCCAAGCATCCCGAGCATGGTACGAAGAACTCAAAACATATCTTCACTTTAAAATTTTCAAACCCACCATCTCCGAACCCTCGTTATTCATTCACAACTCCGGTTCTTCTCCAATTTTCATTCTTGTATATGTTGATGATATCATCATCACAGGACCATCTCCTCAAAACATCGATAATTTCATAAAAAATCTAGCCACTAAATTCTCTCTCAAGGACCTTGGGGACCTAACCTACTTTCTAGGAGTCGAGGTTCTTCCACATCCTCACGGTCTTCTTCTATCCCAAACTAAATATATCAATAATATATTACAACGTGCCAAAATGAGTGATTGTAAACCCGCAACCACGCCAATAAATTGCTCTGAACCCATCACCTTGCATGGTGTTGGGACCGGGATCTTTGATCCTCGAAATTCAAGTATCGTTGGCAACTGTTAGCAGGACTAAGGATCCTCAGTGGTTCAAGGATCCTCAACAGTCAATTTCAGTTATATTCTAATCTATTTTTTGCAGATAAAACACGTGCTTAATGGAAATTCCTATTCTTGCGAACGAAGTATTTTACCTGGTCTTCCCCTCTCGTCCAAGCTCTTGAACGGTCAAGTTGAAGAAGTAAACGAACGTGGCCGAAATTGTAGCATAAGTAGTTACTAGCCGTTATACTTACTTGTATATATACATTAAGTGATAGCTGATTAACTCACATCACTTTTAGCGCTGAGAGTTCATAGCAAACACTTGTATTCACGATCAGCTATCATTCCACCATTTGTAACCTTTTCAAGTTCAATATACTTGGTAGTGATGGTTTTCACTACCAGAGGTTTTTATGCCGGCGAGATACTAGTTACCAAGGGCTTTTCCTCGTATAAATCTCATTTTCCAACCTTTACAATTACTACTTTGATTATTTTGTTCATACAAGCACCAATCCTTATATACGAATTTGGTTACGTGATCCTTAGACTGATTTTGACCAAAACAGTTTGGCGCCCACCGTGGGGCATTTGGTGCTTTAATCACAAAAAACCCTTACCATTGTTCCATCCTAACTATTACTCACTCAATGGCCTCTCAAGGAAAAGCTATTCCCACAACCGCTGCTTCAAGTATCCCGGCTCAAGTGACTTTGCCACCGCTACCTGGCTCTACAAAGCCACAAAAGCCTACAACTATTGCTTAGAAGAAAGAGACTGCTGTTTTCTCCAGACCAAAATCCACTACTGTCTCTCCAACGGTAACTGCTAACAATGATGTTTCTGTTTTGTGTTCACAGATGAAGAGCTATATGGAGCAGCAGAACAAGACCAACCAGAGGATCCTCCATGAGATCGAGGAAATTAGGAGAACTAAGAAGACTGCTGAAGACGCAAGCCCCATAATGCCAAAAACGCTTGACTTTGGCACTCCGGATTTCCCGGGCCAGAGGTATCCAGCATCCTCTCACCCTCAACAAGGATCCTCGAACCTTTTCCAGAAGAAATACCCTGACCAATACTTACAAGGATCATCTATCCTTCAGCAAGGATCATTAGGTCAACCCCTGAGATCCTCCAGTCACCAGTTGCAAGGATCCTCGGCCTTCCAATCCGGTCCCTCAGGATTTTACCAAGGATTCTCCACCCACCAACTTCAAGGATCCCCGACCTTTCAACCAGGATCCATGGGCTTCCAAACATAATCCATCATTCATCAGCATCCAGAGTCCTACTATCCTTATTGAAAGGAACCTCTAAAGGAACCCCGATCCAGGCTAACGGAGATCCATGAAGGCGACTTCATACCCATGCAAACTACTGCTCCTACCAGACCAACTGTTGATGCTAAAACAGCGTACCTCGAGCACAGCTATTGAGCGAGATCTTTTGATCGCACAAGAGGTAACATTTATGATAATCTATCTCTTGGCACTAACCATGGTGGTATGCAGGATACCGAGATCAACCAAACCGTATCCCGTGAGCTACAAAAGTTCAAGGATATGATTTCGAGCGTACCTGGAGTCATCAAACCTATTCCCGAATTACCAGCAGGAAGCCACAACATATCCAGGTTTGCTCCACCGATTTGTGATGATGAGATACCAAAGCGCTTTACTGCCCCTAGTATGAAACTATATGATGGATCCACGGATCCTGAGGAACACGTGGCCTTATATCGAGAAAGGATGGAAATTAATCCAATCCCATATAGATTGAAAGAGGCTTTCTTGTGTAAAGGCTTTGGCTCAACCCTCACTGGATCCGCCTTTAAATGGCTGCTAAGTCTTCCTCCTTACTCTATTACTTCCTTTTCTCATTTAATCAATCTATTTAACAGTTAATTTTCATGCAGTAGATCTTTCGAAAAATTAACTAGTGATTTGTATAAAGTTGTCCAACCTCGTGGGGAACCTCTTAGGCAGTTCCTTACTAGGTTTGGAAGGGAGGTTTTGGAAATTCCAAACTTAGATGTCCCGACAGCTGTTGAGGCATTTAAGATGGGGTTACAAAAAGACTCCCCGTTTTATCAAGATCTTGTGATGACACCCTGCAGGAATTTAGATGAAGTCCGAAACAAAGCCATAAGATTTATCAGATTGGAAGAGGATCAAAGAATGCAAGATCAACTGAGCACTCCGGTAAAAAACGAGTCTCAAGACAAGAAGCAAGGATCCTACTTCAGGAACAACAACTCTAAGCCATACAACAAAGCAAATGGCCAGAAGATCAATGCTGTAGAAGAGGAGGTGGACGATGAAGATTGTCCAAGAATATCTGATTATTTCTTCTCCGTAGATATGGGAGGAGTGATGCTTGCTGTTAGGAACTTAGGCGACAAAGCAAGATGACCAAGGAAAAATGAGAAGGCACCACCCCCCAAAGACAAATCGAAATGGTGTGCCTTTCACGAAGACTTCGGCCACATGACAGAGGATTGCATAGCCTTGAGAAAGGAGATAAGCTACCTCCTTAGCAAGAGTCACCTTAAGGAGCTGTTCGGAAGAAAAAAGCCCAGGAATCAGGATCCTGAACCAGTTCCGGAAAGGGCTGCTCCGCCTCCCCCAGACACTCAAGTTATCAACATGATCTTTGGAGTGTCCGATATATGCGGAACTTCCTATTCGGCTGCAAAGAAGTACGCCAAAGAATGCAAGCTGGAGAACGGTGAAAGGCCAATCAAGACTTCTACAACAGCCGAGCAAAGAATCATCTCTTTCGATGAGGACAATCGAGTCAATGTCCAGGATCCTCATCATGACAGTTTATTCATTACTTTGTTTATTTCTAAGCATTATGTACGCAAGATACTTATTGATGGAGGAAGTTCAGTTAACATTATCCCACTAGAAGTCCTCTGAAGGATGAAAATCCCAGAGTCGGAAATTATCCCACGATCCTCAGTTCTAGTAGGATTCAGTGGGGAAATGAAGAACACATTGGGAGACATCAAACTACCCATATATATAGAGGGAGTAAATTCTATTAAAAAATTTTGTGTTATCGATTCCTTGTCTTGTTGCAATGTTATTCTTGGCAGGCCATGGATACACGAGATGAAGGTGGTCTCCTCCACTTACCATCAATGCGTAAAGCTACCTACCCCATAGGGAATATTAAAGATCGAAAGTGATCAGCAAGACGCTAAGGATTGCTACACTTCCTCAATGAAGTCTACAAAAAAGTTGAGGGAGGCATAGCAATTACAGAAAACGAGGAGAAATATCATGGAGACTAGGGAACAAGACTCTAAGGAAGTGGTCTTGCACCCTGAGGATCCTGACGGCAAAGTCATAATAGGTGTTGAAATACAAGAGTCCATTGAGAAGGATCTAATATCCTTCTTACGACGAAGAAAGTCAACCTTTGCGTGGAAGGACGAAGATATGACAGGTATTTCTAAAGATATTATAACCCATAAACTTGGAATCGATCCTTTTTTCAGGCCCATTCACCAAAAAAGAAGGAAATTTGCCCCAGAAAGAAATGCGATCATCCAAGAGGAGGTACAGAAACTACTAAAAGCAAGTATGATTAGGGAAGTAAAATATCCAAAATGGTTAGCCAATGTGGTTGTAGTTCAAAAGAAAAACGAAAAGTGGAGAGTATGTGTTGATTTTACTGACTTAAATAAGGCATGTCCAAAGGATCCTTTCCTTCTTCCCCACATTGACTCCATGGTGGATGCTACCGCAGGGTATGAAATGTTGACCTTTATGGATGCTTCCTCAGGATTTCAACAAATCCAGATGGAACCATCTGATCAAGAGGATACATCGTTTATAACCCCTATGGGCATATATTGTTATACTGCTATGCCGTTTGGTCTTAGAAATGCAGGTGCTACATATCAAAGACTAGTCAATATGATGTTCAAGGAACAGTTGGGAGATACCATGGAAGTCTACATCGATGACATGGTGGTGAAATCAAAGAAGGTGGAGGATCACCTTAAGGATTTGGAAGTAGCATTTGACATCCTCGACAAACACAACATGAAGCTAAAGCCTGCTAAATGTGTATTTGGTGTTAAAGCCGGAAAATTCCTAGGATATTTGGTAACCAAAAGGGGGATAGAGGCGAGTCCAGAGCAAATCCAAGCCATCTTAAACCTCAAGTCTCCAACAAACGTCAAAGAGGTACAAAGATTAACAGGAAGAGTGGCAGCACTTAACAGGTTCATATCGAAATCCTCGAAAAAATGTAAAGATTTTTATGATATCCTGAGGAAAACAAGAAATTCGAGTGGACGGAGAAACATGAAGCTGCTCTCGCTGCTCTGAAGGAATATTTATCCTCAGCACCCGCTTTGATGAAACCTATAGATGGAATCATTGATCCTCTATCTAGTCGAATCCCTCATTGCCTTGAGTGCGGTCTTGGTTAAAAATCATGAATGTAATCAACATCCCATTTACTAGTAAGTAAAAGTCTCCTCGATGCCGAGTCCAGGCACTCTCACCTAGAAAAACTTATTCTTGCTTCAATTATGGCTTCAACTAAGCTAAGACACTATTTTGAAATGCATACTATTATTGTAAAAACTAATTATCCCATAAAGAATGTCCTTAAAAACCAGAAATGTCGGGTAGAATGGCCAAATGGGTTGTAAAATTAAGTGCATATGATATTCAATATGAGCCTAGAAATGCAATTAAGTCATAGGCATTAGCAGACTTTGTACCTGATTTCAGTAGTGATTTAGAAGAACAAGCCAATCTTGAAGTTCAACAGCTTGAAGAGGCCAAGGATCCTTGGACACTCTTCACTGATGGAGCCTCAAATGTTAAAGGAACAGGATTGGGGATACTACTAAAATTGCCACAGGGGAACATAATACCCCATTCCATAGCTTATGAATTCCAGGCCACTAACAATGAAGCAGAATACGTGGCACTTATTGCAGGTATACAACTAGCTAAAGGTATGAGAATCAGATATCTTCAAGTTTTTGTAGACTCTTTATTAATTGCTAATCACTTTAATAGCTCATATGCAGTCAAAGGTGAGAAATTAATTAAATATTTAGATATAGTAAAGGATCTTGCAGGATCCTTCGATTATTTTACAATTACACAGGTACCAAGAGAAGAAAATGCTGGGGCCGATGCCTTAGCAAACCTGGCTTCAGTTTTAAAGCTCCCAGAGAACATAAAAATTCCTATCATCCACGTCCTATCCCCTGCAATTGAGGAATGCCAAGCAATGGAGATAGACGGGAGCCTAAACACGGATCCTAAGGATCATTCACTTGATCATTCATCCTGGATCCTTCCAATAATGAAGTGTATCCAAGATGGAGAAATTCCAAAACAAGAGAACCCCAAGGCTTTCAAAGCCAAGGTATCCCAATATACTATTATACATAATATGCTATATAAGAAATCCCTTGCAGGTCCGTATTTAAGGTGCATCGAAGGATCCGAGATCCAAGAAGTGCTGAAGGATTTCCATGAAGGAGATTGTGGCAACCATACAGGGGGCAAGCGTTATTCTCTAGGATTCTAAGAACCGGATATTTCTGGCCTACTATGAAAAAGAATGCTATGGAATACTCTAGGAAGTGTGATGCTTGTCAGAGGCACGACAACTTTCTACATCAACTGGCAGAACCCTTATATCCTATCGTCTCTTCGTGGCCATTCATGAAAAGGGGAATGGATATAGTGGGTAAGCTCCCTACACTTCCAGGTGGAAGAGTCTTCATGTTAGCAATGACAGACTATTTCTCTAAATGGATCGAAGCTGAGGCTTTCCTTCAAGTTAGGGAAAAGGAAGTTATATCCTTTATCAAACGTAACATTATTACTAGATTTGGAATCCCTTCTGAAATTATTTGTGATAATGGTTCCCAATTTATCGGGAAAAGAACTACTAACTTTTGTGACAGCTGGGGAATTAAAATGATCACTTCGACACCAGTCATCCACAAGCGAATGGCCAAGCAGAATCAAGTAACAAGATCATCATCAACAATCTAAAGAAAAAGCTTGGAGCAAAGACAGGCAAATGGGCTGAAGAACTACCCTATGTGCTTTGGGCAAATAGGACTACTCCAAAGAATGCCACAGGACAGACGCCGTTCTCATTAGTCTTTGGAGCTGAGGCAGTGATCCCCACAGAAATGGTGTATCCAACAGCCAGAACGAGCATCCTTGATCCTCAGAGAAATGACGAGAATCTTCTCCAAGATCTAGATATTGTGGAAGAGCTTAGAGATTAAGCAAAAGATGGCTGGTGCATACAACAAGAATATCAGGATAAGAAATTTGAAGTTGGAGATTTAGTTCTTCGAAAGGCGTTCCGGAATACAACTAATCTCGCTGACGGGAAGTTAGCACCGAAATGGGAAGACCCTTATTTGATTGAAGCCGAAGCTGGAAAGGGGGCATATCATTTGATGAATATGGAAGGAGACATGCTCCCAAGGGCTTGGAATGCGATTCATCTTAAAAAAATATTTTTGTTGATCAGGATCCTGGATCCTAATCATTTACCTCAGTCCATTACTTGGTAAAATTTTACTTTATGTTTATACATGTTATGTTAAATTCTTGTTTTGTCAAATATGTTAAGTTACAGAAATGCCGAGCAATAGGGCCCTCAAGTGGAAGAAACGAGTTGGCCAACTCTCTCCTATGTTTAATCGGCCTTGTCGCAAGGTTTATAAGGTCTTCACCTTATCTCCTGAATTAGGGTTTCTACACCCTCGCCTGGAGCGCACGATTATTCGGGTATGATTGGAGACTGTGGGACCAGTGCACTATATGTGGCTGACAATTTCATGGCTAAAAATCATATCTTGGATCCTACGAATTAAATGGTAGACGTACCATATACACAAGTTAAGGTCAACGCCGGGTTAGGCTCGTCACTGCGTATAATTGGGCCAATGCCAAGGATCGGCTCGTCGCTCGTATTTATTGGGCTTGTCCCCACGTTTTATTGGGCTTGTCCCCACGTTTTATTGAGTTTGTCCCCAAGTTTAATTGGGCTTGTCTCCACGTTTTATTGGGCTTGTCCCCACGTTCTATTGGGCTAGTCCCCAAGATAGTTGGATTTTAATCCAGCTTTTCTAACTATTATATTTTCTTTTGATGATTTATTATAACAGGCAAAGTTCTAAGGATTGGGAATCCTCTATCCTAGTGACACAAGTTATAAAGCAGAAATCAAAAGAGTTATATTATCATAGGCAAGATAAAAAGGTGACCCGGGTTTCACCAGCAAAACGTGGACTATCCACCCGGATCAAGCTACATCAAAGTTCGTGCAGAAATATAAAAGACAAAGGAGGTTAAGGCTTCATCCCCATAAAACTAAGGATCCCTCCACCCTAACCACCTTTGATAATTGTCTTAAGGATCACAGATCCTGAGGATTACCACTACTATTGTCCACATAAATCCACCAACAAAAAACCATTAAAACTTCACAAAAAATGGGCTCCGGCCTTGTCTTCATATCCTTCATCGCCCATTACGCCAGCTACTCCTTAGTCACATCACTAGCACCTTCACCAGCCTCCTTGACCTCTAACGCATCATCCTTAACCCCGCTCATCCCAGCATCCTCGACCCTCTTCACAGTCCCTGCATCCTCGCTTTCTTCACCAAAGCCAGCCAATGCCTTCTCCCACATAGCCACATTCCAAGTGGAACTATTAAAGTTAGGATCCTCAGCCTCTGCAGCCATCTTGATCCTGGATGTGAGCACCGCTTTACTAGCCCACACCTTGGCCTGCTCGGTGACCTCAATCACTTGCTCCTGAGCTTGGATGTCAGCACGAGCCAGCTTATCCTCCAGGGTTCGCTTCTCAGTCTGAAGTTCCATGATCAGCTTGTCCTTTAAGGATATCCCGGCACGGTATTTGGCTAGCTCCCTCTTAGTGTTGGCCACATTTTCATCATACAGAACCTTGAAGTTGGCCATGGCATGCGGAAAGAAAGCGAATCAATAAGATAATCAAACCATCTGTATGTGAGGACAAAGGATCCTTACCTTCGAGAGCTAATCGAATACATCCTGGGCACTGTGGACTTCCACGTCAGGGTCCCTTTTTCTCTTCATGCTAGCCTTGGAACGAGTAGTCATGGTCTTCGGAGGTTCCATGCTGGAACTTTTCATCGGCTTCTTCTCGGAAGAACGAGATGAGATGAGGCTGTCGATATCTTCCAGTTGGAATTGACCTAACAAATTCCTGGAAGGCTTTAATGATGATTTCTATGCACCTGTGCGAAAAAAGATAAGTTCTTTATGACCTATTTCCTTTACTATTTTTACTATATTTATAATTAAAGAACAAACTCTAACTTACCGGACATGGTTTCTGAAGAACTTGCAGTTTCCTCGTCCGAATCGCTTCTCTCTTCAACAACAGTCATGAAATTCCTATCAAAAGGATCCAGAGACAGGAACACCTTCGCCTTTTTAACATCGTCTGGATCAGCAGCAAGATCTGAGAAGTTGGATACTGCACAAGAAACAACAAACCCACCGTTAGCCAATCAATAGAACAAGCATCACATATCCTCTGGATCCACTATCCTACCTTTTAGGATCCAGCGAGACGGTAAGGAATTCCCTTTGGGGATACTTTCCCTTATAACAAAAAAGAACTGGTTCTTCCAGCTTTGGTCGTTGTGAGTGGTCTTGTTGATCGGTAGAGGCTGAAAGGGTTTACTCTTGAAGAGAAATATGCTAGAACCATGAGTTACGAGGCTATATAAGTAAGAAAGGGCTGGAAGATTGAAGTCAAGATTTTGCTCTACAATCAGTCTCTCGAGGGTATGCAAAGTCCTCCACATCATCGGCATAGCCTGGATATAGCTGAGACCGGTGAAGGAAAAGAAGGTAGTTGTAAGGTCGGGAAATGGATACGAAAGGCCGAGAAGGAATGGGAGTGCCGGAAAACAAACCCAATCAGAAGAAACACAATCGCTTCTTAATTGAGAGTCGTACGCTCTAAACACTGTTCCTTCATGGAAACGTTTGGAGATTTTCTGGATTTCTTCGTTGGTGAATTTGCAGATCTCGGAAGCTGGATCTTTAAGAAGATGTTGCGTCTGAAGTACAGGAGTAATATCCTTAGGGCTCGAACTAAAGGAAGCTTTCTGGTCTCTTCTAGGCATTGTGATAGAAGGATGAGAAAGATATAGGAGATAATAGAAAAAGAAAGAAGGATACCTAATAGTTATGCCGGAATTACGCTTATAATCCGATGAAGAAGGAAGATATAAGGGTTTGAGTCTATTAAGTAGGCACAATTATTTGGTGGCAGGCGACGGTCTTGAAAGCTGTTACCCTTTCACATCTATCATGTTTGGGGGCAATTGTTGGGACCGGGATCTTTGATCCTTGAAATTCAAGTATCGTTGGCAATTGTTAGCAGGACTAAGGATCCTCAGTGGTTCAAGGATCCTCAACAGTCAATTTCAGTTATATTCTAATCTATTTTTTGCAGATAAAACACGTGCTTACTGGAAATTCCTATTCTTGCGGACGAAGTATTTTACCTGGTCTTCCCCTCTCGTCCAAGCTCTTGAACGGTCAAGTTGAAGAAGTAAACGAACGTGGCCGAAATTGTAGCATAAGTAGTTACTAGTAGTTATACTTGTATATATACATTAAGTGATAGCTGATTAACACACATCACTTTTAGCGCTGAGAGTTCATAGCAAACACTTGTATTCACGATCAGCTATCATTCCACCATTTGTAACCTTTTCAAGTTCAATATACTTGGTAGTGATGGTTTTCACTACCCAAGGTTTTTATACCGGCGGGATACTAGTTACCAAGGGCTTTTCCTCGTATAAATCTCATTTTCCAACCTTTACAATTACTACTTTGATTATTTTGTTCATACAAGCACCAATCCTCACATACGAATTTGGTTACGTGATCCTTAGACTGATTTTTTTACCAAAACACATGGTGGCACACCTTTATCCACACCCATAGATTATCGAGCTATAGTGGGATCACTACAATACCTATCTCTTGCACGACCTGACGTGGCTTTCATTGTCAACAAGCTATCTCAGTTTATACATGCTCCAACATTAATGCATTGGAGTGCTTTGAAAAGATTACTACAATATCTTCATGGCTCGATGCGTAAAGGTCTCTTGCTTTGAAATACATCTCCAGTACAACTTCACGCCTTTACAGACGCTGATTGGGCGGGTGACAAAGACAACTATCGAAGCACCACCGGTTACATCGTGTATCTTGGCTCCAATCCCATTTCTTGGAGCTCCAAACGGCAAAGCACCCTAGCCCGTTCATCAACCGAGGTGGAATTTCGGGCTGTAGCCTCGACTACAACCGAAGTTATATGGCTAAAATCTCTTATACATGAATTGGGTTTTAGCTCTGTGACGACACCCACAATATTTTGTGACAACTTAAGTGCAACGCAATATTCTGCCAACCCGGTTTTTCACTCTCGAATGAAGCATCTAGCTCTCGATTTTCATTTCATTCGCGAGAAGGTTCATAGCCAGTCTATAAGGGTAACACATATTTCCAGGGACGATTAACTGGCTGATGCACTTACCAAGCCGCTCCTACGATTAACTGGCTGACTTGTCCAGCGACCGTCAATCTTTAGGGAGCATATTAAAGAAAAAGAATAAATTCAAATATTATGAATTATTCTTTCCTTCCTTCAAATCATCACAATTATTAAAGTCAATGATTTCCCGTGATTGCATATCTCATTCAATAGTAATTTGTAACTGCATATTGTCTTTCCTTGATTTTAGTTTTCTTCTTGTATTTATATGTAAACTTATTCAATGAGAAAAATGCATTGACCACAATATCAATTACTTAATAGTGAGAACATAGGTTTTAGTAAAATAAGTTTTAAGTTGAAAGCATTCCATATGTGTTAAGTTACTTAAATACTTTGTGATTACAACCAAACCTCTGACACGTTTAGTGAGTCATCTAATCCATGATTAGACTATTATGTTTAATGTTTAATGATCATCGGATTCTGAACACACATGCCTCTACCCGAGGCCTGCGTGGGCGGGTCAGGCCAATAGATCTATCATCATACTACCACGGGCTTAACAAGTTAATGGTTGTACATGCGATTAAGTATACACTTGTAATGATCACACATAACGAATATTATGAAATAAAGCTTGAATCAAATAACATGTAAAACAAATTGATTATGCATGTTTTAAAGCCCGAAGTATAAAACGTTTAAAAGCATGTAAAAAGGGGGCTATGAACTCACTTTTGTTGTTGATGAATTGAGACTTGCAAAACTTTAGTTTAGAGTCCTAATGATCAATAAAGTTGTTATTATGATGCTACTTTATTTCGGTGGAATAAAATATTCGACCTCAGGTTCCTAGGAAATGTAAGTGGGTCCATTCACGCCAGGACACACCACTTGGTTTTTCCTTAGGCCGTGGCCTTGGTGACATAATTCTTGGTGAATATCTGTAGAGTTGGTGTTTGTTTGGAAGTACAATTGGATTTTGTTCTTTCATGTGATAACTTTGTGGTTAAGGGTTTTAGATTATCTTTTCCTGAAAAGAATAGGTTGTTTGCTGTTCAAGATACAAATTTATAAAAATAGTAAACCTTTGAGTTAGATTACAAAAATTTTATATCTTGTAACCATATGAGTTGTTTAACTTGTATATTTTTATAAGATTTAAGTGTTTATTAAAAAATATATAAAATTCGTAGACTACCGAGGGGTCTGATTCTAAGTCAGTTTAGTAGAAAAATCACTAAAAATCGATACTTTAACAAATTAAGGATATTCCAATTGGATAATTTTTATAATTCAAAGATCTACAATATATCCAAAACTTGGGTCAAAATTCGTAAACATGAGTGAGTGATAACATTTGTTTTGAGGATAAAGTTATATGTCAGGATTTTCAGCAAGACCCTTTGTTAAAGAAAAATAATAAAAACGTTTTTAAAATTTATAAAACTTTACACCAAAAATTACAGAGATACTAGATGTCACACCGCAACCTACGGCGGAATATGCCGGGGCGCGACATAATTGTATCATAGCTCAAAAGACACTAGAATAAATCCACGTGTCAATATCTAAATTATTAAATTCATATTATTTAAACATGTAAAGCACAATCATTGTTTCAAAAGAAATTACAAATAAAAATAATAAAAATAAAGTTCATCATTATTCATGCATCCTAAAGTCCAACTACATTTTGATCCCTTGATTCTTCATCCAATATAGCTACCTGCGCCATGCGGGAAAATACATAGTTTGTCAACATAAAGTTGAGCAAGTAGTCACGGTTTTTGAATACATATAATATAAAAATGACAATTCCTTGCGATAATATGAAATACTACAACTAGCATAACAATAATATAAAAGTTGTCTTTTCACTCGAATCCCATGGATAACGAGCTACTCCGACGGCGTATGATCATACTAATGAGGATGAGGATGAGATACCAACCACCAAAACATAAAAATAAACACATAGTCACATTTGCACGTATAACTAATTGAGTAATATCATATAACGCAAATAGTGGAATTGTAGTGAAAAATTGGTTAACGCATAACGCCCCCAAAATATAAATCGGTAAAAAGGGGGATATGAATTACTTACTTTATAGGTGGATTAATGAGGATGAGATAATAATAAAAAAATAAGGATGGACACGTTCAAGCCTTCGAGATACGTCAACAAGGATGCACTAATTGTTTAACGATAGTACTAATAAACGACGAAAATCTAGTAAGACATAATGATTTGAGATTAGATGGGATATTATTAGTTTCGACGTAGTTTGAAAGATTTGGCGTCCTTTAAGATTTTTAATTATTATTATAATTGTTATTTATTATTTAATATTATCATTACTATTATTATTAATATTATTATTATTATTATTACTATTATCATGTTTATTATTATTATTATTATTATTATTATTATTATTATTATAAATTTTAGTGGAATATCGATAGATGACAAATATTATATATAATGATGTATATTAACGAAGAGGTTAAACGAAATATATATAGTGAACCTATATATAAAAATATATAATTTGTTTAGAAGGAAACATATTTTGTTATATATATTGTGAACTCATATATAATTTATATATACATATATTATATATATGCGTATATGTTAATCAATAAATCAATAAATGAAGGTTCACGATAAGAAACATGTGACTTTGGGGTTCGGTTTCGTTAGAATAATGTTTATTAATTGTTATTATAGTTATTAAAGAAATTAAATGATGGATTACAAAAAAAAATAAACAGAACTGGGTCCAGGGAGGGTCGAACCCGCGCCCTGGGCCGGTTCAGGGTCTTAACATAAAACGCACCAGCCAACAGGCTGGAGCTTCACTTTGTGTTTCATACCAGCTCTTAAAATATTTAACCAGATACAACCCAGTACCCAGATTCCACTACAAACCCTAGAATTTGATTTGCTTAATCCGCTCATTGATTGGTTAAATTGAGTTAGGGTTAACATTTACTGATTAAAGATGAATCAAGAGCATAATTTAATTATCCGTAATGATCACGAAAAGAGGGGTCACGGAGGATTATTCTTCACGGCTCAAACTCGAATTCGTTAAGGGTCTGGACGGCCTTGTTAACTATAATTAGGTTAGGGGTTATTGTCGTGATGATGAGAGGGTTGTGTGGTAGGATTTAATTGATTTTTAATTGAGTATTTATAGTGATTTAAGAACATTTAGGCTGCGGCTCAAATTATGGTTAATTAGCTGTCGATTTTGATTTGTTTTTCCAATTTAGGGTGTCGGTAGGATCGATTTTAGTTAATAATCGATTTGGTGAAATCAATTTCTTGATTATATTCGAGAATTAAGGTTCAAGAAAAGTGGGGTGGGGGGTATCGGAGACGTGAAGAAGGAAGGAAGAAAAGGAATATTTTATTATTATAATAGTTTGAATAACCTTTACGGATTGACCCTTCATCTTTGTTCATGGTGCAACAATGGTAAATTGTAAGTTCAAAGAGGGTTTATTGCACATTCTTGATAGTTTAATAAATATAAAAGGAATAATTAACTAAAAGAAACATTTTATTGATAACTAACCCGAACACGAACCGGGTTGGGTAAACGATTATATAAACAAGAAACGGAAACCCGAAATGTTACAGTATTCCCTACTTTTGGAAATTTCGTCCCGAAATTAGAGATTAAGCCATAACGAAGAGATGCGGGTACTTGGCTTCCATTTGGTCTTTCTGTTCCCAAGTGAACTCAGGACCACGCTTGGATTCCCAACGAACTTTGACAAGCGGAATGCGGCTACTCTTTGTTTCTTTCTCCATATGATCCATGATTTCAACGGGTTTCTCGATCGCGCGCATAGATTCATTAACTTGTACTTCGTCGAGGGGTATGTGGAGGTTCCCCTCGGCTAAGCACTTCTTGAGATTGGAAACATGAAAAGTCGGATGAACATTGGAGAGCTCTTCGGGAAGATTGAGATGATATGCAACTCTACCAACACTTTCAACAATTTCAAATGGCCCAACAAAACGAGGAGATAACTTGTTTCTTTTACCAAAATGAAGTACTCCCTTCCAAGGAGATACTTTGAGGAGAACTCGATCACCAACATTAAACTCAAGGGGCTTACGGTGCTTATCAGCGTAGCTCTGTTGAAGGCTACAAGTGGCAAGAAGATTTTGACGAATAAGAGCAGTCCGGTCGGAAGTTTCTTGAACAAGCTCGGGACCGGTGATTTGCGATTCACCAATCTTGTTCCAACAAATCGGGGGGACGACATTTTCGACCATAGAGAGCTTCAAAGGGAGCCATGCCAATACCAGTGTGAAAACTATTATTGTAGGAAAACTCTACAAGTGGTAAGTGAGTATCCCAATTTCCACCAAAGTCTAGCACACTAGAGCGAAGCATATCTTCGAGCGTTTGAATCGTTCGCTCGGATTGACCATCGGTTTGCGGGTGATAAGCGATGCTTAGATCAATACGGGTACCCAATGCAGTTTGCAATGAATTCCAAAAATGAGAGGTAAACCGACCATCATGATCGGAGATAATGGTCAACAGTGTTCCATGGCGAAAAATGATATTCTTGACATAGAGTTGTGCTAGTTGACTCAAGGAGAACTTTTCTCGAATGGGTATGAAATGAGCCGACTTGGTCAACCAATTAATAATTACCCAAATACTATCGTTGCGGCTTTGAGTAGTGGGGAGTTTGGTGACAAAATCCATAGCTATGTCCTCCCATTTCCAAATGGGGATCGGCGGTTGCTCGAGCAAGCCAAACGGCTTTTGATGCTCGGCTTTGACCTTAGAACAAGTGAGGCATTTAGATACATATAACGCAATATCTTTCTTCATTCCCGGCCACCAAAACATGGGACGAAGATCGGCATACATCTTATCCGCACCGGGATGAATCGAGTATCGTGACTTATGAGCTTCATCAAGGATGAACGTACGAATACCGTCACGATCGGGAACCCATAAACGGTTCAAATAATAAATTAAACCGTTACGTTTGGTTTCAAGTTGGAGTTCGGCGCCACACGACATCTCGTCGTATAAACTTCCTTTGGTGACGGTGACGTGTTAGGCGTCGAAGATATGGTATGGAAGGTCGGATTGCATGGTGACACAATTGAGCAAGACGGATTTAATGTGACTCTTACGACTAAGAGCATCGGCCACGACATTTGCTTTCCCGGGGCGGTAGCGAATCTCGCAATTTTAATCGCTTAACAATTCGGCCCATCATCTTTGTCTCATTTTGAGATCCTTTTGGTCGAATATGTGTTGCAAAATCTTACGATCGGTGAAAACTACACATTTCGTACCATAAAGGTAGTGTCTCCAAATTTTCAAGGCAAGCACGACCGCACCAAGTTCGAGATCGTGCGTTGTGTAATTTTTCTTGTGAACCTTGAGTTGACGCGAAGCGTAAGCAATGACCTTGTCTCGTTGCATAAGAACAAAACCGAGACCTTGGATGGAAGCTTCGCAAAACACAACAAAATCATCGTTGCCTTCGGGAAGAACAAGGATAGGTGCATTGCAAAGCATGTCCTTTAGGGTTTGAAACGATTTTTCATGTTCCGGAACCCATTCATAAACCTTCCCTTTATGGGTTAGTGCTGTAATGGGTGATGCAATCTTTGAAAAGTTGCGGATGAAACGACGGTAATATCCTGCTAAACCAAGAAATGAGCGAACCTCCATTGGAAAGGATAGGGTTTTCCAATTTTTAACAGCCTTGATTTTAGCGGGGTCAACGTGAATACCCTTGTCGTTGACGATGTGGCCCAAGAATTGAACTTGCTTTAGCCAAAATTCGCATTTTGAGAATTTAGAATAAAGTTGTTCTTCTCGCAACAAGTCGAGAATAGCGCGCAAATGATCTTTGTGCTCGTCTTCGGATTTAGAATATATCAAGATGTTGTCGATGAAACCAATCACGAACTTATCGAGGTAGGGTTTACAAACGCGATTCATAAGGTCCATGAAAACGGCTGGAGCATTCAAAGTGCCCATAATGAGTACGGAAGGCGGTCTTGGGTATGTCATCCTCATGGACACGAAGTTGGTGATAACCTGAATGGAGATCAATCTTGGAGAAACAAGCGGATCCTTGGAGTTGATCAAAGAGATCATCGATGCGCGAAAGGGGATAGCGGTTCTTGATAGTAAGCTTATTGAGCTCACGGTAATCGATACACATACTAAGAGTACCATCCTTCTTCTTGACAAACAAAACGGGTGTGCCCCATAGAGACAAACTCGGGCAAATGAAACCCTTGTCCGTGAGTTCTTGGATTTGATTGGAGAGTTCTTGCATCTCGGAGGGTGCAAGACGGTACGGTGCTTTGGCTACGGGGTTTGCTCCAGGTACAAGATAAATACGGAACTCCACTTGACGTATGGGAGGGAGTCCAGAAACGTCTTCGGGAAATACTTCGGGGAAATTGCGAACAATCGGGATGTCTGAAAGTTGCTTTTCTTCGTGGGCCTTTGTAGTGACATGGGCTAAGAAAGTGACATACTTCATGCGCAAATAACGTTGGGCTTCAAGGCACGACATGAGGTTTAGCTTCGAGAATGGTCTTTCTCCGGTGACGTTTAGAATCACGCAACCTTCGATAGGGATACGAATAATCTTCTCGAAACATAGAATTTTGGCACGGTGAAGAGAGAGCCAATCCATACCAATGATGACGTCGAAGCTACCCATTTGCATCAGAATAAGATCAATCGAGAACTTTTGCCCATTAAGGGTGAGCGTGCAATTACGGACAACAGAGTCAATAACGATAGAACTACCGTTAGCTATCTCTACTGTGAATGGCTTAGACAATTTACTACAGGGCACATCAAGTAAGTACTCAAAATCAAAGGAATTGAAACTACTATCGGATACCGAATAAAATAATACCGATGCATGATGCTTGTTAACTAGAAACGTACCGTGCACCACATCGTTTGAGTTTCAGGCTTGGTGAGCATTGATGGTGAAGGCTCGCCCTTGAGTTCCTTGAGGTGCTTGGGTTTGGGAAGTTGAAGCTTGAGGGGTTGGATCTTGGTAGGCTTGCATGATCATGGGTTAATCTTGAGGATTTGGGGGAGGCATGAGTTGGGGTAATTAGGTTGGTAAGTTTGAACTTGGTAGGCTTGGGAGGTGTAGTAGGGTTGTGGAGCAACAAAGGCTTGATGGGCTTGAGCGAGTCGAGGACCCGCGTTGCGGAGGTGTCTTGGATCATCGCAATTATAGCAAGTGGAGCACGAGGGATGGCTCGGTGGGGTTGGTTTGACGGTGCGAACCGCGGTGGAGTGGCTTGCACTTGGGGTGCTTCTCGGCAGTATTGGGTGAGGTGGCCGAGTCGTTGGCAATCGGCGCACACTCGGCAATTGGATTGGGCCGGATGGTGAGGTTGACAAGTGTTGCAATACGGGTGTGGGCCGGTGTATGGTTTCTTGGTTGGAGGGGCTTGTGGGGCTATAACAAAATTTTGTGAATTGGGCTTTCGTTTGTTATTGCGGTAATGAGAGGAGTTGTGGTTGTGGTTGTGTTTGGAGGATTCGGGCTTTGAGGATGTTGGCTTGGACTCTTTTGCGGGCTCGGATGCGGGCTCATCATTGGGCTTTTTGGAACTTTACCGCGTCAAGGTCCCGGCCTTAACGTGGTTTTCAGTGAGGGTACCGGCTAGGGTGATGGCATCATGAAGTTCCTTCGGGTCACGACTAAGGACGGAATCTTGGATTTGCATCGGCAAACTCGAGATGTACTTATCAATGGCACGCTCCAAAGGAGTAACCATATGCGGGATAAGGACGCTCAATTCTTGGAATCGGTTGTTGTAAACGGTATTATCACCCCCCTCCCTCTTGCTTCAAATCCCAGAATTCTTCTTCCAACTTTCGGAGTTCATATTTCGGGCAGAATTGGTCTAACATGAGCTTCTTGAGGTCATCCCATGGCATGGCCATGGCAACCTCAGCCCCAATGTCTTTCTTTTTGCTAGTCCACCAAGTAAGGGCATTCGATTTGAAAACACTTGATGCATACATGGTCTTCTTGTCATCCGGACATGCACAGTGGAGGAACACGCTCTCCATGTGCTCAAACCATTGAAGAAGGGTTGTAGCACCCTCGGTCCCAAAGTAGTCGGTCGGGTTAGCATTGGTGAATTGCTTGATAGTGAAAACATTAGAGTTTGCGGGAACATTAGCGGCATTCACGGCTTGGAGTTGAGAGATGACCATCGGGAGGACTTCCACGATTCCCTTCGTAATGCGAGATGACACGCGACGACTAGAGTTGCTAGCGCGGCGGGTATGGTTGATGAGACGGGAAGACATACTACAAGGATTAAATGTGTAAAATTTATGAGGCTTGGTAAATGTTGTAAATGTATGAGTTTGTATTAGTTGATACTTGTGAATTCTATTTAACAATTTGAGGTTGAGTTTGTGGTTGAGGTTGAGAATGAAGTCATTTATGAGACGTGATTTTATAAGTGTTGACGTAATGAGCAATAATAAATAAAATAAATACATAAGTAAATAAATAAATAGTTATAACATAACTTAAAATTGAAACATGGGGTTTCATTTGTTGGTTAGGATTTCATGAACCACAATGGTTCCTTCCAACGAAATGAAAATATCGAAAACCAAATAAAATTTATTAAAATTTAGTTGTGAAGGGTGTTGAGATAGATGGTTAGAGTACTTCGGGAACCACCCCGTATCTGTGTACTTCACCCAACTATTCAACTAAAACACAATACGGAAAACCGAGTTTAGCCATGTATCACCGTGAATTCGGTTATAAATTAAGGATGTGATCGTCACACGACCACGATACAATAAGGGTAGTAGATTCGTGAACGTTTGGTGTGATACGCTTTGGCCTAACAAGTTTCACACTCACACCTCACCCTCCAGGAAGGCAACCAGGTCTCACGGTTCATCGAGATATATGCGCATTGCACTTCCTTAGGCTCGCAAGCCTTGGTGTCAAGGGATCAGTGTATAGGTGTGCCCCCCCCCTTACAGTTACTATGTATCTGTTACACGAATCATCCTCAAGGAGAGGGGAGGTAAAAGGTTGGAATTCTTAAGGAATTTCCCGATTTAAAAATCGTCCTAAAATTTTGAAAAATGATTTTGAGGCATAGCCTCGGAATAAGTGTGTGCTTTCGTGAACAATTGTATATGATAAACAATTTAAATAAATTAAGCTATGTACAAAAATTTAAACAAATAGGGTGCACGTATAGGAACACGTATAAGGACCCTAAACATGCTACTAGGTCGTTACGTCTAACCACCTATCTTATAGCCTTCGGCTCTGATACCAATCTGTCACACCCCAACCTACGGCGGAATATGCCGGGGCGCGACATAATTGTATCATAGCTCAAAAGAGACTAAAATAAATACACGTGTCAATATCGAAATTATTAAATTTATATTATTCAAACACGTAAAGCACACTCATTGTTTCAAAAGAAATTACAACTAAAAATAATATAAATAAAGTTCATCACTATTCATGCATCCTAAAGTCCAACTACTCTTTGATCCCTTGATTCTTCATCCAATATAGCTACCTGCGCCATGCGGGAAAATACATAGTTTGTCAACATAAAGTTGAGCAAGTAGTCACGGTTTTTGAATACATATAATATAAAAATGACAATTCCTTGCCATAATATGAAATACTACAACTGGCATAACAATAATATAATAATAATATAAAAGTTGTCTTTTCACTCGAATCCCATGGATAACGAGCTACTCCGACGGCGTATGATCATACTAATGAGGATGAGGATGAGGATGAGATACCAACCACCAAAACATAAAAATAAACACATAGTCACATTTGCGCATATAACTAATTGAGCAATATCATATAACGCAAATAGTGGAATTGTAGTAAAAAATTGGTTAACGCATAACGCCCCCAAAATATAAAGCGGTAAAAAGAGGGATGTGAATTACTTACTTTATAGGTGGATTAATGAGGATGAGATAATAATAAAAAAATGAGGATGGACACGTTCAAGCCTTCGAGATACGTCAACAAAGATGTCCTAATTGTTTAACGATAGTATTAATAAACGACGAAAATCTAGTAAGACATAATGATTTGAGATTCGATGGGATATTATTAGTTTCGACGTCATTATTGTGATTTAACCGGTTTGAAAGATTTGGCGTCCTTTAAGATTTTAAATTATTATTTATTATTTAATATTATCATTACTATTAATATTAATAATAATAATAATATTATTATTATTATTATTATCATGTTTATTATTATTATTATTATTTATTATTATTATTATTATTATTATTATTATTATAAATTTTAGTGGAATATTCATAGATGACAAATATTATATATAATCGTGTATATTAACGAAGAGGTTAAACGAAATATATATAGTGAACCTATATATAAAAATATATAATTGGTTTAGAAGGAAACATATTTTGTTATATATATTGTGAACTCATATATAATTTATATATACATATATTATATATATGCGTATATGTTAATCAATAAATCAATAAATGAAGATTCACGATAAGAAACATGTGACTTTGGGGTTCGATTTTGTTAGAATAATGTTTATTTATTGTTATTATAATTATTAAAGAAATTAAACAATGGATTACAAAAAAAAATATTTAAACAGAAGCGGGTCCAGGGAGGGTCGAACCCGCGCCCTGGGCTGGTTCAGGGTCTTAACATAAAACGCACCATCCAACAGGCTGGTGCTTCACTGTAAGGCCCCGTTCCAGGTAACCCTACTTGGGTGTTGGATTTACTCATAAACATAGTTCTAAAATCAGAGTTAATTAAAACTTTCACGGAATAATTTAAAACTTCAAACATCACATTACAAAACATTCGTTCTTGTCTTAAGCATACAAATTGTCTTTTCATAAACATTAATATAAGACGGTCATAACACTTTTTCGTAGATTTCAGTCTCTTTAGCTCATGCCATGTGTCCCTCCTCAAGCCAGCTGTCTCAACCTATTTGCCTGCGTGCATACTAAAAGTCAGCTACGCTGAGTGAGTTCTAGATAATAAAATAGCATACATTACCTTCATATCCTTACCCATACATTTCCGAAGATACGTATTCGTATCTTCCTTACTATTACTTCTTTCATACATTCTTTATGTACATGCATACATACTTACATACTTCCTTTCATAAAACCCTATGGTATACCATAAGCCCTTCTATCTTAAACATTACAGATATTGTAAGAGTCTGGTCCCTAACATTACATATATTATAAGGGTTTGGTCCCTAACATCACAGATAGTATAAGGGTCTGGTCCCTAACATCACAGATATTATAAGGGTCTGGTCCCTAACATCACAGATATTATAAGGGTCTGGTCCCTAACATCACAGATATTATAAGGGTCTAGTGCCAAACATCACAGATATTATAAAGGTCTGGTCCCTGCTGTCTCGAATAACCCTACCACCATACCTGTGTTATGTATGTAATATTCATACATGATCATTCATATAATAATAGCATTCAATACATAGTCATACACGTATCATACAATTACCATTCAAGTATATGTAGTAACTATCACATGGGAGCATGCACACAGCCCCGAAACCATAACAGATAAAGGGAGGGGCGCAAGAACTCACCTGGAATCGGTTTCTCTCCGAGTTAGTAGTATTGCCCTTCCTTAGCTGTGCACGGCTAACTGTGTAACATATTACGAGTGTCAATTATCTGTTACTACTACTTTATACATCTACGTTCATGAAACCCTCAACTAAAGAGGGTCCGGGGGCAGCGCCCCTGCTAGTGGGGTCTAGGGGCGGCATCCCTAGCAGGGTCCAAGCTGCAGAGCCCCTGGCTGGGGTTGAGCTGTCAGGTCAGCTCGGAAAAAATTTATTTTCATTAATAGCCCTTTATCAAAAACGCATCAGAAAATTGAATCGCATGGAAATTCACATGGAATTTCGCATGGAAATTTCGCACGAAATTTCGCTTCGCGTGGCCATTTCGCTTCGCATGGCATGCAATGCGAAATTCTTGGATTTCTCATGGCATGTGATGCGAAGCCCTTTTTCATGCAATTTAGGCCCGATTACCTTATTTTGTTACTTTAAAACCATTTTTACTCCTAGACTCTTCCTTGGAACCCGATTTTACCCTTTTTATAGGTTTTGGGTTGTACCAACTCTATATACCCTGTGTTTTATAAGGTCCAAACAACACCTTTTTGTCCTAAAATGAAACCGTTAACATTCGACCCCTTAAGTTTACATTTTTCTAGCCTCTTACGACCCGACCTATCGTTCTACCAGTTTGCATGTCGAACTTAACCACAACACGTAACCCTCTTTGCCGAACTAACCTTTTGTTCTAGGGTTCGGGTTCAGGTCTGGACCAACTCGTAGATCTGGACGTGTTCTTGTTGTTTAAACGGTGTTTACACACGAGATTCTTCCTTCTTCTTAGCTCGGATTTGGATTCGGGTGTAAAAGAGATTATGTGTGTGTTTCTTGTGTGTGGGTGTGTTTGTATGTTTAGAAAGAAAAGAGAAAGAGTGGGGAAGTGGTTGATATTTATAGGGGGCTATGGGCACCACCACCCACTCTCAATTCCAAATCCAATATTATCCAAACACTATCACACAATTAAATAAACGACACACGGTTAATAACAAATCCTCTTGTTATTTAATATTCTCAAAATACGGATGTTACATTCACTTTGTGTTTCATACCAGCTCTTAAAATATTTAACCAGATACAACCCAGTACCCAGATTCCACTACAAACCCTAGAATTTGATTTGCTTAATCCGCTCATTGATTGGTTAAATTGAGTTAGGGTTAACATTTACTGATTAAAGACGAATCAAGAGCATAATTTAATTACCCATAATGATCACGAAAAGAGGGGTCACGGAGGATTATTCTTCACGGCTCAAACTCGAATTTGTTAAGGGTCTGGACGGCCTTGTTAATTGTAATTAGGTTAGGGGTTATTGTCGTGATGACGAGAGGGTTGTGTGGTAGGATTTAATTGATTTTTAATCAGTATTTATAGTGAGTAAAGAACATTTAGGCCGCGGCTCGAATTATGGTTAATTAGCTGTCGATTTTGATTTGTTTTCCCAATTTAGAGTGTCGGTAGGATCGATTTTAGTTAATAAACGATTTGGTGAAATCAATTTCTTGATTATATCCGAGAATTAAGTTCAAGAAAAGTGGGAGGGGGGGCATCGGTGACGTAAAGAAGGAAGGAAGAAAAGGAATATTTTATTATTATAATAGTTTGAATAACCTTTGCGGATTGGCCCTTCATCTCTGTTCATGGTGCAACAATGGTAAATTGTAAGTTCAAAGGGGGTTTATTGCACATTCTTGATAGTTTAATAAATACAAACCGGGTCAGGTAAACGATTACATAAACAAGAAACGGAAACCCAAAATGTTACACTAGACACATAAACAACCAACTTAGGCTTTTGAAATTTGTGATTTGGATGTATTATAACCGAGATCTAATTGGCGCTTTGGAACATGCATGTTTGGAATAAAGAATTTTGAGGGTGATATGGAGTTCTATATATAGGGGTGTTTAGAGAAGAGATTAGGATGGATTAGAGATAGAATTTAACTAGGATTTGAATTCAAAATTTGGATAAGGCAAATCTTGGAGATCAATAAAATATTTTAGAAGGTTCTTCTTAATTTGAATTGTGGATATAAATTAATAATGACAAATATTAAATCTAGGCATTCCCGGTTCAACTTGTCACATTAACGATGTATGATAAAATAAACATAGAATCATGTAATTGTGCATATGATAATAATGTTATTAACAAGTAATCTTACTACTTTAGTAAAAGGCTATTTCATTGTGCCACTTGTCAAGCTCTCATCACTAAAAGTCATGCTAGTACATAAATTGTTGAGTTTCAACCAGTTTTTTTTAATTTATAAATTCAGTTATTATTATAACTTGAAAATTCGAAAGGTCATGTTGATACATGAATACTCAAGTTTCAATTCGATTTTCACTACTTACATTAAATTTACATTAAATTTATATATTATTTCAAAAGTTGATATATTTTTCATATGTCAAAGATTATTAGATTATTATTGAAACACGAAAACTCATGAGCATTTCAATTTCGATTTCATGTTTTGCTTCATGCGATATTATTCCTTTATTTATTTTACGATTTATGAGGATTGATTCTGATTTTAGGAATCTTTCATGTAAAGTTTCTTATGATAGATAATACAAATTTTATATTTATGTTCTTTTTCACGTGAATTCTTAACGCTTCCTAGCATGTCTTCTCGTTTTCCTCAACGTTGCCCTCGAAACTCAAACCACAAAACGACAACCCAAATCATCAAGCATTTTGCCATCGCAATCCCGACCATGACAAACCAAGATTCATTACTAACCACAACAATACATTTAAACCTCAAAGCCATACCTAAGTAAATCCAAACCCAACCTGACACTTGGATACTCAAACCTAACCCAACCGAGGTATTTACACGAGAACCCACTCTTTGTATAACATGGACGATTCTCCCACTCCGCTACCGCGATGTTAAAATGTCCCAAATAGTGTTAAGTTCGGCCAACTCATTAACTTTTGCCTCATAACTATACATACTCAACACTACACATTTATTCCCACGACCTGCTACCCAACCATTCATCCCACCCTTCTGTCTTACCTTATGCTCGTACCGGAAGCCTGTTACTATTTTAGAAACTCGAGCACACCCGTAAAACCCTGAAAAACCTAACTCGTTTCCGCTATGCAATAACTTACCATGTTCCTTGTCGTCTTAAAAGTTTATTTTTTTCTGCATCAATGCTTTACCTTTTCAAAGTCATCCACTGTGCTAAATTTAAAATAATAATAATAATAAATAAATAACTATGCCATGCATATCTTCCACTTTTATTTCACTTATAAACACCTTTTACGTAAAAAAAATTCAAATCTCGATTATAAATAGTTAATTAACAAATATATATAAATCCGTATATATATTCACAAGAATATTTCGTTACACGAAGTATAATCAAGATATTTTTTTAAAAGAAATCTCATTTTAACCAAATGGGTTATCCCAAATATTATTTTTATTATTATCCGTACAATCATTACTACTCTACTACTACTACTACTACTATTATTATCATTACTGTTACTATTATTATTATTATTAATATTCCAAAAAGATCTTTAAAATAAGATTATTTTATGATAGATAAAATTTATTATAAATTACTCTTATCACCTTTCACTCAATAATCAGTTTCTTCATACTTGTTAAGTCAGTGAGTCCCCTTAATATAATATACTCACTATAACGGTTATAATATTTGAGGATCCTCCATAATGTTTTCATAAGACACAACCCGACTGAAAATCTTTTAAACTAAAGGGTTTCATAAAGTTTCGCAAACTTTAGTACTTACTAAATGTTCTGGCAAATCATTATTTTTCCTTGAGTTACTAAAGCATCACGTTATTACAATCGATTTTCATAAACTTGAACGAATCTCAAACGATCATTTCTTTTCCTTTCTTTGCCAACGCCAACAAGTTCGGACTAAGAAATCATACTACCGCCCCCATAATAATTTTCATATCGCAACCCATCTTCGAGAAGATAAGCATTGCAAGCTACCTTTTTGTTTTCCCTTCCTTTCTTCTTCATATAGACATATTCTTATGTATATTATTCCGTTTATACATTATCGAAATAACTTTCATGTATCGATTTCTTTCGAAGATCGTTTACGAATTTAACACGGAGTTTGGTTATTCGTTAATTAGATATTTTCATAGATCCTTCATAGTTGCATCGGCTTACTTTTTTTATTTCAGTCTCATGGTCTATAACCGATTTACCCTAACCATAATCGTTTAAGTTGAAATTGGGACCATGCACATGATGAGTTTATAAGTGTTTGTTATACGAATTGTTTTTATTATTTGTTCGGTTTCTATCACACAACGTTTCATTGAATTACCTTATGATCCTTGTTTCATCAAATAAGACTAATGGCTTACTTGAGTTCGAAATTTCAATTAATTATTTTGTTCGCGATTTCAATGTTTCATCAAATTGGGACTAACGTCTTACTTTGATCTTGAAATTTCTATTACTTATTATGTTCGGGATCTCGATGTTTTACCAATTTGAGACCAATGTTTTACTTTGATCTCGAAATTTCAATTATTTTGTTAGTAATCTCAATGTTGCCTTACCCACAATGATATTTTGTTTGAAACTTTCATTTGTTTTACGTATCCAATAACTTAATCTACGTTATATTAAAGTTTCGTTTACTATTCTCGAACCCAATGTCTTACCAACTTATACATTTATATTTTGTTAGCCTGACGCTATTATGTTATTCTTGACTTCATTGTTTTGTTAAAATTTCGCGATAAAGTCTTTCATGAGTTATTCTAGTTATTTTGTGCTATTCAAGAGTTCCACCAATTTTGTTGAATGATTAATAACATCGTTTATTTCATTTAAGCTTCAATAATTTCATTTATTTCGACGTAAGGTTTCGCATGTCCTTGACCTCAAGGACTTGGTTATGTATTCTCATTTTTTTCAATCCTTATAGTTTATTTAAAAGATTTCATATAAGAAATTATTTCATCTTAAAATCCACACAATAGGACGGATTATGTGGACCATCCGACGATAAAGGTAATTATGGGTCGACACGTAATTATCCAAGTTCTCGCATGGAAGACATAATAAGTACGTTGGGTGCAGTAACTCGAAACCTGGAATGATTTTGAAAGACGGGACAAATGCAGCATGATAAGGGCATGGTGAATACGCCGCTGGTACATCCTATATATAAGTGTCCTTGCCATATTCCCATTTGTGGCGTCCTTTCGGGTCATTCAAGGATCGACGTTATTGTTTTTATTTAAATATGTATATAAAAATCGTTAAAACTTTTAAACAACTCCTCATACTAGTTGTTTTCTTATAAAATTTTATTTTTATTTTAATTTCGGGACCAAATTCTCAAAAGTTGTGAATCCTGTAACATTCGTTACTTTTCAAACCCGAAAGCCCGACCCGTTTCGAATTTCTGAATTTTTTGTTTTCAAGTATTTATATATAGATGTATATTTTATAGATTCGTTTGACGTTCATCTTCCGACTCGGTTTATCGTTCAATGTATTTTTGTTTATCATTTACTATTAATATAATATTCCCGATGTTTGATGTTCAATGTCCGTTCGATTTGTATTTCATTGATTCGTTTATAAATCTTGAGTTTTATCGTTTAACCAAGTCACAATCTAATCGGGAATAATTCAAAAACTATCAAAGTATTTAAACTTTTATTACATTTCATAACAACTTTCAAAGTTCAAGGATTAAAATGATATTATACTTTAAGTTTTATGTTAAAGATATCTTGAAAGTTCAGGGGGTAATCATGCAAATTTAGTTAAATTATAATATTAAAATAATCAACCCAGCCCCACCCTCCCCCAACCCTCGTTTTTCCGGCGACGGCCGCCGTCCGGCGAGCCCGCATCTCCAGCAGCCTCCAAACCCCCCTAAATATCGTTCTTTGACCGATTTTTATGCATAACGAACTTTGTCAATAATAACTAATCGTAATCAACTTATTAATTGCATTATATAGATGCCAAAACGTAAAATCTAATCCCGTAATCACCGCCGGATTGCCGGCCAAATCAGTTATACCCAATTAACGCGTATACGCTCCTGTAACTAGTATAAATACGGACCTAGGACCAAGCCAAACTCGCTCACATCCTTCTTTCACTCTCAATCTCTCTTATTTGACTGTAATATGAACCTGAAGACCCGTCTCCGGCGAAGCTCCGGCCACCGTCGTTCACCGTCGATAAGTAACTATACCAGGTAATGATTATATGATTTGATTCGCTTTTCTTCAGTTAACAAAACCCCTAACTCTAATTGACCAAACTCAGAACGGATTTACATAATTAAATTGCTAGGGTTTATGTAGAAGATGATGAGCAGGTTATATGATTTATATAAAATTAATTCCATACTATTATCAAATGTGTTGGCTGGTTCATTGGTTAGTCTCTTTGGTAGTGGAAAGCAGGACCCAGGTTCGAAACCCACCCGGGTCAGATCATTTTAATGTTCATTTTTTTTCTTTCTATTTTTTTAAACCTTTATTTCATTCTTTTTATTAAATCAAATAAATTGTTAAAATTATTATAAATTTGTAAAATTCTTTTTAACTAAACAAAATTTATTATAAATTAAATTTTGTCATTTTCATCTAAAATCCGAACTTTTAATATTCGTTAAAGTTTCTTTAAATATGTTATTATTAATTATTAATTTCGTTTCGTTAATCTTTATAATACATCAACGTAGTCGTTTTTGAGATAAAACTTGTACCCTTAAAATCCGTATCCCATAAATATTAAAGTTCACTTATTAACAATAAATTATTAATTAAATAATATGTAAATAAGATATTTCGTTAAATCATTTAAAATTTGTTTATATAATGATTCGTTAACGTTAACCTGTCAATTTTAATTTGTTAATTTAAATTCGTTCGTTGAACTTTAATTCGTTAACTTTTAAACCATTAAACCTTGATTCGGTAATGTTAATTCATAATTCGTTAAACTTTATTTCGTTAACTTAAAAACTCGTTATCTTTCTAATTCATTAATTTTAATTAAATAACTTAGTTATAATTGTTCGATATAAATTCTCATTTAAACCTGTACAACGTAATATCGCAACTCCCACGTTAGTGTTAAAAGTATAATATTAAAATATTCCACGCATTAAGATAATAAAATATATAACGCGACATCTTTAAAGCTAAATAATTAAACCGCATAATCCTATTAATTAATCCTTAAATATTTGTATTTATTCTGTTTATAGTTCGAGAAGTTTGATCGTTTCGGATTCTTTAAAGTACTTTCGGTTGCTTCGGTTTCGTTATTGTGCTTACGCTTTATATTTCAAGTTATCTTCGATTTCGAGGTGAGTTTCTCACAACCCTTTTCAAAACGTTTTCATATTTTGGAGTGGCATATGTATCTGTATTAAAATTCAAGTGTTATTACTTTTATTACAAAACTACAATTCGTATATGGACTTGTGTGTTACTTATATTACTTGCACAAATATTACTTGCACGATTGAGAAGCCTCATTAAGTATGATCATACACCCCCCTTTGCACTCCGGTCCATTTGTATCGAGTGGAAAAGGGCCTCATTATCCAAGTACGTTGGTTGTTACCAATTGGAAAGGACCTTACTTGCGCGATTACCTAAGTACGTTGGTTGTTACCAACTGGAAAGGGACTTACTTGCTCGTTTATCACTTGTCCATGAATTTTATGGTTTTTATGTACGTACTTAAACTGTGGAAAGCTCACCAGCTATGTTCATAGTTGACTTTATTTTATACATATGTTACAGGTATAAAGATACGAGGATGAAAATTAGAAGACACATAGCATGCCTATAGGATATCCAAAGAACAACCTAGCATTTGTTTATTTATTTGTTACAACTTGTATTATTTGATAAACTTGTGTTACATGAAGATTTAAATGAAATAATGTTATTATGGTCACCTAATAGTGTCACGTGTGTTTGAGCAATCTGTATGTCACACTCGGGCGTTTCCGCTTTAGCCGGGGTGTTACATGTCAATCTCATAGCCATTCTCACATTTTTTTCAACCCATTTCAATATATAGTCCTTATTCTTTAAGTCATTTCAGTATATGAATTCAATATTTTTATAAAATGTAAATCATAACCGATTCATTGATTAGCAGATGATCTCAAATGACATCATATTAATTAATTATAACGTATGATATTTTATGTGCATGGATATTAATTAATTAACCGTATAATACACGGGCATCAAACTAGTAAATAATATATGATTCCATAATATTACAGATGGTGAACTAATACACGAACTTTATTAAATACAAAGTATAATCGACTAGCGATTGCATGCATGGAAATGGATAGATGTTACAAGAGATGCCACCATCACATTCCATTAGTGTCATTACCTCCAGGGAGCCAATGAAATAGCCAAAGATGTCAGCGCTATTCCATACCTCTGCAAATACCACAAGAAAAGTAATGATACGCAGAGATGCACAAAACGGTTACCTGATTTTTAAAATACTGGTTATTAAACGAACCGGTGTTCGTATCTTGAAAACACAACCTATCAAACATGTGAAAAACCAAAAAGCGGTAAAAACCAAAAAAAATCGGCGGTTGTGATTAACCGATTCAATGCTCAATACTCAATACTCAAAGCCAATTAGGAACAGCCGGTTAGAATCGGATTGGGATCAGTTTTTGTGCTAGCAGTTGAAATTGGGTTAGGCTAATAACCTATTCTGGTTCGGAAATTGGATTTTGTTTTTCACCACAACAGTAGGCTATCTCACTTCACACTCTGAATTCTGAAGAATAGGGTTTACTATGAGAGATTGCTAACCATGCCGTCGGAAAGGAGTACTTGAGGAACGGATCAAGCCAAGATTAATGTAACATATCTTCTTAGTTTTGAGTTTATCCTTCATATCTTTTTGAAACTGAAATATATTCATATGAATCCTTGTTGCGGTGACTATTTCCAAATTAATTTCCAATTTCCACCGAGCTTGTGACAAGTTACTGACCAATCATTTAGTGTAATTGCAAACTTACATGGAATCTGAAGTCTTCTCTAGATACTTACGGTCTATGCGAATTTTTTTGTAATTCTAGGTGTTGTAAGAGACCTTTTTGTATTTGTAGATGGTTTATTTTATTTTTTGTAAAACTAGATAACTTGCAAGGGGGTTGCGAGTTTAACCACAAATTATAAACTCGCAATAGGGGGCAGCGAGTTTAAAGAAAATCTGACAAACCTTTTAAACTCGCAAGGGGGGGGGGAGGGGGGCAACGAGGTTTGAATATATCAAATCACCTTCCGAAATTACCCATGTTTTTATTCCATGTGCAAATGTTTAGAGTATGAATCTTACAACCCATTCACAAATCATATCTTTTTTATTCCCTCCATGTGTTTTATATATCAAATCAATCCTCACGTTGGTGTTGAATGAAATATAGGTCCAGTTAAGAAAAGCATAGTCAGTGGCGGAGCTACATAGTGCCACCAGGTTCGGTATTCTTTTTTGATTTTATATATAACATATTGTATTGAATTAACGAGTGAAACTAGTATCATTTTAAAAAGATATTTGAACCCATTAATTATTAAAAAAATTAGTAATCGATATTTTTTTATAAAGTCTAAAAAAGTTTTAAAATAACTATAAAATTACTAATAAACATTATAAATGAACCGGTAATAACTGATATATATATATATATATATATATATATATATATATATATATATATATATATATAACCCCAATATTGTGATAGAAAAACAAAATGAATAAACAAATAAATATATAAATAATGTTTAAGATAAATAAGAATTTATATGAGAAGTTGGTTAGTTTTATATGTGAACTAGCATCATGCCCTCGCGTTGCGGTGGGGGCGTAAAATCATGTCAAGTAGCATCCATGCCACACCACCACCAGCGACCACAAACACCGAAAAAAACTTGTATAAAGAAAGAAATAAAAATAAAAAAAAATTAAACCGAACGAACCATAGACGTAAAACGTTGAACCACGCACGCGAAACGTAAAACATAAAAAAAATAACTAAGTCGATCTAGGAGCTGCGTGTTACGACGGGTACGTGAAAGAGGAAAAATAAGCATAATAACGTTTAATCACACATACATTGCGATGTGTTAACTCGCAAAATTTAGACCAAAACGTAAAACGTAACATTTGTAAAAAGTAAAAATATAGTGGACCAAAGTTGAAAGTTAAAAGTCTTGGGATTAAATTGTAAAAGAGGTTAAAGTGTTGGGTTAAAAGTAAAGTATTATTAGATAAAAAAAATGAAAAAGAAAAACTAAAAGTGAGTACAACCTACTAAGCCTGAGGTACAACTCATAATGCATACTTAAGTTGCTAATTGTATATATATATATATATATATATATATGATGTTGGGTTGGTTTTACACATCCAAGGAAAAAAATAAATAATAATAATAATAAATAAATAAACTTATAAAAGATAGGCATTCAAAGATTTAAATCAATTTAATATTATCATATATGTTCTTTTGATTCGCAAATCCTCATCCAGTTTGTTTTCAAACATCGGGGGATTATATGAAAACTTGGAAGCCATCGTCTTTCAATCAACTATCACATATTTAAACCCCTGGATCCCTAAACGAACTCCATCGAACCCTACCATCTCACCTATAATATTCCGTGACCTATTCTGTTCCAACTATCAACGGCTGCCGGAGACAACTATCACCATCGTAGACGTTGCTGAACTTGCCGGAAATCATCAGCACCACCAGTACCGCCGCTCGACTAAAACTCGTCGTAAATCACCACCGATCTTTACTGCTGTCCTCTGTCACCGTTCGAGCACCGCCACAGTCCACAGATATTCGTCGACGCCACCACTTCCCTGTAACTCGCCGGAAAGTCGACACCCGATCAGTCGTCGTGTCTCTCGCTTCCACCGTCTGTTACAACCACCACGTGCAGCCTCCGCGTACCGCTGCCGCGTACCATCACTGTTGCTCACCATTTGACGTCTTGTTCCGTTATTCAGACACCGTCACACGCTCGTAGTCTCTTACCGCTCTCGCTCTATTACACGTCCTGTTTTGTCGGCTTGTGAGGACGTGCGAACAACTTAGAGTTTTTCTTATTTGGTCTTGCTTTGTTTCGCTTATTTGATTAAGGTACGGTTTCTGTTTTGTTTCCTCTTAGTATTATTTTTATTCCATTACTTTGTGGTACGGTTTCCGGTTTCCGGTTTCTTTCACTCATAATATTAATTCCAATCTGTTACTTTGTAGTTCGGACTTTTGGTATTTTATATTTAATACCCCACAATTGTCTCTATTGATATGACCCAATTGGCCTTTGGACATTTTATGCGTCGTCGTCGTCTCATTATTATTTAGTTTTGTTTTATTTAGATCCATTTGATCAAAGTTCTGGTTAGTGAGTCTTCTGCATGCAATAGACCTTATAAACTTGTACTCATTATTGCATGTTCTTATGGATAATAATATGAATTTTTATTATTATGTTATATGGTAGTTATGCTGTCTTTCACGTTTAGTACTCTGTTACCCGAGCACAACACTTTTCGTGATAGTGTGTTTTAAAAGTTCACGGCGTCTCTAACTAGTACTTTGGTAGTGCTTTGGCCGTTTAGAAGCGTATGGATCGATCCTAGTTTAGTTATATGTTACACGTTATATGTTATAAGTTATATGTTTCGGCTCTGGGTACTCCTTTAATTACGCTACTTATTTTAATATCTCTTGTCGTGTAAAGTTAATCACTGTTATATGTTTAGTAATACGCTTAGTATTGGTTTTAGTCTAGTATTATGTTCATATTTCAGATACTTATTTCAGTTATGATATATTTTGTTTAACTTTCGCTTATTCGTCTTATCGTCATTACTATTGTTCTTTCCGTTACTAGGTAATTTTTGGCTCTGTCGTATTTTCTTTCTTGTGTTTTCCTATTTGTTTACAGGTAATCCTGAACTCGGGGGAGTTAGTGATAAGAGAGACTAATGAAGTTCAAGATTATAAAGAGTTAATTCATTTTGATTTAATAATATGATTTAGGTTGCTTTGATTTATTATAATTTGAATTGTGGCTTTGATTTGATATCTGTAATAGTGACACGTCAACCTGTTCCGAGTTGGGTGTTACATATTTATATATATATATATGTATGTATATATATATGTATTATAAAAATACCTAAAATTATTCTTAAATGGACCAATAATAACCTGTTAATGTTTTAAACATCATACCTAAATAAAATTTAAATAAAAGTTGCGATTGAAAAGAAGTCGTGATTGAAGATGTTATGAGCCGTTTTCAAAACATGAAAGCACGTAGAGAACAGTTATAATATATATAATATCTTTTTTTATATAATATGACTTTGTATATATTGATTGTTGACGACATGCTTTTGTTATGATAGTGATGTTGCATTTTATCTATCTTGCCGACCTAGCCCGACCCATTAGGGTCCGAAAATTTGGCGTCGGAAAAAATTATGCACCAAAAAATCCCAAACCCATAGGAAAAAATGTCTAGCTCCGATGGTGGGTGTAATGTAGTTATATGTTATGTTGGTGAACTTATTTAAAACATATAAGGGATTCTTGTGTGCTAATAAATAAAAGAGGAAACAAAAGATTTTTTATTTTTATTTTTGTTAAAGTTACGGATAAAAGCATTTTGAGAACCTGTGACCACATCTTGTTTTTTTTTTTTTCAAATAATCTCATCATGAGAATTTTTGTTAAGAAAGATCCAATATATCAAACATATGCTAATTAAAACATATACAGGGATAAAAATATGGGTAATTACTGAAAGTGATTTGATGTATTCAAACCTCGCTGTCCTCCCTTGTAAGTTTAAAGTTTTGTCAGATTCTCTTTAAACTCGCAGCCCCCCCATTGCGCGTTTATAATTTGTGGTTAAACTCGCAGCCCCCTTGCGAGTTATCTAGTTTTACAAAAATAAAATAAACCACTTACAAATACAAAAGGGTCTCTTAGACCACCTACAATTACAAAAAATTCAATTGATGCAGGTACATTATTAGCACATAGAATTATATATACATTATAATTTGGAAAGTTTACACAAGACACATATATATTGTTCATTTCAATATGCATCTTTTGTATGTACATTATGCTGATGTATTTGTAAGTTAAAGACCGTATGAGCATAAGCTTTGTTGGACCACACCTTTTCAAGCTTTCTGAAATTGCATAACACGCGTCCCACTATGTTTTATCATTTGTATCCATCTATCTACCTCCACTTTCCATATACCATCTAGAACCTCAGCATTCTCTCTCTGTCCGAGTTCATTTATGAAAAGAAAAAGCAAAGAAAAGAAAGTTTTCTCTTCTTATCTTTTCTTTTGGAATCTTATCTTTCTCTTCAATTTATTTTCCTTCCAAATCTTTTCAATTTGGCCAAATACAAATTCCCTTATTTACTCATCATTTTCTCTTCACTCCCCTCATTTTCTTTCTTTTAATGAAACTCGGAACACATTTTTTAAATTTTGCTTCATTTTTCTTTCTTAAATAAAACTCGGGAACACAACATATTTTTTTCATCCCTTTCATTCTTTAAATGAAACACATGAAACTCGAGAACACAGTGTTCATCTAATCTCTCTCTCTCTCTCTCTCTCTCTCTCTCTCTCTCTTTTGTTTCAAAGATTAGATGTGTAACAACTCCAAAAATAGGGCAAGAAATTTTTTTAAAAGAAAAGAAACTTATAATTAGATACCGAGTTTGATGTTTATTAAATAGTCGAAGCGAATCATATATTGAAGTACTTGGCCTGAACCGTAGAGACTACAGGTAATGGGCTCGACCCAATGATTATGTAGAACCCAATAGAGATAGAGATAAACCCGATAATAATACCATAAATTATAGCATGGGTTTGGCCTAAATCAATCAAGCGAAACCGGGACTCGGTTAACCAAGCGAACCCGATAACTCAAAATATTATATGAATCAATCCATAAACATATCACTTTACCGAATATCCAAAATATATATAGAAAAAAAAACATCGAATGATTACATATCACCACACGGTCACCAAAGCAAACGGGGCGAAACGAGAACTGAATACCAAGGTTGTGACATATTTTATAATGCCATTTATGGTGACATATTTTGCTTTTGACACTTTTGGTTTCCTCGCGCCTGAAGCTGTGGAGCTACTTACCCGTGTTCAGCGGGTCATGCATAGTAATGTTATGATTCCAAGATCAGAAAATATAGTTTTTAAAAGATTGAGTTTTGCGATTCAAAAAGGGGTAGCGGCGCGGCTTGTTGCCCGCTTGCCTTCTGTTTCGATGTAATCCAAAAGGTCTTTAGTTTATTATTAAAAAACTCTCTTAAGATGATAAAGTAACAAACATAAACATTATATAACTTGTATTATATGAAGAACTCCCTAGCAATTATCAATAAATGGTCATTAAATATCATTAAAAACCCCATCCATTTTATTTTATAAAAATCGTAGCCCCTCCTTTTTGCCATTTAAGTTTTATAAAAACTCATGAAAATATCTTTTATATTTTGTAAAAGACATAAACCCCTTTTTAAAGTCGTATTATTTCTCCTTTGCATTTGACTATAAGTATAATCCTGCTGCCCCAATCAAAACCGCCTCCAATCACCATCGATCAGCACCAATCAAGTTACATGCAATTCTCTTCATCCAATCTTCTGCAGCTGGACCCCTCTCTAATAATCCTCTGCAAGTTCAATCAAAATACATTTACAATCTTCTACCAAACTGTTCTCTGCTTCATCCCTTGAAGAAACAAAGTCAAGAACAACCACCTGGTAATTCAATCTTTATTTTGTTGTTTGATAATCCACTTGTTGATTCCGCTCTCGGATTTATCAGAGAACCAGCAAACCTGAACCACCTAATGGCAAAAGCAGCTTATCAAAATCAGATTTAATATAATAGTTTGTTAACATCTTTAATTATTTAGAAATCTTAACCGGAAACTCGGTCCTTAACCCAAATAAACAAGACGTGAAACTAAACCAGTTAAAATAACCAGAATATGTAGAAAATATTACCAGTTTCCAACTTTAAAGATCACATAATATGCAGCCTCTAAAACTGTGGCTAATTTAAGGCCATTCGATAACTCGTTTACATGAAAACTAGTTTGAAATAGGTGACCTTACTAACTTCTGGACATTTAACAGAAGTTCCAAAAGTTAAACATGCAAATTTAAAACCTCAAACCTGGTAGAGACCAGCCCCAAAGGTTAATATTTAACCGAGTAAGAAAAATCATCCAAACCGACATTTTGGTGACCCATTTGATAAGAAATAAGCCCTGCAACCCGAGTAACAATAGAATATCTTTTTGCAGCCATGAAAATAATATTTTACTGATATACAATCTGATCCGTAACCAAACAGAAACTGAATTTTTATAAGTATAGAGCCTAACCGATAACTCACTTCTTAAATCAAACTAACGGGCCATGAACTAGACCAATTAACTTTGATTATTAACCAGAACACAGATTACATAGCAGGTCATAAACTATAAAAGATTATATAAGGTGCATCCCCAAAACAGTCGCCATGCTCATGGTCTTCCAGTAAATCGTTTAAGGGTAACTAGCTTGAAAACGAAGGCGATATATGACCATATTAACTTCTGGACATCTAACACAATTTCCAGAAGTTAAACGTGTGTATTTCAGTCCTTAAAAACTTGGTATCAATCAGCCCCAAGAGTTAACATTAAACCGTGCGATAAAAACCTTTTAAATCGTCACTTTTGTCACCCGTGCAATTGCGAACCAAACCCAGAAACCTAAGCGATATTATAACACCTTTTTACAACACTAAACACATTATTTTGATAAGCTATAAGCTGGCCCAAAACTGTTTTATGCGAATCATTGTATTAAAGCCAAACTAGAACCCGAACGGGCCAAAAACCGTACTCGTGCTCGTTAGTGCGGCTTTAAAATATTTTTTAGAACCTATGAAATGATAGAACAACTTATTTTTAGGTACTATTACAGGTCCTAACATACTTGATAACCAAATATGATTTTTGTTATAAATGTACCATAAAGGTGCTAACGGGCCCAAACCGAACCAAAGCCATATTTGGCTTCTGAGCATCCCAATATCAGTATAAAACTTTTCGTAAGTCATTACAATGTATTATAACGGGTCCAAAACTGTTTTGTGGTGAAATCCAGATTTTAAGTAATAAATATGGCTAAGGGCATTTTTGGAACAAAAGAAAAATCGATTCTCTCTCAAAAACTAAAAATATAAAAACATGTTTTTAAAGCTGAAAATTATGATCTAAATTGAAAAATATAAGTTATAAAATATTCAAGGATAAGTGGATCTAGAAAAAGGGCCCGTTTGCAAGCTTAAACTCATCGTTTCGTTTAAAACCGACAACGAGCTAACTTTTAAAGATCAAAACACTTAGAAAATATAAACTGTACATTTTTCCAGAAAATTTTATTTAAAATACCTCATTATAATAGTATAAGATATTCTTGATGGATACAACATATCCTTTGTCAAGATTTGGTGTTTAACCGCGAGTTACGGTTGAACCGACCTAAACTGAACAAGCATTTTGAAAAATGCAAAAACATATAGATTCTGAATTTTAGCAGTAAGTATAAGTTTATAAAATCATAATTTGAGTGTTTATTTATTTTGCCTTTAACCCGAATTGTACCGAATTAAACGTTAAACGAAAGTATGAGGACTAAGACCGTACAGCCCCAAATTATTCCGAAATAGTAGACCTTCAAACAACTTACTTTTATAATATATATAGTTCTGGAAAATGAGAAGGTTTGATTTCAAGAGTATTCATTTATATAATCTTACAAGATACTCGTTAAAAACCGACAACATCGGTGATAACCGACATTGTCAATTTTTATAAACTCAAGACATATTGATTCAAACTAAGACCATTAAACCTCCAATATAAATAAATGCATAACCCAAAAGGTCATATGGTAACCCAAAGTCCAACCGAAGGCCCGAGCTTCCTACTAGGCCCGATCTTTCTAAAAGAAGAAGCTTTATCGAAATCTGACCAAGTGAACTAATGCGTCTAATTTTCTTGATACCAGAAATATATAACTAAAGACATAACACCAACATTATAGAACTACATAAACATTAACTTTCCATAAAAGTAAACTTTAATCATCGTGAACCACACACTTTGGCCAGCACTTAGAATTAACTAATACAAAATACCAATATTGAATTTTACTGTATTGTCCAATAACGTATTGCTGATTAATATATGCTAGGCGTACTTGGTGGTTCATAACGTAGTTGCAAGCTCATAGATTGTCTTTCATTTACATATATTGCATACGGACTGAGGTGAGTTTCGTGCTGCCCTTTTTTCTTAAACTTTTTAGGCTGGATACATGCTGGTTTTACTTATGGTGTGATGTTTATCAAGACTTGTTTTCTGCCATGATTTTGTCCCACTTAAACTTACACAATCATTAACTCAGGGAGTGAGCCTAGGGCTCGTATGGATAGTACTATTTGGGAGACCCCCACGCACAGTGACCTATGTTGGGTAAACCACACCGAGGTCTGCGGACCGTTGCGGCATATGACCTAAACCTTTGGATTATTGCTTTGCAGCGTAATAATCAGGGACGGGCGTCGTTCGGTTGTAAGTCTAGGGGAGGCTTATGATCGAATGCAGGATTGATTGTGGACTTGATTGATGTGCACCATACTTTATACTTACGTACACGCAAACTTGCGCGCTATTATAAATTAACCCTTTTATATGTATGTGAGCTACACTCACGAACTCACCAAATTTTTAGTTGATACTTTTTAGCATGTGTTCAGGTACTATGTGGATAGCAATTTTGGATTAACTTTGTAATGAGAATGCCTAAGGATAGAGGCGTGTGCCGAACATGAACAATGATGATTAGATGCCAAGAAGATTAGTGGAATCAACCACGAGATTGTAGAAGTGTCAGAGACAGATAGTTGTGTAGTTATACCTTGTTTTAAATGCATAGTATAAACATTGTACCTTATCTTTATTAATGAAATTTCGCTGCTTACATTGGTACCAATTTGTCCATAAAACGACCAGGGCCCATTTCAGGGTGTGACAAGATGTAAGTTGAATCATCGGATTCTACCGATGATAGTGCACTTGCGGCACAAGAACTACGACCGTTTAGACCTTTCGTAGAGAGAGAAAGAGTGAGAAAAAAGGTTGTTGCCCTGTCGTTTCCGGCGGCTTATCGGCCGTCTATGGCGGCGGTGGCGGATGACGACTTGGTTGGAGCTTGATTACGACTGTTGCCGGGTTCCTAGGCGGCGGCAGTAAGACGGGGATAACCCTCTCTGGTGACTTTGGGTTTTGATCTGATCCTTTTCACATTCGGCTACTTTGATTTTGGGTGAATATGCTTGCTACTGTTTACTTATTGTGACCTCAAATGCGGTGCACATGAGGTGTTGGATGAAATGCATGTTTGTCCTTTTGGGTTTTAGAAGGGCTGTGATGTTTTTCTGAGCCTCTATTGTGAACATTTGTCACATTAGGTACGGTGCACATAAGGTGTTTGATGGAATGGTTTGATGATGCTGCAACACCTTTTGGGTCTACGTAGGGCAATAATGATGATGGATTCTTGGTGTGGCAAGTTAGTGTGTGGACCCTAAGGTTCAAATGAACACAACACTTTTTGATAAACATTGTACTTGGAATAACATTATTGTTGTTGTTATGGTTGCTTAAAGTTTTGGAGAAGGAAGTGTGGTTGCTATGGTTTTGAGACCACACAAAGCTTGGCCATATTTGTGTTCTGTGATGAATAGTGCTTATGACATTTTTTGAAAATGGAACATGACATGAATATTATGACAGTATGTAAAGATTTGCTACTTAAAGATTTATAGTCTTTCCGTAGCCGTGGCGGCTGCTACTTTGTGTTATTTTTCGTTTGTCGTTTGAATTCTTTATCTAGGCTATGATGAGACTCTGTTATTAGGAATGGTGACGTAAGTTGCAACCATAACGGAAATATGAGCCATAACTAATATAATCAACATTTCGTGTTTTTTTTTATAGTTTTGTTATATATTTGTTCTTTTCATTTATGTGAAACAACAAACATTGAAAACTTTTGAATTATTTTGTTATTTTTCAAAGCCATGATGATCAAATTCAAAAAGATTCGTTTGCCTCTCGATCACCATGATCTAAGCTTCGGCTATGATTTCACTGCGGGGGGTCGAAATACTAGTATTATATACATGCAATCTCTTGAGACAAACACGATTAAAACATTGATACTTTAAAAAGTGCATTCATCAAATAATGATTAAGTACATAAAGATTTTTTTAACTATTAAGTGACACTCTTTAAGACCAACTTGATATCTTTTACAAATAGTGGAGAATACAATATCGGGTCTACTTTATTACTTTTAGCATTTTATATAGTTTTCTGCTTTTATATTACACTAATTTGGAATGTAATTAGTGAATCACGAAATATATATATATATTCGATCTTTTTCTCGGTTTTGAGTATCAATTAGTCCTTTGATTAGTTAGCCTTCATAACTTAATTAGAAAAAATGTTACTATTGAACAATAATGCCTAGTGATTTGAGTTATTTGATGTTGCATAGAATGATAAAATTCTCAAGATTCTCATTTCGAAATTCAAAATAATTCATCTTTTCATGTCACTTAGGCAATTATGAGAAGTTTGTTAAATCTCACAAACTGTAAGTCTGAACAACTGATTGTTCAAATTTGCTCTTCGGTTTTCTATTTGACTTTATTGAAATGCTTAATTGGTACATCTTGAAAGAAGTTTACAACGTCAACTTTGACAAGGCCAGCATAAGGAAATATAAGCTCACTTAATAATACTTAGACGACTAAGAGCATTCTCATCCAACCTCTTATATTATGTGAGAGATGTTTTTATAATTTAGAAAGTGATTCAGGGTGTTGTGAGTGAAGAGTTTTTATATTTTAGAAAAAGTAATGATTTTTCTGTATATTTGAAAAGTTACTGTTCATCCTCTAGAATTTTTTAATATATTTTGAAAGTGGTTGTGAGTGAAGGAAAGAGAAAATGTAATGATAAAAGGTATAAAAATTATTATTTAATTGAAATAGAGAGAGAAAATAAAATGAGTTTAAGTGTAATTTTTTGTTTAGAGATGAATGGTGAGATCAGAATGCTCTAAGTACAAGTTGCCTAAACTAAGTAGCAACAAACAGTGTATCCAGCATTTAAAGAACCCAATAAAATACCAAGTTTGTGAAATGAATAGCTTTTAAACTGCTGATCAACATATGAACAACTTTGCTCATACATCGATTAAGGTGTGGTCAATGTCTATGACTACTTCTAAGTATACAATTAAGCATTTTCTCATCATCAAGTCACTATTATGCGTTATACATTAATAGTTAAAATGGAGTGGTTTATGTTTATTTATAATATAAAAAATAAAAACTAAAACATGTATTATTATAGAAACCTACCACCACGCAACTTAAAGTAAATAATTATATTTTATTATTTTTTTGAAGAAACACTAAGTGAACCCTGGACAGATTATAGATAATCTGGACAGATTATAGATAATCTGGGGTTAAGTAATGTTTCCCACGGATGAGGTCTAACTGAGAAGGCTGTTCTTCAGGAGACCTGCAAAACAAACACCGTAAGCTCGTCACTGAGAAGGGGGGGGGGTTCCTCCTTGTGACCACCCTCCGGCGTGAGAATCAGACTAGATTGCTCTGAATATAAGTGTATATTAAGAGATTGCTAGATAACTGGGTAGCAGATGATCTTACCATTCCAAGATGTTGGAGTATTTATAGCCGAAACTCTTTGCATCAGGCGTTGGTACGTGGACCCTGCATTCTTAAGTCCGAAGGGCATCATTTTATAACAAAATGTACCATCGGGCGTCCGAAACGCGGTTTTGTCCTGGTCATCTACGGCCATGTGGATTTGATGGTACCCCTTATACGCATCCAAGAAGCATTTAAGGCGAAATGGTGCCAACGAATCCACCTTAAGATCAATTTCTGGTAACGGATAACAATCTTTGGGGCATGCTTTGTTCAAATCTTTGAAATCTATGCACATGCGCCATTGTTTGTCATTCTTCGGTACCATTACGGGATTTGCAACCCATGTTTGATATCTACTAACGCGTATGATGCCTGCGTCAAGGAGTTCCTTGACTTGGGTTCTACACGCGTTAGTTTGTTCAGGCCCCATTACTCTGCGCTTTTGTACGACTGGCGTAACAGCCTGATCGCACTTGAGCTTATGCTCCGCCTTACTTCGGGGTACACCAGTCATATCAGCTGGTGTCCACGCAAAGATGTCAGCGTTTTTCTGCAGTAGGCGTTTGAGTAAGGTGCGGGTGGGATCAACGATTGTTGGTCCAATGGTAACGGCCTGGTCGGGGTATTTGCCATTGAAGGCCCATTTTTCCGGTTCGGTGATGGTTGGTTTAGCCATCTTTGGTTTGGGTTTAGATGAGACAGATGCGATGCATACCTGGGGAATGCCAGTGATCATCGCCACACCCTCAGCTGTTGGCCATCCCATCATGCCGTGGACTGAAGATACCACGGCGTTGAATCTTGCCATCCCGTCTCTCCCGAAGAGGATGTCGTATGTGTGGTGTGGCTTCCTCATCACGACGAAGTCCACATCCTCTGTGCGGGAGTGTTTTCCATCTGTAAGAGTGACGGGGAAAGATAGGATACCCAGGGGGGTTTCTGTACTGCCGTCAAACCCTTCCATTGAAGCGTAGACCGTTTCCAGGCGTTCTTTGTCTTCATCATCCAGCTTGTCAAAGAACTGCCTGTACATCACTGTTGACGAAGCGCCGTTGTCAACAAGAGTGCGGGTAGTGATGTAATGCCCCAGCTGGCTTTTGATGACGATGGGGCCATCTTTGCTGGGGCCTCCTGGCACTCGCGGGAAGCGTACCTCAGCTTCCTTCCACGCGCATGGTTCTGTCGCTCGTCTTTTTCTTCCTGCGACTTTGCCATGGACCATGTTGATGCTGATGTCGACGGGCTTTCGTCCGTTACCTCTGTACCGGTTGTCATTTCTTCCTCCCTTCCTGATTGATGCCACGAGATGTGCAAGTCTTCCATCCTTCACAAATGTCTCAACAATATCCTTCAGGGATGTGCATTCTTCAGTACCATGACCCTTTGTCCCGTGGAAATCACAGGATTTGCTTTGATCCGCATTAGGTTTCTGCCGGATCAATGGGGCTTTTGGCCATGGCAATTTTTCCGTGGCAAATATCTCCGTGACGCTCTTGGTGAGTGGCGTCCACCGGTGTTTTCGGTTTGAAGGGTGTGTGTTGTCCCTTCCGCCAACAAGAGGGCGAGAGCTGGATGAGGTGTCAAAGTTTACCCTTGACTGCCAAATACCTAGCCGCCTCTTTTTGTTCTGTCGGGCGATCCTAACGTTGTTCTCCCTTGTCCTCTGCGTGTAGAGGTGAGTACTCTGGGGAAGATCTCTTCCCAGCTGCTTCTCTGTCTCGGCAAAGCGCTTGGCTGCCGTCATGATGGCATCCCATGTGGATGGCATGCCGTCCTTACCCGTTAATGTGCGGATAAGCTCTGGGTACTCGGCTCCCTGGATGAAAGCGGCGCGAACGAGATCTTCACTTACGTTGCCCAGACTCAGTTTCTTGGAGTTGAAGCGGGTGATGAAGTCTAGTAAAGATTCATCCTCCTCTCTCACGCAGTTGAGGATCGTCCACTGCTCTTCAGTGTACTTCCTCTGTTGGCTAAAGTGCTGGCTGAACTTGTTCTGAAAGTCCGCCCAGTCATATATGTGGTGGATCGGTAAACGATCGAACCATGCCCTGGCCGCTCCGACCAGAGTCATCTGGAACATGTAGCACCACGTGGGTTCCGTCCAGTTGCTGACGGTAGCCCCCGCAATGAACCTGTTCAAATGGTCGTCTGGGTCGGATAGACCATCATAAGTGCCAATGTTGGACATCTGTTTGGCACTTCTAGGGGCGATTGCTTCCGCAATGTCCCTTGCGAATTTTGATTTTCCTGCATTTGTAGCAGTTGGTCTAAAGGTTTTGGAGAAGTCACGCGGGTTTCTCTCCGCGATTGGTTGAAAAGCTTCCCCAAAATTCCTTTTTGGTTGGACGTCCGTTTCCTTACGCTTCCCTTTCGCCTTATGGCGAGGGTTCGCGTCGGTATCGGACTCCAACTCGTCTGAGTACTCGCAGTCACTGCTCATATTGAGGTGTTGGCGAGTACTGCCGAATTCGTCAGCCTGTTGAGCTGAACGCAAGCGTTCATCAAATTCGGCTTGGAATTCTCTTTGTCGTGCTTCGGCCCACGCCTTCACTTGATCTAGTGTTTGGCGAGGGGCCCTTGTTCGTTTTTCCAACTGGGTGTCGGTGAACCCCAGTGGAATATTTACTACACTTGCTCCGGCCTTGGTGGTCGGAGTAGTGTTCGTAAGGATTGTATAACCGCCGGTGTTCCCCCCAGTTGCTGGGGTTGTTACCGGGGTTTCTTGGTCGGTTACTGGCCTTTGGACCGGAGTAACGTTAACCATTTCTTCAGAAATTGTGAAAAAACTAAAATAGTTTTAGCTTTTATGCACGGATGGCGCCAATGAAGAAACACTAAGTGAACCCTGGACAGATTATAGATAATCTGGACAGATTATAGATAATCTGGGGGTTAAGTAATGTTTCCCACGGATGAGGTCTAACTGAGAAGGCTGTTCTTCAGGAGACCTGCAAAACAAACACCGTAAGCTCGTCACTGAGAAGGGGGGGGGGGGGTTCCTCCTTGTGACCACCCTCCGGCGTGAGAATCAGACTAGATTGCTCTGAATATAAGTGTATATTAAGAGATTGCTAGATAACTGGGTAGCAGATGATCTTACCATTCCAAGATGTTGGAGTATTTATAGCCGAAGGTAGGTTAGAAGGTATAGCCGGCTGAATAGTATTCCTGTTCTACCAACAGTGGACTATGCACAGGCCATACTGGTTGGTGGATAGGTTACGGCCAACAGTAACTATGTCGGCTGCACTATTCCTCCAACTGTAGATTATGCACGTCCTACCTACTGTGGATTATACGCAGGCCATGCTGGTTGGTGAATAGGTTACGGCCAACAGTAACACTATTTCACCAACTGTAGGCTGCGTATGCCCTGCAGTAAGGGTTGGTGAGTAGGCAGCGGCTAATAGTGAAACAGTACTAGAGGGTGCTCCTCCTCGTACTGTTGTCGGTGAGCTGTCACCCTGTGATTGGCTCATGGGCTGTTCTGGTCAGATTGTCTGTCCTATCCATACCTTGGTAGGTATAGTACAGAAGATCTTTCAGAATCATACGGACTGGCTCATTTTGGCGGGATTGTTCCCGTCTTGCTCATTCCTTCATGTGACTACTGAAGTATCTATTGTCTTGTGCGTGTAGCCCTGCTGTCTGCGGGTAGCCTTCCCTGATGGCTTGTATCCGCAACTGCGGGAACAGGCGGGGTACTTCACCATTGGGAGGCTTTCCCTGCGTGTACAGCTTGCGTACTGCGCGTAAGGTTCTCTGAGCATGGTGGGTCCTGCGGAAGCAGATGGCCTTTGCGCAGACGTCCCTGTTCAAGGTGAGTCTTGCGGGACCAACTGGGCTCTGCTGGGACCTACCTCTTCATTTTTCATTCTAATAAAATATATAAGAAGCATTAAATTAAAATTTGGATAAGAATTATTTGGTAGAAAATATGAAATGGAGAGAGAGAATCGGGAGTGTGATTAAGATGTGCTAAAATTATACACTATGAATAGAGAAAAAGAACGGATTTTGGTATATATTTTTTTTATGTTATTCTCAATAAGACGATGTTACATTTTTAAAAGGGAAAATCGAGTAGAATAGTAACCAACTTTCAAAAGTGTTTCAATCAGGTCACTGATGCATATTTTTCTCAAATCGGGTCACTAAATCTTCAAATCAAGTCTCACCGATTTTTTTGTGCGTTAAGAAAGAAATAGAGGATAAGACGTGGGCGACGGAATTTGCAATATATGTAGTTAAATTTAAAAAATTTAAAAAACATTAATTATATTAAAATTTAAAAATAAAATTCAGGTCGTCACTCAACGTCAACTTCAAAAAAAAGATAAAAAGATTTCTTATGTGAAACAAAAGAAAAGGCTAGAAAAACATGTTAAAACTTTTAATTTAATCAAATATGAAAGTTGGGTAACTTAATTGGAACACTTTTTAAAATTCAATGACCTAATTAGAACAGTTTTGAAAGTTGGTTAGTATTCTATGAAGTTTTAAAATTATAAGTTTTATTTATAAAAGAAAAGTGATGAACAATAAGAGGTAATATGTGTTAAGGTTATTTTTTTGTATATTTAAAAAAAAAACCAATAAACTAATACCGAACCAAAGTTGGGTTGGTTGGTGTCTTAATAGTTATTTCCATTTCTTTAAGGCTACTGGTTATTCACACACTTTTTGACTTATTCACACACCTTTGGACTACATATGATCGTATAGCTGCCATATGATCGTATAGGAATGCAGATTTGTCAGCTTTTCGCAGCCTTTGATCGGCTGTCGTCCAGGAACATTCCATACGATAGTATGACAGCTATACGATCATATGAGGGTTTTTTTTTTTGTTTTTAAACAACCGACAACTTTGACGACCGTATGAACTTTGGGTATAACTTTTAAGAAATTATAACTTTGAAGATGTGTGTTTTAACTACCCTTTTAATATTCAGAATTTTGGGTATAACTTTTTTGTAAAATTATAACTTAGAAAAAAAGGCTTAAACTTTTATAATGCGTAACTAAATGCATTACATATTAAAACCGGGAGAATATTATATCACGTTCGGAATACCATTACGTAAAACGAGGGTAAGCATGTACGGAATACCAGATTTCCTTTAACAATCATATCCGTATACTATCACAAATCTAAACACATCCGGCTCAATTAATTCTTTTTTTTTTTCCATACGATCGTATGGGAGTCATACTATCGTATGACTTCCAGTCAAAACTTCGTACGTCAGTGTACCTTTGTCACGTCGGGCTCCATAAGATCGTATAACTCCTATATGATCGTATTTAGGGTGTATGAGTTTTGAGAGATGGTGTATGAATATCATAACCCTTCTTTAATCTTGTTGCAACCAACCGACTGATCCAAAGTACTTCGATGGGAGTAGTGGCGGCTGCCATGCCATTGAAAAATCTCATATTGATCATGGATATGAAAGATGTAAGTTCATATGAAAGACTGAACCTTAAATACCACCAACCAGCTGGTACTAGATTTAATGAACTTACAGAAAGTCTCCACCCGGTAATCACAAAGAGGCAGCTTGTTACGTTGCTTCAATAAGGAACACATGATGTGTTATATTAACAGATGTAACGCAATATAGATGACATGATGTTTTTTCCACGTCACCATCATCGATCGTCACATTATTATATATAACTTTTGTAACTTTTGATACACCAAGGACACAACATACTTGAAGATTATATGGTTATAAGATCCCGTTTTTTAGGGTAAACAACCAACAACGGCAATCACATAGATTAACCTGGATTCCTAAATTTTCTTTCTTTTTTCTTTTTCTTTTTGATTTTGTGTTTATATTCATGTTCATGTTCATGTTATGAACGTTGTCTTGCATGGGATTTGCTTTTATACAAGGATGGGAGGCATTCGAAAAGCATGCAAATCATTTTTCTCCAAACACCATTTTGGCAAGAAATCACACCGCAAAGACCAACGGAAACACCCGCAGGTTCCATTTCCATTTCGTTTCTTGCCGAACAAGAAACAACCTTTTTACGCGTTTATCTTTTAAGTTTATAATCAAAAATACAAAACCGGATGCCATTGTAAATCGTTTTATCTGCCATTTCCCTTCTGTTAGGTTGATGTAAATGACAACAGAGATGGAGATGATGATGAAACACAAGATGTTACTTCCCCTAAAGTCACTATGCCACAGCTTTCGAGAACCGCAAGCTCGGGTTGTCTGCCTATGTGTCGGTCCAAATCAACAAGCCAAAGAAGAAGCAAGACCCCAGGCCGTCTCCGGCCCGTGAATAGTTTGCTAAGAAGTTTTAGCAGGAAGAACATGGAGTCAAACTCCTTCCACACTGCCCCTTCTTTCTCCAAAAGAAGCAACTCAACCATTATCTATACCAACGCTAACGGACTCCGAAAACCACCTGATATGGTTAAACGCCTAGAGTGCACCCTCGAAGAATTGTGCTTTGGGTGCATCAAGAAGGTTAATATCCGACGTGACGTGCTTACAAGTGAGGGGTATGAATTCACATGCCTGCTGCTTTTAAGGGTGTTTGGGTCTGTGCTATGAATAAACAAAGTTTATTTTTATTTTTCTTTTTGAAGGCAAATAATACAAGAAGAGGAAGTGCTAACGATAAAAGTGAAGCCGGGATGGAAGAAAGGAACGAAAATCACGTTCGAGGGTATGGGAAACGAGACACCGGGCGCATGTGCAGCTGATATTACTTTCTTAGTAGATGAGAAACCGCACCCGGTTTTCAAACGAAACGGTGACGATTTGGAAGTAAATATTGACCTTCCTTTAGTAGACGCGTTGACTGGTTGCACACTCACCATCCCTTCTCTGGGAGAGCAAGAATCATATTTAACTATCGATGACATAATCATCCCTGGCTACAGAAAAACCATCCCAGGACAAGGCATGCCTTTACCAAAACAAGAAGAAACAAGAGGAAACTTAAACATAATATTCTCAGTTCAGTTTCCACAGCATTTGACACAGGAACAACGATCCGAATGCTTTAATATCTTGCAAGATGCATGTTGATTTCAAACAGTTTTAAGAAGGAATTATAAAAGTGTAGTACACTTATACATTCAGAGAGCTTTTTAAACCTTTTTCACATCTATGAAAAGCCGAAAAGAGTACGAATGATGCCAAATAGACTACCATCCAAAATTGCCTTGAGGAGTCTAAGTTTACCAGGTGTATATGGTGGGTACCTTGCTGGTGCGTCTCCATAAAAGCCTCTGTATAGAACGGCTTTCTTGTGACTAAAAGCATCAAATGAGAATTTACCATGGTATGCCCCCATTCCACTCTCACCGACTCCACCAAATGGTAATGTGTCAACCATAAGCTGCACGTTAAAACCACGAGACGTTAAACATAAGTTATTAAATGAGTTACATATAATGGTAGTTTAGTATAATCTGAGTCGTACGTGTAAGGTGACATCATTAATAACCACACCCCCTGCAGAGACATTGTTAACAAAGTTTTTTTTGAGCTGCTTGTTGTTGGTAAATAGGTATGCAGCAAGCGGTTTTGGTCTTGATCTGATAAACTCAATGCCATCTTCAATTTTTTCAACCTATATAAATCAAAGGAAAGATTAACAACCTATAATTACTTTATAATCTGAACAAAATATCAAATTCTTTTACCGTTACGATAGGAAGTAAAGGACCAAATATCTCATCACTCATAATCAGCGAGTCTTCTGGGGCATCCAGTACAATAGTCGGAGCAATCTTTCTGTAATAGAAGTAGGATTAATTATAGTACAGGTGGCAATAGGGCCGGGTTGGGTAACAAGTAAAATTAGGTAAGTTTTACGTACAAGTCAAAATGGGTCCGGTTATGTTGACTCGGATCACTTATATAAAACTAGTGAGTCAGATATGATTACAAAAAGTATATTATTCGAATAATAAGATAAACTTTTTAGTAAGTAAGATTTAGATGGTTTTATGCCTATGAAATACACTTTCAGTGTTCTTTTACCCATTTGACATGTTTAATTTGACCACTTTTATTACTATGAAACTAACAAGCTGGTAGTAGTAGGACTGTAAGCAAATCGGAAGAACACCCACAGGGCATGTTTGTGTCCGTTTGTTTAACTTTAAACAAATAAACGATTAGACATGAACAGTTAAAAGAACAGGGTTTTCTTGTTCATGCTTGTTTATGTTTGTTCATTAATAGCATAAACAAGCGGTTCACGAACATAAATGAACGAATATAACTGAACATAGATGTACGAATATAAACAACGTAACTAAAAACATGAAATGAAACACCAATCAAAAAACGTGAATCTCAATCTGTTTGGTCTAAAAAATCAATAAAACTAGATTAATAGTAATGGGCCTAACAATTTAAATGTATACATTCTCGAACAAACTTAAATAAACATAAACGAACGAACGAGCATGTGTTCATGTTCGTTTGTTTATTAAATAAACAAACATAAACAAAACTCCCGCTGGTTCGTTTACAAGCCCAGGTAGCAGGAATAAACAAATCTCACCGGTTGTTTTTGTCTGTTTGACCTCCAAGAATGATCTTTCCAGAAATCTTATCATCATCTAGCATCTTTTTCAACCGAGCAAAGTGATTTTCGTGCCCAACTCGAGATATATCTGGTGAGTTCATAGGATCATCCCCAAAAAACTTTTTCACATTATGTTTGAAAGCGTCTATCTGCAGAATGACATTATCAGACAGATTAACTAAGATTTTTTTCTAAATGATAATTTGAATCGTCAAAGAAAGGTATGTACCAACACAGGAGCGTATTGTTTTGTTGTTATTATGTAATCAGGACCGACACAAGCTTGTCCATTGTTGCATCCCCACTTACCTGCAACTATACGCTTCGCTGTCACCTATATTATGCAGATAACAAGTCAAGATAGAAGAAAGTAGATGTCATGTGGGATAGAACTGTATAGGGGGTAGCAAAATGGCTCACTTGCCAAAAGGGGTGTTTTCGTTACAGGTCAAAACAGATGGGTTGACCTAAAATATTCATGTCGAATTTTTTTTATAGATAGTTACAGTGTCATATATAATTACTAAGATTATATTATTTCAATAACAATCTAACTTTGAATGATGTGATTTAGAACTTTTATATGCACATAATACACTTTGGGGGACTTTAAACACATTTAACCTCATTGATTACTTGTTTGCCCCTTAAAAATAAAACATAACCTGGATCAACCCGTTCACAAGTTAACAGGTCCAAATTGCCAGCTGGATTATACAAGCATATGAGTTTGCACGTAAAGAAGAAAGCTCCTTACTGCTAAGTCAATGTTCGAATCAACCAAAACGGGAGATTTGCCTCCAAGTTCTAAAACGACAGGCGTCAGATTCTTGGCAGCAGCAGCCATGACAACTCGTGCTACTCGCCCATTTCCTACAAGGTCGCATTTTTTTGCTTATTTAAATATAATCATGGTTTTAACAGCAATTGTCATTGATTAAAATGTATTGAGATCAGTTGATTTCAGTAGACGGCAAAATAACAAGAAAAACGTAAGAAATCTAGTCTATATTTAAAATCCAAGAAACAAAGAAAGACCTGTATAGAATATCTTATCCCACTTTTGCTCCAAAAGCGCAGTTGTTTCAGGGACAGCACCTTCAACAACTTTAATTGCTGAGTTGTCCAGATATTTTCCTAAAAGTTTTGCCAGCAATGATGACATGGCAGGAGCAAGTTCAGAAGGCTTCAAAACGACAGCATTTCCAGCCGCAATTGCTCCAATCACTGGATCCACAGATAACACTGTTTTTTTTTTTTTTTTTTTTGGGGGGGGGGGTAAATGATCAGCAAACAAACATTGATAAATATATTAACTCAGATATATTATTAACATACATAATGGATAGTTCCATGCTGATATGACCAATACAACACCGAACGGTTCTGGAACTATTTCTGCCGAGGAAGGAAAAGTGCCTAAATTGGTTTTCGCCTGCCGATAAATGTGCATTATGTATTTTCTTTTATCCATTTAAGCCTACATGGAAAGTATTATGTCCCACTTAAATTGCAAACACAATTACCTTTTCTGGTTTCATCCAATCTTTTAATTCCTTCAGGGCCAACTTGCATGAATTCCTTATCATAGCAATCTGCATTATAACGCAATGGATGCAATTCAGTAGGATAAAATGGCCCGTCCAATAATATTCAATTAGCAATCATCAAAGAGCTACGAGACCAAAGTTATGGGTTCTAAAAGAGACTGAAATGATTGTTATAATTACAATGAAGCGGGCAACCTCAATATATAGAAAAAGAAGCCATAAACCATAGAAAACCTAACTTGGGCATACGGGTCATATACTAATAAACCTTAATAATCAAGCATTAATAACTATAATTAACATGGGTGAGGAAAAAGTTGCATAACAATGAAGAGGCAATAAGCATTATAAAAGCAACATATTAACGATCTTGGAAAAAATTCAACTTTTCCATGAGTTTACGACTAAAATAATTACGCTAAAGTAATCACGTAATCTTCTTTAAAATACATGCCCACACACAAGTCAAATGAACTTTTATAGCCAACATAATTCAAAAATAAATTATGCTTAATGCATGTTTTCCACCATTATACTTCTAGAACGAACGATTTTCAAAAGGTCCCCCCTTAATGATGTAGACTGATAAAGATAGTGAACAGATTGCACAATAGGCTGAAATAAGGCTAACTATCATCACAGAATTGGGACTGAATATATTCAATATTGCAACTCTTAATGTAACTATTCCAACTATATTTGGTAGCCTCAATAACTTAAATGAGATCCTTCCTCTTTCTTCAACAAATGCACATTAGCTAATTCGAAAACAATAAATTGCTTCTGTTCAATAAAGAATTTTGAACATAAATGCTGTATCATAAATTAAAAATCTCAACGAACTTATTAATTTTGCTAAAGCTGGATGGTTCGTGTCAATTCAAAAAACCTGACAGTTAAATCACAAACAATCTGCAAATTTTGGCTATACTAGCTAATTCGAAAACAAGAAATTACTTCTGTTCAATAGAGAATTTTGAACATAAATACTGTTTCATAAATTCATAATCTCAACAAACTTATTAACTTTGCTAAAATTAGACGTTTCGTGTCAATTCAAAAAACCTCACTGTTTGTTAAATCACAAACAATCTGCAAAATCTGGCTACACAAAAGTACCACCACAAAAGGAAGACAAAAGTATTCATCAGTATAGAAAACTTAAAAAAAAAAGAAAAAAAAAGCATTTAATGCATTCTCAACTAAAAAAATAAAACAATTAATATGTTAAGGAAACACAACATCAGTGTTGTGACGTTATCCGTACATCATTTCCCCTCACAACATTCTGTCAACGCCATTTTTATACACCTGAATAAAACTGAGTTCAGGAAAGTACAATAGAAATTTAGGTCAAACTTCGATAATCTAAACTCTTCTGTGTCCGACTGTACGGACACACTAACAGATTATTATTATTATTATTATTATTATTATAAAATAACAAATTAAAAAGTTCATAACAACATATAATCGTTAGATCAAAATTAATCAATAACAATACATATGCTGTATCTAATCTAATATAATATAATGAATAATTAAGTATTAAATAAAATGGAATTGAACAGAAAATGAACCTCATGAATGTAAGCCTCCATCTCGTGCTTGCCTAGGTCAGAAAACAGAGCATCGCAAATCTGCTTATCGTTCTCGTCCAGCATCTTCAACAAGCTCTTCAACTGCGACAATCTCCACTCGTGACTCTTCGTTTTTCCGGCGAGAAACGTGCTTCGCAAGTCCTTAACCAGAGAGTTAGCAGCGTCGGAATCAAACACCGCCGTTGCCGTTGAATTTTTCACTTGCTGTTCGTCGGACGCCATTGTTATCAATTATCAATCAATCTGAAAATAATAATCGGAAATCGGCTATTATATTATATTATATTATATTATATACGTGACGTGACGTGACGTGGTGTGATGATGACTGAATAGTGGTTTAGTTTGTTTACCTGTAAATGGAAGAGTGAATATGAAGAAACAAGGATGGATGGATGGATGGATAACGAGCATAGGATAATAAAACTTAAAAGTTGTTTTTCTATTTTTTAACGCCTGCCTGCCTGCTTACCGAATTCGTGGATTTTAGTGGTGATATAGTCAAAAGTAAATTGGTTCTTTTGTATTGTCCACAAACACCAATTGTCAAACTTTTTTTCAAATAATTTTCATTTGATTTAATATTAGGAATTCTTTTTAATAAATAAAAGTTTTAAATGCATATATATATATATATATAGAAAACAATTTATATTCAAGAATAACAGTTTGGTCAAAATGTTCATCTTTTATAAAAGAAAAATGATAACGCGTATGCTTTAAAATAATTTTTAAAAACTGAACTTTCTTATTACTTTTTCTTTTAAATTAATTCTTTTTTTCTTATACGTCAATTTAGTCATATATTATTTCTTAGTTATAAAATATTAAATAACTAGCTAAAGCTAGTGTAGCACAAGGGATAATCCAAATTATAAAATTACAAGTAAAGTAAAAAAATTACATAACGTATATTGAAAAATGTATTACATTTATGCTTGTAACTATACTATGTGTACATAAATTGATTTTATTTATATCACAAAATGATTTTTCGTAAATGAACTTAATAAAAAAAATGCATGTGCAAAAACATACTCGAGAACGCTCATTCGATTAAAAATATCATTCTCAGTATTATATATGTATAATTGAAAGAACTTTGGTTATTGACCAATTTCGAGGAAAAAAGCTTTTCATACAATAATAGTTCTGACTACTACGTTTAAATACAGAAGGAAGTTACCTTTATTGATATATTTATCAATTTACCATCCATAGAAGGAAATGAGAACATTAAATTGTAACTACGAATGTTTTTCAAGAGCTACGTGTTTCTGAGCTACACCGTGAATAAGGTTTTGATAAGTTTCGGGGAGCTTATTGACTTTGCTAAAATGACAACATAAAAAATAACATGTTACCTATTCAATTTTGTGAATATTTTGCTTTATTTGAGCATAGTTTTACGTGGCATGCTTCCCATACAATGTTCTGACCACCGTTGAAGGAAAAGTTAATGCTAATACAAATGCTTCAAATTTGATAAAAGTTAGAAGCATTGATAGGCCTGGGGGTGACATGTCGAAAGTGTTCGCTATCTTTTCTTAAATTTTAATAGTTGAGGGAGAAACAATCAATTTGTCAAATCCCGAACCATTTGATTATTTTCAAAAATACCCTTGAAAATAAATTTAAAACTTGAATCATGTTTAAAATTCTAACTTTCATCCGTTTGACATTTTCAAGCCAACACTTTGAACCCGTAACAAATTTGAAAATAAATATATTTTCATTCTAAAACTTTTAAAAATACTTAGATTTCCCATTTGACTCGTAACAAGTTTGACCCAGATGTAGTTAACTTGTACTAAACAATCTATTTACCAACTTTGACCCATAAAATCAAATTTAAGTTCCACAAGAAACACGAAATAATCCTTGATAATATATATGAAAGTGATTGGTATATATTATCATTACATTTTAACACACACACACACACACACACACATATATATATATAGTTTACTAAATTAATTGAAAAAATAAATTGATAGATTTAAAGCATATCTTTATAATTTATAAATTTATATGACAATTTACAACAATAACAACAACAACAATAATAATAATAATAATAATAGATAAATGAATAATATTTGAAATTATATTCTTTTCAATCTTTAAGTAACATGATTTGCTGTTGATTTTTAAATTTCACCAAGTATTTTGGAATATATAGTAAAATAATATGTTAATATTTATTTTTATAAAAATGTATAGATATAATATAAATATGACGTAAAAGGAAAATGAATAATTATTTATCTATGACATATATTATGGTCAATTAAGATCTTAAAAGAGTTAGTGAGGTTTAACCATAAAGCAACAAATGTCAAAATTATTTTCTTTTATTAGAATATGTAGATGTAGATGTAGATTGTTGTTCTACGATTTACAATGACAACTTTTAGACCATTTTAAAATAAGTTTATATTTTAAATGTTTTTCATCAATCTAATCATATCTATACCAATAATAATAATAATATATGCCCAAAAGTATATGAACGGGGTTTACATTGACTGAAAGCATAAAAACGAGTGACGATACATGTATCGATAATACCGCTAGCGGTACTGATATTGTTCGGTTTGTACCGAACCTTGTATAGCTTACATTAGAAAAAACTCTAATTTGAATAAAACTTCATTCTCAACAAAATTTACACCGGAATGCCAAGAAAAAAAAAACTCTACGGTTCCTAACGACCTCTTATTTTAATATACATAAAAACAATAATTTATTTAATGTTTATATACTCGATTGAAAAATTAATGATAAAATCTTGAAATTGTGAAATGAAGCTCAGCAGGACCAACATCTAAAGCGACGATGTTGCAATTGAAGAGTTTCAGATTCAAGTGAATAGCGGAAGATGGAAGATGGCGACGACGATGTTGGAAGAGGTTTGTGGCGATGGCGCGAGGATGGGAGGCGGTGGTGGCCAATGAAAGTGGAGGAATGTGAGATGCCGAATGGTCAGGTTGGACGATTAGGGTTAATAACCTTCAACATCGTTACCTAAGTTCTCACTCAATTGATTACATAACCGTCCAATTCAATTAATTCCATATTGATTGCAATTTAAGGTTGCCGGATAGTCGGATTTAACCAGATCCCCTGAGACACAGCTCCTACACCCCTTCCTCCTCACGGGTGCAAAACCTCCACCCCTACGCTGTCTCGTTCGATGTTCCAGTATCAGTCTCGGTTTAAAATTCCGAGAATGCGACGTAAGACATTGAAACGTTCTTCTATTGAGAAACTGTCGAGAGCTCACCTCTGGTTTCCTTTAATGGATGCTCCAGCACTCGTACCATTGATAGAAAGGTTTAGGAGCGTTACTCCCAGATGGGCACACCCATTCATCTCAGACATCAAAGACTAATAATATTACTTTGTAAACTAGGAATATAATAAATATCGGACAATAATTGTTGCTCCCCCGTTTTACCGACTAGCAATATCGACCCTTTCCCGCAAATATCAACATAAGACCCATCTCCAAATTTAACTTTGCCACCAACACGTTTATTTAATTCAGAGAAAAAAGATACATTACCCGTCATATTGTTGCTCGCTCCGTTATCCAAATACCACAAGTCTTGTTCGTCCGAACCACCATTGTAATCTTTTGGCATAACCTTCTGTTCATTCAAGTACACTTTTTCTTGAACACACTGCACCATATAGAGGGACGAGTCTTTTTCTTCTGTGTCGGCCAAATTTGCTTGTTTTTCTTTTCTTCGCTCCGAACACCTCGAGACAAAGTGACCAAATTCATCACAACGAAAGCATTGAACTTCCGAGTAATCCTTTTTTAACCTTTCGTTTATCCCCTTCATTGGAGCTTCCTTGTGAACCACGGTTCTGATTGCCACGTCCACTACCACGTCCTCGGTTCGAACCTTTCCTGCGACCCCTACTCGATTTGCGTGAAACCTGCCTTGAACTCGAAGAGGATTCAGAATGATTAAACAAAAGTTTACCTTCTTCAGAACGCAACATGTGTCCTCTGATACGCTCCTCATAAGTCTTTAACCTCCCGAAAACATCCTCAAAACCGACTGTTTTAAGGTCTAATACTTGCTTAAGGGATCCTACAACTTGGATAAACCGGCTCGGTAGGCTTGTGAAGAATTTTTGAACTAGCTTCCTTTCTTCATATGGTTGTCCAAGTGTGGTTGCTTTAGAAGAGACCGGGGTTATTCTCGAGGCATACTCATCAATTGTTTCGGTTTATTTCATCATCAAACCGTCAAATTCACGTATTAACGTATGAAGTCTAGCATCCTTCACACGTTCTGCGCCCATGTTTCTTGACTTTATGGCATCCCACATCTCTTTTGCCAATTTAAAATTACCGATTTGAAGTATCTGTTCCTCGGGAATCGACTGAAACGGAAGCGCCTTTGTGATGTTATTTTTCTTCGCCTCATTAGAGCCCAGGTCAATTACATCCCAAACTCCATGAATCCCAAAAACAACCTCCATGTGCATATCCAACTTGTGTAATTCGTTTTTGTCAAACGCGGACACTGAAACGATCCAGATATCATCTCTTTACCCGTTTGGTTCTCGTCACTCATCTTGTTTCTTCGACTATAAGTCTTCGAAAAAACCCGTGACCTCGATTCAATGGTTCCAACACATGATTCAGTTTATTGTACACAACCAAATCACCTTAAAAAATAATAAAGAATAAAGAAACTTAGCTTCAAAATTCCTCTTGTTTGCTTTGTTAGCTCCTGTCCACACAAACAAATACCTTTTTGTCTTTTATGGTGTTCCTTTTTGGTAGTTCACAGAAACCACCTTTTTGACTTTTACGATCTTTCTTTTTGTGTTCCCCAGGCTCCTACTTCAACAAACAATAAACTTCTTTAACAATCCGCTCTTCTCAGCCGCTACTAAAAGCCTAATTAATTCAAATCCAAATCGATCGCTGCCTACCCTCTGTTCTGATTAAGAAACCCTAAGTCGCGGTTCCTCAATCCACCGGTTGTAGATACAGGTTTCCGATTGAACTCTCTGAATCAGAACTCAGGTTGTCGCTGTTCTGATTAGCTGAACGAACCTTCGACAATTGCAGGTTTCTGATCACCGGAAAAAAGTTCCCTCACGTCGCAGGTTCTGATTCCGGTGGCAGGTGCATGTCGATCGTTGATTGCAGGCTCCGATGAACGCAGGTCCCCTTTGAACGCTCTGATACCAATTAATGGAATTGGTACCCGGTATCGAACACAAACTCAGACACGTTTGTTATTGAGAAACTTCACAAAACTCAATTGTTTAGATTACAATCTCCTAAACCCCAAAGCACGGGTATTTATAATCTAACCTATCACGTTTAGACTACAACTAGGATTGCTAAATAATAGGACCTGATAATTATACTAACAATTAAATCTGAGCACATTTAATTGTTTATAGTTATGCACTCCTTAAATCATGTTACTTTGCCTTACACGCCAAGTAACGCTCTTGACCCGAAATTCCCAATAGTGTCACATAGACGTTATGCCATTTCCACAAAGTTTTCACATGAACCCATATGAAGGCGTGATTTCACTCTTTCAAATGGAACCTAAATTCTTTTCTTTTGTTTGTTAAGAACTTTCTTTTTGTTTTTCCGAAACAAGAAGTTTGAACGTAAATGCATCTCACAACCTAGAACAATTCAAATGGTCATTTCAGTTTTGAATCTTGGAGAATAGGTTCAAGAGACGAGGGAATTAAGGATACCCTCAAAAAGCCTAATTAGTCAATTCGTATGTACTTGAAAATACAATAATTTTGTTAATTTATCACATTCCACAAATGTATGAAAACTATTAGGTCATGATTTTTTATTAAAAAAATTTAATGTTTTTATGTTTTCATACTAACTAGTTGATTACCCACGCGCGCTGCGGTACGGTAGTGGGGGTTTTTCATATTAATTATGTTCATTACCGTAGTGGTATGAAAATGCGCTTACTAAGAGTTTTATAAGCCTAAAACAACATTTAAAATTATGCTTAGGTGTGGGATGTAAGAAAATGTAAAATCACCATTCATAAAGTTTGAGAGTGTCCTTTATAGTAAAATCATCCAAAGTTTGGGAGATGAGTTTAACTTATCTACTCTTTAGTAAGCGGTGTTAGAATGCCTTCAGATTCCCTATGCTCAAGATTCTTGACCGTCATCCCCATAGAAGGGTTATGGCAGCACATGTCAGCAGTGGAGTATCGAGCCATTCTTTATAAATACCGTCTAATAATCTCATTATTCCCGGTTGATGAGCCATGTCCGGTTTGCTTGGATAGTTTTGGTGAACATGTCGTTTATTACAAGGAGCTTCCGGGGTTTAAATATAGGCATGATTTGGTCAGAGACGTCCTTTGTGTTAAAACGAGTGAGGATCTCAGCAAAAAAAGAAGCTTCTGTGAATTTCCTATCGGATCCACTTGAAGGGAGGTTTACTCTCCGGCCAGCAGGCGTTCTTGTGTTTGGATGTACAAGGGGAGCATGCTTGTATAGACCTTATTAGAGTATCCCGTTGTCGGGCTTAGGGATACCAGGTTTGTTGTTAGGCAGACTATGTTGAAGGCGGAATCAGGAAAAATTGCTAAACATGAGAAAGCATGTGCCGAGAATAAATACGTATTCATTCATTTTGCTTTTGATACATTTGGATCCCTTACCCCCAAAGCTATTACGTTTATGAAATTATAATAGAAATGTAGCAGAAATTTTATAAAACTAGTATTTAGACCCCACCGTGTTATGGCAGGGGCCATAAGATCGTGTAAAAAGAGTGCAATTCAAATCTCAAACTGTTAACGTGAGGCTCAAGTCCACAGCATGGCTACAACATAAGTTGCCATGTCAAAAGCAAAGCATCATCACTGCCTAAACAAATTGGAGGCATGATTTCACTCCTTCAAACGGAACCTGAATTTTTTTCTTTTGTTTGTTAAGAAGTTTCTTTTTGTTTTTCCAGAACTAGAAGTTTGAACATGAATGTATCTCACAACCAAGAACAATTCAAATGGTCCTTTCAGTTTTGAATCTTGGAGAATAGGTTCAAGAGACGAGGGATTTAAGGATATCTATCAAAAAGACTAATTATTCAATCCATATGCACTTGAAAATAAAATAATTTTGTTAATTTATCACATTCCACAAGTGTACGAAAACTATCAGGTCATAATATTTTACAAAATAAATTTAATGTTTATATGTTTTCATACTAACTAGTTGATTAGCCACGCACGTTGCGGTACGGTATGCATACGTGGGGGTTGTTCAGTATTAATTATATTCGTTTCCGTAGTGGTATGAAAATGCACTCACTAAGAATTTTATAAGCTTAAAACAACATTTAAAATTATGCTTAGGTGTGGGATGTAAGAACATGTAAAATCACCATTCACAAAGTTTGGGAGTGTCCTTTATAGTAAAATGGTTAGAATGCCTTTAGGCTTCCCATGCATAAGATTTCTAGACCGTCATCCCCATCGAAGGGTTAGAGCAGCACATGTCACTAGTGGAGTACCAGACTATTCTTAAATATCATTTAATGATCCCGCTGTTTCTGGTTGATGAGCCATGCTCTGTTTGCCGCAAAGTTTGCTTGGATAATTTTGGTGAACATATCGTTCATTGCAAGGAGTTTCCGGGGTTTAAATATACACATGATTTGGTCAGAGATGTCCTTTGTGATGTGCTAAAACGAGCGGGGATCTTGGCAAAAAAAGAAACTCCTGTGAATTTCCTGTCGGATCCACTTGAAGGGAGGTCTACTCTCCGGCCAGCAGGCGTTCTTGTGTTTGGATGGACAAGAGGAGCACACTTGTACAGACCTTATTAGAGTATCCCCTTGTCGGGCTTAGGGATACCAGGTTTGTTGTTAGGCAGGCTGTGTTGAAGACGGAATTAGAAAAAAAATTGCTAAACATGAGAAAACATGTGCCGAGAATAAACACTTATTCATTACTTTTGCTTTTGATACATTTGGATCCCTTGCCCCCGAAGCTATTAAGTTTATGAAATTATAATAGAAATGCAGCAGAAATTATAATAAAACTAGTATTTAGAACCCGCCGTGTTGCGGCGGGGGACATAAGATCATGTAAAAAGAGTGCAATTTAAATCTCAAATTGTTAGCGTGAGGCTCAAGTCCGCAGCATGGCTACAACATAAGTTGCCATGTCAAAAGCGAAGCATCGTCAGTGACTAAACAAAATTAATCTCAACAGATGGCGTCATAATTCTTGTACAAATAACCAAGGTGTTGATAGTAAGTTGTAAAGTTTGGTAAAACCCTTGCTTGTCAAACAAAAAGCAATTAAAGAGGCTCAAGAAACATCATTACCCGTTCTTCAAAAGGGACTATCTCCGATTGAACCACACGGGTTCACACATTGACCCGTTTAACACAATTAGGGTCTTTAACCGTTTCAATCCGTCAAAAGTAGGAACCAAACAAAAAATGAATTCCAATATGCAGTTAAGTAGAGAAAAAATGGACGAAAATAAAGTGGTGCTTTAAAAGAGAGGCTAAAGAAACATCATCGCCCGTTCAACGAAAGGGCCTATGCTCGATTGAACCAAACAGGTTCATACGTTGACCCGTTTAACACAATTACGGATTGTTTCAAGCCTTGAACATAGGAACCAAAAAGACTCGGACAACATCACTATTTATATAGCTTAGGAAACCATCATAGCTTTAATAATATTAGATTATTAGCAAAATCAATCCAGCCCTACTCATAATACAACCGTTCTGGCCGAAACCTGCATCTATCATAACGAAAATATTATCTTTTTTACTGGACATGTTATGAGGCGCACTCATAAAAGGGGTTCGGTTGTCATAATCAGTCTTATACTAAAAAATGAAACCGGCTAGCGATACATAACAAATGAAAGCAAAGCAGCATGCTACCCTCACCGATTCATCATAAGCAGAAAATTTACCTGCAAGTAACTCAAAAAGTGTTTTTATTTACCAAAATGTTGAGTAAGCTAATGTTCGCAATTATAAGTTATGACTCAATTCAAAGTTATAAGGCTTAGATATATGAATAATAAAAAAAGGAGAAATCATGTGTCATGGCTGCAAGTTTACCGGTTGCCATGTGAAACCGAAATTAAGCACATGACCATCTCGGTTGCCTCGCCAAGACATGTAAAAATCTCAACTTCGATCAAAATCAAACTCATCATCATAGCCCTATTGCATTTAATCACCTCAAAGGCATCAGTAACATGTACATAGCGCCTGAAGTACTACACATAATAGCTACAGTCATAGAATCATCTGACTTGCCAAGACTACTACATATTAACCATTATTATCAAATGGTTGTTAAAATCATAATATTCTGTTAAAATGGTTGTTAAAATCATAATTTGGAGTAATTCATGCAGACAGGATGGTAACATTCTTAAATTTTAAAGATGATTTGCAAGAACCAAAATAGTATTACCAAAACAAATACATATGAGCTCAAGATACAATGGATTTATGCTATTTACAACATCAAATGAAGCTTTTGGATAGGATGCGCTAACATACGTTGGATTCATCCACAATTTTCTGACCATTTTCAGGCCCAAAGTTTTTTCTTAATTTGAGAGTCTTGAATAAATGTAAATTTTATATTCCCTAACTCACTGTGCTCTTAATTCCATATTTCTTTTATACCGAATAAACCTATAGTTATTATTATGACTTCAATAGGTTCCATTAGTCAACTTGTCGCATGGACCACCACATGGAGGTCTTTGACAAAGATTACCAAATAGTGCAAAGGATATGCTAGTTGGTCAACTTATTGTAGTTACCATAAAGCTATTTTATAATACTATTATTCTAATCATTTTTCGCTATCTATATAATCAAAGCTCTACTTTACATATAATCGATGTGTACTTAACTAGGTCGAGGACTTAAACAATATCCAAAATATCCCTTAAACTGTTCTTGGTGGATCAGAGGTCATTAGGTCAAAGAAATAAAGGTTAGTACTATACTCATGGAATGATATTTGTTTTCGTTGGCATTAAATGATCTCAAATTATAGGACTAAATCCCTTTTTTATAGTTTTTACTTTGTGAGATGGATTGAGGTTGGTGATATTATATGCGAGATAGAGACTGATAAAGCTACCCTTGAATTTCAATGTCTTAAAGAAGGGCAAACTTGTTTTTTTTAATGATTTAATGCGAAATTCATATCTTTTTTCTTTGTTAATCTCCTCTTTGGGGATGCAACACCGTCTTTGGTTCTATATTGTTTAATATTTTAATATTTTCACTGTCTTTGGTTCTATATTGTTTAAGATTTTAATATTTTCACTGGACTTTTGTTTAAAGCAGATACATGGTTAGTTAGTAGAGATATGTTAATCATCACACGAAATTTTAAGCAATTTTTGCTTGTATCACAAACGTCTTTCTTTCTTTTCTTTCCAAATATTTATAAGTTTGACTGTTGGTATGTGGTTTTGTAATGAACTTTGTATGTCCACTTTTTTTTTAGACTAATTTGGTTTTTGGGATATTTTTTAGTCATCGATGATGCTTGCTAAACATGTCAGGAGTAATTGATTTGTGTGTTGAACATGTTCATGTTCTTTCGTTTATGTTTCTTATATAAACATACATAAACGAACTTCCCACTGAAATTTGTTTCGTTTGCAATCCTAAAATTTATTGTTGGCAGCATTTACTGACAATATTCCCCTTGTGTCCCTGCCGCGAAGCATGGGCTTCTCCACCAGTTATATATAAGCAAGAATATTTGATTGATTTGAATTCTATTTGTATTTTTCTTTCGGATTTTGTATTTGGTCGATTTAATAAAATAATATAGATATTGCCATTAATATTGTCATGTTAGTGTCGAGCTGTGAGCAATCAGTTTGCGCCCCGACATTTTCGTCTTAGGTTGGGATGTGACACTACGCGCTGGTGAAAACCGGAAATCTTGGTTCATGCTCTTCGCTGTTGGAAAAAAAAAGGATTCCTCTTTGCATTTATTAAGATTCTTTCTCTATGAGTGTCATAATTGGGATAGTATTATTATTATTATTTCAAAATTAAAGAAAGTCAACTCTTGTTTTTTAAAAGAAATCATAGACTATTCTTCTTCCTATATTCTTCTTATGTATGTGAATATGAATATGGCTTCCTCTTTCTCCGTAACGAATCTTCTCACTTGCAATCAACATCTTATGGAGATCTTATTGAACGGATATATTTCTATGAGAAAATAGAGCATCTTGTAGAAGTCTTTGTCAGGACTTTTCAAGATAATTTATGGTTGCTTAAATTAAGATTCTTTCATGTGTTAGGTATAATAAAAGTTGCTTTTAGGAAAAAAGAGTATATACGGTGATTAATTAGGAAAAGATAAACCAAATTTTAAATGTAATATATATTTGATTTGTTTTGATTTGAGTATTAAGAAAAAGGAAATCAAATTCTAGATAATATTAGATTTTTGAATGAGTAGGTTTCATTAAATTATAAATACTTCTTCAAGTCCAAAACAGCATCGTCTTCTGGTTCCTCCCACAATGAACTATCAATCAGCAATCAAACCCACGTCTCAACCATACTGGCCACCCACCTTCTCTCCGACCAACACGACTCCAACGTTGTTTTCTCGCCGCTTTCCATGCAGGCCGGCCTGAGCTTGGCGGCCGCTGGTTCCAAAGGCCAAACGCTTGACCAACTCCTTGCTTTCCTCAAAACAAATACCACCGATGACCTCAACTCTCTTTACTCGCAGCTTGTGCCCGATATCTTAGTGGATGGTAGCCCAAATGGCGGACCGCGATTGTCTTTTGTAAACGGTGTTTGGCTTGACAAAACCCTTTCACTTAAACCTTCTTTCAAAAAGGTTGTGAAAACCGTTCATAAAGCCGCTTGCAAACGGGTTGATTTCAAGACCAAGGTTAGTTCCGAACTTTATTTTAACATGTTGTTGATCCATAAGACCAACACTAGACATTAGTAACCAAAACGTATGTAGAGTTATTGCCCAGAATGTGTACTATATATGGGTTACTATATATATTTCAGATCATATTTTCTAGTTTTGCCATCAATGATCATGTTAGTGGTGTTTCACAGATTGTTCATTGTATGCTATGTTAGCTTGTTCTGATAACCGAGAAGGTTCGGCCCACTATCAAGTTTAGTTTGTGTCGGTGTGTTTTTTCAACAATTATATAATCACATAATATTCATATATATTTTTGTCCTTTGTTAATAATTTTGCTTAAATATCTACGAAAAGATTTAAAAAAATCATTATGTTTGTTTGATTAACTAAATTGATGAAAATGAACAAAGTATTTCTTTCGACTAACCAAATGAACGAACATGAACAAAATAAGTGTTCGATAATGTGTACGTAAAGTATATCATTAATGTTTGGTTGTTTATATTTGTTCATTAACGTTTTTGTACAGTTCACAAACATTTTGGCAAGCGTTGGGTTCATTTACAACCTTAATGATTTACTGTGATATGAGTCTTGGTTATTTTGTTTTCAAAATTCAGGATTGTAACAATTTCTTATTTATATAGCTAACATATTGTTTATTGATTGATTAACAAAGGCTGTCAGGGTACCTAAGAAAGTGAATTTATGGGCCAAAAAGAAAACCAATGGCCTTATAAAAAAAGTCATTCCTGATACTTCAGTTAACAATCACACTAGGCTCATCTTTGCAAATGCCCTCTACTTCAAGGGAGCATGGAGTCAGAAGTTTGACAAGTAAGAAACAATAGAATATGACTTCCACCTCCTCGATGGTAACAAAGTTAAAGTTCCGTTCATGACTAGTTCGAAAAACCAATTAGTGAGTGAATATGATAATTTTAAAGTACTTGGCCTTTCCTATTCGAAAGGTCAAGATGAATGCAAGTTCACAATGTATATTTTCCTCCCGGATGCAAAATACGGCCTTCAATCTTTAGTACAGAAAATCAGCTCCACATCTGACTTTATAGAGCGTCACATTCCATGCCAAAAAGTAGAAGTCGGGCGGTTTTTGATATTAAAATTTAAGTTCTCATTCTGGTTTGAAGCTTCTAATATGTTGAAGGAATTAGGTCTTGTATTGCCTTTTAGTGATGATTGTGATTTTACCGAAATGGCTGACTCAACTGTGGGTGAAAATCTAGAAAGTCTTTATGTTTCAAGCATTTATCATAAAACGTATGTGGAGGTTTTTGAAGAAGGTACTGAAGTTGCAGCGGTCAATATAATGATGAGGCAGTTTTTCAGTGCACCGCCACACAAAAGCGCAAGAAGGTTGATTTTGTGGCGGATCATCCGTTTTTGTTTGTGATAAGAGAGGATGTGTCCGGTGTCGTGTTGTTTATTGGACACGTGATTGATCCAAGTGTTAGTTGAAATATTTGGTATCATGAATACGTTGTCTTTTGTTTATGGTCGTGACTTGTTTCTTTTCTTTTTTGCTGTTGATTTTTGTGCCAACTGGTTTATGGGTAAGACTAATGCAGCTTTGGCAATTTTATTCAGATTCTTGCTGATGATTTGCTATATTTTTGTTCATTGCTTTTATGGGAGTATGGGACAGGCCGGTTATTAATCTTTAATAGTGTCTTTTGTTTTGAATGAAGAGTTTTATGTTGGTTCATTTGTACTTACGCTAGATGTAAAAGAACTAGGTCACCTTGTTCTCTTGTTTTTATTTTTCCTAAGAACATAATATTGGGTTTTTAACCAATAGAATTTATTGACGTCTTATGTTTACTCTAAATAAAATGACCAGACAAAATAGTCAAAACAAACAAGAACTAGTTTTATACTCATTCGGTAGACGGGTAGTTTAATATCATGACAATTTAAGAATCTTTTCTTACACTCTAAATGAAAACAATATTTGATTAAGATCAGCATACAACTTGTTTAAGTGACTAGTATAAAAAGGTTTGACTAAACTGAAAAAACCACAAACCAATGAAAAATAGTGGATGTTGAACTACTGAAACGTGAGGAGCATAAATTATTGTTTAGAATGAAAATGTTAAGTCGCATTCATGTATGCTTGAATAGCTCATGTTTTAGATATCAAATGATAAGGGTATGTTTTAGATATCAAATGATAATTGATATGGATATATGTGTATGCACTTGCTAAAAAAAGAGACAAAGTTCAGGAGCTCTGTAGTATCAAAAAAGCGGATCTAACAACGTTCTTGAATCAATCCCAAACTACGAGCTAGCGAAATCACTCGTCGCAACCGAGATCTAAGAACTTCTTGTTGTGTTTGTTATTAACCGAAAAAGGAAAGAAAGAGAGTAAGGTACAAAGAGTAGTTGGGTGAGAGTTGGTGAAATTGATAATAGGTTGTGTGTGCATGGACATACCTCTACTATCTATAGTAGAGGTATGTCGTCCCTTTCCATTATTTATGGCCCAATGGGCTTTTGTTTACAAGGCCTCGGGCCTAAACATATATAAACATAGACGAAAGCTAGTTTAATACATCGTGAACAAAACGAAATAATACAAAAGACTGCATTACATAAATGGGCCCTAGAATCTCCCTCAAGTCTTTAGTATTATTTGTGGCCTTCGTCCTCAGACTGCCTCGTATGCTAGCTCTTCATAGTATAGCAGGTCTTCAACAACTCGACGAACAAACTTGTTGAACTTTTCAACGATTTGTTCAACATCTCCTTTGATTGAGTCAAATATGGCAATGAGAGGACTTTTGTGGAGTTTCATGATGTTATCCTTCTCAAACCACATCAGCATGTGCTCATCAAAGAAGTGGAAAGCCTTGTACCTTGAATCTCCCATGCATCGGATCACAGCTTCACCAGTGTGGCTGCCAAACTCCAAGAAGTCCTTAATAGTATCTGGCTCGAAAGGACCAACGATAAAGACATCAAGCCCATCTTCTGGCATTTCATATCTCAGGACCTTCTTTTTCTTTCCACCAAGGGCATCAAGCTCAGTAGGATGTCTGCGTTTCTTTCCCTTGTTGAGCTCTAAGGTTGGATAACCATCCTTGGCTTGATGGTGAACAAGACGTGTGAACCATCCATGTAGTCCTTCCTCAGTACCTCTATAACCCACTACTCTTCTAAAGAAGTTCATGTCGAGCTCTGACAGAGTCTTCATCTCGGAGTGATGCAGGTAAGTGAGGGTGCCATTTTCTCTTCTGATCATCCAGCTTGGACTGTCACTGTGCCACTGAGCGTACATAATGAGAGATTCATTATGAAAGGCATCATTCTGGTATCGATTGTTGTAGTACTTAATCACGTAATGCCGTGTCTTCCTTTTCGTCTTGGGCACATTAGCAAAAGCTTTGGTTGGGGGAGCGACAACAGTAGCAGGATCGACATCAGCTTGAACAGGATCTCTGATTTCCTGTTTTGAAGTATCAGGAAATGGTGACCAGTTGATATAGTCATCGTCCAAGCCTTCTTTCTCTTATGACTGTGTACCTGCAAGTCCATCAATTTCAAAAATAGAACGAAATTCTTCGTCCAAACCTGCATCTCTGTCTCTTGTTTTTGCTGCAGCACCACCGATGAGGGATAGTCATGTGGCAAATCATGTTGTGGAACATTTTGTTCACCTACTCCAGTGCCACCACCAACACCAGCACCTCCATCACCTCTACCATTATTTTCATCATCAGAATCATCAATTATCCATCAAATCATCTTCTTCATCTTCCTCGTCATCATCCTCATTATCTTCTTCAACATCATCAGCTTTAGTCACTCCAGTATTCGAATTTACAACAAGAATATCTCCCGAGCCAGTAACCAACACATCCACACCAGCACTAACAATTGTGCTAACCACCATGGTAACATCACAAGTAGCACCAACACCATCATTATCATCATCATCATCATCATCATCATCATCATCATCAGAGTTTGCCCAACTTCCGAAGACTGCACTCAATCGAGCCTTAAGATCCTCAACATCTTGATCAATCATCTTCATAATTTCAGAGGCGACACGATACTTGCTGGCTATGTCTTCTTTTATCTTGATCTGAATCTCGTTCAGAATATCTTGTTCTTCAATCTTCGCTTTCAAACGATCAATCTCAGACCTGAGCTCAGAGTTTTTAGCAATGAGAGTTCCAAACACCTCCTCCCTTGGTCATTAAATCCGTTAATAAGGCCGGATATCACGGAAATTAATCAACTCTACACGTAAGTTGACCAATTACGCAATCAATTACAAGCTAATTATGTTGATTGGCCAGCTAATTGATGATACATGAACCAAATCAAGAACTGTGGCTTAATTGATGATGAATCACAATAAATACTAGTCCATATTGCAATTTAATTATCCCACACCATCCTCTAACTATTTTGAATCAAAGCCCTCTCCCAATTTACTCTCTGAACAACCCGTTTATCCAACTAATGTTTAAGAACGACGCCGGAACCCTATTTCTCTGTCACATCCTTCTCGTGTTAAAATCAGGTAATTGTTTAGTTCATCTTGATCGGAATTGGATGCTTAACAAAAGCCCTCTGTCAATTTCGATTGACAGAGGGCAAGTATGCATCAATTTGGGTGTCTATCGATTAGGGTTCGTGTAATTTTGGGGATTATTGGACATTCTGTTTATCTAAATTCGTTTCCAACCTTTAAACAAACTCAAGCTATGGCTCAGTTGGCCAGTGCCATGCGTTTTAAACATGTGAACTGGCCTGGGGCGCAGGTTCAAGTCCCCCAAGCTTGATTTTGTTGTTTAATTTGTTTTATTTTTCAATTGTTTAATTTAAATATCAGTTTATCTAAACTAAATTTATATAAAAACTAATAATGTTTCACTCGTTTAAACGGACCAAACAAAACATATTTTAAATAAATTTTCATTTAAACTTTTCTGTATATATATATATTTAAACTTTCAAATAAATTTTCATTTAGATATGTGTGTGTGTATGATTGAGATTGTATGAACACCATTTGAAAATTGAGAACTTTGAGAAACATTTTGGAGCACAAAAAAAATCATTCTTTATAAAACCAAATCAAACGTGAAAATATAAAAAGTAAAAAAAAACCAAAATATTTATCTAGCATTCCGGTTTCAAAAAAAAAAAAAAAAAACTGGTTTTGCTAAATTATAAGCATATGCATATTATATTTATATATATATATAATTGTTTTTACTTAATTATGAAATCTATATATACTTTCCGACCTAACCTAATATAACCTTTACAAATAAATAAATTTTTTCCTCATCTAAATGAACGGTCACCAAGATAAGTTCTCTTATATATATATATATATATATATATAATTAATCTAGCGTTTAATTGAATTAAAAACTATATTTAACTTGTAATAGTAATTAAATTGTTACATTTTTAACTCACGTTATAATTTATAATATTAGTACAAAATATATTTAACACCGTATCGATCCCAAATCCATTATAAACCTTTTGTTAGGGTGTTTTATTCGTTTATATCATTAGAATATTTATTTTAGTTATGCCTTTAAAATTAGGACATATCGTCGAACCTTCTCGTGAAACTAACTACTCCACTTTACCTATCTTCTCGTTATTTCTTTTATTTATTTTAAGGTGAGTAATGACATCCCCTGTTTCTCTATTTTGTTTTGGGGGCATTATTTGTACTAGCAACTACGATTGTTATATTGTTTCACTCAAACACAATTCCTTTTTTATGTGGTTGTAATATTGCTTGATTAATTGTTGATTTCTAAATGATTTATATGTTTACTTCTTTTATGGTTGGTTGGTTTCTCATCCTCATAATATGATCATACACCATCCGAGTAGACATGTCCGAATCTAGAGGCATGTTCAAAAAGACACATTTATTGATTGAGAACTTATCCGAGTAAGCATGTCCGAATCTAGTGGCATGTTGAGAGGATACATCTATTGTTATGTTAATTGATTGTATTCACTAACACAAGGAATTATTTTATTTTTCATTATTATTATTATTATTATTATTATTATTATTATTATACTAAACCATGGTTACTCGCTCAACATGTGTTGCTTTAACACCCGTTAATTCTCGTTAATCAACATAGGCATTTGTAAAGTTTGTACAATTGTCGGGATTTGATTTTTTCAACTTGAGGGGCCTTGTAGTACTTTTAAAAAGTCCATTTAAATAGCTTTGGGAATAACTGATTGCATATACCAAAGTTGAGGGGCTGGTTTTGTAAAAACCCAAAAATTATTAAACCTTGGCCGCCTCCTTTCTCTTCTTGCAATTGGACCAAAATAGACCCCCCCCTCGATTTTCTTCTACTTCAACAAATTCAAGGATTTAATCAACTAATCACAGGTTAGTACTATGATTAAGAATGTCTTTTTCATCCCTAATCCGCCGAATGTGCTCGTTAATCTATCAAGTTCTTCGTTTAGGTCAAAACCGACTATTGTGCAATTGAGCTATATCCGAAGTTGAAAAATTAAGGCTCATTTTTCTAATAAATTCCTAGGCATGTCAATTACATCATACTCAAATATCATGGCCATTGGAATTATTTTGGTTGGTCAATTGTCGATAGTTTGAAAACTAGGGTCTATCGGGTGATTAACCGTTAATTGGTGAAATTTGCGTGTTGTATGAGAGAACGGCCAACCCAATTAGTCTGTGTAGTATTATATTGATATAATGGCTGGAAGAAAATTTATTTTTGTTAAAATGGGGGTAATTTGGTTGGTGATTACTCGATAGGGCCGTTAGAGCACGAATTCTCGTTTAATCGTTAATTCGTGTGCTGTGCAAGGGAATTGCCGACCCAATCAGCTCGTGTAGTATTAAATCTTATCAAGACGGGGCTGATTTGGCTGGTTATTACTTAACCAGTTGGTTAACGTGCGAATTCGGCACAATTAACTTTAAGCAGGTGAAGTTTGGGACCCTTTTGTCCCCGAGTTTAATTAAGGGGAAGTTTTGGTAAATTAAAGGCTTCGGGGGGGGGGGGGGGGACTGATATAAATGAATTTAAGTGTGGGCGAGGCTTTGGGCCAATCCAATCATGTTAGAACGTCTCGTAGAGCAAGCGAGTCATGCGACCTAGTTAGTGATTGTTGTGTGATATAACTTGGCAGGCTTTTGATTTTGAGTGATTACCTAGCAGTTCTCTAGATTGCTGATAATTGTGTGATCCCTATCAGGTGAATTTCATGATGCCCCTTTTTAAATATTTTTATGTTTTGGGCTAGCATGCACACCTTATTACGTTATTACCCGTTTAAACTGTTTGGATGATACTGCATAGACTTTACTATATTTATATATTTTGTACTTATATATAAATTTATTGTCTATGCTTGAGGATTTTATTTAGTTGATGTTTGACTAAATTATATGTGTGTGTGGCCACTGATGTGAATGTTCTGTTAAGCCGTGACTGGGTTAAATAAAGACAAAAAAAATTCCTTATTCCTCTTTTGTGGGTTAAGGTGAGGAGTCCCCTAACAGTTTAATTGTCCTTGGGACAAGAAGATAAATTACTCGAGTTCTTGACTTCGTGTTTAGAGATTTGAGGTGAGGAGGATTGTGTTACGTGCTTGACTGAGGAAAAGATTATTTTGCCTTATTTTTATGAAAGTCGTATATTTATTAAATTAATTGATTTCTGATAAATATTATTTAAGAAAAGATGAACTCACTCAACCTAAGCTGACTTTGTGTGCATGTTAGATTGATTTCAGGTTTGAGGAGACATGGAACATCGCTTGGATTTGCTCGAGGCTACCCGAAACTTTTGGAGGCATTTCTAGTTGAAGACCTATTATTAAAAAAAATAGACATTTCCATTTATTGCCGAAACTTAATTTGTTTAATTTAAGAATTTTATTTGAATGTATTTCCCGGGTTGGGATTTTCAGTTGAAAACTTTTCTGCTGCATGTCGCTCTGAACTTACTTTAATAAGTCGAATTCACTCTGACATTTAGATATGAATTTTTATGGTGTGATTACCAACTGCTTGATTCCCGGGTTTTGGGTTCTTACAAGTTGGTATCAGAGCCAAGGTTTGAGAGATTCAGGCATCCTTTGATGCTTGGACTCGAACTATTAAGGGAAGGACAAGAAATGCTAATCACGGGTAGCTGCATGCCAAGAGGTAACCTTTTTGTTTTTTAAAGTATTAGAGTTTCTTTTGTGTGCATAAATTGCTTAAGTGCTAGATAGAATGCGAATATGGTTAAGAACAGGGGGTGCTTAGAACGGGCGGGTAAACTAAATGACTAATCACACTTGATCAACGTTATTAGCAGTTTACCATTACTTTCCATGTTCTATATGCTACTTGTGCTTGATTGTGTTAAAGTTATGACTTTGTAGGGATAAGATATGGCTATCACTAGTGCGGCCAGAAGAGGCCGTCCCAGCGCTCATGGCCATAGGCCGAGTGTCGAGACTGAGGGAGAGAACCCGAGTACTGAGTGGGAAGAGACCCTGGTTTATGAGGAGGGGGATAATCCTGGGTTAATTCCGTTAATGCGCGTGGCCATCGCAGATGAGGTTTATCAGGTTCTTCATAGCGCAATTCCAAAAATTGTTGCTGAGGCTGTTAAAGCCGTGGAGGATTCCTTTGTAGCCAAGGGTTCGGGCAAGGGGGACAAGGTAAAGAGGGGTCGAGATGAAACCGAGTTGACTGTATCGAGTGATGATGAGGAAAGGGTTCGTGCGGTTAAGGTTACTGATCGGGGTTGCTCGTATGGGGATTTTAAGAAGTGTGACCCCTAGTTTTGATGGCACTAAAAATGCGTCATCGACGCATCAATGGGTGAGGGAAAAGGAGTTTGTTCTGAAAATTAGTAAATGTAAGGGGGATAACATGGTTACTTTTGTTATTGCCTCGTTTCGTTCTGAGGCGTTGTGCTGGATGGACAGCTTAACTCAAGCCATGGGAGACATGGCTGTTAGGAGGATGACTTGGGAAGAATTGAAGCAATTGGTTATCGAGTAGTTTTGTCCTCCGCATGAATTGGATAAAATCGAGCAGGAACTGTCCTCCGCATTAATCTTGGAAGCGGATACCATCACCATTGAGAGTATACTACTAAATTAAATGGCTCGTTTATGTCCTGATCTGGTTGCTCCTGCAAGCAAGAGGATTAAGAAATACGTAAAGGGTCTTCTGGTGGAAATTCGTAGGGGAGTGGTGATCACCGACATAAGTACCTTTCACTTAGTGGTTACCCTGGCTGGTACCTTATATGATCAGAGAGAGATGGTAAGCCCGAATAAACCTAAAAGGAATTGGAACTCAAATTCTAACCCCAATGGCAAACAGTTTGGGGGGCAATAGTTTAACGCCAGCTGCGAAGAAAGCGAAGACCGAGGCATCTGATTCTAGGGGGTGCATTTTTTGATAAATGTACGAAGTGTGGGAAACCGCAAATAGGGGAGTGTAATCAAGTCTTCTGCTTGTTTCCGTGGTGCAAAGACTGAATACCTCCACTTTGAGTGTCCAACTTTGACTTGTTTCCGGTGTGAGGGGTCCTGGCATTTGGCATCCATGTGTACTGAAGGTAAGGTGAAGGGTTCTGAGCAGGGAAATTCTTCTAAGACAAAGGTGGAAGATAAACCAAGGCTAAGGCTAGGGACTTCAATATCTATATGAAGAAGACGAAGAAGGACGCAGACGTTGTTTCAGGTACCCCATTTATTCCTTTTATTCATTAAAATTCTCCCGTTTTATTTCTCATCCTTTCGAAAACCTATGTATATTTGTTTAGCTAAGAAGTAGCATACTACCATTCCAGATACCTTTTTTACTTGATGAGTTACAAGCTTCGATCTTGTTTGACTCGGGTGCTAGTAGGAGTTTTGTTTCTACCGCTTTTTTGTCATGTTAAATAAATCACCCGAGCATGTAGATGATGTGTTTGAGGTTGAAATTCCCGTAGGGAAGTCTGTTACTGTGTCTAGAGCCATTCAAGTTTGTCATGTTGAGCTGTTTGGGTATATATTTTCAGTGCGGTTGTATTTAATGCCCCTAGGCTTTTTCGATGTGGTCTTAGGATGGATTGGCTAGTTAGTGTGGGTCTCATAATGTCTGTGGTAAAAAACTCGTGCGTCTCGGGGCTCCGGATGGGAGTCAAGTCACTATTTTGGTGACAAGGGTGGTGCAACGCCACATATTATATCCATGCTTAAGACGGGGAAGCTTATGCAACGAGACTGTGGGGCGTATCTAGCATATGATATATATATATATATATATATATATGAAAACTGATATTGCTAATGACGGGGACATTCCCATTGTTACTACTTAAATATATTCCCATATTATTTGTCATATGTGCCGCCGGATCGTGAGGTTGAATTCAAAAACATCACGTGCTCTTTTCTGTAATTGTTATGCTTGTGTTGGTTTTGTTGTCGGCTTCATTGATAAAGCGTAGAAGTCTTTTGCATTTAAGCTGCAGGTGCCAACACACAAGTATATCGACGAGATTAATCCGCACACGAGCTGGAGGAAGATGATACTACAAGTGAAACCGCCAAAGATAATGAAGAGGGTACCGATGAAGACATTCCTTCAGAGTCTGTTCACGTCGTTCAACAAATGGTACTACAAAAATAGAACGAGTGAAGCGATGATTATACTAGGATCGGGAATGAATACAAGTTCATTCGCATTATCGATCCTATGTAGCTTGTTAACTTATCGGAGTCTGATAACGACGCGTTATTCGATAATCAGATCTGATTTGCTAACGTAAGCGACTATGATCTTGCGATGCAGTTTCAGCGAGTCATTCGGGTTTGCTATGCGTTCAAGATTCATAGTTGTAATGATTGGAAGACGAAGATGTTTTAAGGCTAAAGTATAGAGAGCTCGAGACGAGGGATAGTTTGTTGATACACGATTCGAGCGTCTCGGTCTTTATATTATTATTATATTAGTTTATAATATAAAGGGAATTTTGGTAATTATGTATTTAGCCCATTCACCTTTATTGTAAGGCTCATTCTTTACCTTGTAACGAATGAGTCACATTCGCTATAATGTAAGTGTCATTCATTATCTAAGAATAACGAATGACACAGCGAATGAAGGGCCATTCCTCTAATGTATGTTTAACGAATGACTAAAGGTCATTCGTATGGTTTAATGTAATGAATGACTCATTTGTTACGGTATGTCTTAACGAATGAGGTCATCTCTATAAATACTTGTAAAGTATTCTAACGTGTTAAGAGTTTTGCATAATCGTATTTCCTCTCATTACGCTGCCAAATCACTCCATAACACACACACCACACACATTAAAGTAATCATAACTTCCTAATCGTATTCATAACAGTAATCCGCCGAATCCGAACAATACGTTGTCATCACAAGATCTAGATTCGGCTCATACACTCTCTCATAATGTCCGAACAGTGCTGTGATGATTAACGGCTGCTTCATGCACGGACCCCCTTTTAATTTTGGAAAGACCACCGGCTCACTCTTCTAGTCATCCTCTTCCATTTCTGTTCGTTTGTTCTGACAAAACTATCTGCCATGAATCATATGAACGTTCAGGTCTTTAATTTGTTACTTGAGCGGACCCTTAACCGCCTGATTTGACTGTTTTCGCGGACCTTGTCCAACGTTTTTTACCAAATAGTCGAGTTTTCTCACTTTTCAAGCTTACACAATCATTAGTGTCGTGCCTAATGTCATCATGAAATAGGCAATGTTTGTTCGGGTTCAGATGCGCTCGCCGAGTAAACGGTTGCGGTTTTCTGAACTCAATATTCTCTGTTGTAAGAATTTCAGATGGAGTTTTCTGTAGAGGAATCCATCTCTGTTCCTGCTTTCCTTGTCCGCAATCCTTTTGTTTCTACCCTATCAATGATTTGGCATCAAATTGTTTAGGAGATTCTTCAAGCGGTTGGATCCTGGACCAATTCGAACCCTTTTCTTCTTTTTTTAGGGCGGGTACTTTTGAATTCTGTTTTCGCGAGCTGCTACGGCATCTCCCAACCCAAAAGTTTCTCGGTAGCTGCGAAGACATTGGCTGCTGACATAATAGCATCCCACGTCCTGGGCATTCCATCTCTTCCTGTTAGATAGCGGATCAGATCGTCATTTCGCACATTTTGTCTGAACGCACCCCTCATGATGTCTTCGCTTATACCACCAACGTTCAGAATTTCGTTGTTAAACCTGGTGATAAATTTTTCTATGGATTCTTTATCACGGTGAACGACATTTAAGATCTTCGAGGGGTCACGCGTGTATTTGCGTTGCTGGCTAAAGTGTTGTGAGAAATTTGCCACTAAATCATCCCAGCTTTTTTTTGACCATCCAGAAGTTTCTCGAACCATTCACGCGCTGCCCCAGTTAGGGTTAGTGCGAACATATGACACCAGTAGGGTAACGTCCAACCACTGACTCCCCCAACCGTGGTAAAGTTTCATAGGTGATCACTTAGATCAGTAAATCCCATTATACTTACCAAGGTTTCTTGGGATCTTGACATTTATTAGGAAGGGCGCAATGGCAATTCGAGGAATGAATTTTGATTTCTCAGCAAATGCGGCTTGCCGGTAGGGTTTTGTAAAATCTTCTTCCGCATCACTACAGTACTCAGTGTGCTTAGTAGTGTCCGCGCATGACTAGTACATTCCTTACCATACCCACGGCTGTCGTCACTTGCATAACCCTCTTCTTGGTACGTAAAATCTCTTTGCTTCTAGGAAGCATGACTCTGATCATACACGACCCTGCGGGATAACAGCTGCTGGGTCGGACGACCTCTGCGATGACTTCCACCTTGCTGACGATCAGCTGATTGTTCAACATCTTCCAATTTTGGAATAGTGTGACTTCGCTGAATGACCGACGGAGGTGAAGGAGATGGTGAATCATAAACCAGGGTTCTTTATGTACACAAAATTATACATCAATTACTCCATATTTTACATATATTTATTGAAACATACTTGAAACCGGTACTTATTGCTTTACTTTTGTTTTCCAGGATGATTATGGCCTTAAACGAGCAAAGGAACAAAAACATGAAAAAAAAGAAGGAAATCCCGCTAAATACTCTTGGAACATGGGCCATATCCGAAGCCAACACACCCCCATGGCCATCTACATGTGAAGACAAAAGCATGCTTCTAGAAACAGTGCAACATGCCCCCATGTTCAACCTGAACATGCCCCCATGCTTGGCCTCATATAAAGACAAAAAGTACATGTCTCCTGAAAGGAAGCAACATGGGCCGTGCTCAACTCCAACACGCCCCCGTGGTAAAAGACTCTGACGTACCTGCGCATGCGCATTAATTACTCTGACAACTTGGTCGGACATGGGCCGTGCTCAACTCCAACACGCCCCCATGCTCAAACTGCAACCGGCCCCATGCTCAAAACTGCAACATGCCCCCATGCTCAAAACCGCAGCATGCCCTTGTGCTCAGCTTCAACATGCCCATGTTCAGTTCTAGAATTTTGCCTATAAATAGAATCACTTGTTGCATTCAAAGGGGGCATCCAAACTTTTTCCAAACTTGAATCAAAACTTGATAAAAATTAGTATTACATCTCCCAAATTCAAGTATTATTGAGGGTGAAGAAAGGCTTGGAAGATTCAACAACAATTAGAAAAGAGCATTATCATCTCCACACATCTTTAATAGAATTCTTGGTTAGATCATTCTAATTACCATGAGTTTTATATGCTCTTGTTTTCTTGATGTTTTGATTATGCTCATTATAAGCTAAATTTCTATTTACCACCATGATTTGTGATGAAACTTGACTAGTTTGATGATTGTAATAAATATGTGGTAATTATCTTTGAAGCAATGACATATGCATGATTATCTTTTGGTGAAAAGTTGTGTTTAAATGCTCGATTAATGATTTCAAGATTAATAAATGATAATCCTTTTTAAAAACTTTAAATTTCTATCATTTGTTTATAAATTGTATGCATGCGTACAACATGTAGCCTTTAAACTAGAAATGGTAAAAGGGAGTCTTGAATCATTATAAAGTCTTTGATCATAACATCCTTGTGTTATATTTGAAAAAGAAGACACTTGTTATAATCAATCTAACTAGTCGTAATATTCTTTAAGTTATTGTTAACGCAAAATACTTAGGTTGTTATGCTAGTCTTGAAAGATTATAAACCAAAGGAATGCATGAATATTGTCTATTTTTAATCAATCTTAGGTGGGTTATTTGTTGTTCATTTAATCTTTCCAAAGGATTGTTAGATTTGAATGTCATAAACATGAAATAGAATCTAATCATTATATGTTTCTTAAGATTACCTCACTTATATTATGCATGACTCACTGTGATTAGTTGGTAAATTGTTCATTCTAGTTTTCCAACAAGTCATGAGAATAATTGTCTTTAACAAGAGTTTATTCTATCTTTATCTAAAAAGCGAGTTTATCACATGTTTATGAAATTCTTCATCAAAAAGAGTCAAGTGGATTCCAAATTATGATGGTAGCCTTTATTACTTTATTATCTCGTCTAGACTTTTTAGCCTGTTTTATTTAAGTAACTAGTTTTAAAATTTAATTTAAAAACAAACCAATCAAGATCTTTTCTCACGATTATTTTAATTGCAAAGATTAAGTATTGAAATTTATGTGTTCACGGATTGATACTCGGTTCTTACCACGACTATGTTACATGTACGATTGGTACACTTGCCATTTGTGTGTGTTTTATTAAGTTTAGGTGAAAACCATTTTTAAAACCCGATTTCGTGTGAAAAATAACCAAATATTTATATATACATCACACGCACATCAGTTCTCGCCTGTAACTAATTGTTTTTCACCATTCTATTGTACTCTTCCTTCAACTTTTGTTGCTCTTGCTGGTACCACTCGTCCGGGGTTAACACAGCTTTCCTAGATCTGGATTGGTGATGAACCCGTGTTTCGTCACCTTCAAACCTTGGGAACTCTCCGGCTCTGTCTTCCAGAACCGGAGTTTGAGTGTTCCGGCGAGGTTTGACTAAGATACGTCCGGCTTCGAAGACCAGATCTTCAAAAAATTTAGTCCGTCTCCCTATCGCTGGTGTAATCGTAGGCAATTGTTGAATCTGACTCATCGTTTCAGATCACAAAAACTTCAAAAACTTTCAAAAAACCGTTAGATCTAGCCAAAACCCGGATGGCGCCAATGAAGAAGCACAAAATCGAACTGAATAGTCCGAATCTATGTTTCCCCAGGAGTGATCGTACTTACTGCCTGATGAGATCAGATTTTAGCGAATTCCCTACAAAACTGAACACCGTGAGTCTTGTTAAAGGAAGGATAAGATGGGGGGTCTTCCCGTAACCACCCTCCGGCGTGAGAGTAAGTACTATACTCTCGCAATAAAAGTACGAATACAAACAAATTTTTTCGTTTACGTGAGAGTGAATAAATACCTCAAGGAGATGATTCGAGTATTTATAGCCGGGGGGGGGGGGGGTTGTGGGAAGTGTCAGGACCGGGAGTAGGGTGCAAACCTTGGTAAGGTTGACAAGAACACACCAACTTTATAACCCAAAGGCCTATTGAATATCCCGGCGGAATCAGGATATCCAACGGATGGGAACGAAGGTGTGATATGATAACAAACGAAACAACAATAAATATTCAGTGCAAGCAAATACAAAGACAAAGATTTACTGTAATAAATGCATCATTCAATGAAACTAGTAAAGGAATGTCTAGGGTTTCGTGAAGGTGGCGCGGCGGCTGTACGAGGAAACAGAACGAATATTCTTTTAGAATGTTTCTCGTATTCCGTGCATGCCAATGTTACCGTAAATTGGAAACCTAAGATCCTATTTATAGACCCTAACATTCCTTCTAGAATCCCTATCTGTTACATAATGAAAGATAAAAACAAATACAAGTGTAAGAGTCTTCGAGCATGACAAGTATCTTGCTTGAGCAGACTCACTATGCTAGGTATGCTCGATGAGTGTCTTCGAGCATACTTTACTTAGAATATCTTCAATGAAGACATTCTCCTCCAGCAAGATTCATTCCTCATGACTAATCCATGCTTTGCTCGAACTAGTCCATCGAGCAAGCTCATTCTTCTTGATGTCTTTAGTCTTGTCTAAAGAGACTTATTGAACAATATTTAGCATGCTCAGATGTAAATCTTGCTCGGAGAACTGAACCATGCTTGAAGTCCTTGCTTTGAGCACATGACATACTCTTAATGCGTCCATGCTTGTCCCCATGTGCTCGAACATCCCGTGCTCGTAACACTTGGTTAAAACTTGTATGATCAAGCTGTTTGCTCGATTGGCAATCCATGCTCGATAGAAGAATACTCTTGCTTGTTGAAGTGTAGCTTGCTCGAAGCCTTAACACTTAGAAGAATCAACCACAAATGGTTCTGAAGACCTTGTTCGAAGTAGTAAAACCATGCTCGATAGTCTAAGTTTGCTCGGAGTCCATACTTAGCTGTTTCCTGAGGAGGTTGAGAAGATTCCAATCTTCCTTATCGAAAATCCAACCCAACAATCTCCCCTAGATTGAAACAAGCTCAGATGCACCAAAACACACCTGCATATAGTTACAAATGTATCAGCCTACTAAATATAATCAACTTAGGCTAAATATCTTTTCATTACATAAAGGAATTCTGCCACTTGGTCATTACACATCAATTTTACATTTCAAAATACAAAATTACAAAGATAAACAGAATTAAATTAATCATCATTAAATCTCCAATCTTCTATCTCCTCCTACTACTCCTTGTGTTTGATCATGTCTAATTCCTTCTTCAGTTTGACAAGGGCTGCCTTTTGTTTGATCATGTCTAATTCCACAGCATCAGAGGAGTCAATGGGAAACTCAGTATCTACTATATCTTGAAGATCTTGAGGATGCATGAAATGGAGGTCGTTGTCATATAAGATCACTGCAATTGTTCCTCCAGATGCGTTCCTCGAGGTGATTGAGTCATTATGTTTGTTGTAAGTAAGATGAGAGATTCTTCCATTTTGCTGTGCAATAGAGTTTGGTTCTAACATTTCCCTCCTCATTGCCAAGCACTCCTTTAGAGTCATTCTTTTACTTGTAGAGCTGCTTGCTTGAGTTTTTATTTTCTTGGTTTCAAGGAGGGATAATTCTAAAGTATGCACTTCGTTTATTCTTTTGTTTCTTTTCTCCCTCTCAGCCTGGCTGCGTATCTCTCTTATCCTTTGCTTCAGAAATGGGAATCCCTTTTCTGATTGTTCTTTAATGAATCTAGAGAGATCATTTCTTTGTTGTCCGGCCAGTTGGCTTCTATTTTGATTGTCATATAAGTGTAGCTCTGCCATCTTTTTCAGCTGTTCTTCTGAAAATTCTCTCAAATCATCTCTGAAGATGATCAGAGTCTCTTCCCCGTCTTTAGTAATTACCCTCAAGGTCTTGGATCTTTTGTCATAGTAGAGATTTGTAGGCAATTTTAAATTTCTTGGTGGTTCTGGCCTTACAATCTCTGACCTTGGGGTTCGGCTTGAACTAGCTTGTTTCTTCTTTTTAGCTTCTTCTATTTCAGACTCTTCAAACCATCTCTTTATAGTGTCATCAGTCTGTATAACGAGTCTTCCCATTTTGGCACCCCTTTTGTGCAGTGCACTCATCATCTCAGCTCTCACAACTTCATCCATTCTTCTTCTTTCTTCTTTTAATCTCTTCTGTGTTTCTAAGTACATCCTCTGCTCTCTTTTGTTTATTTCCAGGAGTTGAGCATGAGGCATTTCATTAAACTCTTCCTTAGTCATTCTTTTGTTCAAAACTAGTTCTTTCAAAGTTTGGACTCTCTCAGGATCTTGAAACCACTCTCTAGCCTCAGCTTCTTTCTTTTCAGACTCCTCCTTCTCTTTTTCCTTCTGCAACTTCAACTTCTTATCTCTTTCAAGATTATCAGCACTCTTTTGACTTTTGTGAGAGTCTTTGACACTTTGTACTTTCGTTTTTAATTCTTCCAGAGAAAGATTGATTAGAGAGTTATATTCAAATCCATGAACTTGCAAAAATTTCATATGTTTATGTTTGGCTTTGATAGACTGATATTCGGCATCATCACTTGTTCTCTTCCTTTTGTTTGCCTTTTCCACAAAATTAGCAATGTCATCTACGAGAGCTCTCTTGTAGATTTTGTCAACAGAATCAAATGACTGGAGATTTAGGAAGGCAGGCTTGTGTCCAGCCTTTATTAGAAACTCTCATTATGACTCCCTCTTCTTCCATCCTTCAGCTTCTTTGGCAATTGCTTCTTTTGATAATCTTTGAAGATATTTCAAGTCATAGTCAAGACTTGTCAAGTAAGCTTTATCTTGATCCTCCCTCTCATCATCTTTCGATCCTTCTTCTTCTTTATTTTCATCAAACTATTCATCCAGATTGTGAAGTGCCCCAATTATTGGTTCTTCAATTTCAGGTTCAGGAGACTTGAAAACAAACTTGGATTTCAGACCTCGTTTGTACACAGATTTTTTTCTTTTTGCCTTTGGGGGTTCCACTTCAGTCGCCTCCTTTCTTTTTCCACTTTTCTCAAATTCAAAGTCAGGTTCTGTTGGTTCAGTAGCAGCTGGTTTGGTTGCAACATGTTCATGCGTTTCATCACCGTGTTCATCATCTATAACATCTTTGATTTTAGGTTCAGTGACTGATGCTACTGGTTCTTCATTCAACATTTCTTCAACAACCGGTTCTTTCACATGAGTATCTTCATCCTCTTCATTTACTTCAAAAACGACAGGTTCAGTAGTTTCATCTGGTTATTCAACCACTGGTTCAGAATTTCTACTTAAGTTTATAAAGTCTTTCTGTGCCTTTTTAGCAGCCTCTACTATCTCAGGATGATGCCCTTCTGGTTTGAGAATGTCTATAAGATCTTTCATTATGACCAATTTCACCATTGAGCTGGCAGATATTTGAATTGTTTCATCCTCTTCTTGATTAACCGGACCTAAACCGAGCTCTTGTTCGTTTGGTATTTCTGCTTCAGGTTCATCATGCTCAAGTTCAGTTTGTACATGCTCAGATACTACTGGCTCTTGTTCATCACTCTGTGCAGTTGGAGTTTGTATATCAGTTTGTGTTGCCTTTAAAGACTCCAATGCAGCCCCTATGGCTTCATCTGCCTCCTTTTTCAATCTTTCTTCTTCTGCTTATTTCTTCCTCACTTCCATAAGTGCTTCAAGCACTTCTTGGGGAACTTCCTCCTCATCTTCTTGATCATATTGGATTATTGAATCCAAGTCTTCATTTATGAGTCTGATGGCTGTATTGACAGATTCTACTTCAGCCATATTAGGATCAATTTCATTATCTTTTAGAAGTATGTCATCTCCAGATTCCACCTTGTGTAGGGACTTAGGATGTAAATCATCATCTGTGTACGCAATCCCTTTCCCTTTTTGCTTTCTTTTCAACTTATCTTCTTCTTTTTCATTTTCCTTATCAGAATCCCCCTCATAATCAGCATCTCCCTCATACTTTTAATTAATCATATTTAAAGCATTTGAGGGTCCAGCTTCAGCAATTTCCTCATCATACCTGGCATATAAATCTTCAATTACTTTCAAAGCCCCAGAATCTTCAGTATTCTCCCCCTGTTTTGGTGCATCTGAGGTCTTCTCAATCTCAAAGTGCCCCTCAAGGGTTTGAATCTTCATTAACGCCTGTTTCAAAGCTGTCTCAAGTGATTTATTCCATAGTGTTAGCACAACATTCCTCTCTTTTAACATAATGTTTTCAAATTCAAGCTCTGCATTTTCAACAACAATGTCATAGAGATTCGGGCTGGATGGTGGTGTTTCTTGAGTAGGCTGAAAGTCAGGTTCTGAATACGGTTCTGGTTTAGAGGTTTCGGGTGAAGGTAATTTGTAGGTTTCAGATTCTTGGGAATTGTATCGGCAGGTATGTGTTCTTTGGGAGGTGAGGTTGGGGAGGAGTGTATGTATGGTTCTTGGATGGGTGAGTTGGGTGGACTAGAATATGTATTTCATTTGTAGGTTCAGATGGTGGTGACAAAGGTGGTGTGGATATTATTGTTTCTTTGATGGGAGATGTAAGTGGTGTTGGAATATGTGTGTCTTTATCTTGTTCAGGTTCTGAGTGAATGGGATCTGTGGTGGCAGGGGAGGAAAGGATATCATCATTTGCCAAATCAGAATCAATTGACTCAGTATCTTCATTATCCATTGTTGGGTCTGGGGAATCAGGTGGAGTAATTTTATGAATAATATTAGTAACAATTGACACCACATTTGCAATAAAGTCATCCTCATCTATAGGTTCAGGTGCAACGTTGCTCTGACCCACAACTGGTTCAACAATGTCATCCTCTGTACCTCTATCCATTTCTTGATCTTCCAACTGAACACCGGATCCAGCACCAGTAAAGATGATCATTTCACTTCCAACTGGACTAGTATTATCTCCATCTTCAACATTCTCAGCCTCGAGTGCAATTGGTTCATTCACAGGCTCATCATCAGCATCATTGTTATCCTTGTCATCATTGTCATCATTATTCCTCCTTCAACAGCATCATTTTCACCCTCATCATCACTATTTCCCGGAGTGCGAGGTACATTAATAGCACCTAAGGCAGGAACAAGCAGCCATGGGAGAACATCCCAATCATCATTGTCAATGAATTTACTATGGGCATCCTTCATCCTCTGACATATGTTTGGATCTTGTAATCTCAGAACTTCACCCATCTGCTATAGATCTTGCAAAGACCTATTTATAAGAATCTGTAAGAATCTCGGAACCATGAGGAATCTCTGGTTCACAACCTTCTCAGCATTTGATACCAAACCATTGAAGATGAGTCTTGACACATTAAATGGTTGTTGATACAGAATGGCGACTGTCAAGGTAGCAAGCTCCTTGCTCAAAAGAGTCCAAGTCCCTCTCCTTGGAGATAAGGACTGAATAACGTGATGAATAAGGAATCTGTAAATAAGTGGGAAGCTGCCCTTTTGAAACTGTCCTTCCTTAACCTCCCCTTGGTAGCCCATAGTTTCCTGAAATACTCTCAACAGCCTTGGAACAGAGTATGATGGTTGCACTACATGATTGTCATTTAAGTTTAGTGCAGCTCTGATTGAAGCTTTAGTAATTTCAACATCATTATTTAGCACGGCCTCAATCTGTTCTCCATTGACATCATCCACATATGTGGTGGATTCCTAAAAGTCAGAAATCTGATTCCGGTGTATCGTTGGGTTTTCGGTCAAAGCTACTTGTAAGTTGGAGTTATTTAGGAAATTTATCATCAGCTCCACCTCCCTGTTATCGTTATCAACCTCCAATTGTGCACACATGTTATGTCTCTTTTTGAATTTTATCGCCATTAGTTATGTTCTGTAGTAATATGCGTACCTGCACAAACAAGGAAACGATTAGTAAGAAAATCAAGCAGAAACCCTAGTTCCGAAATCGGTGAGACGATAATCGAGTATCGATATCTTACCAAAGTCGAAACAGAGCCAATGGCTAATTTCGAAGTTTAATCGAGCAAGAATTGAGTATTCGAGTAAGCAGCGGTTTGACGTAGGCTGTCGTGGTCTACTCAAACAATTAATTTTAAGACTTAAATACCTATAATAAGTATAGGTAAGTAAGGTCGTCTCCTCAGGGACTCAAGGAAAGTGCAAGTTTATTATTACTAATTTGATTATTAAACTAATGCGGACAGACGATGTCAAGCGGTTTTAGGAAAAAGATTTATTAAAACTAATTATTACTTAAAAACGATTTGTATACAATATTAATGAAACATTCATTCTAGGTTCAGGTAATGTGACATTCAACTTAATTCCAGATTCACTTGTCTTAATTGCGCAGTAATTACTAGACCTAGTAGTTTGATTGTAATGACAAATGATACCCTAACCGAATTGTTGACACAATTGAACTCGATCTACACAATTACCAATTTATATTTTATGACAACTAATTAGGTAACATGAACCGATAATTATAAGCTCAATGACACAAGTGTCTAACCCTAAGTGTTGATGAACAAAACCAAACAAGTGATGCACTAATCAATAATCGCAAATGTAAATTGTTTAAACAACCAAGCAATCAATTAAACAAGATAAAAGTAATAACTCAAATCAAGTTCATAACTTTAAGCATAGCAAATCTGGTCTCAAGAGGAATTACACAAAACCCTAGCCTAGAATGAACAAAGGACTTAGCCGAACATCGACATATCAAGTAAACAACTTATCTTTGATGACATACAAACCCGAGATAAACCGAAAGCCTTGGAATGGTGGAAGATCGCCCTAAGCAGCCTCTTTTGCCTCTGGAAGTCTTCTCTAACTGAATGGGGAGGTTAAAGGGTTTATATAAGGCAAAACCTAAATTTTTGGCCGACTTAAGCATCTTCGCGTATCGCGAAGATGTCCAGGCATGCTTCTTCACGTATTGCGAAGGACAAAACAGTCGGTTCCAGATTCTGCAGCATCGTGTATCGCGAAGGTGCCCTTCTTTGCATCTTCGCGTATCGTGAAGATGTAAAATTTCATATTTTTCGTTTTTCTTTTCTTGAATGCCTCGTGATGCGTGCACGTCCAATCTCTCACTTCTCGATCTTCGTTCCAAGCCCGTAAATATCCTCGTTAAGCTCCATAGCTTCCAATATCCTGAAAACACGTAAACAATGCTTGAAGTACCAATGTTCATTCATTTATTAAACTAAAATTAACTAATTAATATATAAACTAAACCAACTTTTACCCAACCATCACGGTTGAGTGAGCAAGAGGGTTGTTTGCAATTAGGTTAAGAGTGGGAAATGAAATGTGTGAAAAAGTTTCTAAGTCCCCCTTTTATACTTAACTTTTGGTTGGTACAGTACTGTTTTGTCGTCTAGTACACGGCAGTTGTCATTGAATTCAAATTAAATGTACCTCCCTTGCTCAAGCATACAGCCAAATAGGCAACTGTCTCCCACTGTACTCGAGTACACATTCTAGTACATGCTCGACGTACAAGTATTGGTTAACTTTCATTTATGGTGTGCTCGAATGTAAGTATACTCGAGTGACACTTGGGAAAAGTTTGTCCATTTGAAACAATTTATCACTGTGTTCGAGTATCCCCATGCTCGAGCCCCTTAGCCACTCAATGAGGTTGTACATACTCGAGCAAAAGACCATGCTCGAGATCTTAAGTAATCAGTATGCTCGTAAGTACAACTGTGCTCGAACAACTTAAAACATTTCCTTACCCTTAATCCATATGCTCGAAGTATTTAAGAAATAATCAGTTAATCAAATATACTCGAGACATATTTCACACAACACAACTCATACTCGAACGTACTTAAGACAATTCAATGAACACCTATGCTCGAAGAGTATATACATGTTCGACAACACTATCTATCATGACATAACATTTGCTCGTGTAGTACAAGCATGCTCGAAAAACACAACAGAATTCAACAAGTATTCATATATGCTCGAAACACTTATCAAAGTTATCAACACATATCATTGTGCTCGAAGAGCAACAACTAACACATACAAGTCACAACTAAGCTCGAAGTATAGTCTAGCACCTAGATCATACTTGAAATTTCTTATAGCAAACACAGATTGTGTAAGTGAACACAACATCATTTGCCTAGTAGACTAGACAAATACCACACTCAAATTTTGCTTAATTCAAAGTCATTTTTATTGCTTAAGCTTAAGTTTAAGGTGAACAAGAGATCAAAATCCAGTTCAAAATTCATTTCAATCCATTTTGAAAAGATCTCAACATGGGATCAGATTGTCCAATAACTGTCACACCATATCATTTTCAGCCTTATTATGATTTAAGTCAGGTTGACACTAGGTGTAAACGCTTAGCATGATTCTCATGACTTTGTGATATACTTAAGGTTCAATTAATTGCTTGAGTGATAATGGTTACATTTTGAACTTCAGGTTGTTCTTTTTCTCTTCTCAAAGCTTATTTAGTTTTCTCCAAATCACCCCAATTTGACTTCAACCCCCTGATGCCTTGGTCAAAATATTTATTTAGTTGAGCAGCTTATTTACACACACACACACACACACACACACACACACACACACATATATATATATATATATATATATATCAGACTATAAGGTTGAACGTTGGACTTGCATGCCATCCGGACTTACATGCCTTACATTTAGGGTGTTTAGGACTTATTTGAATGCCCCACCCTTGTAGTTCTCGTAGTGCCCCTTAAGTCATGATATATTATTATTTGATAACTAATAATATTTTGATATATTATCATTTTATTTTTCATATTTTTCTTTTTCTTTCTTTTTTTTTTTGATATGCTTTTGAATAGCAATAATTATATATCTGCTCAGATACTTTGTAAATATAATTATGTGTAACCAAAAACACCAACAGGCTCGTGTATGATTGGATACTTGCCTTTCTGCCTATCATTCGGAGAGATATGCAAGGAAACATACCTTGGTTTTCAAATGAATCACCACGGCAAACTTATCATGATTATAACATTTGGATCACTTAAGTCACTATACTCATGAGATGATACCATACGAATTGTCAATTTACTAAACAGAAATCTTTTAAGCTGGTAATCCATGGGTTTAGGAGATTAAACAATATACTATCATTTCCCTTTTTTAGGTTGGATTCAATCTCCACATAAAACAATTTAAGCTTCTTTAAAGCTTGAAACATGGATAATATTGTCATATCTCTTATGAGATCACCGAAAACTGTTTGTTTTCTCAAAACATTTATGTATCAAAAATTAGTTTCTTTGAAAAGTTCATTTTGCTTCTAATATTCAAATACATTTTGTCATATAAGCACATAATACTAACAAACAGCACACAAGTAGCACACAATTTGCAAATTCACTCAGATTTGAATGTACTCTTACATCGAGCACACAAGTATTCTGTCGAGCAAGCTATAAAATTTCTCAAGTCAAAACATGTGCTCGATAGGCTTAACTCAAATTTGTCAGTTCATTTCATGTGCTCTATGTACTTCATTGAAGTTTCAATTGGCTCGAGTACATTTCATGTGCTCGAAATACATAAAGAATTCCAGACACAGTCTTTGTGCTCGAGACACAAGAAGTATGTTCAGAATACAAGTAAAATTTTTCCAACATACTTCCAAACTCGAACAATCAATACATGTCACATGGTTCTAAAGACCTTGCTCGAACACTTAGAAGAATCAACCACAAATGGTTCTGAAGACCTTTCTCGAAGTAGTAAAACCATGCTCGATAGTCTAAGCTTGCTCGGAGTCCATACTTAGCCGTTTCCTGAGGAGGTTGAGAAGATTCCAATCTTCCTTATCGAAAATCCGACCCAACAGGAAGGTGATTGGTGGAGTTGTCACTATCGAGATATTTCATATCTACCTGAGTGGAGACGTGTTGCTTGTTTACAGGGTGTGACAGCCTGGCCCTGTTTGGGACGGTTACCAGGGAGTCCATGTGACATCCGTGGCAAAACCGAGTACCCCTTAGTACTTACAAACTCGAATAAGCGTTTAACCGCTTATTGCGTAACGAACGAACGATTAACCGAATGGGTCTGGTTATGACCCAGATATCCCGAGGGGCCATCTATACGAGATATATGTCTATTATAAGCCAACATACTAATAATATGGCCTTAGTTCGATAGCAAACAAGTTAAACAAAAACATGCTCGTTTAACTACCCGCTATAGAGTTAAACGCGAAAGATAGTTACAAACCAAGCATTGTATCATCCGTTAAGCCGAAAAAGACTTACCAACCACTTATTTGAAATGTTTTAAGCGATCCGTGAAAATATTTTCAATTTTTACAAACATATAGTATGTTTTTATAATTTTACACAAAACTAGCCGAAAAACACTCGTTTTCGCGCTGTTTGACGCACCCGATAAGTTTTTCGCGCCAAAAACCGAACCCGAACTAAATTTGGACTGGGCTTTTCGTGTTTGGGCCTTTAGAATCAGATTAATGTGCCAAATTGGGCCCAAGGTGGCCCAATCTTTCTTGCGGCCGCAACCTTGGACCCCCCCCCCCATTATCTTTATAAAACTTGTTATGCAAGCCAAATTTATTCATCCCATTTAACCAAAAGCTCAAGTCCAAGCAGCTGCAATCTAATTTTCCAGAAACTCTTCAAACCCTAAGGTAAACAACTTAAATAAGCTACTTTTACACTTGTTTAACATTGATTAATACCAAATAAACATAGTTTGATTGCCAAAAATCATTCCTAACCATGTAAAAACCCTAAAAATAGTCCATAAACATGTTTTGATCATACACATGGTGAGGAACCTGGTACAATAGTTTTTTTTTGGCCATAAACACGGATTAAAGGGTTGAAACGGCGTTTTTACGGTTCAAAAGTTCGTTTTTGTGCACTAGCCGAAACCCTAAGTTAAGGGCTGTTATGTTGATGAAAAATTGCTTGGTTTGTGATATAGGACTTTTATCTAGCTTTCATAGAAGCACAAGAACCTGAAAACTTGATTAGAAAGTCGGAACGAGCCAAACCCGCTAAGGTAATGCCGAAACACTCGCTTACGGGCTGTTTAGGTTAAGGTTGTGATGTGCATATTATTAGGCTTTGAAATTTTACAGGGACATCAGGGACCATGTCAATGAGTCCCTGTACAAATTTCGTAATTTTTTGACCATCCGAGAATATTTGGAGAATTTATTACCGAATTGGGACGTTTATTTGGGAAAAATAGCTAAAATACTTCAAAAATTATGGAATTTTTCAGGGAACTCAGATTTGATGTATTTTGATCACATATGAATTTTTGGGATCATTTGGAGAAATCTAAAGGTATTTTGTGTATATGCGTTCGTGTGAATTTTTATAGCCAAAATTGGGTCGAAAATAATATTGCACTAGCTTTTTACATTATGGAATTGATACAGGTTGTTTTGGGACATGATTTGAGCATTCAGGAATTTTGGTGGAATTTTTGGAAATTGTTTGGGATAAGCGGACGATTTTCAGGCGAAATATATCTGATAAAATGAATTTTTATAAATTATTAAATCAGTAAATAATTTCAGAAATATTTTTATAAAAATCTACATATTTTATTTGATAAGTGGCTAAATTTTCATAATTTAATGATTAATGGTTAATTAATTATGCTAATTTGAAGATTAAACAAATTCAATTTTAATAAAAATCGGCAAGTTCACGATTAACGAACCTGCGGGAATATCAAAACACCAAGAGTGATCAAAAATCATATTTTTGGATTAATTAAGTAAAAACGAACTTTTCTATGAGAAATCAGGACAATCCGGATAGATTGTGCGCGTTTCTTCTTAAATCAAACTGAATAAACGGAAACGGGCCCCGAGGCTAATCCGGTACCCCAGTATGTAATCCTTTTTTATAACTTAATCATTTTATTAACCAATACATTTACCCAAGCTTATTTCCCCATAACTGTTTTCTGAACGCGTAAACAAACAACTTGGCCCAGCTGGGAAAACGGGAATCTGAGCCAAGTTCGGTTTTAAGTATTAGACATTGAACAACATCACAACCTAAGCCTATTGTCACTTTCTGGGCGTTCCAGCTATACCCGGATTAGTTATACAGCCCAGTTTAGTACTGAGATTATAATAATATTAAAATATTAATATTATTATAATGTGGACTATAGGTACTTAGTGATAGCAAGGGAAACGAACCCCGAGCTGACCTCGCACTGAGTGCCTACAAAACCGTGAGTTTCATGGCCCCACTCTTTAAACTATTTTACGAACTTTTGGGGTGGAAAGCATGTTTATACACATTATCTATCTGAAAACGGATCAGGATATAAAATATCTGAACATTTATATATGAAAGTCCCTACAAACATAATGATTGACTACGTGCTGATGAAAGATGATTATTATCGTTGATTGATATATTGAGTGAAGATAATACGAATTGCAAAACATAATGAAATTACACGTGACAGCATGTTTATACAAACACGTCATGTTATGTTAAACATAACTAATTTGGGAATAATGTGGTCTGTAATGGCCATGGGGCTATTGTGGGCGGAAGGGGGGCCACAATAGTAACAAACTAAAGTTGAGTATGGCCTATGAGCCAAGTTCTACTGCAACTTATAAACTAAAGTTGAGTATGGCCTATGAGCCAAGTTCTGCTGCAACTTACTATACTAAAGTTGAGTATGGCCTATGAGCCAAGTTCTGCTGCAACTTATAAACTAAAGTTGAGTATGGCCTATGAGCCAAGTTCTGCTGCAACTTACTAAACTAAAGTTGAGTATGGCCTATGAGCCAAGTTCTGCTGCAACTTATTAAACGAACTAACTTGATTATGACCTGAATGTTAAGAAAATAATGTGATTATACGTATTGTGGGCGGATGGGGAGCCACAGTATTTGGTGATACGTGATAAATACTATATGTGTCTATATACATGCTATGTGATTAGATGTAGGAAATACTATGTGTAGAATATACTAATTATTTGCGTGTACACTATATAATGTTTGAGTTTACGTGGAATCATTGTGGGTGGAAGGGGGACCACAGTGGTTGATGTTAACGCGGAACCGTTGTGGGCGGAAGGGGGGCCACAGTGGTTGAGTTTATGTGGAACCGTTGGGGGAGGAAGGGGGTCCACAGTGGTTGGTTAAACACGGAAATTGGAAACAGGTAGTACGAACAAACAATCACGATTTTACCGAAATTTCGAATTCATATTATAAACTTACATGTGTGCATATGCATACACAAGGATATGGCTGTACATATTTATACAAACGTAAATACAGATTTTTACATACGCGCGTACATACAAACTATGACTGTGTGGTACGCAGAACTGATTTTGTTAAACTTATGAAACTCACCAACTATTTGTAGTTGACCTGTTTTAACATGCTTTTCAGGTAATCAGATATGAGAAGTAATTTCCTGTGCGTTACGTGTCTGACTGATGATTGATGTCGTGGGCATTTGAGTTAGAAGTAAAGTAATTGAAGAACCGGTTTGATTGTATCACCTAGTCTGTAAAAGAGATTAGAACGATATAATATATTGTAAATTAGTTAGTAATGTTTATTTATGAACAATGTATTTGATACCAGTTGTATCTGTTGCATTTCAGTTTTACGCTTCCGCAATTCGCTTAACGGAGTGTGACAGTCCAGCTGTCGCCTTTCTATTGGTTGATGTCGCTATCAGGGAATGTTGGAATTAGGGCTGTGCAAACGAGTTAACCCGACCCGACCCGCATTAAACCCGACCCAAGACCGAAACACATAGAAAATTCAAAACCGAAAACTGGACCTTCACATAATAACGGGTATCGGGTATATCAGGGTTCGTTTCTTCGGGTTTGTAGGCAAAAACCGAAACTGACAAAAAGGGTTGAATTCATTGTGAAATTAACTTAGAATGTCGCTGAATTTCCATCTTCTCTCTGCTGAACAGCTGTTAGGGGGGTGAATGGTTTAAGAAGGAGAAGAGAAGAAAGAGAAATCAGTGTCGTCTGCAACTATTGGAAGAAGATGAAAAGTAAAACTATTTTGAATGGTGAGGAGAGATAATAAAGCATAAAAGAACTCAAAAGTTAAAAGATGTGGGATTGTGGGTTTTCACTACTGACACACGAAACTTTTTGGTGTGAATAGGTGATTTCCAACTTAATCAAATTAAATAGTAAAAAGAATAATAACTAAATGTGTGTATCTCATTTTGTTTGGGTTTATTTTGGTATAAAGGATGGGGGTGGTTTGTTGTTTCTTTGTTCGTTGCTAGTGTCTTGCATGTAACGATAGTTGTTATAATTATAAAATTTTGATTGGTCGTTAAAAAAAAAAGCATTTATAATTTGGTTCTAAACCAGTTGGACTTTTCGAAGAAATTTAAGAGGAGTCATTTTCTAGACTGACAACCTAGTGTAGGCTTGCTTTTTTAATTCCCATATACAACACATTTTTGATAAGCTAAGTACTTTACTCTCTCTCTTCTTTCATCTTTTTTCTTTCTCTAAAGCTTTACGAAGAAGAGGGAATTTTTTGAAGATAAAAGAATGGTGAAAAGAGTGATCTTCATATCATGTACAAAATAAAGAGATGATAATCTGGACAGAGAAAGGTGCTTGCATGGACGATGGAGACACACAAGAGGCTATCGGATCGGTCTTTAGAAAGTCGGGTTTACTCGGGTAAAGACCGAGAACCGATCCGAAACCGAAATCTTTTGAAACCTAGGACCGATGGGCACCCGAAAAACATATATACAGGTCGGTTTTCGGGTTTTTTTCGGGTTACCCGATATTTGCTCACCCCTAGTTGGAATAATCTTTTAGAAGTAGTTTGTTACAACTACTCTTCCATATCACGTGATGACCTTGCACGTGTGAGGTACTTTGTGTGACCCGCGGGTTTCTTTCGCGGATGCTCAATGGTAATCCACGGATTGTGTTGGGGACCTGCGAGGTGTATATCTTGATGACGGATAGTTTCACTATCCTACATCTATAATATCTCAATTAAAAAATGTGGCACGGCTACAATAGTCTCATAAATAGAATTCTCAAATTGTTTAATTAAGAACTTTGAAACCAAAGTAAAAAAATAATATTGCTCTAATTATGCATTACTTATAAAAATGATTTGACAGTGTGACCTTCAAGCTTTGCCATCTTCAAGACTTCCTCCTATCATTTACAGTTACAAAGCAGGTTAGTTCGGTTTGTATTTTATTGATAAAGGGTCAAATGATTTTAATAGGTCGAAAACAGCCTTAAGTAGGGGTGTGCGTGGTTCACTTCAGTTTGGTTATTAGTCCCAACCAAACTAACCAATCGGTTTTCTGTTAATCGGTTCAATTTATTTGGTTTTGACCAACCAAAATTAGATTTGGGCTAACACTTTTATTTAAAAATACATGAAATGAAGGTTTAAATGCATGAAACGGTATGTGTGTATATAGGAAACTAGCTTTTGAATCCGTGTATTACACGAGATTTATCAAACGATAAAAATAAAAAAAGTTCATTTATTTCAATTGTGATTCTCAAAATACTTATGGATTAATTTAATGTAGATTTAAAGGAAAAACAAATGGGTTAACGAAAATTACAAAAAATGGTTTTGGAAACGTTGAGTGTGGGTTTGCAAGAATTTTAAAAAATGTACTAAAGTTGCGTAGTTGGTCAAACTTCAGATATGAAAATGACACTATGTTATAAAATTCACACTATGTTATAACCCATTTGACAAAATGATTTTGACCCATGATCCATAGATAGCTAGAATAAATGAGATGAGAGATTATAAATTAGGAGAAATGTAAGCTTGACACTTAAGCTTTAACATTTTCTTTTATTAGTATTGTAAGATAAGATGTAAGATAAGATAAGATGGTGGTAAAAAACATGAAATACATGAAAAAATTAATGGTTCGGTTCGATTAATTTCGGTTAACCGAGGATACAAAAAATAATTGATAGCCGATTTTTGGTTAAATCGGTTTTCTGTTAATTTCAATTTGGTTTCGTTAGTGCTTGGTTCAGTTGGGTTATTGCCAACCCCTAGCCTTAGCTCTTAAGCGTACTCAAATGCTTACCAGCCATCGAACTATCTGTTGGACTCGATCTGCCCAAGACACATATTATAATTGATGTGGCTAGTACGTTATGATCCAAGTCGGGTCATACCCAATAACAAGCTAGACAAACACCAATTATATTTGTTTATATATGATATGATCATATGTAAATAAATATTAACATTTGCGTTATTTGGAATGGGGTTTCTAAATCATTGTACTTGTGAAATGAATAGATCATATGGATGATTTATATTTTGAAGAGAGGATATTACATAGTGTTATTTAAGTTGGTTAAATAACAATGTGTAAGACTTGTTCATTTGCATGTATACTAGTCTTATGTTATGTAACATTTTTATTAAACATGAAAATGTTTTATATCATAACAAATAATAACAAAATTGGATTTCAATTGTCTTTATTTTATTATTATTTACTAGTTAGTGGGTGCATGCAAGGTCTCTCATTAGACTAGTGGGTGGTGCCTTGAAAGACCACTAAAACTCTCTCTTTCACACTATCATTTTTTTACAAGTAACAAAACTTAATCATCTCCTTTTCTCTCTCAAATATTTTGGCCAAGGGACCAAAGGGAAGAAGAAAAAAAGTTTTGAAGCAAATCCTAGCTAAAACAAGGTGTTTGTTGGAAGGCTTGGGGTATACAAGTTTGAGGAACTCCCCCATTGAAGTTCTTGCCTACCATTTCATCATCTCTTTCATTCTTCCTTGGTTTTGAAAGGTAGTCTTGACATGCTTGGACTTATAGTGACATGCATGTGATTATTAGTATGTATTTCGTATATGGATCCGGGATTGGGTTTTGCATGTATAAAGTTGGTTTTATACACCTAAAATTAACAAGATTTAAAACATATATCCGCTACGTTTTTGGTAAAAGTAAGGTTTTATCACTTTGATAATCTTGTTAAAACCCCACACTATCGTATCGTCTTTCTTATTTACAAGTTTATAGTTTTCAAAAGCCAACAAATTACACATGCCAAAAATAATAAATCATATACTTTACCTGGATATCGAACCTCAGCAGCCTGATCAGCTAAGTTGTCAACATATAACAAAGCAAACACCTGTTGAAACAGAATTTAGTCAAGTAGCAACCCAACATATTTATACATGAAGCATAGTTATACTAATGATACTGGATTTATAATCACATTATGATACTTAGTTACATTTACTTTAAAGGATACAGAAGTCTGATAGGCTTCAACTTTCTTCATTTAGCCTTTACATACTAAACAAAAAAAAAGATTTAAAATTTACTGTTATCAACAATCATAACAACCATAATTTATGGTAGTTTCATGTTATTAAAGTTAGCAATTTGCAATCCATTATGAAATTGAGGGAACACATAACATGAAATAGATTGATAGATAACCTCTTTTTAGATTACCGGCATATTAGAAAGCCTTCCAAATCATCTTAATTGGTGGAACAAAAATAGTATTAGGAGTGTTATGTTGGCTTCGTAGGCCTTTTGTTGGCCCGGTTTATTATTTGAAGTCCAAAGGGCAGACGGGTGTAGGTGGCCATCGAAGCCCGGCCGGTTTAGATTTCTTGTTCATTAATTTACAAATCCTAGCTCAGTCTCTATATAAACAACGCTATATGCTTGTAATTATTTGTCACTAAATAAAGAATACCTAGTTACCACCCGTGGACGTAGGTCAGTTTAAACCGAACCACGTTAAATCCTCGTGTTCGTTTATTGCTTTCGTGTGTGCGTTCAGTTTCCTGTGTGGGTTTAATCCTAACAAGTGGTATCAACAGCTTAGGTTCGGATCACACGAAGGACACGTTGAACCATCTCTTATGCCGTCGCCGACAAGAGATCGGTGTTCGTTTCGCACGTGAACAATTGCAAGAGAAGAGGTTTAGGTCAATCTAGGGTTTTGCATTGTCGGCAGCCATAGCCGACGTGAATCCATTAATAGGCCGTGGGTGTTTGTGTTTAACCAAAAGAAAATCACGTGGTGTTTTTTCTTTGGGGTTTTGCGTCGTTCAAGGGAAGCAAGAAACAAATATATTATATTTGTGTTTGTTTTGTGTTTTGAATACCTCCTACCTACCATTTAACTTTTAAGCAATTGTGAAGCAAAAGTCAAATTACAAGCCGCCACCAACATTCTAAGAAGTTGACTAGATTATTGTTATTTTTCTTTAGGCCTTTACAATACAAGGCAAACCCTATTAATTTGTGTGGCCAAAAGTGTTGGGTAGTTTAGCCCAACAATTATTTGGGTCAATATCATTTTTTTTTTCTGCAAAGAGCGAGCCAAGAACGTTTGAATCAATATTCTATTTTTGTTAAATAACAGTTGTCAAGTCAGAAGAAATTAAAAGAAACCAAAACCAGTGCCAACCGCGCTTGTCAGGTTTTATCGTTTCAGTATAAAGTTTCAGTTTCTGATTTTCAGTTCGTTATTCCGCTGCGTATAAATAGGTTGATTTTTTTAACAGAGTTCAGTAGAACAGCCGTTAAGTTCAGGCTCGTGCCATTGTTGTGTCTATTTTTATCCAGATTTTCGTTTTAATCACTGTCATGGTAGAAGACGGAAAGGTTTCGATGTAGAAGTTTGATGGACAGAAGTTTAGTTGGTGGAAGATGCAGATTGAAGCGTTGCTTTGTCAGAAAGATTTAGATGTAGTGCTTGAGGATGAAAAACCAGAAAAGTTGTCAGATGAAGATTGGAAAAAGTTAGACAAGAAAGCTAGGGCTTGTATTACACTGTCGTTGTCAAAAGATGTGGCATTTAACATCATAAAAGAAACCACAACCCGTGGTATGATGGAGGCACTATCCAACATGTATGAGAAGCCTTCGGCAGCGAATAAGGTCTATCTTATCAGAGAGCTTGTGACAACTAGAATGAAAGAGGGTGGGTCAGTTACAGCGCATATTAATAATCTTAATTCGATCCTGTCCCGCTTAGGTGTTGTTTGTTTTTTAAGACAAAAACTGTCTGTAATCTTATTTCATCTGATTTCATGTCTGCAACTGAAGATGTGGTCTGAAGATCTGTAATCTGAAAATATAATACTGTTTGTTTTATAAACTGGATATCGTCTACATAAGCTCAAAATTAGTTACCTATAAATTGGACATCGTCTGTTTAAGTTGAACGGTGGTGGTGGACGGTGGGGTGGTGGGAATGGACGGTGGTGGTGGCCAACGGTGGGTGGTGGGCGGTGGTGGTGGTAGTGGATGATGGTTGTGGGCGACGGTGGGTGGTGATGGCGGACAGTGGTGGTGGGTGGTGGTAGTGGACGATGGTTGTGGCCAACGGTGGGGTGGTGGTGGTGGTGGACCGTGGTGGTGGCGGATGGTGGTGGCAGACGATGGTGTTGGGTGGTGGTGGCAGACGATGGTGTTGGGTGGTGGTGATGGATGGTGATGGTGGTGGGTGGTGGTGGTGATGGATGGTGATGGTGGTGGGTGGTGGTGGTGGTGGTGGTGGGTGATGGATGGTGGTGGCGGACGGCGGGTGGTGGGTGGTGGCGGCGGCGAACGGTGGTGGTGGATGGTAGTGGCGGCAGACGGTGGGGTGGTTGTGGCGGCAGACGGTGGGGTGGTGGTGGTGGTGGTGGTGGGTGGGTGGTGGTGGCGGCGAATGATGGTGGTGGGTGGTGGTGGTGGCGGACAGTGGGTGGTGGTGGTGGCTCACGGTGGGTGGTGGTAGTGTTGGACATTGGGTGTTGGTAGGATGTTAAGAAGTGTGAAGAAGTTGAACAATAGCTTATTTTTTAAGATCATAAAAGCAGTTTTCAGATCTTTTTTTCTACAAAAAAACAACAGTCTTCAGAAGCTTATGTCTGCGCGACGTAAGCCCCTCGCAGACCTTTTAAGCAAAAACAAACAGAACCTTAGTGTCAGTTGACATTAAGTTTGATGATGAAGTTCAAGGTAATTTGTTATTATCCTCTTTGCCCGACAGTTGGCCGCAAACAGTGACTGCGGTTTGTAGTTCGTATACAAAAATTACTTTTGATGGGATTCGGGACCTAATTCTAGGAGAAGATTCAAGACGCAGAAGTTCAGGTGAATCATCGGGTAATATGTTAGTCACAGAAAGCAGAGGTAGGAGAAAAGAACGAGGCAGTGGGAGTAGGAAGAGGAGTCAGTCTAAGACTCGTAAAGTTATTGAATGCTGGAGTTGTAAAGAGAAGGGACACTTTAGGAATCAGTGTCCGAATGGTAAGAAAGAGGTGAACGCTACAGAAGACGACACAGATGACAGGGTAAGTAGTGATGAGGCTTTGGTTTATAGTGTTGAGAGTAACGTTGATGCTTGGGTGATTGATTCTGGTGCATCGTTTCATGCCACTCACTGTAGTGAAACGATGAAGAATCTTAAATTTGGGGATTTTGGAAAGCTTCGACTAGCGAACGATGATATTTTAGAGGTTACGGGTATGGGAGACATTGATTTGATAACTTCAGCCGGTAGTTCTTGGACTTTGAAAGACGTGAGGGTTATTCCAAGTTTGAAGAAACGTTTGATTTCAGTTGGGCAGTTGGATGACCAGGGTCATGATGTTAAGTTCGGGAATGGGTAGTGGAAGGTAGTCAAAGGAAATCTCGTGGTTGCTCGTGGCAAGAAAAGGGGATCCTTATATATGGTCGACACATCACCGGAAGGAGTTGATCCAGTTCTGATGAAAGACAGAGTCCGGTTCACAGAATCTCGTGGGCAGAAGAAGGTTCGGTTTGCAAGTAACAAACCTAGAGCCAAAATGAAGATTCAGGATGAACGAGCTAGGAAGGTTAAATCAATTGGATGACATCGTGACAGTGGGAGCACATGTCGTGTTTCAGTTACATTTCCAGGTCAACAGTGGATTAAGAAAACTAGTATTCCAGCTGAAAAAGTATCTCCAGTGAATTACTTGCTGAATATGGGGAGTGTTTGTTCTCAGGTTATCTCAGAATCCAGTAGTTCGTGACAGTGGGAGCCGGTAGGGACAGAGAACGGGTCAGGGGTAGTTTTAGCCGTGACTGACGTGTTGGAGCTCCAGGGAGCTTCAACGGGCCTTCAGGTTCATTGATGAGAAGGCGATGGCAACTAGAAGATGTTTAATATTCATATTACAGAAGTACAATTAGGAGTGCAGACGAGAGTATTCAAGGCCTCCGAGTGGGAGATTGTTGGGTTCGTAGGCCTTTTGTTGGCCCGGCTTATTATTTGAAGTCCAAAGGGCAGACGGGTGTAGGGTGGCCGGAACGAATCCCGGCCCGGTTTAGATTTCTTGTTCAATAATTTACAAACCCTAGCTCAGTCTCTATATAAACAACGCTATGTACTTGTAATTGTTTGTCACTAAATAAAGAATATATAGTTGCCACCCGCGGACGTAGGTCAGATTAGACCGAACCACATTAAATCCTCGTGTTCGTTTATTGCTTTCGCGTGTGTGTTCAGTTCCGTGTGTGGGTTTAATCCTAACATGTTAAACTTGTCGCCGCCATCTGCCGGAAACGTATCCTTTCATAACTGCCGGGAAAACATATTCTGACGATTCTAAAATAATGTTCAATTGAAACGGATGGATGGGTAAAGGGAGTACACATTGAATTGAAATTTATTCGCATTCAATTGAAGGTGGTAGGGGTAGAGCCGTCCGTTGACATTCAATTGCCTTGGGTGAAAGTTGACATTTCAATTGCTGGCAGGTGAGTCTCAATCATCACAGATGGGGTGGGTTAAGTTAATGCACGGTGAGTGTGATAATGTGATGGAACGAAACTGCCTAGGAGTGGTAAGTGAAAATGAACGGGAGCAATTAGTTTACGATCAATATCCAATAATATACAAGTTAACAACTTTGCCTTTAAGAGTGTTGAATAAAAGGTTGTACAACATGCATAAAATATCATGCAAAACTCTTAATGACCCTTTAAACTCCTTGAATTGATAGCACCATAAACCCTAAATGATAGAAGAGTGATTTTACAAAACGTGAAGTTTCATTAAGTTGTACGATACGCGTTAAGAACAAAATAATGTAATGGTAAGTTATTTTTCTTACCCAATTATAAAATGTTTTTTCTATCCTTGTCCCTTAATTATGAAATTACCTTGGCAGCCTATCAGTCGTGCTTAATATTATAAATATAGATAATACAATATATATAAATATAACTTAAATAGTTATAATCTAGTAAGTTCAACCCTATACAAATCCGGAAAAAAAACATATTTAGACTAATGGAAGTCTAAAAAAAGGCCACATGTGAGGTTACGAGTTATCGTTCGAACCATAAAACTTTCCACTCTATAAAATTAGATTATTTTGTTATCATAAAATCTAAACCTAGCTTGTAAGCCTAGCCGTTCGAACCATAGACAAACCCTAGAAGAACGAGTGTGCTTTGTATTTTTCATTCAGTGTAGTTTTGAAACTCAATGGGTAAGAGGGCTACCAAACCATTAGGTTCTATTACTTTAGTGAAACGAGCACTTTTCTTTTAACGGTAAATTTCATTCAACCATAAAAACGGCACTTGCTAGTCCTCAAAGCAAGGACCGCAAGGGAAACCAAGTTACATCAAACCAATAGGAAACGTACACCAATCATTCCAATCTAAATGTTTATGTCTCGACCTATTTGTAATCCAAAAATAAGAAGTCGATTTGATCTTGGTCACCACCTCAATAGCTTTGATAGTTTTCCTTTGAAAGATCCGCTTGTTTCTAGCAATCCATATGCACCAAAGGGTCGTTAAAATGATACCACGCATCACCCGTTTCTCATACCTCCCCATTTTAAAGCCTTTAACAAGCATAAGAAGATCACGGATGTCGAAAGCGAAAATAGGATTCAACCGACACCAGCCTAAAATCCTAGACCAAACCTCTGCTGCGAAAATACATCCAGTAAAGATGTGGCTCGAAGATTCCTGGTTCGACTCGCAAAACGGGCAGGAGTCATCCGAAAAAATCATCCCTCTTTTAGTAAGAGTATCTTTCATAGGAATCCTATTTTGCTCTGCGAGCCACGCCAAAATGCCACACTTAACCGAAATCCAGTTTTCCCACTTAAGCTTAAAAAAAGGTTGATAATTACGGTTGTTGACTATTAGTTTCCTAGCTGCCGAAACCAAGAATAAACCTGACCCATCACCTGTCCATTTCCATGTCTTTGCCCTCACCCCACTTATAATCATAAATTTTATTTAATAAATTGAACAACTCCGAAACCTCAAATGGGGAGTTAGGCAGTTGACGCCAATCCCAATTCAACACAGTAACACCATTGTGTTTGTTAATTCTTTCATACACACAAACTCATTTATTGGATTCTAACCTGAAAAGGTGAGGGAAGACGTACCGCAACGGTTGCTCGTTCAGCCACGGATCGCACCAAAATATTATACATTTTCCGTCCCCGGCATATTCAACCAGAAAACTATTAAATGTCTTGCCATTTGGCGTACACCGCTCCCCGATTTTCACAATATCCTTCCAACAACCACTAGCCGAGGATCTCAAAGGCATCATTGACCAGTTTCGAGCACCCCTGTGACAACCCCAGATAATCTTTTTCCAAAGACCATTGAAACGAGCACATAACTCTTACTGATTCAATAATCTATTAACAGAATTATTATGAGGCTATTAAACAGGGCCTTTATGCACATGCAATTGCTTGTGCTAGCCTGAATTGTAGCCGTCTTAGCAAGCTAATCCTCTATGTGCCCTTCTGATTAGCTCTAACTATTATTTGTTTTTCTTTCTTTATACAATCTGACTACGTATTATTTTTATTTTTGTTAATATATTTATGAATTATTATGAATATTACGCACCAATGTAAGATTAAATGCATTTCAGTTGTCTAACTTTTATTGGAAGGAACCGTCATTTTTAAAGAATAGTATAAAATAATTTACAACAGAATATAATATAAAAAAAACATAATTTATTAAAGAAAACCAGATGATAAATAATATTTGATTTAATTAAGTCGTTCAAAAAAAATTTGAGATATTTTTAAATACACAATTTAAAGAATCCAAATTATAAATACTATTGATTTCTTTCTATTGAGTATGTATGATTAATTAAGAAAAAGGAAACCAAATTTTAGACAATATTAGATTTTTGAAGGAGTAGGGTTTTATTATTAGATTATAAATACTTCTTCTTCAAGTCCAAAACTTCATCGTCTTCTGGCTCCTCCCACAATTACGGACAATGAACTATCAATCAGCAATCAAACCCACGTGTCAACCATTCTGGCCACTCACCTTCTCTCCAACAAACACGACTCTAACGTTGTTTTCTCACCCTTGGCCATGCAGGCGGGGTTGAGCTTGGCGGCCGCTGGTTCTAACGGCCGAACACTCGACCAACTCCTTGCTTTCCTCAAAACAAATACCACCGATGACCTCGCCTCCCTTTATTCGCAACTTGGGTCTGAGACCCTAGTCGACGGTAGCCCAAACGGCGGACCATGATTGTCTTTTGTAAACGGGGTTTGGCTTGACAAAACCCTTTCTCTTAAACCTCCTTTCAAAAAGGTTGTGAAAAAAGTTTATAAAGCCGCTTGCAAACGAGTCGATTTCAAGGCCAAGGTTAGTTCTAGTTATGTGATACAATATATATTATATTAACCTGAATCTTGTTCTTGGGTTGTAAACGAATCGAACCAAGCAAGGTCTTGTTCATGTTGTAAAAACTCGATAGGTGATTTTGCTACGTTTTAGTACTAGTTTTTACTATATGATATAGTTAACATATTGTTTAATGATTGACTAAAGGCTGTCAAGGTAGCCAAAAGAGTGAATTCATGGGCCGAAAAGCAAACTGATGGCCTTATAAAAAACGTCATTCCTGCTTCTTCAGTTGACTATCTCACCAGACTCATCGTTGCAAATTCCATCTACTTCAAGGGTGCATGGAGTCGGAAGTTTGACCAGTCAACGACAAAAGAATATGACTTCTGTAGGGGTATGGTACTAAACCCGGTTTTACGACCCTAAATTTATTATGTTTGGCTTATTTTATTATATGGACTAATACAATGTTATTGGGCTGAGGGGGTTTTGTGGAGGTAACCCTAACTGGGCTAGGCCCATTAGGGTACCATGATGGTGGCCATGAGACTCTCTATATAAGGAGGTCTCCACCTCCTTATTAAGGGGTCATGCTCAATAAGAGCCACCACCACTTTTTTGTGTCTGTGAACAAGAGATTCCTCAGGATTTCTTAGCAGTCGCCTCCACACCCCCGAAAACCATTGCAGGTCTCAAGCAGCCGGAAAAGAAGATCAAGACGTGGTTCGTTCATCTCGAAAATCCGTGGAAACATCGTCATGGATCAGGTCAGATTCATTTCGTGCTTCGACATTGGCGCCATCCGTGGGACGGCAACGAACTACCCTTCGATCTTCATCTCGGCTGTCAGATCTCTCCCAGGAAAAACCCAGATCTGAAAGTTTACAGAAAAAGGCTTCAAGGCTTGTTCTATTAAAGCTCAAAAAGATCCATAGATCTAAAAGAGGCTTCCAGATCTGTGCGAAAAGACACTGCCGGGACTCGAATGATCGAGTCTCCGGATCTGTGATGGTTTTAAATCTGCTCCAAGCTTCAGATCTATCCAGATCTGATTTACAGATCTAGATCTAGATTACAGACCTGGATTTTAGGTTTAAAATTGCAGGTCTAACTCTTAATTTGCAGATCCAAAAATTACCAGACTTCCGCCGCCATGTACGCGCGCCCGCGGATTCTCATTCCGCAGCCGTGCATGTGCCGCCGCGGAAACCACCATGTGGGTTTTGCGCAAGAGACCCCCGCCATGCACGCGCACTCGCGAGTCACCACTCCATCGCCGTGCATGCGCGCATCAGGCCTCACGCCAAACTTCAAGGTTGGGAATCCTTATAATATCCCATATGGCTACGCGCCAAACTTCAAGGTTGGGAGTCCTCATAATATCCCATATGGCTACGCGCCAAACTTCAAGGTTGGGAGTCCTCATAATATCCCATATGGCTACGCGCCAAACTTCAAGGTTGGGAGTCCTCATAATATCCCATATGGCTACGCGCCAAACTTCAAGGTTGGGAGTCCTCATAATATCCCATATGGCTACGCGCCAAACTTCAAGGTTGGGAGTCCTCATAATATCCCATATGGCTACGCGCCAAACTTCAAGGTTGGGAGTCCTCATAATATCCCATATGGCTACGCGCCAAACTTCAAGGTTGGGAGTCCTCATAATATCCCATATGGCTACGCGCCAAACTTCAAGGTTGGGAGTCCTCATAATATCCCATATGGCTACTCGCCAAACTTCAAGGTTGGGAACCCTCATAATATCCCATATGGCTACGCGCCAAACTTCAAGGTTGGGAACCCTCATAATATCCCATATGGCTACGCGCCAAACTTCAAGGTTGGGAATCCTCATAATATCCCATATGGCTACGCGCCAAACTTCAAGGTTGGGAATCCTCATAATATCCCATATGGCTACGCGCCAAACTTAAAGGTTGGGAATCCTCATAATATCCCATATGGACACGCGCCAAACTTAAGGGTTGGGAATCCTCATACCACATGCTCATGCACCAATATGCTCACGCATCACATATGCTCACGCATATTGCACATGCTTACGCATCACATGCTCACACATATCACAGTCTACACGCACGCGCATGCAACATCTGCGCGCGGCGCGGGACATAAAGCCTACGCGCACGCGCATGCAACATCTGCGCGTGGCGCATAACACAAAACCAAAGTCTACGCGCACGCGCATGCAACATCTGCGCGTGGCGCGGGACATAAAGTAGCTCGTAAGCCGCCTCACGCGCAAGCTCCACTATTATTACAGCTCATAAGACGCCTCGCGCGCAAGTTGTTATTATTCTTATAGCTCGTAAGCCGCCTCACGCGCAAGCTTTATTATTCTTATAGCTCGTAAGACGCCACGCGCGCAAGCTTTATTATTCATACAGCTCATAAGACGCCTCGCGCGCAAGCTGTTATTATTCTTATAGCTCGTAAGACGCCACGTGCGCAAGATGTTATTATTATTATAGCTCATAAGACGCCTGACGCGCAAGCTCTATTATTACAGCTCGTAAGCCGCCTCTCGCGCAAGCTTCATTATTATTATTATAGCTCGTAAGCCGTCTCACGCGCAAGCTTTATTATTCTTATAGCTCGTAAGACGCCACGCGCGCAAGCTTTTTTATTCATACAACTCATAAGACGCCTCGCGCGCAAGCTGTTATTATTCTTATAGCTCGTAAGACGCCACGTGCGCAAGCTGTTATTATTATTATAGCTCATAAGACACCTGACGCGCAAGCTCTATTATTACAGCTCGTAAGCCGCCTCTCGCGCAAGCTTCATTATTATTATTATAGCTCGTAAGCTGCCTCACGCGCAAGCTTTATTATTCTTATAGCTCGTAAGACGCTACGCGCGCAAGCTTTATTATTCATACAGCTCATAAGACGCCTCGCACCAAGCTGTTATTATTCTTATAGCTCGTAAGACGCCACGTGCGCAAGCTGTTATTATTATTATAGCTCGTAAGACGCCTGACGCGCAAGCTCTATTATTATAGCTCGTAAGCCGCTTCACGCGCAAGCTTTATTATTCTCATAGCTCGCAAGCCGCAACTCGTGCAAGCTTCATTATTATTATTATAGCTCGTAAGCCGCCTCACGCGCAAGCTTTATTATTCTCATAGATCCGTAAGTCGCCTCGCGCGCAGGCTTTATTATTCTCATAACTCATAAGCTGCCTCGCGCGCAAGTTATGTTACATTATCATCAAGATGCGCGCTCCATCTTTTATCAGGCCTCGCGCCACTATGATGCGTGCCATATCTTATTTAAGCCAGGGCACCATCATCATCATAAGGACCGCAATATGTTACCATCATGAGGAAAACCTCTCAAAACTCAAAGACAATAAAGACAAGGCCAAAGAAAAGGGAAAAAACCGCCCCACGACCTAACACACCTCATAAAGTCCAGCGCTCCACCTAGACGCTTGCGCGCCCAGGAGCAACGCTGGACTTGGGGGGCTTGTAGGGGTATGGTACTAAACCCGGTTTTACGACCCTAAATTTATTATGTTTGGCTTATTTTATTATATGGACTAATACAATGTTATTGGGCTGAGGGGGTTTTGTGGAGGTAACCCTAACTGGGCTAGGCCCATTAGGATACCATGATGGTGGCCATGAGACTCTCTATATAAGGAGGTCTCCACCTCCTTATTAAGGGGTCATGCTCAATAAGAGCCACCACCACTTTTTTGTGTCTGTGAACAAGAGATTCCTCAGGATTTCTTAGCAGTCGCCTCCACACCCCCGAAAACCATTGCAGGTCTCAAGCAGCCGGAGAAGAAGATCAAGACGTGGTTCGTTCATCTCGAAAATCCGTGGAAACATCGTCATGGATCAGGTCAGATTCATTTCGTGCTTCGACAACTTCCACCTCCTTGATGGAAACAAAGTTAAAGCTCCCTTCATGACCAGTACGAAAAACCAATTCGTTTGTGAATATGATGATTTTAAAGTACTAGGTCTTTCCTACTTACAAGGTCTAGATGAGCGTAAGTTCACAATGTATGTTTCCTCCCGAATGCAAAAGATGGCCTTCAATCTTTAGTACAAAAATCGGTTCCACATCCGACTTTATACACCGTCACATTCCTCACCAAAAAGTAGAAGTTGGCCAGTTTTTGATACCAAAATTTAAGATCTCATTCCGGTTTGAAGCTTCTAGTATGTTGAAGGAATTAGGTCTTGTGTGCCTTTCAGCAGTGAGTGTGATTTGACCAAATTGGGTGACTCAGTTGCCGATGAAAGCCTTTGTGTTTCAAGCATATACCATAAAGCGTATGTGGATGTTTGTGAAGAAGGCACTGAAGCTGCAGCAGTCAATATAATGACGATACGGTGTCTCCTTTCACGGAAACGGAAAGTACAAAAGCGCAAGAAGGTTGATTTCGTGGCGGATCATCCGTTTTTGTTTGTGATCAGAGAGGATGTGTCTGGTGTCATGTTGTTTATGGGGCACGTGATTGATCCACGTGTTGGTTGAAATGATGGTCGAAATCAGCTGAGAGGAATTGTTTCTTTTTGTGTGTGATGTCGATTTTTATACTGACTGGTATATGGAGTAATTAAGACTGTTGCATCTTTGGCAATTTAATTCAAATTCATGCTGATGATTTGTTATATTTTTTTTCTTTGTTCGTTGCTTTTATGGGACTTATCGTAAACAGGGTGTTAATCGGGTCAACCCGATCGGGTTTCGGGTTAGTCGGGTTTTGAAAATAAGTCATCTAGCCCGCAACCCGACCCTATCAAGGTTCGGGTTTATGGGATTTGGGTTAATAGGTTAGTCGGGTTAATCCGGTTACTCTATATTTTTAAGTTGATTTTCTTGTTGAGTTGTTGGTAACCTGTTGGCTGCAATATTTCTCATTCCACTGAATTTTTAATTTCTTTCTCAAGTAATTATATATCTTATTAGGATAAAGCCCATATGATACATGGGTTGTTAAAAAGTAAAATAAAAACTTAAATGTAATAATATACATATTAACATATCTTATGGATTCATAAGATATATATAATTTATTAAAATACATAGATTAGTAAGAATAATTTGTATTTTCATTTTAAAAGTAATAAAATGGATGGTTGTGAATTTATACGAAAAAGAGAAGACTAACATCAATTAATCCTAATTGAGTTTGTAAGCCACAAACATTTAAAAAGTAAGGTATTGAGTTTAATTCCCACCAACAATATATTTTTTATTTTATCATTCATGAAGGAAAAATTATAAAAATGAAAACTTGTACCCTTGAAGCCTATGTGGAAGGTCTAATTGAATGACAAGTGGAAAAATTGTGTTGCTTTAATATATAGGTAGATTATTGCATGTGGGTCATGTAAACTAGCCAAACGATCACAAACAAGGGCATGTTCGTTACTTTAACTTAAAATGAGTATGAACACTTAATCAAACAAATATTTATGTTCATGTTCGTTTGTTTAAAAAATGAACATGTTTGTATTCATTTACGTTTGTTAATTTAAAATCTTATCGAACAGTTCACGAACATAAATGAACATATATGTGCAACGAACCCAAACAAACATAATCGGACATAAATAAACACAAACAAACATATATAAATATGTAAACGAACATGAACAACATAAATGAACAAGCATTCACGAGCATAAATGAACGAATGAAACACGTGTTCATGTTTATTTTTTTATTTAAATGAACACAACATAAATGAACTTTCTGCCGAACGGATCACGAACAAGCAAAATGACAAATTCCTCTATAGAACTTTCACATTGACTTTTTAGTACATAATTCACATATATATCAATATTGTATTTATATTATATTATTAAGAAAGAGTGATGGACAACATGGTAATTTCACAATTAGAGGTTATGGACAAAATAGACAATTAACAATTGGGCAGAAAAAGTAATTTGCCAACCCCTTGATTCGTTCTTAAAGCGCTCGGTGCAAGTTTCTAATGCAATTATTCAAGGACAAAATAGGAATACAACATAGATGTTTGCAAATATTACAAATGAAGGATTATGGTTGATATATATTGTGATTGTCATGATGATAATAGGAATGAAAAGATTTTAGTTTAGTGGCCGATGATGGCAATTTAATGAGCATTTATACTTCTTCAATTCATGACACCATATCCCTAAATATATACAATAATATTTTAGTTTAGTGGGAATAAGACAAAGCCCGATGATGCCAATTTAATGACCATTTATACTTCAACTTATGACACCATAACCCTAAATATATCCCGTAATAACTGTTGAAACATCTGCCTGAACTTTCAACCGTTCCAACCCTTCAATTCAATTCGGCCTATTAATTCATTCAATCAATTCGGGCTCTTCCATTCCCTTTCTTCCCTTCAATTACAATACAAATTTAACACCCATTAATCACTGTGCAATCAAAAGGTTTGATTAAATGGTCGGCAGTTTCTATTCTATGCTATAAATAGGTTGATGTTTGTCCTCACAATTCCTTATCGCATCTCACTCCCTGCAATGGAGGTAAGTGTTCCTCGTATTGTTATTAACAGTTTCTTGCTTTGGTTGATTTGTTCTGTGGCAGTATATTACTTCGGATGTTGAACGGCTACTGGAAATTGGACCATGATTTGATTATTACTACTATATATTTGTCACACCCCGACTAGCACAATGCGGAAGCGTAAAATGGGAATGTAACAGACACCTCTGGTATCAACAACATTGTTTATAAAGAAACATTACAAACTAATTTGCATTATATTACATTGATATATCTTTGTGTTCAAACTAGGTGTTGCAACAAAATACGTTCGTTAAACTATTCTATTCGTACTAATAACCTTGCATCTATTCACATAGCATCGAGCATGTTCCACAATAGATAGCACGACATCACTTTATTCCAACTTTGGTAATCCTGAAAAGCAGATTAAAACGGATCAACTACTGGAGTTGGTAAGTTTCACGAGTTTCAAGAAAACAGTTATGAATATTCACAAGTTAACACTTGTAATCATGATATAAGTATGTATATAAATGATGTAATTATGCTAAGCTACAGTGAAGCCTTGACTGTATGTGCTGCGTGCATCCATTTCCCACTCTCAATCAACCACTGTGGCTCCCCTTCCGCCCACAACACGCCCCTGTAGCTATGTCTAACACTACATAGCCTGTATATATAAATATGGTCATGTGCAAACGGCGCTATATGACACAGCAACCTGGCTGATTCCGTTTGGGTTTGTCAAACCAATAGTACTATTCACAAGCCACCGGCTCGAAGTTAATCACTGTGATCGTGGGGACTTTCGTGTGTTAGCACTTAGATAATTCACATCACTACAAATTTTAGATATGTATACATAATCAAACATGATTTTCACCCCAAAAGTTCGTAAAACTGTTTAAAGAGTGGGGTCATGAAACTCACTATTTAGTAGATACTCAGCACTGTGTCAGCTTGAGGTTTGTTCGGTTCGCTATCACTAGTTCCTATAATCAATATTATAATAATATTAATATTTCAATATTATTATAATCTCAATACTAAACTGGGCTGTATAACTAATCTGGGTATAGCTGAAACGCCCAGAAAGTGGCAATAGGCCTAGGTTGTGATGTTGTTCAATGTCTAATACTTAAAACCGAACTTGGCTCAGTTTCCCGTTTTCCCAGTTGGGACAAATTGTTCGTTTAGGCATTCTGAAAACAGTTATGGGGAAATAAACTTGGGTAAATGTGTTGGTTAATAAAATGATTAAGTTATAAAGGAAGATCACATATTGGGGTCCCGGATTAGCTACGGGGCACGTTTCCGTTTATTCAGTTTGATTTGAGGAGAAACGTGCACAATCTATCCATATTGTCCAGGTTTCTCATAAAAAGGTTCGTTTTTACTTAATAAATCCAAAAATATGATTTTTGATCACTCTTGGTGTTTTGATATTCCCGCAGGTTCATTAATCGCGAACTTGCCGGTTTTTAATTAAAATTAAATTTGTTTAATCTTTAAATTAGCATAATTAATTAACCATTAATGATTAAATTATGAAAATTTAGCAACTTATCAAATAAAATATGTATATTTTTATGAAAATATTTCTTGAATTATTTACTGATTTAATAATTTATAAAAATTCATTTTATCAGCTATATTTTGTCTGAAAATCATCCGTTTATCCCAAACAATTTCCAAAAATTCCACAAAAATTCCTGAATACTCAAATTATGTCCCAAAACAACCTGTATCAATTCCAGAATGCAATAAGCTTGTTCAATATTCTTTTCGGCCCATATTCGGCTATAAAAATTCATACAAACGCATATGCACAAAACACCCTTAAACTTTTCCAAATGATCACAAATTTTATATGTGATCAAAATACATTAAATCTGAGTTATCTGAAAATTTTCATAAGTTTTGAAATATTTTAACTATTTTTCCCAAATAAACGTCCCAATTCGGTAATAAATTCGCCAAATATTCTCGGATAGTCGAAAAATTACCAAATTTGAACAAGGACTCAATGATATGCTCCCTGATATCCATGCAAAATTTCAAGACCTAACAATACGCACAGCACAATCTTAACCTAAACAGCCTGTAAACGAGTGTTTTGGCGTTACCTTAGCGGGTTTGGCTCGTTTTTTTCTTTTTTATTCAAGGTTTCAAGCTCTTGTGCTTATTTGCAGGCTAGATACAAGTCCTATATCACAAAACAAACAAGTTTCATCAATAGAACAGCCCTTTAACTTAGGGTTTCGGCTAGGGTATAAAAACAAACTTTTGAACCGTAAAAATGCCGTTTCAACCCTTTAATCCGTGTTTATGGCCAAAAAACTATCAAACCAGGTTCCTTACCATGTGTATGATCAAAACTTGTTTATGGACCATTTTTAGGATTTTTACATGGTTAGGAATGATTTTTGGTAATTAAAACATGTTTATATGTTATTAAACATAATTAAATCAAGTTAAAAATGATAAAAATGATCAAAATACCTAGGGTTTCTTGGAAACTTGATGGAGAAGATGAAGTTCCAGATTGTTTTCACCAAAATTGATGTTACAAAAATATCTTGTTGGTTTAATATAAAAAAAACATGCTTAGGGGGTAGGGTAAAAAAATTACGGCCGGACCCCTTAATAGGCCTCCTTTGGGCCCATTTTGGACCAACATCTGATTTTTCAAGCCCAAATACGAAAAGCCTAGTCCAAATTTAGTTCGGGTTCGGTTTTTGGCACGAAAAACTTATCGGGTGCGTCAAACAGTGCGAAAACGAGTGTTTTTTGGCTAGTTTTGTGTAAAATTATAAAAACATACTATATGTTTGTAAAAATTAAAAATATTTTCACGGATCACTTAAAACATTTCAATTAAGTGTTTGGTAAGTCTTTTTCAGATTAACGGATGATACAATGCTTGGTTTGTAACTATCTTTCGTGTTTAAATCTATAGCGGGTAGTTAAACGAGCATGTTTTCGTTTAACTTGTTTGCTATCGAACTAAGGCCATATTACTAATATTTTAGCTTATATTAAACGTATATCACTTATAGGTGCCCCCCCGGGATATCTGGGTCATAACCCGACCCGCTCGGTTAATCGTTCGTTTGTTACGCAAAAAGCGTTTATTTGCTTAATCAATAAATACGTACTGAGGTGTACCTTGTTTTGGCTCAAATGTCACAATATTGCTTTTACATTTATTTTATGTATTGTTTGTCAGGTTGTGTTATTGGAATATATGGTATTTAGGGTTTTAATCTTGAGCCGGATACTCTATATACATGTAACCTAACAGTGTACATTCTACGCTAGAATAATAGTTATCACATTGTATTGTATTGATATGCTATTAATCCAGTTTCATTGGTTTCAATTTTGGGATGTTAAACACATCGTACATGGAGATGCTAAACATTATAATGGGTGCTCTGGGTCATACTGTTGTGGATGTATGCGTCGTGGCTTGCATATATTTGAAATATCTTCCGCTCGGTTATGTGCTTGCATCTAAGATGTATAAATTCAGACGCAAAATATGAATTATTAATGAAAAATTAATCGATTAAGGTTTTCCCCTTGTTCTCGCGATAACTTGGTGTTCTATAGTAACTGCTTATCTATATTATATATATACATTAAGTAGTTTAAATTATTCATTTTCCAATGCAAGGTAATATAATGAGGGACTTATGGTAGCGTTAGGCGTAAGTACAGTGATCTATGGTAATAGCTTTTAAGTGGTTAATGATAGACGATACTGCAAGAGTAAATAAGATTTGGTAATAGTTTGATGCTATGCTGACAACCTCATGTGAATAATATTAGGGGACTTTTTTGGAAATGATATTCAACTCAATTACACTTTGTTTGTGTTTACATATCAATTTTTGTTTTTATTGAACCCATTAGGAAGTTGTATTTCAAGTTTTGAATATTTTAGAATCGACTTAATGAGGTTTCTAACTTGCTAATGCAAGGTAAACCGTTCAATCATAAAAAAACCACTGGTTCATAACCTTGATGTTTCACTCATTATTCTTTCAAGAGTTTCACTTATTTCGTTGCAAATTCAATACCATCATTTATATCATTTAAAACTTCAACGATTTCATTTAGTTAGACTTAATATCTTCGCTTGATCTTTATCTTAAGGACTTGTTTATACGTTTTGTTAATCTTGATTTCTATAGTTCATGGTTCTTGATTTCCAAGTTTTTATTTATTGTGTTTATTGTATATGTTTTAAAAACCCACACTATGGGAAGGATTATGTGGACCATCCGACGATAAAAATAATTATCGGTCGACACGTAATTATCCAAGTCCTCGCATGGAAGACATAATAAGTCCGGTTGTGTGCAATAAATCGAACCAGGGTTTCAAAAAATCATATTGTAATAAATTTAAATTCAATCAAAACTAAACCACCATAAGCCTACTTATATTAAACAACGAAAAGAGAAAAACTTGGAAACAAGATATATTTAAAATAATAAAGGAATATTGGTTTTAAATAATCCCAACTATGTCTTATTGGTAAATATTAGCCCAAACTTTACACTTGCCTGCTGACAGTCCCAACTATTGGTGTATTTGTTTTTAACAGGCTGCGACTAACGGATGACTAACTCCGTTAGTGATTTGCTGATGTGGCATGCCTAGTTGTCAAAAAATTGCTTATATGGCAGCTTACATGGATTAGTATAAGAATTTTATCTCTCTCTCTCTCTCTCTCTCCTGCAATTCACCTGCCATCACCACCACCCCGCCACCAAACCCTAGCCTCGTCAACACTGTTGGAGAAACAAACTGTTATAATTCAGAAACTTGATTGCTTCTTTTCTTAATAAGTCTCGTGGTACGTTTCTTTTGTTTTATTCCGCTGACCAAACCCCAAATTTCTCCGATACACCACCAAAACGTTAAGAGTTACGATTCCGTGTTTATTGAATCAAAAACATAACTCAAACATGAGTTATAAATCCAACTAGGCAACCACTGTATAACCACCATCTCTCCCCACCATTCATCAATTCACATTTCAAATGCATATGAGGTTGACTGATTCAAGTTTCAAAGGTTTACTGATTAAAGAAAATCGGAGGCTGCAGAGGTGCATAACGGAAATTGCGGGTGGCGGCAGCGGTGGCAAAGGGTGGACAGAGGTTGCAGGTGGCGGGGGGCGGAAGAGGTGGTAACGGAGGTTGAAGGTGCTGACGTAGAAGAAAGCTTAGAGGAGAGGCGGTGGTGGCACGGAAAATATATTGTAGCGGCGGTGGTGGCGGATAGAGTCTGGTGTAGTGGCGATGGCCGGTGGTGGAAGTGGGTGGCTGTGAAGTGAAAAGGGTAGAGGAGCTGCAGATGGTGGAAGTAAGAAGATGATTGATTTATTGAGATCTAGGGTGCTGCTCATGCTTATGTTGTTGGGATTGCCACCTCAGCTGCCACATAAGCAATTTTTTGACAACTAGGCGTGCCACAACAGCAAATCACTAACGGAGTTAGTCATCCGTTAGTCGCGGCCCGTTAAAAACAAATACACCAATAGTTGGGACTGTCAGTAGGCAAGTATAAAGTTGGGACTTATATTTATTAACAGGGCATAGTTGGGATTATTTAAAATCAATATTCCAATAATAAAAGATAAACTAATAAAAAAAAGATTCAACTTAACTCTAATGGTCTGTTTGATATGACGTAATGGAATAGATAAGAGAATAGAATATACAAAGAATGAAATAAATCATTGTCATTCATTATCATGTTTGGTTACCATGTAGGAATGGACTGATCATCCTTTAATTATTATTATTATTATTATTATTATTATTATTATCATTATTATTATTATAAGTATTCATAATATGAATATTCCTATTAGCTCATTTTTAAGACATGCGCGTTTCAATGGGACCATTAAACGAATAAAAACAATTATAAAAATGTTGAACCACCCATGCGTGTTATGAAGCGCTGAGTTGCAAAATAATAATACTAATATTGTTAATACAGTAATAAGTCTAATATAATAATTGTTATATTGTAATATACAAAAATAAAGATAATATAATAAAATTAATAATAATATAATAACCTTGATAATGTAATAATAATTATAATATAATAATGATCCAAATATAATAATAATAATCATAATATATTATTATTATTACTATTATTATTATTGATTCCATTCCTTAGATGAATAAAAAAAACACATATATCTTAAAGAATGAAAATCCTAGGGTATGTTTGGTATGAGGTATTGGAATGGACAATAGAATGGAATTTATGTGGTAATGGAATGGACAAAGAAATGGAATGGGTTATTACCATTCCAATGAAATGTTTGGTTACTACATGTGAATGCAATGAATGATTACTTTGCATTGATTGGTATGTAGGAAAAAAAGAAAAATAAAACTAAAATGGTAGTGAGTGGTGGTGGTGGGAGGTAGGTGGCGGTCGTGGCGTTGGTGGGCGATGATGGTTGTTGGTGGTGACTGGTGGTGTTGGGCGACGGGAGATAATGGTGGTTGGAGGTGGGTGGTGGTGGTGTTGGGGGTGGGTGGTGGCGATAACAGTGGAGGTGCCAGCGGTGGTGGCAGTGGCGGTGGTGGGCAGCGGTGACGGTAGGCAGCGGGTGGTGGTGGTGGTGAGGGGCGGGGGCGATGGTCGATGGTGGCGGCGGGCAGGTAGCGGTGGTGGGCAGTTGGCACTGATGGAAACGGTTGGTGGTGGTGGTGGCGGTAACAGCGACAGTGGATGACAATGGTGGTGGTTGGTGGCTGCGACGGTGGTGGTTGGTGGTGGTGGTGGGTGGTGATGGTGGGAGGGTAGTGGAGGTGATATAGGGTGAAAGAGGGAATTGAATGGAAAAAAAACATGGGGTTGAATGGAATAAAATTGGGGTATTTTAGAGGGAATTGAATGGACTAGGTAATGGGTCATTCCATTCCTTTGATCAACCAAACACACATTTTCCCATTCCCCCACAATAAGTCATTCCATTCCGTCCTCCATTCCTACATACCAAACGCTACCCTATATTTGAAGGAATTTCTGGAATGGTTCATTCCATTACCACATGACAACCAAATATGGTTTTTTTCATTCCCTTGGAACGAACCATTTCATTCCATCTGTCATTCTTTTATATCAAACGCTTCCTAATGCTTTGATGTATATAAATTTATTCATCTTTTCAGCACTAATATATCTCAAAATAGGTATAATATCAGCAATTATGTAAGAATAAATAACAACTAATGTTTTATAATTTCAATCTCCAGGTAAATATATCCCTAAAGAATAAAATGAGCTAATATACAAAGAAAAACGGAGAAAAACTGTGGAAACCAACTCAACACACCCATGTTGAAGCAAGGCATGGCAATGTTACATCTGTAGTTTAAGGAATTACAAATAAATAAATAAGTTTATTTACTTAATAGTCGTGTGTCGTTATTTAAATCCGTTAAATAATGATGATGAAAGGGTAAACTTAGGAATTGATTATGGATCCAAGAATGATTATGGGCCTAAAGTCTACGGGCCTAGAGTATTTAAGCCATGAATCTATCCTAAAACCCTAATTATCCTCATTTCATCATTTCATCATCATCAGACATACATACACACACCCTCCTGTGCACACACAAAGATTCCTTCCATCTCATTCATCCTAGATCTAATAAGGTTAAACAAGATTGATTTTGTCACAGCCCCCGACCCTTAAACCCCGAAAGGGGAGCCGTGAACATTAAGTGGTGGTGTCGGGGTTTATTAAAAAATTTGCAGCGGAATATTTTATCTGAACCGTAGATAGAGAAAATAATTAGAGCTATAAAACACACCAAATTCTTATTTCATAAACTGGGATTAAAGCCCATTTTTATACAAACATAGGTTTTATAGGGATAAACCCTAATTTACAAAACATATTTCTTTATTCTGGTGACAAGCCACTTATTTAAGCTGGAAGCCCTCATGCATCATTCCTTTGTCTCTAACAAGTCACCTGAAACATGTTTAAAAATATTTGATCAGCAGGAAATACTGGTGAGTACATTCATTTATAAATGACACATTTTAAAGTTAAAGGTACTTGTCACTAGACCGTATCTGTGACTGTGGTCATATTACTTATTGGCTAACACTTGTCCAATAAGCAACGTTCAATGGCCCAGTAGGCAGGCCTTGTATACAAAACCCCACAATACCAGTAGTAACCATCCCGTAAGTATACAGAGACTTAATCACTGTAATGTATTTAAAATCCTTTAAAATATGTTTGAAAACATTCGGACTATCCATCATGAGTTTAATGGATTTAGAAAAATCATCATGACAGTATTGGAAAATTAGCTGTCTTACGTAAATGTGAGTTGTGCAAAAACTCGAATGTCTCACGTTGAAAGTTTACAATTAATAAGCCTCCTGATAATAAGAACCTAGGTTAAGCACAATGTAGTATATCTAAGTTAGTATAAACCCCATAATCATAACGATAATCCCGAGACATGAAACTTTACACGATGACACAATGTCTTACCTTGGTCAGGTAGAGCTTTCGGATTCATGTATATAATTTTCTTTCAATCGAAGAGGTACCATTACAACTATTCAGGTATTATATCAACCTTATATAAGAAATACAAGAGAGATTTGATGTGGGATGAAGAGTGAAGGTCGCGAGCATGCAAAGTGCAAAGTGCGCCATCAAAGCGCCACGTTGCGCCCATCGCCCGAGCCCGTGCCCGTGCGCGTCGGGTGCTTTGCACCTTCCGCTAGGACTACTGGGTGTGATTTGGCACATAAGAATATTATCATGTGAGCTGTCTTCCTTATAAAGAGCTTGCAAGTTTATAATCAGGCGATGTAGGACAAGAATTAGAAATCTTATTTATACCATGGTGGAAGCCTTTCATTTTCTATCCTCCACCAATGTGGGATGGAATTTTTACTTCCCTTTACTTCCTCCATTCTTCCTTTTATTTTATTTCTTTTCTTTTCCTTCTAATTTCTTCACTTCTTCTTTTGATTATTTTATTTATTTTTTTATTATTTTAATGGTTTGCTATACATTTCGATTCATTCACCTAAGGAGAAGGACCCATCTAAGATTTCAAGTGATTCAAGGTCTAAACTAACCAAATCCATAAGGTATGTCATACGTTAAAGATTTATCATGTTATTCATCTTCATCTCATTCTAATAGTTATATATTAATAATGAACAAACGGGTCTTGTAAGATTAGAAACGAGACAAAGTGAGTAACCCGACTCGAGTAAACTTTATTTAAACTATGTAAACGGGTTGGATTTCAGTTTAAATAAATTGACAAACATATATAGAGATATGTAATGGGTTCGGCTCAAGTAGATAAGGTCCAAATGGATATAGGATCCGATCCCAACTCGGGTCGAGTAGGCTATGGGTTCGAACCCCAAATCGTTCAAGTGGGTAGAGGTTTGGTCCCCAATCGGCTCGACCAAGATGAGGGGTTCAAGTCCCCCAATCGGCTCAACCAAGATAAGGGGGTTCGAGTCCCCGATCAACTCGAATGGAAGCAAAGGATTCGACTGGAATGAGTCGACTAGATTTGGAGAACTCGACTCAAAATCTAATCGACTGAAACATAGTGATTCGAATCGATTGAGTCAAATAAAATTGAGGGTCAGCTCGATTGTGACTCGAACGAAATAGAGGGGTCGGCTCGATTGAGAATCAAATAAGATGAGGGAGACTCGATTCAAGGTGAAGTTGAGTGGAATTTAGAAACTTGGCTCGATGGTGAATCAGATGGAAATAGGGTGGGGTTGACTCAAGCTAGAACTCGAATGTAACTATGGGACTCAACCTGAAACCCAACTCGTTAAGAAATCTTTTGTTAAGGAAGCGTAACTTATAAAGGTCGGTTTATTAAAAAGACTGGTTTCTTAACTTATAAGTTTGGTTCGTTAACGGATAAAGTTCGGTTTTGTTGAATTATAAGTCCGGATCATTAACTTAGGAATATAAAGATATTTAAAGATAGAGAATTAATACGTGTAATTATAAAACAGTTAGTCGTGCTCAGTTGAAGAATGGTATCACCGTTAACTCAGAAGGAACCGACTACAGGTTAGTTTCTAGCCCCTTTCCTCTATGACGTTTTTTGGGGCTGTGTGCATACTCCTATGTATTAGTTAATACACTTACCTTAAGTGGTAAGTGTATGATACGCAAAGGTTTAAGAATGTAATGTTATTAGTAGAATAAGAATATGTATGTTATCGTATGAATATGTGTATTTATATATAAACATATATATATATATATGTGTGTGTGTGTGTGTGTGTATTTGTGTGAATGAAAGATATGTAAAGTATCCATGAGCGTATGTTAACGAATGTATGGTCGATTGACAAGACGAGTATGGTTGTATGGAACGAAGCATGATGGGTACCAGACTCTAATAATATCTGAGGTATGAAGGGTACTGGACCCTAATAATATCCGAGGTATGTAGGGTGTCAGACCTAATAATATCTGAGGTACGTAGGATGCCTAACCATTATAATATCCGAGGTACGTAGGGACAGGACCCTTTCCGAGGTATGTAGGGTGAGATATTCTTTAAAACGAAGGGTTAGTATGAAAGTAATGTAAGTATGAAAGAATATAAAGAAAGACGGTATAAAATATAAAAAGAAAGTACGTATGCATGCGTGCGTGCGTGTGTGCGTGCATGCATGCGTGCGTGCGTGCCTGCATGGATGTATGTATGTATGTATGTATGTATGTATGTATGTATGTATGTATGTACGATAGATGAATAGTTAAGTACTTAATACATATCTTCGGACGCGTATTAATAAGTAAATCAATGAATTGTATGTTAATTGATTAACTAAAACTCACTCAGCGTAGCTGACTTTTAGTATGCACGCATGTAAATAGAATGAGACAGGTAGCTTGATGGGAGACATGTGGCAATAATGTGAAGACTGGCATCCGTGGAAAGAAGACATATGTGTCATTTATGTTATCGTTAAGACTTTTGTTAGTTTGTTTAAAACTAGTACTTGATGGTTTGTATGAAATGATTGGCTTTTATATTACACGAATAGTTTTAATTAACTCTAATTCTAGAACTATGTTAAAGAGTAAATCCAACACGTCAATTGTAGGGCCGCCGGGGCCTTCCACATGTTACAAGCTTATGAAGAAAAAACAAAATCTAGAAGTCACAATATGGCCCATGTTAACACCAACACACCCCATGTTGAAAGTACAAGATGAAAAGACAAAATAGAAGATTCTGAAGCTCAACACGGATTATGTTGACTCTCAACACGCCCATGTTGATAGTACAAGAGAAAATACAAAAAAGGATACTTCCAGGCTCACCACGACCGTGCCCAAAGGTCAACACAGTCGTGTTCTCTCTCCTGTTGTACCACCTGACACGAGCATTTAATGCAATAAGACAAAGTGATCAACACGGCCATGCCCAGCTCAGCACGGGCCGTGTTAAGAGCCCAGCGTAGCTTATAATTGAATGTGTCACACCCTGACCAACAACGGAACATGCCGAGGCGTAACGTATTGATTGGACAGTAGCTCAAAAGACACTAATTAAAGCGACAATAATTATTTAACTTCATTAACATTAAACAAGTGCACAAATTCAATAAGTAAATACATCATAACTTGTAATTTGAAAAAATATCCTAAGGTCAACTAATTATCTTCGATCTTGAATATATCAAATACTTGAACCTGTAACATGTATAAAAATAGAGTTTGTCAACACGAATGTTTGTGAGAATACATAAGTTTTAGTTGTATATATATATAGGTAAATCACAATTCATATGTAAATGGTGAGCATTACAACACTTATGAAAATGTAAACAACTAAATAGATGTGGACCCATTCCTATTGATACAAAATCAATGTACTTGGGTAAATGTATGATCATACTAGATGAGGATGAGATACCAACCACTAAGCATAAAATAAACACTTAAGCACATAGAGCATAATCATAAAGCATTCAATAATCACACACAAACATAAATTGAATTGTGTTTTGAATAGATGAGGAAATAAAACATGAGTAAAGTTAATAAGGTATACATGCTACCCCAAAAATATAAAAGATGGAAAAATGGGGGTATGTAAACTCACCTTGACAAGTGGATTAACGAAGACGAGATTACGATAAAATTAAGATAAAGCGACTGAGTTCCTCGGGATACGTCGACAAAAGTTCCTAGTTAACGATGATATAAATTAATTAATAAATGAAAAATTAACGAGGCTTATAACGTGTTTGCAATTTGATGCTGCTTTGAGATTAACACAACCATTAGTTTAATAAATTGGAGATTATTATATATATTATTGATTATTTAGTATTTATATTTTATTTTATTATTATCATTAGTATTAATATTTCGTTTTGTATTAATATTAACCTATATGCATGTATTTATAAATAAATAGGCATTATAAAATTAATCATAAAATTTTATATAATAGGTTCGATGAAAAACATAAATCTTAATTATTGATAAAAATGTTATACACAAGTATATTTATTAACGGGAAAGATTTATTTGAACATATAACCTAGCTCGGCTTATTATTATTATTGTTGTTATTATTATTATTATTATTATCAAAAAAGTTAGAAAAATGTCTATAGAAAATGACTCAAAATAAAAGCAAACAAAAATGAGCACCAAGGGGTTCGAACCCGGGTCCCTGGGCGGCTTACATATTTAAGACAACCCAAACCAGCCAACTGGGTTGGTGTGATTATTTGCAATAGGATGAAACGGAAAATTATTTAAACATAACATACAATGATCCCAATTCCAATAGAAACCCTAATTCAATAAATCCTTAAAGAGGTTACCGATTGCCTTCTGTCACTTGCAATTGACAGAGGGCTCCTGTTCATTGCCTAAATCCGACCCAAATGCATGTTAAAATTACCTTGGATGAACACGAATTGAAAGAGATATGCCACTTAGGGTTTTCGGCTTAAACTTGAATTCGTTATGGCTATTGACGGCTTCGTATGGTGCAATTAACTTATGGGTTAGTGTCGCCGTATTGCAAGAATTGTGTGGACGGGTTTAATTGCATTCTAGTCGTTTATTTATAGTGTCAATTAGGCCGCGGTTAGTGATGTCATGAAATCAGTACCAATTAGCTAATAATTAACATAATTACTCTGTGGTTAAACGCGTTTTTGATCCATTAACGTTGAGACATGGTCAATTCTGTTATTCCAGGCTATAATCGTGGGTCAAGAATCAAGAGAGGGGGGGGATCACATCGGCGGGGAAGAAAGAAAAAAAAAGGAAATAATTTAAATGATTTTTAAAACTTTGCAATTTAGCCCTTGGGTTTAGGTGGTGGGTGCAAAAATGGCAAAATGTTAGTTTAAGGGGGTGTTTTGTACATAATTCATATTAATATCAATAAGTAAATAAATAAATAAAATACCAATAAGTATACGAATGCGAGATTTCGTTTAATAACGAAAGTTCAAATAATGAAAGAGAGAGAAAGAAATAATAATAAAACGGGTCGGGTTTTAAGTTTGAAAACATGACGAATGTTATAGAATGCTCATCCACCACATTGAATGGACTTGAACACACCCTTAGAGAACAGTTAATAATTGCAAAAGTCGCTAGGCGGACCCTATGTGGCCGACTGGGGAGTTAGGTGTACTCGGAGTACTTAGGAAGTAGTCGGAGAGTACTCGGAAATGATAAATATAAAGAAAATTAATTTTTTTATATTATATATATGTCAAATATCATAAGTATACTAATATTTATAATAAACTAAGTGAAATTCATTATAAATAAGAGAAGAACATTTTTTAAATACTAAATTATTCTAAAATATTACTAATCAATAACTAAAAAGGGTGATATTCTTTTTTTAATAGTATAGAAATATGAATTATGTTTTATTTTTAAGTTAATATCAGCCCAAGTTGACTGACTAGATGCGATTATGTCCGAGGTTAATCACATTTGATCGATTATTAGTAACTAGGCAGCGTTAAAGAAACTCTCCTCGGTGGCGTACCTTGTGGCGAGTACTTGGCCTTGGAGACTTACTTTTACAACATCGCTTAATACACTTTACCCTTTCACCATCATTAATAAGGGAATTATCTCATCCATCCAACATTTGAAGATTAAGGAGATTAAGCTTTTAGAAGAAGTCATTAGCATCAAATATTAGTCATCCAAATTGGTTAGATTGCTCTAATTTGATCATGTTTGTATCTATTACTTTTATGTATAACATTATGCTTAATATTAACTAAACTTTCATAGTATCATCTTGATTTATAATGAATCTTAATTGAAGTTTAATAATGTTGTTTAAACATGTGATCGGTTTATAAAAAGTAAATGTTATGTTGTAATTATCCCTCGATGAGGAATGTTAGAATAATCTTAAAAGATATCCCAAGTGCCGAGATTAACGTTAAGCCGGGGAACCGCCACTCTTGTGAGGCCTTGGATAACAAACTTTAAAAGAGAAACCAAGTACCAAGCTTGATGATAAGCCGAGAAACTACCATTCATGTAAGGGCTTGGTTAAAAAAACATAAATCCTAATATGAACATGGATCAAATTAAGTATTAGTAGTAATTAGTCATCTTAAAATGGGAATATTGACAATGTTGTGGAAAAGGATTGTTGATGTTAGTCTACTTAAATCGGTTAATTACTTGTCAAGTGAGTGTGCAACATAACCTATTTTAAACAACTCTTGGATGATTATTACATAAGTTCTATAATTGTTCAAAAGTTGTGTGGGTCAATAATTGGTAACTCAAGGTTAATCCTTTACAACTTAACTAATGTTAATAGTTATTTTAAGTAAGGTACAAAATAATTCACTTAGCAATTTAAGGAGTTGTTTAATCTTTAAAGTAAGTTATCACATGAATACTTAATATAAACCACTTGCTTACTGATGTGCTCTAAAATATATATAAATTATATGAATATTTGTCGCACTTTCAATTATTTTTGAGTTAGTTTTTATCTAGCATTACTCATAGCTGGCTCATAAATGCATTTCAAATGTTTCATGATAAAATGAGCTAAAACGAGGTGTTTCTACTAGGTTGACATCAACGAGTGAGGAAAGTCTGACACATTTATATATTGTTATTACTATTATTAAAATGACTTTAAATAAAGAAAAAAAAATGAAAATATGTTAAATACAATTACTTTTGACGTCGATTACTTTCAGTTACTCATGAATTATTTGGGTGATATATTTGAACTTTAATTTTTTCTAGATTTTGTAATCACCAGGCCCAAAACAAGGTTGTGAGATTGGTGGACGATTTGTGGGCTTTAAATAATAATAATAATAATAATAATAATAATAAAACTAGAAGTCGGCAGGGGGTTTGGAATGCTGCTGAAGTTTTCTTGGAAGTTTATTTAAATTAAAACTTGTGGACAGAAGAGGTAGATCCCTACGGAAAAGGTGAAAAATCTAGAAGACAGAAGGGGTACGATTTACGGACAGAAGGTTCTTGTGGGAGTCCAATCAACATAAGGAAGAGAAAGCATTTGATTCAAGCAGTTAGCATCTGGGTTCAACACCTACTCACCTAAACATTTTTATTATTTGGTTTGAATTTATTATTTTCGTCATGATTTTATTGTTTAAACCTATTTACTTTCTTTTGTTCTTTAGTATGGTTGTTGGCTAAACATCTAGACCGCCTAGGTTATGATGAACCTACTTTGATGTTTTGATTTGACTTGGGATTTATTTATTGTTATGGTTTTTATGGTTTAGTAAAAGATTTATTTATAATTAATTGATGCATATGGATATTTAGGATTGTTTGATAAGTTTTATTCCATAGCTTTCCTTGATTATTGTTTGTCATATGATAGGGTGTTATTAGATCAATTACTTTGTGTTCTTGATTATTTTATGGTTGATTTCATGATAAGATCATAGGAATAATATTGTTAAATAAACCTAAGTGTGCTGCTAACCTAAAATCTGTAAAGTGCTAGGTTATTAATAGATCTTTATTATTTAATCTTGTTAGATTTAGTTCTTCGTAAGGAGTTCGTCTAGGGTTGATTATTTATTATTGTCTATTGAATCAATTAAATATTTTAAATTGCCTTTGATTTCCGCGCTTTAAGGTAGGATTTCGTATAAAGGAACTAGATCATAATTAATTAGGTGGCCGTAAGGGAACTTGATTTTTAATACTGGTGTGCGTTAAAACTTGTTAGAAATTCATAGGTTTCTCTTGAGAAGGGTCAGGGGTCCTGTTTGGGTTTTCTTTTAAGTGTCTATTTTACGATCCCAGTCCATAACTAAATATTTTCCCGTGTTAATTCATTACTGAAATTTAGGGGATTCTAGCCTAGGTAGTTTTCTCATCATCATCTTATTTTCACAACAAACTTTGTTTTCGTTTAAATTACTTGTCTTCTTAATTAGTTTTTAGTTATAGTATTAAATTAGTATTTTAAATAAAACCCCCCAAACAAATATAAATTAATAAGTCGTGTTGTAGTCGAGTCTAATTAGCTAATAAACGTAATTTAGAGAGTCTCGTGGGTTCGATATCCGGACTTACTTTGCTTTACTAGAGTCGACCGGTTCACTTGCCGGTTAGTAGTTTAGTCGAGTTTTAGAGAGTCTAGAGTATTACTTAGTGTTTAGTTTTAGTTAATTAGTTAATAATTATTAAACTACTTTTAGCACATCACTTACATAAAATAATATTTTAGTGGAGATTATGAAGTTATGCATCTCTTTCTTTAATTATCATGGAATAACATGACTTAGAAAATAAGGTGTTATTCCCACATTTAATTACCAAAACAAGCTTATATCACATGTTTACTAATTAATTGTTAAACCAAGTTAAGAAGAGTTTTTTTAATCAAGATGATACACTTTTATCCTTGATCGTCTCTAAAAAAATACAAAAACCTAAAAATATTGTTTTTAATTTATGTTTTTAAATTTCTTTTAAATTTACTTGTCAAATCAAAACTACCATGATGTTCACTTCCGGTTAAAATAAATACAACGATTTAGTAGTAAAAATCAAATAAGTGTGTCCGTGGATCGATACTTGATTCTTACCCATAGTATATTACATATACGATAGGCACATGTCACACCCCGACCTAACGACAGAATATGTCGGGTGCGACAATATTTGAATCATAGCTCAAAGACATTAAAATAAATATAAAGTGTCAATATCTAATTTATCTATTCAAGTCAATGTACACGAGATTTTCACAAAAAAAGAACTCAAAACAATACATCATACTAAACAAATAAATTGTTCCTTATTTTAATAAAGCCTAAAGTCCAACTAGGTCTTGCATCTTCAATCATCCTAAATAGCTACCTATGATATGCGTAAAAATAGATATATTTTGTCAACATAAAGTTGAGCATGCAATCACAATTTGATATGTGTGTGTGTGTGTATAGGGGAAGGATCATGCGAGAAGTGATATTATAACGAGAAGTGCGAGAAATAAATCTGAATCATTTATTGTATTTAATCAGTGGTCTATATTATAAATGGCAAATTCGTAATTAAAAACACAAATTTATGACATATAATTTAATAAAAAGGTTAGATATGTCTTTTGTGGTGTAAGCCTCATTAAGCAGATTTTAATGCTTTAAGTGGTTATTTTTTTATGCCCATTTAATGCGCATTAGAAGGTTAATACTATTTTATTGTTTCATTAAAATTATGATCTTTTTTTATGGTTGTGTAAGTTGTTTATTTGTTCTTAGAATTTGTTCATAAAACAAATAAATTTTGCAAAATTACATTGTATATTACGGATTTGTTTATATAGTGCATATAATGTATTGAAGTAAGCATATTTTTATTTGTTTTACCAACACTTTATTATATGAACAAATTAATTCCTACACAACATTAGATTTGCCTACACTATATTAGATACTACATTAGTTATAACTACACAACATTCGAAAGTGTTCATACACTACATTTTTACCCACACTACATTAGATATGTCTACACTGCGCTAGTTATGACTACACAACCATTTGAAAGTGTACCTACACAACATTAGTTTTGTTTACACTAAATTAGATATGTCTAACCAACATTAGTTTTGCCTACATAGTTTACCTACACAAAATTAGTTTTGTCTACATTACGTTAGATATGCCTACATTACATTAGATATGTCAAAGCTACATTAATTATGACTACACAATATTAAAAGTGTGCCTACACTACATTAGATATGTCTACACTACACTAATTATAACTACACAACATTTTAAAGTGTGCTTACACCACATTACGTAGCTACATTACATCAGATCAAATGATGACGACAACAACATCAACAACAACAACAACAACAACAACAACAATAATTAGCCATTTATAGAATATAATAATTTTAGATTAAATAGATTCCAAGGGTTCAAAGTTTATATGAAATAAAAAATAATAATAATAGTTTGTAACTTACCATTCGCTAGTAACTTATCATTAATTATTAAACCATTAATGAGCATGAGTTACAAAATAAAATACTTTATATTTCACTAACATACTCTTGCATATAAATAATTAGAAAATAAAAAAGAAATTATGTGATTGGTTAGAATCTCTTCTCGTACTTCTCGCAATAAGAAACGTTTCTGAAATGAACCTGATCCTATATATATATATATATATATAAATGGCAATTCCTTGCTATATCATTCATTGCTTCAACTAGCATAACATAAATAAAATTCGTTTGGCTATGATTCATCGAGCACAATCAATGGCTACAAAAACAAAATAAATACAAATAATGGTGTCGTTTGGCTATGAACCATCGAACACGATCTATGACTACTAAGACTACGTATGATCATACTATGAGGATGAGGATGAGATACCAACTAACCATAAAACTGTAAACACATAATTAAGTAGTATTTAACAACTAATCAAACAATACCACAGTATGCAAATAATGGAATTGAGTTTGACAATTTAATTGAGCGCATTATAAACTTGGGTTTTGTGTATGCATAAATTCCCCAAAACAAATATAGAAAAAAAGGGAGTATGATTACTCACCTTAGAATAGTATGCGAGTTAATTAAGATGAGGATGCGGAAATAAGCGAGCTAAGCAAACTAAAGAAAATAAACCTAAATTTCTCACAGATTATAATATAATTAAAAGCGGGCATTTAGCAACTGGAATTTTGCTAAAACTCTATGATGTTCTCAAGTTATGATAAAAACAAGATAAGCAAGCTGAGACGGGTCAGAATCCGATCAGTGAATTAGGGTTTGGCTTCTAGTCCGTCATATGTAAAATGTGAAAAAAAAACTAAAACTCTTCTAGAGCGAAAGCTTATTTTAATCATAAAGTGGTGTAATTGAAAATCCCAATTTTAATGTCTAAGAACCCTAAACGGGTCAAACCACAATTGACTAGAAAAACCCCTCCGATTAGTAAAATTAATAGAGGGCTTTTGTTAGTTTGATAAAAAACTTTCATGAAGACAACTTACCCAGAAAACAGATGGAACAAACAGAAACCGAAAAATCAAAGTCTTGAACACTTGAAAGTCAAACCGTCAAGAATCTTCAACTTAATAAGTAAGAACATGAATTGATTGAAATGAGGCGTGGTAAACGATTATTAGCAGGTAGGGGTCGAATATATAGGTTTGATTGAGCTTAGAGGGGAAGAAATCGTCATAAAGGTGTATTAATTGTAATATGATTAAAATGAAAGAAATCAAGAAATTAACAAAATTAACTCAAATCTTGTTACTTACTCCAAGGAAACAAGAGAATATGATTTGGCATGATGTCAAGGTCAATCATGATAGGAATAAGATACATGAAATTGGGTTGCCAAAATAAGTGAAACCGACAATAAATGAACCAAAAACAAAAAATGGCGTTCAGGTGAGTTCTCTGTGCGCCACGACTGGTGAGGGCCATCCCTCTGCATGGCGTGGCGCGCTGTTTTTTTTTTTTTTTTTAACTTACATACTTGGTCATTGACCTTTTTAGTAGATAAAAATATAAGACTAAGGTGTACGAGTTAGGGATTTGAGAGATGATTTATGTAAAATGAAATGAATGCAAGTAAATACTCAATAAATATGTGCTTTTATTAATGAGAATGACCCGGATAACAAACCCGGGTTGGTTTTACAATACAAATACGAATACGGAAAAACCAAAATGTTACACTACACTTGCCTATTTGTGTGTGGTTTAGTTAAGATAAAAATCATTTTTTATAAATTTAAAACTCGACTTTGTGTGAAACAAACATTTTGAAAAACTAACAAATTTTCATAACACTCGCACGCACATCATGCTTCTACATTATTGTACTTGTAATCTCTCATGAGGAGAGCTGATAACATTAATATTGTATTCTTTCCATGGACATAGGTTAATTTAGATCAAGCCACGTAAATCCTCGTGTTCTTTACTTTTCGGCATGCTAATTGTGTGTGTGTTTGCAACTCGATCTTAACATAGATCACATTCTCTTGTATGTGTATAGATTAGTCATGAAATAGTGATTATATATGTGTAAACTTGATATGCATTAAATATGAAAAGCAAAGAGCCATATGCGTAACTCATAAGAGGAAAATAACGCAGTCTTTTTCACATATGTATTGAATTTTCTAGGCTAAATGTATGTTTTATTTTACTAAACACGAAGTTGCGTTCACCATTTTTTTCCAACGTTGCTGGAATAAAATTGGATATGCAACCGTGGTTGAATGTGTCGCATATTAATCAGTATCTGGGTTGGTTGATTGTAAAACTTAAGAGGGTGTTTAGAATTGGATTTCGAAATGACCTATTAGTCAATAAGTTAAAAAAGTATTTGGCATTGATAAAAGTGACTTTTATTTTGGCAGTTTGAAAATAGTTAAAAAGTTGTTTTCCAAAAACCTATTTTTTTAAATAGCTTTCGACTTTTAACATAAATTACCAATTTTTTTTAATAGCCAACACATAAAGAATTGTCTATATACTTCGTACGGGGCCATTCATTGACAAAAGGTCACCGGCAGTTGGCACAACTCAGCCATACTGAGCTCTTAAGCCCTTCAAAGTAATCTCTGTTTCCAGGAAAAACCACCCACCCGAAGGCTACTGGTGATAAAACCTGGACAACCTTAGAATCGAACTAAATATCATAAAGATCCTAATCTTCCTTAATTGAGCCACTATGCTCTCCTCAAAGTGTTGTCTGTGGGGACCAAACCTGGGCTTCCGTTGAAGAACCATGTTCTTACCACTACATCACATTAAAAATGACCATAAATTATCGTTCTACCTCCACCCTTTACCAATTTACATATATAAGTTAAGCTAAACACTTTAAAAAGTACTCACTCATTTGTTTTTTTTGTAGTAAGCAATCCTAAACAAACTATAATTAAACTCACTTACCTTGTGTCGTTGAAAGTTTTTAACCGGCTGACTCATGGAACCATCAGTTAGGCTACGTGTAGTGGAGGGGCTACATTGAGAGGCGATTATTTACATGTGCCGCCACGTCAGCAGGAAAGGCGATTTTCATTTTAAGATATTGTAGCCCAATATTGCCCCTCACATCATATATATATGTGTGTGTGTGTGTGTGATGATTCATGCGAGAAATCATCTTAGTGCGAGAAATCAATCTCAATCACTCATTTAATTATAATCTTAAATTTTAAACACATAAATAAAAAGGCTATAAAAGTAACATAGTTATATTCTCTTTCTTTAATTAATGCAACTAATTAAATCATAGTAACTCTCTCTCCAATTAACATAATTAATCAAAACATAATAGATAAAAAAAAAGATTTAATACTTCTGCTCTCTCGCTCATCTACCCACCCTGTTCTTTTTGTGCCCAATCGCGTTTTGATTCCGTCTTTAATACTTCTGTTCGCTCGCTTCACATGCTCATTGGCTTGCGGATGAGCGACTGAAGTAAATATCTGAGTAATATGCAACTCAATTAACCATTCTTGCAAACCCTTGTCTGCGAACTGTGTTCAGTTGTCACTCGAAATGTTTTGTGGAAGACCAAAACGGCAGATGATGAATTTCCAAATGAATTTTTTGACGTTTGCAGCTGTAATAGACTCCAAAGGTTTGACTTTCACCCATTTTGTGAAGTAATTGATGGCAACAATCAAGAATTTAATGCGCCCCTGCGCCTCTGGAAATGGGCCCATGATATGAATTGCCCATTTTTGAAATGGCCATGCGAATGATACCGGCACCAATTCGTTCTAAGGGAAGAGGACATTTGGCACATGCTGCTGACAGGATTTACACTTTCGAATTTCCTTTACTGCGTCAACATGCATTCCTAGCAAGTAATAACTAGCATTCATGACTTTCGCTACTACCATTCTTGGTCCCATGTGGAGGCCACAAATACCCTCATGAATTTCTCTAATCAAATAGTCCGCGTCTTCTGTGTCCACACCTCTGAGGAGTGGACCAAGAAAGAATCTCCGATAAAGGACTCTGTTTTACATCTAGTAATGCAGAGCTTTGTGGCGGATTTTTTGTGCTATAGACCTATTTTCTGGAAGGGTTCCAAAAGAAAAGTAGTCCTTAATTGGTGTCATCCACGAGACGGTCCCCGTCAGTATGACCAAAACCTGATGCTGGGGAACCGACGGTCTATCCAAAACTTCTATGCGAACATCCCTTGCTAAGTGTTTGAAGCTTGTCAACACTAGCTTACTTAACGCGTCCGCGAGTCTATTTTCACTTCTTTTGATGTAGATAACCTTGCAAGATTGAAACTAACGTATAAGTTCTTTTGCTTGGGACAGATATGGGGCCATAATCTCATTTTTTGCTTCATACGCCCCACTGGTTTGTCCCGCGTTCAGCATTGAATCCACCTGCACCTCCAAATGGCGGACGCCAAGTTTCTTGATGATACGTAATCCGGCTAGAAATGCTTCATATTCGGCCTCATTGTTTATACTTTTAAAGTCCAATTTAATGGCATACGTAAACTCATGGCCTGCTGGATTTACGAGCCTTAAACCCGCACCTGACCTTTCCTCACTAGATGCGCCGTCCTGAACAAGGACCACATCTGATCTTGCTCTGGCGGTGCGGAAGGTTGCTGCTCGACTAAACATTCTTCCTCTTTATCATTCGGGACTTATGTGACAAAATCCACCAGAATCTATCCTTTTGTGGCGGGTCTTGGCTTGTACTCAACGGTATGCTCGCCGAATTCAATCGCCCACTTCGCCAACCAGCCGGACAATTCTGGTTTACTCAATATGTTCTTCAACTTGTAACCCATTAGCACATTAATCGGGTGACCCTGGAAATACCTCCGAAGTCTTCTAGATGCATATACTAAAGCCAACACTAACTTTTCCATCATAAAGTAGCGCGTCTCTGCATCCACCAACGTTCTACTGACGTAGTAGATTGGTGTCTGGACAGTTTTCCTGTCTGTTAGCAGAACTATGCCTATCGCTATGTCTGATGCGGAAAGTTATAGCGTTAGCAGTTCACCCATTTGCGGTGCGGTTAACGTTGGCAACTCCATCAAACATTTCTTAACTTCCAAAAAAGCGTTTTTAGGTTTTGGCGTCCACTTAAAGTGCGCCTTTTTCAGGCAATTTCGAAGTGTTGAAACAAAAGGGAATGATTTTGACGTGTGGTTGGCCAGGAATCTGTTCAAAGCGACCAACCTCCCATTCAGAGTCTGAACTTCCTTAAGGGAGGAAGGTGATGGCATACGCGCAATTGTTTGGACTTTCTCTGGATTGGCTTTGAACCCTTCAATTGTCACAATAACACCTAAAAACTTTCATTCCTCCATGCTAAAAGAACATGTGGTCGTGGGTTCGAGTCCCACGGATGGCGCCTATGCAGAAACACGGATCTAATCCAGTGGGGATGGGATCTGTATTTTCGCCAAACGAACTACTACACGAATCTAAAGTCAGATTGAATCAGATCTTCAACTAAATTCCTGCAAAACAGACCACCGTGAGTCTCGTTACCGGAAGAAAAAGACTGGGGGTCTTCCCGTAACCACCCTCCGGCGTGAGAATAAGTACTGTTCTTGTAAGGATAGAAAGTACAAAGTGAGATGTATTATGTGAAGAGTCAATGAGTACCTCATGATGGTGATGAAGGCATTTATAGCTGGGGATGGGGGACGGTGATTTGTGGAGTTGTCACTATCCAGAAGATTCTTTTCTACCTGAATGGACACGTGCCGTGCCTTAATAGGACGTGACAGCCTGGCTATATGCATGGTTGTTACCAGTTGTTCAACTGTCCTTCTATCATTAGCTGACATCCTTGTCATTGAATGTTTTAGCAATCTTTTAGAATTATGTTGTTATAACTGTTTTTCCTTACCAAGTAAGAACTCTTTATTGTTTCATTCCTAATGGGGGGCTTCTTGTGGTCCGCGGATCTCTCCTGCGGGTATTATTAATGACTCGTGGGTGTTATTGATGATCCGCGAATATCTTCTTTGGGCTTGCGGATCATTTCATTAACACCCCCCACCCCCCCCCCCCCCCCCTCCCCCGAAAAGAAAATCACCCAAAAATCACCGAGAGATATGGAGTTCATGGCAACATTGGGGCGATATTGCGGCAATATCGCCTCCCTAGATACACCCGTGTAAACCCCTTGTAGTTTGTGTCATATTTTGCGGCTCCTGAACAAAACAAATGATCGGTCGACATTGACTGACTGACAGACCTTCAACTTCAACTTCACTTTCTCATCCAATCCAATGGCATCATCTACTAACTGTTTGCCTCCTACGGCGGCTCTCTCCGCCGCCACTCAACGCCTTTCTCCGGCTGCCAGACCTTCTTCATCCATCTCCTTTCACTTCCTTTCTTCCTCCTCCAAATCTCTCAGATTATCATCCAATCAGGTTGCTTTTCTTTCTTATTACATTTCGACCACGCATTATTATTATTATTTGATTGATTGCAGAAGAGACGATCGAAGGCTGGTGTATCCGGTGGTAATTTGGGCGCAGTGGTTACTACTCCTCACTGCTTTGCATCTAACCCTGAGCAGCTCAAGAGTGCCAGAGAAGATATTAAGGACCTCCTTAAAACTACCTTCTCTCATCCCATTATGGTGACTGATTTTTATCATTTTATTATTTTACCTAATACAACCATATGTGTGTGTTACTGTTTCTTTTTTAACATTCATATTTATCTATTAAATTACATGCTACTTAATCACATAATACTCATGTATATTTTTGTTTGATAGTTAATAGTTTTGCTTAAATTTATATGATAAGACTAGAGAAGTCGTTAAACAATACTAAAAACCTTTAATGAACAACCACAAACAAATAAACATTAGCGAATAAAAACGGACACATTATCATTCACGAACACAATTGGCCGAACATGGCCTCTGTTCGTCTTCGTTTATTAATCGAATAAAATTTCTTGTTCATGTTCATTTATTTATTAAACAAACTTCACCGAACGGTTTATGATCACTTGGTTCATTTACAGGCCTATGCCTCAGGCTTAAAAGTTCTAACAGTCATGCTCACAATCTTGTAATCTTTTTTAAGTTGATGAACAATATGTGACAACAGGTTCGCCTAGGATGGCACGATGCTGGTACCTACAATAAAAACATTGAAGACTGGCCTCAACGAGGTGGAGCTAATGGAAGTTTAAGGTTTGATGTTGAACAGAAACATGCTGCCAATGCTGGCAAGTGATTTCTAACTCTAGTTTTTTTTTTTTTGGCATTTTGCTCGTCTTTTGCTGCTTTGGGTGATTCTTATATTGGTTGTTGTTTATATAGGGCTTGTAAATGCACTGAAGCTTCTTCAACCTATCAAAGACAAGCATGCAGGTGTAACTTGGGCAGACTTGTTTCAGTTGGCTAGTGCTACAGCTATAGAGGTAACTTTTAGAACCCTTTTATTAAACTTAAATAAAAAAAGCTACATTTTAAAAAAAACTGACTTTTATTGGTGCGCAAATTAACCATTACAGGAGGCTGGTGGTCCTAAGATTCCTATGAAGTATGGTCGAGTTGATGTCACGGGACCTGAACAATGTCCAGAAGAAGGCAGACTTCCAGGTAATATTACTAAAAAAAATGATCATTTTTCATTTGTATAATTTTGTTCTCACGTAAATATGCATACACGCTTTGTATTCGTGGTTTCTAACTAACTTTTCATTTGATGATTAGATGCTGGTCCTCCATCACCAGCTTCTCACTTGCGTGATGTCTTCTACAGAATGGGATTGACTGATAAGGTATACTTTTCTAGCTTTAACTTATATTTCTACAATAAATAGTTATTCTAATTGGTTATAATTGGGTTTATAGGATATTGTTGCATTATCCGGGGCCCACACTTTGGGTAGGGCACGACCAGAACGCAGCGGGTGGGGCAAGCCAGAGACAAAATACACGGTAAGAAGCATTAAATACAAGAAAATCTTGTCATGTATTTGTATATATGTGTGTACATAAATTGATGTATATGCCAATATGCGTATGTGTACTTTCTATAATCTTATTTCACATTTGATGAGTGACAGAAAGATGGGCCCGGAGCTCCAGGTGGACAGTCTTGGACAGTGAAGTGGCTACGCTTTGATAATTCTTACTTCAAGGTGATGCCGTTACAGTTTTTTATAATTTGTTTATACTTGAGATAAATAGTATAAAAAATGATAAATGATCAACTTGACTAATATGTTGTGCAGGATATCAAAGAAAAGCGTGATGAAGATCTACTGGTTTTGCCTACAGATGCTGCTCTTTTTGAAGATCCTTCGTTTAAGGTTGAAAATACTTGGTTGGATGTCAGCAGTTTTTCTGTTGGATTTTGTTTTATATTTATGTGGAAATCTTAATCTGTTCAGGCGTTTTCTGAGAAATATGCTGTAGATGAAAAGGCGTTTTTTGATGACTATGCTGAAGCGCATGCTAAACTCAGCAACCTTGGTGCTAAGTTTGATCCCCCTGAGGTTAGTAAGATTTAATTCTTCTACTGTTTTTATTTATATGTTGTACAGCTACTTTTGACATAGAAAAATAATTGCTTAATGAATTATGTAGGAGTCACAAAATTGGTGGGTTGGGTAATTTCTGGGACAGTTCAAACAGGTTTAGATTGGAACGTCTCGTATTGTGGTATGGGCTGGTTTGATCCGGAAAAGTTATTTTAATTTATGGTGTTAAATACAATTAAGAAAAGTTGTGAATTCAATATAATATTTTTAGGAAGAAATAGAATAAGAGGCTTTATGCACTAAAATATACACGTTGCCTTAGATCAAAAAATAGCCAATTAGATTGGTCGAAGTGGTGTAAATTCTTGTTCATGTATTTCCCTTGTTAGCTTTTTTTAGGTGTCTCCTCTCCGCTTGTGGAGGTGGTAGTTTGTGGTGTTGGTTTTTTTGGTTTATAAAATTTACAGTTTCGAAAAAAAAAATATACACGTTGCCCGACTTTCAACCTGATTGATTCATTTGGCCGCTTTCCTTTTTAGCCTTTTATTTAGCTTGTTTGGCCCGTTCAAAGATAAAACAGAACCCAAAACAGCCCCTTAATGATTAAGTAGGCAAGACTGCCACCTCTAGAGTTAGAGGCTTGTGGTTCTACACGAAAAGCTTAGTGTAGTTATAGAACAAAAAATCAAAAATATGAGCCGGATAACTAGTTCATTATGGTCTGAAAGTACAAAAAAAGGTTACTCAACTTATCTTTTTATGTTGTTTCTCTTGGACGTCTTATGTGTGTATTTTTTTGAGTCACTGTTGCCCGTAGTTGTTGACTTGTGACTTGAAATCCTGAATTTTTGACACCTGGCTTGACTCATAAGACTCATGATGTTAAAACGCATATAAAAAGAATGTGTTAAATAAACAAGTTAGTTTATTATTTATGCATGTTTGCTAAAATGTTACATGTTTCTTTAGGAGTCATAGTCTCACCCTAGGATATACTAGAACTTACTTAAAAACAATAACATTAATAGTTTAATTATATAAGAATATATTTTAATACTCTGGTTGGAAATTGTTGTACTTAATGTGTGCGACTACTAAGCATAGTTATCAAATGCGATAAGTGCTCGAAAGCATTGAGGCTTCGCCTAGCGCCCATAATAAAAGCGCAAAAAAGGCGCCCGGTTTAAAAAAAAGCGTGCATTAAAAAAACAAAATTTTAGCTAACGTAGAACATCTTAATAAGAAAACAAAGATTCATTCTTGAAACAGTTCATAGTATTTAGTCATGTTTATCATAATTTGATATATAAAATAATTATAGTTATATAAGTATATAATAATGGCTAAATACTAAACAGCATATATTGTGTTATTTATAAAAAAAATTAAATAATAAATACAGGAAAAAAGAATTAAAACGTATATAAATTAAATATTAAATAATAAACTTAGAAGTGCAAATGAGCCGAGCCCGAGCGCGACTAGGCTCAAGCTCAGCTTGCTAAACTTACACAGAGCTCGAGCTCGGCTCGTTTCGAGCTAGAGCTATATTTTCAAAGCTCGAGCTCGGCTAGTTTCGAGCTATATTTTCAAAGCTCGAGCTCGGCTTGTTTACTATTATATAATTATAATAATTTTTATATACTTTTTTCTATTATAGTTTATGTATAAAATAATATATATTATTTAGTTATTTTTATTTATTTTTTCATAACAATATATATATTAATTAATAATTATTAAATATATATTCTTAAAAATCATATAAATGACAGGCTCGTTTAGGCTCGTGAGCCGGCTAGAGCTCGATAAGTGAAGCTCGGGCTCGGGCTTGTTTATTAAACGAGTTTACTTTTAGGCTCAGGCTCGGGCTCGATCAAGCTTTTTAACAAGCCGATTTCGAGTAGCTCGTGAGCAGCTCGGCTTGTTTGCACCGCTAAATAAACTAGTTGAGCCCTTAAATAGTGGGAGTTAGTTTTTACTTGAGAATAGGAAGAGGTGGGTTAAATGCCATTTAATAAATAATACGCATGCCATTTGAGAACAGGACAGGTGGGCGCTTTTAATATCGATGCATTGAAATCGCATTTAATGCGCTTCGCCCAATAAATGCGCTTAAGCGCCTTAAGCAGTCGATTTTGATAACTATGCTACTAAGTAATATTGGTGCCATTGAAAGGTTAGTTGCTTTTTATATGAAGAGGCTGCAAGTGAAGCAGGCAGTGGGCACATTTTTTAGCTTATGCCCTAACCAGTAAGTACTTAACCATTTTGATCAGAGCTAAGTTAACACCACCGTTACACCACTTGGCCTTTTAGTTACTTCTTGGAAATAGACTTCGGGTGACTCTCACTATGTTTATAACCCTCTAAATTTATTTGAGGTGTTCCCCTTTAGCCAGTTTTTCCATTTGACTCGTTTAAGATGTAACACTAAACAGGTCAAAATCAGTATAATTTTGAAATTCCATCATATATGACATCTTTTTGTAAATCCTTGTCAGGGCTTTTCAATTAATGATGAACCGCCACAAGCAGCAACCGCCGCCCCTGAGAAGTTTGTAGCAGCCAAGTACTCGTCGGGAAAGGTTTTACCACTATCTCTTTTTAAAACTATTTTTTACATTAAAAGTCTTTTGAGCTGATAGTTATAGTGGGAATTGCATCAATTCATGCAAAGTATAACTAACCTAGAGGAGGTTTTTTTTTAACACAACACCATTTAGATTTGTCGTGTTTGATGATTGATGCAGGATTAAAATAGAAGAAAAAGTGTGTTGTTTTGTTAAGCATATCTTTAAAAATAATCCATGCAAGAATGAAGCTATGAAATAAAAAGTTGGGGTGAGTAAGAGTAATAATAATGGAGATGGTAAGTGTGTTCAATGATTTGAATAATAATTGCAGAGAGAGCTTTCAGATTCGATGAAGCAGAAGATTCGTGCGGAGTATGAAGGGTTCGGTGGAAGCCCGGATAAACCTCTCCAATCGAACTACTTTCTGAATATTATGATTGTCATTGCTGTTTTGGCACTTTTGACATCTCTTCTTCGAAACTGATGCATGCACATTGGTTGCTGCTTGCTGCCATTGTAAACTGATTAAAAGTTAGAGAAAATGCATATTTTGTGTGGTTTGGCAAATTGTTCATGTTTGTTTCTAGATATACATTGCTTTGATACGTTAGTTACAACTTACAGTTACAGGTAAAAGGATGGGTTGGGGGGGGGGGGGTGGGTAACTACGTTAACCGATAAAATAGGAGAGGTCAATTGGCAGATGATATAAGGATGCTAATGTAATTATTTATGGTGTTTAGCTGTTTATATATAAGAACAGCTTTAAGCTTAGAATTGTTGGATAAAATTATAAATAAATAATCAGTTTTTAATGAAGTTTGTTAATGCTTTTGGTAACTGTAAACAACTTAAAGTTTTATTATTGTGAAATTTTGTATAAATAGTAGAAGTTTATGAAATTAAGTGATTGGGGTGAACGTAGACGTGAAAAAAAAACCGGTTCCATACCCGAACCGGTGGAACCGACCCGGAACCGGTTCTGGTTCGTACCCGGTGTACCCCATACCCGGTTAGGGTATCATTATACCCGAAAAAAACGTACCCGGACCCATATATTTTCCCAAAAATCGGTTCCTACCCGGAACCGGTTCCAACCCGGCGCTGGTTCCTATCCGAAATAACCGGTTCCGCCGGTTTTTTTTTTTTGAAAAAGAGCTGTTGTAACCGGTTCCAAAGGTAATATAACCGTTGTAACCGGTTCCAACGGTAATATAGCTGTTGGAACCGGTTTTTGAGCTTAAAAAACTATATAAAGGCTTGATCATTCACTTGTTTTACCATTCCAACTCAAAACATCAAGAAAACTTATCGGTTTACACTAATTTTTTTTCAATTCCATTCCACCACCACTTGATAACTAGTTATTATGGCAAGCCAAAACAAGGGCAAAAGAAAGGCGGCGGCTGCCGATTCTGTTTTTATTGACCCGGTTCGAGCCGAAGATGACCCCGAAGTTGCGAAGATCCTCCCTCATAACCGTAACGAAGAAGTATGGCGGAATTGGGATTTGGTTGAGTTGCTTAATGGAGACGTTAAGGCTCGTTGCAAATTTTGTGGCACTTATTTAAAGCATGATTCAAACTCTACTTTAAAAAAGCGCATCGAGAAGAAATTTTGCAAGGCGTTGAAAGAAGTTCCTGAATTGGTCCAAGCCGAATTGGGTAAAGATGGGGCAATATTTCGTTACAACGTGAAAACAGTTCACGATAGGATGGCGAAGTTCGTGATTCAACAAGGTTTGCCGTTTAACCACTTCGACAACCCTTAATTGACGGTCTTGATTAGAGAGACTCTTCAACCGCGCTACACCCATGTAAATCGTACCACTCTTCAACGTCATTGTCTAAAGTCGTGGGTATGTGACAAAAAAGATTTAATTGATTTTTTTGACACTTTACAAACGGGTGTCAACTTAACTAGCAATATTTGGTCGGCACCCCATGGGTTACCGGTATCGTACCTTTGTGTGACCGCGCATTGGATCGATCCGGTATCTTGGCAAATGATGAAACACACCATCGCGTTTGAAAACTTTCCGTTTCCATATACCGCCGAAAAATTGTTTGAAATTTTGGATGAGGTAATAACCACTTTTAACTCAAGGAAAAAAAATTTTCAATGTCGTTTGATAACGCTTCTAACAATACAAAAGCGGTAGACAAGTTATATATAAAATATACACCACTTTGCTACGGAAAGTTTTTTCATACTCGATATGTTGCCCACATTATCAACTTGGTTGTTCAAGATGGTCTTGACAACGAAACCATGGAGGGCGGTTTGAGATTATTTAGATTGATGTTACAAGATATTTTCAAAAGTGGAAAAAGAAGACATCTTGAATACAAAAACTATTGCAAGTCGGTTGATAGAAACGAAATGGGACGTTCCAACCCGTTGGAACTCGACTTGTAATATGCTCGCTTGTGCTTTTTCCCAAAAAAAAACTATACAAGCGTTTCATAGAACGCTAGTGGATCGTTGCGAAGCCGATATGTTTCCAAACGGTGCTTGGGATAATATCGGTTACTTTTTGGAGTATCTTGATGTTTTCAAAACCGCAACAACAAAATTATCGGGGGTTTACTATCCTACTAGTTGTTGGGTGTTGCAAGAATTATACAACATCTCCTTGAATTTCAAAGAGTTTGAAAACAAAAATGATCTTTTCGAGCATATTGTTGACCCAATGAAGAAGAAGTTCTTAAAATATTTTGAAGGAATACCACCCGTGTTTACTTGTGCTGCCGCTTTAAACCCCTACATAAATGTTGCCGGGGTTGAGACGTTGATCGAGGAAAATGACAACATGGGTGCGCACGATATCGATCCAATGGTGTCGACAGAAGCAAAGGATTCTTTCAAAAAATCCCTTCAGGAAATCTATGACCATTACTTCAAAATTTATTGTCCCAGCTCAAAGTCGACTTTTGTGAGGCAAGCAACATCAAGTAAGCCATGCAAAGACAAGCTTATAAACATGATGAATGCGGTTCATGAGTCGGCGGCAAAGCGGCAAAGAGGTAACACACCAACTAGTGAACTTGGCCGATATAGTGGAGCAAACTATGGAGAAGGTGCAACGGTCGAGGATTCCCCCCCCCCTTTCGATACTGGCGAAATTCATCCCGATTCAGTTAACCAGAAATTGAAGTACACATAAAGGAATTTCGGGATGGAGAGAATTTTGGGATGGGATGAAGTGGGAACACCGCCCTGCTTCAATTGGGGACGAAGCAAGATGAAATTCACCACTCCAGAGAGAGAAAACCACTTCCACCAACCTTGGTTATTATTTAGTATTTTCTTGTGTCGTAAATACAATAAACTTGGTTATTATTTAGTAAATCTTGTTCTTGACTACTACATCAAACTTGTTAAATTTAAAGGAATAATAACAGTAATAACAGAAACAAAAATTTATGCATGTTCGTTAGGTTTAGTTCTCATCATATTGCATAGTAGTCTAAAATCTAAATTCACATGTGAATGCAGTATGAAAGTTGTAACCACACGTGAAATTCAGAGTATAAATTAATTAATATGTTAATCAACAGTACGTAGTTCACATGTTAACTAATATTATATATTAATCGTGGATGTAAATTCATGTATAACTTCTTATGTGAATTAACAGTTTGACAAGTACACATGGACAACGTAAATTTACACTTTTAAGAAAAGAAAGAAAAAAAATGCTTATATTAAGCATCATTTATATAAAAAAACAATTTTATGATGCAATTTGTATAATTTATTAATTGAGTTTAATTAAGAGATGAAATTAATGTTGTTGGCCGGTATTTCAAGTGTAGGGTTTTTAAAAAATTATAATAAAACTCATTTATTCTAATTGTTTCCCAGAAAATAACTAATGCAACGTACCTTATATGAAAACCACCAGTGACATGCCACGTAACAAAGGATGACTATGTAGCCAGTAGACACTTAGGTAGGTAGTTAGTTATAATTTATAAATACTGGTCTTATACCTCCCGATCTAATCTCTCTCACTTTGATCAGTTCCGGCCATGACGCCGTCAAGGATTCCGATCACCCTCTTCTTCTTCGTTTGCTCTCTCATTTATGTCGCGGCAGATGATACCAAAGACTTGGTTCTCACCCTTGAACAAGCCACTTTCACCCAAACTGTCACCACACATGATTTTCTCGTCGTCGATTTCTATGCACCTTGGTAATTAACTCGCATTCGTTTTATATTCTATCATTTCAGTTTTATAAATCTAAAAAGTATTTATGGTGCCATTTTGTCCTTTTGATCTATGTGGCATCAAGATTTGGGCTGTTTAATTATGTCTAGATCTGTGATGATGATTAATGTGAATTCAAATTCAATACATCATTTGATATAAATATTAGGGTACGTGTTAATACTGGTTAACAAAATATGATCATGCATAGAGAAGTAAACCCTAAATAGAACATGCACGGCCTGTTTAACCCGTTTATTTAAACGAATTAAAATGGGTGACGGTTGGGTTTCAATCAAGTTTTAAAAGTGTTAAACGGGTGGCGGGTTGCACTAAGTTAGTGGGTGTAAGCGGGTTGACCTTATCATAAGTCTTTCTCATTATTATTGTTTTAAGTTTTAACTATAATTTTAAATACCTTGATGGGTCAACCTGATACACCACCCGTTCAACTAAACAAGTTAAACATCTCAACCTAAACACGAGTTTTGTATTGAATGGGCTACATAACCGCCTTATACGTCACCACTAAATCAACCAGCACAAGTATTTATATGGTTTATACACTTAAAATTGGTTCCGTATAACTGCTAAATGTTTTAGTCATGATGATGCCAGTTAAACCATGAAGACACGTATAAGTATATAACCACTAAGAGCCATAAAAACAAGAAATCAAGCAGAAAATCTTTACATGGAAAAAAGGTCACACATTCATAATAAAATCTTCTTAACACAAACAACATTAAAGACATCAAAAAAGCTCTTGTTGGGATATATGGCTATGCTTTCATCTTATTTTATCCATTAACACATTCTCATGTCTCATCAGGTGTGGTCACTGCAAGGAACTTGCTCCCGAGGTACTCGCGATCCCCAACAATATTCATCTAGACAAATTTTATTTTTCTCGATACAATATTATTTCTTGGGATACATATATCATTTTAAGACTTTTTACAGTATGAAAAAGCCGCCTCAGTATTAAGCAGTAACGAACCTGCAATTACTCTAGCAAAAGTGGATGCAAATGATGAAAAGAACAAAGACTTGGCCAGTGAATATGGCATAAAGAGTTTCCCAACACTTAAAATAATAAAAAATGGAGGGAAAACTGTTCAAGACTATAAAGGACCAAGAGAAGCTGAAGGAATAGTTGCTTACTTGATGAAACAAGCCGGGCCCGCTTCGACTGAAATCAAATCTACACAAGATGCCAATGATCTTATTCACGGAGATAAGATCGTTATTGTAAGTATATGGGCCCGATATGTACATTACATTTCGGTTATGTTTTATCTCTAATGAGTCAAATGGGTAAATAAGAAAAAAAAAAAATAAAAGCTAAAAAGAGGAACGGGTTAGACGGGTCAGTTGTTTCAATTATGCATTATATTAGATCTTACTAAAATTGCTTTATTTAACAAAATGATTATTTTTTTATAAACAAATGGACAAAAAAGGGTTCCGGGTCAACCTAACCCAGCTTGGTCGGTTCGACCCGTTACCCAAATGGATAAATAAAGTAAATCTATAAAGGAAACGGGTCAAATGGGTTGGTGGTTTTAATATCCTAATGTGTATTAAATGCATAAAACATCCTAAAATTGTTTTATTTAAGAAAAGGTTACTCATTTATAAGCAAATGAACAAAAAAGTGTTCCGGGTCAACCTAACCCATTCAGGTCTATTTTGACCTCCCGACCTGTTTATATTGTCACCTCTACATTTGTTATATTTTATGTTGCAAACATTTATAATGTGTTTTTTTTCATAGGTTGGAATTTTCCCTGAATTATCAGGAGATAAATTTGATACACTTTTAGCATTAGCTGAAAAACTTAGATCTGATTATGACTTTGCTCATACATTAGATGCAAAACTTTTACCACGAGGTGATTCTTCTGTCTCGGGACCTATTGCCCGATTATTCAAACCGTTTGATGAACTCGTGGTAGATTCTGAGGTGCGTTTACACTTTTACATGATATAACATGAATTTGATGAAAGTCCTAGTAAAAACATAATCAACATTATTTTCAGGATTTTAATTTGGATGCATTAGAGAAGTTTGTTGAAGAAGCAAGTACTCCTACTGTAACTGTTTTCGATAATGATCCAAAGAATCACCCCTTTATCATCAAATTCTTTAACACTCCCAATGCAAAGGTGAACAAGATTTAATTAGTTTGTACTTATGCCAATATAGTTACTTAATTTAAATAACAAGATATTGTTGAATTGTCAGGCTATGTTGTTTTTGAACTTCAGTAGCAAGCCTTTTGGTGCTTTTGAATCAAAATATCATGATATTGCTAATGAGCACAAGGGAAAAGGAATAAGTTTTCTTATGGGAGATGTTGAGGCTAGTCAAGGTGCTTTCGAGGTCAGCATCTTTTAAACCGCTTTAAATTTGTAGTAACACGTGATTATTAGGCTTTCACATGATTATAATAATGTTTAACTCTTAACAGTTTTTTGGACTTAAAGAAGACCATGTTCCTGTCATTGTTATAAACAATGAAAAAGACAAGTATGTGAAACCAAACTTAGAGCCTGACCACATTGAGTCATGGTTGAAAGAGTTCAAGGTGATTACATATTTCTCGTTAAAAAAGTTAGTGGCTTTTTAATATGTAAGGATGATTATGAAGTTTCATAAGAAATGAACGTGTAGGATGGGAAAATTGCACCATATGTGAAATCTGAGCCTGTGCCTGAGTTTAATGATGAGCCGGTTAAGGTTGTTGTTGCTGACAATTTCAACGATATCGTTTACAAGTCGGGGAAAAATGGTATGCCAAACATTAGTTTGTTACCATTTCTACTTATCTTATACACAATATTGCTTCAGGGGAAATGGGGCATGTTCATGTTGGTTCGTTAGCTTTAACCGAACAAACGATCGAACATGAATAGTTAAACAAATGAGGTTTTCTTGTTTGCATTCGTTATTTTAAGTAAATGAAACTATTCATGTCCGTTTATGTCCATTCGTTAACAGTATAAGCCAATAGTTCACAAACGTAAACAAACAAGCATAACTGAACATAGATGAGCTAAAACTAGTTAAAAGTGATGTGAAGAACAATGTGTTGGTCTTAAAAGTTGGTTGGTCCTAAATTCTTTTAAAAATAATACTAAGTTGTAATAGGCCATCAAATGCTAAATAAATATATTAACGAACGAACTTAAACAAGCGTAAACTAGTAAACTAATGAACATAAATGAACGTAAACGGATAAACATAAGTGAATATAAATGAGCTAACATAAATGGACGTTCATGAACATCAATGAGCAAACGAGACATGCGTTCTAAAAAATTTGTTAATGGTCGTTCGTTTATTAAATAAAAGAACTTCCTGCCGAACGGTTCATGAACAGTTTGTTGTACGTTTGGTTCATTTACTGCTGTATTAGTCAGGTCATGACCCGTTTAATTGGGTCATTGGTAATTTGACCCATTGTAACCTTAGTTACAAGTTACAATTGCTGCATCAACAACCGCTAACAAGGAATTCAAAATTTGACAGTTATGTTGGAGATGTATGCTCCGTGTTGCGGTCATTGCCAAAAGTTGTCTCCAATCTTGGATAAAGTGGCTGCTTCATTTGAAAAAGACACAAATGTTGTCATTGCTAAGATGGTAACTGATGACCTTATTCCCTACAAAACCTTAAACCTGTAGTGTTTTGTAATTGTGTTTTACTTTTTTTGTATAGGATGCTAGTGCAAATGATATTGTGCATGAAGGGTTTGAAATTAAGGGTTACCCTACATTGTACTTCAAGTCAGCAAGTGGAAAGTTGTTGCAGTATAGGGGCAAGAGAACCAAAGATAAGATTATTGAATTTATTAAAAAGAACAAGGATGATATAACACAACAGGATTCACAAAAAGAGGAACTATAGTTCAGGTAACAAATAAAACCATTTGGATCTATAAAACCGATTATTATAATTATCTTGGAAATAATTAAACATTTATGTTGAATATTAGTTGTTTTCATGTAATGGATGCAGGAATATTGTTTTTATCACTCGAGGAGATTCATTGAACGTGTGTGAGCGTCAGATGCCGACGAGTATGGCAAAGACGCGATGGTTTCCTTCAATCATATCTTTCCAAGATATTTATATAATATCCACTCAAGTTGAATAAGATTAGAGGTTTGTAGTTTTGAGGATAGAGTAGCAGGATGAGACACCTTTTGTTTGCTGAAGTATCATTACTTTGTTTTACAATAACAATTACTTTGTTATGTGATCCTTTTCATATCATGAGCATACAAATGCCACTAATCTACCTAAAAGCATCATTTTTTTTTTGGTAAATATGATGGAAGCTTTAAGGAAGCAGTATATATGTTATAAAAATGGCTGCATCTCGTATTTTTGTAACAAATATGAAACTAAGTTTTTAGTGAATATATAAAATAAACTCATGCAATTGAAAAGAAGATGCGCCAAGTGAAGCCTACACGCTCACTGAAATACGGTATTAAATCCATAACTATACAACAGATAGATTACATTCGACAAAATTACACCTTTCGGGTATGTCTACAAAGGAATTAGAAAGAACAAGAAAATAAAATGCAGCAGTATTCTTCAATTCAGATCCAAATCTCGGTTTTCAAAACCATCCATCCTGCAAATATCTAAACCCCTAATACAAGCTCCAAAATAGCAGGAGCTCACTGCTTTGTTCTTAAATCTATAAGTAGAAAGAACACAAGTACAAATAATCAATGACTTTATTCCATCATTTGAGTCGGACCAAAAGGATCAGATGAACATGTCGTTTAAATATGGATCTCAGTTCTTCATTGGCTTCAACACCTATTCGCCTGAAACAAATTAAATCTTATATGAGATTTCATATAAACAAATAAAATACGTTAATACAGACTTCATTACGCTAAAATAAGAGAGCATTTCACATGTTATCGCTAATTTTCAATGAACAATACATATTAACATTATTAAAGATTATATAAATAAATAAAAAAAAAAACAATCCATAAGAAAGAAGTGAGTTGTGCCATAAAAGAACAATACCCTATTTTTGAACCGTTCTTGCCAACTATAATCTTGCGTTGACTAACTTTGTTGGTGATTAAATGTTGCTCAATCCTTATAGAACCATCCCTCAATTCTTTCCAATCTATTAATCGATGTTCAACATCATATGGAATCTCCTGTTACAAAATCAAGTTGCTCATGATATATAAACTCCATCAAAAGATTAAAAAAATAAAAACTTTCACTCAAATTCAAGTCTTCGAGAGTATAATAGGTAGAACGGGCCAAATGAGTCAAAGTCAAAAAAGCGTTGGGTTGACCGGGACACCTCTTGTCCATATTTTTTATTTGTTTATAGTTTGGTTAATATGATTGAAAATCACATTACTTGGATAAAAATCCATTTTTTAATAAAATGTTTTAGCAAGATTTATGTACTAGAAAATACAAGGCAACTTTCAGCCCGTTCAATCCATATGACCCGTTTCATTTAAATTGTAACATAAGGAGTCACATTTGCAACCTCCAACTTATAGATAACTTTAACTTCTTAAAGTGTTCCAATGTTAACTAGAGGTTGTTAATTAAACCGTGTTAGCAGGAAAATTAAGCTTAACCAGATGAAACTAGAATAAAATTGCCGACACATTGTGGTGAATAGGATAAAGAAACAAACTCTGTTAATACCTGATGAATATGGTCTAGAAATTTTTCCCTAACAACTTCTAACGATATGTTCTTCATGACATCTTCGGTCATGATGAGAGGATCTTCATCCCATGGTCTTTGGACTGCCTAAACAATTAAACACAATTATTATCATAATACACAATCATCATTTCAAAAGTAGCAAAATGAATATGATATCAAATGAGTTCAAAAGCAGTGCATTAGAATAAAAAGTAAAAAAAAATACATGCCTGTTCCATCAAATAATTTGTAAGATCTTTGACTCCAGAACCCTTTAATCCAGAAATCATGAAATACCTAAAGGAAACAGAAGAAGAAAAAAAACAAAATTATTAACTTTATAAGTTGATAAAAACCAGGATGAAAAAATATCATTAGAAAATTAAATAAAAAAGAACGCATGTAAAGTGCACTAATTTTGACGTTATTTTACTAATCTCGTGAAAATAACGTTAAAAGTGGCGGAAGGTTAATCAGGCATCATGTGGTGGCGTTGATAGCCGAAAGACAAGGGCACATGCACCAATCAGCCGGTGTCCCTGATGATTGAGTGCTATGTGCCTTATGTCCAAGGCTTGATGCAAAACTACTATCGAGCCGGGGGTCTCACCGGAAGCAGCCTCTCTATCCCTATGGGATAGAGGTAAGACTGTCTACATCTTACCCTCCTCAGACCCTACCATAGCATTGCTATTGGTGGGATATACTGAGTACGATGATGATGATGATGCATGTAAATTACCTTTCATATCCAGGAAGATCTTTAAACTGATCTGCAACTTTCAACAAATCTTTCTTGTTCTCTACCAAATCAACTTTATTCATACACAATATTCGTTTTTGCTTTGGGTTTACTTGTGAACCCATTTGTTTAATAAGTCCAACCACTCTTTTATCAGGCCTAAATACATATATAAGAGATAATCAGTTAAATGGACCTAGGGGTAGGCAGATAAATTTACATTTTTCCCAATAATCACATCTTCAACTTTTCACAAATCATACCAATAGGGCCCACAAAATGAGAGCATTAAAAGATAAAAAGAAAATAAACCTGGTAAGATGTCTATGAACATCAAATATAACCACGAGCGTGTCATAAAGATCCATTGAACTCCATGCACTTTCAACTCGAACTTTAACATCGGACTTTGGGAGTCCGCTACTTCTCATAATAAGCCCCGGGGTGTCAAAGAAACACTGCTCACAAAACAAAACTTTATTTGACTATTTCTATGAAAAGAAATTTAAACAATAATGCACGGGTAAACCCGTGTGCAGAGGAACATACTATTTGTGTTTTTCCTTTGGTCATCACTCCTAACACTTCATGTGTAGTTGTGTTGGTCTTCCGTGAAACTGCAGCAACCTTCGTCCCAACCTAAAAAATATTTATAAAAAAGATTCAAAACATAAACTCAAGTCACCAAATGAGGTGAGAGAAGTTGATATTTGTCAGCAAACAACCAACAAAAATGTAAACATTCTGTAATTTGAGTATCAGTTAATGCAGAAAGCATAGATAAAAATGTCTACCTAATGTAAAAATGTGAAAACAGTTTTTGTCAAAGAAAAACTTATGGATAATTAGGGTGTCAAAAATGATTACAAGAAGTATATCACTTCAATAATAATCAAAATCTTTTGAACAAAACAACTTGTACGGTATCAGAACATGATTCCCACCTCTGCCTAAACAAATATCAGCAATACATTTATAGAACATCAATAAAATGCTTAGAAACTATTTGTCCAAAGTGATTTCATTCTCTTCTAGTATGACCCAGGGTGTTTGGAACTTAACCGATATCAGAACATGATAATAATATATTCAAAACAATTTGGTTATTTTAAGTTAATCGCTTAATCTTAATAATCTGTTTCATGACACCATCCATTTTTAATCATTCAAACCAGTCATTAGCAATGTATCAATCTCAACTCATGCAAAACATTAAAACAAAACAAAATTAAACCATGAAATTAGTGAGTGCAGATTTCCCGGCATTAGGAGCACCGATAATCCCGACGGATAACGACATCTGATCCTCCGTCTTCACCGCTTCACCTTCCTCCACTTCATCCTCCTCCTCATCAGTAGCAGCCACCGCAGCTTCAAGCAACGCCTTGGAAAGAATCATACTACGACGCCGCTTCTCCTCCTGCTCCATCATCCTCTCACTCTTACTCTTCATCTTCTTCTTATTCTTCTTCTTATTATTATTATTCTTATCATTATTCTTATTATCTTTCACCAATTCCTCTTCATCTTCTGTTTTGAATATTGTTTTCTCCACCTTCCTCCGATACTTTTCGTCCCACGCGGGTTCTCGGGTTTTAAACCCTGGCTCCGGTAATTCGAAATGACTGCTGTCGAATCCGAATCCGCCGGTGGGGGGTTCGTCGTGTTCGGGTGGTGGGTCTTGGGTCAGGGTTTGGGAGGTGAAGAATCTTGGAAGGAAATAAGGGTTGAGTTGGGGTTTTTGGTGGGTTTTGGAAAGGGTTTGAACAAGTCTTAAAGCTTTCATGGTGAGTGATTGATTAGATTAATCAAGAGTATGTGATATGATTAAACATTATCGGAATATAGAGATCGGTGAATACAATGAAATGAAACAAATAATTGGAAGGGTTCTGTGGAGGCATGAGGGTTTAAGATTGCAGATGTAGAAATTACAAAATGACGCAGGATGTGTCCCTGTGCTTTTAAAACTTCTATAAATCATCCCCAAATTGGCCATGTCTATACGGTGGGCAGGATCCATTAGGATTATAGAATATGGTTCGAGATTGAAGTTCGTGAAGACGTCGATTAGATTATGGTTAAGGATCTTCCTACAATGATATCTATTTAATGTTGTATCTATTACTATATTTACATTAGGGATGAGCAAATGATATCGGGTACCAGTACCAAGTTTTTAAAAAATCGAAATCGGAAAATTCGGGATCAGTACCGGTATTTACTGAACCTTTGTCTATGGTACCAGTATCAAGTTTTTGGGATATTTAGGATCGATATCAGTATGATATCGAGCTCATTCCTAGCTTACACTTTCACGATATCCTCTATTAGTGATGGTGTTCATTTTATGTAGTTATGAACCATCATTGGCACACTAGCACTATATATTTTGTACTATGCTTTGCATGCATGTTTCTCTTAGAGTCAAAAGGTCTCATTATAAGCAACATATATATATTCCTTGATTTGCCTACATCATATTCTTCCTAGATCCTACCAATACCTTCATAATGGGTGAGATTTTACTGGGTATGGTTGTTGTTGTGGTACCATAGAGAGTATTAAACAATACCTGATTTGGTTTGAGATGAGCGGCGTGGACGAAGGCGTATTGTATATCTCAACGGTGGTTTCCGATCATTGTTGAAGATTAATTTGATTTGATTTGAGGGGTGAACCATTCTTTATCTCAAGGATAACATAATCACTTGGTACAACTGGGCCACATGGTAACGGTATATGATTGTAGCAGCCACTATCCTCATCTAACTGAAACTTGTTTTCAAGTTCTGGGACCAGCATTAAAAGCGGGAACTTTGAAGACGGTTGATGTTCGATCCCACCGAATACCCGTGTAAGGTAGGGGTTCTGCTTAAGTTATTATTTTATTATTATGTGGCTTAGACCATAGTCAGGGGTATAGTCAAACCTTGATCATAATTATGTTTACAAAAGCTTTATACATATGTTATAGCTAAAATAATGTTTCTTTATTATTAAGAAACATAAGCTTTTATATACAAGAAGATATAGTCAAAAAATAGTTTCTTCACGATTAAGAAACATTATATGCAAGAGATATAGTTAGCATTTATGTTTATTCATGATTAAGAAACACAAACTTTATATATACAAGGGATATAGTTAAATTTATGTTCCTTCATGACTAAGAAACTTAAGATTTTACATACAAACGTTATAGTCATTTAATGTTTCTTCATAAAAAAGAAACTCATCAAGTGATTTGTAAATAAATGGAAAGACTACAGGTCAAAATATTTTATTTAAACAAATGGTCAGTCAAGGTTTAAAACTATCAAAACCAGACTAAAGGTCTGTAGCTTGATCAAAAGACGATCCGGGTATTTATAAACCAATTTTATTATAGGTTACACACCATTCTTTTGCAAAGGTTTTCAAACGAGATCACCATATCATTCAGAAAAGATAATCACATGTGAATACGTTAAACCTTTTACAGTCAGTCATTAAGATAAATGGGTTGTTTATCTTAAGAAATCAGTCATGTTCATATGAGATTATGTGATCTCTAAATTTAAGGGATTACGTGATCCCTAATTCACAAGGTAGAAAATAAAAGCAACTTAGACCGAGTACACATGTGTCTGGATCCAAACATATATGTCTAGCCTATAAATCAAGGCTACGTGGCCGCAGGCTAGCAGTCATAACAAAAGTTATCCTATGGGCATCAGATCCCGGAGAACTATAATTGTGTGTGTATGGCAAGTGGCACAAGTTCCCAGAAATAAGAGACGTTTCTGCTGAGTTTGTTCAAGAAAGCTATCTTGTCAATCAAAGACTTATTAAATGTTTTAGAGTCAATGATTCACCAGCATATCGCTGACAGATTTAGCACAGATATCAACGAATTATAGTCACTCATGGAGTTAGATGCTCGCTTATGGAGATGGCTCAATTTTAATTATTAAAATATTACAACCAAGATCAAGAAAGGTTTGTAAATCAAACACTTTGGATATTTATTATCTAAGAAGTTTTCAAATAAATCAATATTTTATTATAACCAAAGACTTCCGCTAATTAACCTGCAACTCTAATATATTTACTAAACAGGTACTAACTATGGGTCACATGCCTAGGCTCTAATTCGGGGTGTGACATGATCATTCCAATCAAACAGCTGAGCCCCATTGCCATTTCATTAGAAGATCCAGCTCCCTCAACATTCCCAACTGATACTAGAGCTTTCTCATTGTTAGTATCCTTAGCCGGGTTTGGGCATTCATAAGTAAAGTGGCCCGGCTCATGAGAGCTGTAACACCTCATCTTGGTCTTGTTGAAACCCACCTTCTTGTCAGTAAGAAAACTCCAGTTGTTCTTCCCAGTTTTTTTGGTGAAGTTTTTGGCTCTTAACACAACCATAGAATCTACCAGGAAATATCTATATCTTCAGCATCGTCAGGATGAATTTGGTCAAGCTCAGCAATCATGACAGGCGGAACTATAGTTCATGAACACGACCATTAAAGCAATATTTCTTCAGTTTCCTTAGAGATGGAGGGAATCTGAGATATAGGCTTTGAGCTTGAAGATGATTGAACTGGTGGAATGGGTGATGGTTTAGGTTTGGGCTGATGGTAAATGAAAGGTGGTGCAGGTTGGTTTAGTGAAGATATGAACATAGAGACCATATTGAGCAGCAAATGCGTTGTTTGTTGAGGCACCATAGCCAGTAGTGTTATATGAACTAGCATGATTGATGGCACACTGCTTGTCATCCATGTCACAAGACTTGATGATGGCCACACTTCAGAAAGAGTAAGTCTTGCTAGATCCGCAATGATCCATCTTGATGACGAATTCTACAATAACCAGAAATAGAAATTAATCGTTCGATGTTTACTTGTTCTCCCCTTTCAATTCCTAATAAACAACATGATCTTGACCTATCATTTGTTCAATTTGGCTGATCTGATACTTAGTTAATTTTTTTTTATCTTTATGTTCCCACTAATACCTAATCAATAACGAACCAGAATGGCTTTTTAGGTCCAATTCCATCTATTTTTGTTGAGGTGGTTCTTACTTGTTCATCGGCAACTGATTTAGCTCATGAAATATATAACATTCTTGATCCTTCCTTTTACTAGTTTTCTCGGCTGGAATAAAAAAAGATTATCCGCTCTACTCCTACTCCTTCTTCTCCTTTAGGATAGGGTCATCGTTGGTCCTTTTTTGCACTAAAAAACTAGTCAGGGCAACTAACTGTCTAAGTACGAAATTTACAAAACATGGATAAGAAAGCAGGCGGGATAAAAGAAGAGCAAGGTATAGTGAGAGATCTCACCCCTACCTTTAGAAGATAAGGCCTTTTTTTACATCTCATCCCCTAGATTTTGTCTTCTTGATCATAGCCACATCCATGTCCCAGTTATGTGGGAGTGAGTTTACAGTTTCTTGTTCACTTTAATAAGTGTTAGCTCAATTTTTGCAGCCCATCTCAGTGATGAGCATGACAAATCTCTGAAGTTGAGCCTCCAACGATTTGTCAAGAACATGATTGAACATATTAAATCTTTGTCGAAGCAAATCTTGTCTACTCTGTCTCATATCCTCATTCCCCTTATAAACCTCAATAGGAGCCTCCCACAAAGCCTTACCAGATTTTAGTTCTCTAAAACCCTTAGCAATAGCAGGTGAAAAAGCCAAGGTTAGTGTGGATAAAGCCTTCTCAGATTCTTCAACCTTGTTAAAGTCAGGATTTGTGTAAAGCTCAATGGGTTTAGGGGCTGCTGTCTTATCATCATCATCCATCTCATAAGTGATGACAGTGGGACCCCTAAGAATGCTTCTCCAAACTTTAGCATCCTTCATCTTCACATATTTCTCAAACCGAAACTTCCACTCGTCAAACTTCTCAGCAGGCAATAAACGAGGAATGCGGGTAGAGGCTCCAATGACTGAATCAAGTTCTTGATGTATGTTGGTCACATCACTGTTTGTGTTTTTGGATTCCATTGCGAGACACTCGGCTAAAAACCCTAGTAAGTAGTGACCGAGAACTCAAATAAACAGTAACCGAGAACTTAGATGAATCAATGATCGAGAATCCTTTGATCAAAAACCCTTGCACCAATACCCCAAACAAATAACACCGAGAACCCTGTCGTGGACTTAGAACCCAACCGAAAACCTTGTTCACCGAGAACCCTTGTTTTCCACCGAAAACCATTGTTTCGAGAACTAGAAGCCTTGGAGATGAAGATAGGATCCCGAAATTAGGGATTTAACAATCTTTGAATTTTAATTCAAGATCTTTATCCTAACCAAACCCCTATTATCATGAAGAAGGCCAGTCAATGATCTTCTTCGTCTTCAATCCCTATCATAACAACAGAAACACAAGTTCTTGATTCCTTGATATCACGAACTGAGCCTAGAATAGGTCTATAGGCTCTAATACCAATTGTAAGTCCCGTGACGAATCTTAATCAATATGATATCAATATACACGTGAATTAGGCGGAAACTAATCACGTGGTGAATCAAGAGCGTAAAGATGAATAAGAATAACACAATAATAAGATGAACACACGATGAATCTTCAATGCACACAATTATGTTAGATAACCGTCATGTACATAAGACTTTCTTAGAGCCGATTACAATAATGAGAGTTAACTCCTAACCCTATTGACAATAAACTATATATAGGAGAGTTACAAGCCCACAACCGGCCAAACCCATATAACTAATAGCCCACCGAAATCTCGGTTTTACTATCCAAAACCCAAAAAAATATATAAAGCATAAACCACAAAAATTAACCAAACATAAAATTTTGTTTTAGTTTATAAAGCATTATACATGACTGGCCATAAGTGTGGCGGCGCGGTCGACGGCCACAGGCCCGACACCCCGCTGGGAACGAATTTTTTAAATTATATGTATCTTTATTAAAACAACATATATATTTAGTGTTTAAACTCAATTACATAACCACTAGCTTGGTCTAGTGGCAAAGGCGTATTACTTCCAACCAAAAGGTTGCGGGTTCTAGAATTATCTGAGATATGTTTAATCCTATTTTTAAACAAAATTGTTTTACACCACCTAAATTATAACCATGTAAGTCCATATCAAAATATAATTGTTTAAATAAAACAAAATACTCCTTTTCCTTAAGGCCCAAAAAATTTTTCGCTTTCGACCCAAAATTTTTTTTGCTTTCTTGAAGCCGGCCCTGCATTTTTATATTGCGTGACCAACAATCTATTCATTTTGTATGATGGCAAAATATAGAGCACGTAGCAGAATTGTTAAATACAATTAGCGTTTGGTATGTAGAATTGATAGGGAAAATGGAATGATTCATTGCGTGGGAATGAAAAAAGTGATGTTTTTTGCTCAATGGAATGGAATTATCCATTACACATGTAATTCCATTCCATCAAAACTATTCCTTCTCACCCTTTTTTTTATTTCATTCCTCGTGCACCATACTTTCTCAACACCACCACCACCACCAAACAATAACAACAATCACCACCACCTGACCGCCATCGTTGTCACCACCACCTCTGCCGCCACCACCACCTTATCACTAGCGCAAACACCGCCACCGCCACGATCATCATCGTAACCACCGCTATAACATCTCGGATTTTCCGTGCTCGTATTCGTTTACATTTAACCCGATTTGGGAACATTATTCGGACCATTATTATTAATCAAATAAAAAATTTATAAGTATTCCTTAATGTATCTTCAATTCATATCCTTTATGTTTTCAAAGTTGTGTATTTATGGTTTAAACTCTAAAATATTCAATATTTAACCATTTTTGAAAGTTCAAGGACCTAAAGTGACAAAACAACAAACTTTCCCCCCTTGAGACCTGGGTGCCGCACGACCACAGGGTCCAGGGATGCCGCGCGCCGCCATGGGAAGTTTGCATAGAATCGTATGTTTATTTTACATTCCTAGTTTGTTTTTGGCACAAAATTGCCTATTTTTGGACCGTATCACGTGTTTTAAGCCCCAAGAAATCTCACATAGACTAAATACTTGTCCATATACATTACCCCTTCCTCAAGATTGAATTATGGCTGCACTTTCAGTTGATTTGATCATTAAAACTTGATTCGGTTTCTTAAACGAGTAATCTAACTAAATGTGGTTCGTTTTTGCTTATATTATACAAACAACACATATTATATCTTCCAAAAACTTCCCTAAACCTTAAATAAACATTCCCAGCCGTCACCCACCTCTGCCCATCATAATATTCTTCATTTTGGCCATTTTACTTGAAGATACAAGCTTCGGTGTTTGACTTTGCTATTGTATTGACCTTTGACTTCATTTTTTGATCGATGTACATACTTTTCGGGTAAGTTATTCACTGTAAATCATTCATATATATTCCCTAGTCATTAACTTTCAATCAATTTATGAAATTGAAGGGTGTTGACTGGTCAATTCGATTAAAACCCCTTCAACGGCATAATATTCAAGAAGTTTGACTATTCGTTTTCTCATGCTTTGGTTGAAACCGACGTTTGGTCTAGAAGACTTTTATTTTTGTAACGGGAATTTAAGGCTACTGACCAAACCCCGACTTCCGACTCGCTGTTCGGATTCTAGTAAATACCGACATGCTTAAATGTTTAATTTAACCTAATCGGAGTTCCAGACACCCGTTTGGAACGATTCCAGCGGCAACGAGTTCGGTTTTAATCATATTTATTTATCTTAAAGTTTTAGGTTCATTTGATTTACTTGGTTTGACGCATTAACGGACGATTCATTTAATTCTTAATCGTTTATTCTTATTTTTTGTTCACTCGCTTACATCAAGGTGAGTTTTATCATTCCCCTTTATTTTACTGACTTTCATAAGTTTTTGGAACATATGCGTACTAGTAGTAATACATAATTCATATTTTCATACTATATATCTACACAAAACTAGCAAAAGAATGATTGTGTTCATTTCGATCAAATGTTATTTGTTATTTGCTTATGTGTTTATATTCTATCATTTTTTCGGAGAGGTCCATCCGTAGTAGAATTGTTAAATACAATTAGCGTTTTGTATGCAGAATTGATAGGGGGGGATGAAATGATTCATTGCGTGAGAATGAAAAAAGTGGTGTTTGTTGCTTAATGGAATGAAATTATCCATTACACATGTAATTCCATTCCATCAAAACTATTCTTTCTCACCCTTTTTTTTTATTTCAATCCTCATGCACCCTACTTTCTCAACAACACCCCACCAAACAACAACAACAACCACCACCACCACACCACCTGAACGCCATCGTCGTCACAAACCACCTCTGCCGCCACCACCACCTTATTACCAACGCAAACACCGCCACCGCCACCATCGTCATCGTAACCACCGCTGTAACATCTCGGATTTTCCGTGCTCATATTCCTTTACATTTAACCCGATTTGGGAACATTATCGGATCATTATTATTAATCAAATCAAAAATTTATAGGTATTCCTTAATATATCTTCAATTCATATCCTTTATGTTTTCAAAGTTGTACATTTATGGTTTAAACTCTAAAATATTCAATATTTAACCATTTTTAAAAGTTCAAGGACCTATAGTGTAACACCCGGCTAAAGCGGAAACGCCTGAGTGTGACGTACAGATTGCTCAAACACATGTGACACTATTAGGTGACCATAATAACATTATTTCATTTAAATCTTCATGTAACACAAGTTTATCAAATAATACAAGTTGTAACAAATAAATAAACAAAATGATATGTTTTCTTTATATATCCTATATGCATGCTATGTGTCTTCTAACTTTCATCCTCGTAGATACCTGTAACATATGTATAAAATAAATTCAGCTACGAACATAGCTGGTGAGATTCCCACAGTTTGATATAATACGTAAAAATCATACAATTCATGGACAAGTGATAAACGAGCAAGTAAAGTCCTTTCCGGTTGGTATCAACCAAAGTACTCGGGTAATCGCGCAAGTAAGGTCTTTTCCAATTGGTAACAACCAACGTACTCGGATAATGAGGCCCTTTCCCACTCGATACAAATGGACCTGAGTGCAAAGGGAGGCGTATGATCATACTTATTGAGGCTACCACGTGCAAGTAATTTCGAGCAAGTAATCAAGTAACACACAAGTCTATATAGCGAATTGTAGTTTGTAATTGAAATCATAATACTTGAATTTGTAATAGATACATATGTTACCCCAAAATATGAAAACGTCTACAAAGGGGTTGTGAGAAACTCACCTCGAAGTCGAAGATATATATTGTAATATAAGCTAAAGCACGCTAACGAAACCGAAGCAACCGAAAACGCGTTAAAGGATCCAACACGATTGAACTTCTCGAACTATAAATGAGAATAAATACAAAAATTTAAAGACTAATTAACGAGATTATTAAAGTTATTTAATGATTTAGTTAAAAGGGATATTTATATATTTTATGGGCATTATAATATTATATTTAAACTTTAAAGGATTTTATTGATTTATATTTTTAATATTATTTAATTAACAATCTAATATTAATATGGGAGAATATGAAGCACGGATTTTTAATTGGTAACGTTTATCTTGAACGAATATAATTAAGTTGTTGAATTAAAGTTAACGGATGAAACAAATCTAATGAGTTTAAAGTTAACGAGTTGAGCTTTACGAATTTATAAAACTAACTTAACGAATATAAGCTAAGAAAATAAAGTTTAGAGAATTAAAGTTTATGAATTATAAGCTAAAGAAATAAAGTTTAACGAATAAAATTTAATGAATTAAAAGTTCAAAGAATCTTAAAGTTAACGAATTAAATCTAACGCGACGAAGCTTTTAACGATTTACAAAAAATAAATTAGTTGTAATGGTTTAACGAACGTGAAGGTTGGGTCTTAGATGAATGATAATTTATATTTCATAAAAATTTTATTTGAGTTTTAATGATTTTTAATAATTTAATTTGGTAAAAAAATGATAAGGAAAGGCATAAAAAAATAATAAAATAAACAAAAATTGAGTCATGGCCCGAGTTCGAACCCGGGTCTCCATGCCCAAACTGTCGAGTCTTAACCAACTGAACTAAACTGTTTGTTTGAATTAAGATAGAACCAATTTCATTTAAATTATAGATCAAGTTCATCTCCTTCACTATACAAACAACCCTAGAGTTTCAATTCAAGAAAACGGTTCCATGTCTGTCAAATTTATGTTAGGGGTTTTAATTAACGGGTAAAAACTATTCAAAATCATATATATGTACCTAATATCATTATGATAGGACTGAGAACCAGGGTCGCCGGAAAATCGCGGTTTGAAGGATTAATCCGTGATAAAAAAGTGTATGTTGGATTGATTTGGGGATCGGTACAAGTTTAGATTGATGTTAACATTGTATTTATACTAGTAATTGGAGCGTAGGCTCGTTAATTGCATTAATTGAATTTAGCCGGTTATCGACGATGATTACGGGATTAAATTTCCGTGATTTCAGGCTGTTATAACGCAAGGTGATTAATGATTACGTATTATGTTGAAATCTAAAGCCGTTACCACGAACTAATTGGCCAATATACGCGTCTAAGGGGTGATTGTGGCTTCGCCGGCGCCGGAATTCCGGTCCCCGGTTTTCTTGGCCGGGAAAACGGGTTGGGATGTGGGGTGGGTGAAGATGTTATAAAATATTACACTTGGGCCCTTCAAGTTTCATATTCTTGTTAAACTTAAATTAAATTAAAATTTACACAAATGACATTGAATTATTAAATGTTATTCAAAAATAGATTTAATAAATATATTTTCATTTCTAACCTTTGAACATTGAAGGATTATAAGATTCATGACTTATAATTAAGATTTATGGATGGTTACGCCTTTAACCCGTAGGGCTCGATTAACGATAAGACTCGGGATTTTATAAACAATTCAAATATAGTAACAAATGGACAATGTTGAACATTAAACGTCGGGAATATTTTATTAATAGTAAACAATGAACATAAATACATTGATGTCAGGGCTTGGAATTTTGGTATCCTCAGCACGCGATATATTCAGGATAACTCAAGGATACAGTATCCTCTGAAGCAACAGGTATCCTTAATGTATTATGTAACTAACGATTAAATGGTTGCTATTTATTGTTTACCAGGTCTTATAACGACTCCACGACCTCCTGAATAATCGGGCTACTCGCCAACAACTACAAAGAACGTGCTAAATAAGGGAAAACGACTAGTTGTTGAATTAGTGTATTATTTCCTGTTTTTTAGGACTTCTTGTTAGCTACTCTTTTGTATAATAGATCTATACTTGGATCATTCCATGTAACACCCCGGCTTAAAGCGGAAACGCCCGAGTGTGACGTACAGATTGTTCACACACACGTGACACTATTGGGTGGCAATAATAACATTAATTCATTTAAAGCATCATGTAACACAATGTTTGAAAGTAACAATACAAATCCAAATTACAATCGAAATAACTTAAATATTCTAAGTGTCTTCTCATCTTCAGCCTCTAACAATGGTACCTGTAGCATATATATAAAATATGGTTAACTAACTTAATAGTTGGTGAGTTCCCACAAGTTTGAATAAATACATAAAAACCTTGCAGTTCCATGATACTTGTGTTAATTAAACTACTTCGCATGCAATGTCCTTTCCAATTGGAAACAGATTGCGTACTAGGATCGTAGGGTCCTGCTGGGACCAGGATCTTTGATCCTCGAAAACCAAGTATCATTGACAACTGTTAGCAGGACTAAGGATCCTTAGTGGTTCAAGGATCCTCAACAGTCAAAATTACAGTTATATTTTAATCTATTTTTTTGCAGATAAAACACGTGCTAACTGGAAATTCCTATTCTTGCGGATGAGATATTTTACCTGGTCTTCCCCTCTCGTCCAAGCTCTTGAACGGTCAAGTTGAAGAAATAAATGAACGTGGCCGAACTTATAGCTTAGTTAGGTACTAGTCGTTATACTTACTTGTGTATAAACATTGAGTGATAGCTGATTAACACACAACACTTTTAGCACTGGGAGTTCATAGAAAACACTTGTATTCACGATCAGCTATCATTCCACCATTTGTAACCTTTTCGAGCTCAATATAATTGGATAGTGATAGTTTGCACTACCCGAGGTTTTTATGCCGGCGGGATACTAGTTACCAAGGGCTTTTCCTCGTATAAATCTCGTTGTCCAACCTTTACAATTACTAATTTGATTATTTTGTTCATACAAGCACCAATCCTCACATACGAATTTGGTTACGTGATGCTTAGACTGATTTTTGACCAAAACAGTTTGGCGCCCACCGTGGGTCCTCTGGTGCTTTAATCTCAAAAAATCCTAATCTTTATTCAATCCTTTATTATCACTCACTCAATGGCCTCCCAAGGAAAAGCTATTCCCACAACTGCTGCTTCGAGTGTCCCGGCTCAAGTGACTTTTCCACCGCTGCCTGGCCCTACAAAGCCACAAAAGCCAGTAACTGTTGCTCAGAAGAAGGAGACTGCTGTTTTCTCCAGATTGAAATCCACTACTGTCTCCCAAACGGTAACTGCTAACAATGATGTCTCTGTTTTGTGTTCACAGATGAAGAGCTATATGGAGCAGCATAACAAGACTAATTAGAGGATCCTTTACGAGATCGAGGAAATCAGAAGGACCAAGAAGGTCGCTGAAAACACAAGCCCCATTATGCCGAGGATGCTTAATTTCTGCACTCCGGATTTCCTGGACCAAAGGTGCCTAACATCCACTTATCCTCAGCAAGGATCCTCGGACCTCTCCCAGAAAAAATTCTCTGAACAATATTCGCAAGGATCCTCTATCCTTCAACGAAGATCATTGGGATAACCTTTAAGATTCTTCAATCACCATTTGCAAGGATCCTCAGCATTCCAACCTAAACCGTTAGGATTCCGCCAAGGATCCTCCAACCAACAACTTCAAGGATCCTCAGTCTTTCAACCAGAATCCTTGGGTTTCCAAATAGAATCCATCATCCATCGGCGTCTAGAATCCTACTATCGTCTTGAAGCTCCCAAAGAACATAAAAATCTCTATCATCCACGTCCTATCCCCTGCAATTGAGGAATGCCAAGCAATGGAAATAGATGGGAGTCAACATACGGATCCTAAGGATCATTCTCTTGATCGCTCATCCTGGATCCTTCCGATAATGAAGTATATTCAAGATGGGGAAATCCCAAAAGAAGAGAACCACAAAGCCTTTAAGGCCAAGGTATCACAATATACTATTGTACATAATATGTTGTATAAGAAATTCCTTGCAGGTCCATATTTTAGGTGCATCGAAGGATCCGAGATCCAAGAAGTGCTGAAGGACTTCCATGAAAGAGATTGTGGCAACCATACAGGGGGCAGAGCATTATTCTCTAGGATTCTAAGAACCGGATACTTTTGGCCTACTATGAAGAAGGATGCTATGGAATATTCCAGGAAGTGTGATGCTTGTCAGAGGTACGACAACATTCTACATCAACCGGCAGAACCCTTATATCCTATTGTCTCTTCGTGGCCATTCATGAAATGGGGAATGGACATAGTGTGTAAACTCCCTACTGCTCCAGGGGGAAAAGTCTTCATGTTAGCAATGACAGACTATTTCTCTAAATGGATCGAAGCTTAGGCTTTCCATCAAGTTAGGGAAAAGGAAGTTATATCCTTTATCAAACGTAACATTATAACCAGATTTGGAAGTCCTTCCGAAATTATATGTGATAATGGTTCCCAATTTATTGGGAAAAGAACTACTAACTTTTGAAAAGAACTACTAACTTTTGTGACAGCTGGGGAATCAAAATGATCACTTCAACACCAGTCCATCCACAAGCAAATGGCCAAGCAGAATCAAGCAACAAAATCATCATCAACAACCTGAAGAAAAAGCTTGGAGCAAAGAAAGGAAAATGGGCTGAGGAACTACCCTATGTGCTTTGGGCAGATAGGACAACTCCGAAGAATGTCACAGGACAAACGCCGTTCTCATTAGTCTTTGGAGCTGAAGCATTGATCCCCACTGAAATGGTGTATCCAACAGCCAGAACAAGCATCCGTGATTCTCAGACAAATGACGAGAATCTTGTCCAAGACCTAGATACTGTGGAAGAAATTAGAGATCAAGCAAGATTCAGGATGGCCGCTTACCAACAAAAGATAGCTGGTGCATACAACAAGAATTTCAGAATTAGAAGATTCGAAGTTGGCGATTTAGTTCTTCGAAAGGCATTCCAGAATACAACTAATCCCGCTTACGGGAAGTTAGCACCGAAATGGGAGGGCCCTTATCTGATTGAAGCCGAAGCTGGAAAGGGGGCATATCGTTTGATGAATATGGAAGGAGACACACTCCCAAGGGCTTGGAATGCGATTCATCTTAAAAAGTATTTTTGTGGATCAGGATCCTGGATCCTAATCATTTACCTTAGTCCATTACTTGGTAAAATTTTACTTTATGTTTATATATGTTATCTTAGATTCTTGTTTTGTCAAATATGTCAAGTTGCAGAAATGCCGAGCAATAGGGCCCTCAAGTGGAAAAAACGGGTTGGCCAACTCTCTCTTAAGTTTAATCAGCCTTGTCGCCAGGTTTATAAGGTTTTCACCTTATCTCCTGAATTAGGGTTTCCACACCCTCGCCTGGAGCGCACGATTATCCGGGTATGATTGGAGGCTGTGGGACCAGTGCACTATACGTGGTTGACAATTTCATGGCTAAAAATCATATCTTGGATCCTACGAATTAAATGGTAGACGTACCATATACACAAGTTAAGGTCAACGCCGGGTTAGGCTCGTCACTGCGTAAATTTAGGCCAATGCCAAGGATCGGCTCGTCGCTCGTATTTATTGGGCTTATCCCCACGTTTAATTGGGCTTTCCCCCACGTTTAATTGGACTTGTCCCCATGTTTAATTGGGCTAGTCCCCAAGATAGTTGGATTTAAATCCGACTTTTCTAACTATTACGTTTTCTTTTGCTTATTTGTTCTATCAGGTAAAAAATACAGGAAGAAAGTCCCAAGTATAAAGTATCCTCTGTCCTAGTAACACAGACGATAAAGCAAAAGCCAAAACAGTTATATTATTATATGCAAGATAAAAAGGTGATCCGGGCTTCCCCAGCAAAACGTGAACCATCCACCCGGATCAAACTACGTCAAAGTTCATGCAGAAATTTAAAAGACAAAGGCGGTTAAGGCTTCATCCCCATATAGCTAAGGATCCCTCCACCTTAACCACCTTTGATAATTGTCTTATGGATCACAGATCCTAAGGATTACCACTACCATTGTCCATACAAACCATCAACAAAAACCATTTAAACTTCATAAAAAATGGGCTCCGGCCTTGTCTTCATATCCATCATCGCCCATTACGCCAGCTACTCCTTAGCTACATCACCATCACCTTCACCAGCCTCCTTGACCTCCAATGCATCATCCTTGACACCGCTCGTCCCAGCATCCTCGATCCTCTTCTCGCCCCTTGAACCCTCGCTTTCGTCACCAAACCCGGCCAGAGCCTTCTCCCGCATAGCCACATTCTAAGTGGACCTATCGAAGTTAAGATCCTCAGCCTCTGCAGCCATCTTGATCCTGGCCGTTAACACTGCCTTGCTAGCCCACACCTTGGCCTGCTCGGTAACCTCAACCACTTGCTCCTGAGCTCTGATGTTAGCCAGAGCCAGCTTATCCTCCAGGGTGCCCTTCTCAATCTGAAGTTCCATGATCAGCTTATCCTTTAAGGATATCCCGGCACGATACTTGGCTAGCTCCCTCTCAGTGTTGGCCACGTTTTCATCATACAGAGCCTTGAAATTAGCCACAGCCTGCAAGAAGGTTATAAGTTAAAGACACAACCAAAATATTTATGACTATGAAAAGAGGATCCTTACTTCTGAAAGTTGATCGAACACATCCTAAGCACTGTGGACTTCCACGTCAGGGTCCAGTTTTCTCTTCACGGTGGCCTTAGAACGAGTCATCATGATCTTTGGCGGTACAAGGCTGGGGCTCTTCATGGGCTTCTTCTCAGAGGAATGAGATGAAATGAGGCTGTCAACATCCTCTAACTGGAAATGACCCGGCAGATTCTTAGAAGGCTTGGATGATGACTTCTGTGCACTTGCCCGAAAAAAGATAAGCTATACACAATCTATTGTTTTTCCTTATTTTTACTAAGTTTATGAATAAGGAATAAATTCTAACTTACTGGACATGGTTTCTAAAGAACTTGCAGTCTTCTCGGCTAAATCACATAGTTCTTCACCAACAATTTTGAAGGTCCGGTCAAAAGGATAGAAAGACAGAAACGCCTTTGCCTTCTTAACACTGTCTGGGATAACGGCAAGATCTGAAATGTTGGACACTGCACAAGAAACAACAAACCAACGGTCAGCCAATCAATAATATCGGGATCACCTATCCTCTGATCCACTATCCTACCCTTCAGGATCCAGCGAGTTGGTAAAGAATTCCCGTTTGGAATACTGTCTCTGAAGACGAAGAAGAATTGGTTCTTCTAACTTTGATCGCTGTTGGCAGTCCTATTGACCGGAAGAGGCTGAAAAGGTCTGCTTTTAAAAAGGAATCTGCTAGAACCATGGGTTACAAGGCTATATAGGTAAGAAAGGGCTTAGAGAGTAAAGTCGAGGTCTTGTTCCACAATCAGTCTTTTGATGGCGTATAAGGTCCTCTACATCATCGGCATAGCCTGAATATAGCTAATACCGGTGAAGGAAAAGAAGGTAGTCGTAAGATCAGGGAACGGATACTAGAAGCCAAGAAGGAATGGAAGTGCTGGAAAAAAAACCCAGTCACTGGAGATATGGTCACTTCTAACATGAGGGTCATAAGGCCTAAAAATGGTTCCTTCGGGAAGGCAAGCGGATATGCTCTCAATACCCTCATTAATGAATTTACAGATTTCGGATGAGAGGTCTTTGAGAAGATCTTGGGACCTAAGTTCAGAAACCACTTCCCTAGGGTTCGAGCAATAGAAGGCTTTCAAGTTTTTCTTCGGCATGTTGGAAAAACTAAATACAATGAAAAAAAATTGTGAGAGAAGAAAGCGGAATACCTGAGGATTATAGTCACCGGAGTATAACTTCGAAGATAATAAAGGAGAAGTTATAAGGGTTGAAGTCCTATTTATCGGGGATAATGACACAAGGGTGGCCGAAGATCGCGACTAATCCTAATCGAAGGTTACGGCACGGCTTTCTCGGGATAAACATGACAGCTGTTCCCCATTCACACCTATCATGTTGGGGAAATTGTTGGGACCAGGATCTTTGATCCTCGAAAATCAAGTATCATTGGCAACTGTTAGCAGGACTAAGTATCTTTAGTGGTTCAAGGATCCTCAACAGTCAATTTCAGTTATATTCTAATCTATTTTTTCAGATAAAACACGTGCTAACTGGAAATTCCTATTCTTGCGGACAAGATATTTTACCTGGTCTTCCCCTCTCGTCCATGCTCTTGAATGGTCAAGTTGAAGAAGTAAACGAACGTGGCTGAACTTATAGCTTAGTTAGTTACTAGCCGTTATACTTACTTGTATATATACATTGAGTGATAGCTGATTAACACACAACACTTTTAGCACTGGGTGTTCATAGAAAACACTTGTATTCACGATCAGCTATCATTCCACCATTTGTAACCTTTTCGAGCTCAATATAATTGGTAGTGATAGTTTTCACTACCCGAGGTTTTTATGCCGGAAGGATACTAGTTACCAAGGGCTTTTCCTCGTATAAATCTCGTTGTCCAACCTTTACAATTACTACTTTGATTATTTTGTTCATACAAGCACCAATCCTCACATACGAATTTGGTTACGTGATGCTTAGACTGATTTTTGACCAAAACAGTTTGGCGCCCACCGTGGGGCCTCTGGTGCTTTAATCACAAAAAATCCTTACCTCTATTCAATCCTTTATTATCACTCACTCAATGGCCTCCCAAGGAAAAGCTATTCCCAAAACTGCTGCTTTGATTGTCCCAGCTCAAGTGACTTTTCCACCGCTGCCTGGCCCTACAAAGCCACAAAAGCCAGTAACTGTTGCTCAGAAGAAGGAGACTGCTGTTTTCTCCAGATCGAAATCCACTACTGTCTCCCAAACGGTAAATGCTAACAATGATGTCTCTGTTTTGTGTTCACAGATGAAGAGCTATATGGAGCAGCAGAACAAGACTAATAAGAGGATCCTCTACGAGATCGAGGAAATCAGAAGGACTAAAAAGGCTGCTGAAAACACAAGCCCCATTATGCCGAGGATGCTTGATTTCTGCACTCCGGATTTCCCTGACCAAAGGTGCCCAACATCCACTTATCCTCAGCAAGGATCCTCGGACCTCTCCCAGAAAAAATTCTCTGACCAATATTCGCAAGGATCCTCTATCCTTCAACAAAGATCATTGGGATAACCTTTAAGATTCTTCAATCACCATTTGCAAGGATCCTTATCATTCTAACCTGAACCGTTAGGATTCCGCCAAGGATCCTCCAACCAACAACTTCAAGGATCCTCAGTCTTTCAACCAGGATCCTTGGGTTTCCAAAAAGAATCCATCATCCATCGGCGTCCAGAATCCTACTATCGTTATGGAAAAGAACGTCTGAAGGAACCTCGGTCCAGGCCATTGGAGGTCCATGAAGGCGACTTCATACCCATGCAAACCGCTGCTCCTACTGGACCAACTTTTGATACTGAAACAGTGTACCCCGGACGCAGCTATGGAGCTAGATCTTTTGATCACACGAGAGGTAACATTTATGATAAATCTAACTTTTGGCGCTAATCATGCTGGTATGCAGGATACTGGGATCAACCAAACCATAGCCCGTGAGCTACAAAAGCTCAAGGATATGATATCGAGTGTGCCTGGAGTCATCAAACCTATTCCCAAAGTTCCAGCAGGAAGCCACAACATATCCAGGTTTGCTCCACCAATTTGTGATGCCGAGATACCAAAGCGCTTTACTGCCCCTAGTATGAAGTTATATGATGGGTCCACGGATCCTGAGGAACATGTAGCCTTATATCGCGAAAGAATGGAAATCAACCCGATTCCAGATAGGTTGAAGGAAGCTTGCTTGAGTAAGGGCTTTGGCTCAACCCTCACTGGATCCGCCCTTAAATGGCTGCTAAGTCTTCCTCCTTACTTTATTATTTCCTTTTCCCATTTGATTAATCTGTTTAATAGTCAATTTTCATGCAGTAGATCCTTTGAAAAATTGACTAGTGATTTATATAGAGTTGTCAAACCACGTGGGTAACCTCTTAGGCAGTTCCTTACAAGGTTTGGAAGAGAGGCTTTGGAAATTCCAAATTTGGATGTCCCGACAGTTATTGAGGCATTCAAAATGGGGTTACAAAAGGACTCTCCATTTTATCAAGATCTTGTGATGAACCCTTGCAGAAATTTAGATGAAGTGCGAAACAGAGCTTTAAGATTAATCAGGTTGGAGGAGGATCAAAGAATACAAGATCAACTAAGCACTCCAGTGAAAAAGGAGTCTCAAGGCAAGAAGCAAGGATCCTACTTCAGGAACAGCAACTCTAAGCCATACAATAAACCAAATGGTCAAAAGATCAACGCTGTAGAAGAGGAGGAGGATGACAAAGATTGTCCAAGAATATCCGATTATTGCTTCTCCATAGATATGGGAGGAGTGATGCTTGCTGTTAGGAACTTGGGCGACAATGCAAGATGGCCAAGGAAAAATGAGAAGGCACCACCCCCGAGAGACAAATCGAAATGGTGTGCCTTTCACGAAGACTTCGGCCATATAACCGAGGATTGCATAGCCTTAGAAAGGAAATAAGCTATCTCCTTTGCAAGGGTTATCTCAAGGAGTTGTTCGGAAGAAAAAAGCCCAGCAACCAGGATCCTGATCCAGTTCCGGAAAAGGCTGCTCCACCTCCCCCTGACGCTCAAGTTATCAACATGATCTTTGGAGGATCTGACATTTGTGGAACATCATACTCAGCTGCAAAGAAGTACGCCAAAGAATGCAAACTGGAGAATGGCGAAAGGCCGATCAGGACTTCCACAACAACCGAGCAAAGAGTTATCTCCTTCGACGAGGATGATCGAGTCAATGTTCAGGATCCTCACCATGACGGTTTAGTCATTACTTTATTTATTTCTAAGCATTATGTACGCAGGATACTCATTAATATCATCTAACTAGAAGTACTTAGAAGGATGAATATCCCAGAGTCGGAAATTGTCCCACGATCTTTGGTTCTTGTGGGATTCAGTGGAGAAACGAAGAACACATTGGGGGATATCAAATTACCCGTATATATAGAGAGAGTAAATTATGTTAAAAAATTTTGTGTTATAGATTCCTTGTCTTGTTGCATTGTTATTCTTGGCAGGCCATGGATACACGAAATGAAGGCGGTTCCCTCTACCTACCACCAGTGTGTAAAACTCCCTACCCTGTGGGGGATAGCAAAGATCGAGAGGGACCAGCAAGACACTAAAGACTACTACACTTCTTCAATGAATCCTACAAAAAAGCTGAGAGAAGCATAGCAATTACAGAAAGCGAGAAGAAATGTCATGGAGACTAGGGAACAAGACTCTAAGGAAGTGGTCTTGCATCCAGAGGATCCTGATGGCAAAGTCCTAATAGGTGTTGAAATACAAGAATCCATTGAAAAGGATCTAGTATCCTTCTTACACCGAAGAAAGTCGACCTTTGCGTGGAAGCACGAAGATATGACAGGTATTTCTAAAGATGTAATAACCCATAAACTTGAAATTGATCCTTCTTTCAGACCTATTCACCAAAAGAGGAGGAAATTTGCTCCTGAAAGAAACGCGATCATCCAAGAAAAGGTACAGAAACTACTAAAGGCAGGTATGATTAGAGAAGTAAAATATCCAAAATGGTTAGCCAATGTGGTTGTAGTTCAAAAGAAAAATGGAAAGTGGAGGGTATGTGTCGATTTTACTGACTTAAATAAGGCATGTCCCAAGGATCCTTTCCTTCTTCCCCACATTGACTCCATGGTGCATGCTACCGCAGGGCATGAAATTTTGACCTTTATGGATGCTTCCTAAGGATTTCAACAAATCCAGATGGAACCATCTGACCAAGAGGATACAACGTTTATAACCCCTACGGGCATATATTGTTATGTTGCTATGCCGTTTGGTCTTAGAAATGCAGGTGCTACATATCAGAGACTAGTCAACATGATGTTCAAGGAACAGTTGGGAGACACCATGGAAGTCTACATCGACGACATGGTGGTAGAGTCAAAGAAGGCGGAGAACCACCTTAAGGATTTGGAAGTAGCTTTTGACATCTTTGACAAATACAACATGAAGCTAAATCCTTCTAAATGTGTATTTGGTGTCAAAGCCGGTAAGTTCCTGGGGTATTTGGTAAATAAAAGGGGGATAGAAGCAAGTCCAGAGCAAATCCAAGCCATCTTGAACCTCAAATCTCCAACAAACGTTAAGAGGTACAAAATGGTCATGAGTACAAAGGGGGGCGTATGATCATTCTTATTGAGGCAACCACTTGCTGAGCACATAATCAAGTAAGCACATATAACACACAAGTCCACGATATGAATTGCAGTTTAATAGCTGAGTATAAAATCGGTTTGCGTTTAGTAGGATATATATACTACCCCCAAAAGTAAAAGCGTTAAAAAGGGGGTGTGAAAAACTCACCTTATCAATTGAGGTAAAACGGGAATCCGAAAGCGTTGATAAGATTAATAACGAAAAAAGAACCGAAGGCGTCACGAACACCAAGATGAGCGATCCGTACTAACTATGATAAAGTAATACAAGACTTAATCGCTAATCTTACGGGATTATTTATTGTGTAAACTTATATCGAGAATTAATTAATAATATAGCTTTTGATTTATGTTTTAACGGCAACTAGGGTGTTTTGGTCAAAAATTAACAACAATTATTTCGTAACCAAATTAGTAATCGGGACTTGATACTTGTATGAAATGAACGTAAAAGTGCTTGAACACGGGGATTTGTTGCGAGGGAAAAACCCGTTATCCTTAGGATAACAAGCAAAAACCCCGGGCGGTGAAAACTATCACCACCGGTTTATTAATAATAAAGGTGTTTACAATTGTGGAGCTCAAACTTGATCGTGATTACAGAGAATGCAAGTACTAGTAAGTTCTCGAGCACTAGAGTGTGTGTGTTATGATCCGTATAGAGCTCTATTTTTACAAAAATAAAACTAACAAGAAGTCCTATATTTAAGGAAGCTTTTAGACTAAATCAATTAGCCGTTAATTCCGTTAGATTGCATGTTTCCTTAGTTGCCACGCTCTAATAACAGTAAGTGCGAGTCCTCGGGAGATCAAGCAACGGTCTTTAACCTGGTAAACATGGAAAGTAGCAAATATCGTGTTAGTTATATAATGTAATTAGGATACCAGTTACCTTGGAGGATACCACATCCTGGATTCGTTCCGAATATAATCTTTGCTGAGGATACTGAAAATCCGTGCCCTCACATTTGTCCCCAAATTTTAACGGCTTTAGATATGCACTACAGCTGTAAAAGTTTTGAATTTTGAATTTCAAATCTTCGCATGCGTGGTAGATTGTTGATGCACGTGTCACTCATCCCCCCTTTGGGTAAACCCTAGGCCGGCCTTATAATTACTTGGATAAATAACATTTCCATCCATCTTCTCTTCTATCCAGGTAACTTCTCTCTTTTCTTTCTTTATCTTCGCGAAATCATGAGTCCAAAGCTTTCTTCTTCCGGTATTGAGGATTTTTTGTCTTAGAATCTCCTCGCTAGTGCTGCGAACGAGATATGTATTTTTGGAAAAACCGATATCGCGAACCTTCGATCTTGGGGTTGTTTTCCTGCTGGAACTGTTTTCCGACCTTTTGATGCCGCTTTATCTTCTGATTTTGTTTCTAAAACCTGGATTTGTTTCCCGTTTTTGCCGTTTAAAAAATCGGTTTTTCTTACCCATTTCCTGCCTTCACCACCGAGTTCTTTTCCAAAACGGGTCTTAGTTATGCCCAAACCATGCCCATGGTTTGGAGGACCTTGTTCGTTTTGGAGAGTTTAATTGCTGACCATGCCCTAGATCTTACCCTTTCAGAGCTTGCTTCAGTGTATGACATTCGCAGCCATGGGTCTTCAAGATATCTCCTTAAAATTAAATCCGGTCGATCTCCGTTGGTTTTGAAAAACACCCAGAATAATGATCTGTGGAATAGACAATTTTTCTTTGTTAGGAGAGATTCTCTTCCACAGCCCGATACCCTTTCGTATCTCTGGGTTTCCAAAAGTAGGATACTATATCTTGAAAATATATGCTGACATCTTTGTAACTGATATATATTCTTTGGTTTTTTGCAGCTTTGAAGCTCTTTGAGATCGCTCCTCCCACCAGAGAAACCGAGGATAAGATTGCGTCCTTCTTTCTTATTGACGAGGAAGAGAGAACGTTTTATCTTCAGTCAAGCTTTCAAGAATCATCTCCGTCCTCGAGTTCCGTTATGTCTGGTAAGAAACATTCGAGATGTTAGTATGATTTTTAAGGATCAGAGATACTAACCTGTGTATTTGTAGGCAAGTCTGCTTCTGCTTTTGCTCTTGAAGATATTGACAGCATGGTATCCACCCGAAGCACCATCAAGAAGGAACATGTCCACAGTTCTATCCTGCAACCTGAAGGCAGCCGCGGAAAGGGCTTTAAAAAGTGGAAGAGTCAAGAGACTAGTGAATCCATTCCCGTGCACGATGTTGATTTCCATGATGTCGTGAATAAGACTCAGCAGGTATTTTTTTCAGTTTATCACGATCTCCTATATTTTGAAGATTATTTATATTGAGGATTCTTTATCCTTGTAGGGCCTTGAGTATCTTTCCTCCCGGTTCGCTGCCATGAGCCTCGAACTCCATGAAGCCCACACTTGTATCTCCGAACTGATGAAGATAGGGGTCACAAAGACCAGTCTTCTTGATAAGAAGACCAAAGAGCTGGACGACGTGAATCTGGAGATGTCACTGGCCAAGAAGGAGTTGGTCCATCAAGAGGCTAAATGCTTGGTAAAGGTTTACGAGGCTATGGAGGGGGTGAAAAAGTCTGCTGCTGTTTCCGTGTTTCAATCCCGGCTCAGGATGGCTAAGGAAGCGAAGGAAGCTGGTCTGGACACTCCCTTTTGGGATGTAGCTGGTTGGGTGAGGGTCTTGGCCGAGCTGAATGGGGAAACGGTGGAGGAGGCTGGTCCGAGCGGAGCGGAGAAGGTTGCGGAGGAGGCAGTGGAGGCGGTGAAGGCAGTTGGTGATGAGGTGCAATTGGGCATTGATGGCGGTAAAGAAAAAGCTTGAGCCCAATTTTTATATGTTTGTGTTTGGTGTTGGGTTGTAATGGTCGTTGAACAATTTACTTTTCTGTTTTGAACAACATTATGCGTAGGATATTTGGATACATGAGTGGAGGGATCTTGATTTTTCAAGACGAAGCCCATGTTATCTTGACTTTTGGACATCTGGCAATATTTGGGTGGAGGGATCTTGGCTTTTCAAGACGAAATCCGGGTGTTGCCTTTTTAATTTCATGCACTTATGGTTAGTAATAACATAATCCTTTGGCTTTAAACATTATGTTCAAAAACTTGTAAGTTTTAGTTGGAATATTATATGTCTTCACTTTTTTGAAATAATTTGCTTCGAGGATAATGTATCCTGAAAAATACGCTTCTCGAAAATTTATATTTCCAGAAATTATATCTTTAAGACTTTGTTTTGAAATACTTTCAAGATTTAGAAGACATAATCAAAAGACTTATTAGGAATTATGAAATAATATATCTTAAGGATAATATATCCTTATGCCTTGTGTGAATTATTACAATCAAACCAAAAGATCATACCTTAAAATATAAATTGTTTAATAAAACTAAGTGTAAAGAGTACCTTTGTGGAGATTATTTATAAATCTGATAGGCTTACACGGGATGTCTCCAATCGTCGATTTTTCTAAGTATCGAGCTTCTGGGATTTTTCTTGGTTAAAAAAAACTTAGTAATCTTCTTAGATTTAGCGATCTGTCAAAACAAAGTTAGATAATTCTGGCGATAAAGTCCATTAACTGGAGATAAAGCCTTTTCACTGGCGACTAGGCAACTACTATAGAGACATGAAAATGTCTAAACTTGAGATAAAACTGGGGAAAGCCCAAACGCATGGGCATGATAATGCCAAGACTTTAGATAACACGAAGGTGTTATAAACCTTAGATAACATGAAAATGTTCTAAACCATATGTGTGACACGTCTGCCACTTATCTTAAGGATTCAGTATATAGCCAACAACAAACGGATTATCAGCTGGTCTGGTCCGCCTGCCTTGAACTATACCCGAATCATTGTGCGTTCCAGGCGGCATCAAAAGGTGAAGACCTTTAAACCTTTTGAGATATTCGGGATATCGTATTCGTGCGCTCTAGGCGTTCGATGGAAAGGTGAAAACCTTTTAACCTTTGGGGATATCAGGGATATCATATTCGTGTGGGAGGTGATCAGACTCTGACTGTTGTCGAGATAACGTATCCTTAGGATAATTGCAAAACACTAAGCTCTTGATGAGGGGTGGGTGTTAGCCTGGCTAACACCCCTCCGATGCTTAAGTCAGTAAACTTGATTTTGAGATAATAAAGTTAAAAATGTAAGAATAGATAAGGGAACATACCTTCATCTTAAGGATACTATCATACCAGTTAAGTATACTAACAAAAATACAACTTGAGGTGGATAGCATTCTAAGCTCTTGGTATAGGAACACCTTCCATAGTGATTAACCTGTAGGCCCCTTTTCCTGCCTCCGAATCAATCAGGTAAGGACCTTCCCACTTTGGAACTAGCTTTCCATCTGCTGGGTTAGTGGTATTCTGAAATGCTTTTCTTAACACCATATCTCCTACTAGGAATCTTCGAATTCTGATATTCTTGTTGTAGGATTTGGCTATTCTTTGTTGGTATGCTGCCATTCTGATCCTGGCGAGATCTCTGAGTTCATCAATGGTATCCAGATCTTCGGTAAGATATTTGTTGTTGGACTTAGTATCCTGGATGCTGGTTCTTGCTGTGAGGATCACCATCTCTGTTGGGATAACAGCTTCGGCCCCAAACACCAAGGAGAAAGGTGTTTTTCCCGTTGCATTTTTTGAAGTGGTTCTATAGGCCTAAAGAATAAATGGTAGTTCTTCAGCCCATTTTCCCTTCTTGGACCCTAATTTCTTCTTCAGATTGTTGATGATGATCTTGTTACTGGATTCTGCTTAACCATTAGCTTGAGGATGTACTGGAGTTGAAGTCAACATTTTGATTCCCCAACTTTCACAAAAGTTGGTCGTTCTTCTCCCGATGAACTGTGATCCATTGTCACAAACAATCTCTGCTGGGATACCGAGTCTTGTTAAGATGTTGCGTTTGATGAACGATATCACATCCTTTTCTTTGACTTGAACAGATGCCTCTGCTTCGATCCACTTGGAGAAGTAATCTGTCATGGCCAACATAAAGACTTTTCCACCAGGAGCCTTGGGCAGCTTTCCCACAATATCCATTCCCCATTTCATAAACGGCCACGGGGATATGATAGAATATAATGGTTATGCTGGTTGATGCGAGATGTTGCTGTGTCTTTGACAAGCGTCACACTTCTTGGAGAAATCCATTGCATCTTTCTTCATTGTTGGCCAGAAGTAAGCTGTCCTCAATATCTTGGATAATAAGGCCCTGCCCCCAGTGTGGTTTCCATAATCACCTTCATGTATATCCTTGAAAACTTCTTGTGCTTCTTGATTTTCCAAGCATATCAAGTGTGGACCTGCAAGTGATTTTATATATAACACATTATTTAGGATAATATACTGGGTTACCTTCATTCGGAATGCTCTAGGATTATCTCCTTCTGGGATCTCATTATCCTGGAGATACCGTATATGGGATGGGTCCAGAATACTGGATCGTTTTCAGTTCCTGAAGTCTCCATGATTTCATAGTTCTCCTTTGTTGCTAGAGTCAAGAAATGAACGGTGGGTATCCTGATATCATCTGGTATCTTGAGAGCTGATGCCAATTTTGCTAAGGCATCTGCTTCAGTGTTCTCTTCCCTTGGTACCTGCACTATATCAAATGTTTCGAAACACATGGCTAATTTCTCAACTATTTCTAAATACTTTGGTAGGTTTTCTGCATTCACTGCATAAGAGCCATTAAAATGGTTAGCTAATAACAAAGAATTAACATAAACTTGGAGATACCTAGCCTTCATATCCTTAGCTAATTGTAAACCAGCTATTAAGGCTTCGTATTCAACCTCATTATTAGTAGCTTGAAATTCACAAGATATGGATAGAGGTATAATGTCCCCCTGGGGCTATTTTAGCAGGATATCTAGAATTGTTCCTCTTATGTTGGAGGCACCATCTGTATGCAGAGTCCAGCTCTCCTTGATTTATGTAGAAATGTTATACGAACCTTTACGAGCCAGGAATATAGTCACAAATTGATACGTTAAGTTAAGTCTCGTGTTCATTTAATACGTTAATGGATGATTACATTATGATGATACATTAGGTGAGGAGAGAATCCGACAGCATAACGTTACATTAGATAAATATGGCACAGATCTCTATGCAAACTAACTATGGAAGGCCTATTTATAGGCATTCCTCATTCGTTATAACTGTAGTAACGAATGAGACCTCTCATTCGTTAACAAGGTTAACGAATAAGGTCTTTCCATAGCCCCATTCGCTAAACATCCTTAGCGAATGGGTATACCTTAATGAATGAGCTTTCATTCGTTACACCATAGTAAGGAATAGGCTCTTACATTAACGGATGAGCCTAGTCTAAACATTCGCTAAACATTCTTTAGCGAATGTGCCTTTATACATTAATATAAAGACTAAACTATCCCTAGCCTATTCGAACAGCTGCAGACACCAAATCAATGCACTTACAGACTCCCCCTTGTCCGTAGCTGTCGAATGCTTTCCAATACTTTAGACTTCAATACTTTAGTAACGAATACTTTAATGTCGAATACGTTAACAACGAGTACGTTAAAGTTGAATACTTTAACCGCTAATACTTTAACTGTATATCATCAGCCGTACAGCCAACCTCCCCCTTGGCTGATGATTCTCGGGCTTGTGCAAGCAGACAAAATATAACTCTTTGTAAGCAAACCAACAATTTGTAGCTACTCGTATCAGATCTCCCCCTCAAATAAGCATCTCTAGGTGATCATTCCGATCATCCAACTGGCATACGATATGATTCGATCAAACGAGTCAATCAGCAGCAAGTCATCGGCTATCTGTCGCACTGGTAAAAGAAAAATGTCTTTACATTTAACCTCATCACACATCTTCATGAACAACCCAATCACTCAACATCTTTCACTTAAGTCTTCACTCTCTCGATAACGTCTATCCAAAATATTACTCTTTGAAGCTCTTCGGCAACCAATACGCTTGGATGCACTAATGCTTTGGGCATATGATTTAGAGTTCCAACCTTCGTTTAATCAATCCCGAATGATCATATTCTTCAATCAGATGACAAGACTCGTATATTCCTCAATAAGATCAACCCGTTCAAGAATTGTCCCCTTCAACAGAAGCAATCTGCCGAATACTCGTAGCCAACATAGTCAGGATCAAAGTCCTTCAGAAAGAAGTAAACGGACAGACACTCGTATCCCACATAGTCAGGTTTCAATCTTGAACAAATCAATCACCAATCGAAGAACAAACACAGTCTTGAACTCGGTCAAACATAGCTTTGCAGTCACGAATTACCACCCGAATTGCAGTATTTTTTCAAGAAACACTTGCGAAGTAGGAAGATACCAATCGAATAAACTCTTTGAAATTTTTATCTCCCCATTTTCTTGACAAATTAGGCAAGGTATTGAACAATTCTTCAAAAATCTTCAATAAACGTCTCGTTAACTTAGTCGGTTACTCCCCCTCAGCCCCTCGATATGCGTGAAAAGTCGGCCGGAAAATATATCACCAAAATTTGCCAGAAGAGTGTCCCGCACATTTAAAATATCCTCGAAAAATTTCGTTTAAGAAAATTTTCCTAAAATACTCTTTTTTTACTCATTCATTTGAACAGATGACGAATGAGGTTTAATACTTTAACATCAACGAATGACACTCCTCATTCGTTACCCTTGAACGAATGAATCACATTCGTTATAAATAACCAAATTTTCCACATTCGTTAAATCTTGAACGAATAGGAACACATTCGTTACTCACATTCGTTATGGAACTGACGGATGTCAGAAAAAAAATAACGAATGAGTATTGATAACGAATGAGTTTATCTTCATAGCGAATAAGCACATAATGAATGAAGGTTACATTTGTTAAACCTTTTAACAAATGAGCTCATTCATTAAAACTCCGTAACGAATGAGTTTAAATTTAACTAATGAGCCGTTACTGTAGCCGGAAAACCAATTTTCATCGGAAAAAACTGTTACAGCGGCCGGAAACTTCAAATCTTCAAGCTCATCAATGGCAGTTTCATCCAAACATCATAATTAAAATCCAAATTCAACACAAAGTCTCGAATTTACATTACGATCATGATTCAATCATCAATATTAACTAAAAACACTCTGAATCATCATTCATGAAGATCAACTAGTAACCATGTCTGTCAATGGCATATTCATCAATTCATCACTATCTAAACATCAGAATACATTACGAGTGCTCGGATTTTGATCCTAAACACGAATTCATCATCAATTCCAATGGTTATCCACTGAATCCGTTCAATTTTGATCAAATACCGATGAACACGAAGATAATGAACTAGTACGTATCATGAGCAACCTCCGGCTCTGATACCAGTTGTAGAAACGTTATACGAACGTTTACGAGCCAGGAATCTAGTCATAAATCGATACGTTAAGTTAAGTCTCGTGTTCATTCAATGCGTTAATGGATGATTACATTATGATGAATACATTAGGTGAGGAGAGAATCCGACAGCATAACGTTACATTAGATAAATATGGCACAGATCTCTATGCAAACTAACTATAGAAGGCCTATTTATAGGCATGCCTCATTCGTTAAAACTGTAGTAACGAATGAGACCTCTCATTCGTTAACAAGGTTAACGAATAAGGTCTTTCCATAGCCCCATTCACTAAACACCCTTAGCGAATGGGTATACCTTAACGAATGAGCTTCCATTCGTTACGCCATAGTAAGGAATGGGCTCTTACATTAACAGATGAGCCTAGTCTAAACGAATGAGGCCCATTCGCTAAACATTCTTTAGTGAATGTGCCTTTATACATTAATATAAAGACTAAACTATCCCTAGCCTATTCGAATAGCTGCGGACACCAAATCAGTGCACTTACAATTTCTAATTATTGAACTTCTTTCTTTACTTCCTCAAGTATATCCCGACTAAAATCAGCCACAAAGTCGACAAGTACCTGAGATTTTATGGTTGTCCTTGGTTCATACAAGATATCGTATGCACTGAGTTTCACAGCCCATTTTGCCATCCTACCTGACATTTCTGGTTTTCTCGAAACAGCTTTAATAGGATAGTTAGTTTTTACATGTATAGCATGAGTTTCAAAGTAATGTCTTAGTTTAGCTGAAGCCATTATAAGTGCTAAAATTAACTTTTCAAGATAAGAATACCTGGATTCAGCATCTAGTAGACTTTTACTTACATAATATATTGGATGTTGTTGACCTTCATGATCCTTGACCAAGACGACACTGATTGCACTCCAAGAAATGACTAAGTACAGGGATAATGGCTCACCATCAACTGGCTTCATTAGGAGTGGTGATGAGGATAAGTATTCCTTCAGGGATATCAATGCCCTTTCTTGCTTCTCTCCCCATTCGAACTTTTGATTCTTCCTCAGGATATCATAGAAGTCTTTACACTTCTCTGAAGATCTCGAGATGAATCTGTTGAGAGCAGCTATTCTTCCGGTCAACCTTTGGACATCTTCGACATTTCTTGGTGATTTGATATCCAGGATAGCCTTGATCTGCTCTGGGCTTGCTTCTTTTCCTCTCTTGGTGACCATGTATCCCAGGAATTTTCCTGCTTTGACCCCAAAGTGACACTTGGCTGGATTCAACTTCATGTTGTATTCATCCAGGATATCAAATGTTGTTTCCAAGTCTTTGAGATAATCCTTGGTCTTTTTTTGATTTTACAACCATGTCATCTATGTAGACTTCCATCGTGTCCTCCAGTTGGTCTTTGAACATGATGTTGACGAGCCTTTGGTATGTTGCGCCTGCATTTTTAAGTCCAAAAGACATTGCAGTATAACAATATATACCTGTGGGAGTCATGAAGGCTGTGTCTTCCTGGTCTGAAGGTTCCATTTGAATTTGCTGAAATCCTGAGGATGCATCCATGAAGGTTAGCAGTTCATGGCCAGCGGTTGCATCCACCATTGAGTCGATGTGTGGGGGTGGAAATGGATCTTTTGGGCAGGCCTTATTCAGGTCTGTGAAGTCCACGCACACTCTCCACTTTCCATTCTTCTTCTGGACCACAACTAGATTGGCCAACCATCTAGGATAATGGACCTCCCTTATCATTTTAGTCTTGAGCAGCTTCTGCACTTCCTCTTGTATGATAACTTTTCTCTTAGGAGCAAACTTTTTTCGTTTTTGATGTCGTCATGGATTTAGAGACACCTGTCATATCTTCATGTTTCCAGGCGAATGTGGAGGCTCTCTTCTTTAGGAAGGATATCAGTTCTTGTTCGATATCCTCAGGCATACCTGATCCTAATAGTACTTTGATCTCGGTATCCTGAGGATCCAGGAATACTTCCTTCTCTTCTTGGTCTCTAGCCTGCAGGACCTTCCCTAGTTGTTTGTGTAATTGCTATGCTTGAGTAGGCTTCGTAGTCCATTTCATTGATGAAGCATAACATTCCTTGGCATCCTGCTGATCGCTTTCGATTTTGATAACTCCCCAAGGACTTGGGAGTTTCACACATTGATGGTAAGTTGAGGGTACTGCTTTTATGCTATGGATCCAGGACCTGCCTACTATCTCATTACAACAAGATAACGAGTCAATAACGCAAAACTTTTGTAGGGAGTTGGTTCCTTCAATATATATTGGAAGTTTGATTTCTCCCAAGGTGTTCTTAGTCTTGCCACTAAATCCTACAAGGACTGAGGATTTTGGGATAATTTCCGTTTCCGGGATATCCATTTTCTTCAAGGCATCCATCTGGATAATGTTTACAGAGCTTCCTCCATCAATGAGTATCCTGCGTACAAAACAGTTAGCTATACACAAAGTAATTACCAAACCATCATGGTTGGGATCCACAAGATCACATCTATCCTCCTCATCGAAGGATATGATTTTTTGAGATGTCAATGTGGAAGTACGGAGAGGTCTTTCTCCGTTGTCCATCTTCATTTCTTTAGAACGCTTCTTAGCTGCTGAATACGAGGTTTCGCAGATGTCAGATCCTCCCGAGATGAAGGATACCACATTAGCTCCGGATGGTGGAGAAGGTTCCATTTCAGGTATCTTGACAAGATCCTGACTTTTGTTCTTATTTATTCCAAATAGTTCTTTCAGATGTCCTTTGCTGAGAAGGTATCCTATCTCCTTTCGAAGTGCTATACAATCGTCAGTGCGATGGCCAAAGTCTTCATGGAATTCACACCATTTTGACCTGCCTTTGTTTGATCCGGGCTTCTCATTCTTCTTAGGCCATCTAGCCTTGTCACCTAAATTCTGCATGGCACAAATCACACCACCAATATCTAGGTTAAAGCAATATTAAGATATTTTAGGATACTCTTCGTCATCTTCGTCTTCTTCCACAGCGTTGATCTTGGGATTATCCTGCTTGGAATAAGGCTTCAGCCTAAAGAACTTTTTGGGAGAGTCAGACTTCCTGTTGGTAGACTCATACTTCGGGATAACCAAACCTCCATGAGCCTTCTTGTCATCCACCAGCCGAATGTATCTTAATACCCTGTTTATGACTTCATCAAGATTCCTGCATGGAGTCATGACGAGGTCGTCATAGAAAGGAGAATCCTTCCTAAGTCCCATTTTGAAGGCTTCAACAGCATTTGCCATGTCAAAGTTGGGGATTTCCAAAGCTTCCCTGCTAAACCTGATTATGTAATCCCTTAAGGATTCATTGTTATGCTGAACAATCTTAATAACCATTTGAGGGCCGGCCCTGTTAGTGTTGAACCAAACCCTTTAAATAGACAAGCTTTTTTGATTTCAGCAGGGATAGGGTTGACCTCCATCCTTTCCCTGTATTGAGCTACATGTTCCTCAGGATCCGTAGTGCCGTCATAAAGTTTCATGTTGGGCGTCTGGAATTTCCTGGGGATCTCCACTTCGCATATGGGCCAAGTGAACCTGGATAATCTGTGACTGCCTACCGGAACTTCAGCTATGGGATGGATTATCCCTGGGATACTGGAAATCATATCCTTCATTTTCTGCAATTCCCTAGCTATATCGGGGGATATCCCCCTATCCTGTACAGATCCATGATTAGTGTATAAATTAGAATTAAGTAAACTGTTACCAAGATTTTGGTTAGGTCTCTGATATCCTGAGCTTGGGTGGTTAATTCCGCCATTGATGGTATCCCCAGGATAAGGTGGTGCTTCATAGGGATGTCATCTCCAACTTGCACTTCCGAGGACACCATAGGGGATCCTGAAGAGAATATGTCGGCTGACATGGTTGAGCGATGCTACATGTTGATGAACCCTGGCCTAGTTGGTCCGGGTAACTCAGAGGATACAGAAGGAAAAGCTCCCCAGTATCCTGATTGCTGCTGCGATGGAATCCTTGCTGATTGTGTCCCCAAGGATCTGGGATTCTGAAGGATAGATGATCCTGGAGAATCAAAGTCAAGGACCCTGGCATGATTGGAGTGGCCTCCTGCTCTGGTTTCTTTTTGATCCCTTCAATCTCCTTGAATAGCCTTGAGTTGGTCTTCTTTTGCTACTCCGTGTGAGTTTTGACCTGTTTCATCAAAGCAAAAATATCATTGTTAGAAATAACCGAGCCTACTCGTGTAGAGGATCCCGCGAATGGTGGAAGTTCTCCTCTGGGATGAGTATTTTTCTTTGGCATTGGTGGTGGTCCTGGGTTGATAGTTGAAACAGTAGTGACCAACTGAGCAAAGACTGAACTGTTTTTTGGTTGTGAGGCCATTGTAAAGAGAGTGAAGGTGAATGAAATAAGCGGATTTAATGGACTAAAGCACCGTTAGCCCCACGGTGGGCGCCAAATTGTTTTGGTAAAAAATTAACAACAATTATTTCGTAACCAAATTAGTAATCGGGACTTGGTGCTTGTATGAAATGAACGTAAAAGTGCTTGAACACGAGGATTTGTTGCGAGGAAAAAACCCGTTATCCTTAGGATAACAAGCAAAAAACCCTAAGCGGTGAAAACTATCACCACCGGTTTATTAATAATAAAGGTGTTTACAATTGTGGAGCTCAAACTTGATCGTGATTACAGAGAATGCGAGTACTAGTAAGTTCTCGAGCGCTAGAGTGTGTGTGTTATGATCCGTATACAGCTCTATTTATACAAAAATAAAACTAACATGAAGTCCTATATTTAAGGAAGCTTTTAGACTAAATCAATTAGCCGTTAATTCCATTAGATAGCATATTTCCTTAGTTGCCACGCTCTAATAACAGTAAGTGCGAGTCCTCGAGAGATCAAGCAACGGTCTTTGACCTGGTAAACATGGAAAGTAGCAAATATCGTGTTAGTTATATAATGTAATTAGGATACCAGTTACCTTGGAGGATACCGCATCCTGGATTCGTTCTAAATATAATCTTTGCTGAGGATACTGTAAATCCGTGCCCTAACATAGGGTATTATTGGGTTCTAATCATTTTAATGGCAAAGGCACAAAGTTTAAACGTTCTAAAGTTTTGAACTAAGGATTATAAGTTGGAATTATAATTATTGTTTAAGCGAAATGATTTTTAAAGAAATAAAGTTTACTTTTATTATTAACAAATGATTTTTAAAGTATGACTTACGAAAACGACGATTTGGTTTTTAAGTGTAAAAAGGTGAGATATATTTTATATTTAATTTATGTAATTTTTATTTAGTTTATAAATAATTGTATAGTTTTATTATGATTTTTAATTGATTATATATAAATATTAAATAATTGTTTTATATTATCTAATAAATAAAAAAAATGATGTCTGACCCGGGTTTCGAACACGGGTCTCTAGGTTATAGGTTCCGAGAGTTAACCGACTGTTCTGGAGCTTATATTTGTTAAAGTTGTGGTTTTTATTACTGAAATATAATAACAGTTCATGATATATTGAATACTTATGTATTAAAAAAATATGTTTAAAAACCGTCTGACCGGGGTTTCGAACCCGGGTCCCACGTATACCACAAATATAGTCTAACCAGTGTACCAGAAGCTTATTTCGTTTACATAATGAAAACAATTACATATATATGTTACTACAGATTCATCTTCAAGGTTAAAAACCCTAGATTTTGATTCTCTCATCTGGTTCAATGATCGATCAAATTATGTTAGGGGTTTTGATTAATGGTTAAACTATGTTAATATACATATTTTACTTACCTGTAATGATCTCTAATTCGCCGGATTTGGACTCGCCGGAAAACAAAGACCAAGAAACTGATTATGGCCAACAGAGTGTGATAGAGAGAAAAAGAATGGTATGAGCGAGTTGAGAAGGTCGTGAAGTGTCCTATTTATAGTCTAATTGTAACGAGGTGGTCAAATCTTGGTGTTATTGTCCGCGAATTATGCCGGCTTGAATTACAGGATTATAGACAATTATACGTTATACTTAATCAAATTAAATCGTTAATTATAATATATTATTGATGATTAATGATTTTGCTATAATTAGATATATTGTTTTAACGTGATTTACGGCCTAAATCGGTTTTCCGGCTCTGTATTCCGGCGGCCAGAATGTTATCGGAAAGACGGGGGGGGGGGGGGGGGGTAGGGGAGGGGGTTTGGGTTAATTTAATATATTTTAAATATATTTGCATTCTAGTCCCTGGAGATTTATAATTGTTTTAATCTGAAATAAAAGTATAATTTTCATAATCAGCCCTTGCACTATTAAGGTGGTATAATTTATGTTGAGTATTTATGAATTTGGATCATTACGCATTTAACACGTAAAGTTTGATTAATGATAAAACTCAGAATTTTGTAAATAAATCAAACATATGAACGAGCGTTGAACATAAACATCGAGAATATTTTGTTAATACCAAAAATAATACATCGAGATGACCCAACGGGTCGGGTTAACAGAAACAAATACAAGTCGGAAATTTGACGGAATTAGGCAGAAGAATCTGTTTCAAAAAAATTGGGATACTTAGTTCGCATTTGGTGTTCCCGCTCCCAAGTAAATTCCGCGCCTCGTTTAGATTCCCAACGAACCTTTGCCAAAGGTATACGACTACGTTTAGTCTCTTTGTCCTTGTGGTCCATGCTTTCCACCGGTTTCTCAACAAAATGCATAGACTCATTGATGCGCACTTCGTCAAGTGGTATGTGGAGATTTCCCTCGGTTAAGCATTTCTTAAGATTCAACACATGAAACGTCGGGTGAACATTCGCGAGTTCATGCGGAAGTTCAAGAGTATATGCCACGCTACCAACACGATCGAGAATTTTGAAAGGTCCAACATATCTAGGAGATAGTTTAACTATCTTACCGAAACGAACAACACCCTTCCAAGGAGATACCTTGAGAAGGACACAATCACCCACGTTAAACTCAAGAGGTCGACGACGATTATCTGCGTAGCTCTTTTGGCGACTACGAGCGGCTAAGAGATTTTGTCGAATTTGTGTGATTCGATCAGTGGTCTCTTGAACAATTTCGGGACCGGTGATTTGGGTTTCACCAATCTCGCTCCAACAAATCAGAGAACGACACTTACGACCATAGAGTGCTTCCAATGGAGCCATACCGATGCTCGTATGAAAACTGTTATTATATGAGAACTCAATCAAATGAAGATGAGAATCCCAGTTTCCACCAAAATCCAAAATACAAGACCTAAGCATATCCTCAAGTGTTTGAATCGTTCGCTCGGATTGCCCATCGGTTTGAGGGTGAGAGGCGGTGCTAAGGTCCAAACGAGTTCCCAATGCAGTTTTCAAAGATGACCAAAGAGAGAAGTAAAACGACTATCACGGTCGGAAATAATATGCAAGGGTACACCCTGACGACACACGATACGTTGAACATAGATTTGAGCGAGTTGATCAACCAAGAACTTTTCATTGATCAGAATAAAGTGCGCAGACTTAGTCAAACGATCAACAATAACCCAAATTCCATCGTGGCGGCTTCGAGTGGTTGGGAGTTTAAATACGAAATCCATGGTCACATCTTCCCATTTCTAAATCAGAATGTGAGGTTGCATTAGTAAACCAGATGGTCGCTGATGCTCGGCATTAACTTTATCGCAAATAATGCACTTTGCGACGTATAATGCAATGTCTTTCTTCATTCCGGGCCACCAAAATGTGGACCGTAAGTCGAAGTACATCTTATCTACACCGGGATGAATGGAATATCGTGACTTATGAGCTTCGTCCATGATGAAAGTACGAAGATCGTCACGATTGGGAACCCATAAACGATTAAGGTAATACAACAAACCATCACGCTTAGTTTCGAGTTGAAGCTCAGCGCCACAGGACATTTCGTCGTGCATATTACCCTCGGTGACCGAGACATGTTGGGCTTTGAAGATTCGGAGTTGAATATCGGTTTGGACGGTCACGTTATGAAGCAAGATAGATTTCACATGAGTCTTTCGACTAAGGGCATCAGCTACAACATTCGGTTTACTGGGATGGTAGTGGATTTTACAGTCATAATCACTAATGTTTTGGTCAAAAATTAACAAGTGTGATTTTACAACCAAATTAGTAAATGGGACTTGGTGCTTGCTTGAAATGAATGTAAAACTTGCTAAAACACAGAGATTTTTTGCGAGGAAAAAACTCGTTATCCTGAGGATAACAAGAAAAAAACCTCGGGCGGTGAAAACTATCACCACCGGTTTATTAATAACAAAAAGTGGTTACAAGTGGTGGAGCTAATCGGATCATGATTACAATGAGAGCGAGTACTAGTAAGTCTCCTATGCTAAGTGTATGTTTTAGATGATCCGGGTCTAGCTCTATTTATAACAATAAAAATAAGCTAACAACATTGCCTACAATTTAGGAAACAAAAGACTAAATCCAATTAGCCGTTCCTACTTTTCTGGAATAATTGATTCCTTACATTTAGCCACGTTTTCTTTTTTACCAAGTCCTATTAACAGCAAGCCCGAGTCTTCAGGGAATCATCATAAATCTCTCGACCTGGTGAGCAAGGAAAGATGGAGAACGATTTGTTAATTATATAATAGATCTAGGATACCTGTTACCTTGGAGGATACCGTGTCTCGAAGTTATCCTGAACATACTGCTTGCCTAGGATACTGAAAATCCGAGCCCTAACAATTGTCCCCAAATTTAACAACTGTAGATATGGATTATAGCTGTAAAATTTTTGATTTTTGAATTTCTGCATGTGTGATGGATCTTGCTGCACGTGTCGCGCATCCTGGTAATTCGCCAAACCCTAGATTGTCCATATAACTACCTGGATAAATAATACTTTCATCCATTGCTCCCTTTGTCCAGGTAATTTTCTTCTTTCTTTCTCTTCTTTATCTTCACAAATCCATGGCTCCAATACTTCACCCTTCTGGCATCGATGATTTCGTGTCACAAAATCTCCTCGCAAGCCCTGCAAGTGAGATATGTACTTTTAACAACACCGACATCGCGAACTTACAATCCCGAGGTTGTTTCCGGGAACTGTTTTCCGGGCTTTCGATCCTGCCGTCCTATCCGATCTTGTTTCCAAGACCTGGATTTGCTTTCCATACTTGTCATTTAAAATTGGCTTTTCTTACCCTTTCCCGGTCTTTACCACCGATTTCTTCACTAGAACCAGCCTTAGCTTTGCCCAAACCATGCCCATGGTTTGGAGGACCTTGTTTGTTTTGGAAAGGTTAATCGCCGACCATGCCATTGACTTCAGTCTTTCTGAACTTGCTTTTGTGTATGATCTTCGCAGCCATGGTTCCTCAAGATACCTTCTCAAAACCAAATCTGACCGAACCCCACTCATCATGAGAAACACCCAAAATAACGTTCAGTGGAAGAAACAGTTCTTTTTTGTTAGGAGAGATTCTCTTCCTCATCCTGACAATCTTTCGTATCTTTGGGTCACCAAAAGTAGGATACATTATCTTGAAGATGTATGCTGATATATTTGTAACTAATATGCTTTTGTCTTTGTTATTTGCAGCTTTCAAGTTCTTCGAGATTGCCCCTCCCACCAAAGAGACTGAGAGCAAGCTTAACTCTTTCTTTCTTATTGACGAGGAAGAAAGGACGTTTTACTTCTAGTCAAGCCTCCAAGAACCATCGCCATCAGCAGGCTCCGTTATGTCTGGTAAGAAATATTGATATGCTAGTAGAAAAAATTAAGGATTAGAGATACTAACCTGTATTTTCGTAGGTAAATTCGCTTCAGTTTTTGTTCTAGACGATATTGACAGCATGGTCTCCACTCGTAGCACCAAGAAGAAGGAAGCCGCTCCCGTTCCCCAACCTAAACCCGAAAGCAGTCGTGCTAAGGGTTCAAAAAAGAGGAAGACCCAGGAAACCCCCGATTCCTCTCCGACATGTGATCTTGAGTTCAACTAGTTATGTCTTTATAACATATCCTTATACCCTGAAAATATCGTATGCTGAGGATATTTTAATCTTGGGTTCCAAATTCAATGATCTCCATCATGAACTCCTTGAGGCTAACACTCGTATTGCCGAGATGCTGAAGATTGGGACTGCTAAGACCAATCTTCTCGACAAGAAGAGCAAGAAGAACGAGGACCTGAAGCAGGAGCTCGCATTGGCCAGGAGGGAGTTGGTTCACCAGGAGGCAAGTGCTTTTATGAGGATCCAAGAGGTTGCTGAGGGAGCCAAGAAATCCACGGCGATCTCGATCTTCCAGTCTCATCTCAAGATGGCTAATGAGGCCAAGGATGCTGGTGTCGACACTCCTTTCTGGGATGTGGCTGCTTGGGAGAGATTTTTGGCTAAGCTTAATTGTGAAAGTGTGGAGGAGGCTAGTCCGAGTGGAGCGGAGAAGGCAGCGGAGGATGTTGTGGAGGTGGCGATAAAGGATGCGGTGAAGGCGGTTGGTGACGGAGCATAATTGGCGATAAAGGATACACGGGTGGAGGGATCTTGGCTTTTCAAGATGAAGCCCGTGTTATCCTAGCTTTTGGACATCTGGCACTACTTGGATGGAGGGATCTTGACTTTTCAAGATGAAGCCCGTGTTTTGCCTTTTATTTTATTGCACTTAATGTTAGTAAGGATATAATCTGTTGGATTTAGCATTGTGTTTTATTTTAGATAATTCATCTGAACATGTCTTGTGAAATATTTTCAAATTTTTGAAATAGAATATCTTGAGGATAATATATCCTAAAAATATTTCTTAAACTCTTCATATTTTCGAATAAAATATTCTAAGGATTATATTTCTAAAAATCTGTTTTTTAAGATAAAATGTCTTAAAGATAATATATTCTTAAATCTAGAGTGTTGATAAATACTTTTAAGAGAAATCAATTTGATATGTTTTTAACATAACACATCCAAAATGGTCTTAAACTTTCTAAAGTAAGATATGTATAATACATATATGAAATATATTCCCAAAACTTATCATATTTAAAAATACAATATTTGTGGTTGGTGTATTGTAGATAACATGTCCTTAATATGTTTAGAAAAATATCTTAAGGATAACACATCCAGAAAATATATGTTTAAAATCTCTATAAGTGAGACTTGACACAATTAAGCCGAAAGATTATATTTCAAATAAAATGCAAAGGACAGATTAAGTATAAAAGTGTACCTTCGCAGATGACAATAAATTTACAAACTTACACACGATGTCCCCAATTGCCGGTCTTTTTATTCACCATGCTTTTGAGATTTTCTAAGTTAAAAAACAACTTAGTAACATCTCTACACTTAGCGACCTGACCGATCTCCGACCTGCTAAAACAAAGTGAGATAATTCTGGCAATAAAGCTCATTTACTGGCGATAAAGCCTTTTTACTGGCGATAAAGCCTCTTTACTGGCGATAAAGCCTCTTTGCTAGCGACAAGGCCTTTACTTGAGAGACATGAAGATGTCTAAACCTTAGATAAAACTGGGGAAAGTCCCAAACGAAAGGACATGAAAATGCCGAAACTTTTGATAAGATGAAAATGTTATAAACCTTAGATAACATGAAAATGTTATAAACCATATGTTTGACATGTCTGCCACTTATCTTAAAGATTTGATATAGAGCCAACAACAAACGGATTATCAGCTGGCCTGGTCAGCCTGCCTCGAACTATATCCGAATCATCGTGCGCTCCAGGCGGGGTGTTTCCCAATTCATTAGAAAGCTGACGACCTTTAAACCTTAGAAGATATCAAGGATATCTTATTCGTGTGGGAGGTGATCAGCCTCTAACTGTTGTCAAGATAATGTATCTTTAGGATAACTGCAAAACACTAAACTCTTAATGATGGGTGGGTGTTAGCTTGGCTAACACCCCTCCAATGCTTAAGTCAGTAAACTTGATAAGAGATAAAAGGGTTTAAATATGAAACAATGTAAAAGTAGATCAGGGAACATATATTTATCCTAATATGTTGAATATATGAACATACCGGTTGAGGATACTAAAAGAAATATACCTTGATATGAATAGCATTCCAAGCTCTTGGTATAGGAACACCTTCCATAGTGATCAATCTGTAGGCCGGCCCCTTTGCCTGCTTCTGAATCGATCAAGTAAGGACCTTCCCACTTTGGAGCTAGCTTTCCATCTGCTGGGTTAGTGGTATTCTGAAATGTCTTTCTTAACACCATATCTTCGACTTGGAATCTTCGGATTTGGGTGTTTTTGTTGTAGGACTTGGCTATTCTTTGTTGGTATGCTGCCATCCTGATTTTGGCAAGATCTCGGAGCTCGTCAATAGTGTCTAGATCTTCAGAAAGGCTTTAGTTGTTGGACTCAGTATCTTTTATGCTGGTTCTTGCTATGGGGATCACCATCTCTGTAGGGATAACAGCTTCGGCCCCAAACACCAAAGAGAAGAGTGTTTGACCCGTTGCACTTTTTGAAGTAGTTCTTCAGCCCATTTTCCCTTCTTGGATCCCAATTTCTTCTTCAAATTGTTGATGATGATCTTGTTAGTAGACTCTTCTTGACCATTAGCTTGAGGATGTACTGGAGTTGACGTTACCATCTTGATTCCCCAACTTTCATAAAATTTGGTTGTTCTACTACCGATGAACTGTGATCCATTGTCACAAACGATCTCTGCCGGGATACCAAATGTTGTCAGGATATTGTGTTTAATAAATGAGAGCACATCCTCTCTTTAACTTGGACAAATGCCTCAGCTTCGATCCATTTGGAGAAGTAATCTGTCATGGAAAGCGTAAAGACTTTTCCACCAGGAGCCTTGGGCAGCTTTCCCACAATATCCATTCCCCATTTCATAAATGGCCATGGGGATATGATATGATATAATGGTTCAGCTGGTTGATGCAATATGTTGCTATGTCTTTGGCAAGTATTACACTTCATGGAGAAATCCGTTGCATCTTTCTTCATTGTTGGCCAGAAGTAACCTGTCCTCAGTATCTTGGATACTAAGGCTCTGCCCCCAGTGTGGTTTCCACAATCACCTTCATGTATATCCTTGAGAACTTCTTGTGCTTCATGATACTCTAAGCATCTCAAGTATGGACCTGCAAGTGACTTTCTATACAAAATATTATTTAGGATAATATACTGGGTTACCTTCATTCAAAAGGCTCTGGGATTTTCTCCTTCCAAGATCTCGTTATCCTGAAGATACCGTATTATGGGACTGGTCCAGGATATTGGATCGTCTTTAGGTTTTGAAGTCTCCATCACTTCGTGTTTCTCCTTTGTTACTGGAGTCAAAATATGAACTATGGGTATCTTGATATCATCTGGAATCTTGAGAGCTGATGCTAAATTTGCTAAGGCATCTTCTTCAGTGTTCTCTTCTCTTGGTACCTGTACTATATCAAATGTTTCGAAACACATAGCTAATTGCTTAACTATTTCTAAATATTTTGCTAAGTTTTCTGCATTTACTGCATAAGAACCATTAAAATGGTTAGCTAATACTAATGAATCAACATAAACTTGAAGATACCTGACCTTCCTACCCTTAGTTAATTGCAAACCAGCTATTAAGGCTTCATATTCACCCTCATTATTAGTAGCCTGAAATTCACAAGATATAGATAGAGGTATAATATCCCGTTGTGGAAATTTTAGCAGGATACCTACCTCTTATGTTGGAGGCACCAACTCTCCTTGACCTCCAATTGCTGAACTTCTTTTTCTACTTCTACAAGTATATCCTGGCTAAAAGCATTTACAAAGTCGGCAAGTGCCTGAGATTTGATGGCTGTCCTTGGCTCATACAAGATATCGTATGCACTTAGTTTTATAGCCCATTTTGCCATCCTACCTGACATTTCTGGTTTTCTCAAAACAGCTTTAATAGTATAATTAGTCTTTACATGAATAGCATGAGTTTCAAAGTAATGTCTTAGTTTAGTAGAAGCCATTATAAGTGCTAAAATTAACTTTTCAAGATAAGTATATCTGGATTTAGCATCTAGTAGACTTTTACTTACATAATATATTAGATGTTGTTGACCTTCATGATCTTTGCCAAGACAACACTTGTTGGACTCCCTGAAACAGCTAAGTACAAAGATAATGGTTCACCGTCAATTGGCTTCATCAGGAGTGGTGCTGAGGATAAGTATTCCTTTAGGGATACCAACACTCTTTCTTGCTTTCCCCCCCATTCAAATTTTTTATTCTTCCTCAAGATATCATAGAAGTCTTTACACTTCTCTGAAGATCTTGAGATGAATTTGTTGAGAGGCGCTATTCTTCCGGTCAATCTTTTGACATCTTTTACGTTCCTTGGCGATTTGATATCAAGGATGGCCTTGATCTGCTTAGGGCTTGCTTCTATTCCTCTTTTGGTGACCATGTATCCAAGGAACTTTCCTGCTTTGACTCCAAAATGACACTTGGCTGGATTCAACTTCATGCTGCATTCATCCAGGATATCAAATGTTGTTGCCAAGTCTTTTAGATGATCCTCAGCCCTCCTTGACTTTACCACCCCCAGTTGGTCTTTGAACATCATGTTGACTAGCCTTTTGGTACGTTGCACCTGCATTTTTTAGTCCAAAAGGCATTGCAGTATAACAGTATATACCTGTGGGAGTCATGAAAGCTGTATCTTCTTGATCTAAAGGTTCCATTTGAATTTGTTGAAATCCTGAGGATGCATCCATGAAGGTTAGTAGTTCATGGCCATTAGTTGCATCTACCATCGAATCAATGTGTGGGAGTGGAAATGGGTCTTTTGGATAGGCCTTATTCAGGTCTGTAAAGTCTACACACACTCTCCACTTTCCATTCTTCTTCTGGACTACAACTAGATTGGCTAACCATCTAGGATATTGGACCTCTCTTATCATCTTGGTCTTGAGCAGCTTTTGCACTTCTTCTTGTATGATAATGTTTCTCTCAGGAGCAAACTTCCTTCGTTTTTGATGTACCGGCCTGAAAGATTTATCTATACCAAGTTTATGAGTAATTATGGATTTAGAGATACCTGTCATATCTTCATGTTTCCAGGCAAAGGTAAGAAGCTCTTTTCTTTAAGAAGGATACCAATCCTTGTTCGATATCCTAAGACATACCCGATCCTATCAAAACTTTGATCTCGGTATCCTGAGGATCCAAGGATACTTCCTTCACATCCTGGTCCCTAGCTTGCAAAACCTCCCCTGGTTGTTTCTTAATTGCTATGCTTGAGTAGGCTTTGTAGTCCACTTCATTGATGAAGCATAACATTCCTTGGCATCTTGCTGATCGCTTTCAATCTTGATGACTCCCATGGGCTTGGAAGTTTCACACATTGATGATAATTTGAGGGTATTGCCTTCATGCTGTGGATCCCGAGCCTGCCTAATATCACATTCCAACAAGACAACGAGTCAATAACACAAAGCTTTTATAGAGAGTTAGTTCCCTCAATATATATTGGAAGTTTGATTTCTCCCAAAGTCCTTGGTCTTGCCACTGAACCCTACAAGGACTGATGGGGATAATTTCCGTTTCTGGGATATCCATCTTCTTCCAGGCATCCATCTAGAAAATGTTCATAGAGCTTCCTCCATCAACGAGTATCTTGCGCACAAAACAGTTAGCTATACATAAAGTAATGACCAAACCGTCATGGTTGGGATCCATAAGGTCACATCTATCCTCCTCATCGAAGGATATGATTCTTTGAGTTATTAACGTGGAAGTACGGAGAGGTCTTTCTCCGTTGTCCATCTTCATTTCTTTGGAACGCTTCTTAGCTGCTTAATACGAGGTTCCACAGATATCAGATTCTCCCGAGATAAAGGATACAACCTTAGCTCCGAGTGGTGGAGAAGGTGCCCTTTCAGGTATTTTGACAGGATCCTGACTCTTGTTCTTATTTCTTCCAAATAGTTCCTTTAGGTATCCTTTGCTGAGAAGGTATCCTATCTCCTTCCAAAGTGCTATACAATCGTCAGTGCGATGGCCAAAGTCTTCATGGAATGCACACCATTTGGACTTGTCTTTGCTGGATCTTGATTTTTCATTTTTCTTGGGCCATCTGGCCTTGTCACCTTAATCCTGCATGGCACATATTACACCACCAATATCAATATTAAAACAATATTCGGAGATTTTAGGATACTCCCCATCGTCTTCGTCTTCTTCAACAGCGTTTATCCTGGATGTATTTTGTTTGGAATAAGTCTTGGGCCTAGAGAACTTCTGTGGAGAGTCTGACATCCTGTTGGTAGACTCATACTTCGGGATAACCAAACTTCCATGAGCCTTCTTATCACCTTCTAGCCGGATGTATCTTAATGCCCTGTTTCTGACTTCATCAAGATTCCTGCATGGAATCATGACAAGATTGTCATAGAAGGATGAATCCTTCTTCAAACCCATCTTGAGAGCTTCAACAGCAGCCGCCATGTCAAGGTTTGGGATATCCAAAGCTTCCCTGCTAAATCTAGTTATGTAATCCCTTAGGGATTCATTATTATGTTGAACAACTCTATATAAATCACCTATTATTTTCTCAAAAGATCTACTACAAGAAAATTGATTATTAAATAAGTTAATCAAATGAGCAAATGAAGTAATAGTATTGGAAGGAATACTTAACAACCATTTGAGGGCCGGTCTCGTTAGTGTTGAACCGAATCCCTTGCATAGACAAGTTTCTTTGATGTCAATAGGGATGGGGTTGATCTCCATCCTTTCTCTATACTGAGCTACGTGTTCCTCAGGATCCGTAGTGCCATCGTACAGCTTCATGTTGGGCGTCTGGAAATTATTGGGGATCTCCACGTCGCATATAGGCCAAGTGTGTCACACCCAAACCTAAGGCGGAAATGCCAGGGCGTGATCCGATTGCTCACAGCTCAAAGATACTATCATATATAAAATGTGACAATATCTAATTAATTATTTTATTCAAATAATGCACAATATCCAAATACAACAATAAAATTCAAATAAATATAAACAATCAGTTAACTTCAAGTTTGTCTTCAATATAACCCTAAGGTCTTTCTAAGTATCCGTCCTTCAACTCAGGCAACCTGCATATGCGTAGAAAATGGAGTTTTGTCAACAAACATGTTTAGTGAGTTTACCACCAAGTTTTGACACCAAAAATAATGTTAATATAATAAATAAGCAAAACGTAATAAATGCGGTAATGAAATCAAATCGTAAGCAAGTAAGTTGTCGATTAAACCATTGCTAACCGAATCGGGCGCAGGTAAATCAACCATGAGCAAATAAATAGAATAAGACCGTTGCCAAGTGAATCGGGCGGTGGTCAATAGAATGAGAACCCTCTCCAAGGGGATATGTCAAACGAATGAATACAATAATACATAAGCACATAACAAGTAGATTTGATTAATCACACATAAATACACGTTTGCTATTTTTGATATGTATGTATATATAGATAAGTATGTATAGTATTATATACGCATATGTCCCCAAAACATTTATGAAAATCGAGTAAAATAGGGGAATGATAAAACTCACCTTAGATTAAAGGCAAGTGAGTATATTTAAGAATAAACGAGTCAACAGATAAGCGAGACGTCCAATACGCATCAAACGAGATAACTGATCATAACCTAAAACTTTGTGATATGAAACTATAAATAAAAACGAACTTAATGCCACTGGAATCAATCCAAACAGATGAGTAGAACTCTAGTTATGTTGAATTTAAGATTTAAGCGAGCTGGTACTGACCAGAACCCGAATCGCGAGTCAGAAGTCGGGTTTTAGGCAGTAGCCTTAAAATTTGGTTACGAGAATAAAGGTCTTCTGGACCAGACGTTGAATCCGACCAGAAGCATGAGAAAAAGTAAAGTCAAACTTGTTGACTGTTTTGCCATTTAGCGAGTTTTAAGCGAATTGACCAGTCAACACCCTTCAATCTCCTAAATTGATTGAAGGTTATTGACTAGGGAATATGTATGAACGATTTTACAGTTTACAACTTACCTGGAAATTGAAAGGAATGATGAGAAACGATGAGTCAAAGGTCCTAAAGCAAGCAAAGTCAACGAACAATTCTTGAATCTTTAATGAATATGCAAAAACCGAATGGTTGGAGGATGAACAGAGGTAAGGGATGGCTGGAGGATGTTCTTTAGGGTTTGTTTAAAGTTTACAGCAGATGTTTAATGGTTGTTTATATAGAAAAACATAAAACGAACTAATTATGGGCTTTTGGCCTGTTTAGGTAAGAATATACGATTTTAATGAAAGAATCACTGAAATAATCGAAGAGATTTGATCTTGACCAGAGGAAAATGAATTAGGAATGATATTTTAGTTATTGGATTGTTTCTTGGGGCTTAATTCACTCGATTATGTCCTTAAATAAACGATTTTATGCCTTAAACGAGTTAACGAATGAAAACGAATAGCATACTGGTGCAGGTGAGCCACTGCGCTGCGCGGCTAGCCTAGGGCTGCCCCACGTGCGGCGCTTCGGCCATCGGAGAAGGGAGGTTTCACACAATGGCAAGATTAGCCCCTGATGTATTGTTATTTGATCATTTATGAACTATTTATGTTATAATTAGAAATTAATTATACATTAGAGTATAAGGGCCTAAGGTGAACATGTAGAAACTTAGTAACTCATAAATATTTGATTTTTAATAATAATCGTCGATGCGAGGCAAGGGGTAACGATTCTTGACCGTAAGCTTGTTGCATCTCGGAGTTGGGTAGACAATTCTTGCATCTCGGAGGGTGCAAAATGGTAAGGAGCCTTCGCAATTGGAGTTGCACCAGGCACGAGATCAATGCGGAATTCAACTTCTCGAACAGGAAGAAGACCAGAAACATCATCGGGATACTCACGACCAACCGGAATGTCTTCAATCTTTTGCTCCTTCTTTTCAACAACGTGAGCCACGAATGCTACATACTTCTTGAGTAAATATGTTTGGGCTTGGAAGCAAGTTATGAGGTTAAGAATCAAAGGTGAAGGCTTTTCACCAATAACACGAAGGGTTTGATCATCGACAATCGGAATACGAATGATTTTCTCGAAGCAAATGATTTTGGCACGGTAAGAGGATAACCAATCCATTCCTACTATGATGTCGAAACTTCCCAATTGCATTGGGATGAGGTCGATTGAGAACGTGTGGCCATTAAGATTCATCTTGCAACTTTGAATAATAGAGTCGATCGTCACGGATTTACCATTCGCTACTTCAACAGTGTACGAGCTCTTAAGTTTAGACCGAGGTTTAGCAAGCAACAATTCAATTCTAAGGATACGAAACTCATATCGGCACCGGTGTCAAGTAATATAGATGCAAAGTGGTCGTCTACAAGAACTTACCATTCACCACATCGCCGTTTTGTTGAGCTTGGTGGGTATTCATCATGAAGGCACACCCATGATTATCTTGGGGAGCTTGAACGGCTTGAGCGGCTTAACCCTCTTGGGGTGCAGGTGCTTGTATCAGCTGGGCTTGAGCTTGATTAGCCAATAATTCAGGAACTTGTGGTTGAATTGCTTGGTAGGCTTTGATAAGCTTGGAGATGAAACTGTGGGCCCGGGGCCAGCTAAAGCGAGTTCACGTTCATGAGTCGTGGACACACATTACGGAAGTGGCCAGGGTGACCACAGTTATAACAAGCCCGCACTTAACTAATGGGCTGAGCAAATTGTACGGGGTGGGGGAGCAAGGATAGCGGTCTCACGACAAATGTTGCTAAGGTGTCCAAAACGGTTGCAACGGCTACATTGGCGGCAAGCGGAACTAGCGGAGTGATGGCGTTGACACGTTTTGCAAAACGGATGGGGTCTGTTATAAAGTTTCTTGGGAGGGGGTGCAAGGGTAGGCTGGGGTTGCGGTGCGGTTTGCTGGATCAGCGCTTAGTTCTTGCGCTTGTTGTTTCGGTGGCTCGAGAGGCAGGTTTGGATGATTCGAGTTTGGGTTCTTTGGGTTCAGCAGCAGATTTATCGGTCGGTTTCTTGGATGATTTCAATGTCAAAGTCCCGGCTTTGACATGGTTGTCGGTTGATGTTGCGGCTAGATTGATTGCGTCGCTAAGTTCCTTAGGCGAACTACTGAAGACACTATTTTGAATTTGCCTCGGTAGTCCCCTAATGTACTTCTCGATGGCACGCGAATCAGGGGTGACGAGATGCGGCACCAACACACTTAGCTCGTTGAAACAGGTGGTGTAAGCAGAGTGCTCACCACCCTCTTGCTTAAGGTTCCAAAACTCAGCCTCCAAATTCATAAGCTCATTTGGAGGACAAAACTTTCGGGTCATGAGATCCTTCAATTCGTTCCATGGCAAGGCCATGGCAGCTTCAGCACCGCGGGTCGACGTTTCCTTGACCCACCATGTAAGAGCACCTTTCTCGAACATACCTGTAGCGAATCGGGTTCGCTTATCATCAGGACATTCAATTTGGTAAAACACACCCTCCATCTTTTCATACCATTGAAGTAGGGCAATGACACCTTGAGTTCCATTAAAATTGGTGGGTTTGGCATCAGTAAAGTTTTTATAGGTCACAACGGGAGTTGAAGGTGGGGGAGGAAGAGGGTTAACGTTAGCCATGATGTTCTGGTGCATCTGGGTCATGATATTAGGGAGGACCGCTGTCAAGTGCTTGGTGATCTGGGAGGTTATCTTGCGGCTAAAGGTTCCAGATGATCGACGCTTAAGGTTGCGGGAAGCCATTATGCTAATAAAGGTTTTGAAAATCGTGAGACTCGGAATGGTGCATGATATATATAAAGAAAATAAATCTTTTGTAAAGTTTGTTAAAATATGAAAACCAAAACTATAATATGTGTTGTGAGGAACTTAGAGTTTTCATGAACCACCATGGACTCTTATGTTCCAACACAAAAATAGAAATTTCAAAAATAAATCAAACCTAAAGCTTGGTTTCGTGTATCACCACAACTTGACAGACTTTCGGTTAAAACACATTGTAAAACATAGAGGGTCGGAGTCACACGTTGCATGAACCACCATAACTTGTGTGAACTCCTAAGGGATGCAACCATGTACTTATCACAAAGAGGACATGATCACTGTTGAAAACATAAAGTGGTGACTCATATGGCGTTTGGGTGGTATATTTTGGCCTAATAAGTTTCATGCCCTTCCCGAACTCTCCAGGTAAGCAACCGGGTCCAGCATCTGATTGGATATATGCGCATTGCTTATCCTTAGGTTTCATGAACCTTGGTGTCAATAGTTCGGGAAACAAGCACGTCCCCCTTCCAGTTACTACATACCCGCCATGATGAATCATCTTTATGCAAAAGAATTATCGGAACACCCAAACGAAATTTCTTGTAAATCCTTTGAAAATTTTGATTTTTAGGCCTGAGCCTTGGACTTGTGTGTGTGTTTGTGTTAATGAGGCGTAAACGAATCTAAATAGTACAACAACAATAGTAAGTGCGTTCAAACAATCAAATAGAGGCCCATATAATTTTCTAATCATGCAACCTAAATAATTAAGCTGTAGCTATCGAGAACACTACGTCTAATGTCCTATCTTATAGCCACGGCTCTGATACCAATCTGTAACACCCCGGCTTAAAGCGGAAACGCCCGAGTGTGACGTACAGATTGTTCAAACACACGTAACACTATTGGGTGGCAATAATAACATTAATTCATTTAAAGCATCATGTAACACAATGTTTGAAAGTAACAATACAAATCCAAATTACAATGAAAATGATAATTTTGTTTATTAAATAACTTAAATATTCTAAGTGTCTTCTCGTCTTCAGCCTCTAACAATGGTACCTGTAGCATATATATATAAAATATGGTCAACTAACTTAATAGTTGGTGAGTTCCTACAAGTTTGAATAAATATATAAAAACCTTGCAATTCCATGATACTTGTGATAATTAAACTACTTTGCATGCAATGTCCTTTCTAGTTGGCAACATCCAACGTTCTCGGATCGGGGGTCCCTTTTCCACTCATAACAAAATGGTCCTGAGTAAAAGGGGCTCGTATGATCATACTTATTGAGGCAACCACTTGCTGAGCACATAATCAAGTAAGCACATATAAGACACAAGTCCACGATATCAATTGCAGTTTAATAGCTGACTATAAAATCGGTTTGCATTTAATAGGATATATATGCTACCCCCAAAAGCGTTAAAAAGGGGGTGTGAAAAACTCACTTTATCAATTGAGGTAAAACAGGAATCCGAAAGCGTTGATAAGATTAATAACGACAAAAGAACCGAAGGCGTCACGAACACTGAGTTGAGCGATCCGCACTAACTATGATAAAGAAATACAAGACTTAATCGCTAATCTTACTGGGTTATTTATTGTGTAAACTTATATCGAGAATTAATTAATATTTTAGCTTTTGATTTATGTTTTAACGGCAACTTGGGTATTATTGGGTTATAATCATTTTAACGGCAAAGGCACAAAGTTTAAACATTCTAAAGTTTTAAACTAAGGATTATAAGTTGAAATTATAATTATTGTTTAAGCGAAATGATTTTTAAAGAAATAAAGTTTACTTTTATTATTAACAAATGATTTTTAAAGTATGACTTACGAAAACGACGATTTGGTTTTTAAGTGTAAAAAGGTGAGATATATTTTATATTTAATTTATATAATTTTTATTTAGTTTATAAATAATTGTATAGTTTTATTATGATTTTTAAGTGATTATATATAAATATTAAATAATTGTTTTATATTATCTAATAAATAAAAAAAATGATGTCTGACCCGGGTTTCAAACCCGGGTCTCTAGGTTACAAGGTCCAAGAGTTAACCAACTGTTCTGGAGCTTATATTCGTTAAAGTTATGGTTTTTATTACTTAAATATAATAATAGTTCATGATATATTAAAAAAACATGTTTAAAAACCGTCTGACACGGGTTTCGAACCCAGGTCCCGTGTATACCACCAATATAGTCTAACCAGTGAACCAGAAGCTTATTTCGTTTACATTATGAAAACAATTATATATATATGTTACTACATATTCATCTTCAAGGTTAAAAACCCTAGATTTTGATTCTCTGATCTAGTTCAATGATCGATCAAATTATGTTAGGGGTTTTGATCAGTGGTTAAACGCCGTTAATATACATATTTTACTTACCTATAATGATCTCTAATTTGCCGGATTTGGACTCGCCGGAAAACGAACACCAAGAAACTGATTACGGCCAAAAGAGTGTGATAGAGAGAAAAATAATTGTATGAGCGAGTTGAGAAGGTCGTGAAGTGTCCTATTTATAGTCTAATTGTAACGAGGTGGTCAAATCTTGGTGTTATTGTCTGTGAATTATGCCGGCTCGAATTACAGGATTATAGACTATTATACGTTATACTTAATCAAATTAAATCGTTAAGTATAATATATTATTGATGATTAATGATTTTAATATAATTAGATATATTGTTTAACGTGATTTACGGCCTAAATCGGTTTTCCGGCGCCGTATTCCGGCGGCCGGAATGTTATCGGAAAGACGGGGGGTAGGGGAGGGGGTTTGGGTTAATTTAATATATTTTAAATATATTTGCATTCTAGTCCCTGGAGATTTATAATTGTTTTAATATGAAATAAAATTATAATTTTCATAATCAGCCCTTGGACTATTAAGGTGGTATAATTTATGTTGAGTATTTATGAATTTGGATAATTACGCATTTAACCCGTAAAGTTTGATTAACGATAAAATTCAGAATTTTGTAAATAAATCAAACATATGAACGAGCGTTGAACATAAACATCGAGAATACTTTATTAATAATAATGATAATACATCGAGACGACCCAACGGGTCGGGTTAACAGAAACAAATACAAGTCGGAAATTTGACGAATGTCACATTCCAAACACACATTATCACTCGAGACTTAGTAGTACTCGCACTCTGTAATCACGATCCAGTTTGAGCTCCACCACTTGTAACCAATTTTTGTTATTAATAAACTGGTGGTGATAGTTTTCACCACCCGGGGTTTTTTTCTTGTTATCCTCAGGATAACGAGTTTTTTCCTGGCAACAAATCCTTGTGTTCTAGCATATTTTCATTCATTTCAACTAAGAACCACACCTCACTCACTAATTTGGTAACGAAATTACCTTTGTTGATTTTTACCCAAAACAATTTGGCGCCCACCGTGGAGCAAACGGTGCTACAATCCTTCAAAATCATTTATTCCGTTCTCAATCACTTCCAGCCTTCATCATGGCCTCACAACCAAAAACCAGCTCAATTTTTTCTCCAGTGGTCACCACTACTTCAAGTGTCAACCCTAGTCCTCAACCAGTCCCGAAGAAAAACACTCAACCCAAAGGAGAACTTCCACCATACTCGGGAACCTCTACAAGGGTAGACCCAGTTTTTTCTAATAGTGACATTTTTGCTTTGATGAAACAGGTCAAAACTCACATGGAGCAGCAAGAAAAGCCCAACTCAAGGCTATTTAAGGTGATTGAAGGGATCAATAACAAACCAGGGCAGGAGGCTACTCCAATCATGCCCAGGGTCCTTGATTTTGATTCTCCAGGATCATCTATCCTTCAGAATCCCGGATCCTTGGGGGCACAACCAACAAGGACTCCGTCTCAGCAGCAGTCAGGATACTGGGGAATTTACCCTCTGGTATCCTCCAGATCTACGAGGCCAGACTCCATCAACATGCAGCCTCGTTCAACCATGCCAGCCGGCTTGTTCTTGTCATGATCCCCCCATAGTATCTTTTGAAGTGCATGTTGGGGACGATATCCCTATGCAGACTTCACCATATCCTGAAACCAAATTTGCTTGAAATACTAGTCGTCAAGGCTCAGGATACCAGATGCCTAGCCATGATATCGTTAACAATTTACTTAATGCAAATTTATATACTAACCGTGGATCTGTGCAGGATAAGGGGATATTCCCCGAGATAGCCAGAGAATTGCAGGAAATTAAGGATATGATTTCCAATATCCCTGGGATAATACATCCCATAGCTGAAGTTCTCGGAGGCAGCCACAGGTTATCCATATTCACTTGGCCTATATGAGACGTGGAGATCCCCAAGAAATTTCAAACTCCCAGCATGAAGCTATATGATGGCACTATGGATCCTGAGGAATACGTATCTCAGTATGGAGAAAGGACGGAGATCAACCCCATCCCCATTGACATCAATGAAGCTTGCCTATGCAAGGGATTCGGTTCGACACTGATGGGACCAGCCCTTAAATGGTTATTAAGTATTTCTTCCAATACTATTACTTCATTTGCTCATTTGATTAACTTATTCAATAATCAATTTTCTTGTAGTAGATCTTTTGAGAAAATGACATGTGACTTATATAGAATAATTCAGCATAATAATGAATCCCTAAGGGATTACATAACTAGATTTAGCAGGGAAGCTTTGGATATCCCCCAACCTTGATATGGCTACTGCTATTGAGGCTCTCAAGATGGGACTGAAGAAGGATTCTCCTTTCTATGACGACCTTGTCATGACTCCATGCAGGAATCTTAATGAAGTCAGAAACAAGGCATTAAGATACATTCGGCTTGAGGATGACAAGAAGGCTCATGGAAGTTTGGTTATACCGAAGTATGAGTCTACCAACAGAAAGTCGGACTCTCCACAGAAGTTCTCCAGGCCAAAGCCTTATTCCAAACAAGATAGTCTCAGGATAAACGCCGTGGAAGAAGACGAAGATGATGAGGAGTATCCTAAAATCTCCGAATATTGTTATAACATTGATATTGGTGGTGTGATGTGTGCCATGCAGGATTTAGGTGACAAGGCTAGATGGCCCAAGAAAAATGAAAAGTCCGGATCCAAGAAAGACAAGTCCAAATGGTGTGAATTCCATGAAGACTTTGGCCATCGCACTAACGATTATATTGCAATTTGGAAGGAAATAGGATACCTTCTCAGCAAAGGGTACCTAAAGGAACTGTTTAGAAGAAACAAGAACAAGAGTTAGGATCCTGCCAAGATACCTGAAAGGGCACCTTCTCCACCACCCGGAGCCAAGGTCGTTTCCTTTATCTCGGGAGGATCAGACATTTGTGGAACCTCATACTCAGCGGCCAAGAAGCGTTCTAAAGAATAAAGACGAACAACGGAGAAAGACCTCTCCGTACTTCCACGTTGACCACCCAAAAGATTATATCCTTCTAAGAAGATGATCAATATGATCTTCAGGATCCCTACCATGATGGTTTGGTAATTACTTTATGTATAACTAACTGTTTTGTGCGCGGGATACTTGTTGATAGAGGCAGCTCCATGAACATCATGCAACTGGATGCATTAAAGAAAATGGATATCCCTGAAACTGAGATTATCCCAAAATTCTCAGTCCTTGTAGGGTTCAGTTGCGAGACCAAGAATACCCTGGGAGATATCAAACTTCCAGTGTACATAGAAGGAGTAAACTTCTACAAAAATTTTGTGTTGTTGACTCATTGTCTTGTTGTAATGTGATCTTAGGCAGGCGATGGATTCACGACATGAAGGCAATACCCTCAACTCATCATCAATATGTGAAACTTCCAAGTCCTTGGGGGGTTATCAAGATAGAAAGTGACCAACAAGACGCCAAAGATTGTTATGCATCGTCAATGAAGTCGGCCACAAAGCCTACTCCAGCATAGCAATTACAGAAACAACCAGGGGAGGCCCTACAAGCTAGGGACCAAGAAGTAAAGGAAGTATCCTTGGATCCTCAAGATACTGAGATCAAAGTTTTGCTAGGATTAGGTATGTCTGAGGATATCGAACAAGGATTGGTATCCTTCTTAAAGAAAAGAGTCTACATTCGCCTGGAAACATGAGGATATGACAGGTATCTCTAAATCTATAATTACTCATAAACTTGGTATAGATAAATCTTTCAGGCCAGTGCATCAAAAGCGAAGGAAGTTTGCTCCTGAAAGAAACATTATCATACAAGAAGAAGTGAAGAAGCTACTCAAAACCAAGATAATAAGAGAGGTCCACTATCCTAGATGGTTGGCTAATCTAGTTGTAATCCAGAAGAAGAATGAAAACTGGAGAGTGAGTGTGGACTTCACAGACCTGAATAAGGCCGGTCCAAAGGACCCATTTCCACTCCCATACATTGATTCAATGGTGGAAGCAACTGCTAGCCACGAACTACTAACCTTCATGGATGCATCCTCAGGATTTCAACAAATTCAAATGGATCCTTCAGATCAAGAAGACACAGCCTTCATGACTCCCACAGGTATATACTGTCATATTGCAATGCCTTTTGGACTAAAAAATGCAGGTGCAACGTACCAAAGGCTAGTCAACATGATGTTCAAAGACCAACTGGGGGACACGATGAAAGTCTATAGAGACGACATGGTGGTAAAGTCAAGAAGAGCTGAGGATCATCTCAAAGACTTGGCAACAACATTTGATATCTTGGATGAATACAACATGAAGTAGAATCCTGCCAAATGTCACTTTGGAGTCAAAGCAGGAAAATTCCTAGGGTACATGGTCACCAAAAGAGGAATAGAAGCAAGCCCTGAGCAGATCAAAGCCATCTTAGATATCAAATCGCTAAGAAATGTCAAAGATGTCCAAAGATTGATCGGTAGAATTGCAGCTCTCAACAGGTTCATATCAAGATCTTCAGAGAAGTGTAAAGACTTCTATGATATCCTGACGAAGAACCAAAAATTTGAATGGGGAGAGAAGCAAGAAAGGGCTTTGGTATCCTTGAAGGAATACTTATCCTCAGCAGCACTCCTGTTGAAGCCAGTTGATGGTGAACCACTATCTTTGTACTTAGCTGTTTCGGGGAGTGAAATAAGTGATGTCATAAAGGTCAACAACACCCGATATATTATGTAAGTAAAAGTCTACTAGATGCTGAATCCAGGTATTCTTATCTTGAAAAGTTAATTTTAGCACTTATAATGGCTTCTACTGAATTAAGACATTACTTTGAAACTCAAGCTATTCTTGTAAAGACTAATTATCATATTAAGGCTGTTTTGAGAAAACCAGAAATGTCAGGTAGAATGGCAAAGTGGGCTGTAAAACTTAGTGCATACGATATTGTGTATGAACCAAGAATAGCCATCAAGTCTCAGGCACTTGCCAACTTCGTGGCTGATTTTAGCCAAGATATCCTTGATGAAGTTGAAAAAGAAGTTCAACAATTGGGCATCAAGGAGAGGTGGACTTTGCATACAGATGGAGCCTCAAACATAAGAGGAACATGCCTAGGTATCCTGCTAAAATCGCCACAGGGGGACATTATACCTCTATCTATATCTTGTGAATTTAAGGCTACTAATAATGAGGCTGAGTATGAAGCCTTGATAGTAAGCTTACAATTAGCTAAGGATATGAAGGTCAGGTATCTTTAGGTTTATGTTTATTCCTTATTGTTAGCTAACCATTTTAATGGCTTTTATGCAGTCAATGTAGAAAACTTAGCAAAATATTTAGAAATAGTTAAGCAATTAGCTATATGTTTCGAGACGTTTGATATAGTACAGGTACTAAGAGAAGAGAATGCTGAAGCAGATGCCTTAGCGAATTTAGCATCAGCTCTCAAGATACCAGACGACATCAAGATACCTATCATACATATCTTGACCCTAGCAACAAAGGAGACCCACAAAGTCATGAAGACTTCAAAACCTGATGACGATCCAGTACCCTGGACATGTCCCATAATACGGTATCTTCAGGATAACGAGATCCCAGAAGGGGAAAATCCCAGAGCTTTCTAAATAAAGGTAACCCAATATATTATCCTAAATGATTTTTTTTAGAAAATCACTTGTAGGTCCATACTTGAGGTGCTTGGAACACCATGAAGTACAAAAAGTCCTCAAGACATACATGAAGGTGATTGCGGAAACCACACTGGGGGCAGAGCTTTAGTATCCAAGATACTGAGGACTGGTTATTTCTGGCCAACAATGAAGAAGGATGCAATGAATTTCTCCAGGAAGTGTGATGCTTGTCAAAGACAAAGCAACATCTTACATTAACCAGCTGAACCACTACATCCTATCATATCCCCGTGGCCATTTATGAAATGGGGAATGGATATTGTGGTAAAGCTACCCAAGGCTCCTGGTGGAAAAGTCTTTATGCTAGCCATGAAAGATTACTTCTCCAAGTGGATCGAGGCCGAAGCGTTTGTATAAGTTAAAGAGAAGGATGTTATCTCATTTATCAAGCGCAATATCCTGACAAGATTCGGTATCCCAGCAGAGATCATTTGTGATAATGGTTCACAATTCTTCGGTAGTAGAACAACCAACTTTTGTGAAAGTTGGGGAATCAAAATGGTGACTTCAACACCAATACATCCTCAAGCCAATGGTCAAGCAGAGTTAAGTAATAAAATCATCATCAACAATTTGAAGAAAAAGTTGGGGTCCAAGAAAGGAAAATGGGCTGAAGCGTTGCCATTCGTACTATGGGCTAATAGAACTACTTCAAAAAATAAAATAGGTCAAACACCTTTCTCTTTGGTGTTTGGGGCTGAAGCTGTTATCCCTACAGAGATGGTGATTCCCACAGCGAGAACCAGCATCCAAGATACTGAATCCAACAACCAAAGCCTTTCTGAAGATCTAGACACTATTGACGAGCTCAGAGATCTAGCTAAGATCATAATGGCGGCCTATCAACAAAGAATAGCCAAGTCTTACAACAAAAACATCAGAATTCGAAGATTCCAAGTAGGAGATATGGTGTTAAGAAAGGCGTTCCAGAATACCACTAACCCAGCAGACGGAAAGCTAGCTCCGAAGTGGGAAGGTCCTTACTTGATCGATTCAGAAGCAGGAAAAGGGGCCTACAGATTGATCACTATGGAAGGTGTTCCTTTACCAAGAGCTTGGAACGCTATCCATCTTAAGGCATATTTTTGCTATTATCGTCAACTGGTATCTTCGTATCCTTAACATTTTAGGATAAATGTATGTTCCCTAACCTATCTTTAAGTTTTCACATATTTAAACTTTATTATCTCTTTATTAAGTTTACTGACTTAAGCATCGGAGGGGTGTTAGCCAGGCTAACATCCACCCCTCATCAAGGATTCAGTGTTTTGCAGGTATCCTAAGGATACGTTATCTTGACAGCAGTTAGAGGCTGATCACCTCCCACGTGAATAAGATATCCTTGATATCTTCTAAGGTTTAAAGGTCTTCAACTTTCTAACGAATTGGGTAACACCCCGCCTGGAGCGCACGATGTTCGACTATAGTTCGAGGCAGCCGGACCAGACCAGCTAATAATCCGGTTGTTGTTGGCTATAGATCGGATCCTTAAGATAAGTGGCAGATGTGTCACACATACGTACTAAGGTTTATAACATTTTCATGTTATCTAAGGTTTCGGCATTTTTATCTCACTCGCGTTTGGGATTTACCCCAGTTCTATCTAAGGTTTAGACATTTTCATGTCTCTCAAGTAAAGCCCTAGTCGCCAGAAAGTAGGCTTTATCGCCAGTAAACGGGCTCTATCGCCAGTAAATGGGCTTAGTCGCCAGAATTATATAACTTGGTTTTGACAGATTGAGGATTGGCCGAGTTACTAAAGCGCAAAAGATGCTACTTAGTTCATTCTAACTCGGATAGCACAAATTCCAAAAAGTATGATGCACGAGGATTCAACAACTAGGGACATAATGTGTAAACTTATTAACTTATTGTCTACTACAAAGGTACACATTTACATTTAAATATTTCCTTAAATTTGATCTTCTTTTGAAGTATGATCTTTCTGCTTAATTGTGTTAACTCTCATTTGTAGAAGTTTGAAACATATATCTTCGAGATATGTTATATTTAAGATATTTTCTAAGCGTATTAAATTTTACGGACATGTTTTCTACATATGCAACCCTAAGATATTATACTTTTAAATATGATAAGTCTGAAAAATATATTCTCGGGATATATTTTCCTCAAGATATATTCCGAAATTAGATAAGTTTCAAACTATTTTCGAACATGTTATATTTAAAACATATCAAGTTGATTTATCTGAAAATTACATATCAACACATAAGATAAAGACAAAAGGTTATATTATTACTAATAAAAGTGTAGAAAGTTAACAACAACACCCAGGCTTCGTTCTCAACAAACAAAAGACCCTTCCACCCAGGCACTACCAAATATCCAAAAGCCAGGATAACACGGGCTTCGTCTTGAAAACCAAGATCCCTCCACCCGTGTATCCTATTATCCTAAGCATAAATGATTTAAAGACAGGAAATTGAAATTGTTCACAAACCATCATTAGCCGTAAACAAACATCCATAAAAATTGGGCTTAGGCCTTGTCTTTATTACCTTCATCGCCCAATTGGTCACCCACCGCCTTCATCGCATCACCGATCTCCACCTCCACAGCTTCCTCAGCCACCTTCTCCACTTCACTCGGCCCCGGTTCCTCTGTACTTTCTCCATTCAGTTCCGCCAGAACCTTCATCCACGCAGCCACATCCCAGAAAGGGGTGTCAATGCCAACATCCTTGGCCTCCTTTGCCATACGAAAACGAGATTGGAAGATGGAGATTGCTGCTGCTTTCTTGGCTCCCTCAGTAACTTCCTGGATCTTTATCAGAGCATTCGCTTCTTCATGGATCAACTCTTTTCTGGCCAACACAAGCTCCTGCTTCAAGTCTTCGTTCTCCTTGGTCTTCTTCTCAAGGAGACTGGTCTTAGCGGTTCCAATCTTTAGCAATTCAGCATTACGAGTAGTGACGTCCAAAAGCCCTTGGCTCACGGCATTGAATCGGGAAGATAATAGGTCAAGACCCTGCTAGGATGTTTTATTCTCAGCATACGTTATCTTCAAGATACGAGGGTATGATAACGAAATTTATACCTGATTGAACTCAAGGTCACAAACCGGAGAGGAGTCGAAGATCTCTTGGGTCTTTCTCTTTTTAGAACCCTTGGCTCGACTACTTTCAACCTTTGGCAGGATACTGGGAGTGACATCCTTCTTCTTGGAACTTCGAGTGGACACTATACTATCAATATCGTCAAGAACGAAAACTACAGCAGATTTGCCTACAAAAAAACACAGGTTAGTGTCTCTAATTCTTAACCATTATTACTAACATACTGTTACTTATTACCAGACATATCAGATTCCTCCGAAGTGAGAGGCTCTTGAAAGTTTGATTGAAGGTGAAAGGTTCTCTCTTCCTCGTCTATGAGATAGAAAGAGTTTAGTCTGTTCTCGGTTTCTCTGCTTGGGGGAGCGATTTCAAAGAACTTCAAAGCTACAAGAAAACAAGACATGATATATTAGTTCAACACATATCAGCATACTACCTCAGGATAACCTATCCTACATTTGGTAACCCAAAGATATGGAAGATTTTCAGAGTGAGGAAGGGAATCCCTGCTAACAAAAAAGAATTGTTTCTTCAATTAATCGTTGTTCTGAGTATTTCTCAAAACAAGCGGGGTTCGGTCAGAGTTGGTCTTGAGGAGATATCGAGAAGAGCCATGGCTTCGAAGGTCATAAACGAAGGCTAACTAGAAAAGGGTAAGATCTAGGGCATGGTCAGCAATCAACCTCTCCAGCACAAATAAGGTCCTCCAAACCATGGGCATGGTTTGGATGAAGCTAAGACCAGTTTTATTGAAGAACTCGGTGGTAAAGGCCGGGAATAGGTAAGAAAAGCCGATTTTGAAGGGCAAGTACGGGAAGCAAGTCCAAGTTTTAGACACAAGGTTGGATAGAACGGCATGACTGAAAGATCTGAAGACGGTTCCCGGGGGGAAACATCCTTTGGCCTGCAGATTCACGATGTCGGTATTGTTGAAAGTGCATATTTCGTTCACGGGATTTGCCAGAAGGTTTTGAGAAACAAAATCTTCAATGCCTGAAGCATGAAGCTTGGGACTCATGATTTCTAAGGATGAAGAAGAAGAAGAGAGGAAGATTTACCTGGATAGATGAACAGATGAAGAATTGAGTTATTTATCCAGGTAAATATAAGGATAATCAAGGGTTTAGCAGGTTTCACGGATGTTCGACACGTGCAACTGATCTATCTAACATGCAGAATTCAAATTTTGAAAAATTAACAGCTGTAAAGCACTATCACAGGCGTCAATTTTGGGGACAATTGTTAGGGATCGGATTTTTGGTATCCTCAGCACGCGATATATTCAGGATAACTCAAGGGGATACAATATCCTCCGAAGAAACAGGTATCCATAATATATTATGTAACTAACGATTAAATGGTTGTTATTTATTGTTTACCAGGTCTTATAACGACTCCACGACCTCCTGAAGAATCGAGCTACTCGCCAACAACTTCAAAGAACGTGCAAAATAAGGGAAAATGGCTAGTTGTTGATTTAGTCTATTATTTCCTGTTTTTTAGGACTTCTTGTTAGCTACTCTCTTGTATAAATAGAGCTATACTTGGATCATTCCACACACACATTATCACTCGAGACTTAGTAGTACTCGCACTCTGTTATCACGATCCAGTTTAAGCTCCACCACTTGTAACTGATTTTTGTTATTAATAAACTGGTGGTGATAGTTTTCACCAACCGGGGTTTTTTTATTGTTATCCTCAGGATAACGGGTTTTTTCCTCGCAACAAATCCTTGTGTTCTAGCATTTTTGTATTCATTTCAACCATGCACCACGTCTCACTCACTAATTTGGTTACGAAATTACCTTTGTTAAATTTTGACCAAAACAATTGAATAACAAACCGAGTCGGAAAACATTGACGAACGTCAAACAAATCTTGGGAATTTAATAATACAATTGTGTGTGTGTGTGTGTGTGTGTGTGTGTATAGGATTTGGTTTATTTCAGAAGTGCTTCTTAATGCGAGAAGTACGAGAAATGAATTCAACCAATCATAATTTTTTCTTTTGTTTTAAGATTAATTTAATTGTAAGGGTATATTAGTAAAAATAGTTTTTCTTCATATAAGAAGGTTTTAAAGAAGTTACATATTAACTAATTTTAATTGAACTCCTATTTTTTCTTATAATTCAAACGGATTTAAAAAATCAAGAAGGTAACCACAAATTAATAATTTCATATTATCACCAAATTAGTGTATTTTATTTTCAATAGGTTGTGCATTCTCAGTTTGCTAATTGAATCAAATTTATTGGGTATATTATCACCAATTTAAGCTAAAACCATATGCTTTTTTTTCTTTGTTATATAATTAGACAGATCAAGATTGTAAATCAACCTTTAACATATAGAAAACAATACTAAAAACAAATGAACAATTCTAAATATATGGTAATATTTTGAATCATATTTATGATGTTTGATATTCTTTTTATCATAGTTTAATGTCTTTTGGCGTTTTCACTTTTAACATTCAAACACCATAAATTTTTTATTTTGTTTTAAAACAAAATACATAAATTATTAAATTCGATAGATTTAGCGTAACCATTGTGTGTAGTACACTTTTTTAACTATCCAAAATCATAATAACATATCATAATAATTTAACATATTAAAAAGCTAATTGTTACAAATATAACTTACACAAAGTTATGTTATTTCCCTTAACTAAACCTGCACAAATCTTATATTTATGTCTCTTAACCATACATACAACATGACCATTCCAACACAACGTGCATTTCATAGTGCATTTCTCTATTAAACTTATGCATTAACCAGCGTTGCACAAATCAAATTCGAAAATAGCAACTTTTGTAATTCTAATCAACACTAAGGGGGTGTTTGGCCTAGCTTTTATTTTTTGGTTTATGCTTATATTTTAACGTAGCTTATAGCTTATTTTCTATTATTTGATAAGCTCTTTGTAAGTGTTTGGATTAGCTTATATTCTACAAGTTGATAATAAGTTGTTAAATCTACCATTCTTTAGTTTGTTATAGTAATAAGTTGCTTCAATAAGTATTAAACTATCACCATTTGAGGCAAATGAGTAACTTACACCCTTACACAAATAAACTTCTTCAAATAAGCTAAAAAACCATCTTCAAATAAGCTTATTCAAATTAGCTTACATAAGCTTATAAGCATAAGCTTAAAAAACTAAACCAAACACCAAATTAAGCTTATTTTATAAAAAAAGCTAAAAAAGTTATAAGCTTTGTTAAAAAAACCTAGGCCAAACACCCCCTAATACCAGACACAAACATTTTATATTAAAATTTGTAAGATAAGCAGCATCGGCAACACCTTCATATACAGCTGGCTATGTGATTTTAGTCACGTCATCATTCATAATACGCTTGATATTGTTTTTCACCAAACCCAACCCAACACTCGATCTTGAGCTGTGAAATCTTTAACGCCAAATTTTAAAGAGCATATATTCCACATAACCAAACATCATACACCTGACTTAATAAACATATAATCATTAATATATGACGAGCCAAAAATTCCAATAAAAAACGTTACGAATTTTATTAAAAATAACATGACCTCACACAAAATAAAAAAACACATAACAGCAATTTTACCATCATAACTAAATATATAAATTTATATCATACACAAAGACATTTACCATACATTAAAACCTGCACATAACACCTTATACTAACGTGCAAATGTTCCACACACAAACCTGTAAACCTACACAGTACACATCTTGTATAATAAAATTACAAAAAAAAAAAATCTCTAAAACATTCTACACAACACAAAGTTTTCAACATACATCCTACAAACCCTTTAAGACCCTTTAAGAAATATACCAACATATACATAAAAGTATGTGAACCTACACATAAACAAAGTACATACACAATAAACAAGGAACAAAGTAAACCTACACAGTTAACAAAGTACATACATAAAAATAATGAGATCTTTTTTAGATTCAAGACCGCCCCAAAATATAAGATCTAAGGGTGTTTATGTTTCTCTGCTTTCGGCCTTCTTTTCTTCTGGGCATCAAAGTGACCACTATCGACTAATTTTTAAAATCAAAACATACTAGATAAAATGATGAGCCGCTTTACACATGAACTTACATCTGCACTTACAAAACCCTACACATATTACAAATTACCTACACATAATCAGACATGAACTTACACATGAACTTACGGAGCCCTACACAGATTACAAATTACCTACACATAATAAGACATGAACTTACAGAGCCCTACACAAATTACAAATTACCTACACATAATAAGACATGAACTTATACATAAACTTAAAGAGCCCTACACATATTAAAAATTACCTACACATTTTACATATGAAGTTATGCGGTCTTAGTATACAGATTGCCTACACATTGCTATGAAAAGAGTTTGCAGTTTAGGTAAAACGTAAAACTATACAGTGACCTTAAAAGGAATGGTGTAGGACTTATTATTTGACATAGGACTTGCAAAATAACATGTTCTTTGCGATTCTCTCACTTTTCCTAACTGCCCAAATAAATAAAATCATGTAACTCTTGATTCAAATAGCAAAACCAAACTGTGAAAATAATGATGAATTCAAGCTTTGTAAATTTTCATTTACCAAGTGTTGGATATGGAAATATTTTATTACTACAACTATATAATTCAACTAGAAAAAACAAAAATCAAATTTCAAACAAAAAAAAAGCTTTTGTGAAATACACACCCTCTGTAGCATAAACACATTATAAAAGCAACATAGTTTATGTTTGTTGGCCTATATTTTACTATAGCTGAAACAAACAACAAAATTTGCCTACATACCTCGAATCCTTTGCTCTTGTTTGTCACCGATTAGGTTTATAGAAACCCCCAATTCTAGTTGAGAAGAACCTAATACCTAGCTCTGATGGTCGACTCCTATACGCTTTCAAACAAAATTAGTGTAGCTAAGGTAGTCGATTCCTTGTATGATTGTGCAATTTCGTGGACGGATTTCGCGCTAAGAATCTGACGAACGGTTTGGGAATGAAGGGAATGAAACAAGGGAAGGAAACAAGGGATTAATGACTTTACAGATTTTAACCCTACACATCGTTACAATTTTGCCCTTTTTAACAACAAACATCAAATTAGATTATCAAGATATTTACAAAAATGCCATCCTTTCTTTTCAACCATTGATGTGTGTAATCAATGGGTGAGATTCATTTCTTACACTTCTCGCTGTAATATCACTTTTCGCATGATCCATCCCCATATACACACACACACACACACACACACACACTTAAAAACAAAAATCCGAAAATTCGAAACGGGTCGGGTTTTCGGGTTTGAAAATAACGAATGTTACAGGATTCAAAACTTTTGAGAATTTCGTCCCGAAATTAATAAAAATAAAATTTTAAAAGAAAACAACTCATCTGATGAGTTGTTTAAAAGTTTTAGCGATTTTATATACATATTCAGATAAAAACATTAACGTCGATCCTTGAATGACCCGAAAGACGCCACAAACGGGAATATGCTAAGGACACTTATATATAGGATGTACCAGCGGCGTATCCACCATGCCCTTATCATATTTCATTTTTCCTGTCTTCCAATATCATTCCCGGTTTCGAGTTATTGCACACAACGTACTTATTATGTCTTCTATGCGAGTACTTGGATAATTACGTGTCGACCCATAATTACCTTTGTCGTAGGATGGTCCATATAATCCGTCCCATTGTGTGGGTTTGGAGATATAACAAGTTTTGGTCAAAAATTGACAAAGGTTATTTTGTAACCAAATTAGTAAATGGGACTCGGTGCTTGTAAATATGGCTTGAACACATAGATTTGTTGCGAAGAAAAAACCTGTTATCCTGAGGATAACAAGAAAAACACCCCGGGTGGTGAAAACTATCACCATCGATTTATTAATAACAAAAGTGGTTACAAGTGTGGAGCTAAAACTCGATCGTGATTACAGATAATGCGAGTACTAGTAAGTCTCGTGTGTCAAGAGTGTGTGTTTTGATCAAAGTTTGTAGCTCTATTTATAATGAAACGAGTCAAACAACTATTGCCTATAATTTAGGTAATGTGAGACCGAATCCAATTAGCCGTTAATCATTCAATCTAACACATTTTCCTTATCGGCCACATTCTATTAACAGCAAGTCCGAGTCTTCAGCTAGTTTCGATAATTTCTTTGACATGGCAAACAAGGAAAGTAGCGGACGACGTGTTAGTTATATAACATAATTAGGATACCTGGCACCTTGGAGGATACTGCATCTAGGAGTTGTTCTGAATATAATGTTTGCTGAGGATACTGAAAATCCGAGCCCTAACAATTGTCCCCAAATTTAACAGCTGTAGATATGGTTTACAACTGTAAAATTTTTGAATTTTGAATCTTCACATGCGTGGTGGATTCTTGATGCATGTGTCAGCCGTCCGTCCTTTGAGTAAACCCTAGGCCGACCTTATAATTACTTGGATAAATAACATTTTCACTCACTTGTACTTCTATCCAGGTAATCTCTTCTTACTTTCTTTCCTTTATCTTCTGGAAACTATGAGTCCGAAGCTCCGTGATTCTGGTATTGAAGATTTCGTTTCCCAAAATATTCTTACAAACCCCCGTGAACGAGATATGCACGTTTAATAACAATGATATTGCAAGCTTACAGTCCCGAGGCTGCTTCCCTCCTGGAGCCGTTTTCCGACCCTTCGATCCGGCCGTCTTATCTCATCTTGTCTCTAAGAACTGGGTTTGCTTTCCGTTTTTGCCGTTTAAAATCGGCGTTTCTTACCCATTCCCTGCTTTTACTACCGAGTTCTTTATTAGAACCGGTCTCAGTTTTGCCTAAACCATGCCCATGGTTTGAAGGACCTTGTTCGTTTTGGAGAGGTTAATTGCTGACCATGCCCTCGATTTTACCCTTTCAGAGCTTGCTTCTGTATATGAGCCACGGATCTTCAAGATATCTTCTTAAAACCTAATCCGGCCGAACCCCGCTCATTTTGAGAAACACCCAGAATAATGACCAGCGGAAGAGACAATTCTTCTTTGTTATGAGAGATTCTCTCCCACAACCTGATACTCTTCCTTATCTCTGGGTTTCCAAAAGTAGGATACTTCATCTTGAAGATATATGTTGATATCTTTGTAACTGATATTTTGTTTTTTTCAGCTTTGAAGTTCTTCGAGATTGCCCCTCCCACCAATAATACTGAGAATAAGCTTGCCTCTTTCTTTCTTATTGATGAGGAAGAGAGGACATTTTATTTCCAGTCAGGCCTTCAAGAACCATCTCTGTCCGCGAGCTCCGTTATGTCTGGTAAGAACTACTGAGATATTAGTAGGACATTTAAGGATCAGAGATACTAACCTATATATTTGTAGGCAAGTCTGCTCCTGTTTTCGCTCTTGACGATATTGACAGCATGGTATCCACCCGAAGCATTATCAAGAAGGAACCCGTCCCCAGCTTTATCCCTCGACCAGAAGGCAGCCGAGCGAAAGGTTCTAAGAAACGAAAAGCAAGAGACCAGTGACTCCATTCCTGTGCATGACATTGATTTCCATGATGCTATGAGTAAGACTCAACAGATATCTTTCCCTTTCGTCTCGATTTCCTATATCCTGAGGATAATATATATTGAGGATTCCTTATCCTTGTAGGGCCTTGAGTTTCTTTCCTCCCGGTTTACTACCATGAGCCTTGAACTTCATGAAGCCCACACCCGCATCTCTGAATTGGTGAAGATAGGGACCACAAAGACCAGTCTTCTTGACAAGAAGATCAAAGAGCTGGATGACGTGAAACAAGAGCTGTCAGTGGCCAAGGAGGAGCTGATTCATTAGGAAGCGGAGTGCTTGGTAAAGGTTCACGAGGTCATGGAGGGGGGCGAAGAAGTCGGCTGCTGTCTCTGTATTCCAGTTCCGGCTCAGGATGGCTAAGGAAGCAAAGGATGCTGGTCTGGATACTCCCTTTTGGGATGTAGCTGGTTAGGAGAGAGTCTTGGCTGAGCTTAATGGGGAAACTGTGGAGGAAGCTGGTCCGAGTGGAGCGGAGAAGGCTGCGGAGGAGGCTGTGGGGGTGGCGATCTAGGACGCAGTGAAGGCGGTCGGTGGTGAGGTGCAATTGGGCGATGATAACGATAAAGAAAAGGCTTGAGCCCAATTTTTTTATGTTTTTGTGTTTGTTGGTCTGATGCTAGGTTATAATGGTTGTTGAACAATTTTTATTTTTCCTGCCTTGAACAATATTATGCTTAGGATATTAGGATACATGGGTAGAGGGATCTTGACTTTCCAAGACGAAGCCCATGTTATCTTGACTTTTGGACATCTGGTAATATTCGGGTGGAGGAATCTTGGCTTTTCAAGACGAAACCCGGATGTTGCCTTTTTAATTTCCTACACCTATGATTAGTAATAATATAATCTTTTGGCTTTAAGCATTGTGTTCAGTAACTTATAAGTTTTAGAATATTACATATCTTTAATTTTTTGAAATAAGTTGTAGGTTCCCAGCCGGATCTACACGGAATATCTCGTTCTACGTAGGTGCGGAATCCCTACGTAAAACGATACGAGCGTAGAAGACGATACACGTTAACACGATCAAACACACGTTACAATAAACAAAGACACGCTGTATTGCAACTGGAAACACGTGATTCACTGATCACCGATTACACACACTGAATAACTCGTAAACTGAAACTCTAACTCGATTCTAAACTCCTAACAACTAAGCCGTAACCTAGCAGTTTATATAACACGACAACTTCGCCTAGCATGTTTAGGCGAAGTTGTCCCTAACTTCGCTTGTTCCACAAGTTCGCCTATATCAGCGAACTTGTGAGAACTTCGCTTACATCCAAAACACAAATCCAACTAACTCGATTACAGACACTATATACTGAACTACTGACATCATGTACCAACAGACTCCCCCTTGGCAGTAGCTTCATATCTCTATCTTCAAACACATGTCTTGTAATCTTCAGCAATCTTGTATCTTTCATCTTCAAGCATGAACTCCTTCTCGTACACAAACTGATACAACTCTTTGATATTTCTTCGCTTCTTCTTTCCAAGCAGGAATATAAAATATCTTTTTCTCGTTCAGCACCTGCAGATCAGCTTGAGATAAATTCACCAAGTGCATCGGATCATACACTCTCAGCAGCTCTTGTTCATCTTCATCCTCCATTACTGCCTCAGCTGTTTCACAATCTACATACCACCACTTCAGATCTTTGAGCACATCCTTGGGCATTTGTTTCATCGGCACTTCTTTAAGACACCGGATCGGCTTATACTTCATGATCATCCAAGGCTTGCCATCTGCTCTCATTCCTCTATCTGTGTCTTCAACAAGCTTTCCTTTCTGTGGTTTCAACAGCTCGAACTTCTTCTCCTTTATACTTTCCTTCCAAACAATCTTTCCAATGACCCTAGTCATGTTATCATCACTCCTGTTTATCAACCCCAATATGGCTAAGTCCTTCACTTCACACTCAGGCGATGTATTCAACGATCTAAACAGTCTCTTGAAGTACTGAACCCCATCATACCTTTTAATCACAAAGAGCCTCAACTGCTCATCATATAACCAGCATATAATCCCCTTTTTCGATTCAGCATAACCTCTAATGTTGTAACTTTTCTTGAACATAGTAGGGACCGCCGGTTTCTTCGTTTTTACAAACCACTGAGCGTAGCCTTCTTTCCATCTTGGCTGCTCTTCCCATTCCGTCTCATCGCTTCCCATATCTTGACCCATATCTGCCTTATCAACTTCCGGAATCTCATGCTCAACATTCTCCTCTACAATCTCTCCCTCTTCAATCTCATTATCAATAACAATCTCTGCCCCAATCTTCTCTATCTCATCAACCGGTAACACATCCTCATCACCTATAATATCATCATCCATCTCCTCAGCATCCACAACTACCACCTCATCACCCCCTGAACTGTCGGTTTCTTCGTTTTTACAAACCACTGAGCTTAGCCTTCTTTCCATCTTGGCTGCTCTTCCCATTCCGTCTCATTGCTTCCCATATCTTGACCCATATCTGCCTTATCAACTTCCGGAATCTCATGCTCAACATTCTCCTCTACAATCTCTCCCTCTTCAATCTCATTATCAATAACAATCTCTGCCCCAATCTTCTCTATCTCATCAACCGGTAACACATCCTCATCACCTATAATATCATCATCCATCTCCTCAGCATCCACAACTACCACCTCATCACCCCGTGAACCGCCAGCTGCACTTGTTGACTCCCCCTGAGATGTGGAAGTCCCAAGAGCTTGTTCAGTTCTTGGCAACTCTCCACCTGCACCTTTCGATGCATTGGGATCATCGTCTCGATCATTACGCTTCTTAGTCCTCAGCTCATCACCCTTACAGCCCGTCTCCCCCTGAGATGCCAAGAACTGTTTCAAAGCATCAATTATTTTTCCATGTTCGATCAGCAGGGACGACTGTATCTGATTCTCTGCAACGAGGCGCTGAATAGCATGGGTCTGGATAAGATTTACCCTTGATTGTTCTGCCACGACCCTTTCTAGCGCTGCTATTCTCTCCGAGTCGGATAAGGTTGCATTGAAATCAAACCTCAGATGTGATATATCTTGAGTGTACTGAGGAGGGATTTCCAATGTAACCGGGACCTCACAAGTAGGCGTAAACGTAACCGCAGGTGGTATCATAACTGACAACCCTGCAGTAGCCACAACTGTCGACTCAATAAATCTTGCCACGACCTCCGTTGGAGTAAGAGTTGGAGGTGGCAAAGATACAATCTCCGGAGTCGAGAGCTGGAATGAAGTGGGTGGGATGCCAAAAGAGGATGAAGTAGCCACCACGAGAACGTCCGTGGCGCTTGTCCCTGTAACAGGCAATGATGTAGGGACTATAGTCATACCGGACAGTGCGGGTGGAGTGAAACGTACCACCCTTGAGCTCTCACCAGCTCCCGAACCTGCACCTGTCCATTCCCTTCTCGATCTACGAACCAACTGATGTAAATCTTCTTCAAAATCTGAACCACTGTCATCATCGTCTCTCTTTCTCTTCCCTTGAACCCTTTCTTGTGTTACTAAAATCCGTCTCGCTTCAGCCACATTCACACTAGAAACCCGGGCTACCGAGACCTGTACATTTTCTTCAGGATCAACACGATCCATATCAAAAAATCCTTGACCTCCAAACGCTTCATCAAGGTCTACATTTTCCTCCGGTGACACAACAGGAGCAGCAGGTATAGCTTGTTGTACCTCAGGTGGTTGAGGTGCTCCAGCCTGTTGTGGTTGAGGATCCCAAAACTCGTCCCCTCGAGCTGGAACATACTCTGGGTTGATCAAGTACCCGAATAATGGAGTTTGTCGAGGACGGAGCTCAGGCTTGCTTCTTGCACTCGATGATCTACACTGAGCGAAGATCCTCTTGCTTACACTTTCCACATATCTAATTGGGCGGCGCTGAGGTAACGTGGGAGCAACATGATTCAAGATCATTTGTAGGAATCTTGGATACATAAGAAATCTCTCACGCGCCACCGCTCTTCTCTGACGATCTATCTCGTAAAATACCATCTGACTAAAGCTGTAACGCCTATTGTAAGTCAGTGCAGTCGTCGGCCGACTGCATGGTCGCGCCCATCCCATCTGTACCAGCCTTTCTCCCCGACATACACACGATCATCACGTGCATGAGAAAGCGCCACTGGTCTAGCAAGAACCCCTTGCGTCTCTGAGTATCCCCCAAAGGACCAGAATATCCCATCCTCAGAAATGCACCATCTCGGAATGGAGCTACAAAGTCTGTAGGATCGTCTCGCGTTTCATCCCCAAGCTGTAAAGCCACCCTGATCTGTTCAGACGAGAACTGAACTATCTGATTGTTAACCGTTGCACGCATAACCGGGGGCTCGACTCGAAAGTCATATTCCACTGTCTGCCAGAAATCTTCAATGTTTGGCAAAGATATCGGCAGTGTTGTGGTAATCGCGTGGAATATACGCGAGCGAAGTAGAAACATGATGATCTCGCGGAAATCATCAACACCGCTCGCATCCGGGTCCAATGTGATGTACATGTTATGCCCCGGGAAAAACTGTCGGTTGTTGTCTCCACCTTCATCACCACCTGCACCACCTGCTCCAGCTATAGCAGCCATTTCTGCAACCAAAACAGTCTAAGTTAGAGAATCGTCAAGGCAAATCACAAGTTCGCCTGTTACCATGAGCGAAATTATGATTTATTCTGTATAAGAGAAGTTAGAGGTGGGGCGAAGTTGGGAACAACTTCGCCTCAACTTGAACTTCGCGTAATAAATGTTAAATAAAAAGGGCAAGGCGAAGTTAATGATAACTTCGCCTAACCACAACTTCGCCTCATATACTGTTACATAATTAATTATCAGGCGAAGTTAAACCTCAGGCGAAGTTAAGAATAACTTCGCCTAAACTGTAAGTTCGCCTGAATATGAATCGGCAACAGTTAGACGTTCAATACGACGTGTAGTTGGTGAATTTGGAGATTGAGGATCTCGTAAAACATGTTTTTGAGACGATCTAGACGAGCAAGTTGATTACGACCACGTAATAACAAGTTTGAAAATCGGGTGTTGAGGTTTCGACAAAACAGGGTCGTGAATAGGGTCGATACGACCTTTGATTTACATCAATGACATAGATTATACGATACTACAACCCTACACACCTTTAATCGGAATAGTAGTCGAGAAAATCAACACAGATTTGATTCGAAAGATAAGTTCACTTAGGGTTACGGAAATAAGTTCGCTGGTTTATGAAAATAATAACAGTTTGACCAGAAAAATATCTTTATATAGGGTCAAAGTTATACGAGCGAAGTTATGGATAACTTCGCCTATTGCAGGCGAAGTTATGGATAACTTCGCTGATATGAAAATTTTCACAACAAACCCCTATAATTTGAACAATTTGCAATTAAGTTTTAAAACATCCTTTAAAGCGTTAAATGATACGATCAAGACCAAGTAACCAGATATAAAATCATACAACTACATTAGTAGAAAAAATTTAAAAATAAAGTACATGGGATCAAATTTCAGTCTTGACAGGGACTACCACGTTTTAGAAAAGATCCGAACAGGAATCATACTAATTACGTGACTGTCACACAGATCCATGTTCAGCTGTATTATGACATAAAGAAACAGGTTGTAAGTAGGTAAATAACTTAAAATGGTTTTCATTGCTTCTGTGATACGGGTTAGGTTCAATTAAGCTCAAAATTTAAATGGGCAACACCTCAGAGATTATGATGCCGCCTATCTATTCTCAAAGCGTATTTGGCTTTCCCCAAGTCACCCCGAGTTGACCTCGACCCGTAGTGTTTGATAAATAGTAAGTACTCTTCGATCTTTAGACTCTTCTTCCCGTTTTCTTTCTTACATCTTGATTGAGAAGTATTAACATTATGAACTCTAGAATGTCTCAATAATACACATTTTTTTTTTAAATATTTACACATCTTCAGAGTAGTAAACAACTGCAAGTCCCGAATCTGGATCACTGCAGTTTCTTGACACGCTATCTTCACGGGAATCAGAACACTCACGGGCTCGTGTATGACTGGGTAATCGCTTTTCTGCCTATCATTCGGAAAGATATATGCGGAGACATACACAACTCTTAAGGAGTTTCCACGTAAAATCGAGGAGATTTAGTTAGTATCACTTCTACTTTTACGCACCATAAAAAGCTACCATGACATACAATGACTGTTCTAAAGTCCTTTAGGCCTAATAACTTCACTAGTTAAGCACACAGAATCAGTATATCTATCACTTTCCAAGGTTGGATCAATTTTCTGTTAAACATAGTAAAGGAACTTCTTACGAAGTAGTAGACTTGAAAAATAATTTCATCTCCCTAAAAAAAATTTTAACTTCTATCGCCCCGATCAAGTCGAAGTCTTCAGGTAAACGGCTATCCTGAAGATCCAATGGATCAGCTGGACCGACCACATACAAGTATGTGTCCTTCTAACTAAGTATGAACGACTAATTTTAAGCGAAAGAATTAAAAACACATCATAAACCGCCCCGGTCACTTTCAGTCATCTGGTTAATGGCTATCCTCATATTCTACAAGTAGAAATGAGGACCAAACATATCCGAAGATATGTCCTTCAAACTGAGGCAACCAACATAATTCTAAGCGATAGTGATTTTTTTTTTTAAAACAAATACAAGAAAACACGGTTACTCGGGATTGATCATCCCATTCAGCTCAACAAGGTTTTGAAATCGAGTTTTGTCAAACGCTTTAGTAAACAAGTCAGCGAAATTATCTAACGTATCAACCTTTTTGAGCACGATCAATTTCTTCTCAGCACAATCCTGTATAAAATGATGACGGATGTCAATGTGTTTAGTTTTGCTATGGTTTACGGGATTGTTAGTTACTGAGATAGCAGCAGTGTTATCAATGCAAATAGGAGTATGAGTGAAATTCAGACCATAATCGCGCAATTGTTGTTGTATCCAAAGAACCTGGGAGCAGCAGTTCGATGCTGCCATGTATTCTGCTTCACAGGTTGAAATGGCGACTGAGGTCTGCTTCTTGCACTGCCATGACACTAATCTGCCTCCAAGAAACTGACATCCACCTATTGTTGACTTCCGATTCTGATTGCATCCTCCATAATCAGAATCTGTGTAGGCGACTAACTCCAAGTCTCCTCCTTTCGTGTACCATAACCCTAGCTTAGGCTTGCCTTTGAGATAACGCAATATCCTCTTCACACCCTTCAAGTGAGATTCCTTTGGGTTTGCCTGAAAGCGAGCACAAAGACAAACTGCAAACATAATATCAGGTCTAGATGCAGTTAAGTACATTAAAGAACCTATGATTGCCCGATATTGGGTGGGGTCCACGTCTGCATCACTATCTGAATCAGCACCCAGTTTATGGTTGACGCAAACTGGAGTATCAAATGGTGTGCTGTCCTCCATCTTGAAGCGTTTGAGAACGTCTTGGACATACTTAGTCTGATGAATGAACATCCCATCTTTCTTCTGATCAACCTGCAATCCTAAAAAGAAAGTTAGTTCACCCATAGCACTCATTTCAAACCTCTGTTTCATGATGGCTTCAAACTCCTGACACATGGCGACTTTTGATGCAGCAAAAATGATGTCGTCCACGTAGACTTGAACCAGAAGAAAGTCTCTTCCATTTCTCTTAACGAACAGTGTACTATCTATCCTTCCCCTTTCAAATTCATTCTCAAGCAAGTAATCGGATAGAGTTGCGTACCAAGCACGAGGGGCCTGATGTAGCCCATATAGCGCTTTACTTAGCTTGTACACGTGATCAGGAAAGTCTGGGTCAGGAAAACCCGGAGGTTGCTCAACGTACACAACCTCATCGACTTTACCGTTAAGAAACGCACTTTTCACGTCTAACTGGAACACCTTCATCTCCTTGTGTGCCGCAAATGCCAAAAACAATCGAATCACTTCCAATCTCGCCACAGGAGCAAACACTTCATTGTAGTCGATCCCCTCTTGCTGATTAAAACCCTTTACAACCAGCCTCGCCTTGTTCCTGATAATTATCCCTTTTTCATCTCTCTTGCATTTGAAAACCCATTTGGTGCCAATCGCATGCACATTCTTCGGTTTGGCAACCAAATTCCATACCTCCATCTTCTTGAACTGGGCTAACTCTTCTTGCATGGCTTCGACCCACGAGCTGTCCTTGAGAGCCATTTGATAGTTCTTTGGTTCAATCTGGCTGATGAAGCAGGTGTACAAGCATTCGTTAATGATGCCTGTATCTTTAATGCTTGTGTAAACACAGGTGTGCTCATTCAAGCTTTGTCTTGTTTGTACACCGTCGGACAGATCACCTATCACGTTCTCCAAAGGGTGATTTTTGTGAACTCTCGTAGTCGGAACCGAACTGACTTGCAGATTGTCTTCCAGGTTCGAAGGTAGCTCATCAATGGGTGATTGTTGTTGTTGAGAGTGAAACGGATTGAAGAATTCCTCTTCTGTAGAGGCAGCAGGGGTATCGACAGTATTTGACGAGGAAGGCTGACATTCATCATACTGCGGTCGTTGCACATAATTGTCTTCCTCATCATAAAGAATCTTCGTAGCAATTCTCTCATCAACTTCTGCACAATCCAAGTAAGGCATGTTAAAAGATTTAAAAAGCCTATCATAGTCGAAAGCCCCAGCGGGTCCCGTGCTTGGTATTGGTGATTTGTAACTTGTGATATCAGTGTTACACACCACCTCAACCTTGTTGGTCGATATATTAAAGACTCGCCTGTTGGGAGTCCCAACAACATATCCGACTAAAATACCTTCGTCAGCTATTCCACCAAATTTAGAATTTGTCTTTAATATCGAACACGGGGACCCGAATGGTTCAAGACCACTCAAGTTAGGCTTTCTCCCATGCATAAGTTCATAACATGTTTTATTCAATCTTTTAACAGTTAAAACTCTATTAAGGATATAACAGGCTGTAGCAACAGCTTCAGCACAGAACACCACAGGAAGTTTAGAATCAGCCAGCATGGTTCTGGCTCCTTCAATTAACATTCTGTTCTTCCTCTCAGCCACTCCATTTTGTTGCGGAGTATACGGAGCGCTGTACAGGTGGTCTATCCCTTTCTGTAAGCAGAAGATCTCCATCTGATAGTTTTTGAACTCTGTCCCATTGTTACTCCTAATGTATTTAACCTTTTTCCCCATAATATTCTCAACCTTGGTAATCAAATTTATTACCATCTGCACCGTTTCATCCTTTGTCTTCAGGAAATATACCCAACAATATCGAGAGAAATCATCAGTTATCACCAAGCAGTATGATGTTCCTCCTAGGCTTTTTACATTCACGGGACCGAAGAGATCCATGTGAAGTAGGTCTAGGGTACTGACTATTGAATTAACCTTCTTGGTGTGATGGGATTTCTTGTGTTGCTTTCCCTTTTTGCACGATAAGCATTGGTCTTCAAAGTTGAAATATTTCAAGGGAACACCCAGCACCAGCCCATTCTTGACAATGTAGTTCATTTTCCGAAGATGAATATGCCCCATTCTTCGATGCCATAACTCGGACTCCGATTCAGTTGCTTTTGACAGAAGACACGATTCTTCTGTTGCCATCTCAGTCGACCTCATGTCCATAACATACGTATTCTTTTCCCTTGGAGCCTTCATTACTATCCAATCCTCTGGTATCTTGAAACCAGGATACAGTACGATCGCTTCATTCTTGGTAAAGTGCACAGTGTAATCTTTGTCACAGATCTGCGATACACTCAGCAGATTATGCTTCAGTTCTTCAACGAAATTCACTTTCTCTAACGTCATTTTACCATTAGTCACCGTCCCAATTCCAGTAATCCTTCCACCACTCTCTCCAGCAAAACTCACTCTTCCTCCCTGAACAGGTTTCCATTCGTGTAACAAATTCTTGTTACCCGTCATGTGCCGGGAACAGCCGCTATCTACAACCCATAGATTGTTTGCAGCCCTGTTCAACTGTTCCTGCACGATTAAAGCAGAGGATTAAAATCTGGGGACCCAAGACCTATTGGTCTTGGGTCGATACATCCCGTACTTTGGCTGTCCAAAGTTAGTATTAGTATGATATCTGTAACTCCTAAAAGGATACCTTCTTGTAGATTGACTATGAGGCCATCCAAACCTTCGTGAATTAAATGAATTATTACTCATGATTTGGTTGTTAACAGGGAAAAACTGAGATCGATTTCTTTGAAAACCTGGATTAGTCCAATTTCTGAACTTTGATGAGTTTTCATTTTTACCATTATAGTGATTACTGTTAGTTCTGTTCTCAGTTTTCGAAGGCCTCATACCTCTGAATCTCTGCTTCAGAGGGAAATCAGCAATCAGGTGTCCTAATTGATTGCATCTGAAACAACTCCTGTGTTCAACTTTCTTATCAATAGTTGTTTTAGATGTTGAGGCTGCATTACTGCCCGTTTGTCTAACATATGGTGGGACATACGGGTTTAGTGGAGAATTCTTTTCAGTTGGTTTATGTTCCTCTCCACGTTTTGGTAACACTGCCTCATCTTTTATCTCACTCGACTCGGATGACTTGTCCGAATTTGATGAGACAGGACTAGGAACAGAAATCTTAACATTAGAAACAGGCTTACTCGTTTCGCCTTTACTAACTTCTGGATCTTTAATCGTAACCTTAACCGGAACTGTCTGACCAATTTCAACATCAACAGATTTCTGATTACTAGGATCATAAGTGTAGTTATGATTATAAGGTGGTGGAACTTCATGATATCCAATTCCTCCCCTTTTAACTGGGGAACTTTGATCACTTACGAGGTGATAAAGTATAGCGGAGGAATTTCTAAATTGCTCAAGTTTTTTGTTTAGTTCCACCACTTTCACCTGGTGATCAGCTATCTGTTTATCCCTTTCAGCTATTAGTTTGGTTTTCTCTTCTAACACCTCATAGCTAAGATCAATTACTTGTATTTTCTCAGCTAGACTGGCTTTAAGACTTCTAATATCTTTCTCACTAGCTTTTATTTTTACCTTGTAACTATTTTCTCTAGCTTTAGTGTAATGATGATCTTCTTTTAATGTTTTAAATTGAGCATCCAAACTAACAAACTGATCAGTTATTGTTGTCAGTTGTTCAGACAGATTTTCACATTTCGTACAAGGGAGTTTAGTACTTACCTCGGAGAGCTGATCTGTCACTTCTGCCATGTAAGCTTGATTTTCTCCAGTTCCTTTCTCACTTCCTGCAGTTTCGATGTTCGCCAAATTGGCCTGTTCGAACACTTCTTCAACATGCAGATTCCAATTGTATTCCCCGTTCTGTCTGGATATCATGGCCTTATTCTCATTACCACCCCCACTCTGTTGTGTAGACCTGTTTTGACTGCGTTCTATACGTTCATTTGTGCACTCCTTCGCAAAGTGGCCATTCTGTTGACAGTTATAACACCGCACCTTTGACTTATCAAAACCTAGTCTTTCACCAACAAACTTTCTACCAGTCTTCTTCATAAACCTTTTAACCCTTCTTACAATCATCGCCATCTGCCACTGCAGATCCATCTCTTCCAGATCATCAGCATCGATCTGATCATAGTCTTCGTCTAAAGTTGCAGGGTCAACGATCTTACCTTTAATGTAGTTTTCGTACGAAGCAATGAAAGATGCATAGAGAGCAAACTGTTGTTCAGCAGATTTAACACTCATGGGCATCTTAGAGTAGTTGTTGTTAGGAACACTTGAAGAGAAACTACCCTTGGTTGCTTGAGGTTTAGAAGCATTTGTACCGCCAGCTACGAAACACACATCACCGTCCATGTTGAGAGAAACATGACCTTCATGTGTTGAGTTAGCACCCGAGTCTCCCTTTGAGTAGTAAGCAGATGATTCAGTCTTCGAACTTGAACTTGAGTTAACTTTTGCACCATACATTCCCGGATCCTGAACCTGATCAGTTGGTGTCTCTTTTCGAACCATGTTAAGTTCAAAAGTTCGTAGTTTGTTGACTGCTGTTTCCAAGTCATAGTCGGCAAACTCTTTATCTTCTCTCATCAAGACAGTGTACATCTCCCATTTCGGTGGGAGAGCATCAAGAAGCTTTTCTACGATCTCCTCTTCTTTGTAAGCAATAGAATAATTGCTGAGTTCAGTCATCAGGTGATAATATCTCGTGATGATATCATCAAGTGATTCATTCTTCAAATACTTGAACACCGAGAATTGGGTTTTGAGTAGTTTAATCTTGGATGCACAAATCCTCACATTACCTTCAAATCGGTTTTCAAGTGCTTCCCATAGCTCTCTAGCGGTTTTATACTTCCTGAAGGTGTGAAGAATCTCTTGTGGAAGAGCCATTGTAATCGCAGCATGAGCTTTGCTTTCAGCCTCATACATCTTCTTTTCTTCCTCTTCCATCTTGTTGTATTTCTTAATCTGTTCACGACCCTCATACAAAGCAGTTGGTGGAATGTATCCGTCTTGAATGCACACCCACATCTTAGCGTCTTGGTATTTAATATACTGCTCAAACCGATCTTTCCAGGCCACAAAATCGGTACCCTTAAGCATTTTCGGTGCCTTAGTAGCTGAACCCGCTTCCACTTCCATCTTTACCAGTTCCGTAATATTTATTGAAGTCATCTTTTACGAAACGAAAACACAAAGAAACCCGAAAAAATAAAAATTTTATTCTGAACAGTACTGTAGGCGAAGTTAAAGTTAACTTCGCTTAAGTCTTATCTTCGCTTGAATTCTTAACTTCGCTCCCTTTTTAAATTCGCCTGATTTGGCGAAGTTATGGATAACTTCGCTTAAGTTAAGCGAACTTGTGAGGTAGGCGAAGTTGTGGATAACTTCGCTTGAGATAAGCGAACTTGTGAGGAAGGCGAAGTTGTGGATAACTTCGCTTAACCTTATATCTTCGCCTAAACCCTACAAACGGTAGCGGCAACTTCGCCTGATGAACACGATGATTTTGCAAGTTTGATTTCTGGATTTTGCGAGGTATGTGAAGGTGTAATGGGTTGTTTTTGATGGTGGGAGGTGAGTAGGACACAAAAACTCGGTAAACTCGTCCCGCGAATAGTCGAACGGAACGATTTCTACACCCGCGTGATAATCCCGAACCACACAATCACGAGCAAAAGCTCTGATACCAATTGTTGGTTCCCAGCCGGATCTACATGGAATATCTCGTTCTACGTAGGTGTGGAATCCCTACGTAAGATGATACGAGCGTAGAAGACGATACACGTTAACACGATCAAACACACGTTACAATAAACAAAGACACGTTGTATTGCAACTGGAAACACGTGATTCACTGATCACCGATTACACACACTGAATAACTCGTAAACTGAAACTCTAACTCGATTCTAAACTCCTAACAACTAAGCCGTAACCTAGCAGTTTATATAACACGACAACTTCGCCTAGCATGTTTAGGCGAAGTTGTCCCTAACTCGCTTGTTCCACAAGTTCGCCTATATCAGCGAACTTGTGAGAACTTCGCTTACATCCAAAACACAAATCCAACTAACTCGATTACAGACACTATATACTGAACTACTGACATCATGTACCAACATAAGTTACTTCGAGGATAATGTATCCTGAAAACATGCTTCTTGAATATTTTAAGGATTATAGTTCCAGAAAATATATCTTTAAGGCTTTTTATTAAAATATCCTGAGGATCATATATTTTGAACATAAAATATTTTAAAGATTATATATTTTTAGAAAACATAATCAAAAGACTTACTAGGAATTGAAATAAAATATCTTAAGGATAATATATCCTTATACCTTGTGTGAGTTATCACAATCAAACCAAAAGATCATACCTTGAAATATGAATTGAGTGATAAAACTAAGTGTAAAGAGTACCTTTATGGAGATCATTTATAAATCTAGTTAGCTTACATATGATGTCACCAACTGTTGATCTTTTCAGGTACCATGCTTTCTGGAATTTTGCTAAGTTAAAAATAACTTTGCAATACCTCTACATTTAGCGATTTGTTCGATCTGTCGAAACAAAGTTAGATAATCCTGGCGATAAAGCCCATTTACTAGCGACAAAGCCTTTGTACTGTTGATAAAGCCTTTTCACTAGCGACTAGGCCTTTACTTGGGAGACATGAAAATGTCTAAGCATGAGATAATACTGGGGAAAGTCCCAAACGTATGGGCATGTAAATGCCAAAACTTGAGATAACATGAAAATGTTATAAACCTTAGATAACATGAAAATGTTATAAATCATATGTGTGACACGTCTGCCACTTATCTTAAGGATTCGGTATATAGCCAGCAACAAACGGATTATCAACTGGTCTGGTCCGCCGCCTCGAACTATATCTGAATCATCGTGCGCTCCAGGAGGCGTTAGAAAGGTGAAGACCTTTAAACCTTATAAGATATCAGGGATATCTTATTCATGCGCTCCAGGCGTTCGTTAGCAAGGTGAAGACCTTGAAACCTTAGAAAATATCCATGATATCTTATTCGTGTGTGAGGTGATCAGCCTCTGACTGTTGTGAAGATAACATATCCTCTGGATAACTGCAAAACACTAAGCTCTTAATGAGTGGTGGGTGTTAGCCTGGCTAACACCCCTCTGATGCTTAAGTTAGTAAACTTGATAAAGAGATAATAAAGTTTAAATATGAAACAATGTAAAAGTAGATCAGGGAACATACCTATATCCTAAGATGTTGAGGATATGAACATACCACTTAAGGATACTAACAAAAATATGCCTTGAGATGGATAGCATACCAAGCTCTTGGTATAGGGACTCCTTCCATAATGATTAATCTGTAGGCCCCTTTTCCTACTTTTGAATCAATCAAGTAAGAACCTTCCCACTTTGGAGCTAGCTTTCCATCTGCTGGGTTAGTGGTATTCTGAAATGCCTTTCTTAATACCATATCTCCTACTTGGAATCTTTGAATCCTGATATTCTTGTTGTTGGACTTGGCTATTCTTTGTTGGTATGTTGCCATTCTGATCTTAGCAAGATCTCTGAGTTCATCAACAGTGTCAAGGTCTTCAGTGAGGCTTTGGTTGTTGGACTCAGTATCTTGGATGTTGGTTCTCACTGTGGGGATCACCATCTCCGTAAGGATAACAGCTTCGGCCCCAAACACCAAAAAGAAAGGTGTTTGTCCCGTTGCATTTTTTGACGTGTATCTATCAGCCCAAAAAACAAATGGTAGTTCTTCAGCCCATTTTCCCTTCTTGGATCCCAATTTCTTCTTCAAATTGTTGATGATGATCTTATTACTTGATTCTGCTTGACCGTTGGCTTGAGGATGTAATGGAGTTGAAGTCACCACCTGGATTCCCCAAATTTCACAAAAGTTGGTTGTTCTACTACCGATGAACTGTGATCCATTGTCACAAACAATCTGTGCCAGGATACCAAACCTTGTCAGGATATTGCGTTTGATGAATGAGATCACATCCTTTTCTTTAACTTAGACAAATGCCTCTGCTTCGATCCACTTGGAGAAGTAATCTGTCATGGCCAGCATAAAGACCTTTCCACCAGGAGCCTTGGGCAGCTTTCCCACAATATCCATTCCCCATTTCATAAATGGCCACGGGGATATGATAGGATCTAATGGTTCAGCTGGTTGATGCAATATGTTGCTGTGTCTTTGACAAGCATCACATTTTCGGGAGAAGTTCATTGCGTCCTTCTTCATTGTTGGCCAGAAGTAACCTGTCCTCAGTATTTTGGATACTAAAGCTCTGCCCCCAGTGTGGTTTCCGCAATCACCTTCATGTATATCCTTGAGAACTTCTTGTGCTTCTAGATATTCCAAGCATCTCAAGTATGGACCTGCAAGTGATTTTCTATACAAAACATTATTTAAGATAATGTACTGGGTTACCTTCATTCGGAAGGCTATGGGATTTTCCCCTTCTGGGATCTCGTTATCCTGAAGATACCGTATTATGGGATTGGTCAAAGATATTGGATTATCCTCAGGATTTGAAGTCTCTAAGACTTCGTGGTTCTCCTTTGTTGCTAGATTCAAGATATGCACGATAGGTATCTTGAGAGTTGATGCCAATTTGCTAAGGCATCCGCTTCAGTGTTCTCTTTCCTTGGTACCTGCACTATATCAAATGTTTCGAAACACATAGCTAATTTCTTAACTATTTCTAAATATTTTGCTAGTTTTCTGCATTCACTGCATAAGAGCCATTGAAATGGTTAGCTAATAACAAAGAATCAACATAAACTTGAAGATACCTGACCTTCATATCCTTAGCTAATTGCAAACCAACTATTAAGGCTTCATATTCAGCCTCATTATTAGTATCCTGAAATTCACAAGATATAGATAGAGGTATAATGCCCCCCTGTGGCGATTTTAGCAGGATACGTAGACCTGTTCCTCTTATGTTGGAAGCACCATCGGTATGCAAAGTCCAACTCCCTTGATTTCCAATTATTGAACTTCCTTTTCTACTTCCTCAAGTATATCCTGGCTAAAATTAGCCACAAAGTCGGCAAGTGCCTAAGATTTGATGGTTGTCCTCGGTTCATACAAGATATCGTATGCACTAAGTTTCACAGCCCACTTTGCCATCCTACCTGACATTTCTGGTTTTCTTAAAATAGCTTTAATAGGATAGTTATTTTTTACATAAATAACATGAGTTTCAAAATAATGTCTTAATTTAGTAGAAGCCATTGTAAGTGCTAAAATCAACTTTTCAAGAATACCTGGATTCAGCATCTAGTAGACTTTTACTTACATAATATATTAGATGCTATTGACCTTCATGATCTTTGACTAAGACAGCACTTATTGCACTTCCGGAAACAGCTAAGTACAAGGATAATGGTTCACCATCAACTGGCTTCATCAGGAGTGGTTCTGAGGATAAGTATTCCTTCAAGGATACCAATGCCCTTTCTTGCTTTTCTCCCCATTCGAACTTTTGATTCTTCCTTAGGATGGCCTTGATCTGCTCAGGGCTTGCTTCTATTCCTCTCTTGGTGACCATGTATCCAAGGAATTTTCATGCTTTGACCCCAAAGTGACACTTGGCTGGATTCAACTTCATGTTGTATTCATCCAGGATGATCCTCGGCCTTCTTTGACTTTACCACCATGTCATCTATGCAGACTTCCAGCGTGTCCCCTAGCTGGTCTTTGAACATCATGTGACTAGCCTCTGGTATGTTGCACCAGCATTTTTTAGTCCAAAAGGCATTGCAGTACAATAATATATACCTGTGGGAGTCATGAAGGCTATATCTTCTTGATCTGAAGGCTCCATTTGAATTTGTTGAAATCCTGAGAATGCATCCATGAAGGTAAGCAGTTCATGGCCAGCAGTTGTGATGTGTTGTAAAACACACGAATTTTCCGCACCTTTTATCTACGTATTATATTATATTTTATATGTTTTAGCTTGATTTATATAGGTTTTACATAGTTTTAATAATCATGTAGGTTTTGGGTTACAAGGAAGAGAAATCGATTTTTTCGAGCATTTTACGGGCCTTTTACGCATAGGATTTCAAGAAACAACTCAAGGCCCGGCCCGTATGCATCATGGACAAGCCCAAGATACATTATATTATATTATATAAAATAAAATAAAAAAAACCCTAAGGGCTGGAACAGCCTGCGATCGGCAGTAGGGCAGCAAGGAATCAAGAGAAAAAAGTTTTTTCGGCTGAGGGTTTGATCGTGTAGTGGCTAGGGAAGGAAGAAGACGCAAGAACCAAGCCTCGGGATTGATTCTCCATCGTTTTTGACAACCAAGAGCAGCCCGGAACAGCCATATCCTTCCATCTTTTTTTCATTGTTCATACACTTTGATTTACTTGTTCAATTGATTAGTAGTTTTGCAATTGCTTGAGATATTGACTTGTTTATGATATTTGTTGATCATTGAATGTTTGAATTGATGTTTGAGATGAGTTATAAGATGTTTTTATTGAGTATTTGCTGCTGTCCAAATAATATGCTTGGCTAATCTTGTCGGTTCTACCTAGGGATGATGTTAATTGTTAGGTTTTGATAGGTTTTATTGATTGTTTGATTGATAGACGTATATTGTTATTGTAAAGTTTGATTTAGACATGAAATAGGTAGTGTTTAAGGGCTGGAAATTTCGGTGATGCATTGCATAAACCCCGTGTGTTGGTTGATTAGTTTTGTGTTGATTGATCGATGCATTGTTTGATTCTAGACTTTGTGTTTAGGGTTTGTTTGCGGTAGGTACCACCGTAGGGTTTTGTTGCGTGATTATTTGGATTAAGTACAGCGGTTAAACACCTTCTTTGAGACCGAGAGGTGATAGGAAGTTAGGGTCGTCTCATTGCCTTTGCATGCTAGAATAAGAATTGCGCGAGAGCGAGTTTGTTTCTTGTCAGGTTTAGGTGTTTTGAGCGATTAGTTGATCTATTTCGGTTTAAGTTGAATTGTTCCTCTATCCTTGGTTGTGTAGTATTCATTGCCATTAGGGTCAAGTGTTGGTGAGACCGAGAGGTGATCCATCATTAGAACACGTTAGCAATTGTTTTCCGGTTTGGTCGTTTTAGGCGATTTTGAGTAGTTTAGGCTTGTTGAGTGAGACCGAGAGATGATCCAGTGAGCCCGAGCGATCCTTAGTCGTGTTATCTTTAGGGACCGGTGTCTTGAAGTCATCCAATCCATTAGCTTGTCAGGCCGACAATTTGATTAAGACCTAGGTAGACGTTTTTCTCCATCCTAAGTTAACACAGTTAGTTCCCCGTTAAGTTTTCTATTCTTGGTAAGTTTTGTTAGTTAGTCCAGTTAGTTCAGTTAAGTAATTAAAAAATCAAAAATCAATTACATATTATTCTTAGGTAGGTTTTGTCTAGGGTTAGTAATCGTTAGCATCTTACGTGTCCACGTGTTCGATACTCGGACTTCCTAGGTCTATACTACTTGCGATCGGTACACTTGCCGGTTGTGTGTGGTTTTAGGATTTTCGTTTTAAATTTAAAGCTTAGTTGTGAGGGTCATTGTTATAGGGTTATCCGACGCACATCAAGTTGCATCCACCATTGAGTCGATGTGTGGGAATGGAAATGGTTGGACAGGCCTTATTCAGGTCTATGAAATCCACACATACTCTCCACTTTCCATTTTCTTCAGGACAACAACTAGATTGGCCAACCATCTAGGATATTGGACCTCTCTTATCATCTTGGTTTTGAGCAGCTTCTGCACTTCTTCTTGTATGATAGTGTTTCTCTTATGAGCAACCTTCCTTCGCTTTTGATGTACCAGCCTGAAAGATTTATCTATACCAAGTTTATGAGTAATTATAGATTTAGAGATACCTGCCATATCTTCATGTTTCCAGGCGAAGGTCGATGCTATTTTCTTTAGGAAGTATATCAACTCCATCTCAATATCCTCAGGGATACTTGACCCTAATAATACTTTGATCTTAGCATCCTAAGGATCCAAAGATACTTCCTTTACATCCTACTCTCTTGCTTGCAGGACCTTCCCTGGCTGTTTCTGTAATTTCAATGCTTGAGTAGGCTTTGTAGTCCACTTCATGGATGAAGCATAGCATTCCTTGGCATCTTGCTGATCACTTTCAATTTTGATGACTCCCCAAGGACTTGGGAGTTTCACACATTGATGATAAGTTGAGGGTACTGCCTTCATGCTGTGGATCCAGGGCCTGCCTAGTATCACATTACAACAAGATAATGAGTCAATAACACAAAATTTTTGTAAAGAGTTAGTTCCCTTAGTATATATTGGAAGTTTGATTTCTCCCAAAGTATTCTTGGTCTTGCCACTGAACCCTACGAGAACTGAGGATTTCGGGATAATCTCCGTCTCCGGGATATCCATCTTCTTCAAGGCATCCATTTGGATAATGTTCACAGAGCTTCCTCCATCAACAAGTATCCCGCGCACAAAACAGTTAGCTATACATAAAGTGATTACCAAACCATCATGGTTGGGATCCACAAGATCACATCGATCCTCCTCATCGAAGGATATGATTCTTTGAGTTGTTAGAGTGGAAGTGCGGAGAGGTCTTTCTCCGTTGTCCATCTTTGTTTCTTTGGAACGCTTCTTAGCTGCTGAATATGAGGTTCCACAGATGTCGGATCCTCCTGAGATAAAGGATACAACCTTACCTCCAGGTGGAGGAGAAGGTGCCCTTTCAGGTATCTTGACAGGATCCTGACTCTTGTTCTTGTTTCTTCCAAACAGTTCCTTCAAGTATCCTTTGCTGAGAAGGTATCCTATTTCTTTCCGAAGTGCTATGCAATCTTCAGTGCGATGGCCAAAGTCTTCATGGAATGCACACCATTTGGACTTGTCTTTGATGGATCCGAGCTTTTCATTTTTCTTAGACCATCTGGCCTTGTCACCTAAATCCTGCATAGCACATATCACACCACCAATATCAATATTAAAACAATATTCAGAGATTTTAGGATACTCTTCATCATCTTCATCTTCTTCCATAGCATTTATCCTGGGATTATCCTACTTGGAATAAGGCTTGGGCCTAAAGAATTTCTGTGAAGAGTCTGACTTCCTGTTGATGGACTCGTACTTCGGGATAACCAAGTTTCAATTAGCCTTCTTGTCATCCTCTAGCCGAATGTATCTTAACACCCTGTTTCTGACTTCATCAAGATTTCTGCATGGAGTCATGACAAGATCATCATAAAAAGGATAATCCTTCCTTACTCCCATCTTGAAGGCTTCAACAGCAGCTACCAAGGTTGGGGATTTCCAAAGCTTCCCTGCTAAATCTAGTTATGTAATCCCTTAAGGATTCATTATTACGCTGAACAATTCTATATAAGTCACCTGTCATTTTCTCAAAATATCTACTACAATAAAATTGATTATTGAACAAGTTAATCAAATGAGAAAATGAGGTAATAGTGTTGGAAGGAATACTCAATAACCATTTGAGGGTTGGCCCTGTCAATGTTGAACCGAATCCCTTTCATAGGCAAGCTTCTTTAATGTTAATGGGGATGGGGTTGATCTCCATCCTTTCTCTATACTGAGCTACGTATTCTTCAGGATCTGTTGTTCCATCGTACAGCTTCATGTTGGGAGTTTGGAACTTCTTAGGGATTTCTACGTCACATATAGACCAAGTGAACCTGGATAACCTATGGCTACTTGCGGGGACTTCAGCTATGGGATGTATTATCCCTAGGATATTGGAAATCATGTCTTTCATTTTCTGCAATTCCCTTGCTATCTCCGGAGATATCCCCTTATCCTGCACAGATCCATGATTAGTGTATAAATTTGCATTAAATGAATTGTTACCGAGATCGTGGCTGGTCCTTTGGTATCCTGAGCCTTGGCGACCAGTTCCTTCGTCGAGGTTATCCTCAGAATAAGATGATGTCTGCATAGGGATGTCATCCCTGACATGCACTTCAGAGGACATCATGGGGGATCATGATGAGAATACGCCAGCTGGCATGGTTGAACGAGGCTGCATGTTGATGGATTCTGGCCTCGTTGGTCTAGGTAATTCCAAGGATACCGGAAGATAAGTTCCTCTGTATCCTGATTGCTGCTGAGACGGAGTCCTTGTTGATTGTGTCCCCAAGGATCCGGGATTTTGAAGGATGGTTGATCTTGGAGAACCAAAATCAAGAATCCTGGGCATGATTGGAGTAGCCTCCTGCCCTGGCCTCTTTTTGATCCCTTCAATCTCCTTAAATAGCCTTGAGTTGGTCTTTTCTTGCTGCTCCATGTGTGTTTTGACCTGTTTCATCAAAGAAATAATGTCATTGTTAGAAATAACCGGGTTTATCCGTGTAGAGGATCCCGCGAATGGTGGAAGTTCTCCTCGGGGCTGAGTGTTCTTCTTTGCCACTGGGGGAGGTCCTGGGTTGACATTTGAAGCAGCGGTGACCACCGGAGCAAAGACTGAACTGGTTTTTGGTTGTGAGGCCATTGTAGTGAATGAAATAAACGGATTTCAAGGATTGAAGCACCTTAGCCCCACAGTGGGCGCCAAATTGTTTTGGTCAAAAATTGACAAAGGTGATTTTGTAGCCAAATTAGTAAATGGGACTCGGTGCTTGTAAATATGGCTTGAACACAGAGATTTGTTGCGAGGAAAAAACCTGTTATCCTGAGGATAACAAGAAAAAACCCCGGGTGGTGAAAACTATCACCACCGATTTATTAATAACAAAAGTGATTACAAGTGTGGAGCTAAAACTCGATCGTGATTACAGAGAATGCGAGTACTAGTAAGTCTCGTGTCTCTAGAGTGTGTGTTTTGATCAAAGTTTGTAGCTCTATTTATAATGAAACGAGTCTAACAACTATTGCCTATAATTTAGGTAATGTGAGACCGAATCCAATTAGCCGTTAATCATTCAATCTAACACGTTTTCCTTATCGGCCACGTTCTATTAACAGCAAGTCCGAGTCTTCAGCTAGTTTCGATAATTTCTTTGACCTGGTAAACAAGGAAAGTAGTGGACGACGTGTTAGTTATATAACATAATTAGGATAACTGGTACCTTGGAGGATACCGCATCTGGGAGTTGTTTTGAATATAATGTTTGCTGAGGATACTGAAAATCCGAGCCCTAACATAACAATAAAAATTTTTATATAAAAACTTGGAAGTCAAGAACGATGTACTAATCAAAATTAACAAAATGCATAAACAAATCCTTGAGGTAAAGGATAAGCGAAAATATTAGGTACAAATAAATGAAATCGTTGAAGGTTTAAGTGATACAAATGATGTTATCAAAAAAATGCGCGAAACCCTTGAGTAGTATGAGATAATTAGAATAACGGATGACATCAATTGAAATCATGAACATGGAATAATAAAGTTGAGAATAACATGTTAAGTAAACGTAGCATCACTACAAGAAAAGTGATCATCAGAGACTAACTTATCGAGGACTGATATATCAGTCTCTAATACATAGTATCTAGGACTGATTTATCAGTTACTAATTATATTAAGGACTGATTTTTATGTGACTAATGATAGTGATTAATAATCAGTTGCTAATACTTTGACACCTTATTTGAGACCAAATTTCAGTCCCAAATGTGATTTAGGAAATATAAGGTTTTGATGGAAACTTATTGGCAACTAAATTTCAGTCCCAAATATGTAATGAAAAATTAGTCAAATGTATAGCGACTGATCATGAGTCTCTAACATTGAAGGAACACATTAGAGACTGAGACTAAAGTATTAAGGACTGATGTTTCAGTCTCAAATACTTAGAATTTGGGACTAAATTTCAGTTACTTGTAGAATTGGGGCTGATTTTTACGTGACGTATTTTAGTGACTAATAATCAGTCACTAATATTTAGACACATTATTTGAGACTAAATCTCGGTCTCAAATATATTCCGGTCTCAAATATATTCCTCTAGAATGAAAAAATGGGGAAAATTTCTTTGAGACTAATCTTCAGTGTCTAGTTGTTTTTTCAAGCTCAGACTTGACTCATTTAATAATTACTAATTAATTTATATAAGTTTTTAATTATTTTTATAATACTTTTAAAAAAAATCTCAAACGAGCGTAAGCTCAGCTCGATCTCGTGTAGTACCTTAAACGAGTCAATGCTCGGCTCGAGCTTGGCATCATATGAAAAATTGGAGTTACATGATCCATGTTTTTTTTTTCACTTTTGTTTTTTCGTTACCAATTTTATCAACAGAAAGTAACCAATCCTCTTAAAATTTCACATATATGTATCAGAATATATTGGCATATTTTTATGTATTATTGATAGATGAATGCTGAAAAGCTACAAAAGATGGCTGGTGATGTTCGCACTTGTTGAAAGGGTAGCGTTAGAAGGTTGTTTTTAGCTGTGATTGTATTACAGAAACACAATTTCAGTTTTGTCCAATTATACAACCCGTTTGTAAGCCCAAAGTCCCAAACACATAATCTGATTACCGATTAAAACCGACACGCTTACATCTGAACACCTGAATACCAATTAACGGAAACATATTTGTGTCGTTATCCGCTTGAGATTTCAACAACAAAAAAATTGAGGAATCCAACCCAATAAGCAAAGCCCTTTTACACTATCTGAATGGCATCCTTGTTATAATTAAAGCATAGTCTTGGTTACGGGTTAGGACGAGCTTGGACCAATATGTGTTTTAAGCAAAAGGAGTTTGGGTCAAAACCCTTTTTTTATACATATACATCATTATCGTTCATCTATCAGTTATTCGGTTTTGCTTAGTTTGATTCAGGTCAAAATAAGGCTACTTGAAAAAGGTATCGGTTTGGTTAGGGTCAAAACGGGCTGTTTAAAAAGGTATTAGTTTGGTTAGGGTTAAAACGTGCCGTTTTAAAAACGTATCAGTTTGGTTCATGCCAGAAAAGGTCATTTTAAAAAGGTGTCGGTTCGGTTCAGGTCAAAAGAGCCATTTTAAAAAGGTATCGGTTTGGTTCAGATCAAAACGGGTCTTTAATAATGTATTGGTTTAAACATTAGCCAATGATGTCTCATCTATTGTAATTATTAAGAATCAATAGGACATTAAAGTATCTTCAATTTCTATCAACATAGATTTGAAGTAAGGTGACTAGGAGTCTGGGACCAACCCTTATGTCACTGCTAACCAGAGGCTGCTCAAGTAACGATAAAGAGCACGTATTTGCATGGTTTGTGTGATCAAGAACTGATTATATGCATGAAATGTTATTTGAAATTAACTTATTAAATTTACAACGGCTGACGCATAATAGGTACGCCCGTAATATGGCATTGGATGCGTAACTGGTGCCGGTGGTGCCCGCATAACAAGAGATAGGGCGCATAAGCGACAATTGAATGGGCATGACCAACACTGCGCATAATCAAATGAGAATTTATTATCTGCCTTGATGTGTACGCCTTTAAAGGTATTCTTTAATTTGAACCCTGGCTCAGGCTCGGCTCGTTTAAAACCGAGCCTATTTGGTGAGTCGGTTAGGTTTTATTGGTTATAGAAATAAGAATAACCATAAACGACCCGCTAATTTTGTCTTTTAAACAAAGTCAAAAGCGACCTATCTGTCTTTTTTTATTTTTTTTTATTTTTTTTGTTAGTAATCTACTACTAACATTTTAGTAATAAAAACTTTAAACAAAAGTAACCACTTGATTAATCAATCTGTGAGGTATCTTTATTTAGGGTCAGTTTAATCATATAAATTTGAGTTGCGGGTTGCATACACAGTTTAATCACAAAAAGGGCAGCTTGGTCATTTTGACTGCATAGTAAAAGTTAGAGACTATTGTTGCAGATTGTTTACGGGTTCAACTTGGGTTTGGTGGGCATTCGAATCGATTCATTTACAGGTTAAAATTCAGTTTTGGATCTAAGAATAATTTGGTTAACGGGTCGGTTCTATTTTATGAACAATTTGGTTAACAGGTCAGTTCTGTTTTTGGGTTAGAAATACCAATTTTCATGTAGGAATTTTGTAGTGACAAGTGCGTTTCTGTTATTTTAGATTTGATACAGTTGCAAAATTGATTAACATACCAGATTTATGCAGTTTGACAGTGTAAAGTCAAACTGCAGGTCAAAGCACATATTGCATAATCTCTATCAAAGGGCTGCAAAAGCCAAATGGGTTAAAGGCTTTAATTTTGTCAAGATTTGAGACATTGGCACGAATCAAATATGATTTCGTGACAGTTTATAATCGGGTCAAATTGTGTTGTAACAATAACCGAGGTATCGGTTAGCTGATTAAACTAAAACTGAAAGAACAGAATCGCATACAATATTCGATTATTCGGTTACTCGGTTGGGGATTGTAACAATAACCATATTCTCATTTGTGAATGTCTTTGCTGTCATCTTGAAAGGGGAATGATTTTTACACACGGACAAGTGTAGCATTTGAAAATTTCAAACTTATATGGGCTTTCTCTTTGGACTTCTGCTTATTTGTTTATTTTTAATACCAACTGTTTTTAACTTTTTTTTACAGTAGTTAGGAAAAAAGCACTCTAAATTTGATGTCGCGTTGCTTAAAAACAAGGCAGTATAATGAACGCACATAGGTGAGTTTATATGTTTTTATTAATTTGGTTAGATAATAACTAATACGAGCCAGATAATTTGTTTTTTGTATAGACTTTGGACAGGTTTTGCTTTTGGGTGACGATTGTTGTTCCTTTAAAATTGAGAGTGGAAGTAAACATACATGTTCTGGAAGTTGTGTATGTGAGTGTCAAATTCTATTTTAAGATTTTTTAAATTTGTAATATGATAAGCCTATCGAATGTGTCGTTTTACGCTGAACATGTGGGATACAATACAATTGTACTTGTTTTGTGGTTTGTTTGTGTTATGCATGTTTAGTAATGTATCCAACGCTTTAATTTATTCTCGTATCTCACAAACATGCATAAGTTTGTTTTTATATTTTTGTTATTACCCAGCTTGGTGTAACTAGCTATCATTGCTAGGTTTAGTATATGTGGCGTGCATGTATAATCAACCATTTAATTATTTAATTCTGATGTTAACAATTAAGTAGTGTTACTTGAAACATCCAATGGGCTTCTTGGTCATCTATACAATAAATATATCAAAAGAGGATCAATTAACTAACAAAAGCGGGTGCCATGTTGAAAAATGTTGTCACCGCAGCATCGTACGGGTTTTTTCCTAATATGTGTATGTGTGTATTCAGCTAGGGTATATAGTGGGAGATGCATTTTGTACAAAAGAAAGGAAAGTTTAGCACATTTATTGCTACTTTTGGACTACATACAATTAGGGGTGCAAATGAGCCGAGCTGCTCGCGATCTATTAGAAATCGACTCATGAAAAAGCTCGACCGAGCCGAGCTTAAACGAGCCCGAACCTGAGCTCGAGCCTAAAAGTAAGCTCGTCTAATAAACAAGCCTGAGCTTCACTTATCGAGCTCGAGCCAGCTCGCAAGCTTAATCGAGCTTGACACTAATATAATTTTCGTAATATATATTTATATATAAGGGTTATGTTATAATAGGAAGTATAGTTTTTGTAGGAAGGATAAGAAGTAATCTTGTCCATTGATTTTGAATATGGAGGGTTGAGATTAGTTTAGGGGGAAATCAAGTGTGAACATAAAGGGAATGGTATAAAAGGACTAACACATTTGTTGACTTTTTTTCTCCACATGCAAGGCACATACCAAATTCCCCTATCATTTTAAAACATCCATAATTTTTTTTACTACGTTTTTATTGAAAAACAAATTTACCATAATAACGAGTGTCTTTTTATCTTTAATATGAGTACCATATTGTAATATAAAAATTAAAAAAAAATTAGTAGGTTTTTTACAATTTGTGTTTTACCAAATTGTGTTTTACAAAATTTTGTTATACAATAGTATTTTTCATAGTGTTTTTTTTTCATTGTATTTTTTCCGTTGTGTTTTTTATTGTGTTTTTATCATTGTGTTTTTTTTTTCATAGTGTTTTTTTCCATTGTGTTTTTCATAGTGTTTTCCATTGTGTTTTTTCGGACTTTTCCGGCGAGGTGGTGGTGGTGGGTGACGGGTGTGGTGGCGGTGGGTGGTGGAGTGGTGGTGGATGTAGGAGATGAGTGAAGATGTAAATGGACTTTATGTAAGTGGGTTTTTGAAATGAATGTAAGTGGGTTTTGAGATTAATGTAAGTGGGTTTTGATATAAAAGTGTTAAGACAAAAATACCCTCCTTCCTAGCCTTCTTAGGAAAATCAAAATTCTTATTTGAACCTAACCCTTATATATAATTAGAAATTATCAAGTAATCAATATAATATTATGAAAAAAAATACTAAATAATATATAACTACTATTTTTACTTGCGCAATTCACCGCGCGTGGCGACATTTGATACTACATAAGATGTTTTTCCTATGTTTTACATAATAGGAAATGCCAAGCCAAAACTGATTCAATTATATGTAAAATAAAATCAAAAGCTAAACTCAAATGAAATCCAAAGTGTCTCATGATGCTCCATTTGACCCGCTATCATGTTATAAGCATGCCATCTTAATCCACACATCTTGATATTCTCTATTTTCCAAATATATGTATGAGGCATCTAAGAAGAAAATATTCTAAAGCCCGCACCACAAAAAATACAACCATATTCAATTTTACAAATAAATGTTGTCAATTTTCAAGATTTAGAAGAAAAGAAAATAGAAACAACAAAGACATTCAATACCTATGTAAACGATCTGCACATAGCTCCCAATCATTTTCTTATTTGTTCCTGCATTATTGATTGAAATTGCAATTGTATCTCCATGCAAATGAAGCTGAGATATCAGAGAGACAAATACGAAGGACCTTTGCCTGTAAACAACAAACTTTGAAGGTTCCTATATCATAAAACTGAATACGTATGTGTACATGTTATGTCATGTAAAAATCCATAAAGGAAAATTTAAACTTTGAAGGTTCCTATGTCATAAAACTTTTTGCAACTTTTGGCACTTCTGTTCACACAAAGGAAAATTGAAATCACTGGAATCAATAGGTATATCATTCGTCGTCTCTAGGCCGCGAGACTTGTGATCTGCAAGAACACTAAGTTGCAATTCAACACAATGTTAAACTTAATAACTTATAACCACAAAAAGGACTAAAACGTCCCCATGGAAAAGTAAATTTACTTTTTTTTTTCTCATATTGGCCTTAGTGCTATATCTAACCCGTCTTCCTCATTCATTTATATAAAGAAATTGTGCTATATCATAAACTTTAATAATCGGGATTACCCCTGGACCTCAAACTGACCCATTTAAACATATGACCTATTACCTCTGGGAGTGAAATAAAAAAAGAAAAAGAAAACGAACCAGTTGAATCAGTTGTCTAAAAATAGTCAAATTGTCCCGTTCAAAATAAATGACCGATTACCCCTGGGCCTCCAATTTTAAAAGACAACTGGCATACGAGTTAAATTTCCTAATTTACCCCTGTACGTCCAAATAAGAGAAAAAACCGTTTTAATCAATTTGGTTTCTGTCTTTACATTTTCGTGTAAAAACAAGTTCATGCAAAAATGGTAAACATTTAAAAATAAAACAACTTTTGAGAAAAAACAAGACAAAAAGAAAATCATTGCAGACATTAAATTTAGTGATAATAGTACAACAATAGGTCGTGTACACACTCGAGTAAAGCTGTATGCTGCTGTTGAATCAATGTGATCGGTACATTTCTCCTCCGGAACCGCGCAGGGCCCATGAACCCTCTTAGTAATTTCCGACCCTCGGATTTAGCTCAGTTCATTATGCATTCAACCCTTGACAAAAAAATATCAACAAAATTTAGAATAACAGTTATGCAAAAGCAGCTGAAATTTAGAAGTGAACAATACCTGGTAACCACAGCCGCGTGCTTGTAAGAGGTCCTATATCATCCCAATGAGTTGTGATTTGCATGCTTGCAGGACCGTGGCTCATTAAGGATACAACTCTGTAAGTGGAAAACGGTCCATGCCAACCAAACTTATAATCTGTTCCGAATCTGACCCGAACAGTTAACCCAACGCATTTGTATAGCATTGTCCATGATAATATGCAATACTTTTGACCTGGTTAAAGAAACTCAATATGATATAATTGAAACCAAATTGAAGTTTCTTTTATATTCCCAAATTGCCCCATAGCAACAAAATTAATAGAACCTGTTGCAGTTCCATGATCCATAAACAAACAACCCATAAATGGCCCGTTTATAATCTGTTGCGAAACCTTTTGCAGAACCTGCTGCAGTTTGACTTTTTTCAATTCCTAAAATAACACTAGACAATAAACAACTCATTTGAACTTTGATTCGATGACAATCAGTTCGGATCCGTAATTAATTTCCTAAATTGCCCCTAACACCAAATCTTACCCTTTCAGATTTAAAATACAAAAAACAACAACCCATGAAATCAAAACCTTTATGCCAAAATTACCCTAGCAAACAATCGCAGTTTTCACCATGACCAGTTAAACAATTGTAGTTAGAGAATATTATAATAATATAATATCATTATCAGCTTAAAAAGAAAAAAGAAAAAAAAGAATATACACCACATAAGTAACGCTTTGGGAAAGTAATTAAATTCACTCTCTTCAACTCACAATCATCCTGAGAAATCGGGATGTTAATGTCCGCGCTCCCTACCAATGATTCAAACTCCCCCATCACGCCACAGTTACTCCCTCTCTGCGCACTATTGAAGTTGCTGATTCTGTGCGCGAAGAAATTTTGGCTAGAGACTCAGTCTATCAATATTTGCACAATTTTTGAACACTATTTGCATACTCAATTAGCAGTAAATGATATGTTTAGTTCGCTATTTAATACCATTATGTGGTTGAATTGATGAGTGATGTTCGTTGATTTGCCTTTCACTTCAATAGACCTTTTCTATGTTGACTGCCATGTCAACGAATTTTGATGAATTATTTTTGTAAATTGATATAACATGAGTTGTATTTACAACTTCGGTTTACGTGGCCAAAATACTCAATCCCGTTTAACCCGATCCGACCCAAAACCGAAGAAGCTAATTCGGTTCATGTTAAATAGCTACAAAAATTATTAATCAAGTTATTCGAGTTAACCCAATTAACCCGTATTATCATTAGGGTCGGGTTTCTGGTTCGTTTTTGGATAAAAAATCGGTTTTGGGTCAACTAGAATAACCCGATTAATAGTTAACTTAATCATCCCAACTGATATATTTTTAGATTTTGTATATATTCAAATTATACTCTTTGTATATATTCAAGATTGGTTATATGTATTATGCCCTTGCCTTATATAATTCGAAACATTATTTGTTCAGACTGATTGTCAGAAGCTTGTCTAATCTATTCATATTGTTCTTTGAGTAAAAGATGAGAAAACTCTATGTTAATAGTGTCATACAAACTGGTCTTTTGGATATAAACAATGCTAACAGTTCTATAAAATGATCATTAATGGGCAAAAATGAGTATAAACTTACTAGGTTGACATATTCCATGAGGTTTTGATTTGGTTGAATGGCTGTAATGAGTTCAAAGAGTATAATCCCAAAACAGTAGATGTCACTCTTTTTGGTAAGCTAGTTTGTAGACACATATACAGGATCTGTGTACCCGTATGTACATTTAACGCACGATTTTTTATCATTAAAAATCTCTTCTTTAGACAGTCCAAAGTCAGCAGCCTATTTAATCACCATATTATTAAAAAACCATTCATTCATACTCAAACAACAAAAATACTATGAATTACATCTAAAATCTTGCCTTTGCTCTCATTATGTGATCTAGCATTATATTAGCCGACTTCAAATCTTGATGTATGACAGGTGGCACTGCCTATTTGAACAATTAGTATAAATAAACCTTTTACGTGTATTAAAAATGATAAGAAAACGAACATATTTTTTATCGATTAAGGAAGAATATTATCGATTAACATGAATTTTCTTATATGGGGAATTTTAGTAAATAAATACATTTTTTTGGGTTTAGTTAAAGTTGTTGGCAAATTTTTTGTATAGTTTCGTTTAATGATAATTATTTGTGATATGCTTGCAAGAATAAAACAGCTGTGCAGCCCATCACTAAAAAAAATAAAAACATTGCAGCTTTATTACAACCCGACTAACCCGAAACCCAAGTAACTCGACCTGATTAACCCGATCGGGTTGACTCACCCCTATTTACAAGTTGTATGACACTATTAACATGAGTGTTGGGGAATTTTAGTAAAATAAAAAAAAATTGGGTTTAGTTAAAGTTGTTGGCAAATTTTTTGTACAGTTTCGTTTAAGGATAATTATTTTGTGATATGCTTGCAAGAATTAAACATCTTTGCAGCCCATCACCAAACAAAATAAAAATAAAAACATTGCAGCTTTATTACAACCCGACTAACCCAAAACCCAAGTAACCCGACCTGATTAACCCGATTAGGTTGACACCCCTATTTACAAGTTGTATGACACTATGCTAGCTACAGGTAATCATAATTTAATTTTAGGGCTGTATTTTATTATCTAATCATGTTTCGCTTATATGAAACATATAATAACTTTGTTAAATACAACATCTTTTTATCTATTAATGTACACATTTCTATGTTCTAACGTGTGGAGACATGTATATATACATTGCATCTGATAGAAAAAAGAAAAAAAAAACATTAGATGTAAGATAATAATAAACATATGCATGCATATAATAAAACATATGAACGTGGACTGTCTTTGAATTGTTTATATTCATTACAGCGTAAGTGATAGTCAGCAAGCCATTATATTGATTCTAAACACATTGGACATAATACAATCTATATCCACATTAAATGTCTACCTTTGATTAAAAAAACCACTGCAATTTAGATAGTATGCATATCTCACTTGTTTAGTATCTTGTTTATGTTCTAGTTCAAAACAGTACTGATTATGGAATGTACATATCATCAGATTTTTTACTACCAATTTCCTTGTAGTACAATGTGGATGTTTATGTTAGTGATGATGGTCTTTACAAGAACGAGATCTGAAGTAGATTCTCGGGTACCTACAAATCAGTCGGTGGCTGAGGGAAGCGCATCTGCTATAGTGTCATGCTCGGCACGTAGACTCAAACGTAATACGCCCAACACCGGTGGTGATACCGGTAAATTATAATGTTTTAAACTAAATATTTCTTATTCAAACAAAGCTACATGTAAACGGGTCGGGTAGTGGTTGGTTTTCGTGGGTAAGGATCTGTTTGAAAAACTACTCTTCAAAAAATGATGAAATGGGCTGCATTACTTTTCCAAATAAACATAACTCAAATCATTTTATCTTTTTTTTTTATCTTTTATACATTTCATGCTAAACAACTTGCAGAAACAGAACCACCATCTGCTGAGATGGAAAAATCTGTTGATCCACCAAAAAGACGCGGTGCAAATTTAAATCTTAGCGTTACAAGGACTTTACAGAATATGCCCGAGGGTTCTAAAATCCCTTTGATAATGGATGAGGGTACAAAAGGCTTTGTTGGGACCTCAACAACACCTTTTGCAACCGGGTGTGGAATTGTTATTCGTAATTTTTGTCCAATGAATTATCACATATGGGACTCGATACCAAAAGCATCAATAGATCTTTTGTATGAAAAACTAGAAGTAAGTTGTATACATATTTACATTTTTAATTATTAATAAGCTGTTATGATTTCCGTGCACAATAGTATCATTAACATTGATTCTATTTAGGGAAAATTTGAGTTGTTGAGAACAAATGACGTTTTTATGGGGTATGTGAATGCTCGGCGTCAAGCCCACTGGAAACGGGCCCGATGTAATTGGAGTCGGTACTGGAAGAATACTGGAGGAAATACGAATCCCGAGTTGGCAAGATCGAAAAGGAAACCTGATTGTTGTCAAGAAACTTGGGATCATATGTGCGATTATTGGGAGTTAGAAGAAACTCGGGTATGTTGAATTTCTTTCTACAAAATTAGAACAAATATTTGTTAGTATTTTCTTATTTTTCGAGTTCTAAAATCTATGACAAATTTTATTTTTTGTAGAAATATAGTGATCAGATGGAAGCTAATAGAGCAAAACAAGTTAATAAAAGCAGAGGGGGCTCTTAGTCAATTGCCAATCGTACATTCCAACTTGTAAGATTTTATCTTTTCGATTGATAGTGAAATTTTATTCATGTTAACTAGTGGTCGTACCCCACGGTTCTGAAAATCAAATCCGAAATTACAAAGAACTGACTTGCTTGTTAAAATAAATGTTATGAAAAACGAAAGGTTATACTATACTTAAAAAATGGTATAATAGTAAAAGAACATAGGTTTTCAACACTCCCGCATCTCTAATTTTGAAGCCTTTTGTCTATCTTAGGTAGGGCTGTAATCGAGCCGAGCCTGGTCAACCTCGGGCCCGACCTCGAACTTAAACGAGCTGGCTCGAGCACGGCTCATTTAATTTATCAAGTTTAATAATTAAGCTCGAGATCGGCTCATTTATTTTATCAAGCTGAAAATCAAGCTCGAGTTTAGCTCGTTTGCTTTATCAAGCTGAAAAATTCAAGCACGAGCTCGTCTGGTTTAAAGCATGAGCCGAGTTAACTTTTTAAATTATTTAATTAACTAGTGATTTACCCGGTGCAACGTTAAATGGCTAGGAGTTGTGGACTGAGTTAGAAAATGAGTTGTTTTTACTCGTTTGACCCATGTTAGAAAATGGCCCGCCTATACCTGTGTTAGAAAAATGGCCTGGGCTCATAGAATTGTTAATTTCTAAAGCAACATGTTAGCAAACTGTTAGGTTTTGTCATGTTGGTTTGCAAACTGTTAGGTTTTGTTTCTATTTTCTTTAATTTAAAAATTAAAAATGATTAATATGTAAAAGATAATAGCATAAAACTATATAATAAGTTCAATCTATAAAATTTTAAAAGCCTGTACCACTCAAGATATGTAACCACATAACTACTTTTATAGTTACTTTTTATAATCATAACTAATAAATTGATAATTTTTCATGTTTGAACCAAAAAAAGAAAACAACCAAAAATACACAACGTTATCGCCTATATCTGAAAGCATACCTTCAATTGAAGCAAATAAAGAACCTTGGAGCAAATCTGCTAAACTCAGAACCTAAAAAAACAACCAAGAATAATTCAAATGCAAATCTGCTAACCTCAAATATGGGAAATACAAATACTACTTATACTTATAATTAAATATGCATAATTACCCTTAATATAAAAAAGCTCATGAAAGATGCACACATAAACCAACGTTACCAACACAAACATTTTAAGCCACAAAAAATCAATACAAAACTCACTATTTACCGGAACTTATGTGATCGACTCCGTATCATTTCGGTTTATTTTTGTATCTATAATTGGTCAGTTCTTGTTAAATTTTATCTTATAATAGATTGATTCATAATATGTTTTATTATTTCTAGCAGGTCAAACTTAGGTTATGTTTAATCTCTAAAGGGCTGAACTTGGGTATGGTCTTTCTAATGGGCTAAACTCAAATTGCATTTAAGCTATAACTAGCGGTTTTTCTTTTGGGCAACTGTTCACAATAGAACCATGCGCGTTGCAGCGCATCAGTACGCTTATACGTGTTTGTAGCGCGACACGTATAAACGTTTTTAAATTAAAAAGTTTATTTAAAATCAACCATTTTTAAAGATCAATATTATTATATACTTATCCGTATAAAAGTTTCCCATACCGACACAATCCATTGTTTTTGCCAAATTCCAGCAATCAGAAACGTACGCATATGCCATACGCATACACAGACTACCACAACCTCAAGAAACCAAATGAAATTAGATTACAGTAACAAAAACAATATGCATATATATAGAACAACCAAAATCACACATGTAATACACATTTAGCTATCTGCAACATACTATAATAATATTATATGTATCCACAGCGGCCTTTTATATTTGTAGTTTCTATTCGTAACACAACTACAACACCTGACCCAAGTCATTTGAACAAAATATAGTAAAAAATTAATTAAATTACCCATGAATTATATATTCAACACAGCCCAAAGTTGAATAAGTCCATGTTATCATCACCATGTCTGAAAAGAAATAACCATCTATATATAACAAAAAAATAAATAAATAAATAAAAACACTATTTTTCACCAAAACGATGTGTATAAGTATGTATTTGAAAACGCAATACCCCAAGTATCAGATGCTATAGAGTACACACGATCGGTTTGATCCAAACAGATTTATAAATATAATTATATATGTTCAGTGAAAATCAGCCCTATCTCAGTTTTATACTTTGACCAACCCGACCCGTTGAAGTGACCTGGCCCGTTACATAATAAATTAGTTATTCAATATAAGTTAAATCTTTAACGGACAAACCGGAAAGAATTTGAAAATAATGCGTATTAAAGTTTTAACGATTTAATATGATTTAAATAATATCCAATTTAAAATAGGATTTTAATGGTTTATTTCAATCTATATGTTAGGTGAACAACTAGACTCAATAACTGAACTACCCAAACCTGATCTATTTGACAACCATACAGATAAGCCATCGGTTAAAATATGAAACATAAAAAAACCCAATCAATGTTGTAAAATTTGTTCGGCGGTCCTAGGCGGTCGACTGGGGAGTTGTGAGTACTCGGGAGTAGTCGGGGATTACTCGGAAAATACCTAAGGAGAACTCAGAAACATAAACATACCCTTATTTGCGGTTGCATGCATTTGGTAAATGATGGTCCAATTCCATAAAATGAGGTTGCCGTCCCAGTCGCCATGCAGTTGAGGTCCGATGCACAAAAGTAATACATTTCTTTTCTCATGACCTCTCACATTAAATATTTTAGGTAAATAAGTTGCTACTACATAAAATGTAAACCACCAAACTACTACTACATTAAATTTCCAAGTTCTAATCTTTCTTATCCAAGAATTCTACATGTACCTGATAATCAATTTAGGGCAAACCTTTAGAACCTAAATAACCGATTGGTACCCGATATTCGAGAGGTCCTTTAGGGTTTAGATTTGATGATGAAATCTGTAATGTAATCAACAAAAAAGAGGCGAAACACTTACCTTAATCCTGATATTAGGATAATGAATTCTGTAAACCTATATGAGAGGTACTATGGACATCAGAAATGTCGACAAGAAAAAGGAGATGGAAAATCAGCATGCTTTGAGAAACACTTGTAAGCAGCAAAAAATTTTGCTTAGTTAACAGCTGAATATGGGTTGTACTATAGGCATCAGAAATGGTATAATAAATAGTTCTTTTTGTGTCTAGCACCGACATTACCTTATATATATATATATATATATAATGAATCGATTTGGGTAATGTGTTATTTTTACTGGGTACATTTTGGTTAAGTTTTATCTTTTAATGGGTCGAATCATGTTATGTTTTTTTATCCTAACGGGTCAAGATCGGGTTATGTTTAACCTCTAAAGAGTTGAACCTGATTGAGCCTATCTAACTGCTTGAACTCGAGTTATGGTTTATCAATAACATATTTATTTGAGTTATGCTTTATACAAATCAGATAACACAACATAAAACATATCACACAACTATAGCTTAAGACACGTAAAATCGCAAATAAGTGACCTGCAAAACTTTAAGCAGCTGTGATCACTTAACATAACTCCTTTCACATAATTTTCTAACACATATTACCAGGTACCAACACCTAAACGTTCAATTAGAATACTAAAGTCATTATGCTTCATTATTATAATATTTACGGTGACAATTCACTCTTTCTTTCTTTAGAATATATTTATTCTTCATTATTATAATTTTTATGATGATAGACAAATCCTGAGACTCATATGCCGCCTAGTCCGTTAGAATTTTATCACAAGATGCATTACAATGCCGCAAAACAAGGATGGCTAAATGATGATTCGCGCCTTGAATATGTAAGTATCTCATTGTTAAAAGCTTTTAGGTTTGAATTTTATTTTGGTCAAATATTTTTGGGTTGCTGTTAGTTCTAAATATTGTTCATTTACCTTATATTATGCTAGGAAAATATAATTCAGCATAAACAAGTGACCATAGAGAAATTAATATCTGAAGGAGCCATCGTTACTACATCTATAGAACATGGGATTGAGAAAGAAACCATAAAAAGTGTCTGCGGTGGGAAGAAAACAATACAATCAGGATGGGAGGTTGGTGTAGGGCACGTGTTGACGAAGAAAGATAGTTGGATGAAATCGGTAGCCGAATCATCTCAACGAGATTCAAGCGGGAACAAAGTTTTGAGAAATAAGGTTATTGCACTCGAGGCAGAACAGAAACGGGAAAAGGATAAATATGAAAAAATGCTAAGGTTTATAAGCACAAAGTTTCCATACTTCGAGAGCACAATAGCCACACAAGCGGTTGATGAAGGTGATAGCGACAACACCATCTAGGGCGTTAGTTAAGACGTTTAGTGCTTTTTTGTTTTCTTTAATCTAATACTCCTTTAAATTTTAGAATTGGTTGAATGACTTTATTTTGATTGGTTTTTTTTTATGAAATTAATGCTGAAACATATTGGGATTTTGGGAAACCAAGAATCCAATTTATGAGAATTAAATTACTCTAGTTTAGTGACTGAAAATTAATATTTACACTTACAAATTAGTTACTGCATTGATACCGTTTTTCAGTCTTTGAAGGGATTCGTTAGGAATTATGAATAGATGTTAAGGACTGAATTAAATTGTATCAACAACTATTTTTCAGTCCTTATATGAAAATTATAAAAATGTACACATAATATTAGAGACTAAAATATAGTAACTAAAAAAGCACATTAGAGACTGGTTTAGGAGACTGATTATTAGACTCTAAAAGTACATACTAGGGACTAAATAACATACTATTTGGGACTAATTTTCAGTCCCTAAAGAGGCGTATTAAGGAATGAAATCGAGTAGCAACAGGAACTAATTCTCAGTCCTTAAAGCATTTCATTGGAGACTGATTTGATTTGGAATCATGAACCTAGCAAAACGTATTAGGGACTATATTGTTTTGTTTAGAGGACTGATTCTCAGTCCTTAAAGTCATACATTAGGAACTAAAATATTATCTTATCCGAGACTGATTTACAGTCTCTGAAGAAATGTTTTAGGGACTAAAATGATGTGGTGTCGGGGAATATATTAAGGACTGAAATTTTATGTATCGGAGACTAACTGTTGGTCCCCGTTGATATCACACAACAAGGACTGACTTTTAGTCACTAAAGCTAGTATTAAGTACTAGGCATCTGTCACTGGTGGGGGACTGGTAAATTAGTCCCCAATAACTCGTTGATGATAATATAATAGTCTCACGGCTTAAGGATTGTTTAAAACGAAATATTTTATTTTATTTTAATAGTTTTATTGGAATAATAATAATAATAATAATAAAAGTAATAATAATAATAATAAGGTATTGATAGTAGTAGTAGTAGTAGTAGTAATAATAATAATAATAGTGATATAAGTGAACCATTTGAATTTTTGTAAAAATTACTTGAATATTTTAATGCAAAAACTACTTGAATATTTTTCGTATAACAGAAGATATACTTATTAATGATTTATTTAAAATAATTAAGGTTTGAATTTTCATGAAAAGGATGTTTGTAAAAGAACTAAATGTGGAAAAAGAGTGTAAGAAATATTAACAAGTTTGAAAAGGCGAAGTACTGAAGTCAAAAATCAAATGAACCTTTGAGAGGTCAAGGAGCACAGGGTAAGGTTTTGTATAGCGGAAACAAGTTAAACCTTATAACTGGTTTGCCCAGTTTACTTCAATAGTAGCGAGTTTGAAGTACAAGCATGAGGTAAGGCAGAAGGTGGGAGATAAAGGGTTGGGTAACAGGTCGTGGGAATAAAGGTATGTATAGTTATGAAACATAAGTTCATGAGTTGGCCGAATTTAACACTATTTTGGACATTTTGACATTGCGGTAGCGGAGTGGGAGAATCGTACGTGTCATACAAAGGGGTTGGGTTCACGCATAAATATCTTTGTTGGGTTGGGTTTGATTATCCAAGAGTTATGTTGGGATTTACTTAGGTATAAAATGCATTGTTGTGGTTGGTAATGAATCTTGGTTTGTCATAATCGGGATTGCGGTGGTCAATTGCTTGATTATTTGGGTTGTTGTTTTGTGGGTTGAGTTTCGAGAGCAGCGTCGAGGAGAACGAGAAGGCATGAGGTGTGATAATTCGCGATACATTGGACGTAAATATGAAATTCATAGCAAAATCAAAAGAAACGTTACACGAGAGATTCCTAAAATCGGAATCTGTCTATAAATATGCAATTAAATAAATAAGTACAATCGAATGAAACGAAATTTGAAATTGAAATTGAAATGCTCATGAGTCAGTGTTGAACTCATAAATTTTCGAATAAAAATATATCAAATTTTGAAATAAAAACATGGAATTAATACAAACCTAATATGAGTAATCAAATCGAATTGAAAATCGAGTGTTTATGTACCACCATAATTTTTTGAATTTTCAATTAAAACTATAATAAATGAATTACATAAATAAAACGAATTGAAAATCGACAATTCATGCATCACCATGACTTTTCAAATTCTCAATTTAAAACGCATGAGAAAACAAGTATTGAAAAATCAACTATTCATGTATTACCATGACTTTTCGTATTTTCAATTCAAAGTATAAGAAATAATGAATATATACAAATAAAGAAAACAAATTGAAACTCGACTATCCATGTATCACCATGCCCTTTCGAATTTTTAATTCAAAGTATAAGAAATAATGAATATATGCAAATAAAGAAAACGAATTGAAACTCGACTATTCATGTATCACCATGACCTTTCGAATTTTCAATTCAAATTATAATAATAATTGAATTTATAAATTAAGGAAACGGGTTGAAATTCAACAATTTATGTACTAGCATGACTTTTAGAATTTTCAATGAATATAAATACAGAAAACGAATTGAAACTCGAGTATTCACATATCCCAATGACTTGTCAAAACCGCAATATAACGATTGAGTATTTGAAATCACATGTTGTATGAATCATCATAACTTGTATGTTCCAATAAAAAAATAAAAACGTGAAATCAAATCGAACCGAAAGTTGGGTATTTGTGTATCACCACGACTTGACAGACTTTCAGTTAAAACGTATAAATCAAAATGCATAATCAAATTGAACCAAAAGCTGGTTATTCGTGTATCATCACGACTTGTCAGACTTTTAGTTAAAACACATTGTAAAACATTGAGGGTCGGAGCCACACGTCGCATGAATCACCATGACTTGTGTGACATCTTAAGGAGTGCAATCATATCCTTATCACAAAGAGTACATTATCTTTAAGAAAATGAAATATTGGAACACCGAATTTGAGAATTGCTTGAAATTGCTTTTGAGAAAACTTGTTTTAGGCCTAAGCCTTGGACTTGTGTGTGTGTACTTATGCTCATGAGTCGTTAATGAAATCAGCAGTACAGTAATGCAGTAATAGTAAGTGTGTTTAAACAATCAAGTAAAGGCTCACATAATTCTATCATGCAACCCTAATAAATAAACAAATAAGCTATAGCTACCTAGAACACTACGTCTAATGTCCTATCTTATAGCCACGGCTCTGATATCAATTTGTAACACCCCGGCTAAAGCGGAAACGCCTGAGTGTGACGTACAGATTGCTCAAAAACATGTGACACTATTAGGTGACCATAATAATATTATTTCATTTAAATCTTCATGTAACACAAGTTTATCAAATAATACAAGTTGTAACAAATAAATAAACAAAATGATATGTTTTCTTTATATATCCTATATGCATGATATGTGTCTTCTAACTTTCATCCTCGTAGCTCTATACCTGTAACATATGTATAAAATAAATTCAGCTACGAACATAGCTGGTGAGATTCCCACAGTTTGATATAATACGTAAAAATCATACAATTCATGGACAAGTGATAAACGAGCAAGTAAAGTCCTTTCTGGTTGGTATCAACCAAAGTACTCGGGTAATCGCGCAAGTAAGGTCTTTTCCAATTGGTAACAACCAACGTACTTGGATAATGAGGCCCTTTCCCACTCGATACAAATGGACCTGAGTGCAAAGGGAGGCGTATGATCATACTTATTGAGGCTACCACATGCAAGTAATTTCGAGTAAGTAATTAAGTAACACACAAGTCCATATAAGAACTGTAGTTTGTAATTGAAATCGTAATACTTGAATTTGTAATAGATACATATGCTACCCCAAAATATGAAAACGTCTACAACGGGGTTGTGAGAAACTCACCTCGAAGTCGAAGATAAATATTGTAATATAAACCGAAGCACACTAACGAAACCGAATTAACCGAAAACGCGTTAAAGGATCCAACACGATTGAACTTCTCGAACTATAAATGAGAATAAATACAAAAATTTAAAGACTAACTAACGAGATTATTAAAGTTATTTAATGATTTAGTTAAAAGGGATATTGATATATTTTATGGGCATTATAATATTATATTTAAACTTTAAAGGATTTTATTGATTTATATTTTTTAATATTATTTAATTAACAATCTAATATTAATATGGGAGAATATGAAGCATGGATTTTTAATTGGTAACGTTTATCTTGAACGAATATAATTAAGTTGTTGAATTAAAGTTAACGGATGAAACAAATCTAATGAGTTTAAAGTTAACGAGTTGAGCTTTACGAATTTATAAAACTAACTTAACGGATATAAGCTAACAAAATAAAGTTTAGCGAATTAAAGTTTACGAATTATAAGCTAACGAAATAAAGTTTAACGAATAAAATTTAATGAATTAAAAGTCTAAAGAATCTTAAAGTTAACGAATTAAATCTAACGCGACGAAGCTTTTAACGATTTACGAAAAATAAGTTAGTTGTAATGCTTTAACGAACGTGAAGGTTGGGTTTTAGTTGAATGATAATTTATATTTCATAAAAATTTTATTTGAGTTGTAATGATTTTTAATAATTTAATTTGGTAAAAAAAAATGATAAGGAAAGGCTTAAAAAAATAATAATAAAAATAAACAAAAACTGAGTCATGGCCCGGGTTTGAACCCGGGTCTCCACACCTAAACTGTCGAGTCTTAACCAGCGGAACTAAACTGTTTGTTTGAATTAGGATAGAACCAATTTCATTTAAATTATAGATCAAGTTCATCTCCTTCACTATGCAAACAACCCTAGAGTTTCAATTCAAGAAAACGGTTCAGTGTCCTTCAAAATTATGTTAGGGGTTTTAATTAATGGGGAAAAACTATTCAAAATCATATATATGTTACCTGATATCGTTATAATTTATATTTCATAAAAATTTTATTTGAGTTTTAATGATTTTTAATAATTTAATTTGGTAAAAAAATGATAAGGAAAGGCTTAAAAAGGTAATAATAAAAATAAACAAAAACTGAGTCATGGTCCGGGTTCGAACCCGGGTCTCCACGCCTAAACTGTCGAGTCTTGACCAACTGAACTAAACTGTTTGTTTGAATTAGGATAGAACCAATTTCATTTAAATTATAGATCAAGTTCATCTCCTTCACTATACAAACAACCCTAGAGTTTCAATTCAAGAAAACGGTTCCATGTCCGTCAAAATTATGTTAGGGGTTTTAATTAACGGGTAAAAACTATTCAAAACATAAATATGTTACCTGATATCGTTATGATAGGACTGAGAACCAGGGTCGCCGGAAAATCACGGTTTGAAGGATTAATCCGTGATAAAAAGTGTATGTTGGATTGATTTGGGGATCGGTACAAGTTTATATTGATGTTAGCATTGTATATATACTAGTAATTGGAGCGTAGGCTCGTTAATTGCATTAATTGACTTTGGCCGATTATCGGCGATGATTACGGATTAAATTTTCCGTGATTTCAGGCTGTTATAACGCAAAGTAATTAACGATTACGTATTATGTTGAAATCTAAAGCCGTTACCATGAACTAATTGGCCAATATACGCATCTAAGGGGTGATTGTGGCTTCGCCAGCGCCGGAATTCCGGTCGCCGGTTTTCTTGGCCGGGAAAACGGGTTGGGATGTGGTGTGGGTGAAGATGTTATAAAATATTACACTTGGGCCCCTTCAAGTTTCATATTCTTGTTAAACTTAAATTAAATTAAAATTTACATAAATGACCTTGAATTATTAAATGTTATTCAAAAATAGATTTAATAAACATATATTCATTTCTAACCTTTGAACATTGAAGGATTATAAGATTTATGACTTATAATTAAGATTTATGGATGGTTACGCCTTTAACCTATAGGGCTCGATTAATGATAAGACCCGGGATTTTATAAACAATTCGAATATAATAACAAATGGACAACGTTGAACGTTAAACGTCGGGAATATTTTATTAATAGTAAACAATGAACATAAATACATTGAATGATAGACCGAGTTGGAAAACATTGACGAACGTCAAACAAATCTTGGGAATTTAATAATTCAATTATATATATATAATCCAAAAATTCGAAACGGGTCGGGTTTTTGGGTTTGAAAATAACGAATGTTACATAAAGTGACAAAACAACAAACTTTTCCCCCTTGAGACTGGGGCGTTGCGTGACCACAAGGGTCTAGGGCTGCCGCGCGCTGCCATGGAAAGTCTTCATAGAATCTTATGTTTATTTTACATTCCTAGTTCGTTTTTGGCACAAAATCGCCTATTTTTGGACAGTAACGTGTTTTAAGCCCCAAGAAATCTCACATAGACTAAATACTTGTCCATATACATTACCCCTTCCTCAAGATTGAGTTATGGCTGCATTTTCAGTTGATTTAATCATTAAAACTTGATTCGGTTTCATAAACGAGTAAACTAACTAAATATGGTTCGTTTTTGCATATATTATACAAACAACACATATTATATCTTCCAAAAACTTCCCTAAACCTTAAATAAGCATTCCCAGCGATCACCCACCTCTGCCCATCATAATCTTCTTCGTTTTGGCCATTTTACTTGAAGATACAAGCTTTGATGTTTGACTTTGCTATTGTATTGACCTTTAACTTCATCTTTTGATCGATGTACATACTCTCCGGGTAAGTTATTCACTGTAAATCATTCATATATATTCCTTAGTCAGTAACCTTCAATCAGTTTATGAGATTGAAGGGTGTTGACTGGTCAATTCGATTAAAACCCCTTCAAGGGCATAATAGTCAAGAAGTTTGACTATTCATTTTCTCCTGCTTTGGTTAGAACCGACGTTTGGTCCAGAAGACTTTTATTTTTGTAACGAGAATTTAAGGCTACTGACCAAACCCCGACTTCCGACTAGCTGTTCGAATTCTGGTAAATATTGACTCGCTTAAACGTTTAATTTAACATAACCGGAGTTCTAGACACCCGTTTGGAACGATTCCAGCGGCAACGAGTTCGGTTTTACTCATATTTATTTATCTCAAAGTTTCAGGTTCATTTGATTTACTTGGTTCGACACATTAACAGACGATCCATTTAATTTTTAATCGTTTATTCTTATTTTAGTTCACTCGCTTACATCAAGGTGAGTTTTATCATTCCCCTTTATTTTACTGACTTTCATAAGTTTTGGGAACATATGCATACTAGTACTAATATGTAACTCATATTTTCATACTACATATCTACACAAAACTAGCAAAAGAATGATTGCGTGTATTTTGATCAAATGTTATTTGTTATTTGCTTATGTGCTTATGTGTTTATATTCTATCATTTTTTCGAAGAGTCCATTAGAAGTCTAGCAAGTCAGTATAATCATACGCCGTCATAGTAACCAAAGCCCGATTCGCATGGTAATGGTAAACCGATAATTTCAATCAGTCATTGTAGCCATAGCCCTTGTTCGTGAGGCTTGGTTAATTGGCACACTATTTGTTTATGGTTTGATTGTTTATTACTGCATTTATTTCGTTTTGCTTATTTGTTTATATTATCAAGAAAAACTGGTGATAATCTCACTCAACCTAGTGTCACAAACTCTATATATTTTCTACGCATATGCATGTTATGGTTTGATTTGAAGTTTGACGTGAAGGACATCTAGAAAAGACCTTAGGAAAATCAAAGAAGACTATTTATGAATCTATCGTGTTTGGAATAATTTACTTGTTTGGATTATTTTGTCATGTTTGGATATTGTGAGTACTTTTATATGAAATAATTAACTTAATAATGGCTTTTATATGAAATAATTAACTTTTATATGAAATAATTAACTTAATATTGGATATTGTGTACATTTATCATGATAGTACCTTTAAGCTGTAAACAATTGGCTCACGCCCTGGCATTTTCGCCTTAGGTTGGGGTGTGACAACTGTAACCATAGCCATCGTCGCCTGACCATCATCGCCACCACCACTGTCGCTGCCTAAACACCACCACCGTCGTTGCCACCCTACCATCGCCATCACTACCAATGCCACCACCGCTTGACAACCCCCACCCCACCACCACAATCACCGCCTCTTCCGCCTAACCGTCACCACCATTTTTGTCGTCGGAGCTACCACCACCATCGTCGCCATTGTAGTTTTTTTTTATTTTTGGTAAAAATGTTATTTTGAGATAAGAGCATTGTTATTATTTTTATTTTATTCCTACAATTTTTTTTATACCAAACAACATAAATGGTAATGATCCATTTCATTCTCTTGTTAATTACATTCCTTCTCTCATTTCATTCATCCTTCATTCCATTACCTCCAACAACGCACGTTAAGAAACATCTTCCCCTTTCATAGAAGAAAAACAACTCTTCTCCTTTGCCACCCAACTTTTCTTCCATCCTAGTGTTAAATTGTATATTTTTCTTCATCAAAGATTATCCTCTTGTTTAACTAATGCCCCCTTTCTTGGATGCTCATGTTTAATTTATGCTTCTACACTATCAATGTCAAACTTTGATCGACCCCCCCCCATCACGCCATCTTCAAGATATGCTTAGCGAAATTTGCACCATATAAATCAACACACATGCAAGTGTAAAGTTTACGAGGAAGAAGATATACCTATGTATTTAAGTCTAGATATGATAAGAACAACGGAGCATAACACAAACAACATTTTCATAACTTATCAATTAGCCAAAAATAATATGGCTTAGCATGAACATATAAGGCTATGTGTAATGTGTTATACACCATGTCATTATTCTCCATCATTCGTCATGTCGGTGTCACTTTAACTTTTTCTCTGTCATTCAACCCCACCACTCAACCAATTTTATACCTCAAAATCATTCTCCACCATTCCATTTATTATATTATTTAACCCCCCCCCCTAAAAAAACAAAAAAAAGCCTAATGTGATTAAATAATGACTCACGTGACCCCCCCCCATTTGTATGCCGTCACGCATGACCTGGGACCCCGGGGGAATGGGGTATTTTCCAATGAACTCATGGGTGCCACTTAGGCATCCCCGTGACCTTGTGTGACCCATACCGGGTGGTCTAAGAAAAACCTATCGTATAACTATATGAATCCCGATTCATATCTATACATATTAAAATTGAAGTTTGGTGCCGCACAAGCCATATCTCGGGCCAAGTGGCGGCACCAAATGTTAGGTTTCAGTGGTGATCAGTTAAAATTTTGTTTATTAAAACTGGTAATAAACGTGGTTAATAATAATTAAGTTCATTAATTAATAATTATACGCAGTGGAATGTATATAATTAATCAGCACCGAAACTAAACCTGATAAGATCCGGTTACTGACAATACGAGTACGAGTCAAACAATAAATATAGAATTAAACTAACGATATATTTAAGTTTACCCCGGTTAATAATTAACCGGTTGAGACACCGAAGGCTAACGAACCGAGCTAGGTGACACAACGAGATCTAACGACCAACGGTGGCGGTGTGCGACGACAACCCGGCAGTGGTGGTGGTGTGCGGCGACGGTTGTAGGTGCGGTCGGTGGTGGCGGACAGCGACTGGTCAACGGCGGCAGGTGGCGGTGGCACCGGCAGACAATGGCGGACAGATGGCGGCGGCTGGTAAGACGCCGACGGTGAAGCAGCGGTTGTGGAGAAGGTGGCCGGCAACTATGGTGGAGGAAGAAAGAGATGGACTTGTTAGGATTGGCTTCATGTTATAAAATATCATATATTTATATAACCCTTCAATTAGGTTTAACTAATATAATTAGTTATAAACCTAATAGGCCAATAAGTACATGTCTTGCTCCAAAGCCCGTTCCATGTAATTTTATCTGTTGGGTTTCAGTGGTGATCAGTTAAAATTTTGTTTATTAAAACCGGTTCAATAAACGTGGTTAATATAATAATTAATCTCATTAATTAATAATTGTACGCAGCAGAAAATATACAATTAATCAGCATAAAAAATAAACCCGACAGGATCCGGTTACAGACAATACGAGTACGAGTCAAACACTAAATATATAATTATAAACTAACAATATATTTAAGTTTACCTCGGTTAATAAATAACCGGTTGATACACCGAAGGCTAACGAACCGAGTTAGGTGACACAACGAGATCAACGACCAATGGTGGCGGTGCATAATGGCAACCCGGCAGCAGTGGTGGTGTAGGGTAGTTGCTTGAGGCACGACCGGCTGTGGCGGACAGCGACGGAGCGGCGGCGGCGGGGCGACGGGCGTTGGTGGCTAGCGGCACCAACAAGTGGCGGGGAACCGGCGGTGGTGGCTGGACAGTTGCCGGTGGTTGAGCAGCGGCGGTTGTGCTGGTCGGCCGGCGGTTGGATGGAGGAAGGAAGTGTGGGCTTGTCAATATCATATATTTATATAACCTTTAATTAGGTTTAACTAATCTAATTAGTTATAAACCCAATGGGCCAATAAGTCCACCTCATGCTCCAAAGCCCATTCCATGTAATTTTATCTCGTTAAAGTATCTAACCCGGTTAACTAACTTAAACGGTTTAATGGTTCGTTACCTCACGGTGTAACTCTCACGGGTCATAACCCGGTTGGCCGTATTGACTTACCCGAACCGGCCGATAATTCCAACAGTCTCCCACTTGGACGGTTTCCGGTTAAGTTACTCAATACTGATAGCCAGCGGTGCTCTAGCTACACATAGCTGCCCCCAACAAGTTATAACATTTTAAATTCATTAACCAAAAACATCTTTGAATACACTATTGCAAGATAACGAATTTATGGTAATCGTTGTCATCTATCCTTTCTGTATAAGACATCAATTGAACAATGAGACATGGATCAGGTTCAATATCATATGGCGTTCAATTATTATAGTTATCGATCAAGAATCAAAGTGGTCCAATCAAACACACAGTTAGTTTGGGTGAGGCCTCACACTTTACCTGTTTGAATCAACGAGGGCGCCAAGATGTCTAACTGTTACATAACAAGTAAGAGTACAGAATCCCATCTTGATTACATACAACTCCCACAGAACTTCAGATCATTCCCAACCAATGCCTTTATAGCTGGCAGTTACGCGACAGCGGTTGACACAGATCAAAGAATAACCTTTAGTAAACGAAAGTTCTAATATGTATCTCAGGTCTGAGGATACTAAATGAGTTTACTAGTATCAAAACATCTTATGACTAAGATCCATGAAGATGATTTGATGCGAGTTACATCCAACGTCATTCATAATGAGGTCTGTGAGTTTGGAAGTCAACCCCTTGAGTCCAAAGTCATAATAGTCTTAATTCAGAGTCGTTCCCACGAGTCTGACCGACTATGGATAATTTATAATACAATATTCACGGATTAAATGTATTAAAACCGAACACCGTTATATTGTTCAATATTTGCATTTAACCATTAAATCAAAAGAGAACTTAAAAGTATAATTGTTTGAAATGTTCACACATCCAAATACTAAATCAAAAGAAACTACTAGCTAATCTAAGACCGATAGCATTTCTATGATGATCATGCTTGTCCTGAGTCATCGATTTAGTGAACGGGTCAGCTAGGTTTTGATCTGTGTCTAGCTTATTATGGTGTCTCCTCGTTCCAATATTTCTCTATATAGTGGAACTTACTTAGAATGTGCTTGACCCTGTGATGAGATCTATGCTCTTTGGCTTGAGCAATGGCTTCTGTGTTATCACAGATTACGTCGATTGGTTTCTGGAAAGTTGGAACCAGATGGAGGTGGACTATAAACTTCTTCATCCAAGCAGATTGTGAGCGAGAATCATCTCGGTCAGTCTGTAAGCTAGCATCAGTGTAACACCTTACAGTGATCTCTTCTTCCACTCCTCCAAACACTAAGAACATGTCTTTCATCCTTTTCAAGTACCTCATAATGTTCATCACAGCAGTCCAGTGGGCAATGCCAGGGTTCTGCTGAAAATGACTAGTCATGCTCAACGCATACGAGACGTCAGGTCTAGTACACAACATAGCATACATGATAGAACCAATCGCTGAAGCATATGGAATTGCTTGCATGTGCTTAGTTCAATGTCCGTTGCCAGAGATTGCGATTTGTTCAACACGGTTCCTTTAGCCATGGGGAGAGCTCCTTTCTTGGAGTTATCCATAGAGAAGCGTGCCATTACTTTGTCTATGTATGTACTTTGACTCAGCCCTAGAAGCCGCTTAGACCTATCTCGATATATCTTAATTCCTAGAGTATAAGCAACTTCACAAAGATCTTTCATTGCGAAATAAGATCCCAACCAGTTCTTAACTTGCTTAAGCATAGGGATGTTGTTTCCAATGATCAGTATATCATCCACATACAAGATGAGGAATGATATAGTGCTCCCACTAGCCTTTCTGTAAACACAAGGATCATCTTAATTTTTTATAAAACCAAACTCTTTGATTTTCTCATCAAAATGAAGATTCCAGCTGCGAGATGCTTGTTTAAGTCCATAAATGGACTTATTCAGTTTGCACACCACGTTCGGATATTTGGGATCGTCAAAACCTTCAGGCTGAACCATATAGACATCTTCAGAAAGATGTCCATTAAGAAAAGCAGTTTTGACATCCATTTGCCATATCTCGTAGTCATAGTACGCGGCTATGGCAAGCAATATCCTTATCGACTTAGTCATAGCAACAGGCGAGAAGGTTTCATCATAGTCAATACCCTGAGTTTGAGTAAAACCTTTCACGACTAGCCGTGCTTTATAAGTCTGCACATTTCCATGCATGTCGGTTTTCTTCTTGAAAATCCACTTGCTCCCTACTGCCCGACACTCGGGGAATAGCTCAACCAAGTTCCAAACTTGATTGTCACGCATAGATTGAATCTCGGCGTTCATGGCATCTTGCCATTTCTCATATTCCGGATCTAAGATAGCAGATTTGTAATTAGTAGGTTCGTCACTTGATTCCATAGGTATTTAGAGTTTGGTACGCGATTCCTATTACTTCTGCGAATGCTTGTGTTCATGTCCGATGTATTAGCAACAACAACTTGTTGATCAGATGTTCCAACTTCCTCAGAAGTAGTTTTTAGTTCTTGAATTTCTTCATCAACAATATTATCTCTAGTTCCTCGATCGAGAATTTCCTTCTCGAGAAAGTGGCCCTTCCTTTTGATAGAAATCACATTTGTATCAGGATGGAAGAAATAATATCCGCTCTGGTTATAGTATTCGACGAAAATAACTTTTACGCCGCGAGGATCGAGCTAATCATCAGAATCACTAATGACATAAGCATCACATCCCCATACTCTAAGGAAAGACAAATTGGGTTTTCGCCCATGCCATATCTCATATGGGGTTTTACTTACCTTTTTAGTTGGAACCAGATTGACAATGTGTGTCACACCACGTTGAGCGGTCTGCGGAAGCGTAAAACAGAAATGCAACAGATACAACTGGTATCAAATACATTGTTCATAAAGAAACATTACTAATTAATTTACAATATATTATATCGTTCTAACATATTTTACAAACTAAGTGATTCAATAAAACTAGTCCATTAACTACTTCACTGCATACTCGAATGCTCATAGCATCGATCACAATCCCAACACGTAACACATAAGCAATCTATTCCACCTTTCTGATTACCTGAAAAGCATGTTTAAAAAAACGGTCAACTACGAATAGTTGGTGAGTTTCATAAGTTTAACGAAATCAGTTTTGCATACCACACATTCATAGTTTGTATGTACGTGCGTATGTAAAAACATGTATTTACGTTTGTATAAATATGTACAGCCGTATCCTTGTGTGTGCATATGCACACATGTAAGTTTATAATATGAATTCGAAATTTCGGTAAAATCGTGATTGTTTGTTCGTACTACGTGTTTCCAATTTCCGTGTTTAACCAACCACTGTGGACCCCCTTCCTCCCACAACGGTTCCACATAAACTCAACCACTGTGGCCCCCTTTCCGCCCACAACGGTTCCGCGTTAACATCAACCACTGTGGTCCCCCTTCCGCCCACAATGATTCCACGTAAACGCAAACATTATATAGTATACACGCAAATAATTAGTATATTCTACACATAGTATTTCCTACGCCTAATCACATAGCATGTATATAGACACATATACACATATAGTATTTATCACGTATCACCAAACACTGTGGCTCCCCATCCGCGCACAATATGCATAATCACATTATTTTCTTAACATTCATGTCATAATCAAGTTAGTTCGTTTAATAAGTTGCAGCAGAACTTGGCTCATAGGCCATACTCAACTTTAGTTTATAAGTTGCAGCAGAACTTGGCTCATAGGCCATACTCAACTTTAGTTTGGTACTATTGTGGCCCCCCTTGCGCCCACAATAGCCCCATGGTCATCACAGACCACGTTATTCCCCATGGCTGTTACAGACCATGTTATGTTTAACAGTATACAGCGTATTTGTATAAATGTGTTGTCACGCGTCATTTCGCTGTGTTTTGGTATTCGTGCCATATCCATTTAATTTGTTTTTCAACACTACTATTCACCATTCATTTGAACGTATTCAATCGTTATGTTTGTAAGGACTTTTTGTATGTAAACGCTTAGGTAATTTATTTCCTGAACCATTTCCAGATAGATAACATATGTAACTATGCTTTTCACACCAAAAATTTCGTAAACAGTTTGAGAAGAGGGGTCATGAAACTCACGGTTTTGTAGGCACTCAGTGCGAGGTTAGCTCGGGGTTCGTTTCCCTTGCTATCACTTAGTCCCTATAGTCCATATTATAATAATATTAATATTTTAATATTACTATAATCTCAGTACTAAACTAGGATGTATAACTAATCTGGGTATAGCTGGAATGCCCAGAAAGTGGCAATAGGCTTAGGTTGTGATATTGTTCAATGTCTAATACTTAAAACCGAACTTGGCTCGGTTTCTCATTTTCCCAGCTGGGCCAAGTTGTTCGTTTACGTGTTCAGAAAACAGTTATGGGGAAATAACCTTGGGTAAATGTATTGGTTAATAAAATGATTAAGTTATAAAAAAATGTCACATATTGGGGTCCTAGATTAGCTACAGGGCCCGTTTCCATTTATTCAGTTTGATTTAAGAAGAAACGCGCACAATTTATCCAGATTGTCCAGGTTTCTCATAGAAAGGTTCGTTTCTACTTAATTAATCCAAAAATATGATTTTTGATCACTTTTGGTGTTTTGATATTCCCGCAGGTTCGTTAATTGCGAACTTGCCGGTTTTTATTAAAATTGAATTTGTTTAATCTTCAAATTAGCATAATTAATTAACCATTAATCTTTAAATTATGAAAATTTAGCCGCTTATCAAATAAAATATACAGATTTTTATAAAAATATTTCTGGAATTATTTACTAATTTAATAATTTATAAAAATTCATTTTATCAACTATATTTTGCCTGAAAATCGTCCATCTATCCCCAACGATTTCCAAAAATTCCTGAATACTCAAATTATGTCCCAAAACAACTTTTATCAATTCCAGAATGCGATAAGCTTGTTCAATATTCTTTTCAGCCCAAATTCGGCTATAAAAATTCATACGAACGCATATACGCAAAACACCCTTAAACTTTTCCAAATGATCCCAAATTTTATATGTGATCAAAATATACCAAACCTGAGTTCCCCACAAAATTTCATAAGTTTTCAAGCATTTTAACTATTTTTCCCAAGTAAACATCCCAATTCGGAAATAAATTCGCCAAATATTCTCGAATGGTCGAAAAATTACCAAATTTGAACAGGGACTCAATGATATGGTCCCTGTTGTCCCTGTTAATTTCAAGTCTTAAAAATATGCACATCACAACCCTAACTTAAACAGCTCGTAATCGAATGTTTCGGCATTACCTTTGCGGTTTTCGCCCGTTTTCGCTCTCTTAATCCAATTTCCGGGTTCTCATGCTTCTATATAAGCTAAGTACAGGTCCTATATCACAAACCAAGCATGTATCATCAGCATAACAGCCTTGGAAGCTAGGGTTTCGGTTAGGGCTTTAAACCGAACTTTTGAACCGTAAAAACGTCGTTTAAACCCTCTAATCCGTGTTTATGAACAAAAAAAAATATGAGTCTGATTTCTAAGCATGTGTATGATCAAAACATGTTTTTGGACCATTTTTAAGGTTTTTGCATGGTTAGGAATGATTTTTGGTAATCAAACTATGTTTATATGATATTAATCTTGATCAAACATGTGTAAAATTGATTAACATATGCTTATTACCTTACGTTTGATGTTTTTGTTCAAGAACAGCAGGAAACTTGCTTAGCTTCTGGAGATATATGGCTTGAAAATATCTAGAGTTAAGTTATTTTAATAGAAGTCTTAAAGGGGCTTTGGTCAACTTTGGCGGGCTGGGCTTGGTGGGCCCTATTTTGGGCCCATTTGGCCCACTTTTCTTGATTTATGTTCCCGAACGTGAAATGCCGAGTCCAAATTTATTTCGTGTTCGGTTTTTGGCGTGAAAAATATAACTGGTACGATAAACAGTGCGAAAATGAGTGTTTTTCGGCTATTTTTGTGTAAATTTACAAAAACATAGTAATTGTTTGGAAAATCTAAAATATTTTCACGGATCGATTAAAACATTTCTAACAAGTGTTTGGTAAGTCTTTTTGGGCTTAACGGATGATACAATGCTTGTTTTGTGAATTTCTTTCGCGTTTAAATCCATTGCGGGTAGTTATACGAGCACGTTTTCATTTAAACTAGTTTACTATCATACTAAGGCCATAATATCACTATACTAGCTTATATTAAATGTAAATCACTTATAGATGGCCCCTGGGATATCTGGATCATAACCAGACCCGTTCAGCTATTCAATTGTTCGTTACGCAATAAGCGCTTAAACGCTTATTCGAGTTTGTAAGTACTAAGGTGTATCCGGTTTTGTCACGATTGTCACAATGTGGGCGGCGGTCAAAAACGTAAAGCTCCAAAAGGAGTGATGCAAGTTAGTTCAACACGTCATTGATCGGACCATGTTTAGCAGTGTTCGTTTTCTCCTCTCGGTCACGCCATTATGTTGGGGTGTGCCGGGTGGAGTGAGCTGTGAAACAATTCCATGCTCTTTCAGATGATGTATAAATTCTGAGCTGAGATAGTCTCCGCCTCAATCTGATCGAAGCATTTTAATAGTTTTCCTGAGTTGGTTTTCCACTTAGTTTTGAAACTCTTTGAACTTTTCAAAAGTTTCATGCTTGTGTTTCATAAGATACACATAAGCATATCGACTGTAATCGTCAATTAAAGAAACAAAGTATCTTTCATGATTCCTAGACATGGTTCTGAAAGGACCGCATACATCAGTATGTATGATTCCCGGTAGATCCTTTGCTCGTCCATTCTTATGAGTAAAGGAGCCTTTGGCGAGTTTGCCAGCTAAACAAGATTCGCAGTCATCAAAAGAGTCCGGTCCTGTGGATTCAAGAATCCATTCAGATTGGAGTCTCTTGACTCGTGCCTTGCTTATGTGGCCAATTCGGCAATGCCATAGAAATGTATCATTGATGCCAGATCTGATATGTTTAGAAAGATTATCTACATTATTGTTTATTTGAACATCAACTTCATAAATACCATTTCGAGGTTTCGCCTCAAAATAAAAGATATCATTCAAGTAGGCAGAAATAGCAATACTATTAAAAACGTACTTAATCCTTATTCAAATAGTAAAGAAACTGTAATAATGTTTCTGGTCAAACCAGGTGCAAACAAACAGTTATCCAAAGTAACTACAAGGCCAGACAAACAAGCAAAATGATGTGTGCTAGTTGCAAGAACTGGGACTCTCTTCCCATCACCAACGATGAGTTCCATGCTGCCTTGTTTCAGCTTCTTCCAGTTTTCACTCCTGGAAGACATTAACGATGTGGTAACCACATCCGGTATCAAATACCCATGTGTTGCTAGAGACAGTGAAAAGTTCAATAACGTAAATAGAAATACCTTTAGAGGAGCTTTCACCATTGGTCCTCTACCTTTTCAGCTCAGCAAGGTAGTCAGGACAGTTTCCTTTCCAGTGTCCCATTTTGTTGCACTTGTAGAACTGGCGCTCTTCAGGAAGCGGCGGTGGTACCTTTGCAACACCTTTGTTAGTGTTGGTGGCAGACCTGGCAGCAACACTAACCTTCTTCTTGCCTTTACCGTTATGACCCCGGTTCTTGGGTGTAAGACCCCGAATCCCGGAAATCCTACAGTTGGTAATCACATCCACAATTTCATGAAAATTTAAAACCAAACAATTCCTTGTATTTAAAACCAGTTCAGAGTGAATAACAGTGGAAAAAGTTTAAGTATTAAAAGTCCCAAACACGGGTACAGGTGTCCAAAATCAAATGTAAATAAAATATTCGTTTTATTTGAAATCCTTGACTAGAAATGCCTTCAACCTTCCGAGTAGTATCCAGCACGTCCAACCGGTAGCATCCACTTCTTAACCTGAAAGTCAATCTAACATACACACAAAGTCAGCTTGAGCTGAGTGAGTTCAAGTTTTCATAAACAATAATTCATACTTGTTTTCAAAGTTATAGTTATAACAATAGAGAGGATAAAATAAAATAAATAATATAATTCACCAAGTAATACATTCATCGTCGAACACACGTACACGGGCCTCTCCACCACGAGTCAAGACTCGAGTAATATATTTGACCCGGACGCGGTAAGACTTAATCATGTGACACGAGGCTCTCCACCACGAGTCAAACCCAAGTAATATATTTGACTCGGTCACAGCTTACACATCCAAGCACGAGATACGGGCCTCTCCACCACGGGTACAACCCGAGTAATATATTTGACCCAATCTCGGCTCACACATCCAAGCACGTGATACGAGCCTCTCCACCACGGGTACAACCCGAGTAATATATTTGACCCGATCGCGGCTCAACATCCAACGGGCCTCTTCACCACGGGATTTTAAAACCTGAGTAATATATTTGACCCGCCAAAATGATGATCACGTCACACGGGCCTCTCCACCACGGGTACAACCCGAGTAATATATTTGACCCAACCGTGAGTCACCATGCACACACACATCAATAAGCCTACTCACATCGTTCTTAGTCACGAGGAACTAAATATCATCACACAACCGTAGGCTATAAGGTAACACATACCCATACATACATACATACCTCCATACATACATATATATATATATATATATATATATATCATCCCATACGGGAACTAAGTAAATAGGCCTACTCATATTTAATTACTACCAAGTCTACTAACATCCTCGAGTCTAGACCATTAATAATGTATGTAATCTTAAAGGATACAAGACCATAAACGAGTCTAAAATATCCTAAAACATATAAAATAACTCAAATATAACTTTCAAAATGCACAATCACGAGTGAGACCATGTAGTACCATTCAAATAGTTGTAACGGGTAAAATCGTATAAAATTGGATTTCGGTGTGTATGCTAGCCCAAAACGTAAAATGAGTAAAAAGGGCATCATGAACTCACCTGAGGTCAACCAAAAACCAGCAACGAGCTAAGGACTCCCTAAGTACTCACAAGCAAGCAAGGGCCTGTAAATTGCACGCAACGCGTCACTAAACTGGACCGTAAGAACACTCTTGCCTAATGGGCCGTTCAAGCCCAACAATTTGGCCCAACGCCCAACAACTTGGCCCAAGGCCCAACACTTTGGCCCAAGGCCCAACAACTTGGCCCAAGGTCCAACACTTGGCCCAAGGCCCAACCACTTGGCCCAAGGCCCAATACTTTGGCCCAAGGCCCAACAACTTAGGCTGAGGCCCAACCCAAACCCAATTACTTTACCTCAGCCCCTAAAACCTTTCAACTAACCAAATCCACCCTACGATTATGGCCGGGGCTAACCATGATGCACAACTCACCCGCCGGTAAACAAATCAAGTCGAATACGCGCGTAATAACTCTTAAAACAAATTGTCAAATGAATCAGCCCCAAATGGACCAAATTCCCATCTTAACCTTTTCTAACATCAAAATTATGTCACCCGAGTTGATAGGGGTTGACGGTTCCTTTTTACAACTTTCGATTTAACATTTAAACGAAAATTCGCGCACCGCCGACTCGATTGACCAATCACCAACCAAAACAGCCCCGAGTATCAAAATTTTAATTTTCCCACAGCCCTTAGACCACCCTAGGGCTGTACAAACTGATTCGGTCGGTCATCCGATCGATTAACGCACCAAACTCAACAATTGCCAATCTTACACCCGATAAACCCCAGTTTTCAAAATAAAATCGATTGACCGACCTAAACACCACCATTGGCCATGAAATTATAATATGATGTACATGCCATACCTAGTGGGATTTTGATGTGAAAACCTCACTCAAAACAGCCCCGGAAAAGCTTAATTGGATAGCCACCCAGTTAGCCTACAACAAGACGTTTTTCGATCAATACGCGCAATATAAAGGTGGTTTAAGGTGTAAAAGACTAGCATGGGTGTAGGACCAACCTTTAATTGAAGTTTCACGCTTGGAAATGGCTGTAAAAAAAATAAAAATGAAGCTGTAGCTGCTGCTCCTTGTTCCGATCGGAAATCCTAGAGGGGGCTAGGGTTTTGATTTTGATTATAATATAAAATGTTACATTCTGTCCCTTCCACTTTATTAAGAGTTGAACTTGCATGAAAAGTTAAGCAAGATACGTTTACGGGGTGGAAAGGAGCTCTCGGAAGAATGCCGGGTCAAGCCCGAAGGTGTACGCAATCACTACAAGGCTAAATCTTTTATCGGAATTTACGGACGTTACAAGTCTACCCCCCTAAGAATGGGATTCGTCCCCGAATCCCGCAACAGAGGAACAAGCGCGGGTTGCGACAATTCAAAACATCACATCATACACCGAACGGGTATAAATAGTACCCCTACTAATGACTTCGTACTACCTCCTAGTCAAACGATCACACACGAAAGCATCCGAGAGGGAGATAAATAGACAGCGCAATGTAACAAATAAAATGATCACAAGGGTTACCTGAAATGGTGTCCATGACCTCCTTTGACTCCTTTGTCGAGATACTAAAGGCACTCGCCTTAACCTTCGGTCTTTTTTCCATTTTCCCCTTCGAGGAAGTCCCCTGCTCGGACTCCTCCGCCCTATTGGTATGGCAATTTGAAGCTAAATGTCCAGACCCCCTACATCGGAAACAAATCAAAGTCGGGCACTCATGGCTGGCGTGTCCAGTCTCCCCACAACGAAACAGGGCATAGCCCCAGGCCTGAATTCCCCCCGATGCGGCTTCCCGCACTTCCTGCATCCATCGCTATACCCCTTACTCTTACGATCCGACGTCTCCGTCCTCGCTTTCTTCCCAGCCGACACAGAATCATTGCCCCCATAATGTTTGCCGTTGGAGTTAGAGCTCGGTTTCCAATCCTTTCCAGATTCAGTTGGGCTCATCATCTCTCTCTGTTCATACAATGTACCTGCTAGGGTAACCACCGAGTGGAAAGAGCTCATGCCGGTGGTCACCACACCCCTACGAACATCTACCGGTAGACCCTTCACGTACTTTTTGATTCTTTTATCTTCAGGTGTAACTAGATTGGGACATAGGCGAGCCATTTGGTTGAATTTTGTAGTATACTCTCTATGTGACATATCACCCGCTTCTAAAACTAAGAACTCTTGCTCCATCTTATCTAATTCATGCGGAGGGCAAAAATGATCGATAACCAACTGTTTCAACTCTTCCCAAACCATCCTCCTAATAGAACGATTACCCATAGCCTGAGCTAGATTATCCCACCAACACAACGCCTCGGAACGAAACAAGGCAGTAGCATAAGTTACCATATCCTCCTCTTTGCACTTACTAACCCTCAATACGGCTTCCATCTCCCTAACCCACTGATGAGCTGCCAACGCATCTTTAGTACTATCGAAAGCGGGAGGGTCGCACTTCTTGAAATCCCCATACGAACAACCTCTAGAAGACACACTAAACGCACGAACTTCTTCCTCCTTCTACCTTGACACCACCACCTCGTCTTCAACCTGAGTCTCTTATCCCTTTCCCTGCTTACCCGCACTCTCACCAACCATTGACTCTTTTGCAACCCTAACCGACTCAACAACAATCTCGGGAATAACGCTCTGAAGAACCTGATAAACCTCATCTGCGATGGCAGCGCGTATAGCAGGACCTAAGACGGGGTTATCCCCTTCCTCTTGAACCGGAGTTTCTTCCTACTGGGATGTAGGAATCCTCACTCTCCGCCTCGGCACGCGGCTTACGACCACGGCTGCGAACATTCGGACGACCTCTCTTAGCAGTATGAGTATTAACCATGACATAAGTGGTTAGGCAGACAGACAACGATTGCCAATTGTGCTCTATTCACAATTGCCAATCGTTGTCTGTCTGCCTAACCACTTACTAATGTTGTGTGCTACAACTGCCATTGGTAACTGGAAGCCAGATTCTCAAGTTCCTATTTACTAATGTTATTGGGTCATTAATAATAGGATTAAAACATCGAAAATACTAATAAAATTTACTTTTTCTTATTTAAACATATGTCTACTGATAATAACTCCTCATTCACCCTCAAGGCTATCCTTGAGAAAGAAAATTTGAATGGCACCAACTTTCTTGAGTGGCACCGCAACATGGGACTTGTTCTCAAGATGGCAAAGAAGCACTGTGTTCTCTATGGACCTGTTCCAACCGAGCCTGAAAACAATACTGCTGATGCCAAGAGGGTTCTTAACAAGCATATGGATGACTCGGCTGAAGTCGCCTATATCATGCTAGCCACCATGTCTTACGAGCTTTCTAAAGGCTTGGAAGATTTTGGTTCCTATGAGATGCTTGAGCAACTCAAGGGCATGTTCCAGAAACAAGCCCTTCAAGAACGCTATGACACCATGAAGCAGCTTATCAGTTGCAGAATGGAACAGGGATCACCTATCAGTGTGCATGTCGTCAAGATGAAAGGGTGCGTCGAACAACTAAGGAAACTTGATTATCCCCTGTCAGATGAAATGGCAGCGGATTTCATCCTGAACTCTCTTCCCGGCTCTTACGACCAGTTCGTAATGAATTTCAATATGAATGGCTGGGTGAAGACAGTGCCGGAGCTTCATGGAATGCTCAAGACGGCTGAGATGAATATTCTCGCTAAAAACAATCAAGTCCTTATGGTTCGATCTGCTGGTGTCGTCAAGCCTAAACCCAAGAATCGGGGTCATAAGGGTAAAGGCAAGAAGAAGGTTACTGTTGCTGCTAGGTCTGCCACCAACACTAAAAAAGGTGTTGCAAAGGTACCACCGCCGCTTCCTGAAGAGCGCCAGTGCTACAAGTGCAACAAAATGGGACACTGGAAAGGAAACTGTCATGACTACCTTGCTGAGCTGAAAAGGCAGAGGACCAATGGTGAAAGCTCTTCTAAAGGTATTTCTATTTACTTTATTGAACTTTTCACTGTCTCCAGCAACACATGGGTATTTGATACCGGATGTGGTTACCACATCGTTAATGTCTTGCAGGAGCCTGAAAACTGGAAAAAGCTGAAACAAGGTAGCATGAAACTCATCGTTGGTTGATGGGAAGAGAGTCCTAGTTCTTGCAACTGGCATATATCGTTTTGCTTGTCCGTCTGGCCTTGTAGTTACTTTGGATAACTGTTTGTTTGCACCTGGTTTGACCAGAAACATTATTTCAGTTTCTTTACTATTTGAACAAGGATTTAAGTATGTTTTTAATAGTATTGCTATTTCTGCCTACTTGAATGATATCTTTTATTTTGAGGCTAAACCTCGAAATGGTATTTATGAGATTGATGTTCAAATAAACAATAATGTATATAAACTTTCTAAACGTATCAGATCTAGCATCAATGATACATTTCTATGGCATTGCCGACTTGGCCACATAAGCAAGGCACGAGTCAAGAGACTCCGATCCGAAGGGATTCTTGACTCCATAGTACCGGACCCATTTGATGACTGCGAATCTTGTTTAGCTGGCAAACTCGCCAAAGGCTCCTTCACTCATAAGAATGGACGAGCAAAGGATCTACCGGGAATCATACATACTGATGTATGCGGTCCTTTCAGAACCATGTATAGGAATCATGAAAGATACTTCGTTTCTTTTATTGACGATTACAGTCGATATGCCTATGTGTATCTTATGAAACACAAGCATGAAACCTTTGAAAAGTTCAAAGAGTTTCAAAACGAAGTGGAAAACCAACTCGGGAAAACTATTAAAATACTTCGATCAGATCAAGGCAGAGAGTACCTCAGCTCAGAATTCATACATCATCTGAAAGAGCGTGGAATTGTTTCACAGCTCACTCCACCCAGCACACCCCAACACAATGGCGTGAGAGAGAGGAGAAATCGAACCTTACTAAACATGGTCCCATCGATGATGTGTAGAACTAACTTGCCTCACTCCTTTTGGAGCTTTGCCTTTTTGACCGCCGCCCGCATTGTCAATCTGGCTCTATCTAAAAAGGTAAGCAAAACCCCATATGAGATATGGCATGGGCGAAAACCCAATTTGTCTTTCCTTAGAGTATGGGGATGTGATGCTTATGTCATTAGTGATTCTGACGATAAGCTCGATCCTCGCGGCGTAAAAGTTGTTTTCGTCGAATACTATAACCAGAGCGGATATTATTTCTTCCATCCTGATAAAAATGTGATTTCTATCAAAAGGAAGGGCCACTTTCTCGAGAAGGAAATTTTCAATCGAGGAACTGGAGATAATATTGTCGATCTTGAAGATATTCAAGAACTACAAACTATCGCTGAGGAAGTTGGAACGTCTGATCAACAAGGTGTTGTTGCTGATACATCGGACATAAACACAAGCGTTCGCAGAAGTAATAGGACTCGCATACCAAATTCTAAATACCTATGGCATCTAGATGGTCCCGAGGTCCTCTAGTAGCCGAGTCAAGCGACGAACCTGCTAATTATAAATCTGCTATCTGAGATCTAGAATCTGAGAAATGGCAAGATGCCATGAATGCCGAGATGTAATCTATGCGTGACAATCAAGTCTGGAACTTGGTTGAGCTACTCCCCGAGTGTCGGGCAGTAGGGAGCAAGTGGATTTTCAAGAAAAAAACCGACATGCATGGAAATGTGCAGACTAATAAAGCACGGCTAGTCGCGAAAGGTTTTACTCAAACTTAGGGTATTGACTATGATGAAACCTTCTCGCCCGTTGCTATGACTAAGTCGATAAGGATATTACTTGCCATAGCCGCGTACTATGACTACGAGATATGGCAAATGAATGTCAAAACTGCTTTTCTTAATGGACATCTTTCTGAAGATGTCTATATGGTTCAGCCTGAAGGTTTTATCGATCCTAAATATCCTAACAGGGTGTGCAAACAGGCATCTCGTAGCTGGAATCTTCATTTTGATGAGAAAATCAAAGAGTTTGGTTTTATCAAAAATGAAGACGAGCCTTGTGTTTACAAAGGCTAGTGGGAGCACCATATCATTCCTCATCTTATATGTGGATGATATACTGATCATTAGAAACAACATCCCTATGCTTAAGGGAGTTAAGAACTGGTTGGGCTCTTGTTTCGCAATGAAAGATCTTGGTGAAGCTGCTTATATTCTAGGAATTAAGATCTACCGAGATAGGTCTAAGCGGCTTCTAGGGCTGAGTCAAAGTACATACATAGACAAAGTAATGGCGTGGCACGCTTCTCAAGGGATAACTCCAAGAAAGGAGCTCTCCCCATGGCTAAAGGAACTGTGTTGAACAAATCGCAATCTCCGGAAACGGGCATTGAAACTAAGCACATGCAAGCAATTCCATATGCTTCAGCGATTGGTTCTTTCATGTATGCAATGTTATGTACTAGACCTGACGTCTCGTATGCGCTGAGCATAACTAGTCGTTTTCAGCAAAACCCGGGCATTGCCCACTGGACTGCTGTAAAGAACATTCTAAGATACCTGAAAAGGACAAAGGACATGTTCTTAGTGTTTGAAGGAGTGGAAGAATAAATCACTGTAAGGTGTTACACTGATGCTAGCTTCCAGAATGACAGAGATGTTTCTCGCTCACAATCTGCTTGGATGAAGAAATTCATAGCCCGCCTCGATCTGGTTCCAAGTTTTCTGAAACCGATCGACATAATATGTGATAACACAGGAGCCATTGCTCAAGCCAAAGAGCTCAGATCTCATCACAGGGCCAAGCACATTCTAAGTAAGTTCCACTATATACAGGATATACTGGAACGAGGAGACATCATAATAAGCAAAGTAGACACAGGTCAAAACCTAGCTGACCCGTTCACTAAACCGATGACTCATGACAAGCAAGATCATCACAGAGATGCTATCGGTTTTAGATTAGCTAGTAGTTTGTTTTGATTTAGTATTTGGATGTGTGAACATTTCAAACAATTATACTTTTAAGTTCTCTTTTGATTTAATGGTAAAATGCAAATATTGAACAATATAACGGTGTTCGGTTTTAATACATTTAATCCATGAATAATGTATTCTAAATTATCCTTAGTCGGTCAGACTCGTGGGAACGACTCTGAATTAAGACTATTCTGACTTTGGACTCAAGGGGTTGACTTCCAAACTCACAGACCTCATTATGAATGACGTTGGATGTAACTCGCATCAAATCATCTTCATGGATCTTAGTCATAAGATGTTTTGATACAAGTATACTCATTTAGTATCCTCAGACTTGAGATACATATTAGAACTTTCGTTTACTAAATTTTATTCTTTGATCAGTGTCAACCGTTGTCGCGTAACTGCCAGTTTTAAAGGCATTGGTTGGGAATGATCTGAAGTTCTGTGGGAGTTGTATGTAATCAAGATGGGATTTTGTACTCTTACATGATATGTAACATAGACATATTGGCGCCCTCGTTGATTCAAACTGGTAAAGTGTGAGGCCTCACCCAAACTAACTGTGTGTTTGATTGGACGACTTTGATTCTTGATCGAGAACTATAATAATTGAACGCCATATGAGATTGAACCTGATGCATGTCTCATTGTTCAATTGATGTCTTATACATAAAGGATAGATGACAACGATTACCATAAATTCGTTATCTTGCAATAGTGTATTCCAAGATTATTTTGGTTAATGAATTTAAAATGTTATAACCTGTTGGGGGCAGCTATGTGTAGCTAGAGCACCGCTAGCTGTCAGTATTGAGTAACTTAACCGGAAACCGTTCAAGTGAGAGACTGTTGGAATTATTGACTGGTTCGGGTAAGTCAATACGGCCAACCGGGTTATGACCCATGAGAGTTACACCGTGAGGTAACGAACCATTAACCCGCTTAAGTTAGTTAACAAGGTTAGATACTTTATCGAGATAAAAATACATGGAACGGGCTTTGGAGCAAGACATGGACTTATTGGCCCATTAGATTTATAACTAATTAGATTGGTTAAACCTAATTGAGGGGTTATATAAATATATGATATTTTATAACCTGAAGCCAATCCTGACAAGTCCATCTCCTTCTTCCTCCACCATAGTTGTCGGCCACCTGCCGCCGCTGACCAGTCGCTGTCCGCCACCGCCGACCGTGCCTCCAGCCATCGCCGCACACCACCACCGCTCTCGGGTTGCCGTCGCACACTGCCACCGTTGGTCGTTTGATCTCGTTGTGTCACCTAGCTTGGTTCTTTTGTCTTCAGTGTCTCAACCGGTTAATTATTAATCGAGGTAAACTTAAATATATCGTTAGTTTAATTATATATTTATTGTTTGACTCGTACTCGTATTGTCTGTAACCAGATCCTGTCGGGTTTAGTTTCGGTGCTGAATAATTATATACATTCCGCTGCGTATAATTATTAATTAATGAAATTAATTATTATTAACTACGTTTATTGAACCGGTTTTAATAAACAAAATTTTAACTAATCACCACTGAAACCCAACACAAACATGGTCAACACAAAAATTATTTATTTATTTTTTTTTTTGGTTTTTTAGTTATAAATGTAATGGAAATGGAAACCGACTGACCTCCAAATTATCTTTTTGTTTGTTTCGGTCCTAGTACTGTAATGAGCGTGACGGAATCCTATCGACTTCGCGTAGACTCACTGTCTCAAAGTTCTTTAGTTATGAATGTAATGGAAACGAAACCGACTGGCCTCTAAATTATCTTTTTTTTGTTTCGGTACTGGTACTGTAACGAGCATGACGGGATCCTATCGACTTCACGTAGACTCACCGCCTCAAATTCGAGACTGACAACACTCTGGTCTGACCAACATTCGAGTTTGATCAATCGACACCACCCTATTGGTCCACCTCAATTTTTATATATTCCGTAATGAATGTAATTGAAACCGGCCGAATTCACGTCTGGTTAGCACCTCAATGCCTGAGAACAACAGTGCTTGGGTTACCACTGATCGCTTTTTACCGACCGAATCAATGTCGTTTTTAATTTTTATATTCTTTGTATGTTAGTGTTTTTATATTCTTTTACCGACTGAATAACTATGTTATTTTTTATAATACGGTTATATGAGTGTCGCTACTTATTTTTTGTTTTGTATTTTTTATTTTAAATATGCTAATTTAACGATTTTATTTTTTAGGTATAGTTCCAGTATCGTAACGAACATAGCCAAAACCAACTGCATTCGTGTTAACTCGTCGCTACAACCCCCATGCAACACGCGGGTACATCACTAGTTATTATATACAGTGAATGAGAACTTTGGCGACGCAACCACGTGATTGGTCCATGTGGCCTCACGTGGTTGTTTTTTTTTTTGTTTTTTGTTTTTATATTCGTGTTGGTTCATTGCCGCAAAACACAAGTTTTTTTTTACCATTGATACAACCAAATGACCCCGGCCGAATTTGCGTCAGCTTGCGGTCGGTTTTATCACCGCGAGTTTTTTTTCCTTGATTCCAGTTGAATATGTGTCAGTTCGCGGCCGCAACACGAGTATATTTTTGGTTTTCCCCGCATCTTTTTTTAATTTAAATATGTTAATTTCTTGTAAATTGGGTGTTTTTAATTCCGGATTCGTAACCCGATACTGACCAAACTCGTGTCGGGTCACCACCACAGTGCGTGGGTTTCTTTCTACGGTTTAGTGCATAAGACTTCAGTACCGAACGAATTCGTGACAGTTCGTGAACGTAACGCACAAATTTTTTTGTTGTGTTTTTTTGTCTGTCGATTCTAGAATCAACGAATTCGTTTTAGTTCGCAACTGCAACGCGCATTGTTTTTTTTTTATTCACCACATTTTCTGTTTATATTTTAAATGTGTTAAATTGTTGTATCTAGGCATGGATGCATTTATGTTTTGCTTTACTTTAGGTGTCGTAACTAGATACCAACAAAAGTGTCGTCGGTTCGCCACAATAACTCGTGATTTTTGCTATGTTCGTTTGTTATATTTGGGTTCAACAAAGGTTTTTTGGGGTTTATTTCTGGTTTCGTAACCCGGAACCGATGGAATTCATCTCGACTCGTAGCCACATCGCATTTGTACGACTGTCAATAACATCGTGCTGGAAGACTACCTAGTTATTAATAACCTCTACATATAGATAATTGTAAGTTTCATTTTAGAGAAAATTCCCAAAATTATCTATTTTAAGAGAGAGAGATTCCTCATGTGGCCCAAAAATTTTGAAAAATCCCAAAACGTCCTACTCAAAACTCACGGAGCCGTGACATTTGGGTTCGTGCCGTGAGTTTTCGCTAGCCACTAATATTATGACACGTGTATGATGTCTTATCCCACCCGTGAGATTTCAAACCAAATCTGTTGGATCCGTGAGTTTTGACTAAAAGACTGTTTCCTTGAAAACAATATTTTCAGTGATGTTTCATCATGCTTTTGTCTCCTTCGTGAGTTTTTGAAAAAAAAATTGAATCCTCATCGCTCCAATATTGATTCACCACCACCACCACCACTTGCCGAAAACCGGAGAAGACGACGGGGTTGATGCAGATGACGGAGAAGACGACGTAGTTGATGTTTGGAAGACGACGGAGTAGATCCCCACTAAGTCAACCCTCCCAGAAATTCCAAACCAGAGAAGACGACGGAGAAACCAGGTGGACGCCCTCTAGGTCGCCGGGGAACCTCAGTTGAGCCACCTGAGGTGGTGGTCTTGGGTTTTTTTGTTGGTGTCCGGTTCGTTGGAGGTGGTGGTGGTGGTGAATCAATGATGGAATGAGGTGGATTCAAAGTTTTTTCAAAGACTCACGGAGGAGACAAAAGCATGGTAAACATCACGGAGAATATTGTTTTAAAGGAGACGGTTTTGGTTTCAAAACTGACGGATCCGACGAATTTGGTTTGAAATTTCACGGATAGCGTCAGACATCATACACGTGACATAATATTTGGCTAGCGAAAACTTACGGCACGAACCCAAATGCCACGGCTCCGTAAGTTATAAGTATGACTTTTTGAGATTTTTAAAAAATTTTAGGCTAAATTAAAAATATTCCTCGTAAAATGGACTGTTTATTATGATAAAATGCACATGAGAAGCTAAACAAAGTGAAAGGATGTTTTTGGTATTATTATTATTATTATTATTATTATTATTAAATTAAACTCAAATCATCAATCAATCAATCAATATTCCTCGTAAAATGGACTGTTTATTATGATAAAATGCACATGAGAAGCTAAACAAAGTGAAAGGATGTTTTTGGTAATATAGCTATTATTATTATTATTATTATTATTAAATTAAATTAAACTCAAATCATCAATCAATATTCAAGATCGTGGTCTGTGCAGCAGAGCCACACATCACATGAAATCCACCACCACCCTTTCCCTTTGGATCTAAACTCACAACAGAAAACCCCCAATTGGATCCAATCCAATCCAATCGAACAAGTAAGCCTCATCGAATCTGTATTTGATTTGTCTTACACCATCCATATCCGCCTAATTTACGTTTTAGGTTACGAATATTGCTTAATTAGCTTCTGTTGTTATAAGGATCGATCGATTGATTTTGATTATCTTTAGATCAATCGGTAAACGTAATCGCTCATCGTTAGGGTCTTTCCTTCAAGTCTAGAGGAGAATTAGAAACAATCTGATTCAACCGTAATATGCTTAGCTCGATCTTAAATTTGTTTCTTATTTAACTAACTCATCTCACAATTTCATCGCCATTGATTATTAATTGGATTTAATAATGTATGTGTTGATACTGTCTATGTGATTTCTATGCTCAATCGCTTGCGCCAGCCTAGACCTAGAGACTTATTGCCAAGTATGTGGTTTCAATTATTGTTTTAACATTGTTGTAATTTTGGTTTTGTAGGTTCTTTGATAGCTGAAAATGGTTGCTGCAAAAGACAACGCCACCATGGAGGAAGGAACACTTGAAATTGGAATGGGTAAGATTATGTTATTGTTGCTTATAATGTCAACGCATATGCTTCATTTAGTGTATTTGGTAAATAGCTGAACAAGATCATTGTTTTTGGAAAATTGATTAAATAGTAAATCTGAAACTTTTTGATAAGAATGTCATGCTATCCAATAGTTCTTGCGGTAGTCTGTATTAAATTAAAAGAATTTTATCTACTGAGATGTATGATGGTGATCAGATAAGATGATTATTTCTCATAGTCAAAACAACTTGATCTATATTTAACCTTTCGTTTATCAACGACTCCTGCAATTCTGTGTCATAATGATTATAAATATCTGATTGATTCTAACTCCCACATATGTTTGTTCAGTTTGTAAATATCAATGACTCTGCTTGATTTCTGAACTCGCTGATTCATAATGTTTGTACAGAATATAGAACTGTATCTGGTGTTGCTGGACCACTGGTCATTCTTGATAAAGTGAAGGTTCGTTTATATTTTATACTTCATACATTCTTCTGTATTATGTTTATTTCTGAATGCATTTTATGTAGATGTACACCTTTGATAAGTGACATGTGCATGCATGTTTAAATACTAACAGGGACCAAAGTATCAAGAGATTGTCAATATCCGTTTAGGAGACGGAACAACAAGACGTGGTCAGGTTTTGGAAGTTGATGGAGAGAAAGCTGTTGTCCAGGTCTTTGAAGGAACGTCTGGAATTGACAACAAATTCACAACTGTTCAATTCACTGGGGAGGTACACAAGTCTCTTTTTTTGTTTTTTTTTCTTTCATTAAACAAGCCCTTTTACTTAAATGACACATTACATCTTGATGCTATTTCTTATGCTTATATATTGCGTCTGTTTAGATGAGTTTAACTAGCACCTTTCTACTTATTTATTTTGATTTAAAACAAGAATCTATACATTTGCAGGTCTTGAAAACTCCAGTTTCCATGGATATGCTGGGGCGCATATTCAACGGGTCTGGGAAGCCAATTGATAATGGCCCTCCAATTTTGCCCGAGGCTTATCTGGATATTTCTGGTAGAGCTTTAAGTTTTAATGTTTAATAATGCATCTTTACAACATGTGGAACATTTTTCTGCCTAATTTTTTTTCTCAAAGATTAAAGATTTGATGTTCTTAAGGACTTTATTACACATTATCAGCACAATTGCAATTAGCATTTTCTGATATACTTTGTGTATTATTATTTCAGGAAGTTCTATCAATCCTAGTGAGAGAACATACCCTGAAGAAATGATACAAACTGGTATCTCCACAATTGATGTCATGAATTCAATTGCTAGAGGACAAAAGATTCCTTTGTTTTCTGCTGCTGGTCTTCCCCACAATGAAATTGCTGCTCAAATCTGTCGTCAAGCTGGCTTGGTCAAACGCTTGGAAAAAACTGATAACTTGCTTGAGGTATAAATGCTGTGTATCTTTGAATATTTTTTTATGTTAATTAAATAAAGTAATAAAGTTGACACTGAATTGCTTGCTTGTGTACAGGGTGGTGAGGAGGACAACTTTGCAATTGTGTTTGCAGCTATGGGTGTGAACATGGAAACCGCACAGTTTTTCAAACGTGATTTTGAGGAAAATGGTTCTATGGAGAGAGTCACTCTTTTTCTCAACCTTGTAAGTATCTTATAATTGTTATGATTAGTGATTTGCCCTTATTATCATAATAACTGGTTTTAAAATGCTTATCTTTGAACACTATTGTATAGGCAAACGACCCGACAATTGAGCGTATTATCACTCCTCGTATTGCTTTGACAACAGCAGAATATTTAGCATACGAATGTGGGAAACACGTTCTTGTTATCTTAACTGATATGAGTTCTTATGCTGATGCTCTTCGTGAGGTAATTATAACTATTGCAGGCGCTTATTAATATTCTTGGTAAGCAATGCTTATAAACTCGAGTTATTGCAGGTGTCTGCTGCTAGAGAGGAAGTGCCAGGTAGGCGTGGGTATCCTGGTTATATGTATACTGATCTGGCAACAATCTATGAGCGTGCTGGAAGAATTGAAGGCCGAAAGGGCTCCATCACCCAAATTCCAATTTTGACTATGCCTAATGATGGTAATATAGTTTAACTTTTACCCTTATTTACATTTCCTTTACTAATTGCTTTATGAATTTTATGGATTGATTCCTCAGATATCACACATCCTACTCCTGATCTTACGGGTTATATTACTGAAGGACAGATATATATTGACAGGCAGCTTCACAACAGACAGGTTTGTTTTAAGAATAGTGTTTTGAGTTTATTAATGATGATTGATTGGCCATTTTATTAAATATTAAAATGACTAAACTGAAAAGTGTTGATATGATGAAATTGACAGATTTACCCTCCGATCAATGTGCTTCCATCACTATCTCGATTGATGAAGGTAAGCCCCAAATCTCTAATTGATTTGGATACAGCTTCGGTTTGTGAGTTAATAACTAAGGATGCAAATAGAAGGATTTGGTTTAATAAAGAGTTATATAATTACAGAGTGCTATTGGTGAGGGGATGACTCGCAGAGACCATTCTGATGTCTCCAATCAGGTCAACATTGCTTGGATTTTATATACACATTCTCTCACTTTCCTTCAATAATAAATTAATAGTTTACAAAATCTGTCACTTATGAAATAAATGATTTTTATTGTTATATATTCTTCAGCTATATGCAAATTATGCCATTGGTAAAGATGTTCAGGCCATGAAAGCTGTGGTCGGAGAAGAAGCTCTCTCTTCCGAGGATCTGGTCTCTCTGTCTCTCTCTATCTATCTATCTCTCTCCCTCTCTATACACACACACACACACACACAGGGGTGGGATCAGGTACAAATAACTTTTTCTGTGCAAAGTATACAGAGTGAAGAGAAAAGGATGCGATACCACTTTCGTAAATATGATAATTACATTATTCAGTAAATAATAACTCTACAACAATCGAAGTAGACTAATAATAGTTACGCTACTTCAGTTTTGTTGTAGTGTAATATTATTATCCTACAACGAAATTAAACTGGCATAATTAATTATTACTTTACAACAATTTAAGTAGAGTAATAATTATTAAGCTAATTTTGTTGTAGTATAATATTATTACTCTACTTCATTTGTCCCAACTCTACCTCAGTTGTGTTGTAGAGTAATTATTTCCTGAATAGTGATAATCAAATCTACGAAAATGCCACAGCGTCCTTTTTTTTCTTCACTTCGTATGTTTCGCATGTTAAAACCTATTTGTATTTGATCCTAACACTATATATATAATATTCATTCTTTTATTTATTAATTATTTGTACAAGTTCTTAATGTGTTTTTATATTTGTATTTTGTAAATGGTAATGGAACAGTTATACTTAGAATTTTTGGACAAGTTTGAGAGGAAGTTTGTGGCACAAGGAGCGTATGACACACGAAACATCTTTCAGTCACTGGATTTGGCATGGACACTTCTGAGGATCTTTCCGCGTGAGCTTCTTCACCGTATTCCAGCCAAAACCCTTGATGCTTTCTATAGCCGTGAAGCCACCAACTGAAAACAACCACAACCGATACTTGTTTCTAGTTATTTGTTGAAGCTGGCAGGCATGGAATAAAACAAAAAGGGATATGTTTTTGTGTTTGATTTTGTTGGGAACCTACCTACCCAAGCACCTCGGCGGCTGTTGATCGATCGCTTTCCATAAGAGGCAGTTAGGTTGTGTAATGTATTTGTTTGGTTAAATATTTATTTGTTAGCAGACATCATCTATTGTTTTTGCAGACAGTCATTCGTTTATTGCCTGCTTGTAATTGGACCATTTGTTCCTCCTGAACAACACTTTATTGTTTGATTTGTTTTGAAAGTTTATTTATATTTGAATAAATTATGCTTTATAATCTGTACTTTTTGGTGGTTTTCATGGTCAACGCATGTTTTTTCTTTTCTTTTTTTTTTCTTTCTCGTTGAATCGAACAGAGTTTCCTATTCAGGGGGAACTCTCAATGTATGTGTGCGTATAAAGATCAAAAAAACCTAGAAAAGTTTATCTTGGCTCATGAGCTATGTATAAAAATAAACTCTTGATAATACTATACAAAACTGTAATTAACACTCTTTTAAGTTGACGATGCATAGATGCTAATCGTGTTCACGGTTAACACATAGCCAAGCTAACCGCTCCTAAATATGGAAATTATGGATTATTATTGGATGAGACTTCATATGTTATGGCAAATAATAACTGAAACCAGTACGGGCCAAGACACTTGCAGGACATGAAGGGCTACAAGATCATGACTGAAACCGGGACAGGTAGGGTGGAATCAAAGACAATTATCGTCGGATAGGGCTGGAGTCAAGGGCTAGATATGAACATAACAGAAACAAGATTTGGACTGGACTTGCAACTTGATCTCAAACATAATCAGAAATCAAGAATCAAAGCTGGAACAAAACATTGTTCATATCTATCGATATGTACATCTTTTTTGTTGTTGTTTCGAACTTAATAACCAAACCAAGGCTCAAAGCCTCAAACTGCTAATTGACATTGACCTGAGCAAACCTCTGGCATAAAATTGAAGTTTAATCAGTGAGCTCAAAAGGAAAAAAAGAATATGAAATATGTATATTTGGTATGTGGAGTCCATCTCCATCCCACATCAGTTGTATAGAGAAACCAAAAGAGGTGAAACCCAATATTTAAAGCAAGCAGGTGAGGCCATTCAAAAGCACGCAGCCACGCAGTGAGCACAAAGCGAACTATTCTTTCGCCTTTTACTAAAGAATAATGTGTGCTCGCTGCATTAGGTGGCATACGCCTATTTTTGGAGAGACTTTTCTTTTCTAGAAAAGCTCCAACTGATGGTTATAGCTTAAACCTTTTGTTCTTCCTCTCATAACCTTAATATAAGGAGAATGGTCCAATACGACGCCTTGATTTGCAATGCAAAGTGAAGTGTGTGACGTCTCACGAGATAACCTTTTGGACCTCGGATTTGACCTTTTGTTGCGGCGAAAGAGATTCAAAATGGGGAGACTTCATAATATCAGGAGCAAACTACTACCAACTTGTAGATTTTATTCAAATGACTGGAATTACTTTAGTCATGACTTTTGTAATCGGATCAGACCCAGACCAGAACCAGGCACCCCACCGGTCTGGTGCAGCGGCTAGATTGATCAATTACCACATATATAAAACTTTTAATATGAAGAATTATCTGTTTCCACTTTTCAACCACATAAAAATATATATATTTATCAAGTCCAAAACATAGATTGTGACTTTAAAGTTAAAACCAGATGCATTTTAAACTTTAATATGGTCAAATTAATCTATTACCACATATGATGTGAAGAATTCTCAGTTCCCACCTTTTCAGCCATAAAAAGTTCATCTCTTTTACAAAACCACAACATATATAATAACGCTCACCACATCCAATCATCAGCACACGTGGCGTAATCATGAAGCTCGATCATTTAGCTGCAATTACAAAGTCATGAAAATGAAAAAAATATGCAATTTTGATCTCAAAAACAGTAGCAAATAAAGCGTTGAAAGTATCTCCAAAACTCCTAAAATTTTTATATTATAGGGTGTTCATAAACCATTGAAACCAATCAAAAACGTCCAAACTGAAGCAGAATAGACGGTTTGACCAGTTTCAGAGTCATACTGTTTGGTTTACGCAGTTTAACAGTGGTCCACACTCCACACCAATACCCTGTTACCCAGTGGGACCAAATACAACCGAATTTATGCTGGCCAAGTGGCCTTTAAGGGGTTAAGGCAGAAAACCAATGAAATCTGGATTCAGAAGGTACACTGCCCCTTGTAGTATTTTTTAGAAGGCTGAAAACTAAGACTACCTAGAAACTCAACAGTTACCTCTACTTGCTCATATACTGCACACTTATCGATGAATGTTACTAGATTTCTTGACACTTTGATGAAAAACTAGACATGTATGTATTCATGAACCAATCTTGATTAATCAAATGCCAACAAAGTTCACTAAATACATTAAACATTAATTAATACAGGAAAAAACACACTACCTTCAATCAAGCCTTCCAGAATTACACCAAAAAATAAAAGGAGGTCAACATCTGATGGAAGTCATTTATCCACTTAAGAGTTAAGATCCTTCCTCTTCTGCCACAAAATGAGTTTTATAAAGAATAATAATGATAATATCAATCTCAATATTGTCATATATCATCTTGTTACATTAAAACACTTTCATTACCCTTAATCTTTTCTGGTTTTACATCTTTCACAGTTTCATTAAGAGACTGTAAAAGCGCCTTTTGTGAAGGCAATTCTGCTATGAAAAGAAGAGTCTGAGCCCATCCAGCATACTTCCCATATCTTTCTACAAATGCATCTGCCACGTGGCTGCAAAGCTTAGGTGTCAATTTTTTACCAGCCAACTCAGGAATCAGATATCTAGTTGCAATCTGCCATCAAAAGATTGCATAATGACTCAAAAAGAGCACAAACTGAAATGTGTCATATTTCCCGTATTGACACTTGTAACGTAAAAACATGTTATGTGAAATCTAGGAAGTTGACCTTCCAGACATGTGTATCGACAGGAACCGCATGATGTTGGTCTAGAGAAAACAAAGCTATGCAAGCTGCCACTTTGGGGCCCACACCAGGCAGACTAGTCAACGCCTCGACTGCACTTTCAAGATCTAATTTTCTGAGTGACATAAGCCACTCAACACCACCACCGGGCTTTGATTGCAGTTCTTCTACAGTACCTCTAATGTACTTAGCCCTGCTCTCGTAAAATGAAGAAAATTAATATCAGATTGTAGAGCAATCGATCAATTTAAACTATAAATCGAAATTTAATATGCATTAACGTGAAAGACTTTAGTCATTGACTCAATGTTTGGGTGGATATGACAAATTGGGTGGGTTGGGTAATGTTTCAAAACAAGCAAAGCGGGTGGGTTGTGATATGGGTTATCCCAATTTTATATAATTGGTATTTCGTAAGACAGTATGTGACCATATCTAAAGCAGTAAATATAACTGCATGAACATATAATAGAGCTCTATTTTGACCTGTTAAATGCATCAATTCAGGTTATGGTTTATCCCTAAAGGATCACCAAAAAAAAAAAAAAGCAAGATAATAGGCACACTACTTCTACCACGTAAAGGAAAACATATACTTGCGCATTCGTCTATCATTCTTAGAGAACCTTTTCAAAAGTCAACTTATTGTTTTCTGTTTTCTATGGAACATGACAATATATTGCTGCTAACTGGTTTTTAAAATGGCTAGATGATGTAATCATTTAAGGGTTTTACCACCAAGTGAATGTCAAATGGTGTATCTCTAAGTCTATAACTACTAACTTCTGTTGTTCTATAACTAGACAACTTAGTTGATCCATTGAGCAAAAATTATCCTGAAACTATGAAATAGAAAAAAAGTCAAAACTGTATTTCTTCATTCCACCAATAATGACATGAAATTACACGCAATACAAAATGGAAAACAGAAAATAGCTTTATCATGATTTCTATTTTCTTTGTTGGTGAATGAACTTCGATAAGAGCTATAAAACTAATGGAAACCTAAATGCAAAAAGGGAACCCTCAAAACCAAATCCAATGACAAGAGTTTTTATAATGATTTATTTGCACTATTTCATATCTTAATCCGACTAATATCATTCAGCGGTGTTCAACATTAACGCTGAATCAACTTCAACCACAACTATAAAAGCTCCTCCATCAACATTTCTAATCAAGCATAAGAACAATCTTCATGATAATCAGAAAATTGCACCCTTTTGATTTTAAACTCCAATTTTTTATTTTTAAAGTAGTACTCTCCAAATGCAAAAAGTTAGCCAACATGCAACATATTTTCTTCATGACTAATTTAAATATTTGATTACGACATACTATGATTATAAAAAATTGTTAGTAAAACCATACAACATCTGAATGCCATTATAGATATCTAACACTAGCAAACTTAACTAGCTACAAATGCATTCACAGAAATAATAACTTATAATAAATACAAGCGTAAACGATTACTAACCGGTATCCAAACCCCGCCTTCCGATGCTCTTCCTCCGAAACCTCCGCCAGCCTTTCCAACGTAGGAAACTCATAAAAGGCAACCCCTTCAACCTCGCCAACATAATTCCCCAAAGAGGAGACAAAATCAACCATCTGAGTAATCCTCTTAATATTATTATTAGAAGAACAAATAAACTGAATGAGACACTCAAGTGGGTCCTGCCTGAGCACTCTGGCCCCACTCAAACACCCTGCTAGCTCAGCAAACCGTGGGTCAGCAGCAGAAAAGTCACTCCATAAATCAGTTAAAGAAATGGCCATGTTCAAGAAATCCAAAAGCTTTGATCTTGCATCAGATTGGCTGGTATTGTTGTGGAGACAGTAGGATACATGGGTTTGGTTAGAATGCTTGAGGGAGATGAGGTGGGGCCCAATAACGCCGGTGAATTGGAAAGGGGTTATTTGTTTCCATCGGAATGTTTGGCCGGTGGGGAAAGTTAAGGGTAAATAGAGTTCTGATTTGGGTAAGTTTAAGGGTATCCATTTGGGGGTTTGTTTGAGGTCCGGAAGAAGAAGAAGAGGGGTTTTGGGTTTCTTGGAAGAGTAGTAATGGGTTATTGTGGGTTTTGGGGTTCCGGTGGTTGACGACGGCGCCGGCGACGGCAGGGGGCGGTGGCGCTTCATGTGATGGGTGACTGAATCGATTTGGGTGTGGCAGTTTGGTCCGGAATATGAGAGAGAGGTGTACAAACAGTTTTAAAACGCTTAAAGGTCGGTTTGGTCAACAAAGGACAAAACCGGTTTGTAGTTCAGGTTGAAAGCGGTTTGTTACCAGGTTACGTTCGGTTTCGATTATGGTAGAAACCGGTTTCTTGATTGGTTTTGATTTGGTTAATCAGCTTAGAACCGATATCAGTGGAGAGAATTACAAACTAATTCTGAACCTACGGTTTCAATAGGTTTCAAACTGGTTTTTACATAATTGGTTTCAAAACGGTTTGGTTTTGGTTCGATTTCGGGTTGGTTCAGTCAACCAATCCCCTCTCCTCTTCAATATGAGATAATAAATTGTGGGATTTGATCTTTATTTTTATTTATGATAGAATTCCACGAATGGTCCCTGTGGTTTGAGTCAGATTTTATACATAGCACTTAATGTTTAAAACTTGTATGGATCATCCCTGACCAACAACTTTGATTTCATTGTTAGTCCAACAAGATAACCAAGTTATCTTTTGGTGTTAAATGCTGGATATGACAGGGGTACTTTGGTCCATTCAATATTTTAATTTCTCTCTCTCTCTTCTTTAAAACCTTATCTAACCAATCTACCTTGGATATATAAACTAAAACTTAGGTGGTCTCAACATTCTAGCATCTATTTAATGCTTTAACATAACAACAAACATCATCATCATCATCGTACTCAGTAAATCCCACCGATAGCAAAGCTATGGTAGGGTTTGAGGAGGGTAAGATGTAGACAGCCTTACCTCTACCCCGAAGGAATAGAGTAAAAAATAAACCTTTTAACATGCATTCAAAAGGGCTAAACTTAGCATTATATATTCCATCAGTTTCCATACATTCCTTTCAAAAGAGTAACAAAAAGCATTAAAGTCTACATTCACCATGGATGTGGAACTGAACCAAACAAAAGACATTAAACATACAAACATAAACCAAACATTCAAGTATGCTTTCCAACCTTCTCATTCCCCTTTGAATCCTTCTTCCTTTTTCCAACCCCCTTCCCTTTTCCAGTCATCCCTTTTTCAATCGCCTTCCCCTTCCCCTTTCCACTTGACCTTCGTTGTAAGATCTTCTATTGTGACCTTCCTGTTTGCATATCCCACAAGTTATAGGCTTACCCAGCCTTGACATTTTCCCTCCACGATCCATCTTTTGACTAAGTTCTTCACTTGATTTGTTTCTCTTCTTTTTTGGCCTGCTAATTGGAGTGTGATGCTTAGGTGGTCTCAAAGTGGTTGGCCATGGAGACTTTGGCCACAAGCTCCTGCCATTTATGGGTTCAATCTTATGCATGTAAACTTCCTTCCATGTGTCTAGCATATAGACTGGATCAACCCAACTTTCCTCAATACCAACTGGTGACCATTAACTGCCATGTTCCATATGCTAGCAACGACATGCTTACAAGGTATCCCAGCTAATTCCCACCTCCTACAAGAGCATACCCTCTGTTGAACATCAACAACATATTGATCTCCATAAATACTTACTTGAAACTTGTGAAGACCATTCCATTGAACCTTGCACTTTGATGCTTCTGCCTTGATATGTTTGAACTTTTCAGTTGCATTTGGTGAAAGAGGGCCCTGACTCTTTTGTATTACCTTCTGGACTTTCGCAATCTTCCTCATAATGTACTCCCTAATATACTCTAAACATGTGATAATTGGCTTGTCTCTGCCTTCTAAAAGTTGTCTATTAAACACCTCACACATATTGTTCAAGAGAACATCACATTTAGACCTACCTATAGATGCAAAAATGAAAATATTTATAAATTATACATGTAAAAACACTAGATCAACTTAGGGGTGTTAACAGTTCGGTTTGGTTCCACGGTATGGGATTTTACATAAAAATATATATCAGGTATAAAATGAAAAAATGGGTCCAGTGTGCACGAAACACCCTTTCAATTATAAACAACTATCCAAATACATAAAAGAAATTATCCGGAATAACTAAATAAGTAAGTCAAGATATATTTTGTCTTCTGCGCAAATAAAACGCTCTAATAATTAGGGATGAGATCGGTACCGTACCGGTACCGAAAATCCTGGTCCCGAAAATTGCAAATTTTTGGTACCGGTACCAAAGGTAAAAAATTCGGGAAATACCGGTACCGATACTGAAACTCAAAACTTTGGTACCAATTTCGGTACCGGTACCGGTACCAATACCGAATTTGCTCATCCCTATTAATAATAATTAGTGCGGAGACAAGAACAGTGGGATTGCTAACCAAATGCTTCAAAATAATTAAAGATGAGGTAAAAAAGAACTTGCTGCAAAAAAATAAATCAAGAGAATTATAGTTATTAAAGTCACAATTTCAATCTTAGAATAGAATCGGCTCGGTTTTATTCGGCCGGTTTTTTATAAATCGTAATACAAACCTTTCGTTACAGTTTGGAATATTTGAAACCGACCGTTCAAAAGTTAAAAGAGAAAACCGACCGCGAAACCAAATCGATGACCGGTTTGGACGATTTCGCGGTTTAAACCGAGCCATGAACACCTTTAAGATCAACAGTTAGACAAATATAAATAATTTACCAGAAAAATGTGATCTAGCCCAGTGTCTTGGTGGAATCTTGCTTAACCAATCATATGCATCTTGGCTTGTCTTCTTTAACTCCTCCATAACTACTGCAAATTCTGGGACCGTTGTTGCTCTTGCAGCTTTGTACAATAAGTCCTTGTATAGTTTTCCCCTCCAACTCTGCTTCATATTTTCATGGATTGCGCACATATGATGTGTATATGTGTGAACCCTCGGGTGGGCAAAGTGAAAATGCACTAATTTTGACGTTATTTTACTAATCTCGTGAAAATAACTTTAAAAGTGACGGACGGTTAATCAGCATCATGTAGTGGCGTTGATAGCCGAAAGACAAGGGTACATGCACCGATCAGCCGGTGTCCCGATGATTGAGTGCTATGTGCCTTATGTCCAAGGCTTGATACAAAACTACTATCGAGCCGGGGGTCTCACCGGAAGCAGCCTCTCTATCCTTATGGGGTAGAGGTAAGGCTGTCTACATCTTACCCTCCTCAGACCCTACTATAGCTTTGCTATTGGTGGGATATACTGAGTACGATGATGATGATGTCTTACGCAAAATCTATGTTCAGCACTAGGAAAATGGTTTTCTATAGCAGGTATAATCCCCTAAAGTATTAGACAAACAAATATGTTAATAAGGCATGTAATTTACAAACTAAAAATAAATTAATTAATTACCTTTTGTGTATCACTGATAAATGTGAAGTTGGAATTTGAATCCAAACCAATGTCATTGCCAATTCCAAGAACCATGTCCAAGAAGATGTGCTTTCAGACTCCACAACGGCATATGCAACTGGATATATGCCATTATTTGCATCTGAACCCACAGCTGTTAATATTTGCCCCGGCCAATTCCCTTTCATAAAAGTTCCATCCAAACCCAAAATAGGTCTCATACCTGAGTTAAATCCCCTCTTTAAAGGACCAGGGCATATGTATATCCTCTTGAACATTCTGGTATCACTTGTGGGATCAGTACTTGGTTCAACTTCAATCTTGACAGTTGTGTCAATGTTGGTTGCCTGTAACTCCATGCTATAATCTCTCAAGAGTGCATATTGAGCAGTGTAAGCTCCCTCTATATTCTTCTTTGCCTTTGCCCTAGCCCTAAATACCTTGCCTTCTGACACATTAAGCTCATATATTTTTGCAGCTCATGTTGAAGGGCCTTGAGTTTATTATTAGGGTTAGGGGCTAAGGATTCTTGCACATCTTTAACTAAAACATTAGCGGTGCAGTGTTTAGCATTTCTGGTTTGTAGACAACGATGGATAGTGTGGTAAGTTTTAACTGTCCAAGTTTCCTCATTTTTTCCTTTGGAAACAGATAAAAGCCATGGACAAGTGGATGATTTAGAAAAAGTATCCAAATTTGAGACATCATGCTGAACATATATCTCAATTATTCTACGTACTCCTATATATTGTAGCATGTTGATTACATCATTATCACTCCCTAGTGCTCTAAGTCCAACATCAAGGTCTTGACCAGGGATCTTAGTAAATGATACCTTCAAAGTGGAATCCTAATTTCTCAATCATTGTGTTCAACTCATGAATGGAAAAGACATCAGAATCCACCAAATCAAAGTTATTAACCTTCCCATTCAAGTATCTTCTACCTGGAAACTTCCCACCATGGTTGAGTTCGATAAAGAAAACCGTTCCATCTCCTACATTACAAGTTTGAAATTATCATCCTAGTATAATTGAGAGAGACTTAGGATTTGCAATAATCAAGCAAAAAAACATACCGTAATCAGGGATAAAGTCATCATCTTTCCTTATGCGCCACAAAACTGTCACCATTTTCTTCAATCAGTATTCTTCGATCATCCATATTTTTGTTGAAAAGGGTCTTTTAATTGTCTAGGATAATTGGGATGGGCGTTAAAAGGGGTTTTATGTTGTAACGAGGTTTTAAGAGAGATGAGAGAGATTAAAATATTGAATGGACCAAATTACCCCTGTCATATCCAGCATTTAACACCAAAAGATAACTTGGTTATCTTGTTGGACCAACAATGAAACCACAGTTGTTGGTTAAGGATGATCCATGCAAGTTTTAAACATTAAGGACCATGTATAAAATCTGGCTCAAACCATGGGGGCCATTCGTGGAATTCTATCTTTATTTATCCATACTTACAAATCCTTAATTTCCAACTAGAATATGAGTACTGTCACCAAGGCATATGTATTCATCCCATTGGTCAATTGGCGTGTCATATGCCAACTGATGGATAGCATATGCGCATTTTTAAAGGCACAAGTTTTTTGTACCAATTATGTCTGGTCTTCAAGTAAAGTATTTAAACTCGCAGGACATACATTCGACAATTCGATTAGAAAGTTGTTTGCTGATATTAAAGCGATGTCTGAAGTATCTATGCGGGTATATCGGCTCTAGAGCAAACTAGTCATTCCACAAATGGTTGTCTCCATCTTTGCGGTTTTGTATATTTTCATTACCCTTTTGATAATAAAGACGCATCTTTAGTGTGAGAATCCAACAATTTCATGACAATATTTTCGATATCATCATATACCAGTTGCTCAAACTGCTTTTTGGCTAAGCCAATGAGTGAAGTATACGGGGTTTTGTCATCACTACCGCTTGTTGACTGTAACATCATGAAAATTTGGTCCAATTTTGACAAAATAATAAAGATGAGGGATAAAAAATATTCAAGGTATAATTAGTGAGAAAGATAAGATAAAGAAATGGAAGTATCCTATGTTAAATAAATAAAGTAAGAAAAACTCCATCCCACATGGAAAGTAGTAAAGAAATGAAAGCACTTTATAAGGAAGGAATTTTCCATGATAGTGTTATTATATGGCTAACCACTCTCACTAGTCCTAGCGGAGGGTGCAAAGCACCCGATGCGCACGCGCACGGGCTCGTGCTCGGGTGAAGGGCGATGGGCGCAGTGATACAAGCTACCAAAAGATCAGGGACTAAAATGAAAAGATTTGAAATTCAGCACCTTCGCGCGACGCGAAGATGTTGGGTCTTGAAGCTTCGTGCGACGCGAAATAACCGTGAAGTAACTGCACCGTTGAACGACACGTGGCAACACGTCATAGGACATGTGTCACCTCGTGGTGACACGTGACAAGCCTACTTGTCAAATCATCAGAGCTAGTGGTCAACTTCGCGCGACGCGAAGGACAAATAAAACCTGAGGCGGTTTATTACAACTTCGCGCGACGCGAAGATGTACTTTTCTGCCTATAAATATGCAGCCATTGGATGAGTTTCATCCATCCTCACACCTAAATCACACATATACCCTTGATAAACGTTCCACGAACTCGTCATACCGATATTCCAACGATTTGTTGTCTCGAAGTACGTGCTAGAACTCTACCGAGTTATTCTCTCGATTTTCCACCGACAAGTAGAAGTGATGCCCAAGTAAAGCCTAGGCATTTCTTATAAACAAGCTATACAAGGTAGGGGTTATGCCCGATTATTATATTATAAATGGCTTAGACCCTAGTCGGGGGGGTATAGCCCATACCTTGATTATATAATAATTGGAAAATATAGATTTTATAAGATGAGATTATAGATGAAATATTATTTCTTTATTTTATATAAAGATTTTATAAAATGTTTCTTAAGAAAGAAGAAACTTGATATATACGTTTCTTCATGAAGAAGAAACGTAGTTTATAAATAATGAATAAAGAAAGGACTAGAGGTCCTTATGTTTTATAAAGAAATGAATGTCAAGGTAAAGTTTATGCAAATAGACTAAAGGTCTGAAGCAAGATCGTTGATCTAGTATTTATAAAACGTTATTCTCGTACTATAGGTCCGAGGTAACAAGAAAATACATATCAGTGAGACACACTGATTAAGAAGAAAGGTGAATACGTCTAAACTCTTACAGGCGTGAATACGCTTAACTCTTTTATATGTCAAATAAATTGTTTGCATGAGATTATGTATCCCTAAAACTTTATAAACAAAGGTAATCGATGGCCCTCAGGCTATCGTATACGTGTGTTTGGATCCTTACATATGTGGTTAAACGGTGGGCACACCGCACCACACTTACTAATGCATCTGTCACGATGGGCCGGACCTAAGTAATGTCCGAGAGGGGTTTATCTTGTGTATATTGGTAGTTGCTAAGTCCTCGATGTTGCGGTATCGCTGAGTGGTTTCGAGTAGAACTGGATGTTTATAATAGAAATTCAGATATTTAGAACTTGGTTATTTCCTAAGCCACGATGGGCCGGGTCATAAGATACCGGAGGGGATAACTAAGTATCAAAATGTTTTGTGTTAATGTGTTCACCAGCATGTGTTGCTGACATATTTTATAAACTGTTTTACAGGTAATGAGGAATAGATTATTTGAGATCGTGACTAGCCATTAGACGATCTAATGGCTTCGATGAAGTTTTTAATAAAATATTGTAAATTATGGTTTTGTGTTTTCTACACTTTTGTACCAACTAATCGGGTGTTTAATAAAAACAAAGTACCAGGGAAAGTATTTGTGGTGTGAAAGAATGGTAAAAAGGTATTGTGTTTCAAGTCGTTTTGGGAAAGTTAGACCTTAGAAAAGTTGTTATGAAAAACTAGGCGTTAGAATTTATTGAAATTTTAATATATTATATATTTTAAAATTCGCTTATTAAAAAACTATTAGCTAATGGACCCCATCAAAATACCCACGGATCAAGCCATTCGATACATGCATTGACCAAAGTACTATAGGAAATAGTGGATCGGTTCAGTTAATTTAAAGCGGCCGACTGAGTTACGACCCGTGAGAGTTACACCTTAAGCAACGAACTAAAATCCGCTTAAATTGTTTAATCAGTATGTGACGAACATAATTATGACAGAATTATTATTTATATTTGTTGTAAATTGTAACACCCCGGCTAAAGCGGAAATGCCTGAGTGTGACGTACAGATTGCTCAAACACATGTGACACTATTAGGTGACCATAATAACATTATTTCATTTAAATCATCATGTAACACAAATTATCAAATAACACAAGTTGTAACAAATAAATAAACAAAATGATAAGTTGTTCTTTGAATATCCTATAAGCATGCTATGTGTCTTCTAACTTTCATCCGTGTATCTTTACACCTGTAACATATGTATAAAATAAAGTCAGCTATGAACATAGCTGGTGCGATTCCCACAGTTTGATATAATACGTAAAAATCATACAGTTCCATGAACTCGTAAAATGCGCAAGTAAGGGTTCTTTACACTCGATGCAATAGACTTGAGTGTAAAGAACAAACGAAGGTCCTTTCCAGTTGGGGCTACCAACGTACTCGGATATGAGGTCCCTTTTCCACTCGATACAAATGGACCTGAGTGCAAAGGAGGGGGGGCGTATGATCATACTTATTGAGGCAACCACTTGAAATCCACGTATATAACAAATAAGCAAGTAAGCACACAAGTCCATGATATGAATTGTAGTTTGTAAGCAAAGTTGTAAATCCTGAAGTTTGATGATAAATACATATGCCATCTCAAAATATGAAACATTTAAAAAGGGGTTGTGAGAAACTCACATCGAATTGAGATGTTATTGATAACCGAAAGCGTCTAAAAGATTGTAAATGGTGAACGAACCGAAGGCGTCACAAAAGCCGAATTGGTAGATCCGCACTAGCTAGGATAAATAAATACTAGACTTCAATCGAGAATCTAACGGGATTATATATTGATAAGTTATGTTGAGGTTTTGAGATTTTGTGTCACACCCCGTTAAGCAATTTGCGGAAGCGTAAAATGGAAATGTAACAGACACCTCTGATATCAATCACATTGTTTATAAAGAACAATACAAACTACTTTTAGAATATTTTACATTGATCTAACTTTATTTACAACCAGGTGATACAAACTAAACTCAGCCCGTTAAGCGGCTTTACTTCCTATTAGCACACTTGCATCAATTCACCCAGCATTGATCGCAAGTCAATCACGTAGCACATTGTGTAACATCCTAAAATTTATAATGTTGAATAAAGAAAGTTATGTTTAGTGATTTCACGTTTTAGTTATTTAATGTCGAGTAAGGAACGGGTCATGGGCTTAGATTACGTAAGATGGGTTAAATGAGAATGGGCCTTGGGTCCGTGGGCTTATAAATACCCATCCCAAGCCCAAGATATCATTTTATTTCCATCTTTCTCTTTTACACACTCAAAAGCACACATAACCGACCGAGATCCGAAGTCGAGACCCGAGATTTTTGCTGGTAGATCTGAGTTGGAAAGGTAAGAACTAATCCCGCAAAGCTAATATTACTGAAAATGGTTAGGATTTGACGGGTTAATCGGACCCGAAACACAACTGCCCAAATCGGACCCCTAAAACGTCGATTTTAGGCCGATTTGATGGTTGGGATTTGTAGGCGCCGATCATACGATTCCGTGGGTACCAAAATCGAGTTATTTGGCTAAGAAACGAAGGAGTTATGGGCAAACAGATCTGCAGCGCGACAACTTCGCCTTCATCTGGGCAACTTCGCCTTCAAGCGATGAACTTCGCCTGCAAGCTAAGTTCGCCTGATGAACTTCGCCTGCAAGCCAAGTTCGTCTGATGATAAGTTCGCCTGAAGCCAAGTTCGCCTGATGGCAACTTCGCTGAAATGGTAACTTCGCCTAAAAGCCAAGTTCGCCTGAGGTTTAACTTCGCCTAAAAGCCAAGTTCGCCTAAGGTTTAACTTCGCCTAAAAGCCAAGTTCGCCTAAGGTTTAACTTCGCCTGAAGCCAAGTTCGCCTAAGGTTTAACTTCGCCTGAAGCCAAGTTCGCCTAAGGTTTAACTTCGCCTGAAGTGAAGTTCGATTATAAAATAAATTAAAAACCTAATGGAAAATGTGTTAAGGCAGTTATCGAAAATAAAATTTTTCCAAGCTGACCTGGCAGCTTAACCCCAGCCAGGGGCTCTGCCCCTTGGACCCCGCTAGGGGCTGCCGCCCCTAGAACCCCGCTGCCAGGGGCGCTGCCCCCGGACCCCCGTTCGTTGTGGGTCATATATAGATAGAAATACAAAACGAGTAGTAGTAGTTAATTGATATGTGTAAATATTATACAGTTAGCCGAGCCCAGTTAAAGAAAGGAATTACGATCAACGGCGAACGTAACAGGATCCAGGTGAGTTTCTAGCCCCATTCCTTGTTATATTTTCGGGGCTGTGTGCATACTTGATGTGTTGTTAATACATTTATCCTAAGTGATAAGTGTATGCCATATGTGATATATGTGATATGTATGAATGATTGCTTGATGGTTCGTGAACGATCTTCGGATATTGCACGTACTGTCAGGTTGTAACGTTATAAAGCCATATGTGATATATGTGATATGTATGAATGATTGCTTGATGGTTCGTGAACGATCTTCGGATATTGCACGTACTGTCAGGTTGTAACGTTATAAATATGGCAAGTATGATATGTATGTTTATGTGTATGAACGTAATAAAGTTAATAAAAGAAGGAAATGACGGTTGTATGGTTGTATGGTTACGAAAAGGGTACCGAGCCCTAATAATACTCGAGGTATGATGTATGGTTGTATGGTAACGAAGAGGGAATCGAACCCTACTAATATTCGAAAACAAGGGACCAGACCCTAATAATATCTGTGATGTTAGGGACCAGACCCTAATAATATCTGTGATGTTAGGGACCAGACCCTAATAATATCTGTGATGTTAGGGACCAGACCCTCATAATATCTGTGATGTTAGGGACCAGACCCTTATAATATCTGTGATGTTAGGGACCAGACCCTTATAATATCTGTGATGTTAGGGACCAGACCCTTATAATATCTGTGAGGTTATAGGGCGAAAGGCTCTTTAAAACGTATGATTATGAATAAAAAGAAAGTATGTAAGTAAGAAAGAAAGTATGTAAGTAAGAAAGAAAGTATGTAAGTAAGAATGAAGGTATGAGTACTTATGTGTGTATGAAAGAAAGTTATGAGGTTAAGTACGTATGTATGTAATAAGGTATTGTATGGTATTGTATGATTAACTGGAACTCACTCAGCGTAGCTGACTTTTAGTATGCACGCAGGTGAGTAGGTTGAGACAGCTGGCTTGAGTGGAGGACACATGGCAGAAGACTAAAGCCTGGCATCTGAAGATCTGATATGTTTTATAAGTTATGTTTTGATTTTGAAAGACAAGAGGAATGTTTTAAGACATGATTATGAATCGATATGTAATGTTTTATGAAGTTTTATATTCCGCGTAAAGTTTTTAATTAACTCTGATATTTAGAACTGTGTTTATGAGTAAATCCAACACGAAAGTAGGGTTACCGGTAACGGGGCCTTACACATTGATTTTCTAATCCAATCCAGTACCTGAAAAACATGTTAAAACGGGTCAACTACAAATAGTTGGTGAGTTTCACAAGTTTCAAAAAATCAGTTGTGTGCACAACAATCACAGTTTGTAAATACGCAAGTATGTATGTATGTACGTTCGCAAGTACGTTTGTTTGTATGTTTATGATGTAATTATGCTAAGCTACAGTGAAGGCTTGATTGTCTGTGCTGCGTGCATCCATTTCCCACGCTCAATCAACCACTGTGGCCCCCTTTCCGCTCACAACATGCCCCAAATAGCTATGTCTAACACTACATAGCGTGTTTGTACAATTATGGTCATGTGCAAACGGGATAATGTCTCATCAAACCGTGCTGGCCCCGCCTGGGTTTGTCAAACCAATAGTACTATTCACACGCCACCGGCCCGAAGTTAATCACTGTGTTAGTGGGGACTTTTGTGTGTTAGCACTTAGATAATTCCCATCATCAAACAGTTCAGAGTATATATAGATATGTATCAACAAGTTTTTCACCTCAAAAGTTCGTAAAAGCAGTTTAAAAGTGGGGTCATGAAACTCACGTTTAATAGGGATTCAGTACAGCATCAGCTTGTAGTTCGTTTGACTCGTATCACTAACCCCTATAATCAATATTATAATAATATTAATATTTTAATATTATTATAATCATTATACTAGACTGGGCTGTATAACTAATCTGGGCATAGCTGGTACGCCCAAAAAGTGTCAACAGGCTTAGATTGTGATGCTGTTCAATGTCTAATACTTAAAACCAAACTTGACTCAGTTTCCCCGTTTTCCCAACTGGGCCAAGTTGTTCGTTTATGCGTTCAGAAAACAGTTATGGGGAAGTACGTTTGGGTAAATGTGTTGGTCGATAAAATGGTTATCTTATAAAGAAAGATCACACATTGGGGTTCCGGATTCGCTACGGGGCCCGTTTCCGTTTATTTAGTTTGATTTGAGGAGAAACGCGCATAACCCATCCAGATTGTCCAGGTTTCTCATGAAAAGGTTCGTTTTTACTTAATTAATCAAAAAATATGATTTTTGATCACTCTTAGTGTTCTGATATTCCCGCAGGTTCGTTAATCACGAACTTGCCGGTTTTTATTAGAATTGAATTTGTTTAATTTTCAAATTAGCATAATTAATTAACCGTTAATCATTAAATTATGAAAATCTAGCCACTTATCAAATAAAATATGTAGACTTTTATAAAAATATTTCTGGAATTATTTACTAATTTATTAATTTATATAAATTCATTTTATCTGCTATATTTAGCCTGAAAATTGTCCGTTTATCCCAAACAATTTCCAAAAATTTCATAAAAATTCCTGGATGCTCAAAATATATCCCAAAACCATCTGTATTAATTCCAGAATGTAAAAACCTTGTTCAATATTCTTTTCGGGCCAAAAATGACTTTAAAAATTCAATTAAACGCAAATGGATAAAACCTACTTAGGCTTTTCCAAATGCTCCCAAATTTCACGTGTGATCAAAATATACCAAATCTGAGTTCCCCAAAAATTTTCATAATTTTTCAAGTATTTTAACTATTTTTCCCAAATAAACGTCCCAATTCGGTAATAATTCTGTCAAATATTCTCGGATGGTCGAAAAATTACCAAATTTGAACAGGGACTCAATGATATGGTCCCTGATCTCCCTGAAAATTTTCATGAGCTAACAATATGCACATCATAATCGAATCCTAAACAGCCCGTATTCGACGAATTCGACGTTACCTTTGCGGTTTTCGCCCATTTTCGCTCTCTTAATCCAATTTCCGGGTACTCGTGCTCCTATGTAAGCTAAGTACAAGTCCTATATCACAAACCAAGTAAGTTTCATCAACATGGTAGCCCCTTAACTTAGGGTTTCGGCTAGGGTATAAAACCGAACTTTTGAACCGTAAAAACGCCGTTTAAACCCTTTAATCCGTGTTTATGGCCAAAAAAACTATCAAACCAAGTTCCTAACCATGTGTAGGGTCAAAAAATATTTTTGGACAATTTTTAGGGTTTTTGCATGGTTAGAAGTGATTTTTGGTAATCAAATTATGTTTATATGTTATTAAACATGTTTAACAAGTGAAAAAATGGATCAAAAAGGAGTTTTTACCTTTAAGTTTAGTTTGTAATGAAAGAGCAGATGCCTCTAGAGCTTGGCTGAAGAAATGGATGCAAAATATCTTGTATTGTTATTATATAAAGTGAAGACTTAATTGGGGGGGGGGGGGGTAAACACCCCTTTACCGTACGGAAGTCCAAAAAGGGTCCATTTGGGCCTTATTTGGCCACATACCTCGTTTTGCATGCCCGAACGTGAAAATCCAAGTCCAAATTTATTTCGAGTTCGGTTTTTGGCGCGAAAAAAATATCGGGTACGTCAACCAGTGCGAAAACGAGTGTTTTTCAGCTGCATTTGTGTAAATTTATAAAAACATAGTAAATGTTTGTAAAATTCAAAAATATTTTCACGCATCGCTTAAAACATTTCAAATAAGTGTTTGGTAAGTCTTTTTCGGCTCAACGGGTGATACAATGCTTGGTTTGTAACTATCTTTCGTGTTTAAATCTATAGCGGGTAGTTAAACGAGTATGTTTTTGTTTAACTTGTTTGCTATCGAACTAAGGCCATAATACTAATATATTAGCTTATATTAATCGTATATAACTTATAGATGGTCCCCCGAGATATCTGGGTCATAACCAGACCCGTTCGGTTAATCGTTCGATCGTTACGTAATAAGCGTTTAATCGTTAAATCGGTAACTGTATATTAGGGTGTACCTGGTTTTGGCTCAAATGTCACATTCTCCCCTCGTTAGAAAATTTCATCCCTGAAATTCGATTATGCCAACTTTACGCTCCTTAGGGACAACCAGAAGTATTTGTTTTCGTTTTCAAATATATATAATTTCCCGTTAAGGCATTTTACCGAACTTTAACCATTGAAATTCTGTTGAGTCGTAACTGTATGGCTTATCCACCATGTCCTTATCATATTTCATTTGTCTCGTCTTTCAAAGTCGTTCCAGGTTTCGAGTTATTGCACACAACTTACTTATTATGTCTTCCATGCGAGGACTTGGATAATTAAGTGTCGATCCATAATTACCTTTATCGTCGGATGGTCCACATAATCCATCCCATTGTGTGTGTTTGAGATATAAAATAAGTACAATAAATTTTTGTAAGACCCCGGATCCCGGGAATCCTACAGTTGGTAAACATGTCCAAAAATTCTCAAAAATTTAAAGCAAAAAAAAATCCTATTTAAAACTCAAATCAATTCACTTTATTTCGAAAACCAATTCAGAGTATAAGTTCAGCGGAAAAATCATAAGTATTAAAACAAGTTCCCAAAACCAAATTTAAATGCGTTATAATAATTAAAAATAAGCAGTCTTCATTATTAATTTTCCCGACTAGCTATGCCTTCAACCGACCGAGTAGTCTCTAGCACGTCCAAGTGGTAAGCATCCTCCTCTAAACCTGAACTCATACTAACATACACACAAAGTCAGCTTGAGCTGAGTGAGTTTAAGTTTTAATAATTGGCATTTATAATAATCCTTCCAAAAATCTTAAAATAAAACGGGATACAACAATTAAGCCATCATCATTAATAAGTATTCATACTTATATGTATACATCTATATAATTATATCCCTATAATTATCATCCAAGTAATAACATCAGGGTCGAGCACACGTACAACCCAAACACGTAACATCCCATCCGATGGTGATCATGCTACACGAGCCTCCCCCCTTACGGGCTTTTCAGGGCCCGTCACAGGATTTAAGAACCTGAGTAGTATAGTTTGGCCCGGCCAAGATCACCATCCGTCCGTATGCAAACACAAAGTAGGCATACACAAACATCCTTAGTCGATAACGACTAATTAACATCGCCAATTATTGGCCATAAAGTAACGCATATATAAACACACGTATATATATATATATAGGGTTAGTTTCGTTTGAGAACTCAAAAAAAGTTAAGAACTTTTAGGAACTCTTAAAAAACAAATATTTTTTTAACTTTTTTTATATATTAACATTATTTGAGATTTGTTTTATCATATTTATAAAAAAAATTTTGATTACATATATAAATCACAAGTTACACATGTGTAAAATTTATGTGGTAAAAATTTACATGTGTAAAAACATAGATATGCGTAAAAAAAACTAATTTTCATAATTGTAATCGTAAATATAGATGTCAAAACTGATAAAACTAAACTTAAATAACATCAACATACAAAAATGTTTATAAAAAACGTTAGTTATTAAGAGTTCCTTCAAGTTCTTAAATAATTTAGGAGTTCTCAAATGATACTAATCTTATATATATATATATATATATATGTATATATATGTATACATATTTATATATGTATATATCGTCCCAAAATATCTCATGATGAAAGTAAGCCTATGGTCATAAATTAACACTTGCATACTCATTCATAAATATCATCTCAAGACATGTTATGATACGGGTGAGCCTATATCCTTGAATCTAGGCCATAGGTAATGTCTATAACCTTAAGGAATATATGACCATAAACGAGTCACAAATATCCTAAGGCATAGAATATAATTCACACATATTTTCATGAACCCACAAACACAAGTAAGGCAATGTAATACCATCCAATTAGTTTAAACGAGTAAAGTCGGGTAAAGTTGTAATATGGTGTGTATGCTAGCCCAAAACTTGAAAAGAGTAAAAAGGGGCATCATGAACTCACCTGACACAAGGCATAAAATCACCACGAGCTAGAGAACCCCTAAGTATGCCCACAACTCAAACGCCTGTCGGTTTACATAATATCATTACTAACGATACCGAAAGGACTCGTTTATCCTACGAGGCGTTCTAACATGGCTCAAGTTACCTAAAGCCTCGACCTCATCAAGTTCAATTATAACAGCCCCGGGTCCTTATATTCATCAAAACCACCCTTAGAAAATCCCAGGAATAAAGAATTCCCAAATTGCCCCCGGGAATTGCTAGAGGAGACGAATGTGCGCGTTTAAGAGTTGTTTAGGCACTTAATATCCAACTCAGTCCCGTGTGGACCCAATTTGATAAATTCACAGCCTACTAGCCCACACGACACTACACGAGTTGGATGGGTCGGTAACTCGAAAGCACAACGCACAAACTACCAATAAACGTGAATTTGCGTTGTACCGACCCGTTTGAGTAACCGACAACCAATTCAGGCCCATTAACATAAAAATTTAGTTTTTCACAGCCCGTATAACATACCGATGCTACACAATCTGAATTGGTTGTTAATTCCCTCAAACAACGCGCTAAACGCAATAATCAACAAACTCGACAAACAAAATCCTAGTTTTTCAATCTATTGACAATTGATCAATCAAACGAGCTTCATAGCCCATGATACTAAGGTAAAACACATATCCTAAGAAGATGACGGAGCAAAACCTCACTTCAAACAGCCCCGACAACAACACAATTGAACATCCACCGGTTAAGCCTAAAACGAACTTATCGATCAATGACGAGTAAAACATGCAGATTTTAGCATGCGAAGATGCATTTAATTACATAGGAAAACCATGGAAATAAATTATGAACTTTTTACTAGAGTTTAATAAATGTCTTAGGCTTTTAAAATTATTTTTGTTACATTTTTCCAATGCACACAAAAATCATAAAAATTCCTCAAACACAGAAAGGTACGTGCAGCTATTTCAGCGTGCAGCAAAAGTGTTTTAATTGTTTAAAAATCATTACCAAACCAAATTAAACGATTCCAATTAGGTTGTAATATTAACTCAGAATTTGAACTTTCAGAAGTGGAATCAACCAATTTGGACTTGTCAAAAAAGAGTTATGATGTTGGGAAGACAGAACAGAATCCGTCATCTCGCATCAGCTTTGACACTCGATCTTATAAAATCATAAAAAGCATTCAAATCTCGTCCAAAAATTACATATTATACGTTTCTGGAAGGTAGACTCAAATTAGTACATCATAGAAACAAGAATCGATCAAAAACAATAAATTTTCATTGAGTTACAAACCGAACAATAAACAAGTACGAATCTGTCAGAAATCGTTATAACCAAAACCCAACCATAACGTGTTCAATAAAGAGTTTCATGGTTAAAAAGAGTTGTAATAATATAAGACCGACCTGGAACAACTCTTGGGAGGCTGGAGGACGGCTGGTCTGCACGCAAAACGAGAAGAACCCAACCCCCCTATGGAGCTGCCGATCGGAAATAGGGTTAGGGGGGGTTAGGGTTTATCTATTTATTTATTTTTATTATAATATAATATGTTACACTCTAGCCCCTCGATTTAGAAAGGTGTAACTATATGGATGAAAATTCAATTAGTTCAACTTACGGGGATGACAGGGAGGTCCTCGAAGCGTGCCGGCTCAAGCCCGAAATGTACACATAACTCTACAAGGTCAAAACCTCTTTACGAAAATTAACGGACGTTACAATTTTTATATAAAAACTTGGAAATCAAGAACGATGAACTATTCAAAATTAAAAAAATGCATAAACAAATCTTTGAGGTAAAGGATAAGCGAAAATATTAGGTCCAAATAAATGAAATCGTTGAAGTTTTAAGTGATACAAATGATGTTATCAAACAAAATGCGCGAAACTCTTGAGTAGTATGAAATAATTAGAATAACGGATGACATCAATTGAAATCATGAACATGATATAATAAAGTTAAGAATAACATGTTAAGTAAACGTAGCATTGAGCTACAAAATGTAAACACATAAGTCGATAAGCATTGGTCCGAGAATAAGATAGAATAAACAAAACTTTAGTAAAAAACTCAAATAAGTTCTTGGAGTTAAATCGATAAACAAATGAAAATATCAATAAGGATCACATTTGAGATTAATAAATAATTGCAACTTCGAGATCCAAGTAAAACATTGACCTCAAATTGGTTAAACATTGAGAAAAAAAAATCGAAATTTCAATGTCGAATTAAGATATTGATCTTTAATTGTAAAACATTGAGATCAAAAATAACAAAATGATATGAATAAAACATGGAGCGGAAAAGTTAACAAAATGACCAAAACAATTCGTATAATAGTAATAAACTCAACATGCGTATAAACTGGCTCATAGTCTCCAACTTCCACTAAACGATTATGTTTATGGGAAATCGGTTATAGACCATAAGATTGAATAACAAAGTAAACTGCTTCCGAATGTAACTATGAATGGAAATAGTTCACTAATTGAAGAATCATCAAACTAGATATTAACTTCGTAAATAACCTTCGAAAGAAATCGATACGTAAAAACTATTTGATAATATCCAAACTGAATAATGTATATAGTAATATATCTGTATAAAGAAGAAAGAAAGGAAAATGAAAGATGGCTAGCGTTGCTTGTCTTCTCGAAGATGGGTTTTGCGGTATGAAGGTTATCATGGTGCGGGGGTATGGTTTACTTATCCGAAACTCTTTGGTGTTGACAAAGGGGGAACAGAAAATGATTGATGACATTGTTTGTGAAAATCGTTTGTAGGGACACGATGTTTAAAACTTAAAAGAAATTTATGATAATAATCTTGCATATATACTTAGCTAGTTATAAAACTTTAGATAACTTTCGATGTAAAGGATTTCCCGGTTGGGCGACGCTTTAAGAAAACGAAAGTCGTTAGATAAAAATACTAGTTGATGGTAATATGATAGCCTCATGGCTTAGGAATTGTTTAAAGCGAAATATTTTATTATATTTTAAAAATTTTATTGGAATAATAATAATAATAATGATAATGATAAAAACAATGATAATAGTAATGGTTTTAATAATAATAATAATAATAATAATAATAATAATAATAATAATAATAATAATAATAATAATAATAATAATAAGGTATTGATAGTGTTAGTAACAATAATAGTGATAAAAAAACGAACCATTTGAATTTTGATGCAAAAACTGCTTAAATATATTTCGTATACACAGTATATACTTATTAATGATTTATAATAAATATTTGAAATTTCACGAAAGAGAATGTTTGTAAAATAACTAAGTGTGAAAAAAGAGTGCAAGAAATAATAACAGGTTTGAAAAGGCGACTTATTGAAGTCGAAAATCAAATAAACCTTTGAGAGGTCAAGGGACGCGAGGTAAGGTTTTGTATGGCAGAAACAAGTTAGGCCTTATAACGGGTGTGCTCGGGTTATTATCATGGTATCAGGCTTGAAGTACAAGCACACGCAAGGTAAGTGGTTAGGTAACTGGTCGCGGGAATAGGTGGGTGGTGTTGAATATGTGTAGTTTCGTGGCAAGAGTTGATGAGGTGGCCGAAAATATCATAATGTGGAGCATTTCAACATTGCGGTAGCGGAGTGGTGGAATTGTACGTGTTACCCAAAAAGGTGGGTTCTCATGTGTAAATCATTGTTGGGTTAGGTTTGAGTATCCAAGAATTATATTGGGTTTTGGATTGACTTAGGCATAACTTTGAGGTTTAAACGTATTATTGTGGTTAGTGATGAATTTTGGGGTTATCATGGTCGGGATTGCAATGGTCAATTGCTTGATGATTTGGGTTGTCGTTTCGTGGGTTGAGTTTCGAGTGCAGCGTCGAAGAAAAACAAAAAGACATGAAGTGTGAACAATTTCCGTGACATTAGACGTAAATATGAAATTCATATCAAAGTCAAAAGAAACGTTACATGAGAGATTTCCTAAAATCTGAATCCATCTATAATATGAAAAGAAATAAGAAGTACAATCACATGAAATAAAATTTGAAATCGAAATGCTCAATAGTCAGTATGAGTTTTCGCATTTCAATAATACTAATCTCGTAAATTTTTGAATAATCATATGAAAATTATATCATATTTTGAAATAAAGGAGAAACATAGAATTAATACAAACCTAATATGAGTAATGAAATTGAATCGAGAATCGAGTGTTTATGTACGATAGTGTATTAGCGTACGTTAACCGCCCCCTATATATATATAACAAAACCAAAAAATTCAAAATGGGTCGGGTTTTTGGGTTTGAAAAATTACGAATGTTACATAAACAATATAGTTTATTTACTTATTAAATAAATTGGTTTGGACTTTAAACGAGAGTTGGACCAATGGACTTTATGATCCGGTTAATATTTTATTAATAACTATTAGGTTATAGATAATATAATTTGAGGTTTAATAATATGGGTCATTATGATATAACAATATTATGATAATATGGTTTAATAATATGGGTTATTATGATTTCTTGGATAACAATCCAAGAATTCCTTTTAAATATAACCTAATAATAACTAGAGCTTAGAACCCATTTGTTGCGCCGGGTAGGGATGAGCTCGGTTGCAACAACTAATAGATCATCATAGTCATTACACAATTTCTCATTTGCCATTGTTTGTTCATTTGCCATTGTCCACAAAGTACGGCACTGCGCCGCTATGGCTGCAACCAAGGTTGCCACGCCAAGCAACTTGCCACCATCATCGCCGACTAAAAGAGAAAGAAACTGAATCTTGCCACACCAAACAGTGAGCCACAGCCAAATCAACCTTTGAGCCACACAAATCTTAGTTATAGTAACTATGAGTCACAACCAAATATCAGAAATAATGATGATAAAGATCTAGAATCAAAAACATTAATTCATAAGCTATGTAGTCGATATCATCGATATATCACCGATATATAAGTGATATATCGGTTATCGGTCCCTTGGCGATATATAAGTCAGAATATCGTACCGATAATATCAACGATATTGACCGATATTAGACTAATATTTGATTGATATATCACTGATATTCCCAATATCAGTGTTTTAAGTCTTAATTATCAACTTTTAGTGTTCAATGTTATTGTTTTAAGTCGTAATCAATTCTTACTACGATTGTTAGTGTTTTACAATATGCAAAAGGTTAATTTGTTAATGGTAGGAGACTATACTTAATTATTAGTGTTAAATTGCTATATATATGAATTTTACATGAAATTAAAATTATCAATATCCCACCGATGTCTCACTACGATAACCGTTATCTCAGATATCGGCGCTTGACCGATATCCGATATTTTATTAATTGCTTAGTTTATAAGTAAATCCAAAGTGTTCTTTGCCATACAAAATAAAAAATATAGTCAAAGGTTTAGGGTTATCAAAGTGATGCATTTTCTTTCGCAACCCAAAATTTTTTTTATCAATTCTCGGAGCCGGCCCTGTCAAGAACCATCCCCTCCCACCCACGGCTAAACAACCTACAACAAAACTGCTATTGAAAAGGAACAGTAAGGAAGCAACCAGACCACCACAACCACCACATAGGGTTTCAAAAGAGAACTCGGAAACAGTGTTGGTCAAACACCTCCCCCACTGTCTTCCCTTGCAGCACCACGAAACATATAAACCACCATGCTGCCACCACACAACCGGCCACCCAACGTGAACACACCACTAGGCGTTTCCATATCTAATCCCTTCTGAATGTGTCCACACCAAAAGGTAACCGAACCAGCGCTACGCAACCACAACCCTAAATCAGGTGGTGCTAAAGCCGATGGTGATGATGGTGGAAGACGACGGTTATGTTGGGTTCCAGTGGTGATCAGTCAAAAATTTTATTATTAAACCCGGTTCAATAATATGTGACAAATAATTAATTAATCCAATTAAACAATATATGAGCAGCAGAAAAGAAACAACTAATCAGCACCGATCTGGTTACAAAACCATACGAGTACGAGTCAATGCATAAATATAATTTGTAAACTAACAATATATTTAAGTTTACCTCGGTTAATTAATAACCGGTTGTGACATCGAAGGCTAACGAACTGAGCTAGGTGACAAAACGAGACAAACGGCCAACGATGGCGGTGCACGGTGACAACGGCAACAACGGTGGTGCGCAGACAGCGGACAGCTGGCAGTAGACGGTTGGCATCGGTGACGGGCAGGTGGCCAGCGGTTGGGGTGGAGCAAGAGGAGTTTAGGACTTGTGTTGCTTGATTAGTTAGGGTTATAGAATATCATATATTATATAACTTTTAATTAGGTTAAACTAATCTTATTAGTTATAAACCCAACGGGCCATTAAGTCCATCTCCAACTCCAAAGTCCATTCCATGTTATTTTGTCTCGTTAAAGTGTCCATTTTGGTTAACTAACTTAAGCGGGTTTATTGTTCGTTACCTTACGGTGTAACTCTCACGGGTCATAACCCGGTTGGCTGTATTGACTTGCCCGAACAGGTCCATAATTACAAAAGTCTCCCACTTGGACGGTTTCTGGTTAAGTTACTCAATACCGACAGCTAGCGGTGCTCTAGCTGCAAATAGCTGCCCCCAACAACAGGTTATAACATTTTAAATTCATTAACCAAAACCCTCTTGGAATACACTATTGCAAGATAATGAACTTATGGTAGTTGTTGTCATCTATCCTTTCTATATAAGACACCAACTGAACAATGAGACATGGATCAGATTCAATCTCACATGACGTTCAATCATTATAGTTCTCGATCTAGAATCAAAGTGGTCCAATCAAACACACAGTAAGTTTGGGTGATGCCTCACACTTCACCAGTTTGAATTAACGAGGGTGCCAAAATGTCTAACTGTTACATATCATGTAAAAGTATAGAATCCCATCTCAATTACATACAACTCCCACTGAACTTCAAATTATTTCCAACCAATGCCTTTATAGCTGGTAGTTACGTGATAGCGGTTGACACTGATCAAATAGTGGTTTTTAGAAAACGAAAGTTGTAATATGTATCTCAGGTTTAAGGATACTAAATGAGTATACCAGTATCAAATCATCTTATGACTAAGATCCATGAAGATGATTTGATGCGAGTTACATCCAACGTCATTCATAATGTGGTCTGTGAGTTTGGAAGTCAACTCCTTGAGTCCAAAGTCAGAATAGTCTTAATTTAGAGTCGTTCCCATGAGTCTGACCGACTACGGATAATTTAGAATATAATATTCATTGATTAAACGTATTAAAACCAAACACGGTTATATTATTCAACATTTGCATTTAACCATTAAATCAAAAGAGAACTTAAAAGTATAACTGTTGAAATGCTCACGCATCCAAATACTAAATCAAAATACTAGCTAATCTAAGACCGATGGCGTCTCTATGATGATCATGCTTATCCTGAGTCACCGGTTTAGTGAACGGATCAACTAGGCTTTGATCTATGTCTACTTTGCTTATTATGATGTCTCCTCGTTCCATTATTTCCCGTATAAGGTGGAACTTCCTTAGAATGTGCTTGGCTTTGTGATGAGATCTGGGATCTTTGGCCTGAGCAATAGTTACTGTGTTATCACGGAACATCTCGATTGGTTTATGAATACTCGGAACCACATCGAGATCAGTGATGAACTTCTTCATCCAAGCAGCCTCTTTAGCAGCATCTGATGCAGCTATGTATTCTGATTCAGTGGTAGAATCCGCCACCACACTCTGCTTGGAGCTTTTCCAGTAAACAACTCCTCTATTGAGAGTGAATACATATCCTGATTGTGAGCGAGAATCATCTCGGTCGGTCTGGAAGCTAGCATCAGTGTAACACCTTACAGTGAGCTCTTCTTCCGCTTATCCAAACACTAAGAACATGTCCTTGGTCCTTTTTAGGTACCTTAGAATGTTCTTTACAATAGTCCAGTGGGCAATGCCAAGGTTCTGCTGAAAACGAATAATCATGCTTAACGCATACGAGACGTCATGTCTAGTACATAACATTGCATACATGATAGAACCAATCGCTGAAGCATATGGAATTTCTTGCATGTGCTTAGTTTCAACGTCCGTTGCGGGAGATTGTGATTTGTTCAACACGGTTACTTTAGCCATGGGGATAGCTCCTTTCTTGGAGTTATCCATTGAGAAGCGTGCCATTACCTTGTCTATGTACGTACTTTGATTCAGCCCTAGAAGCTGTTTTGACCTATCTAGGTAGGTCACCAAGATCTTTCATTGCGAATAAAGATCCCAACCAGTTCTTAACTTCATTAAGCATAGGAATTTTGTTTCCAATGATCAGTATATCTTCCACATACAGGATGAGGAATGATATAGTGATCCCACTAGCCTTTCTGTAAACACAAGGCTCATCTTCATTTTTGATAAAATCAAACTCTTTGATTTTCTCATCAAAATGAAGATTCTGGCTGCGAGATGCCTGTTTAAGTCCATAAATTGACTTATGCGTTTTGCACACCCTATTAGGATATTTAGGATTGACAAAACCTTCAGGCTGAACCATATAGACATCTTCAGAAAGGTGTTCATTAAGAAAAGTATTTTTGACATCCATTTGCCATATCTCGTAGTCATAATATGTGGCTACGACAAATAATATCCTTATCGGCTTAGTCATAGTTCCGGGCAAGAAGGTTTCATCATAGTCAATACCTTGAGTTTGGGTAAAACCTTTCGCGACTAGCCGTGCTTTATAAGTCTGTACATTTCCATGCATGTCGGTTTTCTTGTTGAAAATCCACTTGCTCCCTACTGCCCGACACTCGGGTGGTAGCTCGACCAAGTTCCAGACTTGATTACGACGCATAGATTGCATCTCGGCCTTTTCAGCTCAGCAAGTTCCAGACTTGAAAAGTTCAATAACGTAAGTGGAAATACCTTTAGAGGAGCTTTCATCATTGGTTTTCTGCCTTTTCAGCTCAGCAAGATAGTCGGGACAGTTACGCTTCCAGTGTCCCATTTTGTTGCACTTGTAGCACTTGCCAAGTCGGCAATGTCATAGAAATGTATCATTGATGCCAGATCTGATACGTTTAGAAAGATTATATACATTATTGTTTATTTGAACATCAATCTCATAAATACCATTTCGAGGTTTAGCCTCAAAATTAAAGATATCATTCAAGTAGGCAGAAATAACAATACTATTAAAAATGTACTTAAATCCTTGTTCATATAGTAAAGAAACTGAAATAATGTTTCTGGTCAAGCCAGGTGCAAACAAACAGTTATTTAAAGTAACTACAAGGCCAAATGGACCCAGTTGCAAGAACTGGGACTCTCTTCCCATCACCAACGATGAGTTCCATGCTACCTTGTTTCAGCTTCTTCCAGTTTTCAGGCCCCTACAAGACATTAACGATGTTGTAACCACATCCGGTATCAAATACCCATTTGTTGTTAGAGACAGTGAAAAGTTCAATAACGTAAGTGGAAATACCTTTAGAGGAGCTTTCACCATTGGTCCTCTGCCTTTTCAGCTTAGCAAGATAGTAGGGACAGTTACGCTTCCAATGTCCCATTTTGTTGCACTTGTAGCACTGGCGCTCCTCAGGAGGCGGTGTTGGTACCTTTACAACACCTTGCTAGTGTTGGTGGCAGACCTGGCAACAACAGTAACCTTCTTATTGTATTTACCATTATGACCTCGGTTCTTGGGTTTAGGCTTCATGGCACCAGCAAATCGAACCATAAGAACTTGTAGTCTTAGCGGGAATATTCATCTCAGCCATTTTGAGCATTCCATGAAGCTCCGGTACTGTCTTCACCCAGCCATTCATATTGAAATTCATGCGCACTAACAGGTGATCCCTGTTCCATTCTGTAGCTGATGAGCTGTTTCATGGTGTCATAGTGTTCTTGACGGGCTTGTTTCTGGAACATGCCCTTGAGTTTTTCAAGCATCTCATAGGCACCAAAATCTTCCAAGCCTTTAGCAAGCTTGTAAGACATGGTAGCTAGCATAATACAGGCGACTTAATCAGAGTCTCCATATGCTTGTCAAGAACCCTTCTGGCATCAGCGGTATTGTTTTCAGGCTCGTTTGGAACAGGTCCACCGAGAACATAGTGCTTCTTTGCCATCTTGAGAACAAGTCCAGAATTGCGGTGCCATTCAAGAAAGTTGGTGCCATTCAACTTTTCTTTCTCAAGAATAGCCTTGAGGATGAATGAGGAGTTATTATCAGTTGACATCTGTTTAAATAAGCAAAAGTAAATTTTAATTAGTATTTCCGATGTTTTAATCCTATTATCAATGACCCAATAACATTAGTAAATAGGAACTTGAGAATCTGGCTTCCAGTTACTAATGGCAGCTGTAGCACACAACATTAGTAAGTGGTTAGGCAGATAGACAACGATTGCCAATTGTGAATAGAGCACAACTCTCGTTTATGAGGCCTATTAAGACAACACTTGCCCAAGTAGATACGTTTAGCCTCATCTATACCCACCTTAGTCTCTAGTAAGTTGTAGCACGTAACAAGAGAGTAAAGTAATAGTCGCCCTAGTATAGTCACTTGTGAAATGGCCGGATGTGACAACGAAACCCTTTCACCTTGAAGGGATAGGCTAGAAATCAAGTGCGGTGCTGTAGCTCCAAACACTTGAAGTTTCGCAGTATGCCTCAAGTGTGACTTATAGTAGGATGACATAGACTATTGATTAAAATTGAGATTAATTTTAAATATTACCAAATAAAGTAAAAGTCTAGTTTTACTGTATTAATCGGGACAACTTGATTAACCCTTTCATCTCTCGGGACACTTAGTTTTATATAACCTATTAAAACTAATGTTGTCGCAATAATAATGACCAATTTTAAGTTAATAGTTTGCCTATTAAGTTATTATTTATGGAAAATTAAATTTAGCTTAATTTTGCAAAACATGATTGGTTAATTTATTTTAAAATATTTGGTATTATGTTGGTGGTATTATAACCTATTATAATAAAGCAAGCAAACCACAATAGCAAACAAGAATATGTAAATCTTAAATAGCCAAGATAAGTGATTAATCTTGCTAGAGCCTATTAGCAAGATCAATCGGGTCAAGGGTTCACAACACAAAACAACCACAAGGATGGACTCTTGGTGCATCCCGTCATCTTTGGTAACTCCCACTGACTTCAAGAACTCCATGAGCTCGTCCTCGGTTTTCCTTCGGGTCTTCTTCATTACAAAATTCTACTAATACAAGTAATAAAAAACTAAACCCTATTTATTACAATTTTGAACCATCAAGGTGGCCAAAAACCATAAAATAAAACCAAAAATTTAAATACAACTTTTGAACCATCCATATGGCCAAAACAAAATCATTCAACCAAACAAACAAGGTCGGGCCAGATTCACATATTCAACGAAATTAAAGTCGGGCAATATTTTGGTTAAATAAAATATATAAAATTTTAACCAAAACAAAATTTCCCTAAAATTTTATCTAGATAAAAAAACGTCAACTACCTTGAAATTTATGACGTAGAACCGGTAAAAAATACCAAATTCGACTCATATGTTATAACCAAGGCTATGATACCACTATTGGGTTCCAGTGGTGATCAGTCAAAAATTTTACTATTAAACCCGGTTCAATAATATGTGATAAATAATTAATTAATCCAATTAATCAATGTATGCGCAGCTGAAAATAAACAACTAATCAGCACCGAAACTAAACCCGACAGGATTCGGTTACAAAACCATACGAGTACACGTCAAATGCATAAATATAATTTGTAAACTAACAATATATATTTAAGTTGTAATACCCCGGATCCCGGGAATCCTACAGTTGGTAATCACATCCACAATTTCACCAAAAATTTAAAACCAAACGTTTCATTTTGTTTAAAACCAGTTCAGAGTAATTTAACAGCGGAAATTCATAAGCATCAAAAATTCCCAAAACCGGAAAAATACCAGTGGGAAAAAGTTAAGTATCTAAAATCCCAAAACTGAATATAAAGTGAAGTGTTTGTTTTATTTTTAAAGTCCTCGTCTAGAAATGCCTTCAACTCTGAGTAGCATCCAGCACGTCCAAGCGGTAACATCCACTCCTTAACCTGAAAGTCAATCTAACATACACACAAAGTTAGCTAGAGCTGAGTGAGTTCAAGTTTTCGTAAACAATAATTCATACTTTTATTTCAAAGTTATAGCTCTAAACAGAAGAGAGGATAATAATAAAATAAATAAATTTAGTTCACCAAATAATACATACATCGTCGAACACACGTACACGGGCCTCTCCACCACGAGTCAAGACTCGAGTAATATATTTGACCCGGACGCGGCCTAAGCATGTGACACGAGCCTCCCCACCACGAGTCAAACCCGAGTAATATATTTGACTCGGTCACAGCTTACACATCCAAACACGTGATACGGGCCTCTTCACCACGAGTACAACCCGAGTAATATATTTGACCCGATCACGGTTTAACATACAACGGGCCTCTTCACCACGGGATTTTAAAACCCGAGTAATATATTTGACCCGCCAAAATGATGATCACGCCACACGAGCCTCTCCACCACGGGATTTTGAAAACCCGAGTAATATATTTGACCTGGCCGTAATCACCATGCACACACACATCAATAAGCCTACTCACATCATTCTTAGTCACAAGGAACTAAATGTCATCACGCCACCGTAGGCTATAAGGTAACATATACTCATACATTGGTATATAATCCCAAAATATACCATATCGTAAGTAAGCCATCTTTAGTCACGAATGGCTAACTAACATCCCTAATCATAGGCCATTGGATAACACATGCACATACATACATACATACATACATACATACATACATACATACATACATACATACATACATACATACATATATATTTATATATATATATATCATCCCAAAACATACCAAATCACAAGTATGCCTATGGGCCATAAGGTAATATATAATAATCAATCTAATACACGAACTAAGTAAATAGGTCTACTCGTATTCAATTACTACCAAGCCTATTAACATCATCGAGTCTAGACCATAATCAGGTATATAACCTTAAGGAATATATAACCATAACGAGTCTAAAATATCCAAAGGCATAGAATATAGTCCACTCATAATTTTATAAATACACAAATACAAATAAGGCTATGTAATACCATCCAAATAGTTGTAACGAGTAAAATCGTGTAAAATTGTATTACGGTGTGTATGCTAGCCCAAAACGTAAAAAGATTTAAAAGGGGCATCATGAACTCACCTGACACAAGGCACGAATTCATCACGAGCTAGAGGACCCTTAAGTATCCCCAAAACTCAAATGCCTGTCGCTTTACATACAAACATCATTAACGACATTGAAACGACTCGTTTATCCTACGAGATGTTCTAGCATGGTTCGAGTTACCTAAAGCCTCAACCTCATCAAACTCATTCATAACAGCCCCCCGGGGCCTTAAGTTTACCAACACGACCCTTAGATACTCCCGGGAATAAAGAATTCTCAATTTACCCCCGGTAGCACTAGGTGACACTAACACGCGCGTCTAAGAGTCGTTTAGGCCATTAACATCCAACTCAGCCCCGTGTGGACCCAACATGATAAAATCACAGCCAACAAGTCCACACGACGCTACACGAGTCAAATGGGTCGATAACTCGCAAGTACAACACACCAACTATTCAATAAACGCAATTGCGCGTTGTACCGACCCGTTTGAGCAACCGACAACCAATTCAGCCCCATAACTTATAAAAATGATTTTCCAACAGCTCGTACATCAAACCAAGTTCCCCCGAGCTGAATTGGTCGTTAATCACTTCGACCCTCGCGTTAAACGCATAAAACTACAATTCTAGTCAACCAAACACTAACAATCAAACTACAACTAGTTGACCAATCTAATGAACACCAATGAAAATGATTTTAAAGTATGATATATGGGACATACCTAGGAAGATTGCGGTGCAAAAACTCACTTCAAACAGCCCCGACAAGAACACAATAGAACATCCACCGGTTAAGCCTAAAACGAACTTATAGATCAATAACAAGTAAAACGTGCAGATTTTAGCATGCGAAGATGAATTTAATTAGATAGGATAACCTTTGAAATAAATTATTAAATTTTTACCAGACTTTAATAAATGTATTAGGTTTATAAAAATATTTTTATTATATTTTTATAGTGGACACAAAAATCATAAAAATTCCTCCAACACAGAAAGGTATGTGGAGCTATTTCAGTGCGCAACAAAATGGTTTTATTTTTATAAAAATCATTACCCAGCCAAATTAAATGAGTGCAATTGGGTTTGGTTCCTAACTCAAAATACTAACTTCCAGAAGTGGAACCAACCAATTTGGACTTGTCGAAAAAGAGTTATGATATCGGAAATACAGACCGGAATCCGTCATCCCAAATCAGCTTTGACACTCGATCTTATAAAATCATAAAAACCATTCAAAACTCGTCCAAAAATTACATATTATACTATTCTGGAAACTAGACTCAAAGTAGAACATCATAGAAATATGAATTGATCAAAAACAATACATTTTCATCGAGTTACAGACCGAACAATAAGCGCATTAATATGATTAATTAAGGTGTAAGAGAGTTGGGGAAACATTGAACTAACCTTCAATTGAAGTTTTAGACCTTAATCATGGCTGCACAAAAGAAAAACGAGGGTGGTGAGGCTGGAGTAGGCTGCCGATCGGACAAGGGAATGGGGGGTTAGGGTTTGTTTATTTTGTTATAAAAATCTTACCCTCAAGCCCCTCCAATTATATAGGATTGACATCTTGGTTGAAAAGTTAAATAAATTAACGTACCAGGATGATGAGAAGGTTTCCGAGGAGTGTCGGTTCAATCTCGAGAAATATACATACTTTACAAGCTTTAAATCTTTGAACCGAAAATTAACGGGCGTTACATAAGTTTACCTCGGTTAATTAATAACCGGCTGAGACACCAAAGGCTAACAAACTGAGCTAGGTGACACAACGAGACAAACGACCGGCGATGGCGGTGCACGGTGGCAACACAACAGCGGTCGAACCGTAAGATAAAGATGGATGTTTTCAACAAAAGCACAACAAATGTGAGATAGGTGTAAAGTTAGTTAACACGTGGAGCATCAAAGATGAACGAAAAATGTACATAATAAGAAGCCTTAAGTACAAAAACTAAAGCACAAAAGGCAAGAAATAGTAATTATGAGTGTGATAAGAAAGTTACAATCTACTATTATAATAAACAAAAATTTATTTATGCCACTTGGCAAGAAATAGTAATATTGGCAGAGCATTATGAGGTAATATTATTGTAACTAGGTTATTGACCCGTGTATTACACAGGCAGAAATATAAAAAGCAGTCCAAGTAAACGTATATATAATTTCAAACGACAATATACTTTTAATGTGTATTTTGAGACAGCAATATAATTGTAAGTCATATTCAAACAAAAACATAATATTAAAAGATATAGACATACAAAAAATGACATTACGTAGTAGAATGTTTACAAACAAAATTTTAAACTTTAAAATATAAACTTCAAAAGCGACAAATTTTTACGTATAAATAATATTTTTTGATGTGTTTGCAACTTTCTCTTGCTTTCGCTTTCTAAAATAAGTATTTATTTTTTATCCATCTCTACTCTTCACTCTTGATAAATCTAAATAAAGTTAACCATGTGTAAAACGGGTCTTTTAAATATGCCAACCCTTGCTAGAGACTGGCCTAGACTTTTGTTGATGATCATTGCAAAACCAAACTATAACAGAAAACTGTTTTCTCTAAAACTTAAACAGAAGCTTTTTATCTGAAGTGTCAATTGTATATATATGTGCTTATATATTTGAACAATTTGTAAATTTTGTATTCGTGTCAACTTATTTTAAATAAATGTTATGTTTATCCTTAACTCACATATAAAAATGCATTTTAATAATCAAAAAATTAATAATTCATTTTAGCGGACATAACACCATCTGCCAAAAAAATGGTGATTCGCAAACAGTGAGTTGGAGAAAAAGGAATGAAAATTAGGGTTATAAAACGTATGCGGGTCCATAATTGGTTGTCTAGGAGAAAACACATCCAATTAAATGATTATTATGATTTTAATTTTGAATTATTTTATTAGTAACAAATTATATGAGAGCTTATTATTTTTGGAATATAGTAAAATCAACCAATAGGAATGAGCAAAAAAAAATGTCTTTAATGGTATTTATTATATAGATTAAATGATTATTATGATTTTAATTTTGAATTATTTTATTAGTAACAAATTCTATGAGGGCTTTTTATTTTGGAATATAGTAAAATCAACCAATAAGAATGAGCCAAAATGAATTTATTAATAGTATATATAGATATAGATATATAGATTTATGAGACCCCATAAATGGAAGTATCTTCACCGAACATGGACATGACTCACATGAGTGCATATTATTCTTCCATGATTTATCATCATCATCATTATTTAAAAAACAAAATTAAAGGACTTAGCTTAAAGAATCAAAATTACTGTAATCTCTATAATTAATCAATCATATTATATATACAAGTGTCCAGTTCAAAACTAACTTGAAGTAGAAATTGTGAGAATCGCATAAACACTTATACGTTATGCATTAAAAATATAATCACATGTAGTGAAAGAGAGTATATATGTCTATAGTGTACTTTTGTAAGTTTTTATTTTCAATAATTAAAACTCTTTTTCTTTCAAAAAAATAATCAAAATTGATAAATGGGTATCCCGTAACCAACCCTTTGTTATAAAAAAAATTATACTAATTTCCATATAATTTATAAAAAAATGCTGACTTTTCGTGCCTCCCTAAGTCATATCTGACGTAATCGACTTTCTCCCTAAATGATATCAAACATAAAAAACTGCAGTTTGAAATCTTATCTGGATATATGACGCAATTGACTTTCTCCCTAAATGATATCAGAAACAAAAAACTGCATTTTGAAATCTTATCTAAAGAATCAAAAATCAATCACATAATATCAAGCTATTTTGTCTATCAAATCTTAGTTGTGTGTTTATCTGTAAAACTTTCATGATTTCTCCAAAACTCGATAATAAACCTCTAAGGTTTTCAATTTTTTTTACATGTTTGATTTTAGTTAAATTTATGATAATCTAGGTTAACGCCATAAATTTTTTACAACACTATTGAATTTTTTAAGTAGTAGTTTCTAATTTCTATCACTATATATATGTGCATTTTTATTGATGATTATGTTAAATCTTCTCGATGTAACATTCGTTAAATTTCGGATACTAAAACCCGACCCATTTAAAATTTCAGTTGTCGATATATTGTTATTAAATCAAAATTGATAAATTTATTATCGATCATTTATTTTATTTTACGACACCCAAATGAGTTTCGGTTATTTTTGTAAATGGATTTTTTTAACTATCAATAATGTTCCCAAACACCCCTTTAATAATCTTTAATCCAATTATGCACCAACTCAAAAGATGAGGGACCATATTGCAATTAACATTCAAAATAATATTTTTTATCCTCTTCCTCTTTACTGTCGACGGTACCCCCCCCCCCCCTCTTTCCTTGATCCATAATTCTTGGAATAATAATGAAATGATGTTACAAAATCCTTCCTTAGCCTAAAACGAGTCTCATCGACGATGTAATTAAGGAAACGATTAGCAATGGACAACTAGATTACCAAAGTTTTAACCGCGGCTGGATGGACTTAGAAACACTATAAATACATGGTTATATATCAATTAAATCATACCACACAATCCCTGCACCATCACGACGCAAACCCCTAACTTAATTGCATAATATAAGCCGCAAAGACCCATATCGAACTCAAGCATAAGCCATGAACCCTAGTTCATCGTTCTCCTCTAATCCATCACAATTTTTGGTAATTGTCTTGTAAATTCTAGTCATTGGTTGCTGTTTAATCAAAGGCCTAAAGGCCTAAGACAATTTCAATCAATATCAAGTAATTGAAGGGAATTGGGATTCTAGGGTTTGGATTTGGGGAAGAACGCAAACTAGGTGTGTTTATCAATATCCTTTTCCATCATCTAACTGAATTAAGACGCTGGCCTAATGGCCAGCGTGTGTTAAGTTAAGAACTCAGAAACGGCTGGGGCGCGGGTTCGAGTCCCTCTGGCCCGGCTTTGGGTTTTGATTTTTATAATTTCATTTTATAAGGTTTTGTTACTATTATTATATATACATAACATTTAAATAAACATTGTTTTGAATAAACCGAACCTTCGAAACCTCCCCAGACCCGGTTTTGGTATCTTATTTTTATTTAATTAATTCTTAACTAATATATATATATATATATATACATAAAGAAAAAGAAACTATATTATTTATTATTTTTTTCTCCTTCCGCTTAACGAACCGAACCATATTAAAGGTGTAAAATAAATTTCTATTTAACTTTCTCGATAACATATTTATTTTATTTATTTAAAAATTAAAATTAAATAATAATAGTAATAACAATGTTAGTAATAAGAATAATAATAATAATCATAATAATAGTAACAGTAAGAAGAAGAAGAAGAAGAAGAAGAAGAAGAAGAAGAAGAAGAAGAAGAAGGTAAGTTAAACTTAAAATACTTTAATTACAATTTTACCTAAAATCCAATCAAATCCCAATTTCGTTATAATTCTTGTAAATATTTCGTTATAATTAACTTATATTATTATTAATAACTAGGAACTTATGTCAACGTATCCCGAGAATCTCAACTGCTTTTATCTTAATTTTATCGCCATCTAATCTTCATTAATTCACTCGTCAAGGTGGGTTTGCATACCTCCTTTTTCCAGCTTTTATATTTTGGGGGTAGCATGTATACCTTATTAACTTTACTTATGTTTTATTTCCTCGTCTATTCAAAACACAATTCAATTTATGTCTATGTGTGATTATTGCATGCTTTATGATTATGATCTATGTGCTTAAGTGTTTATTTTATGTTTGGTGGTTGGTATCTCATCCTCATCTATTATCATCTAGTTGATCATACACTTAACCAAGTACATTGATTTTGTATAATAGGAACGGGTCCACGTCATTTAGTTGTTTACATTTTCATAAGTGTTGTAATGCTCACCATTTATATATGAATTGTGATATATATATATATATATATACAACTAAAACTTATGTATTCTCACTAACATTCGTGTTGATAAACTCTATTTTTATACATGTTACAGGTTCAAGTATTTGATATATTCAAGATCAAAGATAGTTAGTTGACCTAAGGATATTTATTCAAATTACAAGTTATGATGTATTTACTTATTGAATTTGTGTACTTGTTTAAAGTTAATAAAGTTAAATAATTATTGTCGCTTTAATTAGTGTCTTTTGAGCTACTGTCCAATCAATATGTTACGCCCCAGCTTGTTCCGCCATTGGTCGGGTGTGACAGATTGGTATCAGAGACGAAGGCTATAAGATAGGTGGTTAGATATAACGACCTAGTAGCATGCTTTGGGTCCCTATACGTGATATGCCTTTACGTGTTTGCACCTTAATATATATGATTTATTGCGGTAGCTAAAATATTATTTAATGATTTGATATTACTCTTGTACACAAAGCACACAAATTCCGAGGCTACGCCTCACTCTCAAATTTTTTTTTCAAAACCCTAGTTATTATTTTTTTTTAAATTGGGAAATTCCTTAAGAATTCCCACCATTTTTACTCCCCTCTCCTTGAGGATGATTTGTGTAACGGATACGTAGTAACTGTAAGGGGGACATACATGTACACCGATCTTTTGGCACCAAGGCTTTCGAGCCTAAGGAAGTGCAATGCACATAAATCTCGATCAGCCGCGAGACCTGGTTGCCTTCCTGGAGGGTGAGGTGTGAGTGTGAAACTTGTTAAGCCAAAGCGTATCACACAAGACGTTTAAGAATCTCCTACCCTCATTGTATCAATCGTGGTCATGTGACGATCACATCCTTAAATCATAACCGAATTCACGCTGATACGTGGCTAAACTCGATTCTTCCTTATGATATTTAGTTGAAATAATTGGTGGGAAAAGCCATGGTGATAAATGAATACTCCAACCATTCATCTCAACGCCCTTATCTCAATTTCAATCAATTTTAAATATTTTGTTGGAAAATTAAGCCATGGTGATACGTGGATATTTCAACAATGAATTTATTTATTTATTATTTTTTTTTGGTTTAAATTTTTGATTTTGTTATGAGTGATTATTTTTATGTATATCTCAACCCACCATTTAAATTTTACTATTTCATTTAATTATCAATGTTATCAATACTCCAAGCTAAGGCTAATAAAAAAAAAAATTATTTTTGTACCCTCATGAATTTTCACAAAAACTCGAAATTTTGCAATTTATCCCAAAAGCTAATAAATTTTTCAAAATTTCGTCCTTGTAGCATGTCTTCCTCCCGCCTTACCAACCGTAACCATCGCACCGGTAACTCTAGCCGCAGCATGTCGTCCCGCATTACGAAAGGGATCGTAGAAGCCCTCCCAATACTCATCTCTCAACTCCAAACCGTGAAAGCTTCCGTAAACCCAAACCCAATTGTTTGCTCATTCAAGCAATTTAAGAATGCTAACCCGACCAACTACTTTGGGACCGAGGGTGCTACCATCCTCCTCCAATGGTTTGAGCACATGGAACGCGTGTTCCTCCATTGTGCGTGCCCGGAAGAAAAGAATACCACATACGCCTCATGCGTTTTCAAATTGAGTGCCCTTATTTGGTGGAATAGCAAAAAGAAGGTCCTTGGGGCTGAGGTTGCCATGGCCTTGCCATGGGACGACCTTAAGAAACTCATGCTTAAGGAATTTTGCCCAAAATACGAACTCCGCAAGTTAGAAGAGGAGTTATGGAACTTAAAACAAGACAGTGGTGATAATACCGCCTACAACGACTGATTCCACGAATTGAGCCTCCTCATCCCATACATGGTCACTTCCTTGGAGCGTGGCATTGACAAGTACATCACGGGTTTGCCAATGCAAATACAAGATTCCGTCCTAAGTTGTGACCCGAAGGATCTTCATGATGCCATTACCCTAGCTGGCACCCTCACCAAGAACCACGTTAAGGCCGGGACCTTGACGCGGAAGAAATCCAAAGAACCCAATGATAGGCCCGAACCCGAGCCCACCAAAGAATCCAAGACCGAATCCTCTAAGCCCGAATCCTTCAAACACAACAATAGCCACTCACCCCATTACCGCAACAACAAAAGAAATTCAAATTCCCAAAACTACGTATTAACCCAATCGCAAGCCCAACAAGCCCAACCCACCAAGAAGCCTTACATGGGACCCCACCCTTTATGTGAAACGTGTAAATTCCACCATTATCTTAACCTCATGTGTCGTCAATGCACTCATTGAAGTCATTTTTCTCACCTCTTTACCACATGTCGTGAACTCAACCAACCCATGACTCAACCATCTACCTCACCTCTTACCCAACCCCAAGCTTTACCTTATGCTCCACCGTTAACCCAAACATCTATTAGAGTTTGTTATAATTGTGGAGATCCTAGCCATTTATGCAATGCATGGCCAAGACTAGCACACATGAACCAAATTCAGTCTTACCCAAACCAAGCCACTCAATATCAAGCCTATCACGCCCAAGTTTATCCAACCCATCGTACCCAAGCCCAAGCAAATCAACCTCAACCGATCCAAGCCCACCCCCATTCAAGCAATTCAAGCCCAACCTATTCCTAACATCCAAGCTAACCAAAACCCACCCAACCAACTTCAAGTTCACCAAATTGCTCAAGGTACTCAAGGACAAGCCTGCTTCAACAACGGTTCCCAAGTCTAAGCCTCATCTTTCAACAATACATGCTACACAAGAGACGATTATTTATTCGAGTTCTTTTTATCTTAAACCTAATGTAATGACTTCTTTTAAATCTCAAGTTTTGTTATAAATAAGAATCATGGTTATTTATAATTGAATTCAATCTCTCATCTATTTATATTACATCGTTGTTGCACTATTTATTGTTACGCAATTTATTATCACATTTTCAAGTGGTCTATGACCGGTTATTTACCGGGACTATGTGCATGGTGATGTGCATGGTTATCTAATAGTGCGGTATTTGTATCATGAACTACCTATGACCGATTTCTTACAAACGTTTTGTTTTAGAAATTGGGACTATAAACATGTGTTGTACATAGTTATCTAATAGGAGTTAAATGTACATATTTTAATTCGATATTTTAATGTGTGACTACCTAAATTCCCCAAAACTCATCTCGTTCTCATGGTACTTCCTTCTCACCCGATTTTATAATCTTAACTTCAAGCCCCATCTATATTATATTTCTTTAATCATGTCATTTGTTTGAGGATCTATTTGTATGAATAGTTATTCCTGAATTTTGTTGTCATCTCAAGTATTCTATACATCAAATGTGTAAATTACTTAATTTCAAAAATTTCCTCCACCTATTTATTTCAATTTTTTGGTTATTACTTTTGATTGTTAACTTCAACCATTCGTTATAGTTTGCAAAGTTGTTTACTAGTTATTTCGATCATTAAATTTCACCCATTTATTTAGTTTCATTTCTATTGATTAATTAATCTTGTTTAAATATTGATTTAAAAAAAAAAGGTTCCCTGTTACCTTGTTTTCGAACCCACACAACAGGACGAACTATACGATTCATGCGACGATCTAAATAATTATGAGTGCATGCATAATTATCAAAATCCTCTCATGGGACTCATAGTGAATACGGTGGTGTGTCATAACCCAGAACCTATGGTGATTTTGAGAAACGGTACAAATATCAATGCGATAAGGGCATGGTGGATACGTCGCTGGTACATCCAATATATAAGTGTCCTTATCATATTTTCTGTTTGTAGCGTTATCCGAGTCACTTGAAAATCGGTGTTATTTAAAAAAAATGAATGAATGATTTCTCTCTGGGTATCTATTCCTGTAAGGCCCCGTCACCGGTGGCCCTACTTTAGCGTTGGATTTACTCATAAACGCAGTTCTAAATAGCAGAGTTAATTAAAACATTCGCGGAATTTAAAAACTTTCATAAAACATTTCATAACAAAACACGTCTTGTCTTAAAACATCATTTTGTCTTTCAAAATAAACGAAACATTAAACTTAAACGTCTTGAGTCTTTCGATGCCAGCCTCTTATTCAGTGCCACGTGTCTCCTCAAGCGAGCTGCCTCATCCTACTCACCTGCGTGCATACTAAAAGTCAGCTACGCTGAGTGAGTTCTAGTTAATCAAGCAACTTATCATACAACCACTTCATACAATATATACGTATCCGAAGACACATAGTCCACTGTCTAACATGCCACTGTTTAACCACTTAATTACCCCTATAGCTTAGCCTCTTAATTACCCCTACAGCTTAGCCACTTATGCCACTTTATGCCACTTGATGCCACTTTAATAACGAATATCGTTATGCCACCTTGCCACTTTAATAACGAAGTCACGTATAGGCTTACCCTACCACGTACTATCGTCATGCCACTAACACTCTTACTAGACTCTGCCACTTCTATCACAATCTACCCCTACTTGTCTACAGCACACTTTATATCAATACAATATTTACATAATAAGCAAGTCACATCATAGAATACATACACACTAACAACCACTTGACAATCACTATCCTTGGCGATACGTGCAATATCCGAAGATCGTTCACGTACCGACAAGCATTACATAATAGCTACTTGTATAACATCTATACACTTACCACTTAAGGTAAGTGTATTCACACTTTCACATCTAACCTGCTTACCTTACCACTTAGCCTCTTATTTACACCTACCACCTTGCCACTTTGCCACTTTAATAACGTATAACGTTATGCCACTTTGCCACTTTAATAACGTATAACGTTATGCCACTTTGCCACTTTAATAACGTAAAACGTTATGCCACTTTGCCACTTTAATAACGTATAACGTTATGCCACTTTGCCACTTTAATAACGTAAAACGTTATGCCACTTTGCCACTTTAATAACGTATAACGTTATGCCACTTTGCCACTTTAATAACGTATAACGTTATGCCACTTTAATAACGTATAACGTTATGCCACTTTGCCACTTTGCCACTTTAATGACGTAGTCACGTATAGGCTTACCCTACCACGTACTATCGTCATGCCACTAACACTCTTACTACACTCTTGCCACTTCTAACACGCTCTACCTCTACTTGTCTACAACATGCTTCATATCATTTACATAATAAGCAAGTCACATCAACAATCATACACACATAATAACGATGGCGCGTACAGGCTTTCCCTATCACGCGCTCACGTTATGCCACTAACACCCTCGCTAGACTCTTGCCACTTTTAACACACTCTACCTCTACCTGCCTATATCACACTTCATATCAGTTCGGTATTTACGTAATAAACCAGTCACATCATAACATTCGTACACATTATCAACCACTTGGAATTTACTATCCTTGGCGATACGTGCAATATCGGAAGATCGTTCACGTACCGCCAAGCATTATAAAATATATACCTCGTATAACATCTATAGCATACACTTACCACTTAAGGTAAGTGTATTCACACTTCACATCGAGTATGCACACAGCCCCAAAAACATAACAAGGAATGGGGCTAGAAACTCACCTGAACTCTGCTTCTTCCTCTGATAGTTGTAAATCCTTTCTTTAACTGAGCTCGGCTGACTGTATAAGTTACACGTATCAATACTCGCCTGATCTAATATGGTGGCCTAGTATTAGCTTACTTTTACTTATTGTTTTAATCTATTCTCTAATCGAACTTGACTTTAGGCGAAGTTAAACCTTAGGCGAACTTAGCTTTAGGCGAAGTTGTCATCAGGCGAACTTGGCTTTAGGCGAAGTTGTCATCAGGCGAACTTGGCTTTAGGCGAAGTTGTCATCAGGCGAACTTAGCTTGCAGGCGAAGTTCATCAGGCGAACTTGGCTTGCAGGCGAAGTTGTCGTCTGCAGCTACTGTTCGTTCTTAAATCCCTTAATCACCTTCGTTTCTTAACCAAATAACTCGATTTAGGTACCCACGGGATCGTCTGACCAGCGCCTACAAACCCCAACCATCAAATCGACCTAACATCGATGTTTAAAGGGTGCGATTTAGGCATATAGGTTACGGGTTCTTTTTATCAATCGATTAACCCATCAAATCATAACCATTTTCAGTAAGATTAGCTTTGTTGGATTCGTTTTTACCATACAAACTCAGATCTATCATTTCTCAAGTCAAACCGAACCTATACGAACGATTTCTAACTATAAACGTACCTTGAACGAGTCGAACTACGAACACTGTTAAGCCTTTATGTTGTTTTGGTCTGTCTCGACGTTCCAGCACCAACAAGCTCGGGTTTTCGCCTTCGGATCTTGGTTCGGGTCGTGTGTGTTTTGGGTGTGTGTGTATGGAATAGGTGAGAATGAGGATTAAATGGTGGTTAATGGTATTTATATTTAGGGATCATGGGCTTAAGCCCATGGACTCTCCTTCCTTCTTTCATAACCTAAGTCCATAACCCATATCCATTACCCAACACTAGCCCGACCCATACTAACTCCTACTCTATTTATTTATTTCCCGATAATCCGAGTAAACTTTCCCTCTATTATTAAGTAATATAAATAATATCATTTTGGAAATTTCGGGATGTTACAAGTCTTCCCCCTTAAAGAGGTTTCGTCCCCGAAACCTAACTTATTCCCTATAAAAGGAAAACTTCTTATATTTACACTCTTTATTGAATCGCCTTTGCTTTCTGGGTAATCCCTCTTACTCCTGACTTGTAGTCATCGAGCGGTGATCATGTGTTTTAGCTATTACGGTAGCTTGTCCATGAAGCCTTCGATGTACAAAGTCTCGTATCGCCTTCCCGAGGAACCATCTCCTATAATAACGCTAACTCCTATGGCGACGCTTTACCATCACACAACTATTTATCATAACCAACATGCATTCAAGATAAATTCATAGGTCGTTCATACAAAAACACAAGAAGTCACAAGTACTTCATAACATAAAAGGAAATCATTCAAGCTTGCTAAACAAACATAGGTTCAACTGTAACATAAAACACTCTTTAACTACTAAACATAAAACAGCTGTGACATGCCACTTATTCTCCTGCAACCTCCTCAGCAGTTAATAGACCATCCTTTCACGCGTTTCCTCTTCCTTCCCCCACTGCCACGGCTTCTCCACACGCCCTAGCTATGTGACCTGACTTACCACACTTGTAACACTTCTGGTCCTCGGTGCATTCACGGGAGATGTGCCCCTTCCTCCCACATCGGTAGCACTGATTTGGACCAGCCTTGCATTCCCCCAAGTGCATCTTCCCGCACACCTTACATGCTTCCTTTCCTGCCATCTTCTGTGTCTTTCTCCCTGCACGCTCCACGACATCCCCAGCTCTTTTAGTTCCTTTCCCTTTTTCCTCATCTTCCACTTCCACACCATCCGCCGCCAGATTATCATAGACCATCTCCGCCAACTCGACCGCCGACTCAACGGTAACGGGTTTGTTGGCCCTGACTAACATGCGGACCTTCTGGGGAAGTCCTCTAACGTAGCACTTGATCCGTTTCGCCTCGGTGTTCACCATGTCAGGAACCAGCCTAGACATGCGGTTGAATTCAGTGGTGTACTCACGATGTGTCATCTTGTCCGCCTTCAGATTCAGAAATTTCATCTCGGCCCTCTCAACCTCAGCATCAGCACAAAACCTTTTCATCACTAACTCCTTAAGGTCATCCCACCTCATGGCCTTAATCTCCTCTAAGGTCTTCCTTTGTTCGACAGTTTCCCACCAATACATGGCCTCATCTTCAAATGACTGAGTGACATAACCCACTGCTTGGTCGGGACGGCATTCGCTAATTCGGATTTTCTTGTCCATTGTGGTTATCCACTGGAGAGTAGCGATTGCGTCTCCCAACCCAGTCAGCTTTGGCGGGTCGCATCCTTTGAAGGACTTATAGTTGCACCCATCTCGGCCTCTTTTCCTGTCATCGACCTTCACAGACTTATCCTCACTCGAGGCCTCTCTTTCTCCTTCCCCATCCTTCCTACCATCACCACCCGCCCCTTCAGCGGTTCGTTCACGGCTTCCAGCAGATCTTTCGGGATGCAGGTTCTTCATAGCAACAACTACAGCTTGAACAATGGCTGCTTGGACTGCAGGGCTAAGTTGAACCTCTTCGTTATTGTTCTGGTCTCCTCCAGCTGCGCTTTCTTCACCTTCGGTGTTAGAAGCTGTCTCAACCGAAAGTTGCTGGACACGACGAGGCCTGCCGCGTCGTCCAGTGCGACCTCCAGCTCCAGCAATGTCTCCAGCCCCAGCCATCGTATTCTAAAAGGGAAAACACAAACATCATCACTCAAGGAACTATTTAGTACAGGGATAGCAAGGCTAACAGGTAATAACAGTGGCCAGCTGTGACTAGCTGATCACGTTGCTTTCCGTGTCCTATACACTTCCCTTTATGAGTCTATTTGTGCTGGTTCTACTTAAGCAGTTAGTCAAATCAACAATCAATTATTCCTATCCCTGCCGTTCACGTATCTTTTCTTTCTCATTAACATATATCATTTAATTATACACTTTACCTTTACTGATCTTGCTTGAGCGACACATGGCATTCTTGAACTGGCATCTTCTTTCCTTTCTTACTTAAATCCCATTCTCTGTTCGAGTCTAAGCATGTAGGATGCTTAAATCTCTCGAACTTATGCTCTGATACCAACTTGTAAGGCCCCATCACCGGTGGCTCTACTTTAGCGTTGGATTTACTCATAAACGAAGTTCTAAATATCAGAGTTAATTAAAACATTCGCGGAATTTAAAAACTTTCATAAAACATTTCATAACAAAACACGTCTTGTCTTAAAACATCATTTTGTCTTTCAAAATAAACGAAACATTAAACTTAAACGTCTTGAGTCTTTCGATGCCAGCCTCTTATTCAGTGCCACGTGTCTCCTCAAGCGAGCTGCCTCATCCTACTCACCTGCGTGCATACTAAAAGTCAGCTACGCTGAGTGAGTTCTAGTTAATCAAGCAACTTATCATACAACCACTTCATACAATATATACGTATCCGAAGACACAAAGTCCACTGTCTAACATGCCACTGTTTAACCACTTAATTACCCCTATAGCTTATCCTCTTAATTACCCCTACAGCTTAGCCACTTATGCCACTTTATGCCACTTGATGCCACTTTAATAACGAATATCGTTATGCCACCTTGCCTCTTTAATAACGAAGTCACGTATAGGCTTACCCTACCACGTACTATCGTCATGCCACTAACACTCTTACTAGACTCTGCCACTTCTATCACAATCTACCCCTACTTGTCTACAGCACACTTTATATCAATACAATATTTACATAATAAGCAAGTCACATCATAGAATACATACACACTAACAACCACTTGACAACACTATCCTTGGCGATACGTGCAATATCCGAAGATCGTTCACGTACCGACAAGCATTACATAATAGCTACTTGTATAACATCTATACACTTACCACTTAAGGTAAGTGTATTCACACTTTCACATCTAACCTGCTTACCTTACCACTTAGCCTCTTATTTACACCTACCACCTTGCCACTTTAATAACGTATAACGTTATGCCACTTTGCCACTTTAATAACGTATAACGTTATGCCACTTTGCCACTTTAATAACGTAAAACGTTATGCCACTTTAATAACGTATAACGTTATGCCACTTTGCCACTTTAATAACGTATAACGTTATGCCACTTTGCCACTTTGCCACTTTAATGACGTAGTCACGTATAGGCTTACCCTACCACGTACTATCGTCATGCCACTAACACTCTTACTACACTCTTGCCACTTCTAACACGCTCTACCTCTACTTGTCTACAACATGCTTCATATCATTTACATAATAAGCAAGTCACATCAACAATCATACACACATAATAACGATGGCGTGTACAGGCTTTCCCTATCACGCGCTCACGTTATGCCACTAACACCCTCACTAGACTCTTGCCACTTTTAACACACTCTACCTCTACCTGCCTATATCACACTTCATATCAGTTCGGTATTTACGTAATAAACCAGTCACATCATAACATTCGTACACACTATCAACCACTTGGAATTTACTATCCTTGGCGATACGTGCAATATCCGAAGATCGTTCACGTACCGCCAAGCATTATAAAATATATACCTCGTATAACATCTATAGCATACACTTACCACTTAAGGTAAGTGTATTCACACTTCACATCGAGTATGCACACAGCCCCGAAAACATAACAAGGAATGGGGCTAGAAACTCACCTGAACTCTGCTTCTTCCTCTGATAGTTGTAAATCCTTTCTTTAACTGAGCTCGGCTGACTGTATAAGTTACACGTATCAATACTCGCCTGATCTAATATGGTGGCCTAGTATTAGCTTACTTTTACTTATTGTTTTAATCTATTCTCTAATCGAACTTGACTTTAGGCGAAGTTAAGCCTTAGGCGAACTTAGCTTTAGGCGAAGTTGTCATCAGGCGAACTTGGCTTTAGGCGAAGTTGTCATCAGGCGAACTTGGCTTTAGGCGAAGTTGTCATCAGGCGAACTTGGCTTTAGGCGAAGTTGTCATCAGGCGAACTTAGCTTGCAGGCGAAGTTCATCAGGCGAACTTGGCTTGCAGGCGAAGTTGTCGTCTGCAGCTACTGTTCGTTCTTAAATCCCTTAATCACCTTCGTTTCTTAACCAAATAACTCGATTTAGGTACCCACGGGATCGTCTGACCAGCGCCTACAAACCCCAACCATCAAATCGACCTAACATCGATGTTTAAAGGGTGCGATTTAGGCATATAGGTTACGGGTTCTTTTTATCAATCGATTAACCCATCAAATCATAACCATTTTCAGTAAGATTAGCTTTGTTGGATTCGTTTTTACCATACAAACTCAGATCTATCATTTCTCAAATCAAACCGAACCTATACGAACGATTTCTAACTATAAACGTACCTTGAATGAGTCGAACTACGAACACGGTTAAGCCTTGATGTTGTTTTGGTCCGTCACGGCACCAACAAGCTCGGGTTTTCGCCTTCGGATCTTGGTTCGGGTCGTGTGTGTTTTGGGGGTGTGTGTATGGAATAGGTGAGAATGAGGATTAAATGGTGGTTAATGGTATTTATATTTAGGGATCATGGGCTTAAGCCCATGGACTCTACTTCCTTCTTTCATAACCCAAGTCCATAACCCATATCCATTACCCAACACTAGCCCGACCCATACTAACTCCTACTCTATTTATTTATTTCCCGATAATCCGAGTAAACTTTCCCTCTATTATTAAGTAATATAAATAATATCATTTTGGAAATTTCGGGATGTTACAATTCCTCCCTTTATAAAATGGTTTTTCTTTAATTTCGGGATAAAATTTCCAAAAAGTTGTGAATACAGTAACATTCGTTAAATTTTGGATCCTAAAACCCGACCCATTTAAAATTTCAATTGTCGATCTATTGTTATTAAATCAAAATTGAAAAATTTATTATCGATCATTTATTTTATTTCACGACGCCCAAATGAGTTTCGGTTATTTTTGTAAATGGATTTTTTTTAACTATCAAGAATGTTCCCAAACACCCTTTTAATCATCTTTAATCCAATTATGCACCAACTCAAAAGATGAGGACCAGATTGCAATTAACATTTAAAATAATCTCTTCTTTCCACTTCCTCTTTACCGTCGACAGTACCCCCCCCCCCCTCCTTGATCCATAATTCTCGAAATAATCAATGAAATGATATTACAAAATCATTCCTTAACCTAAAACGAGTCTCATCGATGATGTAATTAAGAAAACGGTTAACAATGGACAGCTAGATTACCAAAGTTTAAACCGCGGCTGGATAGACTTAGAAACACTATGAATACATGGTTATAATTCAATTAAATCATACCACACAACCCCTGCACCATCACGACGCAAACCACTAACTTAATTGCATCATATGAAGCCGTAAAGATCCATACCGAACTCAAGCATAAGCCGTGAACCCTAGTTCATCGTTCTCCTCTAATCCATCACAAGTTCTGGTAATTGTCTTGTGTATTCTAGTCGTTGGTTGCTGTTAAATCAAAGCCCTAAGACAATTTCAATCAATATCAAGTAATTGAAGGGAATTGGGATTCTAGGGTAGGATTTGGGGAAGAACGCAAACTGGGTGTGTTTATCAATTTTCGTTTCCATTATCTAACCAAATTATGACGCTGACCTGATGGCCAGCGTGTGTTAAGTTAAGGACTCAGAACCGGCTGGGGCGCGGGCTCGAGTCCCCCAGGCCCGGTTTTGGGTTTTGATTTGTATAATTTCATTTTATAAGTTTTTTTACTATTATTATATATACATAACATTTAAATAAACATTGTTTTGAATAAACCGAACCTTCGAAACTTCCCCAGACCCGGTTTTGGTATCTTATTTTTAATTAGTTAATTCTTAAGTAATATATATATATATTATATATACATAAAGAAAAAGAAACTATATTATTTAATATTTTTTTCTCCATCCACTTAACGAACAGAACCATATTAAAGGTTTAAAATAAATTTTTATTTAATTTTCCTGTTAACATATTTATTTTATTTATTTAAAAATTAAACTTAAATAATAATAGTAATAACAATGTTAGTAATAAGAATAATAATAATAATAATCATAATGAGAAGAAGAAGAAGAAGAAGAAGGTTAGTAAAACTTAAAATACTTTAATTACAACTTTACTTAAAATCCAATCAAATCCCAATTTCGTTATAAGTGTTGTTAATATTTCGTTATAATTAACTTATATTATCGTTAACAACTAGGAACTTTTGTCAACGTATCCTGAGGAACTCAACCACTTTTATCTTAATTTTATCGCCATCTAATCTTCGTTAATTCACTCGTCAAGGTGAGTTTACATACCCCCTTTTTCCAGCTTTTATATTTTAGGGGTAGCATGTATACCTTATGTAACATTTCGGATTTTTCAAACTCATATTCGTTTACGATTAACCCGACCTGGGAATAATTAAGATCTTCATTATTAAACAAAAATAATATATTTAAGTTTCTAATGTTCAATTTATACCCCTCATACTTTATATAATGTCTAAATCCTTATTTAAAACATAAAAAGTTCAATAATGGACCAAATATCAAACTAAAGGGACTGAATATGTAAAAAATGAAACCTCACCTATAGGGTAGCCGGAGCTCTGTGTGGTGAGCCACTACCCCACCACCACACGGCGCCGTGAGTGACCTGCACCAGAATCATTACTCGATTTCGTTTCTTAACTCGTTTTTGGTATAAAATCATGTATATTAGGCATATTAGAGAGAATTAAGGACCAAGTAAACATATTTTAACTAAGATACAAGTTCTAATTCGTTTCCGTCTGCCCAAGATCAGCTCTTTATGAATATTTCGATGATACTTTTCTTTAAATCATATATACTTGCTTAAATGAGTAAAAAGCCCATAATTAGTTCGTTTTTGTAATATCTATATAAACAACCCTTAATCTCCTGCCATAACACTTTAAACAAACCCTAGAGTAGCCTTCTTAGCCGTCCTACCCTCTGATCATCCTCAAATCCGTCGGTTTTTGCATATTCGTTGAAGATACAAGACTTGTTCGTTGACTTTGCTTGCTTTAGGATCTTTGACTCTTCGTTTCTCTTGATCCTTTCACTTTTCGGGTAAGTTGTAAACATAGGAATCGTTCATATATATTCCCTAGTCAATAACCTTCAATCAATTTTGGTGGTTGAAGGGTGTTGACTGGTCAATTCGCTTAAAACCCGTTAAAGGGCAAAAGAGCCAAAAAGTTTGACTATACGTTTTCTCATACTTCTGATCGGATTCAACGTTCGGTCCAGAAGACTTTTATTCCCGTAATAAAATTTTAAGACTACTGACCAAAACCCGACTTCCGACTCGCTGTTCGGATTCTGGTCAGTACCAGCTCGCTAAAATCTTAATTATAACATAGCCGGAGTTCTAGACGTCTGTTTGGATTGATTCCAGCGGCATTAAGTTCGTTTTTACTTATATTATCGTATCTCAAATTTTCAAGTTCTGATCATTAATCACGTTCGACGCGTATTGGACGACTCGCTTAATCTTTAGTTCGTTTATCTTAATTAATAATCACTTGCCTCTACTCTAAGGTGAGTTTTATCATTCCTCTATTTTACTCAATTTTCACAACGTTTTGGGGATATATGCGTATGTTATACTATATATATATATATCAAAAATAGCAAACGTGTAATTGTGTGTGATTAATCAAATATACTTGTTATGTGCTTACTTATTTATATGCGCATTCGTTTGGAATATCCCCTTGTGGAGGGTTCTCATTGACCAATGCCCGGTTCGCTTGGCAACGGTCTTATTATTATTATTTGCTCATGGTTAATTTACCCGCGCCCGATTCGCTTGGCAATGGTTTAATCGACAACTTATTTGCTTATGATTTGATTTCATTACCGCATTTATTACGTTTTTCTTATTTCTCTTATTTATTATATTAACATTATTTTATTGAAAAACTGGTGATAAACTCACTCAACATGTGTTGTTGACAAACTCTGTTTTCTACGTATATGCAGGTTGCTTGAGTTGAAGTTTGGACACTTAGAAAGTCCTTATGGTTTTATTGAGGACAAACATGAATTTAAATTGTTGTATATATTTATTTGAATTGTTTTTGTATTCGAATATTGTGTGCACATTTGAAATAAATTAATTAAATAGATATTGCCACATTTATATTATGATAGTATCTTCGAGCTGCGAGCAATCGGATCACGCCTCGGCATTTCCGCCTTTGGTTGGGGTGTGACACCTTCTTAACTTTACTCATGTTTTATTTCCTTGTCTATTCAAAACACAATTCAATTTATGTCTATGTGTGATTATTGCATGCTTTATGATTATGCTCTATGTGCTTAAGTGTTTATTTAATGTTTGGCAGTTGGTATCTCATCCTCATCTATTCTCATCTAGTATGATCATACACTTACCCAAGTACATTGATTTTGTATCAATAGGTACGGGTCCACATCTATTTAGTTGTTTACATTTTCATATGAATTGTGATTTACCTATATATATACAACTAAAACTTATGTATTTTCACCAACATTCGTGTTAACAAACTCTATTTTTATACATGTTACAGGTTCAAGTAATGATAAATTCAAGATCGAAGATAGTTAGTTGACCTTAGGATATTTATTCAAATTACAAGTTATGATGTATTTACTTATTGAATTTGTGTACTTGTTTAATGTTAATGAAGTTAAATAATTATTGTCGCTTTAATTAGTGTCTTTTAAGCTACTGTCCAATCAATACGCTATGCCCCGGCATGTTCCGCCTTTGGTCGGGGTGTGACACTCGATGTTTATTCCCATAGGGTTACCATGTAATTTTCAAATTGGGGAAAAAGTTGACTAGACTTTACAAACTTAATAAATTTGATGTAAATGCTATGCTTATGACTAATTTTGAGAAACGATAATGATGTATTTGTAGAACATGTCTACTTTGTTGATATAACTAATGAACTGTGTAATAATTTGTCGTTTAATATCGTAACTGAAACGGTGTTACATATCTACATATTATTTCTTATTTGTGTAACTAACTTATCTGCAAAGTTAACGTATATTATTTTTTGTAAAGAGTATATAAGTAAAATAAATAGATGTATTCATTTATGGATAATCATATGCATTTCATAGTTTAGCATGAGTAATTTTTTTTTGTTAAGATTATATTGGTTTGTCTATTTATCATAATTAACTTATTATCTTTTTGGTAGTTTCTCATATTTTGTTTGTAAATCAAACATATATAATTTAATATTACTAGCATAAGCAGATACACCTCTAAAGACTTTTTCAATAGGACCAAGTTTCTTTAGGGTTGTGATTTTGTGATGTATCCCGAAAGACTTTATGTGGAAAATATGCTAATACATATGTTTGTTTTTATACTGTTTATGAATCAAAATATTTTATTAATTATATTCTTTTCTTATATACTTCAAGTGTTACCAGCTAGGCATGCACAATCATATATAAACAATTTTTTTAGATTTATGATAAATTTATCTGATTCTTTTTTTTCTTTTGTAATTTGTAATTTATTCGGTTTTATAAATCTTTATATTCATTTATTAAAATCAAAATATTATCTATCCAACCCGTGTATCACACGGGATACTAACCTAGTTTAACATATATAATAATAAGTTAAAACAATCATCCGTAAACTCCATCCAACTCTCTTTTAGCATTACGAAAAAATAATAACCAGCCACCACCGCAAAGAAAGTCTTTGCTGCCACCACTTGTGACCAGCCACCGCTACGGCTCTTCGCTGTCACCGAACATTAGCCGCATATGTCCGCTGCTGTCCGATCACCCGAATTCAACCATCAAATCTGAATATAGTTGCATCAGATGCTGTAAAGGAAGCTGCTTGGATGAAGAAGTTCATCATTGACTTTGTTGTGGTTCCAAGTATTCAAAAACTAAATGAGGTGTTCAGAGGTGCTATTGCTCAAGCCAAAGAGCCCAGATCTCATCATAGAGCCAAGCACATTCTAAGGGAGTTCCACCTAATACGGGAAATACTGGAACGGGGAGACATCATAATAAGCAAAGTAGACATAGATCAAAACCTAGCAGACCAATTCACTAAGCCGATGATTCATAACAAGCATGACCAACATAGGGATGCTATCGGTCTTAGATTAGCTAGTAATATGTTTTGATTTAGTATTTGTATGTACGGACATTCAAACAATTATACTTTTGAATTCACTTTTGATTTAATGGTTAAATGCAAATGTTGAATATTATAACTGTTTTCGATTTAAAATGCTTAAATCCATGTATATTGTATTTTCAATTATCCGTAGTCAGTCAGACTCGTGGGAACGACTCTGAATTAAGACTATTCTGACTTTGGATTCAAGGAGTTGACTTCCAAACTCACAGATGTAACGCCCGTTGATTCCGATTTCAAGAATTAAAGATTGTTGAGTATGTATAATTCTCGGGATTCATCCGACGTTTCTCGGAAGCCTTCACGTCATCCCGGTACGTTAAAGAACCTAACCATTCCTTCCATTTTTCCTTACACTTGAATCTACAAGGACTAGAGTGTAATATCTTAAGTTATATCATAAAAAAAATAAAACCCTAACCTATCTTGCAGCTGCCGATCGGCCATCTCCAGCCCCCCCCCCCTTCATTGCTTTGAGTTTTTGATCGATTCCAAGTTCCTAGAGGTAGTTCAAGGTATGTACTACAATCCCCTACACTCTTTTTGCTCACCCATAATCGTTTTGATGCTCAATTTTGCCAAAACTTTTCGTTGGGCAGATTTCGGCTAGAGTGCAATTAACCCACTTCCCGTGGATAAAAATTAGAGTTTCTGGTGTAGAAAGATCCCCAGGTATGGCATTTACATCATATTAAATTTTCGTGGTCATTGGAGGTGTTTAGGTCGGTCAATCGATTTTAGTTCGAAAACTAGGGTATATCGGGTGTAGAATTGCAAATTGTTGAGTTTGATGCGTTAGTTGATCGGGTGACCGACCGATTCTGTTCGTGCAGCCCTAGGGGGGTTTAAGGGCTGTGGAAAAATTATTTTTTTTGTGCTCGGGGCTGTCGGGGTTAGTGCTTCGTCAATCGAGTCGGCGGTGCGCGAATTTTCGTTTAAATGTTAAAGTAAGTGTTGTAAAAAGGAACCGTCAACCCTATCAACTCGGGTGACATAATTATGATGAATGAAAAGGTTTAAGACGGAATTTGGTCCATTCGGGGCTGATTCGGTTAACAAATGGTTTTAAGGATTATTTCACGCGCATTCGACCCGATTTGACTATCTTTGGGCCTTGGGCCAAGTTGTTGGGCCTTGGGCCAAGTGTTGGGCCTTGGGCCAAGTATTGGGCCTTGGCCAAGTTTTTGGGCCTTGGGCCAAGTTGTTGGGCCTTGGGCCAAAGTGTTGGGCTTGTACGGCCCATTAAGCTAGAGTGTTCCTACAGTCTAGTTTAGTAATGCGTTATGTATAATTTACAGGCCCTTGCTTGTGATTTTGCCCTTAGGAACTTCCTAGCTTGCTGCAAGTATTCGATCGATCTCAGGTGAGTTCATGATGCCCCTTTTACTCATTTTACTTTTGGGCTAGCATGCGCACCTAAATGTTTTCTTACTTGATGAAATGTTTTTAAAATGATTTTATATAGGCTTGCTAGTATATGGTAAGCCTTGAGATGTTAAATATATATATATATATATATATATATATATATATGTATATACATTATTTCTTGGCCTCTATTTAGCGATGTTGTAGTCGTTTCGACTACTGATGTTGTGTATGCCTACTTCGTGTTTGCATGCACTGATGTTACGTGTTTGGGTTGTACGTTTGCTCGACCCTGATGTTATACGTGGATGATATATATATATACTGTTATGTATATAGGGATGTTATTGAATGGATGTTTACAATACTTTTTATATATGTATGTATGAGGATGTTTATGTTCGGTAATGATGATTAGATGGATGTACCCTTTTACTTTTAGAAAACCTTTGGTATGACTATCATGATATTACTACTGATATCTTTTACTTAAAACTTGAACTCATTCAGCTTAAGCTGACTTTGTGTGCATGTTAGTGTAAGTTTCAGGATTTGGAAGAGGATGCCTTATCGCTTGGACGTGCACGGAGCTACTTGGATGGTGAAGGGCATACTGGAAGGAAGAATTGTTATGAATATTTTATTTCAAGAAAACTTATAAAAGTTATATTTACTTTGGATTTTGGGTAAAATTCCCGGGTTTCGGGAACTTATTTCATTTTTCATATTTTCCGCGAAATTGATACTCTGATACGTTTGTTTTAATGGAAGAAATGGTTTTTAAGTTTATTAAATTTTATGAGTGTTTGAATGATTACCAACTGTGGGGTTCCCGGGGTTCGGGACCTTACAAGTTGGTATCAGAGCCTTGGTTCGAGGGATCCGAGCATCTCCGAATGCTTGGACTCGAACTGTAAGAAGAGAGACTAGTATGCCCGCCACGAGTAGCTGCACGCCAAGAAGTAACTTTAAATTACTTAGTCATTCCTTTACATTTAAGATTTCCCTTATGTGATTAACTGTTAAGTGTTAGATAGAGTGCTAATATGGTTAAAGGCCGGGGGTGATTAGGACGGGAGGGTAAAGGAAACGACTAATCACACTTGATCAACGTCATTAGCAGTTTACCCTTACCTTACATGTTCTAAATGCCACTTGTACTTAATCATATTAAAACTCTGTCTTTGTAGGGATAAGTCATGGTTAATACTCGAACAACCAGGAGAGGTGGTTCTAGCGGTCGTGGTCGTGGTCGTAGGCCACGTGCCGAAGCCGAGAATGATATTCCTACTCCCCAGCAGGAAACTCCGATTCATGAGGAGGGGGTAACCACGCCTTAGATCCTGCTTTACGCGCGGCTATCGCGGATGAGGTTTACCAGGTGCTCCATAGCACCATTCCAGAGATCGTTGCTGAGTCCATCAGGGTCATGGAAGAATCACTAGCTGGTAAGGGTTCAGATAGGGGAAGGAAGAGTAAGGAGGTACAGGTCGAAGAGGAAGAGGAAGTGTATGTGCCGAGTGGGGATGAAGAGGAGGTGCGGACCGTTAGTGTATCGACCCGGGGTTGCTCGTATGGTGGCTTTAAGAAGTGCGACCCCCCTTCTTTCGATGGTACTAAAGATGCATTGGCAGCACATCAGTGGGTGAGGGAGATGGAGTCTGTTCTGAGGGTCAGTAAGTGCAAGGGGGATGACATGGTGACTTATGCTACTGCCTCGTTCCGTTCTGAGGCACTATGTTGGTGGGATAACTTGGCGCAAGCCATGGGGGATCGTGCGGTTAGGAGGATGACGAGGGATGAGTTGAAGAAATCGGTTCTCGATCAGTTTTGTCCTCCGCATGAATTAGATAAAATAGAACAGGAATTCTTGACCTTGGAGGCTGGTTCTTTGTCGCATCGGGAGTATACCACCAAGTTTAACAAGATGGCTCGCTTATGTCCTGACTTGGTTACTCCCGAAGCCAAGAGGATTAAGAAGTACGTGAAGGGACTTCCGGTGGATATTCGTAGGGGTGTGTTGACTACCGACATGAACTCTTTTCACTCGATGGTCACTCTAGCAGGTACGCTTTATGATCAGAGGGAGAAATTACCGCCTACCGAGAATAGGAGGGCATGGAACTCAAATTCGTACGGTAAGCGGCCAGGGGGAACAATTTTAACTCGTCCGGGAAAAGGGTGAAGACTGAGACTTCTGAGTTTAGAAGGGATGCAGCGTCTGGTAATTGCAAGAAGTGCGGGAAGCCGCATAAGGGGGAGTGTAGGATGGGGTCTGGCACTTGTTTTCGTTGTGATAAGGTGGGACACCCCCATTTCGAGTGTCCGACATTGACCTGTTTCTGCTGTAAGGGTTCGGATCACTTAGCATCAAACTGTCCTTCCATTAGGGCGGGGGGGGGGGGGGTCCGGGCAGGGGACTTCCGCGAGGGGGAAGATGGATGAGAAGCCGAAAGCCAGAGCTAGGGCTTTCAACATCTCTAAGAAGGAAGCGAAGGAGCATACGGAAGTCGTTTCAGGTACTTTTTCCTTATTTAGGTTTCATTCCACCGTTAGAAATTCTTATTCCTTTGAATTCGTATGTGTTGACCGTGTAGCTAAGCAGTAGTATAATATTGTCCTAGGTACCTTTCTACTTGATGAATTACAGGCGTCAGTCTTATTTGATTCGGGCGCCAGTAGAAGTTTTGTGTCTACCGCTTTCTGTTCCTTATTGAATAAATCACCTGAGCGCGTAGTCGATGGGTTTAAGGTTGAGGTTGCCGTAGGAAAATCCGTGTCCGTGTCTAGGGCTAATCAGGGTTGTTCCATTGAGTTGTCTGGTTATAGGTTTCCGGTGCGACTGTACTTGATGCCGCTTGGTTGTTTCGATGTGGTGCTCGGGATGGATTGGCTCGCGAATGTTGATGCTCAGATCATTTCTGGTCAGAAACTCGTTCGTCTAAGGGCCCCGGATTGGACTCGAATTACGGTCTTCGGAGATCGGAATGTTGCAACGCCACATATTATATCCATGCTTAAGGCGGGAAAGTTGATGCAGCGGGGGTGCGAGGTGTATCTGGCGTATGCTATGAATGTGAAGACCGAGGTGGCTACCGTCGGTGATGTTCCTATTGTTCGGGAATTCCCGGATGTATTCCAGATGATTTGTCAGATGTGCCGCCGGATCGCGAGGTCGAGTTCCAGATAGACCTTGTACCGGGCGCCAAGCCCGTTGCCCGAGCTCCCTACCGCCTAGCGACGAATGAAATGAAGGAGCTTATGGCTCAGTTGGAAGACTTGCTCGATAAGGGCTTTATTCGACCGAGCATCTCGCCTTGGGGTGCCATGGTCTTGTTCGTTAAGAAGAAAGACGGTAGCATGCGGATGTGCATTGACTATCTTGAATTAAACAAGCTCACTGTCAAAAATCGGTACCCACTCCCGAGGATCGACGACTTATTTGATCAGCTCCAAGGAGCTAGTTGGTTCTCGAAGATCGACCTTAGGTCCGGGTATCATCAGCTGAAGATTCGGGAGGAAGATATTCCTAAGACTGCCTTCCGCACTCGTTATGGACATTACGAATTCCTGGTGATGTCTTTCGGTTTGACCAACGCACCGGCTGCGTTCATGGATCTTATGAACCGGGTGTGTAGACCGATGCTCGATCGCTCGGTTATTGTGTTCATCGACGACATTCTTGTGTACTCTAAAAGTGAAACCGATCACGCCGGTCATCTCAAGGAAGTGTTGGAGGCTCTGCGGAAACACAAATTGTATGCGAAATTTTCTAAGTGTTCCTTCTGGTTACGTGAGGTTCAATTTTTGGGCCATGTTATTAACCCGAGTGGTATTCTGGTTGACCCTGCAAAGGTGGAAGCCGTGAATGGATGGGAGTCTCCTAAGTCTCCAACCGAAATCCGTAGTTTTCTGGGTTTGGCGGGGTATTAACGCCGCTTTATTCCCGATTTTTCGAAAATTGCCTCTTCGCTAACCAAGCTAACTAAGAATAGTGTTAAGTTCGTTTGGGGTACGGAACAGGAGGAAGCTTTTCTCTAGTTGAAGAACAGATTGACGCATGCCCCGATCTTAGCTTTACCTGATGGCACCGACGATTTGGTGGTGTATTCTGATGCCTCTTATCAGGGGCTTGGGTGTGTTTTGATGCAGCGAGGTCGAGTCATCGCTTATGCCTCACGACAGTTGAAGCCTCACGAGGCGAATTATCCTACCCACGATTTAGAATTGGCAGCGGTTGTATTTGCGCTTAAGTTGTGGAGGCACTATTTGTACGGTGTTCCATGCGTTATTTATACCGATCATAAGAGCTTAAAGTATTTCTACGAGCTAAAGGAACTGAATATGCGGCAGCGTAGATGGTTGGAGTTGATTAAGGACTACGACCTGGAGATCATGTACCATCCGGGTAAGGCTAACGTGGTGGCCGACGCGTTAAGCCGGAAGGAGAGACCAAAACCTATTCGTGTGAAATCCTACCAGCTTATTCTCAAACCCGACATTTTGAAACAAATAGCCAACGCACAGAATGAAGCGTTACAGGTGGAATGGATTATGTCAGAGCGTATTTGGGGTCAGGAAAAGTTGTTGGAAGACGTAGGTGATTGGGTGAAATATAAGGATGGACGTTTATGGGTACCGAGGTATGGAGGATTCAGAGATAAAATTTTGGATAAGGCACACAAGTCGCGCTATTCTATTCACCCGGGCGCGACCAAGATGTACCAAGACTTGAAGAAAAATTATTGGTGGCCTGCAATGAAATTTGAGGTGGCTCAGTACGTGAGTAAGTGTTTGACGTGTCTACAGGTTAAGGCCGAGCATCAGAAACCATTTGGGAAACTTCAGCCGTTGGAAATACCTGAGTGGAAATGGGAACATCTTACTATGGATTTCGTGAATAAATTGCCTCGTACTCCTAGGGGTAATTATGACACCATTTGGGTAATTGTGGATAGACTGACCAAGAGCGCTCATTTCTTGCCGATTCGAGAGACTTTTAACTCAGAGCAGCTGGCCGATGTGTTTATTCGTGAGATCGTCTCTAGGCACGGGGTGCCGGTGTCTATTGTTTCGGATAGGGATACACGTTTCACCTCCAGGTTTTGGAAAAGGTTTCACGAGGAGATGGGCACCAAACTCCTCATCAGTACTGCCTTTCACCCACAGACGGATGGTCAGTCCGAGAGTGTAACACCCCGCGACCGCAGCGGAAACGTAAACGGGATGCGACAGACACCTCTGATATCAACCACATTGTTTATAAAGAAAACCGAATGCATTAATATACTTCAAAATTACATTATCTCGTCTTTCATTACCGTCTAGGTGATACACACATCATACAATACGGTTCGTAATTCTATCTGTTATAATGTATCCTAACGTCCAGCACGCAAACCTTACACACATCAAGCACTTAGCACGTAATCAATCACTTTATCTTAGTTGTACCTGAAAAGCATGTGAGAAAACGGGTCAACTACGAATAGTTGGTGAGTTTCACAATTTTAGTAAACCATGATAAATTCATATCATAATATAATATTATCTGGGAACACTGTTAACCCATAAACACCTTTAATAACCTCTGGGGACACTGTTAACCCAGAACACCTTTAATAACCTCTGGGGACACTGTTAACCCGGAACACCTTTAATAACCTCTGGGGACACTGTTAACCCAGAACATTTCCAATATCCTCTGGGGACACTATTAACCCAGAACACTTCCAATAACCTCTGGGAACTCTGTTACCCCAGAAACACATTTAATAACCTCTGGGGACACTGTTAACCCAGAACACATTTAATAACCTCAGGGAACTCCGTTACCCCAGAAACACATTTAATAACCTCTGGGGACACTGTTAACCCAGAACACATTTAATAACCTCTAGGAACTCGGTTACCCCAGCAACACATTTAATAACCTCTGGGGACACTGTTAACCCGGAACACATTTAATAACCTATGGGAACTCGGTTACCCCAGAACACTGTTTCGGGCCTTACACTGTTAGCAACTCAGACAATTATCATCTTAATTCATTACCGTACGATTCCCGTACAATAAACATTATATAAATACGTTCATTTCCATGCGATCAGCATGTACTTAAACACTTTGATAAAAACATGCTTTCCGCCCCGGGAAAATATTTAAAACAGTTCAGTAAAAGGGGCTCGTGAAAACTCACCTTAGCACATGCAAGCAGGTAACAACAATCATTATCAATTAACACGTCCAATCTGTAATATGATCCCTACGATCGTTATTATACAATCATTGTTTATATAATCTTTAACCTTATCAATCGGTACATCTGGGGACTCTGTTAACCCAGTACTGTACCTGTTCCGGGGGCAATGTTAACCCAGAAATACTTCTCCGGACTCAGATTGTGATGTCGTTTAGAGTTCCAAGGTCACAACTACTATTAATCGTTTTCTCGTTTTGCGTGCCTAGCACGAATATCCGTTTTATGTTTCAAAAATGAGTTTGGTCACACACGACCCGAAAATAGTGGTTGTCTGATAATTTAATTTAAAATGTGAAATTATAGCTCGGTTTAGACGTCCCGATTGGCCGCGGGACCCGTTTCCGTCTTTGGCGTACCGGAAACTGTTAAAATAGATTAAAATTACTCAAGTCATCCGAATTATTTTCGGATGATTTATTTTTACTTGTTTAGCTCATTTACATGAAAATAGTTCATTTTTAGGGTTTTTGTACACCAGTCAGCTCGCTTATGCGAACTTTACCGGTTTACGCGTTTTAACTTTAAAAGTTTGATAATTAGCACGATTAATTATCCGTTTACTCTCGGATCTTAAAATTTTGCCCAAATCACTTTATAACAGTGGGGAATTTTATAAAAATATTTCCAGAATTAATTATTATTTTTAAAATTTATTTATCTATTTTTAAACACCATTTAATCACTAAATATGTCGTAAATACCAAACGATCTTAGAAAAATCCCAAATTTTTCCTGGATGTCCCCTGCCATCCACATAGTCCCCTGTAAATTTTTCCAGAACAAAATCTTCTTTTACATCCCCTTTTTACCAAAACCGAGCTAGAAATCCCTAGAACTCGTTTACCCGAAAGGCCTACTTAGACTTCTCCAATGGACCTCAAATTTTGTGTGTGACTTATACATGATATAAAAAGCTTATCTTAAATTTTCCAGAATTTTTCATGATGTTTAGCTATTTTTCACCATTTTTGGCCAAAACCGAGCATTAAATCCACTAAATATTCATCCTTTATCCAAACATTACCAAAAATTCACAGAACTCTTATTTCCATGTGTTTAAAACCTCTGTAAAATTTCGTGACCTAACTCTAAACGACCAACAATCTGTCCAAAAATACATACACCAACAAAAACCGAATATACCTTTCGTTTTCCGCCACTACAAGCTACAAACTCATCTTTCCGCCTTGTCTACCACTAATTAGAGAATCTACAAACAACATACCACAATACCAAGCAAGTTATACTCACGATCAAGCCATTTCTTTCATGGTTACGATTATGATACTAAAACAAAGATTTAACCGTAAAAATTCGTTTTTTGACTCTTTTAACTCCTTTCTTGGACCAAGATCCCTTGTATAGCTTGTATACATCACTTGATCATGCAAGAATCGGTTTCATCTCGGGTTTCCACCCATTTTTCATTTGAAACCTCATTTTCTTGTAAATAACTCGAGAAAGAACTATGAAAACGATTATAACTCGGTCTTTACCTCATTGTTCTTGCTAAAATCTCGGGTTTTAGGATGAGGATTGGAGAGAATGGAGAGGATTTGGGTGTTGGTGACTTAAAAAAAAATGAAATGTTTTGTTTGATGGAACAATGGTCCGATCGGACCTATTGGTTGGGTGGGGTGGAACCCACAAGTTCATTTATGGCCACACATTCGGATTACGCAATCCGGATAATGTTGTGGATAATCTGGTTCAGTTCGTTTTTCGGTTAAACGTCTAATTCGGCTTAAAACGAGGCTAAAACGGTCGTTTTTCGGCTTAAAAATCAAATTTGTATAAAACCGACTTAAAAACTTAAACCATGACATTTATTAACTCAAAACATCATAATATTAATTATCGCGCATCTTTTTCGGCTTGATCGATTGTCTCTTGCTCGGTTTGGTATTAAAGGTTTCGTTTAACATACCGACGTACTATTAAATCGAAATCCTTTTTCTGTGCTTTAATCCACTTATCCCGAAGCTTTAATACTTCGTAACATCACTAAATATCATATATCTCGTCTATAATTGAACCCTCGATTCATTCGGGTTTCAATAACTATCGATCGTTTGATCGCATATTCAATACGGTGAATTATATATTCACGTACAATCAATACAATGAATCATGTATTCTCGTATAATTACCATGGTAACCCGTGTACCTGACCTTGTATATGACGTAACTAACGTCTACCGGTTAGGGTATACCTGGTTTCGTCGGAATCGTTACATTCTCCCCCCGTTAAGAAATTTCGTCCCCGAAATTTTACACGCCCACTATCTCCTTTCGAGAGAAAGGTGGGCGGTTTTTCCTTCAGAATTCATCCTCGCGTTACCAAGTATAATCTGGTCCTCGCTGTAAATTCCACTTAATCTTAATTAATAAAGCTTGGTATGTCCAAACTGTTTAGTTTTCCCGTCTACTACCTCTACGGAATTAGTTATTTTCGGTTTTGCCAAACCTCATATCACCTCTCTAAGGTGATGCCTTAAAAATACCTTGTCACCTCTTTCCAGTGACAATGGTTTCCTTTGAATGTTGGCATAAACCTTTGCCAATCCTCGCGCTACTTTCAACTCATCTTAAATATTATAAATCCGATTGGTTGTTTCTCGAATCAATTCAAATTTTATGGCTTGATTGACGCCCAATTTCAATTTACAAATTGGTGATAATTACTTCACCCAAAGAAAGCTTCAAGCTCTCGATGCTTCCTTCCCCGCCTTCCAATAATGGAAGTAGGATGACTATTTTGATCTGAGATCATTGAAAATGGTACTCCACGACGAGATATCATTTCACCATCAGGAATTTGGGCAAGAATTCATTGTAATATATTCCCACTAGCATTGGCGAATTTTCTGTCTTCGTGGTGTTCCCTAGGGTTTTCGGTATGCAGCCTTATCTCTTGCACAACTTAAACTTTCACCAACATACGTAACCATATCTTTCTCCACTCTCGGTCATTAACAAAATCTTTTCAGATATTCGTATCATCAATAGTCCAATCCGATCCCGGATGTATGGGATATTTCGATCTATGCGCTTCGTCCATGATTAATTCACTAAGGTCATGGAGGGTCGGGATCTAAACCCGATTTTTGTAGTAGAGAATTTCGTCCACGCGCTGTTCGAAATTCTTCTCAATGCCGTAAGGTTCCTTCTTTTCCAATTGTTCCTCTTTCAACGCCTCACGTTGAGCGACTCGAATCAGGTTCGAAGGTTCAACTGGACTATCATCCCCAACGCCCTCATTCGCAATGGCTTAACCCGATCTTTCCTACTCAAGGCATCGGTTACGACGTTAGCCTTGCCGGGTGGTAACGGATGTCACAGTCTTAATTGTTTAACAACTCAACCCATCTTCGTTGCCTCATATTTAGTTCTTTCAGATGGAATATGTGATGCCCACTTTTATGATCGGTGAAGATGGTGTACTTCGTATCGTAGAGACAATGTCTCCACATTTCAAGTGCATAGATAACCTCTCCCAGTTCTAAGTCGTGAGTAGTGTAATTTTGCTCGTGTACTTTTAACTGTCGGGAAGCATTGGCTATAACCTTAATATACTGCGTCAACACGCATCCTAAACCTTTACGCGATGCGTCACAATACGCGACAAAACCATCATCTCTATCGGGGAGACTTAAAATCGGCGCTTGGCACAATTTCAATGGTTTCTATCTTATTTGGTTCTATGTGAAATCCTTGTTGCTTTACAACATGACCAAGGGATTATGCATTCTTTATTCAAAATCACATTTCACAAATTTCGCGTACAACTCCTCTTGCTTTAACATTTCCACAATTTTCCTTATCCGTCGCTCGTGCTCTTCTTTACGTTGCGAATATATTAAAATATCATCAATGAATGTTATGACAAATTTGTCAAAATAAAGTTACAGACTCGGTTCATGAGTTCCATGAATGCTGCCGGCGCATTTGTTAGCCCGAAAGGCATAACTAAGAATTCATAATGGTCGTAGCGAGTCCGAAACGCTGTTGTTGCAACGTCCTCCTCTTGGATTTTTTTCATTTGGTGATAACTATATATAAGATCAATTTTTTTAAAGATAATTCGCCTTTTGCAGTTGGTTTAACGGATCATTTACTTCGAAGAAGTGGATACCTATTCTTGATCGTCACTTTATTCAATTCTCCCTACTCGATACATATCCTAACACTTCCGTCCTTCATTTCCCAAATACACCGGCGCACCCCATGGCGACTAACTAGGTCGTATACAACCTTTATCCAATAATTCTTGCATTTCAGTTGGCGCAAGTCGGTAAGATGCTTTAGCAACAGGGCCAGCTTGAGGTATTAAATCGATTCAGAATTCGACCTGTCGGGTTGGCGGTAATCCAGGAAGTTCTTCTGGGAAAACTTGTGGAACTTTGCGTACCACCGGGATATCTTCTATATGTTTTCTTTTAAATACTTAGGCAATCACGTTTGTTAAATACACCACGTCTTCTTGTCGTAAATATTATAACATCTCAAGATGAGATTTGAGTGGCAACATAATACCGTACACTTTTCTCTGTATTTAATTGCTTCATCGTCCGAAAGAGAGCTTTTAATCATCTTCTTTTAGTATTTGATTTCTGCTTCATGTTGAGTTAGCCAATCCATGCTAACTATTACGTCAACACTTCTTTGCTTTTCTGGTCGTAGGTCAATAAGGAAAGGTTAATCGTTCAGAATAATAGGACAATTCCGAACAATTTAGTTAACCATTAGGGATTTACCGTTAGCGATTCTACAGTATAGGGTTCTATAGTTTCACTAATCGGTATCTTTCCAAAGGGTAGGAGGTTAGCAGGAACTAACTTCTATCGACGACCGTAAAAATATCACTGAAGCCTATTGATTTAAAACTACCACGTACTTAACACCACTTTTTGATCATGACGTGCTTTATTCAAATTACTCACAAAAGCACGGCTCCTTGCTTGATCAGATGTTGATGCTTGTCCTGAGGTTCGTCTTCCAACTACACCTTGGTTCAACTTTGGGCAATTTCTTTTGAAACGATCGGTACTGCCACATTCATAGCAAGTACAACTGTTTGGCATAATTTGATTTCTTTGGGTGGATTGTTGTTGAAGTTGTTGGGTTCGGAGTGGTCGTACAGGAATGGGTTGGGGGTTACCGGTTCACAAGGCTTCAATTGGTTCTACAATTGGGGCATTACGTCTATCTCTACCACACCTGTGGCCTACTATCACCCGACATTCTTCATCCTGCCGATAACCATATTTTCCACATTTAAGGAAGGACCCTTTATGCGGTTCATGTTTTCGTAACAGAACTAGTCTTAGTATAATTCTGGGTTGTAGGACATACCTACTTATTCACAAGTCTATCTTGCACTATACCTTTATCATTTCCCTTCTTTAACACTCGACGTCTCACCTAACGTCCTTCCATTCCGCTTCCCATAAAGTCAAATATATCAATGCTGGCTTGTGCCACAACCCTTCCAAAGGTTGTATATATTTTGCAGGGTTGACTATACTCCTTATCGATGGAGTTAGTCCCCAATATAGCGCTCACTTCGCTTAGTTTCAGGAGTAATTAGCCATGTTACCAGACATGACAATTCCTTCAAACGGTTAGCGTGTTCTAAGTGATCAGCACACAACATTTCTATCTTTCATAGCTCATTTTCCAATCTCTTAATTTAATTATTCGAATAAAAGTGCTCTGGCACAAGAATTTTAAATCCTGACCATATCATCTGAGTAATAATTTTCCAACTATAATTTTTGTACCATCGTGTTCCATCACGATACAACATAATCTACCAACATATCTGTAGCATATCTCACTACACAATATTCTAGACTCTTACCAATATCCTTAACCATTTCGATCTTTTCCATCCACTCGCTAATCTATTCCTCCCTTTTACCAACAGTAAACCATTAATAGTTCCTTTAACACAGCCAATAAACATATTCTTCACACCGGATCTAATTTAATTACGACTACTATTCAAGTTTAGTATATAACTAATACTTGTAGTCATAATAGCATTCGGTGGAACATTATCACTCTTAGTAATACCACTAAGAATTGAAATATTCATAATCATGTGATTGCTCGATCTATAATTCTGCGTTCACATTTGCATCAACACTAGCAGTGATCTGTGATACTACATTCGGTATCATCATCTGCTATCCTTGAGCAATCAACTGAATCATATCAATCTCCATCATTGGAGTTACTCTTTTTATGTCATTCTGCCGTACTCACCCCGTACGCAGTAATCAATACCAATCTCATCGTATAACTCGTTACCAGTTCAATCATAACAGCAGGTACACATACACACCAAATATTATCATATATATTACACATACCGGCATCTAGTATAAATATATGTCCCACAAATATAATAACATACGGACTTAACCTGACGTCGGTTAACTTTTAAATACGCTTCATAACCCTTGTCACTAACTGACATAGAGATCTTCTCAACAAAGATCAATGTTTAATATGCTTGATTTCAATATCCATCTGCATGTCAGCATAACCGATACATGCTCACCGTGAGCACCAAACGATTACATACCACGGAGTTATAATATCCGTGTTTATACGTATATCCGGCATACACAGTATACCTCCTACGAACAAACAACCAACTATGCTATAATGACTCAAACACTTCTTTGTGTATAGGTAATCATTCTATTCGAGCATACATGGGTGTAAACATCTAACGGATGTAAGGATAACATAGGAAGTTATTAGAATAGGCGGTACCGGTGTTGGTAGGGTATAGGATTTATCAATTTTTGGTTGGGAGTGACGGTTACTAGACATTTCTGGTTAATGTCAAACGGGAGATTTGACTTGGTACCATCATAACTATAACCCGATAAGTCCGACTTATCACCAACCGATGCTCTAGAAATTTCAGCATCCTCGGTACTTTTTATTATCACATCCCCCGGTTCCTTATCCGGGTCTTATTTCCCAATACTTGAACCCCCAAGATATGCACACGTATATATATATACACATTAGCACATATAAATAATATTATATACTGTACACCTATGTTGCCATTTTTACCTATTAATGTACCCCGTGACTTCTCCTGAATTCCCTCGTGCGGACAAGTCTGTTATTATGTTCCGGACCATAATAACTCACTTGTCCATTCAAGTTCATCCAGCCCTCGTCACTATAATTTATTAGTTGATATTCAGATCCTATAACACTTGAGCTACTGGTTATATTTTAGGTATCTTTTAAAGACATCCTAATTCTTTTATAACCAATGGCTCTGATACCAAGTTCTGTAACACCCCGCGACCGCAGCGGAAACGTAAACAGGATGCGACAGACACCTCTGATATCAACCACATTGTTTATAAAGAAAACCGAATGCATTAATATACTTCAAAATTACATTATCTCGTCTTTCATTACCGTCTAGGTGATACACACACCATACAATACGGTTCGTAATTCTTTCTGTTATAATGTATCCTAACGTCCAGCACGCAAACCTTACACACATCAAGCACTTAGCACGTAATCAATCACTTTATCTTAGTTGTACCTGAAAAGCATGTGAGAAAACGGGTCAACTACGAATAGTTGGTGAGTTTCACAATTTTAGTAAACCATGATAAATTCATATCATAATATAATATTATCTGGGAACACTGTTAACCCATAAACACCTTTAATAACCTCTGGGGAGACTGTTAACCAGAACACCTTTAATAACCTCTGGGGACACTGTTAACCCGGAACACCTTTAATAACCTCTGGGGACACTGTTAACCCAGAACATTTCCGATATCCTCTGGGGACATTGTTAACCCAGAACACTTCCAATAACCTCTGGGAACTCTGTTACCCCAGAAACACATTTAATAACCTCTGGGGACACTGTTAACCCAGAACACATTTAATAACCTCTGGGAACTCCGTTACCCCAGAAACACATTTAATAACCTCTGGGGACACTGTTAACCCAGAACACATTTAATAACCTCTGGGAACTCGGTTACCCCAGCAACACATTTAATAACCTCTGGGGACACTGTTAACCCAGAACACATTTAATAACCTCTGGGAACTCGGTTACCCCAAAACACTGTTTCGGGCCTTACACTGTTAGCAACTCAGACAATTATCATCTTAATTCATTACCGTACGATTCCCGTACAATAAACATTATATAAATATGTTCATTTCCATGCGATCAGCATGTACTTAAACACTTTGATAAAAACATGCTTTCCGCCCCGGGAAAATATTTAAAACAGTTCAGTAAAAGGGGCTTGTGAAAACTCACCTTAGCACATGCAAGCAGGTAACAACAATCATTATCAATTAACACGTACAATCTGTAATATGATCCCTACGATCGTTATTATACAATCATTGTTTATATAATCTTTAACCTTATCAATCGGTACATCTGGGGACTCTGTTAACCCAGTACTGTACCTGTTCCGGGGGCAATGTTAACCCAGAAATACTTCTCCGGACTCAGATTGTGATGTCGTTTAGAGTTCCAAGGTCACAACTACTATTAATCGTTTTCTCGTTTTGCGTGCCTAGCACGAATATCCGTTTTATGTTTCAAAAATGAGTTTGGTCACACACGACCCGAAAATAGTGGTTGTCTGATAATTTAATTTAAAATGTGAAATTATAGCTCGGTTTAGACGTCCCGATTGGCCGCGGGACCCGTTTCCGTCTTTGGCGTACCGGAAACTGTTAAAATAGATTAAAATTACTCAAGTCATCCGAATTATTTTCGGATGATTTATTTTTACTTGTTTAGCTCATTTACATGAAAATAGTTCATTTTTAGGGTTTTTGTACACCAGTCAGCTCGCTTATGCGAACTTTACCGGTTTACGCGTTTTAACTTTAAAAGTTTGATAATTAGCACGATTAATTATCCGTTTACTCTCGGATCTTGAAATTTTGCCCAAATCACTTTTTAACAGTGGGGAATTTTATAAAAATATTTCCAGAATTAATTCTTATCTTTAAAATTTATTTATCTATTTTTAAACACCATTTAATCACTAAATATGTCGTAAATACCAAACGATCTTAGAAAAATCCCAAATTTTTCCTGGATGTCCCCTGCCATCCACATAGTCCCCTGTAAATTTTTCCAGAACCAAAATCTTCTTTTACATCCCCTTTTTACCAAAACCGAGCTAGAAATCCCTAGAACTCGTTTACCCGAAAGGCCTACTTAGACTTCTCCAATGGACCTCAAATTTTGTGTGTGACTTATACATGATATAAAAAGCTTATCTTAAATTTTCCAGATTTTTTCATGATGTTTAGCTATTTTTCACCATTTTTGGCCAAAACCGAGCATTAAATCCACCAAATATTCATCCTTTATCCAAAAATTACCAAAAATTCACAGAACTCTTATTTCCATGTGTTTAACACCTCTGTAAAATTTCGTGACTTAACTCTAAACGACCAACAATCTGTCCAAAAATACATACACCGACAAAAACCGAATATACCTTTCGTTTTCCGCCACTACAAGCTACAAACTCATCTTTCCGCCTTGTCTACCACTAATTACAGAATCTACAAACAACATACCACAATACCAAGCAAGTTATACTCACGATCAAGCCATTTCTTTCATGGTTACGGTTATGATACTAAAACAAAGATTTAACCGTAAAAATTCGTTTTTTGACTCTTTTAACTCCTTTCTTGGACCAAGATCCCTTGTATAGCTTGTATACATCACTTGATCATGCAAGAATCGGTTTCATCTCGGGTTTCCACCCATTTTTCATTTGAAACCTCATTTTCTTGTAAATAACTCGAGAAAGAACTATGAAAACGATTATAACTCGGTCTTTACCTCATTGTTCTTGCTAAAATCTCGGGTTTTAGGATGAGGATTGGAGAAAATGGAGAGGATTTGGGTGTTGGTGACTTAAAAAAAAAATGAAATGTTTTGTTTGATGGAACAATGGTCCGATCGGACCTATTGGTTGGGTGGGGTGGAACCCACAAGTTCATTTATGGCCACACATTCGGATTACGCAATCCGGATAATGTTGTGGATAATCTGGTTCAGTTCGTTTTTCGGTTAAACGTCTAATTCGGCTTAAACCGAGGCTAAAACGGTCGTTTTTCGGCTTAAAAATAAAATTTGTATAAAACCGACTTAAAAACTTAAACCATGACATTTATTAACTCAAAACATCATAATATTAATTATCGCGCATCTTTTTCGGCTTGATCGATTGTCTCTTGCTCGGTTTGGTATTAAAGGTTTCGTTTAACATACCGACGTACTATTAAATCGAAATCCTTTTTCTGTGCTTTAATCCACTTATCCCGAAGCTTTAATACTTCGTAACATCACTAAATATCATATATCTCGTCTATAATTGAACCCTCGATTCATTCGGGTTTCAATAACTATCGATCGTTTGATCGCATATTTAATACGGTGAATTATATATTCACGTACAATCAATACAATGAATTATGTATTCTCGTATAATTACCATGGTAACCCGTGTACCCGAACTTGTATATGACGTAACTAACGTCTACCGGTTAGGGTATACCTGGTTTCGTCGGAATCGTTACAGAGAGGACCATTCAGACTCTCGAGGATATGTTGCGGGCTTGTGTTATCGACTTTGGTGGTAATTGGGACCGTCACTTACCATTGGTGGAGTTTTCGTATAATAACAGTTATCACGCTACGATTGGGATGCCACCGTTTGAGATGTTGTATGGTAGGAGGTGTAGAACTCCTGTCTGCTGGGGTTCCATTGGTCAAAAGCAGTTAGGTAGTTTAGAGGTGGTGAGGCTACGACCGAGAAACTCGACAAGATCAAAGCATTTATGAAGGCCGCGCAAGATCGTCAGAAGTCTTATGCAGATAAAAGGCGAAGGCCTATTGTGTTTGAGGTTGGGGATCGGGATATGTTAAAAGTTTCTCCCTGGAAGGGCATTATTCGTTTTCGTAAGAGGGGGAAGCTCAGTCCGAGGTTTATAGGCCCGTTCCGTATTTTGGCCCGAGTTGGTGAGGTAGCTTATATACTGGATTTACCCGAGGAGCTCGTGGGGATTCACCCTACTTTCCACGTGTCTCATCTGAGGAAATGCTTAGCAGATGAGGAGGCCCATGTGCCTCTTGACGATATTGAGCTTGATGGTAAGCTGAACTACGTCGAGCAACCGATTGCTATCCTTGACCGTCAGGAGAGACGACTGAGGAATAAGGTGGTTAGGCAGGTGAAGGTGCAGTGGAAACACCGTAGGGGTTCAGAGGCTACTTGGGAGTCCGAAGACGAGATGAAGAAGCATTATCCGCAGTTGTTCCCGTTACATCGGGATTCGGGGACGAATCCCATTGTAAGGGGGGTGGACTTGTAACGCCCGTTGATTCCGATTTCAAGAATTAAAGATTGTTGAGTATGTATAATTCTCAGGATTCATCCGACGTTTCTCGGAAGCCTTCATGTCATCCCGGTACGTTAAATAACCTAACCATTCCTTCCATTTTGCCTTACACTTGAATCTACAAGGATTAGAGTGTAATATCTTAAGTTATATCATAAAAATAAATAAATAAAACCCTAACCTATCTTGCAACTGCCGATCGGCCATCTCCAGCCCCCCCCCCTTCATTGCTTCGACTTTTTGATTGATTCCAAGTTCCTAGAGGTAGTTCCAGGTATGTACTACAATCCCCTACACTCTTTTTGCTCACCCATAATCGTTTTGATGCTCAATTTTGCAAAAACTTTTCGTTGGGCAGATTTCGGCTAGAGTGCAATTGATCCACTTCCCGTGGATAAAAATTAGAGTTTCCGGTGTAGAAAGATCCCCAGGTATGGCATTTACATCATATTAAAATTTCGTGGTCATTGGAGGTGTTTAGGTCGGTCAATCGATTTTAGTTCGAAAACTAGGGTTTATCGGGTGTAGAATTGCAAATTGTTGAGTTTGATGCGTTAGTTGATCGGGTGACCGACCGATTCTGTTCGTGCAGCCCTAGGGGGGTTTAAGGGCTGTGGAAAAATTATTTTTTTTGTGCTCGGGGCTGTCGGGGTTAGTGCTTCGTCAATCGAGTCGGCGGTGCGCGAATTTTCGTTTAAATGTTAAAGTAAGTGTTGTAAAAAGGAACCGTCAACCCTATCAACTCGGGTGACATAATTATGATGAATGAAAAGGTTTAAGACGGAATTTGGTCCATTCGGGGCTGAATTCGGTTAACAAATGGTTTTAAGGATTATTTCACGCGCATTCGACCCGATTTGACTATCTTTGGGCCTTGGGCCAAGTTGTTGGGCCGTGGGCCAAATGTTGGGCCTTGGGCCAAGTTGTTGGGCCTTGGGCCAAAGTGTTGGGCTTGTACGGCCCATTAGGCTAGAGTGTTCCTACAGTCTAGTTTAGTAACGCGTTATGCATAATTTACAGGCCCTTGCTTGTGATTTTGCCCTTAGGAACTTCCTAGCTCGTTGCAAGTATTCGATCGATCTCAGGTGAGTTCATGATGCCCTTTTTACTCATTTTACTTTTGGGCTAGCATGCGCACCTAAATGTTTTCTTACTTGATGAAATGTTTTTAAAATGATTTTATATAGGCTTGCTAGTATATGGTAAGCCTTGGGATGTTAAATATATATATGTATATACATTATTTCTTAGCCTCTATTTGACGATGTTGTAGTCGTTTCGACTACTGATGTTGTGTATGCCTACTTCGTGTTTGCATGCACTGATGTTACGTGTTTGGGTTGTACATTTGCTCGACCCTGATGTTATACGTGGATGATATATATATACTGTTATGTATATAGGGATGTTATTGAATGGATGTTTACATATACATTTTATATATGTATGTATGAGGATGTTTAAGTTCGGTAATGATGATTAGATAGATGTACCCTTTTACTTTTAGAAAACCTTTGGTATGACTATCATGATTTTACTACTGATATCTTTTACTTAAAACTTGAACTCACTCAGCTCAAGCTAACTTTGTGTGCATGTTAGTGTAAGTTTCAGGATTTGGAAGAGGATGCCTTATCGCTTGGACGTGCACAGAGCTACTTGGATGGTGAAGGGCATACTGGAAGGAAGAATTGTTATGAATATTTTATTTCAAAGAAACTTATAAAAGTTATATTTACTTTGGATTTTGGGTAAAATTCCCGGGTTTCGAGAACTTATTTCATTTTTCATGTTTTCCGCAAAATTGATACTCTGATACGTTTGTTTTAATGGAAGAAATGGTTTTTAAGTTTATTAAATTTTACGAGTGTTTGAATGATTACCAACTGTGGGGTTTCCGGGGTTCGGGGCCTTACAACAGACCTCATTATGAATGACGTTGGATGTAACTCGCATCAAATCATCTTTATGGATCTTAGTCATAAGATTTTTTGATTTAGGTATACTCATTTAGTACCTTTAGACCTAAGATGCATATTAGAATTTTCGTTTACTAAAGGCTATTCTTTGAATAGTGTCAACCACTGTTACGTAACTGCCAGTCATACAGGCATTGGTTGGGAGTAGTTCTAAAGTTTAGTGTGAGTTGCATGTAATCAAAATGTGATTCTAGATTCTTACATTATATTTAACAGTTAGATATCATGACGCTCTCGTTGATTCAAACTAGTGAAGTGTGAGGCCTCATCCAAACTTGTTGTGGTTTTATTGGACCACTTTGATTCTAGAAAAAGAACAATAATAATTGAACACCATATGAGATTGAACATGATCCATGTCTCAGAGTTCTGTTGATGCCCTATACGGAAAGGATAGACGACAACGATTACCATAAGCTCATTGTCTTGCAATAGTGTATTTCAAGATGTTTTGGTTAATAACTTTAAAGTGTCATAACTTGTTAGGGTAGTCATGTGTAGCTAGAGCACCGTTGGCTATCTGTGTTAAGGATATTAATCGAACGCTTTCTAAGTGGGAGACTGTTGGAATAGTGGACCAACTCGTTAAGGATGTGTTTTGGTTAAGTATGCAGAGGTAAGACTTGTTAAATCAAAAACCAACTCGTTTAGGAAAAAGAATAAAGAAATTATGACCAAATCATTACAATTAATCTAATGATTACGAATTGTTCAATAAGAAATGAATGAGGATATGTTTACAATAACATATTAAATTTTTTGGACCTTAATTTTAGTGATTGGGGTCGTCTAAGGAAGGATTTAGCATTAAACGATAATCAAAAACGAATTTGCTTATCAGCACCCATTCGTGCTACGCGAAGCACTAAAGAAGGTTTCCTTCGCCTCCGCGAAGGGTTGGTTCTACAAGATTTTGATTTTTGACAGTTTTAGTCCCTGAAGTTCTAAAAATGCGATTTTAGCCATTTTAAGCGATTTTAAGAATTTCTAAGGCTATTTGGCGTGATTGAAAGTTATGAAATTATAAACTAAGTTAAACACAAATAATTACTAATAAATGCATGATATTATTAAAATGAAAATTCCAAATTACATTCCCGAATCTGGTAAACAAATATAAATACGAATACGAAAGATCCGAAATGTTACATTGATGGTGGATTATCTTGGTACATGATGGGTGTTTTGTTTTGATTTGTCACTTGCAAAGATTAAAAATTCATAAAATTTTTTACCAGCAAACTTGTTCACCATTCATACTTTTTAAATGCAAAATTTCAAGATTTTCAAAAGATTTATCCATGTTGGAAGATTGTTTTTCATTTTTCATTATTTTTTGCAAATTTTGTTATTGTTTATATTTTTAGGGGGGAGAAAATTCTGAATATGTTGTTAATTTTGAAAAATATAAAAATTGAGAAATGTGATCCGACATAAAATGGGAAATGATGGTACATTGACTTAACGAACCTAGCATATGGACAGATTAGACTAAAAATTATCGTAAAATCAATTGTATGATGTGTATGATAGGCTTGACAAATCGTATAAGTACTGAAAAGATATAAACATAAATGGCTGCCAAATCTAGTTGTACAACATCTTGATGCATAATTAATATTTTTTCAAGTATCAAAAAGTTTAAAAGTTGTTGTGTGTACATGCGTTCTTTTTGCAAAGAAATTCATCTTATTTTTCTTTTATTTTGCAAAGAAATTCAGTTTTATTTTTTCTTTATTTTTGCTTAAGTCTTAGATCCTCTACACGTGTATGAATACCGATTTGAGGGTTATGGCCTAAGTATTATGCTTTATTTTCTTAATGTTTCGTATAAAGCCTTGGACTTTCTCCGCGCGATAATATGGGATTAAACGAGTTGATTGTTAAGGTATTATGCAACTTCAACTTATTTTATCTTTTTATTTTGTTAAAATGTAACCTTACCTGCGTGTAATAATACCGATCTTATGGGAAAATTTTAACCTTCTGCTTTATTTTCTTTTATTAATTTTGCATGGGTCATAGCTAATAATATTAAGGATGAAAAATATATACATGTGAAATTCATTGTAAAAGATATAAAAATTGTGTCTGATAGATGGGGCCCGCATATGCTTTGTGCTTAACTGAACCTTAACAAGTATCGTAAAGCTACTAAATGATTTGTGTATAGTTTAAAGTGGACAATTATATCTACAATCATCGTTGGATTATGTGCATAATAATGTCGAAACTGAAGTGTATTTAGGACGTTGCTAGTCAATATGATCCTATGTCACGATCTTTCTCACAAAAATATGTACTACTTATCATATTTTGTTTTTGTTTTGTTTTGTTGATTGAATATTTGAAATTTTTCAAAAATATTTTAGGTATGTTTTGATATAAATTTTTGAAAAATCAAAAATATTTTGGGTGTGTTTTAGTATAAAGTTTCTAAAAGCCAAAAATGTTTTTCTTTCCAATTTATTTTTGATCTTCCGATAAGTGATATACATTTTCAATTGTTTTGCCGAGTTACAAAAATGTTTTCACCATTACACATTCATATTCATACAATTTTGTACTCAAATGATAAAATCAAGATAAACTTTACGGATTATTGATAGAATGTGTTGATTGACTGCAATTATATAAAGCCTTATGACTATTCAATTCTCGTTACTTATCAAGATGGTGAATCAGAGTTATGGCGGAGTGTTCGAGTAAGGGAGGGTGAAGATGCTGATCATGTGTACAAGCTTGATGTTTATAAAGATTGTAGACGTACAGCTAATGCCAAAGAGGAGTTTGTCAGTACATTTTCTACATAGCATTACCTGTATAAAGACACACGTAAAGATCAATTGAAAGCAAAGCGACAAAGACTAAAGTGTAACAAACTCCAGCAATTGTCAAGGGGGAGTTTGTTAGTACATTAAATATGAGAAGTGCTGAGAGTTGAACTAACGTGTCGCTTTGTCTTTGCATAAGATGAAAAGATAGAGAATGAGCAATAGATGGAGAATGATAGAGAGTGTGCAATGATAAAGAATGAGCAATATATGGAGAATGATAGAGAGCACGCAATGATAGAGAATGAGTAATCAGCAATATATGGAGAATGATAGAGAATGCGCAATGATAGAGAATGAGCAATAGATGGCGAAGATAGAGAACGGGGAAGTGTTAAGAGAATGGGAAGCATGGATAGCGAATGAGTACATGGGGACACTAGCAAATGGTCTGTTCACTATAAATAGGATTCATTTTTGTCATTTTGTAACATTTCATTTTACGAGACACCGAATTGTACCGTTACTCTGCCGAAATTTCTAATGAGCTTCAATGAGTTAATATTTACATCTTGTGCATGTACTCGGTCGTTTTCGTTCATCCATTAGTACCGAAACGCACCGAAACAAACACAGTGCGCTTTTGGTTTCATAGATCAATATCGAGTTCATCAATCCTCATCGGGATTGATCTTTAGGGCGGCTGATTATGGATCCTTAATGGCGGGTTCAAATTTGTCTTATTTTTCATTAAGACATTAGCTTTTCTTATACCGTTGGTAACTTTGCACGTTATCTTTCTATTGTCCTTGTTTTTTTTATGATGATCTTCTATCTGTTACTATTATTCTTTCTTACCTTGCTTCGATTATTGGTAGTTTAGTAGGGTTATATTGTTCGCCTTTCCATGCGGACCTCATTTTGGTTGTTTATATTCATGCACTATATGTTACTTATGGTATGCCTACATCCCATCAGTTTAGAAGCTTTATGTTAAAAACTTATATAGTTTTTTTTAATAGGGCTGTAAACAAACCGAATGAACACAAACAAGGCCTTGTTCATGTTCGTTCATTAAGAAAAAATGTGTTCATGAACGGTTCGCGAACACTTACCGAACGAGATTTTATGTTCGTGTTCGTTCATTAAGGAAATTAATGTGTTCATGAACTGTTCACGAATACAAACGAACACAAATAAAATCGGCAGAGCCTAGAGATTAATATCGGTGTATTCATCAATATGAATAATGAAAACCTGTAAACGAATCGAATGAACACGAACAGGGGCATGCTCGTGTTCGTTCATTTAACTTTACAAGAACACGGACACTTAATCGAACAAATATTGATGTTCATGTTTGTTTATTTAAAAATGGACATTTATGTTTATTTGTTTAAAATCTAAACGAACATAACTTGAACAAAGATAAACGAACATGTAAGAACAAATATAAATGAACACATATATAAATGAACTTAAATGAAAATACTTAAATGAGCACAAATTAACAAATACAGATGACCTATCCATATAATATTTAATTATTTTATATTAATACATAAAAGAACATAAATAAACAGACATAAACGAACGTTCATGAACATAAATGAACGAACGAAACGTGTGTTCATGTTCGTTAGTTCGTTTATTAAATAAACGAACATAAACGAACTTCCCGTCAAACGGTTCACGAATAGTTCACGAACGTCCGGTTCGCCTATTTTTTAATAGAAGTTAAAGAGGACCAATCTGCAAAGCAGAAAAGTTTATATATTTCGTTTTAGCCCCCGAAGTTTAAAAGAGATACATTTGTGGATATAAAAAGAAGATAAATCCCGAGCGCAGAATGAATCTGGCTTTGTTGTGTTTGGAGAAGAAAAGAAAACAATAGCAATAGCAATAGCAATAGCAATAGCAATAGACCCTTCTTCTCCCCACCACAGTTCCTCTAAACCCCTTCTTCTTCTCCATAATGCCAGCTTCTTCTTCAGGTCACTCTCTCTATAGTAATATTATTATTATTATTATTATCACAATTCTAGGGTTTCCAATTCTGATCTGGGTTTTGATTTACAGATACCAAGAACCGCTGGAGGAAACGCAAGCGTGGAGACCACTCCCGGAAGGCCCAACGCCACCACCATGAAGAAGACGAAGATTACGAACAAGAAGAGGAAGCAGAAGAGGATCTTGACCTCGACCACTTTGACGATGACCCCACTAATTCCTCGGATCCTCTTCCCGGAGCTGGAAGTGCAGCGGAGACGGAGGTCTTGTCCGACGGGGCGGTGCGAGTATCCGCATTCCCGTCCGTGCTGAAGCAGACGGTGAACCGGCATCATTATTCGGTGACTAGGGTTTCGGCCAGGGAGAGGGCTTGCCAGAGCGGATATACTAGTGGTGGTGGTTTGAATTATTTGTTTTTGGAGAATGTTTCGCACGGTCAGCTGCAGGTGTTGTCGGCCGTGCCCAGGGATGCACCTGCTTTGACGGGCGGAGAGTCGGAAGGGTCTTATGTTATTATGCCGCCGCAGATTATGGAGGGGCGGGGTGTGGTTAAGAGGTACGGGCCAAATCGGGTTCATGTTGTACCGATGCACGCAGGTAATTAATTACTTTGCAGAAAATATGTTTAGGGCTTATTTGTATGTTGCGGTAGTTCTGCTTCTTTTTGCTTTTTTTAATATATCTTGGATAGTTAGGGTTTTTTGAATTGGTCATGTTATCCGCTTGTTAACTGTATATACTATATATAGTGGCTTGCATTTGATTTTCTGTTGTGTGCTTTGGTGTTCTGTTCAAGATTATTTAGAGTTTAGACTCCGTTTGCATGTTCGGTATCTCTGCTTTTCTTTGCTTTGTTATTCTATATCATAGATACATAGGCTTTTGCAGTAATTTTACTTCGCTTTGCCATTTTAATGTATCTTGAAAGTTGCCGTTTGGAATAAAAAGAGTAATTGTACAGTGTACACCCTCGTTAACCATATAAAGTGGCTTTAATTTCATTTTTTAGTGTGGGTTTTGATATATTTTTTTCAAGAAGATTTTGGCCCCATTTTCGTGTCGCAGTAATCTGTTTTTCTTTGCTTTGTTAACTTAATCATTCTTGGATGATTAAGTTTTAGTATTTGTAGGCAAGTATTAACCATACAAAAAGCCCCGGATTTGATTTTCTATTGTGGGTTTTTTTAGTGTTACTTTCAAGCAGATTTAGACCCCATTTGCATGTTGCGTTGGTTCTGCTTCAGTATGCTTTTTTAATCTATCTTGGATAACTAGGTTTTAATAATTGTATGCTCTTGTTAAGCTTATAAAGTGCCTCAGATTTGGTTTTTTGTTGTGGGTTTTGGTGTTCTTTTCAAGCAGATTTAGACCCTGTTTGTATGTTGCAGTAATTATGCTTCTTTTTTCTGTGTTAATATATCTTGAATAATTAGGTTTTAGTAATTGTATGCACTCGTTAACCGTATAAAGGTACTTGGTTTTGAATTTTTGTTGGGGGATTTAGTGTTCTTTCAAGCTAGACCCTATTTGCATGTTACGTTGATTCTGCTTCAGAGTGCCTTTTTAATCTATATTGGATAATTAGATTTTAGTATTTTTTATGCACTCCTAACCATAAAAAAAGTCCTGGATTTGATTTTCTGTTGTGGGTTTTGGTGTTCTTTTTTTAAGCTGATTTAGATCCTAATTTTCATGTTGCAGTAACTCAGCTTCCCTGTCTTTTGTTAATTTATCTTGGATACTGAGGTTTTAGTATTTGTATGCACGTTAGCCATACAAAAAGCCCTGGATTTGATTTTCTGTTGTGGGTTTTAGTGTTTTTTTTAAGCGGAGTTAGATCCTATTTGTTTGTTGCAACGATTCCTTCTGATTCTGTTATCTTGGAAATCAGGTTTTAGTAACTGTATGCACTCGTTAACCATATTAAGTGGCTTGAAATTCATTTTCTGTTGTGGGTTTTATTGTTCGTTTCAAGCAAATTTTGACCCTATTTGTATGCTGCAGCCTGCAGTAATCCTGCTTATTTTTGCTTCGTTATTATATCTTGAATAAAGTGGTTTTATTAATAGTTTTGCACTTGTTAACAATATAAAGTGTCTTGAGTTTGATATTCAGTTGTGTGTTCTTTGTCTTCTTTTCAAGCAGATTGGTTTTCGCCAACTACAGTAAACCGGCTAGAAAGACAAGCCGTACCACACTTTTTCTCCGGGAAATCACCAGATCACACTCCTGAAAAATACATGGATTGTCGTAACCGTGTAGTCGCCAAATACATGGAAAATCCAGCAAAAAGATTATCAGCAACCGACTGCCACAGTTTCTTAACTGGTGTTGATCCTGATGATTTAACACGAGTTGTACGCTTCCTTGAAAACTGGGGTGTCATTAACTACTGTGTCGCACCACTTAACCAAAACCAGCCCAGAAACGAGGAATCACGACTCGCAGAGGATTCAAAAGGCGAATTACGTGTGCCAGCAACTGCTTTGCGATCTATTGATAGTTTAATTCAATTTGATAAACCAAGGTGTCGGTTAAAAGCATCAGATATATATCCAGAATTAGGTGATGATAATGAACAAAACCTTGATTTGGATAGCAGAATTCGGGAGGTATTATCTGAAAACCGGTGCAATTATTGTTCTCGGTCGCTTGGTATTGTTTACTATCAGTCCCTCAAAGAGGTGATTTACCAACCCTTTTGTTCTTCCTATGCTTGTAAGCAAACCGAACAATCAAATGAACAGTATTTTTATTTTATTTTTTCTTTGTGTTCTTCCTTTAAGAAAATGTGTATGTTCATCTTAGTTTATGTTCGTTTGTTAATAGGATAAAAACGGTTCATGAACATAAATGAACACATACGAATGAACATAACTGAATATAGATGAACCAACATATCTGGAGGAACACCAATTAAAAAGTAAAGGTGACCGTCAGTCTACTGGATCAAAAAATTAATAGAACTAGAGTTATTTGTAATGGGTGATATTATAATTTCATAAAACTAGACTTAACTGTAATGGTCTAAAAGTGTGAATGAATAGATAAACAAACGAACTGAAACATATGTAAACTAACAGACATAAACAAACATAAATGAACAAACGCTCACAAACAAAAATTAACAAATGAGATGTGTTTATGTCCGCTTGTGTAACTAAATGAACAAGTTTGTTTATTATGAGCGAACTTCTTTCTGAATGGTTCCTGGATGTTTTACTGAATGTTTGGTTTGTTTCTAAGCCTAGGCTTCTTCCTCTTTCTTGTTTAGCATTTATTTGTTAAAGTTTCAATCTTTTTGCTAGATTGAGACATTTTTATGCCTGAGCTGTTTCAATGAGGGGGCATTTGTAGCGGGTCATTCAAGTCTGGATTTCATAAAGGTTGATTCGACTAAAGATTATGGAGATCTTGAAGCTGACAGCTGGACCAATCAGGAGACCTTATTGTTACTAGGAGCAATGGAACTGTTCAATGAGAATTGGACTGAGATTGCTGATCATGTTGGCACTAAATCTAAGGCTCAATGTATTCATCATTTTGTACGCCTTTCAATTGATGAGACTCCTTTGGAAAGTATTGAGATTTCAGATGCTTCTAACTTGCCAAATGGCAATGCATGTGGAAAACCGCAATCTTATGCAAATGGGAAAGGTATATATACAATTTTTTAATTTTCAGTTTCTATTTTCTATAGTTAAACTTGTATCTGTAACGGTTCTTGATAATACAGCGTCTGTTATTGAAGACGAGTTTGAAGACAGATTGCCATTTGAGAAATCTGGAAATCCTGTAATGTCTCAGGTGAGCTTTGTTTTGTCATGGTTTATTAAATATGTTGATATGTCTAAAATAACATTTTTTTTGGCTTTTAGGTTGCTTTTTTGGCGTCTGCTGTTGGGCCCAGAGTGGCTGCAGCTTGTGCACATGCATCTTTGGCAGCATTATCGGAGGATGATCGTCAGGGTGCTTCCGAAAATGCAGGAGTGGTTGATGGATCTGCTGCTGAAAATAGGTATCTTTTAGTTACTTTCTGCCTTTTGTAGGTCAACTAATTTTACAATGTGATAATGCGTTATTATAGATGCTTATGAAATATGAAGTTACTCTAAACTTTTATGGTCATGTAAAAGACCATTTCAGCTTTATGATTTATCAATAGGTTCTCATACTTTTCATTTATTTTTCTACGTCTGTCTGTAGAGAGTTTATTGATTTACAACAGAAATTGCAGCAGGATAAATACATTAAAGACCCTTAAAGTTATGACTTAAGAAACTGCAAAACAAGCAAAACTTAAGTTAATAGATACATTTCTGAAAAGTGAAAGCTTTACTTTTATATAGTACTAGTAAATATGCATTTAAGTTATCATTTTTGTTAAAAAAAAACTCCCACATATATTATTAAGCTACGGATGATGCTACTTATGGCATGCAGAGCCTGTGATTTATTTGGTTAAATTACATCTCTAATTTGATATTCTTGGTTTATTGCTCTTATAATACAGTTCTTGTTTCAACCACAATCTTTATTAGTTTAATTTTTTGGTTATTCTTGGTTTTTTGTTTTTGTTTTTTGTTTTTTTTGTAATTTGGAATAATTATTATGACTATTAATAGTTGATGCTTATCCTATTTGGTTAACTGTTTTAACATAAATGCTAGTCTACTGTCTTTTACTTGTTATTACTGTCTCATTCTAAAATGAAAAACCAAACTACATTTTTTTCTGTTTTTTAAAGGGTGAATTCAGAAAACATGAATGGTAGAGATGGCAGAAACCCGAGTCAACAAAAAGGTGGATATTGACTTTACTGGTCTCATTTTTTTTCTCCCTTTCTGTAACCGTGTTGTGTGACTGTATTGTGATATATGTTTCAGTTGAGAACTCTGGAGTCAATAATGGCACTCCTTTATCTTCTGAAAAGATGAGAACCGCAGTAAGAGCAGGTCTTGCTGCTGCTGCAACTAAAGCAAAACTCTTTGCAGATCATGAAGAACGAGAAATTCAAAGGCTATCTGCTAATATAATTAATCATCAGGTATATATGTGTGTGTGTGTGTATTTTATATTGGAATCTAAACGTTACTTAAAAGTAAACTTATATTCTTACAGCTAAAGAGGTTAGAGTTAAAGCTAAAACAATTTGCTGAAGTGGAAAGCTTATTAATAAAAGAGTGTGAACAGCTTGAGAGAGGAAGACAACGGATAGCAGCTGAGCGGGCCCTCCTTTTTTCCTCCCAGTTTGGGCCCGCTGGTGTAAGCAGGCCCACAGGCTTGCCAGGTGTCGGCCCTTCAATGGTCAACAACAATCCAGGACCAAGCAGGCAGCAGGTCACCGGCTCAGGCTCAGGTTCACCTGCCCAACCGTTCATATCCGGGTTCCCTGGTACCCAACCGATGCACCCACAGATGACTCAGCAGCCCATGTTTGGGCTCGGCCCGAGGCTGCCCCTTTCGGCTATAAACCCGTCTACAAGTGCATCAGCCTCGCATCCCTTGTTGAGGCCCATGTCGGGAGGTAGATCTGGTTTTGAATAATTTAAAAGAAGATTTAATTACCCAGAGAGGTGAATGTGGAGCTGTTATAGGGGGTGCTGAGTATTTCCGTGTTATTCTGACTTAAATTGCTGTTTTTGACATTAGAAGATGGTAAGATTGTTGGTATTATGGGTGTTGTACAGTGAGATATTGATTATGTAGCAAGTTAGCATGTGCGTTGCTTTATGAATCATGATATGGACGTTGATATCATTGTATGCTTGTACCGAACTGAACTGTACCTCGGTATTTTAGGGCTGCTTAGTATTTGGTTTCAAACTGATTAAACTGAGCGGGTTTTATCAACCGACAGCACGTCTATTATCATTGAGCGGGAACCGACAGCACGTCTATTATCATGAACATTGATAATATTTGTAAATCGATCAATGAATACATCTTTTTATTCAAGTTAAAACGTGCTAAAAGTAAATATCCATTCCATTTATATGAGAACAAGATGCTGCATGAAAAGTTGACGCATGATCTTTCTTTTCTTTAACTCTTTGTCACGGCGAATAGATAGGTTCCGTTTATATCAGAACAAGATGATGCAGGATGTTCCTTTTCTTTAACCCTTTCTCACAGCCAGCGAATAAGATAGGTTGTTGGATACCGCATTAAATATACTGGACATTGAAAAGTAATTAGAAAAAAAGGGTTAGCCCAGTAACTTATAAAATCACCCCCTTAATCCTTTTCTTTTTGTCCAAGTCTTCATGGGATATATTTTGAAGATATATACGATTTTTATTTTTATTTAACACAAATTAATACTACAAATAATATAAATTGTAATAAGCAAGGTAATGATTACATCGAAATAGACGTAATGTGATTATATTGAAATAAAATTAAAAAGAAATAATTGAAAATAAAACTTGAAATATTAAGAGGGTAAAAGTAAATGGGAGTCTACATGAATTCGATCGTAACTAAACTAAAAAATAAATTAGTCAAGACCAAATAATAACATTTTAACATATTTTAAGGGTAAAGAAAACCCGCATTGTGGTTGTGAATTGACATGAATTCGGTCGGTATCGTATCGGGTTACGATATCCAAACTAAACCAAAAAAATACCTTAACGACCAAATCCAAAAATTAACCTATTTAAAACAAAATGAAAAAACAAAACAAAACCCACCACGAACAAAAAAATAAAAAGACATGCGTTACGGTGGTGAACCGACGCGAATTTGGTTTTGACACAAGATGGTCATAAATTAGCAAAAAAACCCCAAATCTACTATGCTATTAAAACAATAACTATTTCCAAAAATAACATTTATTCTCATAATTTCTTACTAATAAAATAATTCAAAATTAAATTAAATTACATTCAACTTAATCACATTCAATATAAATTAAAAACTATCATGTTTTTCTTTTCAAAGTTTCATGGTAGTTATTCTTATTTTGGTTTCATTTCGGGTTTTGGTTTTTGTTCGGTTTTAGTTTTTATAAATTTGATTTGTTTCAGTTTCGTTTTAGACGGGTTTAACTTTATTCATTTTTTGTTTCAGTTTTTACAATTTTTGTTTTTGGTTCGGTTTCAGATTTATTGGTTTTAGTTTTCAGTTTCATTTTGGTTTTGTTTTAGTTTTATTGGTATTTGGTTTTATTTAGGTTTTCAGTTTTAGTTTTTTTTTTCAATTTAGTTTCATTTCAATTTTTATTTAGTTTCCTCGGTGTTTGGTTTTAGTATCTATTGAAAAATGAAATAATATGAAGGGTTCACAAAATAAGTGAAAGGTTCACATGGATTTCAACTTTCAAGTGTTTTGAAGTTATTGAAGCTTTATATTTTTTTAGATCTTCACAACCACTAATAATGAATTCGCATTTGGTAGAAAGGATTTTAAAAGCTAAGAACGTTGTATGTGTTACCCTTTATTTTCTTCTTAATCTGCAAGTGTGTTATTATTTTCATTTATGAAAATGAGTCATTTTAGAAATGTTTTTTGATTTGCTTTGGCTTGGATCAAAACAGGTCACTTTAAAAGGGTATCAGTTTAGTTCGGATCAACGAGTCAATATAAAAAGGCATCGATTTCATTCTGGTTTCAATGGGTCTTTTTAAAATCGCATTGATTTGGTTCTGGTCATACCGGGTTAATTTAAAAGATATTGATTTGGTTCGTGTTTAAATGGGTCATTCTAAAAGCGTAACGATTTTATTCTGGTCAAAACATGTCATTTTAAAAAGGTTTAGATTTGGTTCTGGTTCTTAAATGAGCTTTGAATGTGCTTCAGTTTATAAGGGTGCAGGACTTTTCACATGAAATGTAAAATCAGTTTTCGTAGTCAGTTAGTCACTATGTTTGTTAGATTAGTATATGAATGTTCATGTCGTCAACTGTGTTTTCCCGGTCCAGGAATAAAAGAAACCCGAATCATTCTTGGATGCTTATCGGGAATCTTTCCTGAATGCTTATTTTCTGATTTGTTTGCTTTCCAAAATAATGTTAGTGAAGTTTGTTCGTTCTATACTAATATTAGTTTTTAAGTTTATGAAGTTTATGTTTTAAAGTTTAAAATTTTCTTCGTTGACATTATACTATATAAAGCCATTCTTTGTAAGGTTATGAATTTAAGTACTTTGTTTGCGTATGAATATGAATTGCAATTAAAAATCATGTTGTTTCAAAAAATATGTTAAAAAATAATTAGTCGTTTGAAATTGTATATATGTTTACTTGACGATTTTTATATTTCCACCCGTGTCGTACACAGGTTACACGTACTATTGTGTTACAAATCCTCACAGGAAGGAAATAAAGTTGTTTTCTTTTGTCAACACCATTTAATTAAACTAACTTCATGACCTGGTTTCCAATTCAAATTACTTTTTCTTAAAAGGATGCCTCCAAGATTTTTATGATTGTTATAAAGGGTGTAGTTATTCAATAAATAGGACAAAAATAGAAGGATGAGAAGTATTTATAGTCACATAAAAAATTCTTAGGAAAATTTAAAAAAATTAATAAAAAAGTCATAATTCAAAATTTAATAAAAATAAAAATACAAAAATGTTTCCACCGTATTCCACGTTCTTTAAAAAAATATTGAGGAAAAACAATCATTGTGTCTTTTTATTTATTATTGTGTTTTGTGTTTATTTTCATCATTGATTGTGTATTTTTTTTCTAGACATTGTGTCTTTTTTCTTGATGTTAGGGGTGTTCTTCGGGTGTTGGGTTTTTCGGGTCGGGTTCTTCGGGTTTCAAAGTTTTAAATCTTGACCCGAAACCCAAGCCAAATCTTTCACGGGTTTTTCGGGTTCGGGTAATTCGGGTTTGGGTTTTTTCGGGTTGGGTTAATCGGGTTTCGAGTATTCTAGAAAAAAAACACGAAAACAAAAAAAATTAAAACATCATATTCTCAGTTACTTATAATGCAAATAATCAAATAATAAACCAACATAACTTGATAAAACGATTCAAAAGAAGAGTAAATCTAACTCAAACCATAACCATATTCAATCGGGTGTGATTTGGTTGTTCGATTATGGTTGCTATTAGTAATAAACGGAAAACATAAATTAATAATAAACAATCGATCCATAATAATTAGAATGACAACAGTCGATTAGAGTCATATTCTGATAACTTTAATGGCTAAGACTTACCCTATCATACCTAAAAATATATTTAATTTCAAAATAAAAAGTTTATTCGGGTTTTTCGGGTTGACCCGAAACTTATACATCAAACCCGAGAACCAACCCGAATTACTTCGGTTAGGGTTTGGGTTAGTCTTTTCTCGGGTTCAGGTTCTTCGAGTCGGGTTAGTTCGGGTACGAGTTAGTTCGGGTTGGGTTTCGGGTTTCGAGTAAAAATGACAGCCTTACTTGATGTTGTGTTATATTACTCAATATTGTGCTATATTTTGTTCGGCGCTGTGTTATATTTTGCGATTTATTGTGTCTTTTTTTAGTTATAATTGCGTCTTTTGTTTATTTTCGTCATTGTGTCTTGTTTTCGACATTGTGTCTTTTTAGGGTTTTTTTTATGAACTGGAATAATGGTGGAAACATTTTACTTTTTTAAGTTATTTTGGTTTCTATTTATATTTTTAGTTATGTTTTTTTTATTATTATTTTTTGAGGAGTTTTTTATATGGTCACAAATTATTTTCAAACTTTTTATTTTTGTATCCCTTTGTATTTTAACTTTTCCCTGTTATAAAAATCCAATAACGTCTATATAAACTTGATCAGTAAAAAAACTAAAAAAAGTCTTAGGTATGCTTATAAAACCTGAACCCAAGATTTATAAAAATGTTCAAGATCTTAACTCAAGATGGTTTATAAATGTTCAAATTCTTAACTCAAAATGGTTTTCTAAAAATGTTCAAAACTTTATATGTCTTTTCGTGAACAATTGTGTGTTACAAAGTTTTATTTTTTTTAAATAGCGAATTTCTTTTGATATCTGTCATGTGAAATTTGAACCCAAGATCTCAATCTTTCAAATTTAGGTTCTTAAAGACTTTGTCTTTATCAATGGACTACCACTCTAGTGGACTTTATTCTAATATAAGAAACTAGGTTTTATCCCCCGTATTACGGGGGTTGTTTTACATTTTTCGTTTTTTAATATTTATTTTTTGGATTTTAAATTTCTTTATTTTAAGAAAGTTAATAATATGCATAGGTCATGTTTAGGATTCCTTATTTACACCTCATTTTGACTTATATAAGTTTTTTTTTGATAAGTTACTCCCTCCAAACTTATCAAAACCTCATTTTTCCTTCTTTAAAAACTTAAAAAAGTCATATTACCCAACACCTTTTTAACTTATAAAAGTTAATAAGTTACAAGAAGGAAAAAATAAAGAATCCCAAACACCCCATTATAGTTTGATGATGAAAGAGTTTCACAAATAAATGATATGCTATAACCCGTTTAAAAGCTATTTGGATTTGGTAACCCATGACTCGCTTATTTTTTTTACTATAAAATTGTTTTAATTAAAATAATATCTTTTTTTTAATCGGATATTAATTTTGGTATATCCCTAATTTACAGGATTTTCACATCAAATATTTGGTAAGATTAATTTTTAATTTAATGAGATTTTATAACCAATTTAAGAGCTATCTGGGTTTGGTGAGACCCATACCCGTGAATTCGGGTCAAATTCATGAGAAGCCTCTAGTTACAAATAAAGCAATCTGGTGGCTTGAGAGAATTTAGGGAGCAACCAGAGAGCTTTCCAAGACTTTCGTTTATATATATTATTATAGATATAGATATAGATATTTTTATATATTAAACTTTGTTTAAAAGCTATTTGGATTTGGTAACCCATGACTCGCTTATTTTTTTTACTATAAAATTGTTTTAATTAAAATAATATCTTTTTTTTAATCGGATATTAATTTTGGTATATCCCTAATTTACAGGATTTTCACATCAAATATTTGGTAGGATTAATTTTTAATTTAATGAGATTTTATAACCAATTTAAGAGCTATCTGGGTTTGGTGAGACCCATACCCGTGAATTCGGGTCAAATTCATGAGAAGCCTCTAGTTACAAATAAAGCAATCTGGTGGCTTGAGAGAATTTAGGGAGCAACCAGAGAGCTTTCCAAGACTTTCGTTTATATATATTATTATAGATATAGATATAGATATTTTTATATATTAAACTTTGTTTAAATTTGTCACATGATCTTTAATTAATCTTGATCGGCATGCCAAGGCCAATCCATTGTTTATAAAGATCTGTTTGGTGGTTGGACGGTGTGATTCTTCTATTGAAAGTCTCTTCCTGATTATTAAATTTTATACAATGCACTTGGGGATCATTAATCCACAATTGTTATATGGCAGTGATTATAATCAAGCGCACACACAATATAAAGATCAAGATCAACATCAAGGTCAAGATCAATTCAACCACACGTTTCCTATGGAAAAGGAAGCTTTGAGGAAAAACTCGAAGTGGGGTCTCACCCGTTGGTGGTGGGCTGATCATCTAAACAGTTGAAAACGTCAACTTCCAATGATAGCATGCCGTAACAACTCAATCTGAATGCGAATTCTTGTATAAATCTTAGCGACATGGACGACGAGTTTGATACCCCTGACGAACCGGTTCATCGGGCCAGGAGAGACAAAACCAAAGGAAAATCCAAAGCTTCGTCTTCGTCTTCGTCTACACTCCACCTGGCATCTGGAGGTCAAGGAGAAACTTAAAAGTTTGGATTCCAAAATCAACCGTTAAGGAGCGAAAACAAAAGTGTGCCGAACTTGAAATCCTTGTGAAAGGCATTCCCCATTTAACAGGATATTTAGTATCATCGTGTCGTATTTCTATATGTGTTCTTATTTTTATGGATTATTGTTTTTAATTTATTTGCAATTTTTTATAAATAATTTATAATTAATTAAGTCCGTGTTGGTTTTTTATTAAACTAGTGTTAAAAAAACAATGATTATAAACTTAGTTAACTAACCCCGCCACCACCCAAGTTTGACGGGTTAGTAAGTTAATGTCCCACTGCCTAGTAGCAGTAACATGATGTCATTTTTGGTTAAGTAACCCCCTTCCATAACACTTGGTCTAATTGTGACTCGCAAGAGACAAATAAGTGGTGATTAACCACTCTGTCTTCGTCTCATGCATGTTCTAGTTCTCATTTAATATGCGGTACTAAAATTGTGTTAAGCGCGTTGACTTGGTCATAAATCTAATTGTTAGGGCTTGAATTTTCAAGTATACTGGGCAAACAGTATGTTCAGGATAACTTCAAAACACGATATCTTCCAAGGTAACAGGTATCCTAGATCTGTTATATAACTAACAAATTGTTCGCCATCTTTCCTTATTTACCAGGTCAAGAGATTTATGGTGATTTGTTGAAGACCCGGAGTTGCAGTTAATAGGACGTGTTCAAAAAGGAAATGTGCTTAATGAAGGGATTAACGGCTAATTGGATTTAGTCTATTATTTCCTAATTTATAGGCATGGTAGTTAGCTGTGATTTTGTATATAAATAGAGCACTACTTGGATCACATTACACACACTCTTAGCACACGAGACTTATTAGTACTCGCATTTTGTAACACGATCCAGTTAGAGCTCCACCACTTGTAACCACTTTTTATTAATAAACCGGTGGTGATAGCTTTCACCGCCCGGGGTATTTTTCTTGTTATCCTCAGGATAACGAGTTTTTTCCTCGTAACAAATCGCTGTGTTCTATCACTTTTACATTCATTTCAAGCAAGCACCAAGTCCCATTTACTAATTTGGTTACGAAATTACATTTGTCAATTTTTGACCAAAACAATTTGGCGCCCACCGTGGGGCAATCGGTACTTCAATCCTTTAAAAATCGTCTACTTTATTCTTAATCATTTTCATTCCCTTCATTATGGCCTCACAACCAAAAACCAGCTCCATTTTTGCTCCGGTCACCACTGCTTTAAGTGTTAACCCTGGTCCTCCACCAGTCCCGAAGAATAGCACTCAGCCCAAAGGAGAACTTCCACCATACATGGGATCCTCTACACGGGTAGATCTGGTTATCTCAAACAGTGACATTTTTGCTTTGATGAAACAGGTCAAAACTCACATGGAGCAGCAAGAGAAGACCAACTCAAGGCTATTCAAGGAAATTGAAGGGATTAAAAGGAAGCCGGGGCAGGAGAACACTCCAATCATGCCAAAGGTTCTTGATTATGATTCTCCAGGATCATATATCCTTCAGAATCCCGGATCCTTGGGGGCACAATCAACAAGGACTCCGTCTCAGCAGCAGTCAGGATACTGGAGAACTTATCCTCCGGTATCGTCAGAGTTACCCAGACTAACGAGGCCAGAATCCATCAACATGCAGCCTCGTTCAACCATGCCAACCGGCAAATTCTCGTCAGGATCTCCCATGGTGTCCTCTGAAGTGCATGTTGGAGATGACATCCCCATGTAGACGTCACCTTATCCTGAGGATACCCTCAATAGAGAAACTAGCCGTCAAGGCTCAGGATACCAAAGACCTAACCACGATCTCGATAACAGTTTACTTAATGCTAATTTATACACTAACCGTGGATCAGTGCAGGATAAGGGGATATCCCCCGAGATAGCCAGGGAATTGCAGAAAATGAAGGATATGATTTCCAATATCCGCGGATAATCCGTCCCATAGCTGAAGTTCCAGTAGGCAGTCTCAGATTATCCAGGTTCACTTGGCCTATATGCGACGTGGAGATCCCTAGGAAATTCCAGACGCCCAGCATGAAACTGTACGATGGCACTACGGATCCTGAGGAACACGTAGCTCAGTACAGAGAGAGGATGGAAGTTAACCCTATTCCCGCTGAAATTAAAGAAGCCTGTCTATGTAAGGGATTTGGTTCAACACTAACGGGGACGGCCCTCAAATGGGTACTAAGTATTCCTTCCAATACTATTACTTAATTTTCTCATTTGATTAATTTATTATAACGTCTTCGTTTCGCTAGATAAATAAATAAAATATTTCGGGTTCATTTTAGTTGACGTGTTGAGAGACGTTAATTAAAATAATTAAATAATATGTAGAGTATGGATAGGATTAGGAGATGTTAATGGACTTGGGTATGATTATGGGCCTAAAAGCCTTTGGGCTTACCCTATTTAAACCCATGAACCCTAATTTATCCTTATCCTTATCATTCTAGCATCATCATTCCAATCACTGGCACACCAATCCATACACACACAACATAAACCTCCTGTACACCAAAAGTTTCCAATCCAAGTTCATCCATCCTAGATCTAGCTCAAACACACCAAAAGGTAACAATTTATATTCATTCTCGTTTCATTTCTTAAGCAAGTTCGATAACAAACGAGTCAAATATTAATAGCAAACGAGCTCGAGCCAAAGCAAACCGACATAAACAAATATAATACAAACAACATTAAATATGAGATTTGACAAAATAATACAATTAATAAATATATGATGAAACTGTGATTAGGCAGATGCATGTATATCTATATGTATATATATAAATATATATACATGTGTATATATATATGCTGGTGCGAGTACATACATAGGTATATACATATATATACGTATATATATTCAGTCACGGGAAGTCAATGGATTGAGGGTTCGGCGAGATCCAAAGGAAACACGAAACTCGAGGTGCCGAAACAAATCCAAACCCGAGGCGCGACTAAGAGAAACCAGAACCCAGATCCAAACCCATTTCGCGCGAACCAGGTACCGAAGCGAAAAAAAAACCTCATGCGAAATCTCAAGCGAAAAAACCTCATGCGAAATCTCAAGCGAAAAACCTCGTGCGAAATCTCAAGCGAAAAAAACCTCGTGCGAAATACCAAGCGAAATTTCCCTATGCAAAGACCCAATGCGAAATAAGAAATTCGCATCCCAGGCGAATTCCCCGTGTGATTAGAGTATAGATAGCCGCTTTAGGTCCCTTGAGTAGCACCGTGGTGGCCGGAAATCAAAAGTGGCGGCGGCGGGGGGTAACAGCAAGGAAGAAAGGAAGAATGAAGGAAGATGATGATGTGAGGGGTCTCAGGAGTTGGAGTTGGGTAGGTTAGATGGAGGTTGGTGGGAGTATAATTAATAATAATAATAATAATCTTTAATAATAATAATAATAATAATAATAATAATAATAATAATAAAAATGAATAAGAAAGTCAAAAGAAAGGATAAGGGAATAAACGAAAACCGAACCCGAGACCCGATTCGTTTAGAACCCACAACCCGCCTCATGCGAAACCAATGGTTTATGGGACCCGTTCAGAAACACTTAAATGTAAGAGCCCGTTGTAAACGAAGAAATTGAAAGGAACGTACGAGCGAAGGATAACTTACGAAAATATATAATAATAAGAACGAATAGTAATGAACTATTATAATAATAAATATAACTACAATAATAATAAATGTCGTTAAGAATGTAAACTAATAAAGACGGTTCATTAATAAGATAATGCCAAGGATGTTAAATTAATATGAACGAATAAAGAAGGTTACATATCGGTTCAGTTAACTCAAAAGTTAACCCCGTTAACTTTAGAAGTTAATGATAAGAAATTATAAAGGATTAATACATGTACATTATTAACAGTTAGTCGGGCACAGTTGAAGAAAGGAATTATTAGTAACGGTGAACGCAACAGGATCCAGGTGAGTTCTAGCCCCTTTCTCTGTGACGTTTTTCGAGGCAGTGTGCATACTCCTATGTGACAGTTAATATGCATATCCTAAGTGATAAGTGTATGCTGTGTATATGATTATTTATTGACTGTTATTATTGAATGTTGTATGAATGTGCATATATAAATATAATTATTATATATGCAATTGAAAGACGTGTAAAGTATGCATGTATGATAGGAAACATAAAGTAATGTATGGACGATTGACGGGACATGTAAGGTTGTATGGTTAAACGAGACAAAGGGACCAGACCCTAATAATATCTGAGATAGCAGGGACCATACCCTAATAATATCTGAGATTGTGATAGAAGGGACCAGACCCTAATAATATCTGAGATAGTAGGGACCAGACTCTCATAATATCTGAGATTAGAGGGACCAGACCCTATTAATATCTGGGATAGAAGGGACCAGACCCTTGCAAATATCTGAGATTGAGGGACCAGACCCTAATAATATCCGAGATAGTAGAAGTAGGATAATTTACGGTATACCTTAGGAAGGTAGTAAGAAAGTGTGTAAATACGTATGGATGTACGTAAAGTGTATATGAATGAGTAATAGTAAGTAAAGTATGAAATACATATCTTCGGACGCATATAAGTATGGACGTGAATGTATTGTATGTTAATTGATTAACTAGAACTCACTTAGCGTAGCTGACTTTTAGTATGCACGCAGGTGAGTAGGATGAGACAGGTGACTTGAGGGAGACACGTGACGAATAAAGGAAGACTGGAATCGAAGAAAAGAAGAGACACGTGTTATTTATGTTTTATGTTTGAGACTTACGTTAATTCAGTGTAAGACAAGTACTTATGTTATGGAAGAATGATTGACGTTTATGTTCCGCGAAATGTTTTAATTAAATATGATTTCCCGAATTATGTGAATGAGTAAAGCCAACCAGCGAGAAAGTAGGGCACCCGGGAACGGGGCCTTACAGGTTGGTATCAGAGCATAAGTTCGAGAGAATAAGCATCCTTCATGCTTAGAATCGAACAGAGAATGGGACGAAAAGATGAAAGAAAGAAGATGCCAGTCAGAGAATGCCATGTGTCACTTAAGCAAGCTTAATACGTGAATCCCATACGTATAACGTTGGGATAAGTAAGGAAAGTTATATGGATTGTTAGTGATAGAATTGCTTGTTTATAATTGAATGTTTGATGTTCTAATTGCTTTAAGTAGAATCAAGCACAAGTAGACTCATGAAAGGAAGTGTATAGGACACGGAAAGTAGCGTGAGCAGCTAATCCCAGCTGGCCACTGTTATTACCTGCAGCCTTACTGTCCTTGTACTAAATAGTTCCTCACGTGACGATGTTTGTGTTTTTCTTTAGAATTCAAATGGCTGGTATTAAGACTACTGATCAATGGGGACGCAAGGCACGCCATGGTAGGCCACGTGTTAACCAAGTACCCTCTGAGGAACCCGTTAATGAGCATAGTGAAGAATGAAGCAGGACTGTGAGAGAAGAAGAGCAACAGCTCGACCCTGCTATTCAAGCTGCGATTACTTAAGCTGTTGTTGCTGCTGTGAAGAATCTCCAATCAGACAAGTCTACTGAGACTGAGGATGAGGCATCAAGCGAAGCTCCTCCTGTGAGGGTTAATGATGGTAAGCGAGGCCGAGGTGGTTGCAACTACAGAACCTTCAAAGGTTGTGACCCACCTAAGCTAACCGGCACTGGTGACGCGATCGCTACTCTTCAGTGGATAACCGCGATGGATAAGGTCATTCGCATCAGTGAGTGCCGTCCCAACCAGGCTGTGGGCTTCGCTACCCAATCGTTTGCTGATGAAGCCATGTTTTGGTGGGAAACTATTGAACAGAGAAAGACTGCTGCTGAAATTAAGTCTATGGAGGTGGAATGATTTGAGATTGATGGTGTTGAGGAAGTTTTGTGCGGATTCTAAAGTCGATAAGAAGGCTCATGGAAGTTTGGTTATCCCGAAGTATGAGTCTACCAACAGGAAGTCAGACCCTCCACAGAAGTTCTCTAGGCCCAAGCCTTATTCCAAACAAGATACCTCCAGGATAAACGCCGTGGAAGAAAACGAAGACGACGAGGAGTATCCTAAAATCTCTGAATATTGTTTTAATATTGACATTGGTGGTGTAATATGTGCCATGCAGGATTTAGGTGACAAGGCCAGATGGCCCAAGAAAAATGAGAAGCCCGGATCCAGCAAAGACAAGTCTAAATGGTGTGCATTCCATGAAGACTTTGGCCATCACTCTGACGATTGTATAGCACTTCGGAAGGAGATAGGATACCTTCTCCGTAAAGGACACCTGAAGGAACTATTTGGAAGAAACAAGAACAAAAGTCAGGATCCTGTCAAGATACCTGAAAGGGCACCTTCTCCACCACCCGGAGCTAAGATAGTATCCGTTATCTCGGGAGGATCGGACATTTGTGGAACCTCGTATTCAGCAGCTAAGAAGCGTTCCAAAGAAACAAAGATGGACAACGGAGAAAGACCTCTTCGTACTTCCACATTAACAACTCAAAGAATCATATCCTTCGATGAGGAGGATAGATGTGACCTTGTGGATCCCAACCATGATGGTTTGGTAATTACTTTATGTATAGCTAACTGTTTTGTGCGCAGGATACTCGTTGATGGAGGAAGCTCTGTGAACATTATCCAGATGGATGCCTTGAAGATAATGGATATCCCGGAAATGGAGATTATCCCAAAATCCTCAGTCCTTGTAGGATTCAGTTGCAAGACCAAGGATACGTTGGGAGAAATCAAACTTCCAATATATATTGTGGGAACTAACTCCCTACAAAAGTTTTGTGTTATTGACTCATTATCGTGTTGTAATGTGATATTAGGCAAGCCCTGGATCCGTAGCATGAAGGCAGTACCCTCAACTTATCATCAATGTGTGAAACTTCCAAGCCCATGGGGGGTCATCAAGATTGAAAGCGATCAGCAAGATGCCAAGGAATGCTATGCTTCATCAATGAAGTGGACAACAAAGCCCACTCAGGCATAGCAATTACAGAAGCAACCAGGGAAGGTCCTGCAGGCTAGAGACTAAGAGAAGGAAGTATCCCTGGATCCTCAGGATACCGAGATCAAAGTATTGTTAGGATCAGGTATGCCTGAGGATATCAAACAAGGATTGGTATCCTTCTTAAAGAAAAGGGCCTCTACCTTCGCTTGGAAACATGAAGATATGACAGGTATCTCTAAATCCATAATTACTCATAAACTTGTTATAGATAAATCTTTCAGGCCAGTACATTAAAGCGAAGGAAGTTTGCTCCTGAGAGAAATATTATCATACAAGAAGAAGTGCAGAAGCTGCTCAAGACCAAAATGATAATAGAGGTTCACTATCCTAGATGGTTGGCCAACCTAGTTGTAGTCCAGAAGAAGAATGGAAAGTGGAGAGTGTGCATGGACTTCACAGACCTGAATAAGGCCTGCCTAAAAGATCCATTTCCACTCCCACACATTGACTCAATGGTGGTTGCAACTGCTGGCCATGAACTGCTAACTTTCATGGATGCATCCTCAGGATTTCAACAAATTCAAATGGAGACTTCAGATTAAGAAGACACGGCCTTCATGACTCTCACAGGTATATACTGTTATACTGCAATGCCTTTTGGACTAAAAAATGCAGGTGCAACATACCAGAGGCTAGTCAATATGATGTTCAAAGACCAATTGGGGGACACGATGAAAGTCTACATAGATGACATGGTGGTAAAGTCAAAGAAGGCAGAGGATCATCTCAAAGACTTGCAACAACATTTGATATCCTGGACGAGTATAACATGAAGTTAAATCCAGCCAAGTGTCATTTTGGGGTCAAAGCAGGAAAATTCCTTGGATACATGGTCACCAAGAGAGGAATAGAAGCAAGCCCTGAGCAGATCAAGGCCATCCTAGATATCAAATCACCAAGAAACGTCAAAGATGTCCAAAGATTGACTGGAAGAATAGCTGCTCTCAACAGATTCATCTCAAGATCTTCAGATAAGTGTAAAGACTTCTATGATATTCTGAGGAAGAATCAAAAGTTCGAATGGGGAGAGAAGCAAGAAAAGGCATTAGTAGCCCTGAATGAATACTTATCCTCAGCACCACTCCTAATGAAGCCAGTTGATGGTGAGCCATTTTCCTTGTACTTAGCCGTTTCTGGGAGTGCAATAAGTGCTGTCTTAGTCAAGGATCACGAAGGTCAACAACATCTGATATATTATGTAAGTAAAAGTCTACTAGATGCTGAATCCAGGTATTCTTATCTTGAAAAGTTAATTTTAGCACTTAAAATGGCTTCTACTAAACTAAGACATTACTTTGAAACTCATGCTATTCATGTAAAGACTAATTATCCTATTAAAGCTGTTTTGAGAAAACCAGAAATGTCAGGTAGGATGGCAAAATGGGCTGTAAAACTTAGTGCATACGATATCTTGTATGAGCCAAGAACAGCCATCAAATCTCAGGCACTTGCCGACTTTGTGGCTGATTTTAGCCAGGATATATTTGAAAGAAGTAGAAAAAGAATTTCAGCAATTGGAGGTCAAGGAGAGTTGGACTTTGCATACTGATGGTACCTCCAACATAAGAGGAACAGGTCTAGGTATCCTACTAAAATCGCCACAGGGGGGCATTATACCTCTATCTATATCTTGTGAATTTTAGGCTACTAATAATGAGGCTGAATAGCCTATATAGCTGGTTTACAATTAGCTAAAGACATGAAGGTCAGGTATCTTCAAGTTTATGTTGATTCATTATTATTAGCTAATCATTTTAATGGTTCTTATGCAGTAAATGCAGAAAACTTAGCGAAAATATTTAGAAATAGTTAAGTAATTAGCTATGTGTTTCAAAACATTTGATATAGTAAAGGTATCAAGAGAAGAGAACACTGAAGCAGATGCCTTAGCAAATTTAGCATCAGCTCTCAAGATACCAGATGACATCAAAATACCCATCGTGTATATCTTGACTCCAGCAACGAAGCAGAATTGCGAAATTATGGAGACTTGAAAGCATGAAGACGATCCAGTATCCTGGACCTGTCCCATAATACGGTATCTTAAGGGTAATGAGATCCCAGAAGGAGAAAATCCCAGAGCCTTTCGAATGAAGGTAACCCAGTATATTATCCTAAATAATGTTTTGTATAGAAATTCACTTGCAGATCCCTACATGAGATACTTGGAACACCATGAAGCACAAGAAGTTCTCAAAGACATACATGAAGGCGATTGTGGAAACCACACTAGGAGCAGAGCCCTTAGTATCCAAGATACTGAGGACAGGTTATTTCTGGCCGACAATGAAGAAGGATGCAATGAACTTCTCTAGGAAATGTGATGCTTGTCAAAGACACAGCAACATATTGCATCAACCAGCTGAACCACTTCATCCTATTATATCCCCGTGGCTATTTTTGAAATGCGGAATGGATATTGTGGGAAAGCTGCCCAAGGCACCTAGTGGAAAAGTCTTTATGCTGGCCATAACAGATTACTTCTCCAAGTGGATCGAAGCCGAGGCGTTTGTCCAAGTTAAAGAGAAGGATGTGATCTCATTTATCAAGCGCAATATCCTGAAAAGATTCGGTATCCTGGCAGAGATCGTTTGTGAAAACGGTTCACAGTTCATTGGTAGCAGAACAACCAACTTCTGTGAAAGTTGGGGAATCAAGATGGTAAATTCAACACAAGTACATCCTCAAGCCAACGGTCAAGCAGAATCAAGTAATAAGATCATCATCAACAATTTGAAGAAAAAGTTGGGGTCCAAGAAAGGAAAATGGGCTGAAGAGTTGCCATTCGTTCTTTGGGCTGATAGAACTACTTCAAAAAATGCAACGGGTCAAACACCTTTCTCTTTGGTGTTTGGGGCTGAAGCCGTTATCCCTACAAAAATGGTGATCCCCACAGCAAGAACCAGCATCCAAGATATTGAGTCCAACAACCAAAGTCTTACTGAAGAGCTTGACACTATTGACGAGCTCAAAGATCTTGCCAAAATCAGAGTGGCAGCATACCAGCAAAGAATAGCCAAGTCCTACAACAAAAACATTCGAATTCGAAGATTCCAAGTAGGAGACATGGTGTTAAGAAAGGCGTTCCAGAATACCGCTAACCCAGTAGATGGAAAGCTAGCTCCAAAGTGGGAAGGTCCTTACTTGATCGATTCAGAAGCAGATAAAGGGGTCTACAGATTGATCACTATGGAAGGTGTTCCTATACCAAGAACTTGGAATGCTATCAATCTTAAGGCATATTTTTGTTAGTATCCTTAACTGGTATGTTCATATCCTCAACATCTTAGGATAAAGGTATGTTCACTGATCTACTTTCGCATTGTTTCATATTTAAACTTTATTATCTCTTTATCAAGTTTACTGACTTAAGCATCAGAGATGTGTTAGCCAGGCTAACACCCACCCTTCATCAAGAGTTTAGTGTCAGGTATCCTAAGGATATGTTATCTTGAAAACAGTCAGAGGCTGATCACCTCCCACATGAACATGATATCCCTGATATCTCCTAAGATTTAAAGGTCTGCACCTTTCTAACGCCGTCTGGAGCGCACGATGATACGGATATAGTTTGAGGCAGGCGGACCAGACCAGCTGATAATCCGTTTGTTGTTGGCTATATACCGAATCCTTAAGATAAGTGGCAGACGTGTCACGCATACAGTTTATAACATTTTCATGTTATCTAAGGTTTATAACATTTTCATGTTATCTAAAGTTTCGACATTTTCATGTCCTCATGTTTGGGACTTTCCCTAGTTTCATCCAAGGTTTAGACATTTTCATGTCTCTCAAGCAAAGACCTTGTCGCCAATAAAAAGGCTTTATCGCCAGTAAAAAGGCTTTATCGCAAGTAAAAAGGCTTTATCGCCAGTAAATGGGCTTTATCGCCAAAAATTATCTAACTTGGTTTTGACAGGTCAGATGTCGGCCAGGTCACTAAGTATAGAGATGTTACTGAGTTTTTTTTAACTTAGCAAAATTCCAGAAGCATGGTACTTAAAAAGATCAGCAATTGGGGACATCATGTGTAAGTTTGTCAATTGATTATCATCTGTGGAGGTACACTTTTATACCTGGTCTTTCCTTTGCATTTTATTTGAATTATGATCTTTCGGCTCAATTGTGTCAAATCTCAATTATAGAGGTTATAAACATATATTTTCTGGATGTGTTATCCTTAAAGTATTTTTCCAAATATATTAAGGACATGTTCTCTACAACACACTAATCTCAAATATTGTGCTTTTTAAATTTTGGGAATTTATTTCATAGATATATTATACATAACATGTCTTACTTTAGGAAATTTAAAACCATTTTGGATGTGTTATGTTAAAAACATATCAAATTGATTTCTCTTAAAAATATTTGTCAACACTTTAGAATCAAGGATATATTGTCCTTAAGATATTTTATCTCAATGCATGATAGAACTTAAACACATATTTTTTAGATATAATCCTTAGAATATTTTACTCGAAAGTATAAATATGTCAAGGATATGTTATCCTCAAGATATTCTATTTCAAAAAGATAAAAATATTTCACAAGACATGTTCTAACTAAAACATATTCAGATAAATTATCTAAAATGACATACAAAACACAATGCTAAAGCCACAAGATCATTACTAACATTAAGTGCAGATAGATAAAAAGACAATGCAAGGGCTTCATCTTAAACAAGTGGAAAACCCCTCCACCCAAGCATTGCTAGATGTTCAAAAGGTCAAGATACATGGACTTCGTCTTGGAAAGTCAAGATCCCTCCACCCATGTACCCTAAGCACAAATGTTTAAAAACAGAAAAGTAAATTGTTCAACAAGCCATTACAGACCAACATCAAACCACAAACAAGCAAACTTAAAAAACTAGGCACAGACCTTGTCTTTTCCGCCCTCATTGCCAATTGTGCCTCACCACCAGCTGCCTTCGCCGCATCCTTGATCGCCACTTCCACAGCCTCACCAGCTTCCTTCTCCACTTCACTCGGACCCGCTTCCTCTACATTTTCCCCAGTCAACTCGGCCAACACCTTCTTCCAAGAAGTTACGTCCCAAAAGGGAGTATCAAGACCTGCATCTTGGGCCTCCTTTTCCATACGAAGGAGAGACTAGAAGATGGAAATAGCAGCGGACCTCTTTGCCCCCTCAGTGACCTCTTGAATCTGCACCAAATGATCTGCTTCTTGATGGACGAGTTCCTTCTTGGCCAGCGTGAGTTCCTGCTTCAGATCCTCAATCTCCTTGGTCTTCTTGTCAAGGAGGTTGGTCTTAGCAGTTGCGATCTTCAGCATTTCGGCAATATGGGTATTGGCATCAAGGAGTTCATAGTGCAGATTGTTAAAGCTGTAGGATAGCTGCTCCAGTCCCTGCTCAAAGCATATTACACTCAGCATACATTATCTTCAAAATACCAGGATATATTCGAAGAGCATACCTTATTGAACTCGAGGTTGCAAGTTAGAGAAGAGTCGGAAACTTCTTGGGTCTTTCTTCTCTTGGGGGCCTTGGCTCGACTGCTTTCGGGCTTTGGCAGGATAACAGGAACGACTTCCTTCTTTTTGGTGCTACAGGGGGAGACCATGCTATCAATGTCGTCAAGAATGAAAACAGGAGCAGATTTGCCTACAAAGATAACGCAGGTTAGTATCTTCGATCCTTAAATTTTTTAACTAACATGTCAATACTTCTTACCAGACATAGCGGAGCCCGCTGACTGGGAGGATTCTTGAATGGCCGACTGGAAGAAAAAGGTCCTCTCTTCCTCGTTGATGAGGTAGAAAGAGTTTAGCTTGCTTTATGTCTCTTTGCTGGGAGGATCAATCTAGAAGAACTTAAAGGCTGCAATAAGACAAGATAAAGTATATCAGTTACACACCTATCAACATACGGCTTCAAGATAATATATCATACTTTTGGTCACCCAAAGGTATGGAAGGCTTTCGGGTCTCGGAAGGGAGTCTCTCCTAACAAAGAAGAATTGCTTCTTCCATTGGTCATTGTTTTGAGTATTTCTCAAAACAAGTGGGTTTCGACAAGATTTGGTTTTGAGAAGATATCTTGAGGAGCCGTGGCTACGGAGATCGTAAACAAAAGTAAACTCAGAAAGGGTGAGATCCAAGGCATGGTCCGCGATTAGCCACTCCAGTACGATATGGGCATGGTCTGGACAAAACTAAGACCGGTTCTAAGGAAGAACTCAGTGGTAAAGGCCGGGAACGGGTAAGAAAAGCCAATCTTGAAAGGTAATTACGGAAAGCAAATCCAATTTTTCGAAACAAGGTCGGATAAAATGGCTGGGTCGAAAGGTCTGAAAACATTCCCCGGAGGGAAACAACCTCGAGATTGTAGATTCATAATGTCGGTGTTATTAAAGATGCATATCTCACTCGCGGGACTAGCAAGAAGATTTTGAGACACAAAATCCACAATACCGGAAGGGTAAAGCTTAGGAGCCGTGGTTTCGTGAAGATAAAGAAGAGAAACAAAGAAGAAATTACCTAGATAAAGGGAACAATGGATGAAAGTATTATTTATCCAGGTAGTTATATGGACAATCTAGGGTTTAGCGAATTACTAGGATGCGTGACACGTGCAACGAGATCCATCACACATGCAGAAATTAAAAATTCAAAAATTTTACAGCTGTAATCCATATCTACAGCTGTTAAATTTGGGGACAATTGTTAGGGCTCGAATTTTCAAATATACTGGGCAAGCAGTATGTTCAGGATAACTTCAAGACACGGTATCTTCCAAGGCAACAGGTATACTAGATCTGTTATATAACTGACAAATTGTTCGTCATCTTTCTTTGTTTACCAGGTCAAGAGATTTATGGTGATTTGCTGAAGACCCAGAGTTGCAGTTAATAGGACGTGTTCAAAAAGGAAACGTGCTTAATGAAGGGATTAACGGCTAATTGGATTTAGTCTATTATTTCCTAATTTATAGGCATAGTAATTAGCTGTGATTTTGTATATAAATAGAGCACTACTCGGATCGCATTACACACACTCTTAGCACACAAGACTTATTAGTACTCGCATTCTGTAACACAATCCAGTTAGAGCTCCACCACTTGTAACCACTTTTTATTAATAAACCGTTGGTGATAGCTTTCACCGCCCGGGGTTTTTTTCTTGTTATCCTCAGGATAACGAGTTTTTTCCTCTTAACAAATCGTTGTGTTCTATTACTTTTACATTCGTTTCAAGCAAGCACCAAGTCCCATTTACTAATTTGGTTACGAAGTTACCTTTATCAATTTTTGACCAAAACACTAATCACCATCGGTATGCCTATCATTTAGTATACGTTCGTACCATTTTGATGTTAGAGAAGTAAACCGTAGTTTATTATCTTATGGTTATGGTTATCAGATGTGTCAAAATACTTGTCATCACCGACAATATCATCGCTGGCCACCACCATTGTCGCCATCATCTTGCCACAACTGTCATTAGCATCAACACAATGCAATAACAACCACTGTCGTTTTCTAAAAGGTGTGCTTTAACTCGAGTCCATTTTAGTTACAACCCGTTGATGGACCCACCCATCTCATGGCTTAATCCATGGGACGGAGTGACATTGGGTTTAAAGCATTTACAATGTTATAAAGAGGTTATATGGCTATATATTATCAACATGACGTTGTAGGATAGAAGGCAACAACAAAAATAAAAACCCTAGGTGACTTGCGTTGTTATAATAATAATAATAATAATAATAATAATAATAATAATAATAATAATAATAATAATAAAAAAAAAACAGATGAACGAATTGGTTTTTTTTCTTTGTTATAGCACCGAACTTTACCAATATTATTATAATTTTTTGCACTTTCTAGCGAGTTGTTTTTGTTCTTGTTTCCCGTACTGCTGATAAATGTCAGATTACGAATATTCAATATAAGACTTGCAGGTGTAACTAAGATTAATCATCAATTTATCAAGAAAATTGGTCCCCCATCTTGATCTCCATTGCAAAGGAGGAATTCAGTATGAGGATATACATCCATGGCTGCATATAGATATGATAATGAATAACCGAATCGTTTAGTAACCGAATTTTATTAGTGATGCAGGAAACAAGAAACAAAAACAGCTAATGAGAAAGTGCTAAAAAATAGAATAACATCATATCATAAATTTATAAGAGTAATTATACCAAAGATCTTGACAATGTTTTGGAGGATGTTGCTGCCCAACATTGAACGGGAATAAGGGAATGGAGCAAACCATGACTATTAAATAGTACAAGTTATTGTGTTTGAATTTTAAATAGCCTACTTTTACTCATTTGAATTTTGTAAATAATAAAATTATAAGTTGATGATAATTAATAATGTTTCAATTTGTTAGTCAAAAAATTTTAAGATTACTATAAAGAGTACATAGTCTAAATAATTATAAGTCTTTTTTTTATACCCTTGAATCACAAATTCCGATAAACACATGCACATAACTGTGTCTAGAACTTAACCAAAGACACCCATGAGATTTAACACATTTCCACTTTATGTATGCGTCAAAGCTCGTAAACAGAAGGGAAAATGTCAGAACATACTCATAAAAGATCGAGGACAATATGGAAATCCAACATGTTTCAACGAATTAGCCGACCATAACTCTGTCAGCCTCAACACAAAATCTTCAACACCAATATCTATCAATAGTAATTAGGATTGGCAATCATCAGTTCCATGGATCATAGACCCAACGGAGGTAATGATAAAACTAAACAACGTCCTACTCGCCTCTAATATTATTAAAAACCTTTTGTCGGTTCGTCGATTAACCACAGATAACCAAATTTCTATCAAGTTTGATCCTTTTGGTTTTCTTGTGAAGGACCTCAAGACCAAGAGGCGTATCCTATGCAGCAATAGTGCTGGGGACCTTTATCCGCTCACACCTCAGATTCTCTCCAAAATCTGCTCTCCTTCCTCATTCACCGCTCTCGCTCAGGATGTTTGGCACCAACGCTTGGGACACGGGGGCAAATTTACTGCAATTTTTAAATAAATCTAGTCATGTCAAATGTATTAAGATTGTTTCTAAACTTTGTCAGCCATGTGTTTTGGGAAAAAGTACTAGACTTCCTTTCGTTCAATCTAATACTCATGTTTATTTACCTTTTGATTTGATACATAGTGATCTATGGATTTCACCGGTAATCAGCACCGGTGGTCATCGATATTATATTTGTTTGTGGATGATGTCACTAATTTTCTTTGGACCTATCCTATTACTAATATATATAAACTATAACTTTGGTGCCGTCAAGTGCTCTATTGGACCACTTGGCGGCACCGTATTAGTCAGTGAATTTGGTGGGTTGTTTTTTTAGTTAAGTTACCATAACGATCGTAAAGAAAACCGATCAAATGTTATTTTTTTTGTGTTAGTTACGGTACCATAACGAAGTTGATGGAAACCGACTAAATTCGAGTATACTTGCCGTCTCAACGTCTGTGACTGACAAGGCTCGGGTTTTAACAAAGCACAGGTTTATCGTCTGATGCCCTCCGCCCCCGCCCCCCATTGGCCATTGGTCCACCTTCATGTTTATCTTTTTTGATCTCCAGTACCATAACAAGCATAATCAAAGCCGACCGAATTCGTGTCGACTTACTGCCACAATGGCCGAGACCGGCAACACTTGTGTTTTACACTGGCCAGGTTTGCCGACCAAATAAACATCGTTTTAAATATTTTGTTTTATATATATTAATCTTTTTATATTTTAATTTGACGGATTACTTTTTTGAGCTTTAACACTCAAACTTTACCAACGATTTCTGTACCCTAAAGTGCGTAACCGATACTGACCAAATTCGCATCGACTGATCATCGTAACGCTCGGGTTTTACCAACACCTGGGTTTCAACGCTGGAGTTTTGTCAGCTGCCCCGGCGCAACGTGCTAGGTAGAAGAACTAGTTTGCATTAAATCACAAGTTTACACCGTCTTTCAAACATTTTACAAACTAATTGAAACTCAATTTGAACGCAACATCAAACAGTTTCAATGTGACAATGGAAAGGAATTCTCTAATAATTCTTTTCAAAAGTTTTGCAACCAACATGGTATGACTTTTCGTTTCTCATGCCCATACACATCTTCTCAAAATAGTAAAGCGGAACGCAAAACCCGCTCAATAAACAACGTCATCCGCACCCTTCTAGCCCAGTCCAACATACCAAACACACTCTGGCATCATGCGCTGTAGGTCGCTACCTACTTAATAAACATTCTTCTTAGTAAAACACACAATTTCAAAACCCCCACTCAACTCCTCTACAACCGACACAAAACCGAAGTTAAGTGAACATGACGGGACCGATTTCGGCGACCCAACCCTTTACCGAAGCCTAGTCGGGGTTCTTCAGTATCTCACGTTTACTCACCCTGATATTTCTTACGCAGTCTAACAGGTGTGTCATATGCACTCACCTAAGATGTCACACTGGAATGCTCTTCTTCGTATCCTTCGGTATCTTCGGGGCTCCTCAGACTTCGGCCTCACGCTTGGACCGAAACGCACCATTGCACTACGAGCATACACAGACGTCGATAGGGCGGGTTGCCCAGACACGAAACGTTCCACTTCTGGGTATTGCGTTTACTTGGGGGATAACTTGTTATCTTGGTCGTCAAAACGAAAATCTACAGTTTCCCGCTCTAGCGCAGAGGCTGAATACAGGAGTGTCGCGAACGTGGTGGCGGAGATATCCTGGCTTCGGAATTTGTTACTTGAGCTTCATCGTCCTCTATCGTTAGTGACACTAGTTTACTGTGACAACATCAGTGCAATATATTTATCCGGCAACCCAGTTCAACACCAAAGAACGAAGCACATCGAACTCGACATACACTTCGTTTGATAACAAGTACATCATGGTAAAATTCGCATCCTTCATGTGCCCATACGCTACCAAATTGCGGATATCTTCACGAAAGGCCTCCCGAAGATTCTGTTTGATGACTTTCGAGCCAGTCTAAGAATTCGACAACCTCCCGCTTCGACTGCGGGGGTGTAATAGTAATTGTATATTGTCTATAATTAGATTGTTGTCTAGAATTCAAATACTTGTAAATCTATCCCTAAAGTAAGGGATTCGATGTATTATTTATAGTCGATTGTTTAATGAAAATGGCAAGGGGATTATTCCATCTTTCAGGGACCGTTTATGCATACACCCAAATCCATACCCGATTAGTACAGCCCATCCTAAACCCGTAGGGTATTGGGCAAACCCGTGTGTTTCAAGTATACTCGTTACTTTATTAAAATGTCCGCCGGGTTTACCTAATCGAAAAGGTGTTGGGTATTTATTTGGTTTTTGACAGATTATAACCAGTTAATTACATCAGGTAATTAAGTAACTATTAATCAGTTACAAAAATTGATTACTACAAAATGTTACCAGTAACTAATCAATTTAAGTTTTGACGAATAAGTAATAATGCTCACAACTTCATATGATACATCCAAATAATTTTTAAACTAGACTATATGTGGGTTACTTGGGTAGACAAGGCTATGTTATCGAGTAATCAGACATATTACAAATCTCATACCCGTCTCAAATCCGTGAAAAGTTTTAAAAGTAATCTCAAACCCGTCCCATACCCTGATGCGACAAATATTACCCGTCTCAAATATTTCAGGTTTCGGGGTTTTCCCATTGAATTCGGGTTTCATTGCGATTTCTAAATGTCACCATCCATTTGGTTTGATCAAATGTTTTTATTGCTACTTACTTTATAGGTCCATACGCGGCATATTGAGCGGTGTTTCTAGAAAACACCACCAATTTTGTCTTATTATGTTTTTTTTATTTTTTATTTTGTTATTATTGTTATTGTTATTTATCATTATTGTCATTATATATTAATTATTTATTTAATATTTAATATTATTTCAGTGAAAACAATTAACACATATATATACCAAAAATCATTGTTATATTGATAAACTGTACAAATAAAAGAAAATACGACAACTAGAACATAAAAATCTACGACAGGAAGTCGTCCATGTTCATGCCCAAACCGCTTCGTGGCCTCTAAATGCCGCGCCAACGTCGGCGTCGTCCTCTCCCCTACGCCTAGGCTCCAAACCGTCCGCGGCATCCACGTCGTCGCCCCGTCCGCGTCTCACGCCAGACGTGTTCGCATTGTGGTCAAAACTGGGGGGTGGCGGTGGCACGGTTTACTGCTGTCCAGACAGCTCCGCTACCCGACTGCTAACAAGCCAGTCGATCTAGCGTGACATCTGGCTCATCCGCCAGTCGATCTGGCGCAACATCTACGTCATCCCCAACTCAAGGGCCTCCAACATAGCGTCGGTGGCGGGACCCAGATGCACCGCGCGATATGTGCGTGGAACGTGCTGCGTCGACCCCTAACAACAAAACAACAGAAATACGTTTAATACGAAGACGAATTAAAAGAAACGATAAAACGATAATATATTAAAACGTACCTGAGATGTACCCCAATCCTCACGTCCGTCACCACCGTCATCCGAATCCCCGCCGGCCCCCTCCCCCGCATCGACAGGCTCATGGACAAGCTCCACCTCCGGTGCCCCAACTGGGGGAGGCTCGACTAAAGGCACCGGGACGAAAGGCACACGTACCCCTGCCCCGGCCACCAGTTGGTCGTACGGGCCGTTGGGCCCGGGGAACGAACGCACAATGTGCATGCCGCCGCAACGGATGCAGTCCAGCGCTCTCGGGAGGGTCGGATCGATACACAGGCCGTCCACCAGGGCTCCATGACCCAGAGATATCGCAAGCTGGGTGACGTACCCGCCACCCATCAAGGACCCTCGTGCCTGCCTGAACTGGTAGGTGAAAAAATAGTCTGCAAACTCCCTAGCGAGGTTGCAGTGCTTGTGAGTCAGAAGACACCTAAAAAAAACAGGTCGTGCAGGCTGCAGTGCTCCACGCCCTGATTGCAACCAGCGATGGACGTCGCAATCAACCTATGTGGGTACCTGTATAATATAAGATAATATAATTTATTAACAATAATAATAACATAATATTATAATATAATATAATATAAAATTATATTATACATTATTATTATTATTATTAATATATAGTACGTTATATTAAACAATACAATACATTTTAAGAACGTACCTGTGCAGCGGGTCCCTAATAGCCGGGACCTTGGACTTGGTGTCCAAGGGCCTATCCCCGAAGTCCTGATCGCTGATGGCCCTCCACCATACCCGCAGGTCATCCTCCGGCATGTGGTGGATGCTCTCCGTGTATATCGGGCTGGTCACCTCCTGCTCGGTGTATAAGCCCAGAGCATCCACGAACTCCTCCATGGAGAGATGGGAGTCATGCCCGAACATGCGGAAGGAAACCTCCGACTGTATCGGGTATCGGCGCCTGGCACCCTCATCGGAATCTCGGGCGTACCAGACGCACGGGGCCTGCAATAATATAATATAATATAATATAATATAATATAATATAATATAATATAATATAATATAATATAATATAATATAATATAATATAATATAATATAATATAATATAATATAATATAATATAATATAATATACTCAGCCGCCGGCTGGTGAGCGTCACAGGACTCCAAAAACGACCAGGATGTAACCGTGTTAGGAAACGAAAACATCTGGCGTAGGCAACTGTATCGTGTGTGGGCGTCAGAACCCTCAGCGAACTGCACATGAGGGTAGGTGACCAACACGTCGTCACCCGGTGGGGGTCCCCGGCCCCGCCCACGGACCCGGCCCCGGCCCCGCCCCATCTGCTGCTCGTACTCCTGCTCGAGCTCCTCCTCAATCTCGTCATCCCCAAACTATAATAATAACAAACAACAACAACAACAATAATAATATTAGTATTAATAAATACTAATAATAATAAATAATAATAATAATAAAATAGATAATGTTAATAATAAAAAATAAATAATAATAACAATAATAAATAATAATAATAAATATTAATAATAATAATAATAATAATAATAATAAAATAGTTAATGTTAATAATAAAAAATAAATAATAACAATATTAATAATAAATTAAATAAAAAAGAAATATATATATATGTATCAGAGGCGGTGTATAGGGCTATACGCCGCCGCTGATAGTCCCTGGTAACCGACAGCCGGACTCCGGCCATGTTATGGCCGGACTCGGGCCGACGGTTTTATCCATCCAAACAACAGCATCATCATCATCACATCATCATCATCATCTTAACATAATCATCATCATCAACATAATATTAAAAAAATTTCCTCCATGTCGTGTTGGTGTCGGGTCAAATCTTCTCGGCTCGTGTCGTAATCCGGTCGGTGTCGGTACAATATAGACTCGTGTTTGGATGCTCGGGTGCTCGAGAGGGAGTTTGAAATTTGAAATAATAAAGTGGCAGTTGAGCAGTCGGGCTCCATATAAGGGGCATAAATACGCCGCGTATAGATCTATACGCGGCGTATTATGCCTATTTTTATTATTTAATATTATTATTTTTTTGTTATTTATTTATTAAAACGTGAAACCGTTGCCTGCGAGAAAGTTTTCAGCGTCTGCATTGGATGAAATAAAACTTTAGTAAATATTACAAGCACGACATCGAGAAAGTACACATTAAAACTACCTTCATAGGGGTATCACCCAGTAGCCCATCCCTCCTAATCTTGGCGATGTGGTTATATATGTCCTTTGGTTGCACGCTGGGAAAGTTTTCGCGGAGGGCTGCTTCGATTTGAAGCGGCTTTAAGCCGATCCTGTGTAAACTCTCAACCATATCCAGCTGGTCGCTGTTCATTTTTCTAAAAGACGCACACCTCTCCTTGAATTCAACAGGATCATGGCTGTTAGTTTCGTTTACCACTTGAAAGCTCCAACATGCACCCCTCGAGTCGTACCTGCCAAGGATCTTAAACGGACAACATTTTTTTATGCTGCCCGTACGTCTCACCATCGCCCTTATTTTGGGTTCGCCTCCACGATTGCATGCAAGGTCCACACCGTTTTTCTTTAACCGCTGGACCACAACAACAAACTCATGCTCCCGTCCTCTAATTTTTACCCATTTCTCCAGCCCCTCGCGGCTCTCAAAAATCTGAAACAGTTTTACACTATTCATTAAGCCGTTTATTAAATAACATACAAATAAATAATATTAACTTAAACAAAATACACGGTGTCTTACAGCATCTGTTTTATACGAAACCTTCACCTCGCGTATGTAGTCGTTATCGTACTCATCTTCGTTATTTGGGTTTGGCCTAGCATGATCGTTTCACCCGTGGTGCGATGGAGACTCGGGTAACCACGACGTGCTAGGCTGATCGTTAGCGACGTAACCCGGCTCCTCCTCCGGAAATAAATGGTTAAACCAAGACATGTTGTGTATATATATAGTACAAATGTTATGTTGTTTTTTTGGTTGAACGTCGAGAGATAACGCATGCATTTATAATAGAGAAAGGAAAGGAGGGAAAGGGAGGGGAGCCGGGCTCCAATAATTCAGCAAAAGCAATACGCCACGTATAGATCTATACGCGGCGTATAAGGTACGAGTTGACAACCTAGCCCAGCTTTTGCAGGGTAGGTTGTCATCAAACTAATACGCCGCGTATAGATATATACGTGGCGTATTAGTGAGCTTTTCTAGAAAAACCCACTAGCTTGTCTTATTATGTTTTTTTGTTTTTTTTTCTTTTTTTTTCTTTTCTTTTTATTTTTTATTATTTATTGTTATTTATAATAATTATTATTAATCTTATTTTATTTATGAATAACATATTATTATTCACAATTCGGCAAAGGGCGTTCAGTAGCAGGCCATGTATGGGAAAATTGACATTGCGAAACGACCTTTCAATTTATTGGCTGCTGTCATTATGGAAAACATGAATCAGTTACAGTGATTACCTTGGAAAAAACTGACAATGCCAAACGAACCCTGTGTTGGCTGCTTTCGTTATCGGCATCTAAAATCCGCCTCTTCGATATCTTCAAACTCCAACTGTCTTGACCTTCGGCCACCACCAGCAACCGTAGTTGTGTTTACTCAACCCATATCAGTCGTCACTAAGCTTAAGCTTAGGCTTGTTATTAGTTTTATTTTTAGTTGTGGGTATTCTATGTTGTTCATCTTGCGTATATTAAAGAATTATCGGCTTATATATATATACGTATATATATATAGTAGATGTGCAGTATAAGAATTCATTGCGCCTACATAACCAGCACCAGATCGAGATACTAGTTTGATGAGTTTGAATCTCTTGGATCCGCGGTATCCGCTAACGGCAGCGAGAACGTGAGCCCATACTTTGGACAGATAAGTGGAAATTCGGTCATTGCTCCAGCTTAACGAACACCAAACTGAGATATTAGCCCGGACTTACCTGAACCGGTTGACACGTATGCTGACGTGGATTTAGGCTCGATGTTGACGCTGATATTAACACGTTTGCATATATAAAATGAAAGCACAAACTCAAACAACAATCCATACAATAACAATTCTCTTCAACGACCACTCAAACAAGAAGAAGAGAAAAATAATGAAGACAACTGCTATTGTATGGATTGTTGTTTGAGTTTGTGCTTTCATTGTGTATTATGCCGGTGATTACGAAAGCTGTAAACAAACGTGTTAATATCAGCGTCAACACCAAGCCTAAATCCACGTCTGCATACGTGTCAACCAGTTCAGCTAAGTCCGAACTAATATCTCAATCTGGTGCTCGTTATGTTGGAGCAATGACCGAATTTCCACCTATTTCTCCAAAGTAGGGGCTCCCGTTCTCGCTGCCGTTAGCGGATACCGCGGATCTGAGAGATTCAAACTCATCAAATAAGTATCTCGATCTAGTACTGGTTATGTCGGCGCAATGAATTCTTATACCGCACATCTACCATATATAAATATACGTATATATATATATAAGCCGATAATTCTTTAATAACACAAGATGATCAACTTAAAATACCCCTAACTAAAAATAAAACTAATAACAAGCCTAAGCTTAAGCTTAGTGACGACTGATATGTGTTTGAGTGAACACAACTACGGTTGCCGGTGGTGACCGACGGTCAAAACAGTTGGAGTTCGAAGAAATCGAAGAGCTAGATTTGAGATGTCGATAACGAAAGCAGCCAAGAAATTGAAAGTTCGTTTGGAAATGCCAGTTTTCCCAAGTAAGCCACTGTAACTGACTCAATATGCGCATAAGAAACCAGCCAATAAATTAAAAGTTCGTTTCGCACTGTCAATTTTCCCAAATAAGTCCTGCTACTGAACGCCCTTTATCGAATTTCGAATAATAATATGTTATTGACAAGTAAATAATATTAATATTAATAATAATCATAAGTAACATTAATAATAACAAATGAAAAAGAAAAGATATAAAAAAAAGAAAAAAAACCATAATAAGACAACACTGGTGGGCTTTTCTAGAAAAACTCACTAACATAACCAGCACCCGTTTGATATAATACAATAAAACATAATATAATCTACCTATACTAATAAAAGAAAATGTCTGGCAGACGTGGTATCATGAGAATGTCTCTCAGCTACAAAATTCTGCCCATTTGTAATGGATCATCTCTCTTAAACGGGTCTGATCCGTATTCTTAAAATGGATCTTATTTAACACGTTATCTCACCTCTCTGATCGAACACATCTCTGTCTCATGCTAGGGTTTCTACCAAATCTGTTAATCGTCCAGCGTTGATTGATTATCTGCATCGATCTACCTTTTACGGTATTGGTTTGGTATGTATTCATATCCTCTTCCCCAGAATTGTTTATAATCTTTTAGGTATTAATCGTCAGGGTTTATAATTTTTGTTTGATTGTTCATCATCCTAATCAGGGAATCGATTGTTCATCTTCCTGGATCTGGCCTCACTATCTTGCTCCAGGCAGTCACAAGCTTCCAAGCAAGAAGCTTCAAGTTCATAAACACTTAAAAAGCCTCAACAAACCCTATTAAATCCATCGAGGTATTCAAATGATTGTGTTCTTTTTAGTCTATTATTATTATTATTGTTATTATTGCTATTATTGTTATTATTATTGTTTGTTGTTTGTTGTTGTTGTTGTAGCTCTTGAATCTTGACGCAAATTAGGTTAATTTCATAGTTATAATTTGCAATTAGGACTAAAAAGAAATGAAATTTAATGATTATTTGCATGATTTGAACAGAGCCTAGATGTTGATATTATTGATTATGTAGACACCTCTCACCAGCCTACTTTTGATCACCCATTTCACAAACACCATAAAATCCAAGTTTCTTTAACACTTGCATGATTTGCTTTTCTTACTAATTTATGATTTTTATTAAAAATACATTTTTTTTTGTTTATTTAGATGAGGCCTAATTATTATTCAGAAGGTCTTTAAGATGAGCATGGAGTCCAAATGGAAAACAACACCGCCAACTATGGCAAGTGAATGGCATCATTGGCATGTGTCCTGAAGACACCATACCGATAAGAATAACAAAAGAAGAAGTTGTTTTGAGAATAAGTTATGTTAAAACTCATGGGAAGAATAAGCATAATAGTTTTCAGGTGCCTAGAAGCATCCCTAAATCTGCCGATCCTGATATTGATAATAAAAGTGGCCATCAGGTAATGAATATATTCGATTGTACCATCTTCTCTAAATGATCCTAGGGTTTGTAGTGATTGATTTTCAAAATCAATAACTCATATTACATTCTCTTCTCTTAGGGTTTCAACATTCATCTCTAGGACGATTGAAGGGTTTATTCCAGGTAATGAATATGTTCGACTGAAGTCATTGAACCATATGTTATACCAATCTTTCATATTTGAATCTCGGTATATGGTAAAGTCGTTATTAATGTTTGGTAACTCAATTAGACATTGATAATTTAATGGTGTTTTAATATGTTAGGGCAATGTTGCTTTGAAGATGTTGTTATTGACGATTTGAATTTTAAGTGATTTAAACTATTCTTTTTAAACATGAAACATGGCTGCAAATTTGAGAAATGAGCATATGTTGGCAGCAAAGAGATTTTCTATTCAAAATTATGTTTTCAGCATAAAATAATTATATGTATTTACATGCTTATATGCATTATAGTTAGTAAAACTGCATTTTTTAAGGTTTGGAAATTGTTTATTAGCAACAAATTAGGTGTTTTGCTTGCTTAGTAAAACTGCTTTTTAGAATATGCTCAAAATATTTATACCAATTGGATTATTTCTCCCACAAGTAATCATATAAGTTGGTGGTGATACCAGAATATTTATGTCGGCCTAATTGTTAATACATTCATTTTTCTTATTCATTTATCTGATTTCAATCGAATTGTTACAGAGAATATCGATATTACGATCTCTAATTAGTTTGATGTGAATTCATGCGTTCAAATATGATTTGCTTTTAATTTATTCAAATCTATTCAATTCTTTTGATCAAAGCTTGCTATGGCCTTAGAAAAGGTAAGCTTATTAACTTTTAGGATCACTAAAACTCTATAATAATGTTGATGATTCATTACAGTTCATGTTTTACAGAATATGTTTGTAACATCAACTTTTGACCATTTCTACTGATCGTATACACCATCACAAATGACAATACCAAATGGATTTAACAAAGTAACCGACGATCCAAATCCAAACTCGCAACTACGATCTATGGAGGATTTGAGGCACACTGACGCCTGTGGCATGTGGGTCATAGGAAAGGCATTAAAAGAGAATATAAGTATGCGGTATGCCAAAGGTGAATGCTGATGACAGCTATGCTATGACAATGAATTTGGACGCAAACGGGAAGCCATCAAAATCAAGTCTGATGACAAGAAGTCATTCTGAAGTCTCTCCCTCTTTATTAATTAGTTTTTGAAAATTCCACTTACCACGAAATTGAATGTATTGATAAAAGAATACGTTCATAACATGAGATTGATAGGAGTCTCTCTTGTACAAACTTCCAATATGTTGCCTCTTGACATTAGCAAAGATAGAAATTATTTCTGTAGTGGTCTTGTTGGAATTTTATTAGTAGTGGTCTTGTTGGAATTTTATTATTCTTTTTAGTAATATGATTTGGGTTGTGTATCATGACCTGCTTATATGTGTATGTATATATTTAGGGCAAAAATTCATCAACGAAATAATTTTTGTTTTTTAAATTATTTTTTTCATCCCGTGTAATACACGGGTTCTAAAACTAGTATAATAATAAAATAATATTATTATATTATATTATACAATACGCTACACGAACGTACCTTCGAACGTCTTGCGTCAGCGCCTAACCCCGGCATCTGAATCTCTGGCGTACATCAGGTACCTAATAATAATAATATTTTAGTAATAATAATAATATAAAAATTAATATTTTAATACTAATAATTATATGTTTAGAATAATAATAATAATATAATAATTAATATTTTTATAGTATTTTAATATTATTATTTTAATAATAATAATACTATTTTAATAAATACAATAATAGTATTTTATTTTATTAACAATAATATTTTCATAACAATAACATCTTAATAATAATATTATTATTTTAATAGTAATAATATAATAAAAAATTTAACAATAACGGTAACAGTATAGGAAATCTATTTTACGTTTGGGAGGCCCGGCGAACTAGGGTTACCGTAAAACAGTTCAGGCTCATATAGGTGGTGTCTATATAGTAGGCATGGTGTAGTATAACGGGCGGTGCCTAGACAAATTTCAAAAGTAAACCATTCACCAAATCTCTGTCCTAGCTAACATGTACTAAATAAGGGTAAAACAAAACCTGGTTTAACTCCGACTGACCGTTAGCGCCGTCCAGCATCTCCTCAACCGACTCCGGAAATATATGGTTGTTGGTGTTGGTTGAATGAAGAGGGTGAGGGTGAGGGTGAGGTAAAAAAAAGATGGAGAGGGAGAGGGAGGGGAGGGAGTCGGGCTCCAATAATATACAAAACCCAATACATCGCATATAGGCCTATACGCTGCGTATTAGGGTACGATCCGACAACCCTATGACAGAGCCAGGCTAGGACGTCAAATCGTACCCTAATACGCCGCGTATAGGCCTATACGGCGTATTCATGGGTATGGTGGGTGTCCCTAGCAGGACCCTTTAAAAATATGCTAGAAAGAGGGGTCATAGACAAAGTACGATCGGGCCGTTGATTGACCGCCAACTTGCCAAATATACGTCTCTTCGTTCTATTTTATTACCATCTTTCGATTTATATATTCAAGTAGAAACCCTAAGCACTCATTTCAGATGGAGAGATCTCTACACCTCTAAGGTCCACATAATCATTAAGTTCAATCACATGGAATTTGTTATTGCATTATCCTCTAAAATAGGGATCAAAGCAACGACCAAACCTGGCCCCAAGGTAGTAGTTGTGAATTTGTGATGTTACTTGTGCCTTTTAATAGACACATGGATCCCCATTTACCAAATCTATATCCTGTTTGCTGTATACACAAACAAAACTATACAAACAACCGCATAAAATTAAATGTATAATTATTATTATCACATGCATATTTTTAAAACTAAAAACGGTTAATATAAAAAAATATATAAGTTTTCTACGAAATAAAAGCATAAAAAGTGAAAGTGAACATACATAAAAAGAGAATTAAGTAAGAAAAATATATGAAAGTAAATATTTATTTTCACAAAATAAATTAATAAATCCATAATAAAACAAAAAAATGTTATGTAACAACCCTTTAACCACATTCAATCTCATTTGATCATCACGTTCAACCTCATTTATGATTACTTTGATCAAGATGTTTACTATCATTGATGATTTATTTTTCAAGTTTCTTTTTGTTGTTACTCATCACATTATCTATTGCTCTTAGCCTATTTCTGATTAATGTTTTGGAGTTTTCTTTCTCAACAAAAGAGAGTCAATACATTCATTGTTTGCCATCTCAAAGGACCATTGCAGAATGTTGGAATCTTTTTAAAACTCGCCGTTGACATCTTAGCGAACAATTACCTGCCGTGGACCTTAGATGACAAACTTCATCTCACAGCAATAACTTGAGAGAGACAATTTGTGATATGAGACATCACTTGAAGATTGAAAAGACAAAAGCCATGATTTTTCTTAGTCATCACCTCCATGAAGACTTAAAAAGGGAATACCACATTGTCTAGGACCCCCTCAAACTACGGAAGAACATTAAAGACCAATTCGACCACCCAAATGTTGGTCTTACTCCCAAAGGCTCCCTATGAAATGACTTCATATTAGGCTCCAAGATTACAAAATCGTTAGCGAGTATAACTCTCTTATCTGTTTTACATCACCTCTGAACTAATAATGTGCGGAGAAAATACAACCGATGTAGACATGCTCAAAAAGAATTCCTCCACATTCCATGTTTCCAACTTGCTCTCGTCGTGGCAATACCAAGAACATGTATTCACAAAATATTCATAATTTGTATCATGCCTGTAGGTTGTAAGGAGAAACAACAAACTCCTACTTCAAAAATATCAAGCGCGGCCAGTTGGTGCGAGCCCATTCCCAAAATTGAATGTTGCAATACTACGAGAGAACGAGGAAAAGAAAGAGGCCACAACCCCAATAGAGGTCGTGGGCACAAACAAAGCAACAAATGTAGCAGTCTCACAAACCTAAACGTGACAATGGCGAGTCAAGTCGTCAAAGTATTGGACGACCCCAGAGGGGAGAACAAGCTGGGACTAAAGCACCATCTACCAAAAACGTGGGATGAACAATCTAGTACCTAGTTCCCTGCTATATACTTATTAATATGTGACCGACTTTAACGAAAACTTTGGTGATCCAACTACTTAGATGTTATTCTCTTTCCATAAACAATTTTTATTTTAAACTATGGGCTACTTTGTTATGGGCCTTTATGTATGTGTGTTTTTAATTTGTTTTTTCAATTCAAATAAATAACTCTTTTTGTTGTCTTATGCTTCTATTTGAAGAAATATGTTTAAGTAATTCCAATAAAGTTGATGGTGACGAATGTCTGGTGGCTACTGGCACTACAGCACTATCCATAAACAAAAGAACTTTTTCTATTGAGTTGTCTCATGAAGACACTAGTTGCTAGGACGGTCTACACTGTTCATTCCTCGATTGGAATTTACTTAGAAAATGCTAGTTCAATTTTGGTTCGGTTTAGAAATGAGCTGATCAGTTCGGTTTATTTTAAGCACGAGCAAAGCACGAGCAAAGCTTCACTCAGTTTGGTTTGGTTCATTTTGCTCGAATTATTTTTTAATTTATTATATATATATATATAGGTATATGTGTGTGTACTAGGTTAGGTACCAGTGTAAAACACGATTTGAATAAATAAATTTATTTAAATAATAACACAATGTGAAATATTAAAAATATATTCAACATATACAAAGATATAATATATTATTGAATAAATTACAAAATACACAATATGAAAATAAAAAATTGAAAATTCGTAAATCTCTAAATATTTCTTTCTATACAATATTTGTAACTTTATCCTCCATATTAAAATTAGTGGTTTCACTTTGTTTTTGCTTCAACTCTAGATAATGAAACACATAACCGACCATGTGCTAAAATAGGTTGTCTTAAAAACAAACAAATCATCTAAACGATTGGTCTTAGATTTTATTAATCTTCACTGCAAAACAAACATAAAGTGAAAATTTTTATCTTTGAAATTTGAAGTTAGTTATTTTATCTAAATCAACGTGAACATTCATTACTTATAAAAGCCTAATATTAATAACTGATATAATATATTTATGAAAGACAATACAATATATTTATGTTGGTATTAAATTTTTTAAACTAGGAAATAATTATTAAAAAAGAGAAATAATAGATTAAGAAAAAGAATACAATATAATGTAAAACTATTAATTAGAAAAAGAAATATATATTTAATTTGAGAGAGATGTGGTGACCCATGACCCGCTTATTTTTTTACTAAAAAATTGTTTCTTAATTATAAATAATAGCATTTTCTAAAAAAAATCGGATATTAATTTTTAGTATATCCCTGTTTTTATAGGATTTTCATATCAAATATTTTGTAAGATTAATTTTTAATTTAATGAGATGTTATAACCCGTTTAAGAGCTAATTGGGTTTGGTGGAGACCCATACCCGTGAATTTTGGTCAAATGCATGAGAAGCCTTCATTTACCAATAATACGGTCTGATGGCTTGAGAAACTTTAGGGAGCAACCAGAGAGCTTTTAAAGGTTTCGTTTATATATATATATATATATATATATATATATATATATATATATATATTATAGATATGTAATTTTTTATAGTTTCTTGAATTTCCTTACTTCATGTTGGTTTCGAAGTTCAATTTTGAACCATAGCCGCTTGTTTTATGTATATTTTTTTGTTAACTTTGATTTAGATATTTTAAATTTAAAGTTCAAAGTCTACATTTTTCAGTACAAGTCTTGAATTAATGACATTTTGAAGTTTTAGAAATTTAAAATTGAAAACTTTGTACGAAACCAAGCTTCTCTGTTTCAAACCAAACCAGGGTCAAGCAGAAACATATCGGTTGTTTCTTTAAATTCAAACCATTTGGTTCGGCTTTGTTTCAAACCAAACTAAGTGTGAGCAAGCCCGCATTCAGCTTGGTTCGTGAACAACCCTACTAGTTATTACTATTTCAGGTGTTGGTATCCTTATTGAATGCTCCAAATGAGCATATATCTAGACGTAATTTAATTGTCTTAAAGATATCCGGGAAAACGGTTGCCACCTTAAAAGAATGTCCAAAAGTAATAGTGAACACCTGCCAATTACGCCGAATGAAAAGATCTCAAAACCACCATAGAAAAATTAAAAGTTACTAACAAAAACACATTCACTGTATGGCATGAACGACTAGGTCACCTTGGCAGTTTCCGCCACAAGATTTATCACTACCAATGGGCGCCCCTCAAAAGTTTAAAAATCTCGATGTTTATCACAAGTAACATGCTCACTTGTGAAACTCATACCTGATCATTTAAAAACCAAAAATAATTGAAGAAACCCCCTCATTTTTATATAGAGTCCAAGGGAACCCGTAACGTATGCAAACCCATACATCCTCTGTGTGACTGATTCTGCTACTTGGTCTTAATTGATGCTTCATCACGGTGGTCACACATGAGCCTTTTAGCTACTTGAAATGTAGAATTTGTCTATTTACTAGGCCAAATTATACAACTGAGAAAATTTCGCAGACAACCAAATTAAAATTATCCGGATGGATAATGTAGAGGAATTTATATCTCAAACTTTTTAACGACTATTTTATGTCAATTGGGATGAAAGTTGAACATTCAATAGTTCATGTTCACAAGCAAAATGATTTAGACGAATAATTTATTAAATGATTAAATTTAATCGTTAAAATGCTCCTAATGTTCATAATGTTTCATGGTGTTTTCTTTAAGAACTTTCACCTTTCGGTTTAACTATGGTGTTCAAGACTCGTTGACTCGTCTTTTTCCTGTATTTACTTTATGTTCCAGGGTGAGTTGTCTTCTTGAAAAATGTTGGTTTTTATTTTAAATTAAAAACGCCCTCAATCTATTTTACTGATTGATGGGGTTTTGTCGGTCAATTACTTTCCGATCCATGTAAGGGCACATCAGTCAAAATAATTTGACTATTCTATTATTCAAACTTCTGGGAAAAACTAGCGTTCGGGCCAGAAGACTTTTTTGTTCCTCATTAAATATTAAGTTTACTGGTCAGAACGCGACTCTTGACTCAAAGTTCAGATTCTGAGCAGTACCAGCTCGCTTAAGTCTTTAAAATCTCATAACTTGAGTTTTATAACTCCGTTTAACCTAATTCTAATTGTGTTATTCTCGGTTTTAATTCTAGTTTACTGTATCAAATTTCCAAGTCAGTTCGTGTCAGTTTAGTCAGCTCGCTTAAGGCTCGGGACTCGTTTAATATCTTTATTTTATGGTTTAACTCGCCTAATTAATAAGATGAGTAATCAATCCCCCATTTTATAGCTTTTAAACCTTTTGGGGACCTTATGCGTACCTTATAATACTTTTATATATCTTAATTACATCACTTGCAAATCTCAAATATCGTGTTGTTAATCAATTGAATGTTATATGCTATTTGCTTACTTGCTCACTTATTTATTTATCGCATTCGGAGATGTCCATCATAATCACATTAAAGTATGATTATACGCCGTCTTAGTAGCCAAAACCCGATTCTCTAAGCAATGGCCAACCGACACCCTTATTTCTATTTGTTTTGTCATAATAGCCAAAGCCCGATTCACTAGGCAATGGCCAACTGACACTAATTATTTGCTTATCATTTAATTGTTGATACTCATGATATTGATTTGCTTATTTATTATTATATATTATAGTATTACATCAAAATCTGGTGATTACTTACTCAACATGTGTTGTTGACAAACCTATTTTACGCATATTGCAGGATTTTTATCTTGGATGGTTGAAGTTATTGAAGAACCTAGTTTATTTGGCTTTTAGGTTATTAAAATAAGCAAGAGTATTTGTTTTATTTGGTTATTTTTAATTTCTTTTGAATATTGTGTACTTGATTTGAATTTAATAAAATAATTAGATATTGTCACTAATATTGTACGTTAGTGCCTTATGAGCTGTAAACCAACAGTTCACGCCCCGAAAGTCCGCCGAAGGTTGGGTGTGACATTACTAGATATGCTGACACTGGATATCTATTAGATCCATCAGACATACGACACGGCGATTTCTTAGAGGTCATCAAAGCAAACTCTAACATCAACTTAATCAAACTATGTTGAATTAGTAGCGTTATACGATGCCAGTCGAGAATGTTGGTTGTTGAGATCAATGGTCTATCACACACAAGAAGTATGCGGTTTGACATAGATCTAGGACTCGATAATTACATATGAAGACAACGTTACTTGTATAACTAAGATTAGAGAAGGCTGCATCCACGGTGACATAACAAATTACACCTGGCCAAAATTTTTCTCAACATATAACTTGCAAAAGGAAGGGGAAATCGATATTCGCCAAATAAAGTCAAGAGAAAATCTGTCTGACTTGACTATTTATAAATCTCTATCTAAAAGAAGTTTTGAGCAATTGATCGGAAAAGATTGGACTCCGTAGACTAAAAGACATTAACTAACTTGATTTTTTTTGGGGGGGGGGGGGGGGGGGGCGTTATACATGTTGAAAATTTTCTTTCCTTACCAAAGTTTTTGTCCTAGTGAATTTTCTTAGTAAGGTTTAATGAGACAACATAACTGACCCAGAAATAGTATTATATTTATAGGTCTTGAGTACCTAATTAACATTATCTTGATGAATTATGTTGTTAGTAACATATAATGAGTAGTAATATATTCGAGGGTGAGAGAGATTACATTCAATCTCATTAATGATTACTTTGATTGAAATATTTATCCATTGTGCTACCATTGATGACATATTTTTAAGTTTCTTCTTATTGTTAGTATACATGTAAACTTGTTTCTCATGAAAAAGAAGAAAAAAGTTTTTTCTTTTTCTTGAACACCAATTTTGGAAAAAGAAAAAAGGGAAAAACAGTAGCAACAAATTTACTTTATACAACCAAATAGCTAGCGATCTCTATCTTGACAAGACGACAGTTGAACAAAAAATTGCCAAATTAAAAATAAAGCAATAACATCAACATCTCATTGATCAGCAACAGTTTGTTACAAGAACTTATATACAAAATGACAATATATAATTATATTTAATCAACATTCTCGTGAATTTTCTTTAAATATATCATATAAATCAAAACTAAAAGTGTAGAACATATCTCTTTCAGAAAAAGCTTTATTGAATTCTGCATCAGGTTTTGAATCCATAGCAAACAAAACACGTGAACCTTGTTTTGGATGCTTATGGCGAGTCCCGTGAATAAACATCACACGATGATGCTACATCTCTTTATCTTAGTAGAGCATTCCCAACCCATTCACTACCCTATATTCATATATATCATATAATTATATTAAAAATCATTGTTTTTTTTCTCTCTGTTTTATTAAATAATACTTTTTATACATTTATCATTATATTTTCTCTTTCCTCTACTCACATCCACTTTTAAAAAAATATTAAAAAATTATACGGTATGAATAGTGAAACCTCAAATTTAACTTTCCCTATAACACTTTTTCTCTCATCTACTCACAACCACTCATAACTAGGGATGAGCTCGGTACAGTACCGGTACCGAAAATCCCGATCCCAAAAATAGCAAAATTTTGGTACTGGTACCGGTACCGAAATGTTTGGCTCGGTACTGGTACCGGTATTTAAGGTAAAATTCGGGAAATTCCGGTACCGTACCGGTCCCGAAAACTCAAAACCTTGGAACCGATTCGATACCGACGGTACCAAATCAGTACCGATTTCGGTACCGGTTCAGTACCGGTACCAATCGGTACCATATCGATTTTTGCTCATCCCTACTCATAACAATACCATATAATTTACAAATCTCCCTCACATATTTTAAAGGAATGGGCTGATAATGCTCTTTCTTACATCTTATTACTAGGCCATTGAAAATGTCTATAAATAGCATTATATATATTCGAATAAAAACAATATATATATATTGTAGGTTTATATATTGTGGAATTTCATAAAATACCTGTCAAAATTATTATTGATTTTTCTGTTTTCATTTATAATATTTATCAAATAAATCATAGAGATCTTAGCGCGAATGAACACAAGAATCCGCAATGAGTTAACGACGCAAAATAGATAATCACTAAAACCACTCATGTAGCCAATTACACTGGTGGTATAAATATTAGTGCACAATGTTGGTGTTTAAATCTTAGTGCACGACACGTCTACATATTATACGCTAAGATAGGGGATGACCTATAATGAATCCGGCAATTCGGACTAAAGGAAAGATCCTCGTCAAAATAATCAGTTTTCTGCCCAACACCATAGTCGTTGCCTAATTATTTATGGATGAATAAGGCCAGCATTGGGTAAGTCTACAAAGAGCTTTGACGGGAAAGTCGTTCAATCAAATCTATTCTTGGGGACAAATAAAGAAAAAAGAAAAGATATGTTAGTGACCTAGCACGCAAAACACTAAGATTAAAATTGTGGGCGTCATTGCTTATACAACACATTTTTGTTAGTTCTTTTTTTTTTTTTTCTTTTATGGCGTCGTCTCATTACGTTCTCGATCAGTGTCCATTCATATAAGATGCCAAGATCTTAAATATCAATTTGCCTCTTTGTTAAACTTTAGCACTCAAATGTTTATTTTAGTAATCTTTACTTATAAGTTATGTTATTTATTTATTCCCTTGTGTAGGTAACACATGCCAAATATAACAAATACAACCGTCCTAACCACAAACTAGCTCGTACTTCAAGTTACCAAACAAGTATTAATTTGTAAGCATCTGCAAATATATGTTCAGCTTTCAGTTTCACAACCTCCAATGGCATCATCATACTCCATGATCTTCCACCTCCTCTTTGCAATATCATTCCTGCAACTCCACCATACCCAATCTCAATCCCTCTTCACACTCCAATCCCTCCTTACCACCTTCAATGCACGAGGTACAACCAACTACTGCACCACCAGCATCACCAGCAGTGTGGCAATCAACCTCCCAACACCTCCAAACTCATCTCTAACACTAGTGTGCTACAACAACACCATCACTCAACTTCACATAACCGGAAACAGTTACAACAATGACAACCAATACCTTGACAACATGTCAACAAACTCATTCTTTTACACCATTTGCAACATGTTTCCTAGCTTGAAGGTGTTGTCAATCGTGTCGTTGTCCCTAACCGGACCACTACCCGCGAATATTATCGCTAACTCCTTATCTTCTTTAGAGTTTCTCAATATTAGTTCAAACCATTTTAATGGGAGCATACCCTTTGAGCTATCTTATTTGAAAAACATGCAAACCCTATTGTTTGATCATAATAGCTTCACTGGTTACGTCCCCGACTGGCTCGGATGGCTTACATCATTAACCGTATTAAGCTTTAAGAACAATTCACTCAATGGGATATTACCGTATTCGCTATCTCGGTTAACCTCTCTTCGCGTTCTTGATCTTTCGATTAATCGTTTATCCGGAGATGTCCCGGTTGATTTCAAAAACTTGACTAATCTTCAAGTTTTAAACCTCGAAAGCAACCAATTCGGGCCGAGTTTCCCGGTTTTGCATCATCGGTTGCTCGTTTTATCGTTGAATAATAATCGATTCGGTAATGGGATTCAAGGGTATGATTTACAATCCTTTTACCAGCTGCAAAAGCTCGATCTTTCGTCTAACGAATTCAACGGTCCGTTTCCGGAGTTCTTGTTTTCGCTTCCGTCACTAACGTATCTCAACATTTCTGGTAACAAGTTTACCGGAAAGTTATCGAGAAACGTGTCGTGTAGCGAACAACTTGAATCGGTTGATATTTCGTTCAACCGGTTCACTGGGAAGCTACCCCGTTGCATTACTATGCAACGGGGCAGTGTTAAGTGGAACTGTTTGTCCAATATGGGTGAACAGCATAACCTGTCGTTTTGTCGAAACGAGGCGTTGGCGGTTATGATCGAGCCTCATGCAAGTGGGAATGGTTCGAAGTCGTCTAATGTTAAAATAGTTGTGGCTTCTAGTGTTGTTGGTGGTGCTGTGGTTGGAGGGTTTGTGGTGTTTGGGATGGTGTTAGTGGCTGTTAGAAGTGAGCTTTTTGGCGGAGGATGTGCGGCAACGCCTCAGATCAGGGTTTTGCTTGAGAAGGTTTCACCAGCTTATACTGTCAAAATGCTCACAGATGCAAGTAAGATACTCACTACCTACATTTTTTTTAATTAATGGGGCATTTGTATATTTCTCCTTCCTAAACTTTGAAATTACATATTTCTCAAGCCATGCTTAAAGAGCATTGTACGTTTTGCATTAAAAACTTGTATTTTGGGAAAATATGTAATTTCAAAAGGTTAAGAAGGAAAATATGTAAAAATCCCAATGAAATAATAAGCAACTTGTAAAAAGTTCAAGTAGCTCAATCATTGGTGTGCGACAAACTTGTTTATTTAAAAGACGAGCGAGCTAACCAGTGAGCTAAGTTATAATCTAGTTTTGAGTTAGGAGTGATCCTTAGTCTAAATGGTTATAGAAACACATCCGAATACTTAATTTAAAAAAAAAAAATGGTACTAAATTCTAGTCCAACCTAAAGTATAATATGGAGTTTTAGATTAAGTAAAAGACCTAAGAATGTAATGAAGATAATCGGTGAGTCATTGAAACAGTGACCTTCAATGGTGATCCAGTTAACCACTAAAAAAAAGAGAGAGAATTAAGGGAGTTCAAGCTTTGGATAACTTGAAGCAAAAGAGTGGAAAATTCAACCAAAATTAAATAATGAACACTCCCCCAAAAAGTAGAGTTTCTGGTATTTTATAAGAAATGCACCCACGTTACTTTTAAATATCATAAATTTTATGAATAAATCACTAATATTCATTTATTCATGAAGAAACGTGGATCTGCTCACTGGTAGCAGATCTACTTTCCTCGGGTGTGATTATACTATTTCACCGATGGTTCTTCTGGATCAGTGTTCTTCCACCTACAAAATGAACAGCGCCGTTACTTACCCCTCAGAAAGGGACAGAGGGGTCCTCTTTGGGGTAACCCTCCGGCGTGAGAATAAGTATGTGTAGGAGAAGATAATAATGTTTGAGTAAGGGAATCGGGGAAGTATTGCTTAATAGCTGAATACTGTATATTACTCTGTCTGATTCTCTCTGTGTATGAGAAAAGTAACTGACTAGGGTTGCCTGTCAGTGAATGTAATTGAATATACTTCAATGTGAATCAATGTGTGTTTTGTAACTGTGTACGTTATGATGTATTTATAGTGCTAAGGTTTCCACTGATTGAGCTGAGACCAAATTAGGGTTTTGTTGGCCTCCTCCAATCGATTTGCTCCACGTGTCCCTAAAGACACCTGGTGCTCTTTCATTGGTTATGATCACGTGGTAACCCATGAGTCATGCTGAGCTGTCCAACCTTCATTTAGCAGCTGTCAACATCAGCATATCCTTATTCCTTAAAAAGATGCCTTCTGGAAGGTTGTCTGACGTGCACAATCAAGGTTGCCCTAATCCTGATTTGGATAAGGACGAGGTTGATTACGTGCACGTGTGATATGCGCCCATCCTGAGGATGCGCGAGGTCTTCTCTTTATTCTCACGCGCAGATATTTCATGCGCAGATGTGATATGCACGAGCATGTGATATGCGCCGCGCGCTGGTGCGCCGCGCGCATATGTGATGCGCGAGCATATGTGTGCCTGGGCATATGATGCCTGAGCATGTTTTGTATGCGCCATGCGCATAGGTTTTGGCTTTGTGCCTTCATAATGTGTTTATCTTGTGGGTTGACCCGCCTTGCTCGGTGTTGAGGCGGGTACATACCTCTTCAAGCCCCCCCAGTCTAATGTGTGTCTTATCTCGCGCGAGCGCGGTAAGATAGATATTAGACTTACTGATTAGGTGTTTTAAAAGGGGTTTTGTCCTTTTCTTGGTTGTTTCCATCATTGCGCGAAGTTCTATCCATTTGGTTGAAACGAATCGTCCATGTACGTGACGGTTGCTGACGTGGGTCAGTGATGGAGACGTGTCAGACTTTTCGTGTGCTCGAGGTGCTACAGTTGCCTTTCGTGTCCCCTCACAAGCTGTCAGGGACACGTGTCGCGCTCGTGTTGGCCAAGACCTGCGAGTGGGGGCGCGTGAACTCTGGCACCCGCCGTATTTTTCTTTTCGTGTCCTCTCATACAGTTGTCAGGGACACGTGTCGCGCTCGCGTTGGCTATTACCTGCGAGTGGGGCGCGTGAAGTCCGTTCAGCACCCAAATTTCTCTCTCCTTGGCCTATAAAAGCCAGCCCTTGGAGTTCTTTATCCTTCATCTTCTTGTTTTCTCTTCTAATTTTTTCTTTCTTTGTCTTCTGAAATATCCGTTCTTCAGAAGTTTCCGTTGTTAGATTTGACAGTTGTATGTCTGATAGCTCGGACTCGTCGAACCTGTCGATCACCTCAATCGTCTCCCGAAAACGCCGCGTTAAATCCGTAGTGATGTCGACGTTGAAGAAGAAAGGCAAGGGGAAGAAGGTTGCTGAGGGCTCATCGGAGGAGGTAAGGAGGACGAAGGTGGTGAGGAGGTGGAATGAAATCCCCTGCAAATTGAGGCAGGCTGATCTTGACAGCCTTATCGCCTCTCAGGGCTTTCCCACCCTGTTTGGCTGCATGTTGCCTGAGGCCGGGCAATCGGCGGCGGACCCGCCTGCCGGTTATATATCCCTATATTTCCATTTTTTCACCCACTGCAACCTTCGTCTCCCGATTACAAGGTTTGTGGGTGCTGTAACACCCCGACCAAAGGCGGATTATACATCGGGGCGCCACATATTGTTTCATTACCCGTGACACTATTGGGTGTCAATATTTAATAAATACATTCATTCGCGCACGCGCAAAGTAAACACAAATAACATAAATCAACATAAATCAATATATTATAAGGCAAAATATTCGAGCAACAATAACTTGTCTTGATACATTTTAATCTAGGTCCAAAATAAAGAAAACTTCCTACGTGTCCACAAGCTCCAAAACAGCTACTGCAAACCTGAACATGTGTTAAAATAAACGTCAAACACTTGCGTGTTGGTGAGAAATCAAGTTTAATACAATACATAGATAACAATAAATCTGCGCGCAACACGTGTATGTCTGGTGTTTAACAAGGGTGCAATCAGATTGTGATCAAGCCTAGATAGATCATAGCTCATAGTTCATAGTTCAATCCGTACTCCCAATTGAGCACAAAAACGAGAAAACATCTGTGCAAGTGTAAACAAAGAAAACCGTAAACGATAGGTCTCCCGTGTTCATCTAATGGATCCATGAAAACTTCGGAATAGGCCGAACAAAGCGGTTAATGATACACACATACAAATAAACAGCCAAGTAAACGTCCTCAACACATGGGATACTGCGCGACTAAAGTTCATAAACAAGTTTAAGACTCTAAGTTTGTACGAACACATGAACATCCCAAAACATTAAAAGCAAAAAGGGATTAGGTACGAGATTACTCACTTGATAAACGATGCGGTGTAAGATAAAGCAAGAACCAACTTTAAACAAGCACAAGTTAACCTATAATTAAAGATTATTGTTTTAACGATCTGTTTTAAGTCTTGATTATAAGTTAGCATAATTAATAAGCAAATTATTATATATATATATATATATTACCGGAAAAGCAGGGCAGAACAGGGAGGAAGACGGAGGCAGAGAGGGAGGCGGCAGAGAGAGCAAGGAGAACAGGAGAGATTAAGTGTTTGTGTGTGTAGTGTTAGGAAAAATAATACTATTATTTATAGAGAAACCCTAGGGAACACAATCCCTAGAAAAAGGGGAAAAGATCTCAAAAAGTAAAAGATTCCAAAAGCAAAAGATATGGAAAGATATGGCAGCTGCAGAGGCAAGATAAAGCTGTCAGGGAACAGTAAAAAGGCATGGGCAGGTCAGAAAAAGGTACTGGTCAAGCATGGCAAAAGCAGATTCTCAAAAGATTATGTCAGTCACTTTATCTGTCAACCAATGGGGTTGGTGCGCATGCTGCGCCGAAAGTAACTTTTCAGACATTAAGCAGATTAGGTCAACAGCTCAAAGGATAAGACAACACAAAAGAAAAAGGCTAGATTAAACAGAAGAAAACTCAAAGGGTTGAGCGCGAGAAGGCTAAGGCGCGAAGGCAGACACAGAAGGTCAAGAGAGCGCGAGCGCGAAGGCAGACAGAACTAACCTTAACGCGTCGCGGAAAGAACTACAATTCTAAGCGCGCCGCGGGAGAAACTAAAATTCTTAGCGCGTCGCGGGAAGAACTACCGTTCTTCGCGCACTGCGAGAAGAATTATAATTCTTAGCGCGCTGCGAGAAGAGTTCGTCTCGCGTATCGCTGTAACAGGTGGTCTTCACGCAGGCTTCCTTGCAAGGGGTCTGCGCAGACAACCTTAGGCGGGAAGGAACAAAAGAGTTAGAAGAAAATGAGGAAAACAAGGCGGAAAGAGAGAAGGAGAGGGACGGGACGGCGGAAAGAAAAAGAGAGAGAAAGAGGCGGGAAGAAAAATATATATTATTATTAAAAGTAAAGTATAAGTATAAATAAATAAATATTAAATCATAAAAGAAAGAGATCGGGTCAGAGAAACGGGTACCTGGGTCGGGTCGGATCGGGGCAGATGTCACAGTCTCCCCTACTTTAAGAAATTTCGTCCCGAAATTTATCTCGAAGTAGGTTGCGCAGAGAACAGGTGCGGGTACTTGATCTTCATTTGATCTTCCCTTTCCCATGTAAACTCGGCTCCGCGCTTGGACTCCCAGCGAACTTTCACGATAGGGATACGACTGCGCTTGGTTTGCTTTACCTCGCGATCCATAATCTCAACAGGCTTCTCAACGAAATGCATAGTTTCATCAACTTGAACTTCATCAAGTGGAATGTGAAGGTTCTCGTCAGCTAAACACTTCTTGAGATTGGATACATGGAACGTTGGATGCACATTACTGAGCGCGGGCGGCAGGTCAAGTCTGTAGGCAACTTTTCCCACACGCGCGAGAATCTTGAATGGACCAACATAACGAGGAGCAAGCTTACCTTTCTTCCCAAAGCGGACAACACCTTTCCAAGGCGACACTTTGAGGAGAACAAGATCACCAACTTGAAATTCGAGAGGCTTTCGCCTACGATCTGCGTAACTCTTCTGTCGGCTTCTGGCAGTCAGCAGATGATCACGGATCTTGGCGATTTTATCGGTTGTCTCTTGAACAAGTTCGGGTCCTGTGATTTGAGTTTCACCCACTTCGCTCCAACAAATCGGGGAGCGGCACTTACGACCGTAAAGTGCTTCAAATGGGGCCATACCGATACTGGAATGATAGCTGTTATTATAAGAGAACTCAATCAAAGGCAGGTGTGAATCCCAATTACCTCCAAAATCAAGAACACAAGATCGGAGCATATCCTCAAGAGTCTGAATAGTTCGCTCAGACTGACCGTCAGTCTGAGGATGATATGCCGTACTCATGTCCAAGCGAGTTCCTAGCGCAGATTGGAGAGATTTCCAAAAGCGAGATATAAAACGGCCATCGCGATCGGATATGATGCTCAAAGGAGTACCATGGCGGCAGACAATTTCCTTGACATAAAGCTGCGCGAGTTGCTCAACACGGTAGTTTTCACGAATGGGCAGAAAATGAGCAGACTTAGTCAAACGATCCACTATTACCCAAATGCTATCATGTTTGCTTGCTGTCAAAGGTAACTTGGTAATAAAGTCCATCGCTACACATTCCCATTTCCACGTAGGAATTTCTGGTTGTTCGAGCAAACCAGATGGGCGTTGGTGTTCAGCTTTTACTTTAGAACAAGTCAGGCATTTAGCTACGAACACAGCAATATCCTTTTTCATACCGGGCCACCAATAAGTAATGCGCAAATCCTTGTACATCTTATCAGCGCCAGGATGAATAGAATATCGAGATTTGTGCGCTTCACACAGGATATCAGCGCGAAGATTCTCATCACAGGGAATCCAGATGCGATTGAGATAACAGAGAATTCCACTCAGATTAGGGACAAAGAGTGCTTCCGCGCCACACGCTAACTCGGCGCGAAGGTTACCATTACTGATGGATGCGCGCTGCGCGTCACGAATACGCGATTCAAGGTTGCTTTGAATCGGCGCGAAGTGAAGCTGGGTGCGCGGCAAGATACAGTTAAGCTGGCAGGGTTTTCGGCTGAGCGCATCGGCTACCACATTAGCCTTACCAGGATGATACCGGATCTCACAATCGTAATCGCTGATGAGTTCGTTCCATCGGCGTTGCCTCATGTTAAGTTCCTTCTGATCAAAGATATGCTGAAGGCTTTTATGGTCAGTGTAAAGGATACACTTAGTACCATATAGGTAGTGTCTCCAGATCTTCAAGGCAAAAACAACTGCACCAAGTTCGAGATCGTGAGTTGTATAATTCTTTTCATGAACCTTAAGTTGCCTTGATGCGTAAGCGATAACCTTGCCTCGTTGCATAAGAACACAACCGAGACCTTGGTTAGAGGCATCGCAGTACACGACAAAATCATCATTACCCTCAGGTAGCGCAAGAACAGGAGCTTCACACAACAAACGCTTGAGCGTCAGAAAGGCTTCTTCTTGCTTCGAGCCCCAAATATACGGTTTACCTTTGTGCGTTAGAGCTGTTAAAGGCAAAGCGATCTTCGAGAAGTTCGAAATGAAGCGCCGGTAATAACCAGCTAAGCCCAGAAAGGAACGGATCTCGGAAGGAGAGGATGGCGTAATCCAGTTCTTGATTGCTTCAATTTTGGATGGGTCGACATGAATACCCATCTTGTTTACAACATGACCAAGAAACTGTACTTCATCCGACCAAAATTCACACTTGGAAAGCTTAGCATAGAGTTGCTCAGCTCTAAGCTTTTGCAACACCAACCGAAGATGTTGCTCGTGCTCGGCCTTGGTCTTAGAATACACCAGAACATCATCGATAAACACAATCACGAATTTATCCAGGAAGGGCCTACACACCCGATTCATTAGATCCATGAAAACGGCGGGTGCGTTGGTCAAACCGAAGGACATGACCAAGAATTCAAAATGGCCATAACGAGTTCGAAAAGCAGTCTTCGGAACATCTTCATCGCGGATGCGCAACTGGTGATAGCCAGAGCGGAGATCAATCTTCGAGAAACAAGAGGCACCTTGGAGTTGATCAAAGAGGTCGTCAATACGCGGTAAGGGATACCGGTTCTTAATGGTGAGTTTGTTCAACTCGCGGTAATCAATACACATGCGAAACGATCCATCTTTCTTTTTAACGAACAACACCGGAGCACCCCAGGGCGAAGAGCTAGGGCGAATGAATCCTTTAGCGGTCAACTCTTGAAGTTGACTTGCCAATTCTTGCATCTCAGCGGGTGCAAGACGATAAGGAGATTTAGCCACGGGGGAAGCACCAGGGACAAGATCAATACGGAACTCGACTTCACGAGCGGGAGGGATACCAGGAAGATCATCAGGAAAAACTTCAGGGAAATCACGCACAACAGGGATATCGCGAAGCTTCTTCTCTTCAGCAGGTTTAACCACATGGGCTAGGAATGCAATACACTTCTTCCGCATGAGCCTTCGGGCTTCGGCGCAAGACATAAGTTTAAGACCACTGGAGGGTTTTTCGCCGTAAATATGAAGATCACCATTCTCTCGAGGTATGCGAATCAACTTCTTGGCGCAAATAACTTCGGCGCGATTATTCGAGAGCCAGTCCATACCAATAATAACATCAAAGCTCCCAAGAGGCATGGGGATGAGGTCGATCAGGAAATCGTTTTCGTTAAGATTAAGCGTGCAATCTTTAATCACAGAGTTAATTAAAACAGTTTCACCGTTAGCCAATTCAACTGAAAAATCTTCTTTTAAGTTATCGCGCGGTCGCGCAAGCTTCTGCTCGAAGGCGCGAGAGATAAAACTTCGATCGGCGCCAGTATCAAAAAGTACAGAAGCATAAAATCCGTTAAGCAAAAATGTACCATTAACCACGTCATTATTCGCTTGCGCTTGGTGCGCGGTTATGTTAAAAGCTCGTCCACGCGTCACTTGGTTCGAAATCTGGTTCACCGGATTCGCTTGCGTAATCTGAACTTGTAGTCTTGGGCACGCGTTCCGGAAATGACTGGGATCACCGCAGTTAAAGCACGATCTGGGTCGTGGGTTTTGGTAGGTTGGTTGTGGATTCTGCGGGTAGACTGGTGGTGTTGGCGCAATTGGATTGGCGGGAGGGACTCTACAGTATTCGGCAGAGTGACCAATGCGGCCACATCGGTTACATTGTCGACACGGGGTTTGGGTTGGGTGGTGAAGTCTGCAGGTTGGGCAAAAGGGTTGATTTCCTGTGTAAGGTTTCTTAAGTGGCGGGGCAGGGAGTGCGGGATTGGTTAAGGCATAGTTATGGACTACAGGAGGTGTTGGGTAGGTTGACAGTGGGTTAGGCGTGTAAACTGGCGGTAGGTAGGTGGGTTGCTGGACAATGGGCGGGTTGGTAAGCGCATAGGCCTTGCGCCTGCGCTTGAGGTTGTTACGGTTTGAGGGTTCTGGTTTGGTTTCTGTTGGTTCAGGAACAGTCTTGGTGAGTTTGGTCTTTTCTGTTCCCCGCAGGAACAGGGTTCCTGCTCTGACATGGTTGTCGCTGAGCACAGCGGCCAACTCGATGGCGTCAGAGAGGGTTACTGGGTTTCTGGCCCATACAGAATCTTGAATTTCCATGGGGAGACCCCCAAGGAATTTCTCTATGGCTCGGCGGGAAGGGGTAACAAGGTGAGGGACAAGCAGGCTTAGTTCATGGAAACGCATCGCGTACTCGCGCGCTTCACCGCTGTACTGCTTAAGATTCCAAAATTCTTCCTCCAGGCGCTTAACTTCGTTGGGAGGGCAGAATTCTCGCGTCAGAATTTCTTTGAATTCCTCCCAGGGCATGCTAGAAGCAGTTTCTGCGCCACGCGCATGAGCTACTCCATTCCACCATGTAAGCGCTCTAGATTCCAGGACACTGGAAGCATACAGGGTTCGTCTGTCTGAGGGGCATTGGGTGTGGAGGAAAGTGTTTTCTATTTTCTCAAGCCACTGGAGCATCACGGTGGCTCCTTCAAGTCCTGTGAACTTTGGAGGGTTACCCGCGTTGAAGGATTTAATGTTATAACTGGAGGTATTGTTTTGGCTCAAGGCTTGGGCTATCGCGGCGGCCATTTCCTGGGAACGTTGCTGTCTACGCATGCGCGAGGCTTCTCTTCTCTGAAATCGGCGAGATAGCGGAGGCATTCTATAAAAGTTTTAATTTTAGTTAATATCTTGATTTTAGCGCAAAGTTTTATTCTTATAAAGCTTGGTTTCGCGGTGTCAGTTACTGTCAAAAGTTAAAGTAAAATAAATGACCCTAAATGCAGACTTAATAAAGGTAACAAATTCGAATCAAGAATCGACAATTCATGTATCACCATGACTTTCCGAATTCCCAATTTAAAATATACGAGCAAACGAGTATTGGAGATTGACGATTCATGTATCACCATGACTTTTCAATCTTCAATATAAAATATACAAGAAAATGAGTATTGGAGGTTGACAATTCATGTATCACCATGACTTTTCAAGTCTCCAACCTCAGAACATAATCGTAAATGAAAATTGAAAATCAACTATTCATGTATCACCATGACTTTTCGGATTTTCAAATCCAACAAACGAATATGTAGGTAAAATCACTAAAAATCGAAATTTAACAAAAATCGAAATATCGCGAAATAAAACATAAAATCATACACTGCGCAAGCGCGAGCATATTCATAAATAACGAGTAATTAACAATAAGCGCGCAAACATGAGATTTCTCTCATGCGCGAGAAGGGACTCTTAGGTATTCTAGGCCGTTACGTCTAACCACCTATCCTAAAGTCAACGAGCTCTGATACCAATCTGTAACACCCCGACCAAAGGCGGATTATACATCGGGGCGCCACATATTGTTTCATTACCCGTGACACTATTGGGTGTCAATATTTAATAAATACATTCATTCGCGCACGCGCAAAGTAAACACAAATAACATAAATCAACATAAATCAATATATTATAAGGCAAAATATTCGAGCAACAATAACTTGTCTTGATACATTTTAATCTAGGTCCAAAATAAAGAAAACTTCCTACGTGTCCACAAGCTCCAAAACAGCTACTGCAAACCTGAACATGTGTTAAAATAAACGTCAAACACTTGCGTGTTGGTGAGAAATCAAGTTTAATACAATACATAGATAACAATAAATCTGCGCGCAACACGTGTATGTCTGGTGTTTAACAAGGGTGCAATCAGATTGTGATCAAGCCTAGATAGATCATAGCTCATAGTTCATAGTTCAATCCGTACTCCCAATTGAGCACAAAAACGAGAAAACATCTGTGCAAGTGTAAACAAAGAAAACCGTAAACGATAGGTCTCCCGTGTTCATCTAATGGATCCATGAAAACTTCGGAATAGGCCGAACAAAGCGGTTAATGATACACACATACAAATAAACAGCCAAGTAAACGTCCTCAACACATGGGATACTGCGCGACTAAAGTTCATAAACAAGTTTAAGACTCTAAGTTTGTACGAACACATGAACATCCCAAAACATTAAAAGCAAAAAGGGATTAGGTACGAGATTACTCACTTGATAAACGATGCGGTGTAAGATAAAGCAAGAACCAACTTTAAACAAGCACAAGTTAACCTATAATTAAAGATTATTGTTTTAACGATCTGTTTTAAGTCTTGATTATAAGTTAGCATAATTAATAAGCAAATTATTATATATATATATATATATTACCGGAAAAGCAGGGCAGAACAGGGAGGAAGACGGAGGCAGAGAGGGAGGCGGCAGAGAGAGCAAGGAGAACAGGAGAGATTAAGTGTTTGTGTGTGTAGTGTTAGGAAAAATAATACTATTATTTATAGAGAAACCCTAGGGAACACAATCCCTAGAAAAAGGGGAAAAGATCTCAAAAAGTAAAAGATTCCAAAAGCAAAAGATATGGAAAGATATGGCAGCTGCAGAGGCAAGATAAAGCTGTCAGGGAACAGTAAAAAGGCATGGGCAGGTCAGAAAAAGGTACTGGTCAAGCATGGCAAAAGCAGATTCTCAAAAGATTATGTCAGTCACTTTATCTGTCAACCAATGGGGTTGGTGCGCATGCTGCGCCGAAAGTAACTTTTCAGACATTAAGCAGATTAGGTCAACAGCTCAAAGGATAAGACAACACAAAAGAAAAAGGCTAGATTAAACAGAAGAAAACTCAAAGGGTTGAGCGCGAGAAGGCTAAGGCGCGAAGGCAGACACAGAAGGTCAAGAGAGCGCGAGCGCGAAGGCAGACAGAACTAACCTTAACGCGTCGCGGAAAGAACTACAATTCTAAGCGCGCCGCGGGAGAAACTAAAATTCTTAGCTCGTCGCGGGAAGAACTACCGTTCTTCGCGCACTGCGAGAAGAATTATAATTCTTAGCGCGCTGCGAGAAGAGTTCGTCTCGCGTATCGCTGTAACAGGTGGTCTTCACGCAGGCTTCCTTGCAAGGGGTCTGCGCAGACAACCTTAGGCGGGAAGGAACAAAAGAGTTAGAAGAAAATGAGGAAAACAAGGCGGAAAGAGAGAAGGAGAGGGACGGGACGGCGGAAAGAAAAAGAGAGAGAAAGAGGCGGGAAGAAAAATATATATTATTATTAAAAGTAAAGTATAAGTATAAATAAATAAATATTAAATCATAAAAGAAAGAGATCGGGTCAGAGAAACGGGTACCTGGGTCGGGTCGGATCGGGGCAGATGTCACAGGTGCACTGCTGCAGTTCTATGGGATTCATATATCCCAAGTCCATCCTTTTGGACTCGTGCGCATGACTCACTTTGAGTTCATGTGCAAATCCCAGCGCGATGAGCCTACCCCTCGGCGCTTTCAGTATTTTTATAAAGCCAAGATCCAAGACAATTGGATCTCTTTTATTCCTCGCAGTCAGAAGGTGAAGTGCTCCACTGTTTCATTCAAGAGCCTTCATGACTGGTCTGAGAGGTTCTTCTACATTAGGGCTGGTGTAATTCCCATCCGCATGACGATGCGCGCAATCGATTCTGCGCCCGCGGATGCGGATGTTATTAAGAACCCAACCGGCGCCTGGGTTAAGAAACTGACCGATGAACCATCCCCCGCGAAGAAAATTTGCGAGGAGGCGCTGGTGGGGGTCGGCATGAGTAAGCTATGGGCCGACAGCGCGCTTGAGCCCGTTATCCAAGTCGACGGGTTGTGTAAGTTTATTTCATTGCTTTATTTGTTTTTCTGCGTGAGCATAATTCTTTTTCTGATATCAGTTGACTTGTTTTTGCGCAGTCACCAAGGATTATATCCACGCCGCTTATGATGATCAAGTGGAGGGTGGCTCCGTCGCGCTTGGCGCTGGGGAGGTTGGTTTCCCAGATCGCTTCGATGACATGTTCATCCCAGTGGATCTGGAATTTGACTTTGATGGTGACGCGCCTGGTAAGCCTTCACACTTATGTTTATTCCTTGAGAATACCAAATTTTGCTGACACTTGTGTTGCATGTATTGTAGATGCGCTGGAGAACTACGAGCTGGAGCTCGCGGAGGAGGATGAGGAAGAGGAGGCGCCCCTACTAAAGCGCAAAGCTAAGGGGAAATCAGGCGCAGGGGGCAGTAAAAGACAAAAGAAAGATGACACCCCTGTCGCTCATCCCCATGCTCAAAAGAAGGGACCTAAGGAAACCCAGGTGTTTACCACCATGGGTTCTTTAGCTTCCCTGCCTGTGAAAGTGGGCAGACCTCCTGTCCACTTGAGGTATGGTAGCGTCACCTCCTCCGTTCGCGCGGCTGAAAAGAGAAGCAGTGCCGCGCCTGCGACAGGTATACTTTGCTTATCTTCATCTGATTGAATTATTATTAATCCTTTGCTCCTTTGAATGTTTGCAGGACCGGTGACGGTTGCAGATCAGCCACAGGCGCCACAAGGTGCTGAGGCTGCGTCGGGGTCTGCTTCGAAGTCCCCCGTTCTACCCTCTAAGAAGGGTAGAATGAACTTTATGGCGATGTTCGCCGCGCGAACAGAATTGCGCCAAGGTATGTTTTGCACATTTGACTTCTGAATTTTTTCTTTTGGATCCAGTCATAAACCAGTTTTCCTTGTTGCTTTGTTCATAGGAGTTGTAGCTGGCGTAGAAGTTGCCGGTGACACTCCTGGCGCCGTTGGCGGCGCCGCTGGTTCTGGTCCTGCTCCTGCTAGTGCTGATTCTCCCCTTATTGGGGTTACAAAGGAGCAGGAAGCCGTATTGCGCGCGGAACTGGCGGCGTCGAGACCTCCCTCGCCTCCTCCTACGCGCAGCCCTCTCCGCGAGGCTGGTTTGGAGCCCCCAGGTCGCAGGAGAAGAGGCCTATTGAAGAAGATGAGGAGGATGAGGGGGCTCAAGCTGAGGGCTCCTTGGGAGGCCGCGCCAGCCCTGCGATGCCACAAGTCTTCGCAGCGCATACTTCTGGTGGGGCTGGCGCTGAGTTTTCTGCTTCATCCCCGCAGGTATGTTTTAATTTGTTGCTCCGCTGGGCGTACCTCCATATAAGTATGTTTATGACTTAGAACATTTCTTGTGTTTTGCAGGAAGGTGACCACGTTTACCGCCCGAGATGGAATATTAATGAAGACAGTTCCTTCCAATCCATGGGCGTATGCGAGGACTTCTGGGCTCATGCCGTGCCTCCTACTGAAAGGAGGTATCAGGAGGAGCGCACCCGCGCTGACTTGCTAAATGATCACATTTTCGCTGGGTCAGCTTTCTTTGCTGCCTCCCAAGAGGTTCATCGTGATTATATTAAAGTACGCGATGCTCTTGTGGAAGCCCAGCGAGAGGCTAAGGTGGCCGCCTGGAACCTTTCTGATGCTCGCGCACGAGCTGAGAAACTCCAGGCGGAGCTCAGCGAAAACCGAGCAAGTGCCAACACCGCCTTTACTAAGCGCGGGCATGAGCTCCAAGCTGCTAGGGAGAAGCAGCAGGTTGCAGAGGCCGAAGTTGCCAAGTACGCGCGGAGAGTGCGTGTCTTGGAACAGCAGGCGGAGGCGCGTGACCAAGCTATCGTCCAGAGTATCACTGAGAAATCATCACTGGAGAGCGAGGTTGCGCGCCTGAAGAAGTATTTGGCGACCGCGCAGGCCGATAGAGATGAGGCCCTGGCGACGGCAGCGTCTAGCCAGGAAGCACTTGATGCTGCGCAGGCGGAAAAAGAAGAAATTTTGGCGGCAGCAGCGTCTGATAGAGAGGAGCTAAAAAAGACCAAGGAAACTGTGGAGTTATTAAACTCCCAGGTTCCTGCCCTCGAGACGTCTGTTGCTGGCCTCGCGCAGGATCGCCAATGGCTAGTGTCACAGGGCATGACTCGTTGCGCTTTGGCGATGAAATATTCTGCCGAGTTTCAGGCCCTTGTGATGGACTGCAATGCTGCCGCGCGCTTGGTGGGTCGAGCTGAAGGGTTTACGGATGGGTACGAATATGGTATGTTGAAGAAGAACCCATCCGAGTACCCTTACAAGAGCGAGGCGGCCTGCGCGGACATGGCCGCGGTGGGGGAGAAGTATATGAATACTCCCATCCCCATCCTTATGCAGGTACCTTGACCTTAATGAGTTTTACTTGATTAATTTTCCAAGTGTTTTGTACTCAGGACTTTTCTATTGATTTGCAGATAGCTGCGCTTGCTGACCAGCCCGACCTCGGCGCGCTAAAGAAGTTGCTTGATGATTGCGAGAGGGCTGGTGGCGATGATGGTGGCGCGGGGGATGTTGCCCCTGCCAGCGCTTCTGGCGCGGCGAATGAATCTGCTCCTGACACCGTCGTGATAGAAGACTCCAATGAGGAGGAAGAACTTGACTATGGTCAGTTAGGAGATGAAGAGGAGCAGGCTGCGCCAGATGCCGAGGGCGATGATGAGGATGATGAAGAGGCTAGTGTCAACGTGGAGACTTGAGAAGCCCTTCATGTTTTTATTTTTATTTGTAATTTGTAACTCATCATACTTGTAAATTTCAACGCAATGGAATGAAATTTGTTTTCCCTTTTTCACATCTTGCGCATTTCCACTCATCTCTTCATGTTTGCTTGTATAGATATTAGATATGCTTGCACGTTAAAATAAAACAAGGCTGTAAGGAAATTATTCACTTAACCATAGTCTTATTTTGTAAGTGGTTTCGCAGTATCTTATTTATGCTGACACGCGCGATGACTTTTCACTATTCCTTTTTTGCGCCTCGTTGTCGCGCGTTTTTTATATGGAATTATGAGTTTTAGCCATTACATGTCAGCATGTGTTATTCAGATATCCACTATGAATCCGCGCGCGACCTCGACCTGAGACCTTAACAACTATGATAGGGCATGTACTTTGCCTTAGTTGTGTTTAAGGATTTTTATGATCAGGCTGCGCGGGATGTAAGATGGATGTTTGTGAGTGTTTTGAGCTAAGGCTCTTTGTTTTGGGCTAAGGCCCTGACGTTTTTAGAGTTAAGACCCATTAACGTGTTTTGAGCTAAGGCTCGCGCATGTATGTTTTACTTCGTTTTATTTTGTTTTGAAGTCAATATAGTGTTGTCATATTGCTCCAAATTAATAAAGGAAGTGTGAAACATGTATGCAAAGGTAATAGAACAAATATTGAAAGATAGCGCGAATCATCATTCATGATGGCTTAAAAGCCTTGATTACATGTTTGAATTTTTACATGAAGCACTTTCTAAGCTGTGCTGCGTTCCACGCGCGCGGTATCCTTTTTCCATTTAAATCTTTTAAAGTGTACGCGCCTTTCCCCAATTCTTCTGAGATTTGATAAGGTCCTTCCCAATTGGGGGACATTTTTCCTGGGGGTATTGCGCGGCTAGCTTCATTGTTTCGAAGGACAAAATCATTTTTCTTGAAGTGGCATTCTTTAACGCGCTGATTATAATATTTTTCCATCTTTTTCTTGTATTTGGCTTCATTGATGATAGCCGCTTCTCTGCGCCCTTCAAGCAAGTTGAGGTCCAATCTTCTTTCGCGCTCGTTATCAGTCTTGCTCATCATGAGTACCCTATGGGATGGGCATCCAATTTCTGCTGGGATCATAGCCTCTGTCCCATAGGTTAGGCTGAACGGGGATTCGCCATTGCTAGTTTTGCTTAATGTCCTGTGCGCCCACAGGACATTAGGTAACTCTTCGACCCAAGAATGGGATTCTCCCTCCAACCTTTTCTTCAGCCCATTTAACAAACTTTGATTTGCGCGTTCCACTTGTCCATTCCCCTGAGGGTGATAGACTGAAGTGAAAATTTGGTTAATGCGCAATTCTTTGAGCCAGCTGGAAATCTTCTTGTCAGTGAATTGCTTGCCATTATTGCTAACAATTTCCATGGGCAAGCCAAAACGGCATATAATGTGGCTCCAGATAAACTGCTTCATTGACTCGGCTGTTATTTTCGCTAGTGGCTTGGCTTCGACCCATTTTGTAAAATAGTCTACTGCCACAACCAAAAATTTTACTCGCCCAGGCGCCTGCGGTAGGGGACCCACAATGTCGATTGCCCATTTGTGGAAAGGCCATGCTGAGGTTACCGGAATCAAGTTGTTCTTTGGCCGCATGGTGTTTGGCGCATAGCTCTGACATGCTTTGCACTTTTGGATCTCTTTTAAAGCGTCCAAGTACATGCCTGGCCAATAGTAGCCTGCGCTCATTGCCTTGGCAACCACCATGCGCGGGCCAGCATGAATTCCACAGATTCCTTCGTGTATCTCTCTGATCACATAGTTCGCTTCCTTAGCATCCAAGCATTTCATGAGCGGCCCAAGATAAGAGCGTCGATATAATGTATCGTCAAGTAGTTCATAGTTCTGCGCCTTGTGTCTTATCTTTCTCGCCTGTGCGCGATCGTCCGGTAACTTCCCCTCCTTCAGGAATTCCATTATTGGAGTTATCCAGGATGAAGGGGTTGTATGAATTACAAGGACAGATTGCGTTTGCACTGACGGGTTGCTCATCACTTCCACCCTGACATCTTTGCCAAAGTGATCAAAATTAGTTGATGCCATCTTACTCAACGCGTCAGCGGACTTGTTTTCGCTGCGCGGGATGTGTATGATTTTGAAGAAGTCAAACTGCTCAACGAGCTTTTTTGCCTGCTCTAGATATAGAGGCATGGTGTTCTCCTTGGCATCATAAAGGCCATTGACCTGTGCAGCTACCAAGTAAGAATCAACATGTGCCTCTAGCCTTTTAACTCCAAACTTGCGCGCAATGCGCAGACCAGCCAGCAGGGCTTCATACTCAGCCTCATTGTTGGTACTCTTGAAGTCCAACTTAATAGCATAAGTATATTCATGATTATCAGGGTCCACCAGTTTGAGGCCTGCGCCGGACCCTTCGTTGTTGGAGGCTCCATCAGTGAATAGCCTCCAAACATCTTCTTCATCATTTGCTCTCGGAGGATCTACCTCGCGCTGAGCTTCTTCAATCTTTCCCTCTGGGATTTCCGTGATGAAATCCGCCAGAACTTGACCCTTTATTGCTGGACGGGGCTTATAGGTGATCGTGTGTTCACCTAACTCCAGCGCCCACTTTGTCAGCCTTCCGGAGAGCGCGGGGCGTCGCAGGACTTGTTGGATGTTGTAACCAGTCAGAACTTCAATAGGATGACCATTGAAGTATCTATGAAGTTTGCGCGACGCGTGTGTTAGTGACAAAACTAACCTTTCCATGATGGAATAGCGCGTCTCAGGGTCTGTCAGCACCCGACTCACATAGTATATTGGCGTTTGGATCCCCTTGCGATCCACCAATAATACTGCGCCTATGGCGCGGTCTCCAGCTGACAAGTACAATGTAAGGGTTTCGCCAGGAAGTGGAGCTGTGAGCGCGGGCAGCTTTATGAGACATTCTTTTATCTCACTGAAAGCTTGCTCAGCCTCAGGCGTCCACTTGAATTGGCTCTTCTTCAAGCAATTCCTCAAAGTGTTAACGAATGGAGTAGATTTGCTGGCGTGGTTCGCTAGGAACCTGTTGATTGACACCAATCTACCATTCAGCTTCTGAACCTCTTTCATGGTGGATGGTGAAGGCATTTCAAGGATGGCTTCCACCTTTTCAGGGTTCACCTTGAAACCATCCTTAGTGACCATTACACCAAGAAATTTCCCCTCTTCCGCGCCGAAAGTACATTTGCTCGGGTTGAGCTTCATGTTAACTTCCGTTAGGCGCTGAAGAGTTTCCTCGATGTCTTTGAGCATTTGTCTCTCCTCCCTGCTCTTGATCACCAAATCATCAACGTAGACTTCCAGATTTCTTCCAATTTGTTCATTGAAAACCGAATCCATAAGTCTCTGATAGGTGGCTCCCGCATTCTTTAAACCAAAGGGCATTTTTGTGTAACAGAAAACACCCTTGTCGGTTCTGAAGGCAGTCTTGTCTTCGTCTTGTGGTGCCATTTGAATCTGGTGATAGCCTTTGTAGGCATCCAGGAAACATTTGAGCTTGAATGGCGCCACGGAGTCCACCTTTGCGTCGATGTTTGGGAGGGGGTAACAGTCTTTCGGACATGCTTTGTTGAGGTCCTTGAAGTCAATACACATCCTCCATGACCCGTTGCTTTTCTTTACCATCACAGGATTGGCTACCCACGTCTGGTATCGGATCGGGCGGATGATGTTTGCGCGCAACAGGTCCTCGACTTGCTCATTCATGGCCTTCGCCTTTTCATCCCCCATGATTCTCTTTTTCTGAGCAATTGGCTCCACCGACTTGAACGTGTTAAGAGAATGTTGCGCCAAGTCTCGCGGGACCCCAGTCATATCGGAGTGTTGCCACGCGAAGACCGACGTGTATTTTGTGAGCAACCTTTTCATTCTCAATCTCGTTTCGTCTGAAATGGTAGCGCCAATTGTGACCGTTTGCTCTGGGAATTTTGGGTTTAAAATCCACTTCTCTGGCGCATTGTCCGCCATTGGAAGTTTCATTCTCCCTTCCCGCGGCGCACTTGTCACTGCGCACAAATGATCGCGGTAAACAAATGTTACGCCTGTAGGTGTAGGGAACCCCAATGCGCCGTGCGCTGGCGACGGTATAGCATTAAATTGGGCAATCGTTCCCCTACCCAGGATCATATTGTGGCATGACGTGGTGGGCAAGACCAAGAAGTTGACAACTTCGGCTCGCTTGTGCTCATCATCCCCCATAGTTAGTTCAAACTGAATCTGACCAAGGGGATGGATGATTTCATTTGAAACACCACAGATTGGTGCGTTCACAATTTCGAGCCGCGCTTGGTCTGCCGGGTCTAACTTTCTGAAACACTGCTCATACATAATGTCAGATTCACTTCCAGTGTCCATCAGGACTTTTGACACTTCGTAACGAGCAATGTGTGTGGTGATGATGAGAGGACTGCTTATTGAAGGGCCTCCCCTGATTCTTGGGAAGATAACTTGCTGCTCGCGCCAATCTCCGTTGATTTGCGCGCTTCTCTTTTTTGATGTCTGCCCTTGTCGTCCCCCCTCAGCCACACAGATTCTTTTGTATTTCTTGTTGGCAGAGGCTCCTTCCGGTTGCTCATCTTCTACTCTTTGGTTTTTCACCAAGTGAGCCAGCCTGCCTGACTTTACATCCTTCTCGATCGCATCCTTTAAATGATGGCATGCGTCGATGTTGTGGCCCGGGGACTTGTGAAATTCACAATATTTGCCACTGTTTTGCGGTCCCTTGTAGTGTAGTTGCTTTGGGGGCTTGAATTGGACATTCTCAGTACTTAACACCTGTGAAGGTGTTTTAGTGAGGGAAGTCCATATTCTTGGCAGAGGTCTGCTAGGATCTCTGCCGCCCTCCCTCTTGTCACCCTCCCCGCGACTACGAACATCTTTTTGGGGCTGGGGTGAGCTTGGTTGCACTTGCTTTTCTGCGGAAGAAAAATTTGTTGGCTGCAACCTGGACCATACAGAGTTCTGTTTGGCCTTCTTCTCTTTGCTGCGCGGTGATTCAGCCTGATGCGCTCTTTCTCTTGCCCTATCTTGGGCAATCTGTTTTTCATTTCTCGCGAAGACTCGCGATGCTTCCATTAATTTTGCCCAAGTGGTGGGCATACCATCTTTGCTTACGAGAGCTCGGCGGAGTTGATCACTGCGCGCGCCTTGTATAAAGGCCACGCGCAGGAGCTGCTCAGTTATACCCCCGATTGCCAGGGACTCCTGATTGAAACGAGTGATGTAATCTTCAATCGTTTCATCATTCCTGCGTACGCAGTGCATGATGTCATCAGGATCGCGCGTGTGCCTGCGCTGCTGTACGAAGTGGGCTTGGAACTTTTCTAATAGTTCCTCGAACCCATCAATTTGCCCAGTCGGCAAACTCTCGAACCATACCCGCGCTGCGCCCGTGAGGCAGCGAGCAAACATATGACACCATGTTGGCATCGTCCAGCTCTCTAGGTTTCCCGTGTTATAGAAACCTTGCAAAAAGTCATCTGGATCTGTTGTGCCATCATATTTGCCCAGACCACTTGGCATCTTGGTCTTGTGCTGGATGGGAGCCTGCGCGATGCGCGCAGTAAACTTTGAGTGTTTTACCAAGATGGCTGGTCTGTAGGGTGTGGTTACATCCACTTGCCCTCTGACCGGTGGGCTGTATGGCATGTGCAGATCCAGATCTGCTCTGGCTCCAGGCGCCATGTTCACAGGCGCGCGGAGCTGTGAGCCTCCTGCATGAGTATCCCGCGTCTTCCTCATGCTATGCACTTCTTCATCACTGAACTCAGTGTGTGCAGTGTGAACAGAATGTCCTTCTTCCGGCGCGCGCGGCCTCTTTGTAGTCTGTTTATCAAACGCTTGCCTTTGTGTTTGGTCGGCTAGCTTCTTCTGTTTGACCATTTCGTTGTACTTTTCCATCAGACGCCGCTGCTCGTTTATGAGCCATTCATTCGGATCATTTGTTTCTTCTTCTGGACCCATTGGTCCTTTCAGTTTCGCGCCGGCCATATTTTGTAACGTGAGATCGTCTGGAGGAGTTTCAGTCTGGCCGTGAGGGGTTGTGACGAAGGGACGGTTGCTGGTGGTACGCGTAGAATCACGCGGAACCCTCAGAACCTGCTGTCCGTCGTTAACACCCTCACGTTCAATATCCTCCAGAGCTTGATCAACGTTACGAATGCCAGAAACCATGGTGATTGATTTTTTTTTTTTTGTAGATCTGATTAGATCTGATTGCCGTTTGTAACAGTGGATGGCGCCAATGAAGAAACGTGGATCTGCTCACTGGTAGCAGATCTACTTTCCTCGGGTGTGATTATACTATTTCACCGATGGTTCTTCTGGATCAGTGTTCTTCCACCTACAAAATGAACAGCGCCGTTACTTACCCCTCAGAAAGGGACAGAGGGGTCCTCTTTGGGGTAACCCTCCGGCGTGAGAATAAGTATGTGTAGGAGAAGATAATAATGTTTGAGTAAGGGAATCGGGGAAGTATTGCTTAATAGCTGAATACTGTATATTACTCTGTCTGATTCTCTCTGTGTATGAGAAAAGTAACTGACTAGGGTTGCCTGTCAGTGAATGTAATTGAATATGCTTCAATGTGAATCAATGTGTGTTTTGTAACTGTGTACGTTATGATGTATTTATAGTGCTAGGGTTTCCACTGATTGAGCTGAGACCAAATTAGGGTTTTGTTGGCCTCCTCCAATCGATTTGCGCCACGTGTCCCTAAAGACACCTGGTGCTCTTTCATTGGTTATGATCACGTGGTAACCCATGAGTCATGCTGAGCTGTCCAACCTTCATTTAGCAGCTGTCAACATCAGCATATCCTTATTCCTTAAAAAGATGCCTTCTGGAAGGTTGTCTGACGTGCACAATCAAGGTTGCCCTAATCCTGATTTGGATAAGGACGAGGTTGATTACGTGCACGTGTGATATGCGCCCATCCTGAGGATGCGCGAGGTCTTCTCTTTATTCTCACGCGCAGATATTTCATGCGCAGATGTGATATGCACGAGCATGTGATATGCGCCGCGCGCTGGTGCGCCGCGCGCATATGTGATGCGCGAGCATATGTGTGCCTGGGCATATGATGCCTGAGCATGTTTTGTATGCGCCATGCGCATAGGTTTTGGCTTTGTGCCTTCATAATGTGTTTATCTTGTGGGTTGACCCGCCTTGCTCGGTGTTGAGGCGGGTACATACCTCTTCAATTCACAAATTTTATATATTCTTCATTCCACTTTTACCGTACGCTGTTTTTGTATAAACAGTAATCATTTTGGTGTCGTTATTAGTGTTTGCAATATTTTTGGTTGGCTAATTTGGTTTAATGTTAATACTTGAAACCGGTTGAAGAAAATCAAACTGGGCCGTAGGGTTTTTAGAACAAACTTTTATATTTTATACTATAGACTTAATTATTTTACGTTGGATTATATATATGGTTGAACTTTTCTTAATAGTACAACAATAAAGAAAGTCACTTTTTTAATTTTAAATATTACAATATTAGGCTATCCTTATTTTTATGTAATTAGTTTTATGCATTCTTTTTTTGAATTACGAAGGTCCCAATAAATCTAAGTCGTTAGCTGATCAATCCATGAAAATTGAAAACCATTAACCGACGGTGGGTAGTGTTGGGGCCTCTATCCTTCCACGTTTTACTCTTGAGGATATAGGATTATAATATACTTCCGGATTCACATTTTGCTAAAAACAAGACAAAATCCAAATATTCTGAAAATTGTGGGGTGTCGACACCCACCAACCTCCAAACAAATGGAATTCGGGCCCAACCCAAGGATAGAAGTGGTCTCTAGAGATTTCCGTACCTGATTGTGACTATACAATAAATATAACTCCTACGTATAATTTCTGTTCTGTAACGTTACAGTTTATTCTTATCATATACAGGCTTAGTTAGCATCTCACATCAAAATTTACACTAATATTACCATACACATTCTTCCTACATGCAACATAGTTTTTATTATTTGATTATATATAACTTGTGAGGCAAAAAAATAAATAAATAAAACCTTTCGTAACCCTCTCAAGTAGCCAAGGATGAAGCTTCAAATGCAAGGAGGCGGCCTCAACACCGCCCTCCCCAAATGCAGCTGCCGCATAGGATATGGATCACCCAGAATTTGTGCGTTGAGGCCAGTCTAAGTATAATCCATGATAATAAAAATCGTAATGTTGGTGAATATGATATGATTTGCATGGTTTTTTATTAGCATAAGTCGTAAGGGTAGTCTTTAATAATCATAAACCATAATCAAATAGTTGGGATTAAAACTGAATCAAACCAAGCAATTATTAACAATTTATGATTTTAGGTGTAAAAATAATATCACTGAGACAAGAATTGACATGACATGACATGAATCATTCCTGTGCTTATAGTTGTTTCTTTTAGTATTGAGCAAGGATGAAAGTGGCCCCATCTTTAATAAAAATAAAAGTTTAAGAAATAGTTTATATATGAAAGTAAATTTTTACATGTAGATAAACTAATTGTAATTATGTTACCAGAACTAGAAGCTATGATTTGATTAGTATGTACTTGTACGATGATAATAATATACAATACCTTACACTCTACAGGATATATTTCCGAGACGATGAAGTTAGGAGCAGTCGGAATTCTGGCATATCGGACTTATGTTTTGGGGGAACTAACTGAAGCCACAAATAACTTCCACGAATCAAACCGAATGGGCAATGGTTCGCATGGTCAGGTTAGATAGTCAGCATCTTGTAACTTGTTTAACCCATGAAATGATTTGCCTTAAATTAAGATATATGGTATTATTTTTGCTAGTAGAAACACATTTGATATATACCTATATGTGACAGCTTTACAAAGGGCAGCTTAGTGATGGTACTATGATTGCTATTAGAAACTACAAAATGAAAAAGAAGTGTACCATTCAGAGCTGTACTCGACAGCTTGAGATAATCGCTAAACTCAGGCACCTAAATGTGGTCAACCCGGTTGGTCACTGCTTTGACCGCCAGCAGGACGATTCAGCCATCATTCGTGGTGTCTTTCTCGTGTACGAATTTGTCCCAAATGGAACACTCAGAGAGTTCCTAACAGGTCAGTATTCAGCTCTAGTAAGCAAAAGAATGTGTCCTTTTGACTTTTGAGGTCAAACATTTTTTAACTTGAATTGTTAACGGATATGCATTTGCCTTATTGTAGCACCATATATACATATCCTTTTTAGTTTTTTTTATAGCTTGGCTTCCTTATTAAAAAATTTATAAAACTTAAAAGACTAATAATAATTTGGATTTGAGATCCCCGTCGGTTTGTTTGACTCCATAAGTCAAATCAACAATCTGCCAAGAGTTTAATTTAACTCAAAATTAAAATTGCAGCCGGACAGAAACTCTCATAGGCACAGAGGCTGGCAGTGGCTATCGGGATTTCAAAAGGGATTCAGTTTCTAAGTACACATATCACAGAAAGAATATTCCCGAACAACCTTAAAATAACTGATGTTTTGTTGGATCAAAGTTTTAAGGTGAAGATAAGTGGCTACAATGTTCCTTTGCTAGCAGAAGCTAAGGTATGTAGTTTCTTGTTACTTAAGCAACACATCTTTAGTGCAAGTTGCAACGCTATAACTCGATAAGGAATGCAACTGCAGGTGGCTGCTGGACATTCTGTCACCAGATCAAGTGAAACTCTTAGCAAAAGGTAAATAGAATTGTTTGAATTTTCCGACGTCAACATGCGTTATGTGTCTCCTAAGCTATGTAAACTTTGTATAAAGTAAACAAAAGTCTCTAATCTAATCTAAAGGAAGTAGAGAGAATATGAAATTATAAGCTACAATGGAGCTAACTATGTATTTATACTAGTTAGGATGCTAATTACCTACTAAAAAACTCAACTAACTACCAAACTTAACTACTAATTTTTCATACTCTTAACAGTTGATTATTATATATTTTTATAGGTTTGACATAGAGGAGGATGATCATGACCATGTGTATGACTTGGGAGTTATCATGTTAGAACTCATCCTAGGAAGACCGATCAATTGCATCAATGATACAACTATTGCTCGAGACATGGTAAGTCATATGGTATATCTGTAGTTATTTACTTAAAAATGGACAGATCTTGGTTGTTTCAACCTATTGGGGTTTAAATTGTTACACATTGGGCCTTTGCTACAACTTTTTCCTTTGTTTCAGATACAAGTAAGTTTGGTCGCTGAAGTCGCTAGAAGGAGTATAGTGGATCCTTTGGTTTGCAAGGAATGCTGTGATGAGTCTTTGAAGAGTCTAATGGAGCTTAGTGTCAGATGCTTGTCCAAGGATCGACCATCTATCGACGACGTGTTATGGAATCTAGAGTTCATAGCTCAGGCGCATGCATCATCGATGGAAGATTCAGTTAGTAATCAACTTCCAACATCCATCGAGTGTATAACGTTAGATGTTGAATAGGTTGTAATTATCTTATTATGCTTATATGAGTCTCATGAATGGTGTTCGTCGGGTTTGACATGCAAAGTTTGCATGCAAGGTTGCCATCGAAGTATTGGAGTAGTGTATTTGAGCCACGATGTCCTCCGATTTGCTTGAAATCGTCATAAATTCATGAGTAATGAGTTCATCATGACCAATGTACCACAAATATAGCGTAAATACAACATTTATACTAGAGAGTTATGGTTCGTAAAGTTGTGTTGCATAGATGACTATTAGAAGGATGCTCTAAAAACGACAAAGTTTGATTATTGATGAGTATATTATACAAGGATCAATTGAATGGACTTAATCTGCCTAAGTTATATGTTCCCTCTCATTGATATAGGCAGGAGAGGGATACATGTTACAAAGAAAGAAAGGCCTTGATCTGGTGCCCTTTGGTCTTTACTCCTTGGTCTCACTCAGTGTGCCCTCCAGAACAGTCTTGTCTATAGATCTGAAGTGTCCTGGACCTGGGCTAGAAGCGCATGGTTGGGTTTGCCTTCCTTCTGGCAGGAGCAGAAGACTTTATAATACGTTTCTTCCTTTATTAACTGGATTGAACATCTCTTTGTAGTGTCTCTTCCGCTCATCTGGGCCTTCCTTGTTGTTGGGTCGGCTCCTCTACTTATCTCGGAGGCCCATGTTAGAAAAGAAAGAATATTTTGATGAAAATTATAAGGAGCAATTTCATCATTTCCTTTTTCTCCAAAAGAATGTTGCAACCAAACTTGAAAGACTTTATGTACTTGATTGTTTTTCCTTTTTTAGCCAATAGTCAACATCTATTTATGTTCAATGTATTTTGTTATAGAAGATGATCAAGAAATATATCAATAAATCAAATTATTTTTCCATTTCTCTTTCAATTCCCTGTATCTCAAAACAATATGGTATGATTCGAAGATCATTTCGATTGCTCTTGATCATCATCTACCTTTAATCCTTCAAATACCTAAACCCAATAACCATGACAAACGACAACAGTTTGACTAGTAATGACTTGTCAATTCAGAATGCAAACCTTCTTAAAAACAGGTCATCATTCCGAGTAGATACGTCACGGTTGAAGTGTAGCCACTGTGGGATGTCGAAGCACACAAAAGAGCAATGCTTCAAGCTTGTCGGATGGTGGAACAATGGTCACATAAAAGGAAAAGAAGGGGGAAAGACGGCTGCCGCCGTGACCAACGCGGAAGTCACCAACAACGGCAGCAACCTACATAAGCATGGAGATAAAAGTGGTGGTGTAGGAGGTATATCATCAGCCGAAGGTACAACCGGTGGCGGAGATGCAGACCCAGCCGACTCGTCGAGTAACAATGGTGGAGGTAACAGGTGTGAGGAGATATCCTCATACCCCTCTTTTATGAACCCTAGTTTTTTTAACCCTCTAGTTCTAGATATATTAAATATAACCCATCAAGATTTGGTTAATTGCAATAGTGATCAACACTTGTTAAAATAATCTGTTAAGAACGAAGCCAACATTAACTTTTTTAATGCTTTAAAAAGCAATCATGTTTTGTTAAATAAAACCTCACATGAATCTGTTAATTTCCAAAACAACCCAAACATGTTTAAAATTTTGGAAAATAATCATTTTTTCTTTAATAAAACCCCTCAAGAGTCATTTTTAAAAGAAACAATCCAAAAGGTAATTGAAGGAGGAATTAGAAAAAATGAAACGACCTTAAGAATCTATTGGAGAAGTATGTATGGCTAAAGCATATGAAAATTTAGATAATTCATGAATATTTTTGATTGTGGTGCTACCGACACCATGACCTTTGATATATCCGACATAGTCTTAAAATCCAACCCTAAAATTAATCACATAAAAACTGCAAATGGAGGGGTTGTTCCTGTTAAAGGGAGTGGAACTATTGAAATTTCTCCAACATTAAAACTTTCAAATTGTTTATATGTTCCATCCTTGTCACATAAACTTCTATCAATTAGCCACGTAACAAAAGAATTAAATTGCACCGTATTGATGCATCCTACTTTCTGTATATTACAAGACATTAGAACTGGAGCGATTATTGGATGTGGCACTGAACGTCAAGAATTGTGTTATGTGGAAGAAGTGACTCATCATGGTACCGTAATGCTGGCTCACGGGACTACAAATAGGGAAGCCTGGTTGTGGCATAGAAGATTAGGACACCCATCCACTGGTTATTTAAATCTTTTATTTCCAAAATTATTTCCTACTGATAAAACATTAACTTGCGAAACTTGTGTCGTGGCTAAAAGTCATAAACACACCTTTAAACCAAATAACACGAAAGTTGATTTACCGTTTTCACTTATTCACTCAGATGTATGGGGACCGGCAAAAGTTGTCGGTGGACAAAATTTTCGTTTTTTCGTTCTGCTTGTTGATGATTGTACTCGTATGACGTGGATTTATTTTTTAAAACACAAATCCGAAGTCTTTGATAAATTTTCTAAGTTTTATACAATGATACAAACACAATTTTAAATCAACATTCAAATCCTTCGGTCCGATAATGGGGGAGAATTTATAAATGATTCTATGAAACAGTTTTGCCAAACAAAAGGGATAATTCACCAAACATCTTGCTCACACACTCCCGAACAAAACGGTACCATCGAAAGGAAAAATCGCATCCTTTTAGAAATAACTCGAGCACTTTTAATTGAGTCTCAAGTTCCCAAGTCTTTTTGGCCTGAAGCTCTCGCTATCGCTACGTATCTTATTAATCGTCTACCAACCAAAGCTCTTGACCTAAAACCCCCCTACAATCTCTTTCCGAATTTACCAAAATATCACCTGCCCTTACATTAAAACCACGAATATTTGGATGCTCCGTCTTCGTTCACATTCCCAAATCAAATCATAACAAGCTTGATCCATGTGCTGAAAAATGTGTGTTTGTAGGCTTAGGTATAAACCAAAAGGGATACCAATGTTATAGCCCTAAAAGATGTCATATGTACACTACCATGAACTGTGATTTCCTTGAAACCGAATTTTTTTATAACTCCCAACACAGTGGTCAGGGGGAGAATGAGTGTAATGACACACTGAGTTGGCTAAAATGGGTTCCAAAATGGGCCCATTCCTTAGAAGAAGAAGTTAACAACAATAACCAGTCATCAACAGAAGATCACAACACCGAAAAGCACCGTGCCCAAGATGAGTCACTAACTTCACTGCAATCTAACGAACCAACAGTCCCAACCAAAATTCCTCCTAACATGGAGTCCGAGGTAAGTAGTTCTCTTATGCATGAAAAGACACAAAATAAAGAATTTCATGAAAGTCAAAATATTGATATATCTAATAACCATGAGATAGCAATAGAACAAACAATGCAGGAGGAACAAAGTGAGACAATACAAGAAGAAACAATACAAGAATCTACCGAGAGATATACTTTACCACCAAGAGTCAATATAGGAGTCCCACCTAAACGGTACTCTCCAGAAAAACAAACAAAGTCTTCTAGATATCCCATAGCAAACATAGCCGAAGAAAACTTATCCAAAGAAGCCAAGGACTTTATTTCTTCACTATATACTAAACAAATACCAAATTCCATGGAACAAGCATTAGAATCAAAGAAATGGAAGGAGGCGATGGAAACCGAGATGAAAGCGTTAGTGAAAAATGACACATGGGAAAAATGCAATCTTTCACCAGGAAAGAAACCAGTGGAGTGTCGATGGGTCTTTACAGTCAAACATAAACCAGATGGTACTATTGAAAGATATAAAGCACAATTAGTGGCTAAAGGCTATACCCAAACATACGGGGTTGACTACTCAGAAACATTCCCCCCGGTGGCCAAAATTGACACAATTAGGGTCCTACTATCAATCGCCGCAAATGAAGAATGGTCTTTTCATCAATTTGATGTTACCAATGCATTCCTACATGGAAAGTTAAAAGAAGAAGTATATATGGAAGCGCCACCTGGATTCACTTCAAATTTCAAAACAAAGGAAGTATGTGGTTAAAGAAATCTCTCTATGGGCTCAAACAATCTCCCCTAGCTTAGTTTGGCCGATTCACTCTAGCAATGAAAGAATATGGATTTCGACAAAGCAACTCCGATCATACACTATTCCTTAAACAAAAAGGTAAACTTGTTACTTGTTTAATTATATATGTTGATGACATGATCATTACAGGAAACGATGAAGAGGAAATAAAGAAGTTGAAGGCATATTTGTTCACAGAATTCGAAATGAAGGACCTAGGAAGACTCAAATACTTTCTTGGTATTGAGGTTCTAAGGTCTAAACGAGGCATCTTTATATTTCAGAAGAAGTATATCCTTGATCTTCTAGCTGAGACAGGAATGATCGATTGCCAACCGGCCGACACACCGATAATAGTAAATCATAAACTCCATATAGAAAAAGAAGGAAAACCAACAAACAAAGAAAGATATCAACGCCTAGTAGGGAAACTAATTTACCTCTCGCATACTCGTCCAGATATTGCATATGCAGTTGGGATAGTTAGTAAGTTTATGCATCAACCTTAAGTGGCCCACATGGAAGCAGTATGGAGGATTCTGAGATACCTCAAAGGAACAACAGGTCATGGGGGTCCTTTTTCAGCCCAACAAACATCTAAAGATCCAGGTTTATACTGACGCAGACTGGGCTGGAGATATAGAAGATCGAAGATCAACATCGGGATACTTTACTCTAGTCGGTGAAAATCTGGTTACATGGAGAAGCAAAAAACAAAAGGTTGTAGCATTGTCTAGTGCCGAAGCATAATTCCGAGGGATTGCACGAGGAGTGGCAGAGGTACTATGGATACGTAAACTTTTGACAGAGATCGGTTTTTTCCATAACGAAGCTAGCAGGATCATGTGTGATAACAAAGCAGCAATACAAATCTCAGAAAATCCAGTTCAACACGATCGTACAAAACACATAGAAGTTGATAGGAACATCATTAAAGAAAAAATTGAAGCATGCATTATAGAGCTACCATTCGTTCGATCTGAAGATCAATTGGCGGATATATTAACGAAAGCTGTCAACGGAAGAATTTTTAACAATTGTCTTGACAAGTTAAGCATTGGGGATCCCACTACTCAACTTGAGGGGGAGTGTTAAAAAAGAAAGAATATTTTGATGAAAATTATAAGGAGCAATTTCATCATTTCCTTTTTCTCCAAAAGAACTGTTGCAACCAAACTTGAAAGGAAATTCCAAGACTTTATGTACTTGATTGTTTTTCCTTTTTTAGCCAATAATCAACATCTATTTATGTTCAATGTATTTTGTTATAGAAGATGATCAAGAAATATATCAATAAATCAAATTACTTTTCCATTTCTCTTTCAATTCCCTGTATCTCAAAACAATAGCCCATTCATGATGTTACCTCTTCAATTATGACAATGAGGAATATACTATACGATAGAAAAAAATAATATGGTATTAAACTAAAGGTATGTTACACTCATGTAGTTGGAATGAGAGGTAGATGAGCATTCAAACCGTAGAGAAAATCTTTAAACAGTTATGATGGCAAGCACTTTGTGAAATATCAGCATATTGCAAGATGATGTTGCACTTCGGAAGATAAATAACATTGTTGTTTTCAAAATATACAATAGATGCGCATTATAAACACCATGTAGCTCAAACGTATGCATCAACCTGGAAGATTATCTGCAAAAACTAAACACAAAGGAAGAAAAATAAAAACAAAAATTAAAAAACTAGATTAAGCTAAACTAAATTCACAAAACTAGCACTTTGGGCGTTGATTCCCAGGACACAAAGCTATTTTGATCGATGTCGAAAGGTCAATCAAAGACATTTATAAATTACCTTTGCTAGCAATAGCTAGTAAGGTGTCGAATCCACAGGGAACCAGTAGAAAGTGCTAATCAAACTCATGATTTATCAATTAATTAACTAAGCGGATAGATGATGTCAAACGGTTTCAAAGATTTGTTGAATGAAAACACTATTATTTTGATTTGTAAACAATTGTTTGAAAATAACTAATCTTTAGGTTTCAAGTCGTGAAGCAGACTAGACCAGTTAATTAAACCTATTTGTAAAACTCGTTTTCTTATGCCTATAATCAAAAAACTAAATATTTGACCTTACTGATTGACCTAAATATTTAACTTAATCTGAACAATTAGTTTGGATGAATAATAACCTAATTGATTACTAGTTTTAGGGTTTGATAAATGCAGTCGGCTTAATGGTTAAAGATAAATGGCTCAATGACTCTAATAATCTAATCCTAAAAGCTGATGACCATAAAACGAATAACAGATAAAACTTCAAAGCGTTCAATTAGGAAAAACTGTTTAACAACATAAACAAACATAAAGATTCGACTAACTGAATGATTAACCCAATCCAAATCCAATATAGAAGGTTAAAGTACCAAAAGTCTAGCTACAAACATTACCCTACTCCCAAAGATGGTCACAAGAGCTTTAGCCTAGTATATGCATCTTGAAGATCTTGATATAGGTTCAGAGGATGAAAGCATGAATGATCGTTATAATTAAAGGGTGTTATGGTGGTGAAAGATGGCTCCAAAAATCGTCTAAGTATAATAGGGTATGAAGGATTATCGTTCTAGGGTTTTACCATGCTTAAATATTCAAGAAAAATATAAAAACCGCCTCTTTACGTCAGACTCGTCGTAGCTTACGACAAGGCTGTCGTAGCTTACGGCAGACCTGAGCCTTACGGTGCTTGACTTCTATCTTAAGGCCACTTTGTCACAGTCTCCACCGTAAGCTATGGTGGAACCACCATAGCTTATAGTGGCTTCAACACCAAAATTTTCATTTTGCATTTTTTTTAGGCTCGTTCAACGTTCTGCCCCCCCCCCCCCCCCCCCCCGCCAACAAACAGGTTACTTCCTTTTAACCGTAACTTGATTCCTCACCATTTTAAGTAGCTTACGGTGGCTTCAGCACCAAAATTAGTTCCTTTAAGCTCCGAGCACCTACGATCAATAAACCACTCAACGTATTCGTGTTCGATATATAAAAACAAAAACACACAAAATTAAACATTAAGAACACATTATTTCCCAACTAATCACAATTACATATGCTTGCATTATATATAGAAATTAATTAATGAAAATTTCCCAAAATAAGCATTTATGAAAACAAATTTCTAGTTTTAGGTATTATTTGCAAAAAAATTCCTAAAATAGGTATTATAAACTAGTCATGACGAGTATTTTGTAGAACCAATTAAAACTTGTCGCGTATCAGTAAACTAACCGTAACGAGCACGTCCACTAATCATTTACTCATCACGACTAAATAAGTTTCATGCCTCGTAATCAACGCCCACGAGTAATTCATAAGACCTTTAGTCGCGACGACTAGTTTACCCGGTTTACATTCTCTACACGAGTAGTTTATTAGTAGTTAACTCGCCGCGACTAGTTTAACCATATAATCTACTCGTCGTAACTAAATGACTTATGAATTACTCGTGGGCTTGATTACGAGTCATGAAACTTACTTAGTCATGACGAGTAAATGATTAGTGAACTGCTCGTTACGGTTAGTTTAAGGACACGTGGCAAGTTCTAATTGGTTTCTACAAATTACTCGTCATGCTAGTTTATAATACATATTTCTTGAATAGTGTGTTAAAATCCCAACCAATCTCAAATTCTTGACACTGATCGACCCGTATGAAATTTCGAGGTCAACAAAATAATCCCTATGAAATTTTAGAATAGCCCCCCCCCCCCCCTTAAATTTCGAGACCAACCCTAATAATTTTAAATTTACCTATTTACAATTATAATTATATAAATGTATATAAATAATTTATTCAATTAAACTTTAGATTAATAAAAACACTTTTAATACCAAATTAAATCAAATGTCCAAACAATTTATATTCAATTTTTAAGCTCAAGGTCCAAACTCTAAGGTCCTGTTCGTTTTAAGGATTTGGAAGGAATTCTAAGGAATGTGATTTTAAATCCTATGAATTGATATGTTCGTTTCATTAAATGAAAGAATGTGAATGAAAACTAAATCCCATCAAATCCCACATTTCATAGGATTTTAAAATCCCACCTATTTTATAAGGATTGCTATGGAAAATAAAACTCCTCCAAAAAAAATTCAAAAAAATTAATAAAAAAAATCATAACTCAAAATATAAATCAAAAACGAAAAATGTGAAAAAACAAAAACGTTTCCGCCATTTCCCTCGTTCTTCAAAAAAAAAAACAAGAATGAAGAAGATTCCAATTCCAATAAATATTAATCAACCAAACACATGATTGGGATTCTCAAACATTCCATTCCATTCCAATTCCAATTCCAAATCCAAATCCAAATCCAAATCCAAATCCAAATCCTTTAAAAAAAGTTCGTGAAACGAACGAGTCCTAAGGGATTTTTAACCCAAACTCTAAACATAATCTATATTTAACTTAATTAAAAAAAAAGTTATGATGGCACAAGTAATATGTCAGATGAGTTCAATAGATTAAGCGCTTTAATCTTAAAAAAAATGTTTCGGTTTTCTATATACATTGTTTTGCTCGTTACTTCATTTGCATTGGTGTATCGTTTATTGAAGTTAGCTCTCATATTACCCGTCGGCAACCGCAAACATTAAAGGAGCTCCCAACATTAAAAGACGTTTTTTTGCGATGACGTATGTGAAATCTGATCTGCATACTCGAATGGGTGATGGGAATTTAAGTGATGGTTGTATTTGTTTCATTGTGAAAGACTTGCCTAAAAATGTCAAACCAGATAACGTTTTGATTAGATTTTAAAAAATTGAACCCGTAGATAACAACTTTAGATATATTATGCATTAGTTATGTGTTAATAATAAAGTTTAACGTACATTTTTTGATTATATGATATTTTGTTTGTTTATATTTCTTTTCTAGATGACCTAACCCTATTCGACCAAACCGGAATGGCAAAACCATACTAAGAAAATTCATATATCGATTACCCAACTTGAACGGTCGAATCACACCGAAAATATTTTTCATATAGTGATTGTCAACTTGGTAACGACCCCGAAAATTTTCGATCACTGTGTGAAAAATTCGTGGGTCCGCACTATCTCTAGTCACAAAATTCGTCAGTAAACATGCATGAGTTATAGTTATGTCAATGCTTGATACAATATGTAAACATGATAATATCCAAATACATAATGCGTAGTTCTGAGTTCAATACGAACGAATTCGGGTTACTATTTAAAAAAAATTAGTTAAAACAGGTCATGTTTTGACTAATCTGGCAGGCTTAGATGGCGGCCCATTCAGTTTTAAATTTTTTTGAAAAGTATTCCGTGTTAAATATTTAAAACTTGTTATTAGGCCCAGGTTACTAGGGAAAAGTTAAAATACAAAGGGAGACAAAAATGAGAAGGGTGATAAGGATTTGTGACCACACAAAAAAACCCTTTAAAAAAATTCCAAAAAATTAATAAAAAAAAACATATCTCAAAATAAAAATTAAAAATAAAAAAAACAAAAATGTTTCCCTCGTTATTCTCGTTCCAAAAAAAAAATCCCGAAAAGACACAATGCAGAGACAAAAGACACAATGACAAAAATGAACAAAAGACACAATTATAACTAAAAAAAGACACAATAAATCGCAAAATATAACACAATGTCGAACAAAATATAACACAATATTGACTAATATAACACAATAACAAGAAAAAAACACAATATCAAGGAAAAAAGACACAATCAATGATGAAAATGAACACAAAACACAATGATAAACAAAAAATTCAATGATTTTTTTACCTTAACATTGTGGGTTTTTTTTTTTAGAATGAGAAAGACGGTGAAAACATTTTTGTGTTTTTACTTTTTTTGTTTTTTTATTAACTTTTGAGTTATGATTTTTATTTATTTTTTGAAGGTTTTTTTTTTTGGTTATAAATCCTTCTCATTTTTGTCTCCCTTTGTAGAATAACTTAATCCAGGCTACTATTGTAAAAATACATTTAGTTAAAACAGACCATGTTTTTACTAATTTGGCGGGCTTAGATGCCGGCACATATAGTTTTAATCTTCTTTGAAAAGTATTCGGGTAAAATATTTAAAATTAGTTATTGTTTGTGCGGGCTCTAGTTTACGGTTCACTTAGCTGTATAAGTCTACCTCTTTCAAGCTTGAGCTTCAGATTTGTTGTCAAAATTGATCCAAATCTTTTGAATGTTCCTTGTGTCATGTTTGACTAGGAGCTCAAATAAATAAAAAAAAAAAAGAAAGAAAGAAAAAAAAGTTGTCATTATGTTACATTTTATCCACATCTCAATTCAACCACATAACCAACTCCTGCCCATTAACCGAATGACCTAAAATATGCAACACATTTTAACTTGAAATCATTTTGAGCCAAATGTTCTTGCAACGCCAAAACTAAATGTAATTTGCTATCAAATATGTAAATTTAAGTTTTGACAGAGTGAAAAAATACATAGCCAAACTATAAATAGTTATTGAAACTCGTTACATGATGCATAAATACCAAGAAAATCTAGAAATGTGAGTTAAATGACTCGAGGCTTAGGTTTCTGCCATGGCTGCAATATAGGCTGCCACGCCAATTTGCAAAGCATCATCATAGTCTAGACTGAAGATTTAAGAGACAACCTAAGGACAAAAAGCAACATGTCACCATAGCCTGTTGACTTTCAAGAGGCAAAAAGAACCATACAAAAGCTCTAGAGGCTCAGATGAGGGTAGGATCATCGTCATAAGCTTTTATCAAACAATTCCAGATTCAAAACATCATCATAGTCACATTCTCACCGTTTGTTGTACATGTTAATGTACGTGTAAGCCAAAGAATACAACAGAATTAGTACATAGTACAACGCATTCCATACAACTGTTTAGGCATATTATAATGAAATAATACAATAGTGAGTAACAACCAAACTTGAAAAAAAGGCTCAGAACCTTATCCTAGCTGCAACAAAAGTTGCTATGCCAATCCCCGAATAATCATCACAACCATGAACCAATTCATAAGATAAATTACCCCAAATTTGTGTTTCAAAGGCCCACCAATGCCATAGACGGCCATGCTTTTCACCCATTAGCATCGTATACATGTTCGGTGAACATCGCCACAAAGAAGTTTTAAATTCATGTTTTGACCAATTAAAATCTGATCACATACCTGGTGAATGAAACCACAAACAACCCAGATCTAGTCAATAATAATAGTATACGTCGGTCGAAGCCATTCTACATTTTCTTTTGTTGATCTTTATAGTTGATAATATCTAGAAATAATCATTTTATGCCTCTTCGTCTCTTTGGTTAGGGTTGGCCTAAAATATCCATTTACAAACTGGATATACCTGTAAAGAAAGTTAAATCGTTAACCTCCACTGTATCATATTAATTTCAAGAGTTACACACACGTGTTTCTATATATATATACATACAGGGGAGGGATATTTTGATAACCTTGTTGAGTTTTAAGAACATAAGAACGTCATTCTTGACCACGCATTTAATTAAATAGATTAGATTATGTGGTTGAGATTAAATGTGATTAAAATATTAAAGTATGAGAAAGAATAAAGATATACAGTGACTACACAAATTTAAACGTTCGTTACACATGTGTAATAAGTCGACTCGGTGTGTAAAATTTTTTTTACGTATATGTAACCAACATATATTACGTATGTGTAAAAAAAATTCAAAAAAAAAATTGTTACGTTGAGTTCATTCGAGTTCTTAAAACTCAAAGTGGTTCTCATTTGAAATCTCCCATATATATATATATATATATATATATATATATATATATATATATATATGGGAGCTTTATTTTGAAAACCACTTTGAGTTTTAATAACTCGAATGAACTCAACGTAATTTTTTTTTTTAATTTTTTTACACATACGTAATATATGTAGGTTACATATACGTAAAAAAATAAATAATTTTTTACGCACCGCTTCAACTTATTACATAGGTGTAACTGACGTTTAAAATAGTGTAATCACTTTACATCTTTATTCTTTTTCCTACTTAATTTTTTAATCACATTTAATCTCAACCACATAATATAATCTATTTAATTAAATGTATGGCCAAAAATAAAGTTCTTAAGTTCTTAAAACTCAATAAGGTTCTCAAATTATCCCTCCCTTATATATACACACACACACACACACACACACACATATATATATATATATATAGAGAGAGAGAGAGAGAGAGAGAGAATTAAAAGAAAACTTATCCTTAGATAGAACTAAAAAACTCTTTAAAATTATTTTTATTAAAAATAAAAAATATTTTCAAATTTTCGTTTCTTTCATATTTATATATGTTAACAATCTTCATCGGAAAAAAAAAAAAGACGTTGTAATGCACATACGTATTAATGTGCGATACTGTTGTATTACATATGTGTAATATTGTGTACTTTTATGCTCAATAGTGTTTAATTGCATATATTCAATACTTGTGTATTGCATATGTGTAGTAGTGTTGTATTATATGCAAAAAATAAAAAAAAAAGTCGATGTAGTTCACTTGTGTATTAGTTTGTGTATTAGTGTTGAATTACATATACGTACTAACGTGTATTCGATGTGTGCATTAGTCTTATATTGAATATATACAATAGTGTATATCAAATATGTGTAATAGTTTTGTATTCTATGCAATACAACACTTTTGCATATATGTAATACACACTATTGCACGTATGCGCGCACTACACCGACGAGCTTATCAACGAGGGTTTTTTTTTTTTTTTTTTTGAAAAATATCAACATATAAGAATAATGGGGAAAAAAAGAAACTCCATAAAAGTTAAAAAAAAAAGTTAAAAACAATTTTTTAAAAGTTTTTAATTTTTCTTCTAATAGGAGTTTTCATTTTATCTCACCCCTATATAGGGTGGGATCAAATGAAAGCTCTTCTTAAAGAGAAAACTTAAAAACTCCTAAAGAATTATTTCTAACTTTTTTTTTAATTTTTTTTGTAGTTTCTATTATTATTATTATTATTATTATTATTATTATATGTTCTTACTGTTCCAAAAAAATATATATATATCTTGTCAGTAACCTCGTCGGTGTAGAGCACATGTGTAATAGTGTGCATTGCATATATGCAAAAGTAGTGTATTGCATAGAATACAACACTATTTCATATATTTGATACACACTATCGTATATGTGCAATATAAGACTAATACACATTAGTACATATGTGTAATACAAGATTAACGCACATGTACACTACATCGATTTTTATTTTATTATTATTTTTTACATATAATATTACACTACTACACATATACAATACACCAATATTGAATATAGGGAAGGGTTATCATAAAAATAAGTAGTTTTTTAGGAAGAGTAGGAATAAATCATTGCCGTTGGATCATGTTAATCAATTGTTGAGATTTAAAATTACCAAAAACCGACATAGTTTCCTAGAAATATTCTTTCACCATTATAACCGACATAATTTCCTAGAATTATTCTTTTACCATAGGTTTTAATGCCAAATGTCAAAAATCTATTGGTTCTTACCATTCCTAGGAAACTATTTATTCTTATTTGAACCATTTTCGTCGAATATATGAAATTAAACACTATTGAACATAAAAATAAATAGTAATACACATGTGTAATACAACGGTATCGCACAATAATACGTATGTGCATTACACCGGGTTTTTTTTATTTATTTTGTTATTTTTTTCGAGTGAAGGGTAACAAAATATAATAATAATTGCAAAAACAGAAATTTGAAAATATTTTTTATTTTTAATTAAAAATAATTCTTTAGGAGTTTTTAAGTTTTCTCTTTAAAGATTAGTTTTCTTTTGATCCTCTCTCGCATCTACCTATTCTAATAAAAAAAATAGCCGTGACACGTGTCGCTTTGTGGTTAAACCTCACAACTCTTTTCCCTCCAAAACTAAGATCTTAATTAACCCTAATATATGTCATAAATAAAGAATTATTCACTTTCTTTTTACACTCTATTTATATTATATCAACAAACCATGTTTGTTAAAGATGGAAAAGAATATAATTTTCAATGTTATCAATAACATATTTTAATATATATATTGTTGAAGGTTGTGAAGAAAAACAAACTCGAATATGCTTTCATTTTGCAAAAAAAAAAAATTTAATCATTAAATTATAAATGTATGCTTAAAAGTTGACCCATTTTTTTTAACGTCAATCCATTTATCTATTATTATTATTCTTATTATTATTGTAAATTGCCAAATTAATTTATAAATTATAAATATATGCTATAAATCTATCCATTTATTTTTTTGGTTAATTTAGTAAACTATATATATATGTTAAAATGTAAAGATAGTATATTTCAATAATTTTCTTATATAACAAAGTTTATTATATTTAGTTTATGGATTTTTTTTATCAAGGATTGTTTCATGTTTTTTGTGGAACTAAAATTTGATATTTACTGGTCAAAAGTTGGTAAATAGATTGTTTCGTACAAGTTAACTACATTTGGTCAAAATTTGTTACAGGTCAAAAATAAGAAATCTGGGTATTTTTAAAAGTCTGAGAATGCAAATAGATTTATCATCAAATTGGTTAAGGATTCAAAGTGTTGACTTGAAAATGTTAAACGGATGAAACTTAGCATTTTAAACATGATTCAGGTTTCAAATTTTGTTTCAAGTGCATTTTTGAAAATAATCAAAAGGTTCGCGATCAGGCAAATTGACTATTTTTCCTTTGACTATTAAAATTTAATAAAAGATAGCGAACACTTCCCACATGTCACCCCCAAGCCTATCAATGCTTCTAACTTTTATGAAATTTGAAATATTTGTATCAGCATTAAATTCTCCTACAATGGTGATCAGAACGTTGTATGGGAAACATGTCATGCAAAATTATATCAAGTGAAGCAAATATTCACAAAATTTAATGGGTTAACATGATATTTTTTATGTTATCATTATGGCAAAGTCGAGAAGCTCTCTAAAACTTATCAAAATCTATTTCATGGTGTAGCTCAGAAATAAATAGTTCTTGAAAAGCATCCGTCGTTACAATTTAATGCTCTCATTTCCTTCTATAGATGGCAAATTAATAAATATATCAATAAAAGTAACGCTCCTTCTGTAGTTAGGTTGAATGGTCAGAACTACTATTGTATGAGAAGTCCTTTCCCCGAAATTGGTTCATAACCAAAATTATTTCAATTTTACATATATGATACTAAGAATGAAATTTTCAATAAAAGGAGCGTTCTTGGATACGTTTTTTTACGTGCATTTGTTTTTATTAAGTTCATTAAAAAAATATTTTGTGACATAAAATAAAATCAATTTATGTCCACATAGGGGGTGTTTGAGATTCCTTATTTTACCTCATTATGATTTTTCATTTAGTTAATAAGTTACAAAAGTGTAACTTATGAAACTTTTCATCTCACAATATAAGCAATCTCAAACACCTTATTACTTTTTAAAAAGTTAATAAGTTATAAGTTGGTGAAAATAAGCAATCCCTAACACCCCCATAGTATAGATACGTAGCATAGATGTAATACATTTTTTCATATACGTTATATAATTATTTGCTTTGCTTATAATTTTATAATTTGAATTATCCCGTGTGTTATACGGGCTCTAAAGCTAGTCTACTACTATAATAAAAGAATATCTTCTTTTGCCACCTGTCACTCTCTCAACTCCTCTCACTTTTTTCCAACCCATTTACAATATATGGTTTTTTTTCTAGATCCCTTTTGGCTTATTACCCGACCCAACATGTTTTTTCGGATGTATATGTTTTCTGTGACCCGCTTTACTTTTCTTTCAATAGAATGGTAACCCTAGGTTACTCTCTAATTGTTTATATGTCGGAAGCAAAGAAATCCGGCGACCCACCACTCCATTTCGCGGGCGGCCCACATCATCCTCCTCAATATTCATCCAGCATTCAATTCATCTTGCTTGGATTCATCATCTTTTTTCTGACCTTGGAACATTTTTTTGTCAAATTTTTCAAAAGGAATTATAATGTGTTTAATATGACGACAAAGCTATAGTAATACAATTATTATCCAAGTAATATAATAAAGCATTTTTGAGTATGCATTAAAAACTCACTTTGGCCAATTTTCTACCAATTTAACCCGCTAAGAAATAAAAATATTATTTTAATTTTTTAGTATTTCCTAAATATAAATCAATAGATTATTTTAGGTAAATATATTTTAGGGAAGAAATCAAGGGTTTAATATGAGAAAGCTATAATCACAATATTTTTTTTAATCAGGTCAAATAATTTATTATGCTTAAATACCTGAAAATCCGAATTCTTTGACTATTTGGAATGCACGGTGTTTCACGATGACAATAAACAAAAGCCAAGGTTAATCATTAATAAGGTTTTGTTTGTACTTGAAAGAACCCGTGTTCTCAAATGGACAACTATACGTTGTCTTATCAAGAGTTACAAGCAATCGTTGACTAAAGATATTTATTCTGGATAAACAAAATTATTGATCAATATAACCACAAATGTAGTATATAAGGAAATTTTTTGTTATTTATAAATTATTTATGTAATGTTTGCTTTGTAATTCATGTAATTTTAATGTAAATTGTAATTGTATTAACAATATATAAAATTTGTGTTGTTTAATGTATTTTGCTTGATGTTTAAATTAAAATTTTCATCAATTCCCGTGTAATACACGGGTATCAAACTAGTGTATATATATATATATATATATATATATATAGGGTAAGGTTAAAATGAAAACCTGTAACACCCCGACCAAAGGCGGATTATACATCGGGGCGCCACATATTGCTTCATTACTCGCGACACTATTGGTGTCAATATTTATTAATACACATTTTATCGCGCACGCGCAGCGGGGAAAATATAAATCAAACATAAATCAATATATTATAAATTATAACATTCAAACAACATTAACTTGTCTTGATACATTTTAATTCTAGGTCCAAAAGTAAAAACGTCCTACGTGTCCACAAGCTCCAAAACAGCTACTGCAAACCTGACATGTGTTAAAATAAACGTCAAACACTTGCGTGTTGGTGAGAAATCAAGTTTAATACAATACATAGATAATCATAAATCTGCGCGCAACACGTGTATGTCTGGTGTTTAACAAGGGTGCAATCAGATTGTGATCAAGCCTAGATAGATCATAGCTCATAGTTCATAGTTCAATCCGTGCTCCCAATTGAGCACAAAAACGAGAAAACATCTGTGCAAGTGTAAACAAAGAAAACCGTAAACGATAGGTCTCCCGTGTTCATCTAATGGATCCATGAAAACTTCGGAATAGGCCGAACAAAGCGGTTAATGATACACACATACAAATAAACAGCCAAGTAAACGTCCTCAACACATGGGATACTGCGCGACTAAAGTTCATAAACAGTTTAAGACTCAAGTTTTGTATGAACACATGAACATCCCAAAGCATTTAAAATAAAAAGGGATTAGATACGAGATAACTCACTTGATAAACGATGCGGTGATAGATATGCAAGAATCAACTCTTAAACAAGCAAAGTTAACCTATAATTAAAGATTATTGTTTTAACGATTGGTTTTAAGTCTTGATTATAAGTTAGCATAATTAATAAGTAAACTATTATATATAATATATATTACCGGAAAAGCAGGAAGAACAAGGAGGAAGACGGAGGCAGAGAGGGGGGCGGCAGGAGGACAACGGCAGAGAGCAAAAAGGGAGGAAGAGATAATAAGTGTAGTGTGTGAAGTGTTAAGAAAATACTACTATTATTTATAGGCAAACCCTAGGGAACACAATCCCTAGAAAAGGGGAAAAGATCTCAAAAAGCAAAAGATTCCAAAGGCAAAAGATATCAAAAGATATGGCAGCAAGGAAAAAGAGAAAAAGGCTGACAGGATTCAGAAAAAGGCATGGGAGAGGACAGATAAAGGTACTGGTCAAGCATGGCAAAAGCAGATCTCAAAAGATAATGTCAGTCACTTTTTCTGCCAACCAATGGGGTTGGTGCGCATGCTGCGCCAAAAGTGGCTTTTCAGATATAAAGCAGATTAGGTCAACAGCTCAAAAGATAAGACAACACAAAAGCAACGGCTAGATTAAACAGAAGAAAACTCAGGGTTCAGCGCGAGAAGGCTAAGGCGCGAAGGCAGACACAGAAGGTCAAGAGAGCGCGAGCGCGAAGGCAGACAGAACTATCCTTAACGCGTCGCGGAAAGAACTACATTTCTAAGCGCGCCGCGGGAAGAATCACATTTCTTAGCGCGCCGCGGGAGGAACTAAAATTCCTAGCGCGCCGCGGGAAGAGCTATAATTCTTCGCGCGTCGAGGGATGAACTACGATTCTTAGCGCGCTGCGAGAAGAACTACAATCCTTAGCGCGTCGCGGGAAGAACTACCGTTCTTAGCGCGCTGCGAGAAGAATTACAATTCTTAGCGCGCTGCGAGAAGAGTTCGTCTCGCGTATCGCTGAAACAGGTGGTCTTCACGCAGGATTCCTTGTAAGGGGTCTGGCGCGTGGAGCTGCGCAGACAACCTTAGGCGGGAAGGAACAAAGGACAAGCACAGAGTTAGAAGAAAAAGAGGGAAACAAGGCGGAAAGAGAGAAGAGGGACGGGACGGCGGAAAGAAAGAGAGAGAAAGAGGCGGGAAGGAAAATATATATTATTATTAAAAGTAAAATATAAGTATAAATATTAAATCATAAAAGAGAGAGATCGGATCGGAGAAACGGGTACCTGGGTCGGGTCGGGTCGGATCGGGTCAGATGTCACAGTCTCCCCTACTTTAAGAAATTTCGTCCCGAAATTTATCTCGAAGTAGGTTGCGCAGAGAACAGGTGCGGGTACTTGATCTTCATTTGATCTTCCCTTTCCCATGTAAACTCGGCTCCGCGCTTGGACTCCCAGCGAACTTTCACGATAGGGATACGACTGCGCTTGGTTTGCTTTACCTCGCGATCCATAATCTCAACAGGCTTCTCAACGAAATGCATAGTTTCATCAACTTGAACTTCATCAAGTGGAATGTGAAGGTTCTCGTCGGCTAAACACTTCTTGAGATTGGATACATGGAACGTTGGATGCACATTACTGAGCGCGGGCGGCAGGTCAAGTCTGTAGGCAACTTTTCCCACACGCGCGAGAATCTTGAATGGACCAACATAACGAGGAGCAAGCTTACCCTTCTTCCCAAAGCGGACAACACCTTTCCAAGGCGACACTTTGAGGAGAACAAGATCACTAACTTGAAATTCGAGAGGCTTTCGCCTACGATCTGCGTAACTCTTCTGTCGGCTTCTGGCAGTCAGCAGATGATCACGGATCTTGGCGATTTTATCGGTTGTCTCTTGAACAAGTTCGGGTCCTGTGATTTGAGCTTCTCCCACTTCGCTCCAACAAATCGGGGAGCGGCACTTACGACCGTAAAGTGCTTCAAATGGGGCCATACCAATACTGGAATGATAGCTGTTATTATAAGAGAACTCGATCAAAGGTAGGTGCGAATCCCAATTACCTCCAAAATCAAGAACACAAGATCGGAGCATATCCTCAAGAGTTTGAATAGTTCGCTCAGACTGACCGTCAGTCTGAGGATGATATGCCGTACTCATGTCCAAGCGAGTTCCTAGCGCAGATTGGAGAGATTTCCAAAAGCGAGATATAAAACGGCCATCGCGATCGGATATGATGCTCAAAGGAGTACCATGGCGGCAGACAATTTCCTTGACATAAAGCTGCGCGAGTTGCTCAACACGGTAGTTTTCACGAATGGGCAGGAAGTGAGCAGACTTAGTCAATCGATCCACTATTACCCAAATGCTATCATGTTTGCTTGCTGTCAAAGGTAACTTGGTAATAAAGTCCATCGCTATACTTTCCCATTTCCACGTAGGAATTTCTGGTTGTTCGAGCAAACCAGATGGGCGTTGGTGTTCAGCTTTTACTTTAGAACAAGTCAGACATCTAGCTACGAACACAGCAATATCCTTTTTCATACCGGGCCACCAATAAGTTATGCGCAAATCCTTGTACATCTTATCAGTGCCAGGATGAATAGAATACCGAGATTTGTGCGCTTCACTCAGGATATCAGCGCGAAGATTCTCATCAAAGGGAATCCAGATGCGATTGAGATAGCAGAGAATTCCACTCAGATTAGGCACAAAGAGTGCTTCCGCGCCACACGCTAGCTCGGCGCGAAGGTTACCATTACTGATGGATGCGCGCTGCGCGTCACGAATACGCGATTCAAGGTTGCTTTGAATCGGCGCGAAGTGAAGCTGGGTGCGCGGCAAGATACAGTTAAGTTGGCAGGGTTTTCGGCTGAGCGCATCGGCTACCACATTAGCCTTACCAGGATGATACCGGATCTCACATTCGTAATCGCTGATGAGTTCGTTCCATCGGCGTTGCCTCATGTTAAGTTCCTTTTGATCAAAGATATGCTGAAGGCTTTTATGGTCAGTGTAGAGGATACACTTAGTACCATAAAGGTAGTGTCTCCAGATCTTCAAGGCAAAAACAACTGCACCAAGCTCGAGGTCGTGAGTTGTATAATTCTTTTCATGAACCTTAAGTTGCCTTGATGCGTAAGCGATAACCTTGCCTCGTTGCATAAGAACACAACCGAGACCTTGGTTGGATGCATCGCAATACACGACAAAATCATCATTACCCTCAGGTAGCGCAAGAATAGGAGCTTCACACAACAAACGCTTGAGCGTTAGAAAGGCTTTTTCTTGCTTCGAGCCCCAAATATATGGTTTACCTTTGTGCGTTAGAGCTGTTAAAGGCAAAGCGATCTTTGAGAAGTTCGAAATAAATCGCCGGTAATAACCAGCTAAGCCCAGAAAGGAACGGATCTCGGAATGAGAGGATGGCGTAATCCAGTTCTTGATTGCTTCAATTTTGGATGGGTCGACATGAATACCCATCTTGTTTACAACATGACCAAGAAACTGTACTTCATCAGACCAGAATTCACACTTGGAAAGCTTAGCATAGAGTTGCTCGGTTCGAAGCTTTTGCAACACCAACCGGAGATGTTGCTCATGCTCGGCCTTGGTCTTAGAATACACCAGAACATCATCGATAAACACAATCACGAATTTATCCAAGAAAGGCCTACACACCCGGTTCATTAGATCCATGAAAACGGCGGGTGCGTTGGTTAGACCGAAGGACATGACCAAGAATTCAAAATGGCCATAACGAGTTCGAAAAGCAGTCTTCGGAACATCTTCATCGCGGATGCGCAACTGGTGATAGCCAGAGCGGAGATCAATCTTGGAAAAACAAGAGGCACCTTGGAGTTGATCGAAGAGGTCGTCAATACGTGGTAAGGGATACCGGTTCTTAATGGTGAGTTTGTTCAACTCGCGGTAATCGATACACATGCGAAACGAACCATCTTTCTTTTTAACGAACAACACCGGAGCACCCCAGGGCGAAGAGCTAGGGCGAATGAATCCTTTAGCAGTCAACTCTTGAAGTTGGCTGGCCAATTCTTGCATCTCAGCGGGTGCAAGACGATAAGGAGATTTAGCTACGGGGGAAGCACCAGGGACAAGATCAATACGGAACTCGACTTCACGAGCGGGAGGGATACCAGGAAGATCATCAGGAAAAACTTCAGGGAAATCACGCACAACAGGGATATCGCGAAGCTTCTTTTCTTCAGCAGGTTTAACCACATGGGCTAGAAATGCAATACACTTCTTCCGCATGAGTCTTTGGGCTTCGGCGCAAGACATAAGTTTAAGACCACTGGAGGGTTTTTCGCCGTAGATATGAAGATCACCATTTTCTCGAGGAATGCGAATCAACTTCTTGGCGCAAATAACTTCGGCGCGATTCTTCGAGAGCCAGTCCATACCAATGATAACATCAAAGCTTCCAAGAGGCATAGGGATGAGGTCGATTAGAAAATCGTTTTCGTTAAGGTTAAGCGTACAATCTTTAATCACCGAGTTTATTAAAATAATTTCACCATTAGCCAATTCAACTGAAAAATCTTCTTTTAAATCGTTGCGCGGTCGCGCAAGCTTCTGCTCGAAGGCGCGAGAAATAAAACTTCGATCGGCGCCAGTATCAAAAAGTACAGAAGCATAAAATCCGTTAAGCAAAAATGTACCATTAACTACGTCATTATTCGCTTGCGCTTGGTGCGCGGTTATGTTAAAAGCTCGTCCACAGCGTCACTTGGTTTGAAATCTGGTTCACCGGATTCGCTTGTGTGATCTGAACTTGTAGTCTCGGGCACGCGTTCCGGAAATGACTGGGATCACCGCAGTTATAGCACGACCTGGGTCGTGGGTTTTGGTAGATTGATTGTGGGTTCTGCGGGTAGACTGGTGGTGTTGGCGCAATTGGATTGGCGGGAGGGACTCTACAGAACTCAGCAGAGTGACCAACGCGGCCACATCGGTTACATTGACGACACGGGGTTTGGGTTGGGTGGTGAAGTCTACAGGTTGGGCAAAAGGGTTGATTTCCTGTGTAAGGTTTCTTAGGTGGCGGGGCAGGGAGTGCGGGATTGGTTAAGGCATAGTTATGGACTACAGGAGGTGTTGGGTAGGCTGACAGAGGGTTAGGCGCGTAAACTGGAGGTTGATAAATGGGTTGCTGGGTAATGGGCGGGTTGGTAAGCGCATAGGCCTTGCGCCTGCGCTTGAGGTTGTTACGGTTTGAGGGTTCAGGTTTGGTTTCTGTTGGTTCAGGGACAGTCTTGGTGGGTTTGGTCTTCTCAGATCCCCGCAGGAACAGGGTTCCTGCTCTGACATGGTTGTCGCTGAGCACAGCGGCCAACTCGATGGCGTCAGAGAGGGTAACTGGGTTTCTAGCCCATACAGAATCTTGAATTTCCATGGGGAGACCCCCAAGGAATTTCTCTATGGCTCGGCGGGAAGGGGTAACAAGGTGAGGGACAAGCAGGCTTTGTTCATGGAAGCGCGTCGCGTACTCGCGCGCTTCACCGCTGTACTGCTTAAGATTCCAAAATTCCTCCTCCAGGCGCTTAACTTCGTTGGGAGGGCAGAATTCTCGCGTAAGAATTTCCTTAAATTCCTCCCAGAGCATGCTGGAAGCAGCTTCTGCGCCACGCGCATGAGCTACTCCATTCCACCACGTAAGCGCTCTGGATTCCAGGACACTGGAAGCATATAGGGTTCGTCTGTCTGAGGGGCATTGGGTGTGGAGGAAAGTGTTTTCTATCTTCTCAAGCCACTGGAGCATCACGGTGGCTCCTTCAAGACCTGTGAATTTTGGAGGGTTACCCGCGTTAAAGGACTTAATGTTATAACTGGAGGTATTGTTTTGGCTCAAGGCTTGGGCTATCGCGGCGGCCATTTCCTGGGAACGTTGCTGTCTACGCATGCGCGAGGCTTCTCTTCTCTGAAATCGGCGAGATAGCGGAGGCATTCTATAAAAATTTTAATTTTAGTTAATATCTTGGTTTTAGCGCAAAGTTTTAATCTTATAAAGCTTGGTTTCACGGAGTTAGATGCTATCAAAAGTTAAAGTAAAATAAATGACTTTAAATGCAGACTTAATAAAGGTAACAAATTCGAATCAGAAATCGACAATTCATGTATCACCATGACTTTCCGAATTCCCAATTTAAAATATACGAGTAAACGAGTATTGGAGATTGACGATTCATGTATCACCATGACTTTCCAATCTTCAATATAAAATATACAAGAAAATGAGTATTGGAGGTTGACAATTCATGTATCACCATGACTTTTCAAGTCTCCAACCTCAGAACATAATCGTAAATGGAAATTGAAAATCAACTATTCATGTATCACCATGACTTTTCGGATTTTCAAATCCCACAAACGAATATGTAAGTAAAATCAATAAAAATCGAAATTCAACAAAAATCGAAATATCGCGAAATAAAACATAAAATCATATACTGCGCAAGCGCGAGCATATTCACAAATAACGAGTAATTAACAATAAGCGCGCAAACATGAGATTTCTCTCATGCGCAAGAAGGGACTCTTAGGTATTCTAGGCCGTTACGTCTAACCACCTATCCTAAAGTCAACGAGCTCTGATACCAATCTGTAACACCCCGACCAAAGGCGGATTATACATCGGGGCGCCACATATTGCTTCATTACTCGCGACACTATTGGTGTCAATATTTATTAATACACATTTTATCGCGCACGCGCAGCGGGGAAAATATAAATCAAACATAAATCAATATATTATAAATTATAACATTCAAACAACATTAACTTGTCTTGATACATTTTAATTCTAGGTCCAAAAGTAAAAACGTCCTACGTGTCCACAAGCTCCAAAACAGCTACTGCAAACCTGACATGTGTTAAAATAAACGTCAAACACTTGCGTGTTGGTGAGAAATCAAGTTTAATACAATACATAGATAATCATAAATCTGCGCGCAACACGTGTATGTCTGGTGTTTAACAAGGGTGCAATCAGATTGTGATCAAGCCTAGATAGATCATAGCTCATAGTTCATAGTTCAATCCGTGCTCCCAATTGAGCACAAAAACGAGAAAACATCTGTGCAAGTGTAAACAAAGAAAACCGTAAACGATAGGTCTCCCGTGTTCATCTAATGGATCCATGAAAACTTCGGAATAGGCCGAACAAAGCGGTTAATGATACACACATACAAATAAACAGCCAAGTAAACGTCCTCAACACATGGGATACTGCGCGACTAAAGTTCATAAACAGTTTAAGACTCAAGTTTTGTATGAACACATGAACATCCCAAAGCATTTAAAATAAAAAGGGATTAGATACGAGATAACTCACTTGATAAACGATGCGGTGATAGATATGCAAGAATCAACTCTTAAACAAGCAAAGTTAACCTATAATTAAAGATTATTGTTTTAACGATTGGTTTTAAGTCTTGATTATAAGTTAGCATAATTAATAAGTAAACTATTATATATAATATATATTACCGGAAAAGCAGGAAGAACAAGGAGGAAGACGGAGGCAGAGAGGGGGGCGGCAGGAGGACAACGGCAGAGAGCAAAAAGGGAGGAAGAGATAATAAGTGTAGTGTGTGAAGTGTTAAGAAAATACTACTATTATTTATAGGCAAACCCTAGGGAACACAATCCCTAGAAAAGGGGAAAAGATCTCAAAAAGCAAAAGATTCCAAAGGCAAAAGATATCAAAAGATATGGCAGCAAGGAAAAAGAGAAAAAGGCTGACAGGATTCAGAAAAAGGCATGGGAGAGGACAGATAAAGGTACTGGTCAAGCATGGCAAAAGCAGATCTCAAAAGATAATGTCAGTCACTTTTTCTGCCAACCAATGGGGTTGGTGCGCATGCTGCGCCAAAAGTGGCTTTTCAGACATAAAGCAGATTAGGTCAACAGCTCAAAAGATAAGACAACACAAAAGCAACGGCTAGATTAAACAGAAGAAAACTCAGGGTTCAGCGCGAGAAGGCTAAGGCGCGAAGGCAGACACAGAAGGTCAAGAGAGCGCGAGCGCGAAGGCAGACAGAACTATCCTTAACGCGTCGCGGAAAGAACTACATTTCTAAGCGCGCCGCGGGAAGAATCACATTTCTTAGCGCGCCGCGGGAGGAACTAAAATTCCTAGCGCGCCGCGGGAAGAGCTATAATTCTTCGCGCGTCGAGGGATGAACTACGATTCTTAGCGCGCTGCGAGAAGAACTACAATCCTTAGCGCGTCGCGGGAAGAACTACCGTTCTTAGCGCGCTGCGAGAAGAATTACAATTCTTAGCGCGCTGCGAGAAGAGTTCGTCTCGCGTATCGCTGAAACAGGTGGTCTTCACGCAGGATTCCTTGTAAGGGGTCTGGCGCGTGGAGCTGCGCAGACAACCTTAGGCGGGAAGGAACAAAGGACAAGCACAGAGTTAGAAGAAAAAGAGGGAAACAAGGCGGAAAGAGAGAAGAGGGACGGGACGGCGGAAAGAAAGAGAGAGAAAGAGGCGGGAATGAAAATATATATTATTATTAAAAGTAAAATATAAGTATAAATATTAAATCATAAAAGAGAGAGATCGGATCGGAGAAACGGGTACCTGGGTCGGGTCGGATCGGGTCAGATGTCACAAAACCCACTTGAGTTGTGAAAACCCGTGAAAACCCTATGCAACATCGTTTTTTTTGTTACATGTAATATATGTTATAACATTTAATACAAAACATCGACACAAAAAAAATGTTTTGCTATTTTTTAACATTTTTTTACTAATTTTTATATATGTTTTTAGGAGAGAGAGAAAGTTATATTTATATTTACATTTTTTATTCACTTTAATTGTGAACCACAAGATTTAAACATTAATTAAAAACATGTGGTTGAGAATGAGTTTCTAGAGTTTTCACAACTCAAGTGGGTTTTCATTTTATACTTAGCCTATATATATATATATTCATAACTCAAATGAATTTTCATTTTATACTTAGTCTATATATATATATATATATATATATGCTTATGTGAAAGGGGCCCCTTTTACTAATATCTTCATGAAATATGTCATTTTTTGATTCTGCCTAATTAAGAAGACCACAACTAAAATTTTATGAAATATAACTTTAAATGTTCCAACCAAAATTAAAAATAACTATTACCATTTAAAGAATTACTAACAAAGTTACAAACATAACTTTAAATGTTATACTAAATGAGGTTTTTAGATATTTATGAATTTTAAAATTTTATTTATCGCTATTTATATCTTATGAATCAATAAGGTATGTTATTATGTATATTATTAATTTTTTTGTTGTATTTTTTAACCATCCGTGTATTACACGCACCATATCCTAGTAGTGTAAATATGTTAAGAAAATGAATGAATAGTGATTCTCCCTCACATACCATACTTGTAAATTATTGTGAGTCGACGCGAAATCAGCGTGTATCGCATTACGACATCAAAACTAAACAAAAGAAATAAACTCGTCAATACCAAAATACAACAAATTATCATATGTAGAACAAAAAAACCATCATGTTACAGTTGCAAATCGACGTAAATTCGGTTAGTATTGGCGGTACAAACATAAATTGGTAAACATGAATTAGTAAGCAAAAAAAAATCATATTTTAAAGGCGTGGTATCAAACGTTGAAACACGGAATAAAACACATGTTTCGATAGGACAATTTTAAATGATTTAAAGTTTCGGTCATTTTAGAAACCAACTATGACGAATACGAAAGCAAATTTAATAAAATCATTTAACCGACAAATAAAACATGAGAACCCGACACTTGCCCAAGTTTAAGGTTTAGAAATATAGTTTGTTAAATATTTTAATTAGTTTGTTAGATAGTTTACGACCTCTACTGTATTATTAAAAGTTAAAACATGTATAAATAACAAATAATAAAGTAAAATTTAAGTAATAAAATATTGAAACACAACATATGTTAAAAGCAATGAGTTAAAAGTGAAAAAAAAATGAATAATAAAACGAATAGTGGATATGTGAGTAAGAGATCCTATTTATAATATATACAAGGATTTAGAATCCATGCTTCGCAACGAGACCATTAAACTGAACAAAAAAGCATAAGTAAAAACGTTAAACAACGAACGTGCTGTGAGTCAATGCGAAATCAGCCTGTATCGGGTTACGACATCGAAAGTAAACAAAAGACTTAAACATGTCAATGCCAAAATACAACAAATCATCATATGTGAAAACAAAAAAACCAGCATGTTACCGTTGCGAACTGACGCTAAGTCGGTTAGTATCGGCCGTACTAGCACAAACTAGTAAACATGAATTAGGAAGCCAAAAAATCATATTTTAAAGGAGTGGTATCAAATGTCGAAATGCAGATATAAAAACATGTGACGATGGGATAGTTTTAAATCATGATAAAAGTTTCCGTCAATTTAAAGTCCAACATAACAAATACGTACGAAAGCAAAGTATAAGGAAATTTTAACCGACAAATAAAACATGTAAAGCCAACACTTGCCTAAGTTTACGGTTTAGATATATAGTTTGTTAAATATTATAATTAGTTGAAACAAAAAGTAAAATAAAGGGAATAAAAACCATCTAATGTTGTAACAATCTATATTGTTTTTAAAAGTTAAAACATATATGAATTACAAATAATAAAGTAAAACTTAAGCAATAAATAATTAAAACACAATAGTGGACTTAAAAAAAAAGTAAATAGTAGATTGAATAGTAAATATGTGAGGGGTAGGGGTGCAAATGAGCCGAGTTACTCGTGAGCTACTCGAGATCGGCTCATTAAGATGCTCGATCGAGCCGAGCTTAATCGAGCCTGAGCCCGAGCTCGAGCTTAAAAGTAAGCTCGTTTAATAAACGAGCCCAAGCCCAAGCTTCACTTATCGAGCTCGAGAGCCTAAACGAGCCTGTCATTTATATAAGTTTTTAAAATATATATTTAATAATTATTAATTAATATATATATAATGTTATGAAAAATAAATAAAAATAACTAAATAATATATATTATTTTTACTTAAAGTTAAAATAGAAAAATATATCTATAAATAATTATAATTATATAAAAATAGTTGATATATAGTAAACGAGCCGAGCCTAGCTCGAGCTTTGAAAATAGAGTTCGAAACGACCCAAGCTCGAGCTCTGTGCAAGTTAAACGAGCCGAGCTCGAGCCTAGTCGCGCTCGGGCTCGGCTTGTTTCCACCCCTAGTGAGGGGGAAGAAATCCCCCCAATATATATATATATATATAATACTAATATATATATATATATATATAAAATTAAATAATAGATTATGATTGTTTTATGTTAAAAAATGAACAAAAGAAAAAACTATAAAAATAAGAGGAATAGACGGCATGAATCAACGTAGATAAAAAAGAAGAAAAAGAAATGCGAACCCCCTGACGTGCCAGAAAATGGCGTGAAGCATACCACTTGTCTCACCGTATTCCAAAACATTCTTTTCTAAATTAAGTTACAAATATATTAATACCAGTAGGGTTTTATAACTTAAAACTCCAAAATAATAATATGGTAAACGTGTAGCGACTGATAGCAATCATAGCATATTTTGGTTTAAAATGAATATTAAATTTGAAGGTATTTCCTAATTAAATCCTTACACTTTCAAAAGTCATGATTTTGAATCATTTTAACCGTTATGTTGTTGCATTTAAATGGTTTAAAACAAGGTTTGAAGGTTGGAAATTTAATAATGTATTTTGGGATTGATTTTTCACATATGAATATGATGCTATTATTTTGGGAGTTTATTACAAGTTCTGCAAATAGATTCTAACGTGAGAAAGATATAAATAAATAGAATAATTATATTTGAACTAATTAATTATTATGCTGCAGCTTTGAATTAGTGTATTAGTTATTAGGGAAAAGCTAAAATACAAAGGAAGACAAAAATGAGAAGTGTGAGAGAGATTTGCGACCACACAAAAAAACCTTCAGAAAAATTAATAAAAATAATTATTACTCAAAATATAAAAAAAAACGAAAAAGTTTAAAAACCAAAAATGTTTCCCTAGTCATTCTCGTTCCAAAAAAAAAAACAAAAAGACACAATACAGAGACAAAAGACACAATGGCGAAAATGAACAAAAGATACAATTATTTCTAAAAAAAAAAAATAAATCGCAAAATATAACACAATGCCGAACAAAATATAACACAATGTAGAGTAATATAAGACAATATCAAGAAAAAAACACAATGTCAAGGAAAAAAGACACAATCAATGATGAAAATAAATACAAAACACAATGATAAACAAAAAAAAATGGTCTTTTTTACTCAACATTGTGTCTTTTTTTTAGAACGAGAAAGACGATAGAAACATTTTTATGTTTTTACTTTTTTATTAAATTTTGAGTTATGATTTTTTATTTATTTATTTTTGATTTTTTTGAAAGGATTTTTTATATGGTTATAATTTCTTCACATCCTTCTTATTTTTGTTTCCCTTTTAAAATAGCTTTACCATATATATACGTCACTTCTAAATAGGTTGATATGTTCGATTTATTAGGCTCCCCTCATAAAAAATATATATTGTTACCCAATTAAACTTGTGAAGTGAACACAATTTGTGTAATAAACATGTTAATTATATTAAACAAACAAAGAGACCATAATCACGTTGAGAAAATAATGTAGCCTATGTAAAGAACATACAAAAAAGGAATCCTGGTCTTCAAAAATTATATAAATAACTTAATCAGAAAAGTTTAAAATACAAATAAGATTAAATTAGTATTCTTATGTCAACATCCATAGTTGATTCCATCTTTGAATAGTATATATCTATATTCATGTATATATATTCTCACATACTACAAACCTTTAAAATACACAGTTTGGTTTTGTTGAAAGAGACTTTGGTTGTTTTGATTGTTGTGTCATTAGATAGCCTGTAGATTTATTTTTTATATTAATGTTTCTAAATGGCATTGCCATTTCTTTAAAATCATGCAAGTTCTAAATTTAGAAGCATTTATTGGAATTCAAAACTAAGGTAGTTTTTATCTGTGAAACTAAAGTATATAAGAGACGCATTCAAGTGAAAGTATATTCATCACTCATCAGCTTGGTGTATCATATATCATATTCTATACACACCAAGATATAGAGATGGCAAGCCTGCAAAATGAACCACGTGTCTCCGGAGGGAGCAACCGTATTTCGGCTATTGATCTGGGTGATGCTACTTCTGTTCCTAACACTAAAGACTATGATCAGAAACACATGAACAATGAGCAGGTTTCCTACCACCATTACTCATGTTTATTTTTAGTTTTGCATAAATATATGACCACAAAGGTCACATGTGAAGTATTTCTTCAGTTTGCAACTATCTGAAAAAATTCATCTTGATTTATTTGTGATTGATGAAAAACAGAAGCCCGGATGGAAAAAGTTTATCTCATTTGTCGGCCCAGGTTTCCTAGTTTCATTGGCTTATCTTGATCCTGGCAACAGTAAGTCCTGATCTTTCATATGTTCGTTATGTCTAATTTAATTCTCATGACTTATCAATCATGTTATGGTTGCAGTGGAAACTGATTTACAAGCAGGAGCGAACCATCGATACGAGGTAAATGTTCATGCCAGGAGCAACCGTTGTATGGTCATGTAATTACATAAGCAGCTTTAATCATCTAGTGATTGTATAATTTCAGCTGCTTTGGATCATATTAATCGGGTTAATCTTCGCACTCGTGATTCAATCTCTAGCAGCCAATCTTGGTGTGAGCACTGGTAAGACTTTGAATTTATCATCATCATCATCATCGTCGTACTCAGTATAGCCCACCAATAGCAAAGCTATGGTAGGATCTGAGGAGGGTAAAATGTAGACAGCCTTATCATATGAATTATTTATATATTTGATGATTAATAGCAAATATCTAAAGTATAGTAACTTTCTATTCAGGGAAACATTTATCAGAGTTATGCAAGGCTGAATATCCCATTTTTGTTAAATATTGCTTGTGGCTGCTAGCTGAGATTGCAGTCATTGCAGCAGATATTCCAGAAGGCATGATATTATTAAAACTTATCTATGAAACTGATGTATTCAGTTAGTTTAATTAGTTTACTTGCCGTATATTATATAATAATGATCAATCCCCTTAATGCTTACAGTGATTGGGACGGCTTTTGGTTTGAATATCTTATTCAAGATTCCAGTTTGGGTTGGAGTTCTTCTCACTGGTCTCAGCACCCTCCTCCTCCTCGGCCTCCAAAAATATGGTGTAAGTAAAAATTGCCTCAAAGTGCGAATATTGCCACCGAACTTCCAAATATTTTCTTGTTTTTACTTATCTTTAAAACTTTTCTCAACTTCTGCGTAAAAATTGATTTGTATTTCTAGAGTTGCAGAAGTGCAAAGATGTTAATATACATCGCTGGACTCAAGAATTCATTTCACCTTAATAGCTAATCATTCATTAGCGAAATCATTACATTCTAAAGTTTGGATAACATAAACTAATATTTAAGACAAAACAGGAGAATATAGTGTACTTGAGCCTGCTACCAAGTACTTGAAATTTGCATTTCAAGTGAAAGTTGATCTCTAACTAAGAATTGAACATATGTAGGTGAGGAAGCTTGAAATACTGATAGCCATTCTTGTTTTTGTGATGGCTGGTTGTTTCTTTGGTGAAATGAGCTATGTGAGACCACCAGCAGGTGATGTGCTAAAGGGAATGTTTATTCCTAAACTTAGTGGCCATGGGGCCACCGGTGATGCCATCGCTCTACTTGGCGCCCTTGTTATGCCGTATGATCCCGTTGCCAATAAACTCAGATAAATTTACATATTTGGGATTCTTTAATCTGTGGTCTATTTTATCTTAACACCAATTTCTCCATTTTAATAGGCATAACCTCTTTCTTCATTCGGCTCTTGTTCTTTCTCGGAAGATTCCAAATTCAGTTCGCGGCATCAATGTTAGTCCTTCCGATTATAAATGTTTGAAAACCTCATCTTGAAATCTATTTCATGCGATCTGATGTTTTGAATGATGGTTTTTCTGATTACAGGATGCATGCAGATATTTTCTGATTGAGAGTGGTGTTGCTCTCTTTGTAGCATTTTTGATCAATGTCTCAATGATTTCGGTTTCTGGCACTGTTTGCTCAGCCAAAAACCTACCCAGTGACGAAATGGATCGTTGCAGTGATCTTAACCTTAACTCAGCTTCATTTCTTTTGAAAGTACGCGTCTCATATGTTACCAGTTATATAAGTTAGATTTTGTAAGAGCTTTAAGAAAAAACTTATAACCTTTCTTTAACTAAATGTACAGAATGTTTTGGGAAAATCTAGCTCCACACTATATGGAATTGCGCTGTTGGCTTCTGGACAGAGTTCAACAATTACAGGCACCTACGCTGGTCAATTTATAATGCAGGTTGGTTAGAAGAGAGTTCTCTAGAAGTAACATTATTATTATTAATATGACAACCCGGCCCATATTTCATTTTAGAGCACCTTTATTTCATATTAACAATAAAAGTTAACTGTGTGATACTTGGCATCACAGGGTTTCTTGGACTTAAAGATGAGGAAATGGCTCAGGAACTTAGTGACAAGGTGCATTGCCATTACACCAAGTTTAATAGTCTCAATAATTGGTGGATCAGCTGGAGCTGGAAGACTTATTGTCATAGCATCGGTTTGTATTTCAATCTTAAGCTATATATGCATTTCAATCTTTCTTAAAAACTGGTTTTAAAGACCGATATTTTTGCAGATGATATTGTCATTCGAGCTTCCATTTGCACTCATTCCACTACTCAAATTCAGCAGCTCAGCCACCAAAATGGGACCTCACATAAATTCGATGATTGTGAGTTTTGAACTAGTATTTACCACAGTTTCAAGTAACCGAAATGGACGTAACATTCATGCTTTTTTCCTCGTACAGATCATTGTCTTCTCTTGGGTACTAGGACTTGGCATAATCTGTATCAACATTTACTACTTGATCACAGCATTTGTCGGTTGGATAATTGATAATAATTTGCCAAAAGCGGCAAATGTGTTCATTGGGATATTAGTGTTTCCTGCCATGACCATCTACATTCTCTCAGTAATCTACCTTATGTTTCGAAAAGACCGTGTTACCACATTCATTGAACCCGAAAAAGTTAGCTTGGAAAGCGGACAATTTGGTGTTGATAGAAACAGGAATTTGACGAGTGCTCCTTATAGGGAAGATCTTGCTGATATCCCATTGCCACAATAGTAAACTGAAGTGTATGTTCTAAGTGAACTGTAAGACATGTGTTGTTCCCGCAAGTGTTTGATTCGCAGTTGTATACTGAATAAGTGTTAAGAGTGATGGAATATAAATTTGAATGTTTGTGAGTTAACAAAACAACATGAATGTGATCTGAGAAGTTTTCTGGAGTACCATCAGTATTTGGATAAAGATGTTATAATGGTTTGGAACATACGAGATATGAACATTAATTATATATAATATGGGGATAGTGAATATGGGGCTATTATACATCTACGTTAGATGTGAAACCTTTCAAAACACTTCTTTGTTCATCATTCTAGAGATTGATTTGCATAATTGCAGGCATCTTTGCAAATTAATTTGCAGCACACGTATTTCTTCTTCTCCTGAAATCATTGCTTATCTTTTTTTAACCTACACCCAATTTCATTTGAGGACAAGTTCATCTCGTAATCTGTCATATACTCCTTTCCGATTTATGTGAGAAAACAATCTTTAGGTGTTAGGCAAACAATGTATATCCACAAAATCAAAAATTTCAAATGACAATTCAGTGTAGTATATAGTGATTTAACAATCGCTTACCTGTATGTAAATATGAAAAAGCATATGAATTATAACTAACTAATTTACGCATATAATTCTTGATATGATTGCAATTTCTCTTATTAATCAATAATATAGGTTAGCTATATATTTACTTTGGAATGGGCAACGGGGTTAAGAGATTTCAGTAAAAAAAAAATAGAGGTATGAAATAAGGTGTAGGTTTTGACAGTTAACTTTTAATTGATTTTAATCAAAATGACGTAGTTTTGATGAGTTTTGCATCTAAGTTATATGTATAGCAGTCTCGTATTCACTTTCAAACACACACATATATATATATACATATATATATACACACAGGGTATGTTCTAGTGAAAACTATTCTTAAAGAGAAAACTTAAAAACTCTTAAAAACTTTTAAAAGACCATTTTTAACTTTTTTTTAAATTTTTTTTGAAGTTTCTTTTTTTTCCATTATTCTTATATGTTGTTATTGGTTCAAAAAAAAAAAAAAAAAAACTTGTCGGTAACCTCGTCGGTATAGTGCGCATGTGTAATAGTGTGCTTTACATATATGCAAAAGTGTTTGTATTGCATAGAATACAACACTATTGCACATATTTGATACACACTATTGTATATATGTAATATAAGACTAATACACACATCGAATACATATTAGTATGTATTTGTAATACAACATTAACGCACATGTGCACCACATCGACTTTTATTTTATTATTATTTTTTTCCATATAATACAACACTATTACACATATACAATACACAAATATTGAATATATGAAATAAAACACTATTAAACTCAAAAATACATAGTAATACACATTGTGTAATACAACGGTATCGCACAGTAATACGTATGTGCATTACAGCGGATTTTTTTTTATTTTTTTATACTTTTCGAGTGAAATATAAGAAAATATAAGAATAATGGCTAAAACAGAATTTTGAAAATATTTTTTTATTTTTAATTAAAAATAATTCTTTAGGAGTTTTTTAGTTTTTTCTCTAAAGGTGAGTTTTCTCTTGATCCTCTCCCTATATATATATATATATATATATAGGGTAAGGTTAAAATGAAAACCCACTTGAATTGTGAAAACCCGCGAAAACATCGTTTTTTTTTGTTACATGTAATATATATTGTAACATTTAATACAAAATATCGAAATATCAAAAAAAATGTTTTGCTATTTTTTAACATTTTTTACTAATTTTTATATATGTTTTCAGGAGAGAGAAAAAGTTATATTTATATTTACATTTTTTTATTCACTATAATTGTGGACCACAAGATTTAAATATTAATTAAAAACATATGGTTGAGAATGAGTTTCTAGAGTTTTCACAACTCAAGTGGGTTTTTATTTTATACTTAGCCTATATATATATAGGCAAAGTATAGAATGAAAAACCATTTAATTTGTGAAAACCCGTAAAAACCCTATGTAACATCGTTTTTTTTGTTATATGTAGTTTATATTGTTACATTTAATACAAAACAATGAAAACATAAAAAAAAATATTTTGCTATTTTTTTACATTTTTTTACTAATTTTTATATATGTTTTTAGGAGAGAGAAAGTGTAAATTAACTTTTACATTTTTTTTATTAACTTTAATTGTGTAACACAAGATTTAATTTTTAATTAAAAACATGTGGTTAAGAATGAGTTTCTAGAGTTTTCATAACTCAAGTGGGTTTTTATTCTAACCTAACCCTATATATATATATATATATATACTAGATTTTATCTCCCGTATTATGGGGGTTGTTTTACATTATTCGTTTTTAATATTTATATATATGTATATTTGGATTTTAATTTTATTTATTGTAAGAAAGTTAATAATTAATATACTTGAGGTTTGATGATAAAATGGTTTCACAAATAAATGATATGTTATAATTCGGTTTAAAAGCTATCTGTGTTTGGTGATACCCATTACCCATTTATTTTCTTTATTATAAAATTGTTTCTTAATTATAAATAATATCTTTTTTTTAAATAAAATAGGATATTAATTTTTAGTATATCCTTATTTTATAGGATTTTCATATCAAATATTTTATGAGATTAATTTTTAATATAATGAGATGTTATAACCCGTTTAAAAGCTATCTGGGTTTGGTGAGACCTTTACCCATGAATTCGGGTCAAATGTGTGAGAAACCTTCAGTTATAAATAAAGCAATCTGATGGCTTGAGAGAATGGTTATTTTACATTTTTTGTTTTCTAATCTTTATTTGAGTTAAGTGCCATTTTAGTACCTGTGGTTTGACCAACTATGCAACTTTAGTACCTATAATTTATTTTATCCAAATGACTACTCTAGTTTCTTAAAACTTGCATTTTTAGTACCTTTTTTAACCCTGTCAATTTTCATCCGTTAAGTCCGGGGTATTTACGTAATTTCTTATTATTTGTTTTCTTCTTTTATTTTGATCTCTCCTCTTTTTGTATTCCTTACCATAATATAGAAATTAGACATTTGAAAATTGGTTTCAATTTTGATCTACTTTTTTTTTCTAACCCTTGTACTCAAATCTGTTGTGCCACGTCTTTTCTTCATCATCACATAGTGTATATTCATATTCTACATAAATTAGAACAACAAAATACACTTGAATTTAAAATGTACTGGCTCACCTTGATTCAATTTAATGGAGAGATCAACAGTAGAGGATTTATAGATAATTTTTATTTTTAAAACATAAAAAGAATAGAAAAGAAGATGCCATCTTCAACCCTCTTCGTCACCAACATGAATCGCCGGCCACCCCCACCATAGTCTCCGGCGGTATAATCCAATCTCGCCAGCCACATCACATCAATCTCCGGCAAGTGGGATGATTACAGGTTTACAACTGTCTTTCTCTTTGTCTGCCACAACCACCACAGTTGTAGGTTTTTCTGGCGAGAAAACAACCACAGCAGTTGTCGATTCCAACACCTTATCTTGTTTCCGGAACTAGATATAGAGTTTTAAATGAGCATGTGGTGGTTGTCGGCTAGATATTGTGGAGAGAGAGAGAGATCGCGGTGGCAGACGGTGATGATGGAAGGCAGAGATGGTGTCTACTAGCGATGTAGGGTGGTGATAGTGGCTACTGGCAATGGTGTTTGGCTACGGTGATTTGGGGGAATAAGATATGATTTGGGGGAAAGAGGCTTATAGACGGGGAGAGAGGAAAGAAGAAAAGAAAAAAAAAACAAAAAAATAATAGTGAAATCATCCAAATACCCCTCATTTAAATAATAAAATTACGTAAATACCTTGGACTTAACGGATGAAAATTGGCAGGGTTAAAAAAGGTACTAAAAATGCAAGTTTTTTGAAACTGGGGTAGTCATTTGCATAAAATAAATTATAGGTACTAAAGTTGCATAGTTGGTCAAACCACATGTACTAAAATGGCACTTAACTCTATTTATTTTTAAAATTTTAATTTTCTTTATTGTAAGAAAGTTAATATCTGAAGTTAATTTTTCTGGGTATAAGGTGGATAAACAAAGAAAGTGAGAATTGATGGAGAATAAAGGGGTTGCTTTCTTTAAAGTTTTGATTACAGTTAAGACATGATATATTATTACATTACACAAAGATTAGCTTAATTCTTCTAGCGCCTGGTATCACAAAACATTATTTTGGTGATTCCGGTGAGTTTCTCCGGAGACCCGGCTTCCAGTGTATATAAATCCTCTGTTATTTAAATAAATCTGTTAAGATTTTTTTCTTAATAAAATAAGATAATGTTTATAGAAAATAACGATAGGTGATGTTTATTATTAAAGTGTTATACATAGACATAGACGAATAAATATAATTAATAATATACTTAGTTATGATAATGAAAGAGTTTCATAAATAAATGATATGTTATAACCCATTTAAAAGCTATCTGAATTTGGTGACTCATGACCCGCTTATGTTTTTTACTATAAAATTGTTTATTAATTATAAATAATCTCTTTTTCTTTTTAAATTGGATACTAAATTTTAGTATGTCACACCCCAACCTAAGGCAGAAATACCGGGGCGTGATCCGATTGCTCACAGCTCGAAGATACTATCATATATAAAATATGATAATATCTAATTAATTATTTAATTCAAATACAAAAATAATTCAAATAAATAAATACAATCAATTAAATTTAAGTTTGTCTTCAATATAACCCTATGGTCTTTCTAAGTGTCCGCTCTTCAACTTAGGCAACCTGCATATGCGTAAAAAATGGAGTTTGTCAACAACACATGTTGAGTGAGATGATCACCAATTTTGAAACATTAAATAATAGCATATATATATATATATAGTTGATAAATGCGCAAACCAACCATGTGATAATAATCAATTGAATCATAACAAACATTCATATAACCAAATCGTGTGTGCCAATGAAATCGTTGCCAAGCGAATCGGGCATTGATTACAATGACTAAGGTTGTCGTTTTACCTATGCTAAGTGAATCGGGCTCCGATTACTAAGACGGTCGTATGATCATACTAATGAGAACCCTCTACAAGGGGATATGTTGGACCTCTCCGAAACGTTATCAACTAAACAATTAAACATGTAGCAACTAGCAAATAGCATTCAACTGATATTCATACAATGATTAAATTTGCGATTTTGTGTATATATATAGATAGAAAATATGAATAAGTACGCATATGTCCCCAAAACGTTTGAAAACTGTAGATAAAAAGGGGAATGATCAAACTCACCTTAGACGGAAGGCAAGTGATTAATAAATTCGACAAACGAACTAATGATTTAAGCGAGTCGTCCAATACACGTCCAACGAGATTAATGATCAGAATCTGAAACTTTTTGATATGAAAATATAAATAAAAACAAACTTAATACAGCTGGAATCAATCCCAACGGATGAGTAGAACTCTAGTTAAGTTGATTTTAATGTTTAAACGAGTCGAGTCTGACCAGAATCCGAACTTCGAGTCGGGAGTCGGGTTTTGGTCAGAACCCTTAAAATTTAATTACGAGAAGAAAAGTCTTCTGTACCGAGCATTGAATCCGACCAGAAGTATGAGAAAACGAGAAGTCAAAGTTGTTGATTGTTTTACCCTTTATCGGGTTTTAAAGCAATTGACCAGTCAATACCCTTCAATCTCAGAAATTGATTGAAGGTTATTCACTAGGGAATATGTATGAACAATTTTATAGTTTACAACTTACCCAGAAAGTGAAAGGATCAAGAGATATAACGAGTCAAAGATCAACGTATAAGCAAAGTCAAACGTCAAGGCTTGTGTCTTTAACGAATATGCAAAAACCGAAAGGTTTGAGAATGAGCAGAGGTAGGTGACGGCTGGAGGAGATGTAGTAGGGTTAGGTTAAGGTTTACAGCAGGGAATTATGATGTGCTTATATAAGAATAGCTAAAACGAACCAAATATGGGCTTTTTGGCCCGTTTAAGCAAGTATATGCGATTTAAGGAAAGAATCTTCGATTTATTCACAAAGATCTGATCTTGGACAAAGGAAAATGAATTAGGAATGGTATTTTAGTTGTATGATGTTTACTTGGACCTTAATTCACTCTAACATACCTAAAATAAACGATTTTATACCTTAAACGAACTAGAAAACAAACTAAGACTTAAACGATCTGTGCAGGTACCCCGTCGCGCCGCGTGGCCACCTAGGGTGGTCCCGTCGCGCAGCGCCCCGGGCCAAAATGGGGAAATTTATATTTTTTGCATTTTTAGTCCCTGTAGTTTGATATTTTGTCCATTATTGAACTTTTTATGTTTTAAATAAGGATTTAGACATTATATAAAGTATGAGGGGTATAAATTGAACATTAGAAACTTAAATATATTATTTTTGTTTAATAATGAAAATCTAAATTATTCCCGGTCGGTTTAAACGTAAACAAAAAATCCAAGATGTTACATAGTATATCCTTGTTTTATAGGATTTTCATATCAAATAATTGGAAAGGTTAATTTTTAATTTAATGAGATGTTATAACCTGTTTAAGAGCTATCTGGTTTTGGTAAGAACCATACCCATGAATTTGTGTTAAATCAATGAGAGGCCTCCATTTAAAAATCAAGCAATCTGAAGGCTTCCATAAAAGGGGGGAGCGACCACATCGCGACACGTAGGATTTTAGGGTTCTCGTTTATATATATATATATATATATATATATATATATATATATATATATATATATATATATATATATATATATATATATATATATATATATATAGGGGATGGATCATGCGAGAAATAATATTAAAGCGAGAAGTGCGAGAAGTCAATCTCAACCGTTGATTATCTCTGATTTGTTTAACGTATTAATTTCTTTAATTACTCCTAAAATATTCTCCACGTTAATTCTAGTAGAAAGTTAAAAATTTGAATTATCTATTACCTACATATAAAAAATGTATATGCAGGTGAATTGTATTAAATTGATCACCTACACAAGTAACATAATAATTTACACATAGCTCATATTCAATTATACAAATTGTTAGTTATTTTCATTTTTATCAAAATGTAACTCGTATTTACCAACATGTCTTATTTTCTCATACACTAATTTTGTTTCTTTTATTTTTCACCAACACATAACTAATATTTACCTACACATATATCGTATTCACCCACACAGCTTGCTAGTTCATTTTGTTTTCACCTATATATAAATAATATTCATCTACACATAACTCGTATTTGTCTACACATAAAAGATAGATTATAAAATAATTAAAATTATAAAAAAAATATGATGTGTTCCTACATTGAGAATATTTTACAAGTTTAGGTTAATACTATTAATTGTATGTGATATAATGAACAAGGTTTGTTTGTGTAGGTTAATATTCTGATATGTGTAGGTAAATACAAATGGGTAGACTATAACATGAAGTAAATTTGTATATGTAGGTTATTATTGTGATTTGTGTAGGTTAACATGAACTAGTTATGTGCACGTATATAAATATTGTGATATGTGTAGGTGATAACATGATCTAGTTTTTGTATGTGTAGGTTAATATTATGATTTGTGTAGGTACTTGTTTTTATGATGGTTAATATATTTATATTTTTTATAGTATGAGTATGATGGTTTTGTTTTATGAATTGTTTAAATATTAAACCAAAGTAAAAAATAAAAATAAATGTATAATCCTTTGTAACTTAACATTAATTAGTATTAATTACTAAAAGAAACTCCTAAACTTTTTACTAATATACTTCTACAATTAAATAATCCGAAATTAAAAAGAAAACTTATGATTGGTCAGAATCTCTTTTCGTACTTCTCACACTAAAAACATTTATGAAATGAACCCAATTATACACACAAACACACACACACACTAGGCTATTGACCCGTGTATGACACGGGTGAAAATATAAAAATCGTCTAACAAACATATATGATTTGAAATGACAATTGCAGTATATTTTTGAGGACGACCCCATGATATTTATTACGTATGTAACTTAAATATACAAATAAATGTAATGTAAAATCATTGAAACATGAAAAAACCTATAAAAACATATATATTTCACAAATAAATATTGTAATAAACACTATATAACTTAAGGACTTAACATAAGAAACTATGTTGTCAAAAAGATAACTGAAACTTATCATGTCGGTCATCCTTATGAAGCAAAATGTCAAAAAATACATACACGTTGTATAAGTTTCAATAAAATCGATCCATCTAAACCATGTTTATGAGAAAGTACATAAATATTAGAAATTCAAAAGAATTGCCCGAAGGGGCCATGGTAATACAGAGGATGCAAGCGTTATCTATAGTGATTGGGCGTAAAGCGTCATTTTCCAACGCTATCCAATCCATTCGTTCGTAGAGCTATTTACTCGATCGGATACATTTCTGGACAAACAGTTTAGCTTTTACCATGTTAATGGTCCCACATTATTGGTTGATAGAGAATCAAAGTGAATTTTCAGGGAAAACCTTTAAAATTTTTCGGTCGCTCCACCGACAGGAACACTTAGCGGAGCGTTTAGAAATTGGTTAATTGGTAAAGGTACATGTACTTGATGAAATTATAATTTAATTGGATTTAGGCGAATTGGCTAAGTATTTATAATGGACCCAAAAAAATGTTGTCGATTGTACCGGGAAAGTAAACAAATGCGGTGCTAAAATCTATAGAAAATAATATATTTCTAAAATTCATTACTTCAATAGAAATATCTAAACAATATACTTTAAAATTTTAATAGTTAGTAATCATCACATTCATTTAAATAAACACAATATTTAATTGGATTTAGGTTGGTGGCATTATTCATCTTATGCTACACTTTTATTTATTACAGGCTAACAAAAACATTCAAAGTTGAATTTTTGTGTTAAGCGTTAAAATGTATTAAGGACCGGTAAAGGCCGTCACTTACAACAAAATTGTAGCCTAATAACTTTATATTTTTATTAAAATAAAAGTCAAATTCCCGAAACTTCATGTTGACGTTATTGCAAGTGATTAACCTAAGACCATGTAAAAGCGTGCTGCAAAAAAGAGCGAACATAAGATAATATTTTAGTTTTTTAATTGATTTACCTATGAATGAGACGATTTTGATTTTGTCAAGTGTGCATGAAACTAAAGCAGGCTCGTGATGCTAGACTGTCGCTATCTAGTCAAAAACAATTAAATCAAGATCCTAATCACCTAAGCAAGCTAGGGTAAGTAGGGTGTCGAACCATGAGGAGTATGTGGTCAGTGTAAAGTGTAAGCGATTCCTAACATTATGAAGTAATTCAATTAAAGTGAAGATCACACTAGCAAAAAATTGGGTTTTAATATTGATTAAACAATTAAACAACTTTTAAACAATTAGCAAAGACAAATCACACCCGGGAATCCAAGTATGTAACCTAACAGCAAACTCATGCAACTTAACAGATAAACTATCCTGTGTCAACTACAGACTGACTAACTGGTTAAACCTTAGGCATCCACGCTCGCTAACACACGTCACTGGTTATTAAACGGTCCCTGCCAGTGTGACTCAACTAAGGGCAAACATATGCTTTCTTGCAATTAACAGGTCAAAACAATCCTACAAGTAATTATCATAGCAACTGGCACACTAATCGTTCTGATCGAAATAAACCTAAACTGACGTTGTGCACAATCATACTAGACATAAATACTTATAGATTAACATCAACGATAGTTACAATCAATTTGTTCTTAATACATGAGAAAAACTGAAAGATACAATACTCTACATCCCGGGTATGACTCGAAGGAACTAGCCGCGATCGGCATCTCTCGGGCTTCAGTTATGATCTGGTATAGCATGTATGATGATTGGAGATGATTGGAAGTGATAGTAGCTCCCTTTGCTGCTCTGAAAATCGCCTGGAAGCTCAATAATAGCGTCTAGGGTCGTCCCAATATTGTATAAAACAAAATCCTAACTTTCACGATATTGGGGACCATCGCGTAGCGCGGTGGTCTCCTCTCCTGGTCCATCGCGCTACGCGATGGACCAAAGTCAACGCTGCCAGTAATGAAGGGCATCGTGTAGCGCGATGCCCTGTCTTCCACACCCATCGCGCTACGCGATGGGTGGCTTCAGTCAGCAAGTCCATAAAGCTGTCTCGGTTCGCGTGCTGGACATCCCGGGTCTTCATTCCATGTTCGTATAGGTCCAAATTAAGCGCGTTAAGTACCTGTGACCTGAAACACAATAAACATGTATGAAGTACCAAAGTTCCTAAACTAAACTAGTTAAACGATTAAGTTAACATACTAAAATCTATACAAATAAACCGAACATCACATCCCCACACTTATCTTTTGCTTGCCCTCAAGCAAAACTCTAAAGTAAACATTAACCGCCATCATAGGTCAACCAATTATCACCATTAATACTAGTAAGGTTTAAGGTCATACACAGTTTCCCAGAATGATACTTTCAAGATTGACAACCCACAAATCAAGTTAATGCTACAATAAAACCCTAGAATCGCCCAGACAAGTGTACTTTGTTTCCGGTTAGGGCATACACGTTCACACCCCTCACACTATCAACACTCCACTCGGTTTAATATCTGGACTGACAAAAGATGTGCCAGTATATGTCTCTACCCTCAAAATACCTAATATGAGTTACAACTTAATATGCTTGCAAGTCAGTCTTATCTCCACCCATTAACCACCGGTTGCATAAAGACTCGGACTGAGGTTTTGCTGAGGCTTAGGTTCGGGTGCGGATTGGGAACTACTATTTACAACTGAACTGCTAATAACAACTGAAATACTAAACTGATAACTTCTTTTTGTCTTTTTGCTGCTTTTTCGATTTTTTTTAGATCAATAACTGATAATTACAACTTAGAACTTTACAACTTGTCTGACTAAATACAACTCGATATATGTACAACTCGATAACGAACTGGATTTCATCACACAGGTGAAAATAAAATAAAGGCCAAGGCTGAAATGGTGTGTAATGTTCAGTTTAACAAACGAAAAAGGAATAAGGTCCAAACGGGCTCCTAGGGGATAATGTCGGGTAAGGACTTTATTTAGTGAGGAAAATATATACGGAATGGGTTTTCTAAAGTCCTAATCTCTATACAGGTGGTGGTATTAAGATCTCGAAAATCATGTGACAAGCAAGTTCTAATTCTGTAAAACATACCGGTTTCCCTCAATAAATGACAAGACATGTTTTATATCTATTATATAATATGTGTATTAAGTATAGGAGCTAATCTCACAATATGTCTGGAAATATGGGCTGCCGATATGAAACATGTATACCCGTCCCCTTGACTCGTTATCCCGGCCTAAACGATTCTATTTTCAACTTTTCATTTTAAAAATTTTGTCGGGAAAACTATCAAGAAGTTGAAAACCAACCATGACCAAAAATCTCTAACTTGGCATTAATAGCAATAAGTGACAGTTAACAACTTAAGTTTCTGAATACTGTTTGAGGTACTATCGGGCTAAAAGTTTTCAATTTTCCCCCATCCCCACACTTGAGGTTGACATTGTCCTCAATGTTAAAATAATAAATCAATTAATAATCATTTGGGGGACGGGTTTGAACTGACAGTTTGACCACTTAAAAACTCGGGGAACAAATGTGATGAACTAACACAAAATATACAATTACATTTCTAAAAACTAACATACCAATAACAAAATAGTTTATGAAACAGAAATCACCTGATAATAATGATAATGCAATGCAAACTCGGCCCACAACTCTCAACACACTCGTGACACACGTCTCCACTCTGACCAATACTGTCTAACCAAATCTGCACAAATCTCGATACATGTATAAGCAGCCACTCACAAGTATAAGACATAGGTCTTTCGAGAGTTAATATTATTATATTATAAAAATCTTACCAAGCCGAGTTAGTCTGTTTCATAAAAAATTTTGTTAACCGATTAAAAATAATAAAAGACCTGACTCACTTTTGTAGGAATCACGGTTGCATTTAGCGTATGCAACAAGCCCTTTCAACCCCCCGGTAGCCCGGGTGGACGAGTGAGGTCTCGTGAGGGTTTATAGTGAACACACCCACAAAGTTCCAAAAGCAACACAAACATATATACAAATATACAAAGCAAATACAGCAGACAAACATCACAAAATATATATACAACTGTTACCCAACCGGTTACCCATACATGTTTTCCCAAATATAATATAATATACAGACCATATGAATAAAAAAAATAAATGGAAAAACAACCCAAAAAAGGTAACCGGCTTCTGCTGATCCTACTCGCCTCCCGCGGGGTTAGGCTGATCAGCTGCCTGACCCGAGCCAGATGCCTCCGCCTGATCTCCAGCGCTCTGATGTGGCTGTAAGGATGCTGGGATCGGTACCTGCAGATGAGTAAACAAAATGCGAAAATACTCATCCTGGCGGGCCATGTGGGCCCGCATCTCCATCTGCTGCTGATGTATGCTCTCGAGTGTGACTGGTGTGGCTGGCTGGCGTGGCTGGCGTGGCTGGCGGAGAGGGTGCTGCTGCTGTGGTCTCATAATATGGGGGACATGGACGGGCTGTCGATGTGTCGGGATACCCATCTGAAGCGCGACAGCAGCGTCCGTCCCCGGAGGTGGTGGTGCCTGAGGACCCTTTCGGACCGGGACGAGCGTGGGTGGATCATGAAGCTCACAATACCCGGCCCTCCGGGCGTCCTCCAAATCATATGGGGTCGTAGCAGGCTCTCGGGTAAAATAATCAAGTGGGTAACGATCGAATATCCCGAGGCGCTCTGCAATACGAGTGATGTACGGCCCCATAGTCAACTGGGCTGACCGGCCCTACCAACTATGGCTCTGGGAGAACGACGCAAGATGCAGCGTCGCTATATTGGCTTCCCGGCCCGTGATCATCGATAACAACGAAAAAAGATCAATGTTGCTGCATTTCTCGTGGCCCGAATGACGGCCCACGATGGAGCAATAATGCGATGAAGGTATCGTGGACGGGGTCCCGAATGTACGACTCGACTACGGTGCTCGAGTGGGTCCCGTCCGCTATCGTGGCCCAGAACTGGCCCAACTAGGCCTCGGTCAGCCAAAACTCTCGGTCAGTCTATGACTGAAGAGTATAACCTCGGACGCTGGTAAGGAACGCCGGGGTCAGCACCTCCTCCGCGGTGTAATACTCGATGGCCACGGAAAACTGTGGTACAGACATCTCGAATGTCTGCCGACCAAGGGCAAATGACACCGCATGGGGGCTCGAAGAAATCGGTGGGCACGTGTCGGAATGTAGAAAAGAACTCACGTGTGAGCTCGAGATACTGTATCGAGTCACATGTGAGGATCTGTACCCACCGGTCGCTCAACATCACCCGGACGGCCCCCTCCTGGGTCTAATGAACGAAGTAGTCCCCAATCGATCGTCCGATGTCGGAGCAGCTGCATCGCCATGAAGCGGTGATACGAAGTCTGCTCCTCTGACAAAGGAGCGAATCGTAGAATGATATGGGGGATCAGGCGGCCGTCCCCCACGATCGACTCCCGATCCGTATCGGGAGTGATCGGGATCTCGTCCCCATCGTACCTGATGACCCGTGGTGGGCGCACCATGGGCTGTGGGGGCTCTGGAGAACCTCTCGGTCGGGCAACAGGACCACGTCGTCCCGCACCAGCTGGCCTCTGTCGCATGCGCCCGGCGGCGCCTGATGAAGGTCCTGGAACGTCAGACATGCTGCACGATATAGATAGAATAACAATGTAAAGCACGAAAATGAGAAAAAATTGGGATATCCTATATACAAATAAAATAAACCAGGTATCTCCGCCCGAATGGAGATTGAGTACGGGCGAATAACCCAAATACGAGTAACGCACAAAATCCCGAACACGACATGACTGACTCGAACTAAACGGACTCAAACGAACAGACACGACCGACAATTGTCTCGAAAAACCTGCAACACAACGAAAACATAAATCGGGGCTCACAGAATCTGGCGGATCGGGCCTCAAAATCCATTTATATTATTATTATATTACTAACTTAAATTAAATTATTATGTTATATTAAAATATTATTAAATTTATAGATTAATTAATATTATATATAAATTAAATTATTAAAATATTAAGTTAATTTAATTTGATTTTATTAGTATTATTATCATTAGTAGGTAAATTTTTTTAAATATTATTATATTAGATTATATATTATTATAATATTAAATTATATTAATGTATTCGAAAAATATTATTAATATTATGATTATTATTATTAAATAAAATATTAAAATATTTTTAATTTGATATTATATATTAGATATTAAAATTATTTTTTATATTTTTTATATTAAAATAATATTATAATATTAAAATACATTAACACAATAATAAAATTTTAAAATTTTTTATTTTTCTTAGTTTATTTAACTTGTATTATTATTATTATTATTATTATTATTATTATTATTATTATTATTATTATTATTATTATTATTATTATTATTATTATTATTATTATTATACGAAACCCGATCCGTATCCGGAGATTTAGAACATAACCCAATCCTGCCAAAACTCAAAACACCAAAACCCGACAAGCTAACCAATGTTCACACTTTCGAACTTACTCTCCTTTAATCGAATGACAACCCAACCCGAACGTCAAGCACTAACTCCTAACCGAAACAATATCCTAACATAATTTTGAAGCCGACAACCCGAAACATAAGAGTAACATTAAACTAACCTCGGAATCGGAATACAAAAGGACGGAGTGATAACAGTGGCCTGATGACGATGGAGAGGTCGACAGTGGTGATGGTGGTTAGTGGTTAATGGTGGTGGAGAAGACGGTGGGGCGGCGGAGATAGTGATGATGAATGATGGTGTGATGATGACGGTGGTGCGGTGGTGGTTGATGGTGGCCGGAGAGGGAGATGAAGATGATGATCGGTGGTGGGAGAGAGAGAAGAGAGACGGTGGCAGAGAGATGGTGGTAGAGAGAGAGAGGAAAATTGAAGAGGCGGTGGGTGACGGTGATGGTGTATATATATATATATTATGTATTATATTATTAAATTAAAAAAATTCGGAGTATCCGTGACCCATCGTGTAGCGCGATGGGTCATGGACCACATAGTCGCGCTTCGCGACCCAAACTGGTTAGATTAGGGTTTGACCACCATCGCGTAGTGGCTGGTTTGGCGTCATCACGCTACGCGATGACGTCAGATGTCTGGGATGTCAAGTTAACCATCGCGTAGCGCGATGGTTAACCTTCTAGGGCCATCGCATAGCGCGATGGTCCCCAGAAAACAGAGAGTTTTTGCCATTTTTGCTTCGGGCATTTTTCTACTTGGTTACTTTTCGACATCCCGACATCACCCTGAGCACGTTTCCGAAGTCAAAATTTGCAATGCGTACCCGTATTGACGTGAAATTGACCAAATGCTTATCGAACCTCCATGATGTACACTTCACTAAAAGCCTCCCCACACTTGGGATTTGCTGCACATAACTTGAGACAAAAGTCAAACAACAACTCGACAAACATAAAACAAAATGGAACACACTTACAAACCCCGGGTTGCCTCCCGGTCAGCGCTGAATTGCGTGTCTACAGCTCAACAATGCCTCAAATGCTTCAATTATCCTCATAAACCGGTGAGGTCGCAATGAAGCTCACCGATTCTTTGTCCATCTTGTGAATATCATCCATCTCTAAGTATGGCTTCAACCTATAGCCATTTACCACTTGTCGAATGTGGTCATCAAAATCCTCAATCTCGAATTGCCCGTGATTACCAACTCCAACTATTAAGAACGGGCCTGTCCATTTATTCTTCAACTTACCCGGGAAAAGCTTCATCCTAGTGTTGTATAACCATACTTTTTGACCAATCTCAAAGCTTTTCAACCGGATCTTCGCGTCATGAACTTTCTTCATTTTCGCCTTGTATGCCGATGCACACTCATACACTTCATCCCGCAACTCCTCGATCTCGCACAATGCTAATTTCCTAGCTTTACCTGCATCATCATAGCTAGTATTAACTTCCTTAGTAGCCCCATAAGCACGTTGTGCAATCTCAACCGGTAAATGGCAATCCTTTCCATACACAAGTCTATATGGTGTGGTTCCAATCGGCGTTTTAAAATCGATTCGGTAGGCCCATAAGGCATCGGTCAACTTAGTTGACCAATCCTTCCGGTCCGTCCGAACGGTTTTCTGTAAAATCTGTTTAATTTGCCGGTTTGAAACCTCAACTTGTCCACTCGTTTGTCGATGGTAAGGCGTTGCAATTCTATGATCCACTCCATATCTTTTAAGCAACTTTCCAAATTTAAAATTTTTAAAATGAGAACCCCCGTCACTAATAATAGTTCGGGGAATTCCAAACCTTGAAAAAATGTTGCTTTGCACAAAATTACAAACTACAGAGTGATCATTTGTACTAGTAGCTATCGCCTCGACCCATTTAGAAACGTAATCGACAGCCACTAGGATGAATAAATTACCGTACGAGTTCGGGAATGGGCCCAAGAAATCGATCCCCCACACATCAAAAATATCAATTACTAGGATCGGTTTCAAGGGCATCTCATCCCTCTTGGAGATACTCCCAAGTTGTTGACACTTCAAACAACGTGTCGCAAACTCGTGAGCGTCCCAAAACAGTGTTGGCCAATAAAAACCACTAGTCAACACTTTTCTAGCGGTTTTCTGTCCGCTAAAATGACCACAACACGCGGATGAATGCGCGTGATCCAACACTGATCTAACATCCTCCTCAGGTATGCATCGCCTAATCATCTGATCAGCTCCAATCTTGAACAGATCGGGGTCATCCCAAATATATTGCTTCGCCTGTGACACCAATTGTTTCTTCTTCCTTTTTGGCCAATGCTCAGGCAAATCACCTGCAACTTTAAAATTGACAATATGAGCAACCAAAGGGTTTTGAGAAACCGCCAAAATCTGTTCATCGGGGATAGGCTCGTTTATGGGTCCGTCCCCATTTCCATCTTCTAACATAATCCGGGACAGATGATCTGCAACGACATTTTCTGTTCCCTTTTTGTCCCGGATTTCCAAATCAAATTCTTGCAACAAAACTGTCACACCCCGACTAGCACAATGCGGCAGCGTAAAACGGGAATGTAACAGACACCTCTGGTATCAACACATTGTTTATAAAGAAACATTACAAACTAATTTACAATATATTACATTTCTTTGTTCTATCATTGTTTTACAGTCTAGGTGACACAACCAAGGCTAGTTCGTTGACTATACGATCTTACTACCAGTATCCTTGCTTCTATTCACATAGCATCAACCACACACCTTGGGCAAGTAACAGATCACCAAATCATTCCGATTTAGGTATACCTGAAAAGCAGTTTAAAACGGGTCAACTACTAGAGTTGGTGAGTTTCACGAGTTTCAAGAAAACAGTAATGAGTATTCACAAGTCAACACTTGTAATCATGAAATAAGTATGTATGTATGTAAATGATGTATGTGATGTAATTATGCTAAGCTACAGTGAAGCCTGGACTGTTCGTGCTGCGTGCCTCCATTTCCCACACTCAATCAACCACTGTGGCCCCTTTCCGCACACAACATGCCCCGGTAGCTATGTCTAACACTACATAGCTGGTTCGTAAAAATATGGACATGTGCAAACGGGATAATGTCTCAGAAACCGTGCTAGCCCCGCCTGGGTTTGTCAAACCAATAGTACTATTCACAAGCCACCGACTCGAAGTTAATCACTGTGTTAGTGGGGACTTTCATGTGTTAGCACTTAGATAATTCACATCATCATATGTTTCAGATAAGTATATAGATATAAGCAAACATGCTTTTCACCCCAAAAGTACGTAAAACAGTTTAGAAGTGGGGTCATGAAACTCACGGTTTAGTAGATATTCAGTACTGTATCAGCTCGTGGTTTGTTCGGTCCGCTATCAGTAGTTCCTATAATCAATATTATAATAATATTAATATTTTAATATTATTATAATCTCAATACTAAACTGGGTTGTATAACTAATCTAGGTGTAGCCGGAACGCCCAGAAAGTGGCAATAGGCTTAGGTTGTGATGTTGTTCAATGTCTAATACATAAAACCGAACTTGGCTCAGATTCCCGTTTTCCCAGCTGGGCCAAGTTGTTCGTTTACGCGTTCAGAAAACAGTTATGGGAAAATAAGCTTGGGTAAATGTATTGGTTAATAAAATGATTAAGTTATAAAGAAAGATCACATACTGGGGTCCCGGATTAGCCACGGGGCCCGTTTCCGTTTATTCAGTTTGATTTAAAAAGAAACGTGCCCAATCCACCCGGATTGTCCAGATTTCTCATAGAAAAGTTCATTTTCACTTAATTAGTCCAAAAATATGATTTTTGATCACTCTTGGTGTTTTGAAATTCCCGCAGATTCGCTAGTCGCAAACTTGCCGGTTTTTATAAAAACTGAATTTGTTTAATATTCAATTTAGCATAATTAATTAACCGTTAATCATTAAATTATGAAAACTTAAACACTTATCAATTAAAATGTGTAGATTTTTATAAAAATATTTCTGGAATTAATTACTGATTTATTAATTTATAAAAATTCATTTTATCAGCTATATTTCGCCTGAAAATCGTCCGTTTACCCCAAACAATTTCCAAAAATTCCACAAAAATTCCTGAATGCTCAAATCATGTCCCAAAAAAACCTGTATCAATTCCAGAATGTAAAAAGCTCGTGCAATATTCTTTTCGGCCCAAATTCGGCTGTAAAAATTCACACAAACGCAAATAAACAAAACACCTTTAAACTTATCCAAATGATTCCAAAATTCATATGTAACCAAAATACATCAAATCTGAGTTCCCAGAAAAATTTCATAATTTTTAAAGTATTTTAGCTATTTTTCCTAAATAAACGTCCCAATTCGGTAATAAATTCGCCAAATATTCTCGGATGGTCGAAAAATTACCGAATTTGAACAGGGACTCAATGAAATGGTCCCTGATGTCTCTGAAAATTTTGAAGTCCTAAAAATATGCAAATCAAAACCTTAACCTAAATAGCCCGTAAGCGAGTGTTTCGGCATTACCTTAGCGGGTTTGGCTCGTTTCCTACTTTTTAATCAAGTTTTCAGGTTCTTGTGCTTCTAAGCAATCTAGTTACAAGTCCTATATCACAAACCAAGAAATATTTCATCAACATAACAGCCCTTAACTTAGGGTTTCGGCTAGTGCACAAAAACGAACTTTTGAACCGTAAAAACGCCGTTTCAACCATTTAACCCGTGTTTATGGCCAAAAAAACTATCAAAACAGGTTCCTTACCATGTGTATAATCAAAACATGTTTATGGACCATTTTTAGGATTTTTACACGGTTAGGAATGATTTTTGGTAACAAAGACATGTTTTTATGGTATTAAACAAGTTTAAATAAGCATAAAAGCTACTTATTTAAGCTCCTTACCTTAGGGTTTGAAGGTTTTCTGGAAACTCAGGTTTAGAGCTGCTTGGACCTCAATTTTTATCAACTAAAATGAATGAACAAGCTTCCAAAATAAGTTTTATAAAAGAATGGGGGTAGGGGGTGGGCTGCGGCCGGAAGTTTTATTGGGCTGCCTTGGGCCCAATTTGGCCCATTAATCTGATTCTAAAGGCCTAAATGCGAAATCCCAGGTCCAAATTTAGTTCGGGTTCGGTTTTTGGCGTGAAAAACTTATCGGGTGCGTTAAACAGCGTGAAAACGAGTGTTTTTCGGCTAGTTTTGTGTAAATTTATAAAAACATACTATATGTTTGTAAAAATCAAAAATATTTTCACGGATCGCTTAAAACATTTCAAGTAAGTGTTTGGTAAGTCTTTTTCGGCTTAACGGATGATACAATGCTTGGTTTGTAACTATCTTTCGCGTTTAAATCTATAGCGGGTAGTAAAACGAGCATGTTTTCGTTTAACTTGTTTGCTATCAAACTAAGACCATATTTCTAATATTTTGGCTTGTATAGATCGTATATCACTTATAGATGGCCCCCCGAGATATCTGGGTCATAACCCGACCCGTTCGGTTAATCGTTCGTTTGTTATGCAAAAGGCGTTTATTTGCTTAATCGGTAAATACATACTGAGGTGTACCTTGTTTTGGCTCAAATGTCACAAAAACCCATCTGATTAACTGGGGTTTCGCGTATTTCTTGTCCATGAGGTACCTAACTGCAGAATGATCCAAATAAACAATTACTTTGCTACCCCATATGTAAGAACGGAATTTATCCAAAGCATACACTACCGCAAGCAACTCCTTCTCGGTTGTAGTATAATTCAATTGAGCGTTCGAGAGGGTTTTGCTTGCATAGTATATGGCAACAGGTTTCTTCTCAACCCGTTGACCCAAAACAGCCCCGACTGCATAATCACTCGCGTCACACATAATTTCAAAAGGCAATTTCCAGTCAGGTGATTGCAAAATCGGGGCTTCCACTAATTTCTGTTTCATAATTTCGAAGGCCTTAGCACATTCCTCATTAAAATCGAATGGTGCATCCTTTAACAATAAGTTACATAAGGGTTTAGTGATGTCGCTAAAACCCTTAATAAACCTTCTATAAAACCCAGCGTGCCCGAGGAAAGATCTAATGCCTTTAACATTTTTGGGATGAGGTAGGTTGGAAATAACTTGAACTTGGCCCGGTCCACCTCGATCCCATGACTTGACACAACATGGCCCAAAACAATCCCTTCCTGGACCATAAAATGGCTCTTCTACCAGCTAAGAACCAAATTTGTTTCGACACATCTTTCAAGAACTCTTTCAAGCTGATGTAAACAAGATTCGAAAGATGGGCCGAAGATTGAGAAATCATCCATGAAAATTTCTAAAGACTCCCCCACTATATTGGAAAAAATACTCATCATGCACCTTTGAAAAGTGGCGGGGGCGTTACACAGTCCGAATGGCATTCGCCTGAATGCGAAGGTGCCATACGTGCATGTGAACATAGTCTTCTCCTGATCTTCAGGATGAATAACTATCTGGTTATAACCCGAATAACCATCTAAAAAACAATAGAATTTTTGACCTGATAGCTTTTCCACAATCTAATCGATAAACGGAAGCGGAAAGTGATCTTTCGATGTTGCCGCATTCAGTTTTCGATAATCAATGCAAATACGCCACCCGGTTACCGGCCGGGTGGCTACCTCATTTCCTGAGTCGTCCTTGACGACTTGGATGCCCGCCTTCTTTGGGACTGTCTGAGTGGGGCTCACCCACATGCTTTCTGAGATGGCGAAAATAATGCCAGCATCGAGTCACTTCAGCACCTCCTTCTTTACGACTTCCCGCATGTTCGGGTTCAACCGTCTCTGTGCATCATGCGCGGGTTTCACATCCGGATCTGTCAAAATTTTGTGCATAACAATTGAGGGACTAATCCCTTTCAGATCCGTGATGGTCCACCCGATCGCCTCCTTATTCGCAACCAGCACCTTCAGCAAAACATATTCCTTTTCCAAAGACAAGTTACAAGCTATAATAACTGGCAATGTATCATTCTTACCCAAAAACGCGTATTTCAGATGCCCCAGTAGCTCATTTGGCTCGACTTTCGGTGCTTCTTGTAAAGATGGTTTCAACCCGGTATGGATCTTCTCGGGAAGTGATTCCACCTGAACCGACCACGGGGGTCGATCTCCCCGTAAAGCTGCAACCTCCAGCTTCTTCTCCTCCTCTTCCAGCTGCTTATCAGTCTCTACCTGTAACCTGTCAAACATAAAGCACGTCTCCGTTGTGCCATCCGGATCCACGACCGAGTCGTATAACGGAATGCACTCGTCAATAATGTCCGCCATAAAGCATTCATCATCAACCGGAGAATTATTTAGATGTGTGAAAACATTAAGTCTAAGCTTATGGTTACCAAATGCCACGTCTACAGTACCGGTTCGACAATCAATTTTGGCATTTGCGGTAGCAAAAAATGGCCTACCGAGGATAACCGTGGGCTGTTTGGTTCTCTCACACGAAACGTAATCGAGAACCAAAAATTCAACTGGATAGTAAAAATCTTCCACCTTAACGATCACGTCATGTAACATTCCCCGGGGATGTTTCGGTGTCTGGTCCGCGAGAACAACCGTAGTCGCGGCTGCCCGAAGCGGACCGAAGTCATACTGATCGTACAAACTTCCCGGGAGGATGCTAATACTAGCTCCAAGATCTAAGAGTTCCTGTGTCGTTTTAAAATCACCCACTTGAATGGATATAATGGGCATTCTCGGATCTTGTAGCTTAGGTGGAAGAGCACCCGAAAGAATTGCACTCACATTATCTATTAAATCAATATGTTTAGGGATCTTTCGGTTCCGTTTCTGTGTGCACAAATCTTCCAAGTAATTCGCATAGGCGGGAACTTGTTTTATGGCATCTAAAAGAGGAATGTTAACTTTAACCTGTCTAAACGTTTCCCACATTTCCTCCTACTGTGGGCTCCGTTTAGATGCCATCTTTGCCTTTGATGGCGACAATAAGGCATCGGGATAGGGGACGGTTTTAGCCTTCCCCGTGTCCTTAGCGTTGTTGTTACCATCCTTCAGAACCGGTTCGTTTATTTTAATTTCATTTTTATTATTTTCAATTAAAACCGGTTCTGGTTCGTCGTCACTGACGACTGTTTCATCAATATCTTCCACCACCCCATCGACCCGAGATGGTGGACCCCCCAACCTTATTATCATAGTTTTTCCCATTTCTTAAAATACTTACTTGATTGACGTGCTTCTTTGAAATCGAACTCGAACTGAAGTGCTGCGGGTTCACTATGGTATCACTCGGTAACTGACCCGCGGTTTTCTGCAACTTTGCCATGTCTACTGCGAGCTGACCAATCTGTTTTGACATTGCTTCTGCTGACTTGTCTCTCAACTCGAACTGTCTTTGTGTCTCCTTCTGATTATCAGTCACGACCTTCAACAACGCATCTAACTTTGAATGAATTGACTCGTCTGAATTTCCCGAACTACCCTTCTGCTGATCCTGATTCTGATTACCTGACGAACTGTTACCCCGGTAACCATCTCTGTTATATCCCCGACTGTTATACTGACTGTTCGAACCACCCTGTCCGTAGCTGTTCTGCTGTCGGTTCTGACTAAACCCCTGAAAGTTCGAGTTCAACTGGTTCGACGCGTTCTCGTATTTGAAGTTCGGGTGATTCCTTAGGCCCGGGTGATAAGTGTTCGAATTGAATCCTTGGCCCTTAGACTCCCCATACGCGTAACTGACTTCCTCCTCATCGGTATACTCGTCATCATCAACCCCAGGGCAATCTTCAACCTTATGCCCCAACTCACCACAATCTGAACAAACCGGGAATTTCACCCCGACTTTACCAACCTCATTCTTTTTTCCTTTCCGATTGCCCGCGAGTTCCCGTTCTAACTCTGCAATTCTGTCTGACTCGCTCGAGGCTGGTTTAACTGTTCGGGTGACCCCGACTTTTCATCTTCGTTCAGTTGCTGCTTCTGACTTGGAATCCTCACACATAAACTCAAGGAAATCCCAATCATCCTCTTCTGGTTGGTTCAACAACATCCCATTACATGACGATTTTAGATACTTTCTGTCCTCATAAGTTTACCCGTCAACGAAACATTTCACTAACTCCCACAACTCGATCTAGTGGTGCGGGCATTTCATGATCATCTCCTTATAACGAATAAATGCCTCATCAAATAACTCACCTGGTGACTGTGCAAAATGTCAAATCTCCATCCGGGCTTCGTTAGTCTTCGACTGCGAATAATACTCGTTAAGGAAAACCTGCTGCATCTTGGCCCAGCTCTCAATACTATGCATCGGTAGCGAGTTGAACCAGTGTTTTTCCTTGTCTTTTAATGAAAACTGGAACAACCACAATCGAACCTCATCCTGATCATAAGTACCATCACCAATAGACCCGCAAATAGCTGAGACATCTGACAAGTGTGAATACAGGTCTTCTGATCCCAGTCCGTGAAAATGGGGAACAATGTTGATGTAGGATGGACGGGATTTAAATGTCGGCTGTCCCTGAACACGCGCCTGTGGGACAATCGGTGATGCACCATCTGAAATAGCCGGTCTGAACCGACTGTTAATACCCTGAACTGGAGGCCTGTAATTCCTTTGTCTGGCCCTCAATTCCTCAAAACCTCCCCGATTAACCTGAATCGGTTGTCTCTGTTCCTCCCGATATCTTCCCATACCACCTCTATCAAGATTCATGTTCCTCCACCTGTTAACTCTCACCCTAACTGGTTCCTCAACCTCATCAACCTTTTCAACACGCAAACCCGCATTGTCATTTCTCGGCCCAAATTCATCCTCATCTCCCTTTTCTTCGTCTTCAGTGTGAATACTGACATGGTCAAAATCTTGAATAATCGGCTGTCTTTGACGAGGGGTATTGTTCGGGGCTGATGGCCCGGGTTTGTCATGGTTTCGGTTTTCTGGAGTGTCGGGCTGAATTTTAGGGTTGTTGATTGGTGTGTATTGGTGGTGGTAGGTCATTATTTGGTGGGTTATGATTATTCGGTGGGTTTGGTTCGGGTTGGAAAACATTAATTTCGGGTAGTGAGTCTTGGTGTTGGTTTTGGTTCTGGTTCTGACCTTCCATATCTGGCTGTCTGATCTGAGCTCGGTTCTGCCGAGCAAAACGTTCAATCTCTGGCTCGTAAATCAGTGGGGAATTTCTTCTTGAATAGCGGGTGTGCATAAACCTGTTACATGCACAAATAACACACCCGCGTAAAATGGGAAAATAAAAGTAAACTAAAATTAAAAACAAAAACTAAATTAAACTAAACTAAACTAAACAAAGAAATCAATTAATCACAAAAACACTAAGCGCACTAACTCCCTGGCAACGGCGCCATTTTGATGCTAGACTGTCGCTATGTAGTCAAAAACAATTAAATCAAGATCCTAATCACCTAAGCAAGCTAGGGTAAGTAGGGTGTCGAACCACGAGGAGTATGTGGTCAGTGTAAACGATTCCTAAAATTATGAAGTAATTCAATTAAAGTGCTGATCACACTAGCAAACAATTGGGTTTTAATATTGATTAAACAATTAAACAACTTTCAAGCAATTAACAAAGACAAATCACACCCGGGAATCCAAGTATGTAACCTAACAGCAAACTCATGCAACTTAACAGATAAACTATCCTGTGTCAACTACAGATTGACTAACCAGTTAGACCTTAGGCATCCACGTTCGCTAACACACGGCACTGGTTATCAAACGGTCCCTGCCAGTGTGACTCAACTAAGAGCAAACGTATGCTTTCTTGCAATTAACAGGTCAAAACAATCCTACAAATAATTATCATAGCAACTGGCACATTAATCGTTCTGATCGAAATAAACCTAAACTGACGTTGTGCACAATCATACTAGACATCAATACTCATAGATTAACATCAACGATAGTGAAGTATGCGAATATATAAATAAAATTTGAACAAAAGTTTCACACAAATCAGGTTTTAAAAATGGTTTTCACCAACAACCAAACCACACACGAAAGGCAAGTGTACCTATCGTTTGTAGCAAAGTATCGGTAAGAACCGAGTGTCAATCCATAGACACAACTAAGTTTTGATACTAAATCTTTGTAATTAATTTAACCAAACAAACAATCTAAATAATTTTTCAAGTAACTAAACTAGCATACAACAATAACAAAGCAAATAAAATACAACTAACAATCAATCCAAACAAAGCTACTTAGACTATGCATCCACTTAAACTTAGTGACAAAATGACAATGATAATGGCAAACATCATGTGTTAAGCATCAATATCAAATTCCAATCAAGGCAACCTAATACTAACAACAAAACATCATGATGGGTATTCAACAAGTTAATAACCATAGATTAGTAAGTTTGTCAAAACTACCTAATCTCACAATTAAAGGAAAGCTAGCATGAAAACAACAAACTAACCACCTAGAATCATATAAAATAAACAACTTCAAGAACACTAGTTAAACACATGAGTCTTTCAAATTAGCAAAATATAAACTAAGGATTATGGCCTTAATCTCTAGCAAACATTAACCAACTCAAAGAATCATATTATCACCATACAATTTTCCAATATCAAGTGATAGGTTTCATGCTTGTTAAAATTCATAACCAAGTTAATTTCCACTAGTCATTCCTACCTTAGTGATATAAACAAAGTATGCATACACAAACTAAGTTCAAAAACAAATACTCAACACATAGTTTTCCAACATATTATGGCTAAGCATCTATCAAACTAACAAGACTAGGAATTAAAACAAGCATTCAACCATTAAACTCTATTCAAGAACATGTCATAAACTTGAAGAACACCAATTTACCAAAATCATGCATAGATAAATATCACATAACTAGAAGTTTCAACATAATCTAAGTAACAAGAGTATTTAGCCCATAAGGCTCAATACAACAACCAAAATTAAAGTAATCTTACAAATCATTGTCAAGAACAAAAGATTGCAAGCATATTTGTCGATTTTCACAAATTTGTCGATTTTCACAAGCATATTCTCAACTATACCCCTCGGGTATTTCACCGAGCGGTCGGCAAGCTGAATGCTCATGCGAGTGGGCTTAGGCTCACCTAGGTCTAGCTTTGCAAAAACAGAATAAGGCATCAAGTTTATACTAGCACCTAGGTCGGCTAAAGCGTTACTAACCGACAAACTACTGATCAAACATGGAATGGTAAAACTGCCCGGATTGGTCATTTTTTTGGGCTGTTTATTCTAAAGAACCGCTGAACACTCCTTATTCAAAGTCACACAAGAAAGTTCCTCTAATTTCTTCTTATTTGAGAGGACCTCTTTCAGAAACTTAGCATACTTAGGCATTTCTTTCAACGCATCGAGAAATGGAAGATTGATATGAAGTTGCTTAAAAAGCTCTAAGAATTTCCCGTACTGCTTTTCCATCTTCTGCTTCTTCAAACGGCCTGGGTATGGAATGGGAGGAACATAAGTCCTGACTGGCTCATTGGTTTGTGCGCTACTTTCTGCGGTTACCCTTGGGTGCGCCTCACCAGGAGTCTCAGTCTTGATCTCATCGGCAATCGGTTTTGGTGTGGAAATCGATGCATCAACAGGAATGGTGGATCTACCACTCCTCAGGGTAATCGCCTTAGCCTCGGCATTCAGATTAATCTCAGTGTTACTCGGAAGGCTACCCTGTGGTCTCGCAGAGAGGAGCTGAGCAATTTGTCCAGCCTGATTATCAATGGTCTGAATGGACGTTTTCTGATTCCTCAACTCGAGATCGTGTCTCTGGAGAGTCTCATCAATCTTCAGGTTCCTCTGTTCAGCCAGTTTGTTTGAGGTCTCGGTTTTAGCCAAAAGCTGAGTCAAAAGATTTTCAACACTAGACCCACCACTAGACTGACCACTACTGCTGGAACCCTGAAACTGAGGCTTTTGCTGGTAAGATTGGTTCTGGGGTTGACTCTGGTAATTTGGATTTCGGTCAAACCCCGGTGGCTTTTGATTTTGACTCTGATTTTGAGAGCCACCATTATCTGTCCAGCTGAAATTTGGGTGGTTTCTCCATCCCGGGTTATAGGGGTTGCTGTAGGCATTGTTTTGGCGGCCCACAAAGTCAACATCCTCCACCACCATGGCCTGATGGCACTGACTGGTCTGGTGTTTCCCGTCACACACCCCACAACGAGAGCTAGGCTTAGCCAGATCGGATTGCATCTGGTCAAGGCTTCTAACTGAGCGGAAACAAGGGTATTAGAATCGACATAAAGAACGCCCTTAGTGGAAGGAATATTACGAGGCGGATTATATGCAAAACTCTTCTTAGCAGCTCGCTCCAAGACATCCAACGCCTCATTGGGAGTACACCTACCGAAATCTCCTCCCGCAACCTGATCAACGGCCTGCTTCTGTGCTCCAGATAAAGCATCAAAGGACGTACGGCACTGAAGACCGCGACTCAAACCGTGATGAGGGTATTTTCTCAACAAGCCCTTGAACCTCTCCCATGCAGCATGAAGTGACTCGTTATCATCAACACGAAAACTAGTGATTTTTTCCCGGTATCTTACAGTTTTATCGGGTGGGAAGTACTGAAGAAGAAACTGCTCAACCAATTGGTTCCAAGTGGTGATGGAACCAGAAGGGAGTGCCTCTAACCACTCCAAGGCAGCCCCGCGAAGTGAGAACGGAAAAAGTCGGAGTCTCACGACATCGTCCGTACACCCCTGGATCTTCAATGTCGCACATAATCGAAGGAAATGCGCAACATGAGAATGAGGGTCGTCGTTCGAGAGGCCATGGAAAGAAACGGAATTTTCGACCATATAAATAAAACTCGACTTGATCTCGAAACTCACGGTAATCTCGGGCTCCGTGACACCACTACCGTAGCCATCGAGGGACGGCGTGGCGAAATCATCCATGCGACCTTGATTGTTCAGATCCGCCATTTCTTCAACCTCGGGATTCGCGTCGTCGAGTTTTAAAATTTGAATAAAAGTTTCACATAAATCGGGTTTTAAAAATGGTTTTCACCAACAACCAAACCACACACGAAAGGCAAGTGTACCTATCGTTTGTAGCAAAGTATCAGTAAGAACCGAGTGTCAATCCATGGACACGGCTAAGTTTTAATACTAAATCTTTGTAATTAATTTAACCAAACAAACAATCCAAATAATTTTTCAAGTAACTAAACTAGCATACAACAATAACAAAGCAAATAAAATACAACTAACAATCAATCCAAACAAAGCTACTTAGACTATGCATCCACTTAAACTTAGTGACAAAATGACAATGATAATGGCAAACATCATGTGTTAAGCATCAATATCAAATTCCAATCAATGCAACCTAATACTAACAACAAAACATCATAATGGGTATTCAACAAGTTAAAAACCATAGATTAGTAAGTTTGTCAAAACTACATAATCTCACAATTAAAGGAAAGCTAGCATGAAAACAACAAACTAACCACCTAGAATCATGTAAAATAAACAACTTCAAGAACACTAGTTAAACACATGAGTCTTTCAAATTAGCAAAATATAAACAAAGGATTATGGCCTTAATCTCTAGCAAACATTAACCAACTCAAAGAATCATATTATCACCATAAAATTTTCCAATATCAAGTGATAGGATTCATGCTTGTTAAAATTCATAACCAAGTTATTTTCACTAGTCATTCCTAACTTAGTGATATAAACAAAGTATGCATACACAAACTAAGTTCATAAACAAATACTCAACACATAGTTTTCCAACATATTATGGCTAAGCATCTATCAAACTAACAAGACTAGGAATTAAAACAAGCATTCAACCATTAAACTCTATTCAAGAACATGTCATAAACTTGAAGAACACCAATTTACCAAAATCATGCATAGATAAATATCACATAAGTAGAAGTTTCAACATAATCTAAGTAACAAGAGTATTTAGCCCATAAGGATTAATACAACAACCAAAATCAAAGTAATCTTACAAATCATTGTCAAGAACAAAAGATTTCAAAATAAGGTGAATGATGATTGCTACTTGAAAGGATGATCACACAAAGATGGAAGCCTTGAATTCTCTCTAACACACACACAATAATTTTTCCAGCAATTCAGATTATTCCCCTAAGGCTCCACACTTGAAATGGGAGCAGTGGAAGTGTATTTAAGCATTCTGGACGTCTGGCACGGGCCCATGCACGGGCATGCACGGTCGTGCATATAAGTGGAAAGTCAACACCCTGCTTTAGTCTGACCAAAAGGTCAGATTTCTCTGTTCTGGCACGGTCATCGGCACGGGTCCGCATGGCCGTGCAGGTCATGCACGGGCATCCACACGACCATGCACGGTCGTGCACTTTTGAATTCTTGCGGCACTGGCTTGCATTGGTAAGATCTCCAGGAAGCACGGTCGTGCAAGGTCTTGCACGGTCGTGCGGAGTCGGCAGATTGCTGATTTTGTCCAGGAAACGCCCTCTTTTCTTGTTTTCTTTGTCGGGCGGGCGCCCGGACCTGCAAATTCACAAATAACTCAAATAAGTACCAAAAACAATGAATTTGTGTGGAGTTCGGCTAAAATATGAGGAAAATTTGGTGTGGTAAGATGTACACTTTGTGTTACATCAAATAGTTACAATCAATTCGTTCTTAATACATGAGAAAAACTGAAAGATACAATACTCTACATCCCGGGTATGACTCGAAGGAACTAGCCGTGCATCGACATCTCTCGAGCTTCAGTTATGATCTGGTATAGCATGTATGATGCTTGGAGATGATTGGAAGTGATGGTAGCTCCCTTTGCTGCTCTGAAAATTACCTGGAAGCTCAAGAATAGCGTCTAGGGTCGTCCCAATATTGTATAAAACAAAACCCTAACTTTCACGATTTTAGGGACCATCGCGTAGCGCGATGGTCTCCTCTCCTGGTCCATCGCGCTACGCGATGGACCAAAGTCAATGCTGCCAATAATGAAGGGCATCGCGTAGCGTGATGCCCTGTCTTCCACACCCATCGCGCTACGCGATGGGTGGCTTCAGTCAACAAGTCCATAAAACGGTCTCGGTTCGCGTGCTGGACATCCCAGGTCTTCATTCCATGCTCGTACAGGTCCAAATTAAGCGAGTTAAGTACCTGTGACCTGAAACACAATAAACATGTATGAAGTACCAAAGTTCCTAAACTAAACTAGTAAAACGATTAAGTTAACATACTAAAATCTATACAAATAAACCGAACATCAGCTCGTAACCGAAGTAACCTACATAACTCAACCCAACCTAAAATTGGTTGAGCCAATTTTGGCGGTTAAAAACAATAATAGTAACAGATATTTTATTTTGGCCTATCAACATGTTACCAAAATCGGCCGTTCATTAGTAAATGGTTGAAATTGACACTTTAACTTAAAACATGATGACCACATTGAAAGAGACAATGAACAATTATATCTATATTTATGACCTTAAGGTAGTGTTTGGTATGATGTAATTATAGGCAGAATGAAATGGATCATTCTAAAGGAATTAAATAAAACACGTTTGTTTGTCATTAATCAATGGAATAAATCATTTTTTTAAGGAATGAAATTCCTTCATATATAACATTTTTCATTCCTTAGTAAGAGGTGTTTTTTCTTCCATTCCTTTAAGAAATAAATAACTCCGAATACCCGTGAGGTAGGGGTTCTGCTTATGTTATTATTTTATTATTATAATAATGGCTTAGACCATAGTTGGGGGTATAGCCGAACCTTGATTACTATTAAGTATAATATAACTTTTCATAAGCAAAGGTTATAGCTAAATATTGTTTCTTCATGATTAAGAAACGTATGCATTCACACACAAAGGGTATAGTCAAAACAATATTTCTTTATGATTAAGAAATATTCATTCACAACGGTTATAGTTAAAGTAGTGTTTCTTCTTGAAAAAGAAACCTCGTATAGATATTTCTTTCTGAAGAAGAAACCTAGCACATAACTGATAAACAAACAAAAGGAGTAAAGGTCCAAATGCTTTATACAAACAAATGATTTTTCAAGGTTAAAGCTATACAAAACAGACTACGGGTCTGAAGCTAGATCTTTGATCTAAATATTTATACAAAATTTATTCTCGTACTATAGGTCCGAGATAACAATTAATCAATCAATCAATCAGAAAGCAGAAATCAGAAACAGGAATCAGTAACAAAAATTGATTATTGACAGGGGTCAGTAACCGAAACTGATCATAAACAGGAATTAGTGTCAGAAACTTATTACACTCATAAAAGGTGAATACGCCCTAAACTTTTACAACTCTTATAGAGTCTGACTATTTGCATAGGATTTACGAATCCTTAAAACTTTGTGTTACAATAATAAGAAACAGGCATACTCAGATTAAGAGTATACATGTGTCTGGATCCATTCATACATGGTGACTCGGATTTCCCCGAGGCCATGCAGATCATCAAACATGCCTCTTGAAGTCTATAGGACTGTTAAGAGAAATAATATTGTGTATATGATTAATTATGCATGTACTTAGAGTAATTTTATCCCAATTGAGTTGGGTGCATAATGAGTTGTCACAAAGGTATTATTGTTGTTTACACAATGATATTGAAACTGAGTCAGCATCATTCACCGGCTGTGTGCTGACGTATTTTTCCCCCACATTTCAGGGAAACTGTAAAGAATAGAACTGACAAGCAAGACATATTAGAAGATTGGAGACATAATCATTAGAGGTGATTTGATGGCTCAGATTTTTTATTCAGAATATTATAAAGAACTATATTTTCAAAAGACAAGTATTTAAATTATCAAACGGGTATTCAAATTCTGAGTTTTCAGTATGATAATATTTTATTTAAAAGGCTTCTATTTTTCCCGATGAGGATCGATGAACTCGATATTGATCTACGAAACCGAAAACGCACGGTGAATGTTTCGATGCGTTTCGGTACTAATCGCTGAACAAAAACGACCGAGTACGAAGACGATATGTAAATATTAACTCATTGTAGCTCGTATATAAATTTCAGCAACGGTACAAATGGTCTCTCCTAAGAAAGAACAGCTCTTGTAACTAACTTGTCTAACTAACTGAATCCTATTTATATACTACTGACCACATTCATTAGTCACTTACTCCCATTCCAGCCCATTCGTTAAGTCCACATGTTGCCTCGCATTCGTTAAGTATGTCATGCACGCCTTTCAATCACCTTCATTCGTTAAACTTGTAATGTAGGCACATGCACATTCATTTAAGCTCCTATTGTTCATTCGCTAGCTGGATATCCACATTCGCTATCTTTGCATATTGTAGTCTCATTAGAAAAACTAAGTGACACGTCGACTCAACTCCTAGCATTTGTCACATTTCATGTACTAACAGCTTCTGCTCACTATTTTGTCAAACTTGATTTATGATATTAAATGAGTATTTGAACCCATTATTTTATTAAAAGAATATATTTTAAAGACTTCCGTAAAAACAAACTCGCAACTCTGATATATTTACAAAACAAATACCAACTAAAGCGTGTCGCACCCAGGCCCTAAGTCAGGGTGTGACACCCAACCACCATCGATCTCAAACTGATTGAAGCATTTGGCGTATGTAATCGCAATAACCTTACATCTCAAACTGATTGAAGCGGCCTTCACCAGTCCGTGCTAATCAAATCGATCCAATTCAAAACTGTTACAATTCACACGGACCATATTTGTAAAAAGAAGGGTTGAAATTTACAATCAAAATAGACTTTCATATGATCAAGAGTAGAAAGAAGTTAATGAAATTTAGTTGATTACCTTAGCGATTCATTTACGACTCCAAAACCATAAAGCAACGATGAAGGTTGTCGGAGACGTGGGGATCATAACTACAAATTAGCACTGCTCAATTTGATCAAATAGGTTAAGATATAATCCTAGAAAGTATCCATTTGGCATCTGAATCGTATCCTTCAAATATTAGGTTTTACCCGCTCCTCATCTCCTCTATCGATTTACGTAAGCAAAAGAAGCAAAAGCAAGGTTGTATACACAGGTGTACATAATTGCATAAGATTTAGGAGAGAGAGTGTGTAACCTCTGCTAACTGCTGCTTCTAGAAGGAATTTAAGAGTTTGAATGGCTGTGCTAAAAGTTGATGACTTTAAAGGGCTGAGATCTTCTCAATAGAAGTTACAAATAGGGGGAATAATATATTATATAATGAGATCAGTACACAACTTAGAGATTCATTTTAGTGTGCGTGCTTAAGACCGTAAAGAGCTTTCTGAATACATAGTGTGGTCGAATCGAGTCAACAAACCCGTAGGTGGTGTCATATATGCGATATTAGATAGATCATTTGCGCTGCCCTACTAAATATCCCATCCTCGAGAGGAAGCAACCGATTAAACCAACTGATAATAGTTTGTTTGGCAACCGAGCTAAATTCACTAATGATCAATATAACATTTCAGTTATTCTATCTATGACAATAAAAGCACATATAAATTCAGATTTACTTTCTTTAACATTAACTATAGGCTATAGTTATGTTTATAAAGACAGAACTAAACATTTACTAGGTATAAAAGCATAACACATGACAATTTGATGGGGATAATAATGTATAAGTGGTTTACATCTCACAGCATTGTTCTCCTTTGTTAAGAATAGGCAATGACTCTTTTGAACCAACCTGAAACTTTTTAGATCTATAGTCACGAAGAACATAGTAAGGTCATAAAACATGTTAGATTCTCTATTCTGGAAATGGGATATCCGCTAGATCCTCTCTGTAAGGAGCATTTGTCATCTCATTCCCTCTACCATCACCATTTTCCCGACTCTCCATACCAACTTGAGAACTCAGATCAAGTTTTGATGGTTCGATAAAGGTTACAACAACATCCTTGCGGAACATAAGGTAGAGTACGGATAGTACATAGATTGCCATGATGGGGAACACTATTAGCCCGATGAAAACATTTGCAACTCTAGGCAAAGTGCTATGAATTAGCCAATCAACGAACGATGTGGTCAAGTAGTAAATGTTGATGCCGATAATCCCAAGTCCTAGAGCCCAAGAAAAGACGATGATCTGCACAAGAAAGTGTCATAGTCTTCTATGAACTTCAACCACATCATATATAAAAGTAAAGAAAATGAAGGACGATAACTCACAATCATCGAGTTCTTGTATGGACCCATTTTAATGGTTGTGCTACTAAATTTAAGGAGTGGAATTAAGGCGAAAGGAAGTTCAAAGGATAATATCATCTGCCAAATATTGTTACGACAATTCAACTTAAAGAAACATGGAAATGCATTAGAAATGCCAAATTATGGAAACTGTGAGATACAAACCGATGCGATAACGATTAATCTTCCAGCACCAGAAGATCCGCCAATGATTGACACTATTAAACTTGGTGTGATGGCGATGCATCTTGTTATCAAGTTCCTTAGCCATTTTCTCATATTTAAATCCAGGAATCCCTGCAATATGTGTTGCGTGTAGTCAGTGCCGTGTTAATTATTAAAAACTTGACATTATACAGAAATGACATTACTAACTGTCATTTGCATTTATTAAAGTATAGATGATCAGTAACATTACTTAAAACACAATTACTTTACAATTTGTTTATTTTCTCTTCTTCGCTAGATTTGTTTAGTTTAAATTGGATTTTCGTTTATATGATAGCTAATACATTGCAAAAAAATTTTTCTAACCTGCATAATAAATTGTCCTGCATAAGTACCAGTGATGGTTGAACTCTGGCCAGAAGCTAACAGTGCAATAGAGTAAAGAGTAGAACTAGACTTTCCCAAGACATTCTGTGTAGCAAATTGGCGGGTTAATTAAGAATCTTTTTATCAAGGTTCTTCAAATAATAGCTATAATATGCACAAATAAATAAGACATGATGGATAAACTGAGTGATAATAATTCGCAGCAACAATGTGACCAATAACACATTTACTTTTCACTTTCCTTGTAAGGGCGATATCATAATTTAACGAAAAAGTAACTTTGTTTGCCCCTAATTTTCATTTGCACAGTTTCAAGACAGTTTACGACATTCTGATAAGGTTAAGTCAATTATTTATTAGGGGCAAACGAAGTTATTTTTCCATTAGATTGAGAATGCCAATGGAAATGGAATCGAAAGTTAGAAGTGTGAGTGTTCACATTGCCGATGTGTACTATTGGTCATAGTTTGAATTATTAAAATACAGATTGTGATATAATTTATACTTTAAGAAGAAAAGAAGCCGAGTCAAGGGAAAGATCGTTGCAGCGATCCAACTCATCGCTTGATAGGTTTTCGGCCGAGCAAACAGTGCCAGAAACAGCTATGATCGAGACATTGATCAAGAAGGCCACAAATAGTGCAATACCACTCTCGATCAGGAAGTATCTGCATGCATCCTGTTACATAAAACATCAACTAGTCAGACACAAACTTAGGTTTAAATCTTTTGATTGTCCTTATTCCTGAAATGACTTACATTGACCCCACGAACAGAGTTTGGTATCTTGCGCGAAAGAACAAGCGCTGAATGGAGAAAAAGATTGTGCCTGTTGAAAAAGATGCAATATATATCACTTAAGGTGATAACTTCTAAAACAAATGCGGAGTTCTTAGGTGGTGGCGGGATCATACGGCATAACAAGTGCACCAAGTAGTGCTATGGCATCACCAGTGGCCCCATGGCCACTAAGTTTTGGGACAAACATTCCCTTTAGCACATCGCGAGCAGGTGGCTTCACATAGCTCATTTCTCCAAAGAAACAACCGGCCATGATGAAAACCAGAATAGCTATCAATACTTCTAGCTTCCTCACCTATATATATTTATATACACTTTTATGAACAATCATAATTTCATGTAACTTATGTTGGCTAAAAGATTTAAAGAATGAACGATATAGTTTTACTCATATGTATCCCTTTTATACTGTTTTATAATTTGAAAACTATATGACCCCACTTATGAAACTCTCCTCCATCCTCCGTTATTTATTAAAAATTTCTCTTGTGTTAGAAGATTTTATGTCCGGTAAATCGGTTGATCTTTACAAATTAGAATAAAAGAAAATCATCAAAATAACTCTGCTGACCACACAACGTTTTGTTCTTATTGGTGGTTTAGAAAGGTAGGTAATTAGCGTGTGGAGAGCGAATTTGAGCAATTGTATCATACCTAATCAAATAATAGTTATAAACATAAAGATGCGATATTTGTCCACTTGAAGTTATTTATTATATTTGTTTTTTATAATGATAATTTGTTTTACATTTATTTGGATTTTGATTTTTTTTCATGATAGGTTGGTGAGTGCTGGATAGTAAGGTTTTCTTTTTCTTGGCACAAGAGTATGCTTGTAAGTCTTGCGCCAACTTGAAGCTATAGGCGCAAGAGTGTATAAGGCTTGCGCTAACATGAAGCTATAGGCGCCAAGAGTGCACAAGTCTTGCGCACGTGGATCAATGTATAATAAAAATACATATACGTCATGACAAATGTTTTAGTCAAAGGAAGTTATTGCAAAATGGGTTGATCAAACTTCCCCTTTAATATGATTTGGACTTTGGAGTTCTATGTTAGAAATCATGCAGATAATAGTAAATGAAGGTTTAAATAGATCACGACAAAGTTTAAGAAATTTGATTACTATATATTAATTCATCCTACATTAAACCTTGAGGGAAGGATAGAAAGGCAACACATGTGTGAGTATTATGTTTCCTATAATTAAGGGGCGAATCCATTTAACTTTTTTCTTTGTTTTACGTATCATCGACTATCTCTGAGCAAAATTATTTTAGCCCGCAATACCTCTTCTTACTATTTTCTATATAAGTAGTTTTAACTTTTTTGCATGCCTTCTAATAACAAAAGTTAACTTACACCGTATTTTTGTAGGCCAAGAAGTAGGAGGGTGCTGAAACCAGTGAGAAGAACCCCAACCCAAACAGGAATATTGAATAAAATATTCAAAGCAAAAGCCGTCCCAATGACTGTTAACATCAAAGAAAACAGAATCATAATTTTGTAGGAAAACGTTAATTAGAACAAATATGATTGAGCACATTATGTCAGATTATTATATTTTTAAATTTACAATAATACAACCATACCTTCGGGAATATCCGCTGCAATGACCGCAACCTCAGCTAGCAGCCATAGACAATACTTAACAAAAGTTGGGTATTCAACCTTGCATAACTCCGATAGATGCTTGCCTGGATAAGAAGCCTCACTTTTCTTAAGTAACCATTAATTTATATGGAATAGATTAGAGACTGGACTTCTAGCGTTGCGCCGATATAACTACACTATGATGTAGCCTTAACATTAACACAGTACAATACAATTGACATTAACGTGAATCAATTTTCTTGTTATTAAACTAAATTTGTCTTTTGGGTAAAACATAATACAATATTGGTACGTGTTTATAATGTTTTTATGTATATCATAACTCATAAATATCTTGGTATAGAGATAATACAATACAAAATAACTTTCAAAGTCTAAAACCGTTTAAGTAATGTAAAGACAAGAACAAATGAACAATAAGAACAATTATGTACAGATAAGAACAATAAAATATAGATAGATAACTAATCTAACTTATCTTTAGAAATATAATAAGAAGTTTGAGATAAAGTCATAAATATAATACATATTCATATATCCGTAATGAAAATGAGGAAAATCACCATAATAGCCATTTTGACTAAAAAAAAACTTATCAAAATATATAGCCATGAAACTTGTTATATTACCACTTAATCTTTTTGGCGTAAAAGAGAAGAATAATGTACGTGGAAAAGGATGGCGTAGGAGATTAAGATTAGCACAGGAGGGGATGTGATGTGCCATATATTGGCACAGAAGATGGAAATGGCGCATGAAGTACAGGGATTGACGCATGAACTAAGCGTCAAGCCAAGCCAGGCTATTCTGGTAATTTAAAAAGGTCAAAGACTATTTTAACATGGCTATTTTTATTTTTATTTACTTTTTCGCTAATGGTGGCTATTTTGGTGATTTGAATAACTGGTGTCTTACCTGTGCTTACACCTAAATTTGCCGCAAGAGATTGAATGACAAGTGCAAAGATTAAGCCGATTAAAATCACCCAAAGTAGCTGAAAGCATAACGTCATTTGACAATCAAATTGGTTTTTTTTTTTTTTTTCTAATCAAAATGTATATATGAGTATTCTTGACATGAGCACACCTCGTATCTGTGGTTTGCGCCAGCTTGTAAATCAGTTTCCACTGCATACCAAACAGCAATAAGCTTGTGATATTTAACGTAAGATTTAATAAGATATTAAGAGCTCAACATCAGACTTACAGTTTCCTGGATCAAGATAAGCCAATGAAACTAGGAAACCAGGACCAACAAACGAGAGGAAAGTTCTCCATCCAGGTTTCTGAAAATTATAATATACCAAACTAAGAAATAGTTCTCAAATTTGTTTAGCCATTTTCATAGCTTTAAACATTAGCATAATATGCAATTAACAAGTAACAAAAGCTAGAAAACCTGATAAGAGTCCATATCTTGATGATCATAATCTTTGTTGTTGACTGGAGATGAAACTCTACAAAGATCATGGGCGGAAATGCAATTGCTTCCTCCCATACCTCTTGATTCATTCTGAATTGCGGCCATCGATCTGTGTCTTTCGCTATCCTAGATTAAGAGGTGATGATGGAGTATTGACACATATCATGGGGATTAAAGATGTTCACTTGGAGGTTATATTTATACTTGAGTTTCAGTGGTTACATCAGTTTTGGAGTACTTAATTATTGTTGACAAATAACTTAGGTTAATAGAAAGGCCAACGCCGTTTTGAAAGCGAGGCATGACTTCATATTTGCCATCTACCTATTAATTTTTAATTGTATTATCATTTAATTGAAAACATGTTGCTGCTCTCCTACTTGTATTACTTTCAAGAACGCTTTCAAATGAGCAAAAAGCTTGTTTCGATGTTTTGAAATTTCCCAGTGTTGGTAAATCAGAGGGCAAATTCAAAAACCACACGCATCTTTTGGAATATCTTTCTGTATTACATTATATTAGAATTCCTTAAGGAAATTACGGGTACAAGAAAGGCACCCTTAACACAACAAACTTAACCCCGGTTGATACTAAAAATAACGTCAAATTCCTTCCAAATTATTAGCAAACTATAGGCTAAAAACATAAATTGAAATGTTTGGATATGACATGGATTCATTCTTTAATGATTGACTTATGGACTTAAGACCGTCACACCCATTCTTGGCACAGCTGTAACAAGCATGTATGTATCCAAGCCAAAGTAAGTACAGCTAGCTGTAACTTGTGGCTTCTCATACCACCAATATGGCTCGTTTTGCCCACACGAAGCTGAGGATATGTTTTTGGTTTTCCCGGTGGAGAATTCCCAAAAGGTCACCCATCATAGCACCACTCGCACATGAGTACGCTAAATTGTGGAGTCTCTTGAGGCATCACATTCCTTTGAAACAATAATTCCTTCGGTCGATGACTAATGTGGGATTTACCTAGTGTACGTGTTACGATCACCACTCCCCCTTATGGACTCATCATCCCCGATAAGGTTCGTCTCCAATGCAATCAAGAATGTAAGATTTGCCTAAGGTGTCCCACTTAAGACTCCTAGGGACGATCGCCCTTGAGGTTTGCCCCCACCATTCCAAATGCTACAGAATTGGCTCTAATACTATTTGTAAAATTCAACATCTTGTACCACGAATATTGGTCACTTTCTCACAAGGAGATTACGTATTTGTTTCTAATTTCCTTAAGGGGGACTTTCAAGATGTCATTCATCCTGGTATCCACTTGAGCACACTTAACTATGGCCACATGGTACTCCACCCAACTAAACACACTTAATTAATGTTAACTAGTTAAGGCCTTGGAGTTGTCTTGCCACAAAATCTCCTTTGTGTTGGCAGTATACTCTTCAGTTTTCTCTTTAAGATAAATTGATCCAGTGTATTGTAGAATGTGAGTTCCAATTCTGCTTTTAAAAGTTAGAAGTTATACACTGAACAATACAATCCAAACATTACACACAATCTGTTGGAATTATGAACCGGTTCGGGTAAGTCAATACGGCCAACCGGGTTATGATCCGTGACAGTTACACCGTAAGGTAACGAACAATAAACCCGCTTAAGTTAGTTAACCGGGATGGACACTTTAACGAGACAAAATAACATGGAGTGGGCTTTGGAGTTGGAGATGGAGTTAATGGTCCGTTGGGTTTATAACTAAGGAGATTAGTTTAACCTAATTAAAGGTTATATAATATATGATATTCTATAACCCTAACTAATCAAAAGGCTAACACAAGTTCATATCCCACTCTTGCCCCAACCGCCGTCTTCCTGCCAGCCGACGCTGCCAGTAGCCACCACCGCGAGCCGCTGCCATCAGCCGCCGTCGACTACTGTCGAATGGCGCCTCCACCCACTGTCCGCATATCACTGCCGCTGCCGTAGCCACCGTGCACCACCACCGCTGGTTGTTTGTCTCGTTGTGTCACCTAGCTCAATTCGTTAGCCTTCGGTGTCTCAATCGGTTACTTATTAACTTAGGTAAACTTAAATATATTGTTAGTATAAAATTTATATTTGACTCGTACTCGTATTGTTTGTAACCGGATCCTGTCGGGTTTAGTTTCGGTGCTGAATACTCGTTTACTTTCCGTTGCGGATATATTGATTAACTGGATTAATAAATTATTTGTCACATATTATTGAACTGGGTTTAATAATAAATTTTTGACTGATCACCACTGGAACCCAACAGTGGTATCAGAGCCTTGGTTACAACATACGAGTCGAATCCGGTATTTTCACCGGTTCTACATCATAACTTCAAGGTAGTTGACGTTTTTGATCTTGATAAAATTTTAGGGCAACTTTGGTTTGGTCAAAATTTTATTTATTTTATTTGACCAAAATATTGCCTGACTTTGTTTTCGTTGAATATGTAAATCTGACCCGACCTTGTTTGTTTGGTTGAATGATTTTGTTTTGGCCATATGGATGGTTCAAAAGTTGTACTTTATTTTCGGTTTTTATTTTATGGTTTTTGGCCCCCTTGATGGTTCAAAATTATAATAGATAGGGTTTAGTTTTTCATTACTTGTATTAGTAGAATTTGTAATGAAGAAGTCCTGAAGGAAAACCGAGGACGAGCTCATGGAGTTCTTGAAGTCAGTGGAAGTTACCAAAGATGACGGGATGCACCAAGAGTCCATCCTTGCGGTTGTTTTGTGTTGTGACCCCTTGGCCCGATTGATCTTGCTAATAGGCTCTAGCAAGATCAATCACTTATCTTGGCCATTTAAGATTTACATATTCTTGTTTGCTATTGTGGTTGCTTGCTTAATACCAAATATTTTAAAATAAATTAACCAATCATGTTTTGCAAAATTAAACTAAATTTAATTTTCCATAACTAATAACTTAATAGGTAGACTATTAACTTGAAATTGGTTATTATTGCGACAAACTTAGTTTTAATAGGTTATATAAAACTAAGTGTCCTGAGAGATGAAAGGGTTCTTCACATTGTCCCGATTAATACAGTAAAACCGGACTTTTACTCTATTCGGTAATATAAAATTAGTCCCAATCTTAAATCAATAGTATATGTCATCCTACTATAAGTCACACTTGAGGCATACTGCGAAACTTCAAGTGTTTGGAGCTATAGCACCGTGCTTGATTTCTAGCCTATCCCTTCAAGGTGAAAGCGTTTCGCTGACACATCCGGCCCTTTCACAAGTGATTATACTAGGGCGACTATTACTTTACTCTCCTGTTACGTGCTACAGCTTCCGAGAGACTAAAGTGGGCATAGATGAGGCTAAACGTATCTACTTAGGCAAGTGTTGTCTTAATAGGACTCATAACCAAGAGTTGTGCTTTATTCACAATTGGCAATCGTTGTCTGTCTGCCTAACCACTTACTAATGTTGTGTGCTACAGCTGCCATTAGTAACTGGAAGCTAGATTCTCAAAGTTCCTATTTACTAATGTTATTGGGTCATTAATAATAGGATTAAAACATCAAAAATACTAATTAAAATTTACTTTTGCATATTTAAACAGATGTCAGCTGATAATAACTCCACATTCACCCTCAAGGCTATTCTTGAGAAAGAAAAGCTGAATGACACCAACTTTCTTGAATGGCACCGTAATTTGGGACTTGTTCTCAAGATGGCAAAGAAGCACTATGTTCTCGATGGACCTGTTCCAACCGAGCCTGAAAACAATACTACTGATGCTAGAAGGGTTCTTGACAAGCATATGGATGACTCTGCAGAAGTCGCCTGTATTATGCTAGCCACCATGTCTTACGAGCGTGCTAAAGGCTTGGAAGATTTTGGTGCCTATGAGATGCTTGAGCAACTCAAGGGCATGTTCTAGAAATAAGCCCGTCAAGAACGCTCTGACACCATGAAGCAACTCATCAGCTGCAGAATGGAACAGGGATCGCCTGTTAGTGCGCATGTCGTCAAAATGAAAGGGTACATCGAACAATTAAGGAAACTTGATTATCCCCTGCCAGATGAAATGGCAGCGGATTTCATCCTGAACTCTCTTCCCAGCTCTTATGACCAGTTCGTAATGAATTTCAATATGAATGGCTGGGTGAAGACAATGTCGGAGCTTCATGGAATGCTCAAAACAGTTGAGATGAATATTCCCGCTAAAACTAATCAAGTTCTTATGGTTCGATCTGCTGGTGTCGTGAAGCCTAAACCCAAGAAACAGGGTAACGGTAATGGCAAGAAAAAGATTATTGTTGCTGCCAGGTATGCCACTAACACTAACAAAGGTGCTGCAAAGGTACCATCACCGCCTCCTGAGGAGCGCTAGTGCTACAAGTGCAAAAAAATGAGACAATGGAAGCGTAATTGTCCTAACTATCTTGCTGAGCTGAAAAGGCAGAGGACCAATGGTGAAAGCGCCTCTAAAGGTACTTCCATTTACGTTATTGAACTTTTCACTGTTTCTAGAAACACATAGGTATTTGATACCGGATGTGGTTACCACATCGTTAATGTCTTGCAGGAGCCTAAAAACTTAAAGAAGCTGAAACAAGGCAGCATAGAACTCATCGTTGGTGATGGGAAGAGATGTAACACCCCGACCAAAGGCGGATTATACATCGGGGCGCCACATATTGTTTCATTACTCGTGACACTATTTGGGCGTCAATATTTAATAAATATATTCATTCGCGCACGCGCAACGTAAACACAAGATAACATAAATCAACATAAATCATTATATTATAAGGCAAAATATTCGAACAACAATAACTTGTCTTGATACATTTTAATCTAGGTCCAAAAGTAAAAACGTCCTACGTGTCCACAAGCTCCAAATGTAGCTACAGCAAACCTGAACATGTGTTAAAATAAAACGTCAAACACTTGCGTGTTGGTGAGAAATCAAGTTTAATAGATAATAGATAACAATAATCACTGCGCGCAACACGTGTATGTCTGGTGTTTAACAAGGGTGTAATCAGATTGTGATCAAGCCTAAATAGATCATAGTTCATAGTTCAATCCGTGCTCCCAAATGAGCACAAAAACAAGAAAACATCTGTGCAAGTGTAAACAAAGAAAACCGTAAACGATAGGTCTCCCGTGTTCATCTAATGGATCCATGAAAACTTCGGAATAGGCCGAACAAAGCGGTTAATGATACACACATACAAATAAACAGCCAAGTAAACGTCCTCAACACATGGGATACTGCGCGACTAAAGTTCATAAACAAGTTTAAGACTCAAGTTTGTACGAACACATGAACATCCCAAAACATTAAAAATAAAAAGGGATTAGGTGCGAGATTACTCACTTGATAAACGGTGCGGTGTAAGATAAAGCAAGAACCAACTCTTAACAAGCAAAGTTATCCTATAATTAAAGATTATCGTTTTAACGATTGGTTTTAAGTCTTGATTATAAGTTAGCATAATTAATAAGTAAATTATTATATATAATATATATTACCGGAAAAGCAGGGCAGATCAGGGAGGAAGACGGAGGCAGAGAGGGAGGCGACAGAGGATCAACGGCAGAGAGCAAAGGAAGAGAAAGATAGTAAGTATTTGTGTGTGAAGTGTTAAGAAAATAGCATTATTATTTATAGGGAACCCCTAGGGAACACAATCCCTAGAAAAGGGGAAAAGATCTTCAACAGGATCAAGCAAAAGATAACAAAAGCAAAAAGGTTCCAAAAGCAAAAGATATCAAAAGATATGGCAGCTGCAGGGGACAAGGAAAAGCTGACAGGTAACAGTAAACAGGCATGGGAGGGTCAGATAAAGGTACTGGTCAAGCATGGGAAAAGCAGATCTCAAAAGATAATGTCAGTCACTTTTCCTGCCAACCAATGGGGTTGGTGCGCATGCTGCGCCAAAAGTGGCTTTTCTGACATAAGATAGATCAGGTCAACAGCACAGAAGATAAGACATCAAAAGCAAACAAGCAAGTTAAAACAGAAGAAAGGACACAAGACAGCGCGAGAAAGCTGCGCGCGCGAGAGGCTGCGCACACGAGAAGATTGAGCGCGCGAGGGCGAAGGCAGACAGAACAAACCTTAGCGCGCGCCGCGGGAAGAACTACAAATTCACAGCGCGTCGCGGGAGGATCTACAATTCTTAGCGCGCCGCGCGAAGAACTATAGTTCTTAGCGCGCCGCGGGAAGAACTACAGTCCCTAGCGCGTAACGCAGGAACAACTGGTCTTCACGCAGGCTTCCTTGTAAGGAGTCTAGCGCGTGGAGCTGCGCAGACAACCTTAGGCGGGAAGAAACAAAGGACAAACAAAGAGAAGGGGGGGGTTCAAGGCTTAAGGGCGGAACGACGACAAGAGAGAGAAAGAGGCGGGACGGCAACAAGAGGGAAAAGAAGGCGGAGAGAAGAAGGGGGACGGGACGGCGGAAAGGAAGAGAGAGGAAGAGGCGGGAAGGAAAATATTATTAGTAATATATATATTTTAAATGTCAAGTTTTAAAAGAAAATAATTAAATTTTAAATCATAAAAAGAATCGGATCAGAAAACGGGTACCTGGGTCGGGTCGGATTCGGGCAGATGTCACAGTCTCCCCTACTTTAAGAAATTTCGTCCCGAAATTTATCTCGAAATAGGTTGCGCAGAGAACAGGTGCGGGTACTTGATCTTCATCTGATCTTCCCTTTCCCATGTGAACTCTGCTCCGCGCTTGGACTCCCAGCGAACTTTAACAATAGGGATACGACTGCGCTTGGTTTGCTTTACCTCGCGATCCAAAATCTCAACAGGCTTCTCAACGAAATGCATGGATTCATCAACTTGAACTTCATCAAGTGGAATGTGAAGGTTCTCGTCAGCTAAACATTTCTTGAGATTGGAAAATGGAACGTTGGATGCACATTGCTGAGCGCGGGCGGCAGGTCAAGTCTGTAGGCAACTTTTCCCACACGCGCGAGAATCTTGAATGGCCCAACATAACGAGGAGCAAGCTTACCTTTCTTCCCAAAGCGGACAACACCTTTCCAGGGCGACACTTTGAGGAGAACAAGATCACCAACTTGAAATTCGAAAGGCTTTCGCCTGCGATCTGTGTAACTCTTTTGTCGGCTTCTGGCAGTCAGCAGATGATCACGGATCTTGGCGATTTTATCGGTTGTCTCTTGAACAAGTTCGGGTCCTGTGATTTGAGCTTCACCCACTTCGCTCCAACAAATCGGGGAGCGGCACTTACGACCGTAAAGTGCTTCAAATGGGGCCATACCGATACTGGAATGATAGCTGTTATTATAAGAGAACTCGACCAGAGGTAGGTGCGAATCCCAATTACCTCCAAAATCAAGAACACAAGATCGGAGCATATCCTCAAGAGTTTGAATAGTTCGCTCAGACTGTCCGTCAGTCTGAGGATGATATGCAGTACTCATGTCCAAGCGAGTTCCTAGCGCAGATTGGAGAGATTTCCAAAAGCGAGATATAAAACGGCCATGGCGATCGGATATGATGCTCAAAGGAGTACCATGACGGCAGACAATCTCTTTGACATAAAGCTGCGCAAGTTGCTCAACACGGTAGTTTTCACGAATGGGCAGAAAGTGAGCAGACTTAGTCAAACGATCCACTATTACCCAAATGCTATCATGTTTGCTTGATGTCAAAGGTAACTTGGTAATAAAATCCATCGCTATACCTTCCCATTTCCACGTAGGAATTTCTGGTTGTTCGAGCAAACCAGATGGGCGTTGGTGTTCAGCTTTTACCTTAGAACAAGTCAGGCATTTAGCTACGAACACAGCAATATCCTTTTTCATACCGGGCCACCAATAAGTAATGCGCAAATCTTTGTACATTTTATCAGCGCCGGGATGAATAGAATACCGAGATTTATGCGCTTCACTCAGGATATCAGCGCGAAGATTCTCATCTAAGGGAATCCAGATGCGATTTAGATAGCAGAGAATTCCACTCAGATTAGGGACAAAATGAGCTTCCGCGCCACACGCTAACTCGGCGCGAAGGTTACCATTACTGATGGATGCGCGCTGCGCGTCGCGAATGCGTGATTCAAGATTGCTCTGAATCGGCGCAAAGTGAAGCTGCGTGCGCGGCAAGATACAGTTAAGCTGGCAGGGTTTGCGGCTGAGCGCATCGGCTACCACATTAGCCTTACCAGGATGATACCGGATCTCACAATCGTAATCGCTGATGAGTTCGTTCCATCGGCGTTGCCTCATGTTGAGTTCCTTTTGATCAAAGATATGCTGAAGGCTTTTATGGTCAGTGTAGAGGATACACTTAGTACCATAGAGGTAGTGTCTCCAGATTTTTAAGGCAAATACAACTGCACCAAGTTCGAGGTCGTGAGTTGTATAATTCTTTTCATGAATCTTGAGTTGCCTTGATGCGTAAGTGATAACCTTGCCTCGTTGCATAAGAACACAACCGAGACCTTGGTTGGATGCATCGCAATACACGACAAAATCTTCATTACCCTCAGGTAGCGCAAGAACAGGAGCTTCACACAACAAACGCTTGAGCGTCAGAAAGGCTTCTTCTTGTTTCGAGCCCCAAATATACGGTTTACCTTTGTGCGTTAGAGCTGTTAAAGGCAATGCGATCTTTGAGAAGTTCGAAATAAATTGCCGGTAGTAACCAGCTAAGCCCAAGAAGGAACGGATTTCGGTAGGAGTGGTTGGTGTAATCCAGTTCTTGATTGCTTCAATTTTGGATGGGTCGACATGGATACCCATCTTGTTCACAATATGGCCAAGGAACTGTACTTCATCCGACCAAAATTCACACTTGGAGAGCTTGGCAAAGAGCTGCTCGGCTCTAAGCTTTTGCAACACCAACCGAAGATGTTGCTCATGCTCGGCCTTGGTTTTGGAATAAATCAGAACGTCATCGATAAACACAATCACGAATTTATCCAAGAAAGGCCTACACACCCGATTCATTAGATCCATGAAAACGGCGGGTGCGTTGGTTAAACCGAAGGACATGACCAAGAATTCAAAAATGGCCATAGCGAGTACGAAAAGCAGTCTTGGGAATATCTTCATCGCGGATGTGCAACTGGTGATAGCCAGAGCGGAGATCGATCTTGGAAAAACAAGAGGCACCTTGGAGTTGATCGAAGAGGTCGTCAATGCGCGGTAAGGGATACCGGTTCTTAATGGTGAGTTTGTTCAACTCGCGGTAATCAATACACATGCGAAACGAACCATCTTTCTTTTTAACGAACAACACCGGAGCACCCCAGGGCGAAGAGCTAGGGCGAATGAATCCTTTATCGGTCAACTCTTGAAGTTGACTTGCCAATTCTTGCATTTCAGCGGGTGCAATACGATAAGGAGATTTGGCTACGGGGGAAGCACCAGGGACAAGATCAATACGAAACTCGACTTCCCGAACGGGAGGGATACCAGGAAGATCATCGGGAAAAACTTCAGGGAAGTCACGCACAACGGGGATTTCGCGAAGTTTCTTCTTTCCTTCATCGGGTTTGACCACATGGGCTAAGAATGCGATACACTTCTTCCGCATGAGTCTTTGGGCTTCGGCGCAAGACATAAGCTTAAGACCGTTAGACGGTTTCTCGCCGTAGATATGAAGATCACCATTTTCTCGAGGAATGCGAATCAACTTCTTGGCGCAAATAACTTCGGCGCGATTATTCGAGAGCCAGTCCATACCAATGATAACATCAAAACTTCCAAGAGGCATGGGGATGAGGTCGATTAGAAAATCGTTTTCATTAAGGTTAAGCGTGCAATCTTTGATCACGGAGTTAATTAAAACAGTTTCGCCATTAGCCAATTCAACTGAAAAATTTTCTTTTAAGTTATCGCGCGGTCGCGCAAGCTTCTGCTCAAACGCGCGAGAAATAAAACTTCTATCGGCGCCAGTATCAAAAAGTACGGAAGCATAATGTCCGTTAAGCGAAAATGTACCATTAACTACGTCATTATTCGCTTGCGCTTGGTGCGCGGTTATGTTAAAAGCTCGTCCGCGCGTCACTTGGTTCGAGATTTGGTTAACTGGGTTTGCTTGCGTAATCTGAACTTGTAGTCTCGGGCACGCGTTCCGGAAATGACTGGGATCACCGCAGTTATAGCACGACCTGGGTCGTGGATTAGGGTATGATGGTTGTGGGTTCTGCAGGTAAGTTGGTGGTGTTTGCGCGATTGGGTTGGCGGGAGGGACTCTACAGTACTCAGCAGAGTGACCAACGCGGCCACATCGGTTACATTGTCGACACGGGGTTTGGGTTGGGTGGTGAAGTTTACAGGTTGGGCAAAAGGGTTGGGTTCCTGTGTAAGGTTTCTTAGGTGGCGGGGCAGGGAGTGCTGGGTTGGTTAAGGCATAGTTGTGGACTACAGGAGGTGTTGGGTAGGTTGACAGTGGGTTAGGCGTGTAAACTGGAGGTTGGTAGATGGGTTGCTGGACAATGGGCGGGTTGGTAAGCGCATAGGCTTTGCGCCTGCGCTTGAGGTTGTTACGGTTTGAGGTTTCTGGTTTAGTTTCTGTTGGTTCTGGGACAGTCTTGGTGGGTTTGGTCTTCTCAGATCGCCGCAGGAACAGGGTTCCTGCTCTGACATGGTTGTCGCTGAGCACAGCGGCCAACTCAATGGCGTCAGAGAGGGTTACTGGGTTTCTGGCCCATACAGAATCTTGAATTTCCATGGGGAGACCCCCAAGGAACTTCTCGATGGCTCGGCGGGAAGAAGTAACAAGGTGAGGGACAAGCAGGCTTAGTTCATGGAAGCGCGTCGCGTACTCGCGCGCTTCGCCACTGTATTGCTTCAAGTTCCAAAATTCTTCCTCCAGGCGCTTAACTTCGTTGGGAGGGCAGAATTCTCGCGTCAAGAGATCCTTAAATTCCTCCCAGAGCATGCTGGAAGCAGTTTCTGCGCCACGCGCATGAGCTACTCCATTCCACCATGTAAGCGCTCTAGATTCCAGGACACTGGAAGCATATAGGGTTCGTCTGTCAGGAGGGCATTGGGTATGGAGGAAAGTGTTTTCAATCTTCTCGAGCCATTGGAGCATCACGGTGGCTCCTTCAAGCCCTGTGAATTTCGGAGGGTTACCCGCATTAAAGGACTTAATGTTGTAACCGGAGGTATTGTTTTGGCTCAAAGCTTGGGCTATTGCGGCGGCCATTTCCTGGGAACGTTGCAGCGAACGTCTGCGCGAGGCTTCTCTCCTCTGATGACGGCGAGATAGCGGAGGCATTCTATAAAAGTTTTAGTTTTGTTAATATCTTAGCGCAAAGTATAATCTTATAAAGCTTGGTTTCGCGGGGTTAGATACCATCAATAGTTAAAGTAAAACATGAATTTGAATGCAAACTTAATACAGATAACAAATTCGAATCGAGGATCGACAATTCATGTATCACCATGACTTTCCGAATTCTCAATTTAAAATGACTAGTAAACGAGTATTGGAGATTGACGATTCATGTATCACCATGACTTTTCAATCCTCTATAAAATATACAAGAAAATGAGTATTGGAAGTTGACAATTCATGTATCACCATGACTTTTCAAGTCTCCAATCCTCAGAACATAATCGTAAATGGAATTTGAAAATCAACTATTCATGTATCACCATGACTTTTCGGATTTTCAATCCCAACAAACGAATATGTAAGTAAAATCAATAAAAATCGAAATTCAGCAAAAATCGAAATATCGCGAAATAAAACATAAAACCATACGCTGCGTCTGCGCAAGCATATTTATAAACAACGAGTAATTAACAATAAGCGCGCAAACATGAGATTTCTCTCATGCGCGAGAAGGGACTCTTAGGTATTCTAGGCCGTTACGTCTAACCACCTATCCTAAAGTCAACGAGCTCTGATACCAATCTGTAACACCCCGACCAAAGGCGGATTATACATCGGGGCGCCACATATTGTTTCATTACTCGTGACACTATTTGGGCGTCAATATTTAATAAATATATTCATTCGCGCACGCGCAACGTAAACACAAGATAACATAAATCAACATAAATCATTATATTATAAGGCAAAATATTCGAACAACAATAACTTGTCTTGATACATTTTAATCTAGGTCCAAAAGTAAAAACGTCCTACGTGTCCACAAGCTCCAAATGTAGCTACAGCAAACCTGAACATGTGTTAAAATAAAACGTCAAACACTTGCGTGTTGGTGAGAAATCAAGTTTAATAGATAATAGATAACAATAATCACTGCGCGCAACACGTGTATGTCTGGTGTTTAACAAGGGTGTAATCAGATTGTGATCAAGCCTAAATAGATCATAGTTCATAGTTCAATCCGTGCTCCCAAATGAGCACAAAAACAAGAAAACATCTGTGCAAGTGTAAACAAAGAAAACCGTAAACGATAGGTCTCCCGTGTTCATCTAATGGATCCATGAAAACTTCGGAATAGGCCGAACAAAGCGGTTAATGATACACACATACAAATAAACAGCCAAGTAAACGTCCTCAACACATGGGATACTGCGCGACTAAAGTTCATAAACAAGTTTAAGACTCAAGTTTGTACGAACACATGAACATCCCAAAACATTAAAAATAAAAAGGGATTAGGTACGAGATTACTCACTTGATAAACGGTGCGGTGTAAGATAAAGCAAGAACCAACTCTTAACAAGCAAAGTTATCCTATAATTAAAGATTATCGTTTTAACGATTGGTTTTAAGTCTTGATTATAAGTTAGCATAATTAATAAGTAAATTATTATATATAATATATATTACCGGAAAAGCAGGGCAGATCAGGGAGGAAGACGGAGGCAGAGAGGGAGGCGACAGAGGATCAACGGCAGAGAGCAAAGGAAGAGAAAGATAGTAAGTATTTGTGTGTGAAGTGTTAAGAAAATAGCATTATTATTTATAGGGAACCCCTAGGGAACACAATCCCTAGAAAAGGGGAAAAGATCTTCAACAGGATCAAGCAAAAGATAACAAAAGCAAAAAGGTTCCAAAAGCAAAAGATATCAAAAGATATGGCAGCTGCAGGGGACAAGGAAAAGCTGACAGGTAACAGTAAACAGGCATGGGAGGGTCAGATAAAGGTACTGGTCAAGCATGGGAAAAGCAGATCTCAAAAGATAATGTCAGTCACTTTTCCTGCCAACCAATGGGGTTGGTGCGCATGCTGCGCCAAAAGTGGCTTTTCTGACATAAGATAGATCAGGTCAACAGCACAGAAGATAAGACATCAAAAGCAAACAAGCAAGTTAAAACAGAAGAAAGGACACAAGACAGCGCGAGAAAGCTGCGCGCGCGAGAGGCTGCGCACACGAGAAGATTGAGCGCGCGAGGGCGAAGGCAGACAGAACAAACCTTAGCGCGCGCCGCGGGAAGAACTACAAATTCACAGCGCGTCGCGGGAGGATCTACAATTCTTAGCGCGCCGCGCGAAGAACTATAGTTCTTAGCGCGCCGCGGGAAGAACTACAGTCCCTAGCGCGTAACGCAGGAACAACTGGTCTTCACGCAGGCTTCCTTGTAAGGAGTCTAGCGCGTGGAGCTGCGCAGACAACCTTAGGCGGGAAGAAACAAAGGACAAACAAAGAGAAGGGGGGGTTCAAGGCTTAAGGGCGGAACGACGACAAGAGAGAGAAAGAGGCGGGACGGCAACAAGAGGGAAAAGAAGGCGGAGAGAAGAAGGGGGACGGGACGGCGGAAAGGAAGAGAGAGGAAGAGGTGGGAAGGAAAATATTATTAGTAATATATATATTTTAAATGTCAAGTTTTAAAAGAAAATAATTAAATTTTAAATCATAAAAAGAATCGGATCAGAAAACGGGTACCTAGGTCGGGTCGGATTCGGGCAGATGTCACAAGAGAGTCCCAGTTCTTGCAACTAGCACATATCGTTTTGCTTGTCCATCTGGCCTTGTAGTTACTTTGAATAACTGTTTGTTTGCACCCGGTTTAACCAGAAACATTATTTCAGTTTCTTTACTATTTGAACAAGGATTTAAGTATGCTTTTAATGGTATTTCTATTTCTGCCTACTTGAATGATATCTTTTATTTTGAGGCTAAACCTCGAAATGGTATTTATGAGATTGATGTTCAAATAAACAATAATGTATATAATCTTTCTAAACGTATCAGATCTAACATCAATGATACATTTCTATGGCATTGCCGACTTAGCCACATAAGCAAGGCACGAGTTAAGAGACTCCAATCCGAAGGGATTCTTGAATCAATAGGACCGGACTCCTTTGATGACTGCGAATCTTGCTTAGCTGGTAAACTTGCCAAAGACTCCTTCACTCATAAGAATGAACGAGCAAAGGATCTGCTAGGAATCATACATATTGATGTATGCGACCCTTTTAGAATCATGTCTAGAAATCATGAAAGATACTTCATTTCTTATATTGACGATTACAGTCGATATGCTTATGTGTATCTTATGAAACACAAGCATGAAACTTTTGAAAAGTTCAAAGAGTTTCAAAACGAAACAAAGTGGAAAACCAACTCGGGAAAACTATCAAATGCTTCGATTAGATCAAGGTGGAGAGTATCTCAGCTCAGAATTCATAAATCATCTAAAAGAGCATGGAATTGTTTCATAGCTCACTCCACCCGGCACACCCCAACACAATGGTGTGAGCGAGAGGAGAAATTGAACGTTGCTAAACATGGTCCGATCGATGATGTGTAGAACTAACTTGCCTCACTCGTTTTGGAGTTTTGCTTTTATAACCGTTGCCCGCATTGTCAATCAGGCTTCAACTAAAAAGGTAAGCAAAACCCCATATGAGATATTGCATGGGCGTAAACCCAATTTGTCTTTCCATAGAGTATGGGAATGTGATGCTTATGTCACTAATGATCTGATGACAAGCTCGATCCTCACGGCGTAAAAGTTGTTTTCATCGGATACTATAACTAAACCGGATATTATTTCTTCCATCCTAATACAAATGTGATTTTTATCAAAAGGAAGGGCCACATCGTCGATAAGGAAATTCTAGATCGAGGAACTGGAAATAATATTGTCGATCTTGAAGAAATTCAAGAACCACAAACAAACGCTGAGGAAGTTGGAACGTCTGATCGATAAGTTGTTGTTGCTTAAACATCAGACATAAAAACAAGCCTTTGCAGAAGTAGTAGGACTCGCGTACCGAATTCTAAATACCTATGGCATCTTGATGGTCCCGAAGTCCTCTTAGTAGCCGAGTCAAACGACAAACCTAATAATTACAAATCTGCTATCTTAGATCCGGAATATAACAAATGGCAAGATGCCAGGAACACCCCCCGAGTGTCGGGCAGTAGGGAGCAAGTGGATTTTCAAGAAGAAAACCAACATGCATGGAAATGTACAGACTTATAAAGCACGGCTAGTCGCGAAAGGTTTTACTCAAACTCAAGGTATTGACTATGATGAAACTTTCTCGCCCGTTGCTATGACTAAGTCGATAAGGATATTACTTGCCATGCCCGCGTATTATGACTAAGAGATATGGCAAATGGATGTCAAAACTGCTTTTCTTAATGGACACCTTTCAGAAGATGTCTATATGGCTCAGCTTGAAGGTTTTGTCGATCCTAAATATCTTAACAGGGTGTGAAAACTGAATAAGTCCATTTATGGACTTAAACAGGCATCTTGCAGCTGGAATCTTCATTTTGATGAGAAAATCAAAGAGTTTGGTTTTATCAAAATGAAGATGAGCCTTGTATTTACAGAAAGGCTAGTGGGAGCACTATATCATTTCTCATCATGTATGTGGATGATATACTGATCATTGCAAACAACATTCCTATGCTTAAGGAAGTTAAGAACTGGTTGGGATCTTGTTTCGCAATGAAAGATCTTGGTGAAGTTGCTTACATTCTATGAATCAAGATCTATCGAGATAGGTCAAAGTGACTTCTAGGGCTGAGTCAAAGTACATACATAAACAAAGTAATGGAACACTTCTCAATGGATAACTCCAAGAAAGGAGCTGTCTGCATGGCTAAAGGAACCGTGTTGAACAAATCGCAATCTCCGGCAACGGACGTTGAAACTAAGCACATGCAAGCAATTCCATATGCTTCAGCGATTGGTTCTATCATGTATGCAATGCTATGTACTAGACCTGGCATTTCCCACTGGACTGCTGTAAAGAACATTCTAAGGTACCTGAAAAGGACCAAGGACATGCTCTTAGTGTTTGGAGGAGTGGAAGAAGAGCTCACTATAAGGTGTTACACTAACGCTAGCTTCCAGGCTTACCGAGATGATTCTCGCTCACAATCAAGATATGCATTCACTCTCAATGGAGGAACTGTTTATTGGAAAAGTTCCAAGCAGGGGTATGGTGGCAGATTCTACCACCGAATCAGAATACATAGCTGCATCAGATGCTGCTAAGGAGGCTGCTTGGATGAAAAGGTTCATCACTGACCTCGATGTGGTTCCGAGTATTCATAAACCAATCGAGGTGTTTTGTGATAACACAGGTGCTATTGCTTAGGCCAAAGAGCCCATATCTCATCACAGAGCCAAGCACATTCTAAGGAAGTTCCACCTTATATGTGAAATAATGGAACGACGGGACATCATAATAAGTAAAGTAGACACATATCAAAACCTAGACGACCCGTTCACTAAACTGATGACTCAGGACAAGAATGATCATCACAGAGATACTATCGGTCTTAGATTAGCTAGTAGTTTGTTTTGATTTAGTATGTGGATGTGTGACCATTTTAACAGCTATACTTTTGGGTTCACTTTTGATTTAATGGTTAAATGCAAATGTTGAATAGTATAGTTGTGTTTGATTTTAATACGTTTAATCCATGAATATTGTATTCTAAATTATCTGTAGTCGATCAGACTCGTGGGAACGACGCTGAATTAAGACTATCCCGACTTTGGACTCAAGGAGTTGACTTCCAAACACACAGACCGCATTATGAATGACGTTGGATGTAACTCGCATCAAATCATCTTCATGGATCTTAGTCATAAGATGTTTTGATACTGGTAAACTCAGTTAGTATCCTTAGACCTGAGATACATATTAGAACTTTCGTTTACTAAAGGCTATTATTTGATCAGTGTCAATCGTTGTCGCTAACTACCAGCTATAAAGGCATTGGTTGGAAATAATATGAAGTTCAGTGGGAGTTGTATGTAATCAAGATGGGATTATGTAATCTTACATGATATGTAACAGTTAGACATCTTGGCGCCCTCGTTGATTCAAACTGGTGAAGTGTGAGGCCTCACCCAAACTTACTGTGTGTTTTATTGGACCAATTTGATTTTAGATCGAGAACTATAATGATTGAACACCATATGAAATTGAACCTGATTCATGTCTCATTGTTCAATTAGTGTCTTATACAAAAAAGATAGATGACAACGATTACCATAAGTTCATTATCTTGCAATAGTGTATTTTGGTTCATGAATTTAAACTGTTATAACCTGTTAGGGGCAGTTATGTGTAGCTAGAGCACCGCTGACTGTTAGTATTGAGTAACTTAACCGGAAACCGTCTAAGTGGGAGAGTGTTGGAATTATGGATCGGTTCAGGTAAGTCAATAAGGCCAACCGGGTTATGACCCATGAGAGTTAGACCGTAAGGTAACGAACAATAAATCCGCTTAAGTTAGTTAACTGGGATGGACATTTTAACGAGACAAAATAACATGTAGTGGGCTTTGGAGTTGGAGATGAACTTAGTGTCCCGTTAGGTTTATAACTAATAAGATTAGTTTAACCTAATAAAAGGTTATATAATATATGATATTCTATAACCCTAACTAATCAAGAGGCTAACATAAGTTCATACCCCATTCTTGCTCCACCCCTACCGCCGTCTGCCTGCCAGCCGCCACCGCCAGCAGTTGCCATCACCATTAGCCGCCGTCGACTACTGTTGACCGGCGCCTCCAACCGCTGTCCGCATATCATCGCCGCTGCCGTTGCCATCGTGCACCGCCACCACTTGTTGTTTGTCTCGTTGTGCCACCTAGGTCAGTTCGTTAGCCTTCGGTGTTTCAACTGACTATTTATTAACCGAGGTAAAGTTAAATATATTGTTAGTTTAGAATTTATATTTATTTGTTTGACTCGTACTCGTATTGTTTGTAACCGGATCCTGTCAGGTTTAGTTTCGGTGTTGACTACTCGTTTGTTTCCGCTGCGTATATACTGATTAATTGGATTAATTAATTATTTGTCACATATTATTGAACCGGTTTTAATAATAAAATTTTGACCGGTCATCACTGGAACCCAACACAATCGACACCGAATAACAAAAAATCAGTGTTTCAGTTTAGCATATGATATTCCTAGTCTAAAAACGTTTATCCTAATTATGGCACCCACCTTTTATAAATGCTATTTGAAACAATTTACATTCTCGAAAACGAGCCCAAATGTTTCGTAAATCTCATGACAATTGAAAGCATGCTAGGGAATCAATGAACTTAGGTGCTGTTTGTTTTTCTGAAAAAGGTTTTTGCATGCTCTTTTGTCTGCGCTGCGCAGACGACGCGCAGACATTGCCATCTGCAGACTGTTTGTTTTCTCGAAGACATTTCATTAAAAAACGTCTGCGCATGCTTTTCTTAGTGCAGACTTAGCCCATCGACTTCTAAGATCTTCTAAGGCCTGCAGAGGGTTAAAACACCACACCTTACCAACACCGACTATCCACCACCCCACCACCCACCACCACTGTCCATATGTTCAAAAAGTTCAAAACGCTTCAATTAATATCTTATATAATTGTCAGCGGATAAGATGATGATTTATATGTTGTCAGTAGTCTAGATTTGAGAAAGCTTACAAGGATTTTTCAAATGTATATTCAACTTAATTTAAATAGCCTATATATTACTTTTAATATAAGGATCCAATTTCAAATATAATCACATCCAAATTAAAAGTGCTATCAGCTAGATATAAGAAAAGCATCGTCGTCTCTGAGATTTTTAATACCTCGGTCGAGCCGAAATAAGAAGGCCTGCAAGCCTTGGCAACTAACGAAATATACAAGCTAATTTTTATAAACGACGATTACGGTTATAATAATAAACATAAAAAATATATAGTATTAATGTAATACCCCAATTTTTATAAACCCTAAAATTGAATGCTTATACGATTTATTAATACAACACTTGTGAGAATTAATATAGTTATTTTAATATAAACTTAACTTTTTGAATTTGTTTAAAGGATTTGGTATGCTGATGAAATAAAAGTTATTAAGTTAAGTTAAGGACGAAGTATAACTAAAGCAAAACTAAAAGGACTGAGTGTATAAATAATAGATTTAATTATGAAATAAAGAGCAGGGAATGTTTTTGCCATTCCATGAAACTTGAGTCATCAGCTTCAAGTTAAAGTCGTAAGTTTCAAACTTGATTTCCGGCTAAAGTTTTCCGATGAATGTATTTTTCAGCGAGTTTTAAACATCAAAATTAAAGACCGAATCAACCAATTGACGATGTCGATTGACTCGGGATCCTTTACTGAAAAATATATATACATATATAAAAGTTTTAGCCCTCGAAAATTGCGTGCCCCGGCCAGCTCGCACACCCTTCAGGTCGGCCCTAAAGAAAAGTGTAATAAGGCTTTCTTTGTATTTGATCCAACACACGTATGTATATAAAAAAAAGTCTCAAATTCAAATTTTCATTTCATAAATACAAGTATTTCTACCAGCAAGTTGCGGCAGACTGGGTTAAATGCATTATATGTTTCAATTACGTGACGGAAAATCAGTCGGTATTGATTTGATTTGTCATGATAAAAGTTTTATTATAAATGTTTCATTAACAAAGTTAATGAATGAATTGACAAATTTGTAAATAGTGGGAATGCACGATTGGCTAGATTTATATGTTGTGAGTAGTCTAGATTCGGCTAGCTCGTCATCTGAAGTATTTTGATCATCCTCTTGAACAACCTTGTCACTTTCTTCATTCTCATCCTTGTCCATACCCTGATCATTAACCACTTCATTTTCAACCAAATGCTCAACACCATCATTCACTTTGTCCTGAATCCCTTTAACCACATTCTTAATATGATCCTCAACCTCTTGCTTTCCCTTATCAACCATTTCCGCCACATTTACTTGGAACACCGAGTTCCAATTGAAACGTGTATCTACTTGAGCTGTAGCAGTCTTTTGTTGTAAGGTTACGCTTCAGTCGGTTTCTTGTCTTTTGATGATTCTCCCTCGGGACGATGATATATTTCTTGCTTGTAGTAATCTCGCCTAAAGGGATTTGCTGCATTATCATCCACATTCTTGCTTGTAACTCCCGTTTGAAGTGTCCTTTTTCTTTGCACCTAAAGCATCTCACTTTATATTTATCAAAACCTAATTTTGATGTTGTACCATCTAGTACATTTCTTCCAGTTATTTCCTTGAACCTTTGAGCTCTCCTTATTGATCGATGTCGAAAGGTCAATCAAAAACATTTATAAATTACCTTCACTAGCTAGGGCAAGTAAGGTGTCGAATCCACAGGGAATCAGTGGAAAGTGCTAATCAAGTTTAATACCTAATTACTAATTATACTAGGTGGACAAACGATGTCAAGCGGTTTTAAAGATTTTGATTTGTAAACAGTTATTAAAAAGTAACCAAACTCTAGGTTTCAGGTCTTGAAGTAAATTAGATTGATGATTAAACCTATTGAATTTATAACCTTTGTTTGAAGCAATAAACCAAGAGACTAGATGTGTGGCTATGTTGATCGTTAGAACTTAATCCAATTAATTGACACGGCTAAACAATAATCTACTTGATTGTTAATCTTAGGTAATGATGAATCACTCAGTATTATGGTTAAGGACACTAGGTCAATGACACTAAGAACTCAATCCTAATTGTTGACGACCAAAATCAATAACTAATAAACTGCAAATAACATTGATTACCCAAAAGTATGTTCAAGCACACAAACAAAATCCAAAAATAAGGTTTAGAGTACCAACAATCCAGTGAACAACTCAACCCTACACCTGGAGATGGTCAAGAGCGGATTAGCCTTGCATAGGCATCTTCAATAGGTCTCTTGATTCTTGAATGGATGATGGCATGGATGATTATGGTGATTGGGAGGTGTTAAGATGGTGGAGAATGGCCCCAAAATCGTCCAAGGGGGCTAGGGTATGAAGGATAGTCGTCCTAGGGTTGAACCGGGCTTTAATATGGAAGAAAATACCAAAAAGTCGTGTTTTTCCGCCCAGGCGACCGTAGCCTACGGTCTCCCCACCGTAAGCTACGGTGGGACCGTTGCCTACGGTCATCAGTCACTGCTTTACGGTAACAGTCCCTCTGTACTGTTTTGTCCATAACTTCTTCGTTATAGCTCCGTTTTATGCACCGTTTTCGGCCACGTCTTCGTCTTCAAATTCTCTATCATTCCATGCAATAAAATCTTCATTTCCACTCCATCTCATATGCTCCAATTTAGATCCTTTAAGCTCCTTTAAGCTCTGCTCACCTTTAAACGTAAAACCACTCAAAGTAATCGTGTCCAAGACATATAAACACACAAAATACACGATATAACTTACTTAACACACAATATTTCACCCATACATCACTTATCACAATTTCCATGCACCACCGTCGATCAATCATTTCCATTTCCTCTGGATAAATTTGGTCGTAGTCCTCTTTTGTCATATTATAATCCCCGATACGACTAGCAACCAAACACTCGTATGACTCTAAAACTGATCTAAGGAATTTAATATGTTCCTTTATTGTGTCAGTGGTTAGGTTTCCTGTATTCTTCAAATTTATAGCAATGTTGCACTGTACAATATCAGAATCTTGTGTGTTTGAGGCTTGAGATACTGGAATCGTTCCTGAATAACTACTACTTTAATGAGGAGTCATAGGAACATTGGTTACACATGCTTGTCCAGTTTGTTCTGCACAAAAAGCTATGGAAATCTTAGGATTTGATGACGTAGCAGATTGTGAACCTTTGAAATACAACCCAACATCTTGTGAAACTGCTGTTGATTTCATCTTCTGCTTTTTTCTAAGCTCCAATTCGTGTGCTTCAAGCTTTTAAATAAATCTTGCAAGGTTCAGTCGGGCATATGCAACAGGATTTGATTGTTGAATCATTATGAATGTGTTCCACTCTTCAGGTAATGCATCAGCCAGTTTATCAATGTATTCATAATCAGGCTTATCAATGCCTAACTTTTTATTTCATTACAAATGACAATATCTCTCAACCAACTGTGCAAACGTTTCTCTTTCGGCTAGAGTAAAGATTTCAAATTCTTTCTTCAGTAATGCCATCTTGCTTTTCCTCATGTCAGGGTTTCCTCTATATTTATTCAATAGAGCTTGCCAAATGGAGTAGCATGAGCCATTGTGTTGTAACAATTGAAAATTTTCTGCTTTAATAGCTTGTTGAAATAAATTCAACATCTTCTTTTATCTTAAAAACTGATTTTTGTCACCGTCAGCAATTTGTGACAACCTACAGTTGCTGCCATTTTCATTCTTCGGGATAATGTATTCTTCCTCAATAGCCGTCCACGTCTCGTAGTTCAAATCTTGTACGTACGTCTCAAATTTGTTGGCCCAAGACGGATAATCTTCCATTCTAAGAAGCATGGGAGGCTTGTTGGAGGTCCCCATTTCATTTTCCATGTTAATGTTTTGAAGCAATGCAGACGGTTGTGACACAAACGCACTTAGATTTCCCATTTTGGTCAATAAAAGTCAACGTATATGTTTTCTGTTTGTGGTCAACGGATATGTTTGATGGTCAACGGATATGTATAGACATGGTCAACGGATATGTTTGAAGTCAACGTATAAGTATTTTAACGTATATGTATTCACCTTATAACATATACGGCGTATATGTTGTGCGCCGTATACGTTATACGTGAGCAACATATGCGTAGAAATAACATATATGTGAAAAGATATCATTTTGGTATTTTAGCAATTTGAATGTTCAAATGATGTAGGAATAGGATGAATTTCTGAATGATTTGACACGGATAAGTAAGGAATGCTTTGTGAAAGTTTGAAGAACTTTTGACGGTTGAATTTGTAGTTAGAGAGAAAACCTTTGAAAACTTATAGTATTCAAGCTATTAACAAGCCATAATTCTCTGATACCACTTGAAAGATGATGCTCTGATTATGTTGACAATAATTAGGATCTCTAGATGTTACAACTTATATCTCAAAGTGAGGAATTCATTGAGATTGAACATAACAAGTAAACATTAAGCATACACTACATTGATAACTTCAAAGAATACAAGATATGACACTTAGGCAACTTTCTCTCTCTCTAGCCTCTCACTCTAACAATCACCAAAAGTCTACTGAATAATGCATAAGTCCCCTATTTATAGGAAACAACATGTAAGTATCCAGGGGCGTATATGATATACATATATATATATATATAACTTATACTAATAATGGTGTTTTAATATTCTTGTGTAGTAGATACGCAGTAGAAGAATTCATTGCTCTAACATAACCAGCACCATATTGAGATATTAGTTTGATGAGTTTGAATCTTTCGTATCTGTGGTATCCGCTAACGGTAGCGACAAAGGAGTCAATAATTTGAACAGTGAAATTGAAATTTGGTCATTGCTCCAACATAACGAGCACCAGATTCAAATATTAGTTCATACTTACCTGAACCGATTAACATGTTTGCTGACGTGGATTTAGGTTCGGTGTTGAATGATAATATTAACACATTTTCTTACAACGAACCTAAATTCATGTCAGTAAACGTGTTAACCGGTTCATGTAAGTCCAAACTAATATCTCAATCTAGTGCTCGTTATGTTGGAGCAATGACCGAATTTCCATTTCACAGTTCAAAATATGGACTCCATTGTCGCTACCGTTAGAGGATACCACAGATCCAAGAAATTCAAACTCATCAAACTAATATCTCAATATGGTGCTGGTTATGTTGGAGCAATGAATTCTTCTACTGCGCATCTACTACACAAGAATATTAAAACACCATTATTAGTATAAGTTATGTATATATATATATATATACACCTATTCTAATAAAGTAAAATGATTGTGGACACTTGTCGTTTTTTAGTTAATTCTCACAATTCTTTTCCCTCTAAAACTAATATCATAATTAACCATAATATATGTAATAGATTAATAATTATTCACTTTTCTTTTATACTCTATTTACATTATATCTATACATTTTTATAAAAATAAATATTAACATATTATTTTATAGTATATTCCAAAATACTTGGTGAAATGCAAAAATCAACAACAAACCATGTTTCTCAAAGATTGAAAATGATATAATTTCAAATGTTATTATTAACATATTATACTATGTGTATTGTAAAAAATTATAAAGAAAAACAAGACTCGAATATGCTTTCATTTTACAAAGTAATTTTTTTAATCATTAAATTATAAATATATGCTTAAAAGTCGATCCATTTTTTAAAATCAATTAATTTATCTATTATTATTATTACTATTGTTATTATTATTATTTAAATTGTCATATAAATTTATAAATTATAAATATATGCTTTAAATCTATCCATTTATTTTTCGGTTAATTTAGTAAACTATATATATGTTAAAAAGTAAGGAGAGTATATACCAATCATTTTCAGACATAATAAAGTTTATCATATCTAATTTCTTAGTTTTTTTTATCCATGATTGTTTCGGGCTTTTTGTGGAACTTAAATTTGATTTTTATGAGTCAAAATTTGGTAAATAGATTGTTTGTTACAAGTTAACTACATTTAGATCAAAAATCTTTACGGGTCAAAAATGGGAAATATGAGTATTCTAAAAAGTTTGAGAATGCAAATATATTTATCATCAAATTTGTTACGGGTTCAAAGTGATGGCTTGAAAATGTCAAACGGGTGAAAGTTAGAATTTTAAACATGATTCAGGTTTCAAAATTATTTTCAATGGCATGTTTGGAAATAATCAAAAGGTTCGGGATTTGGAAAATTGACTATTTTCCCTTTACTATTAAAATTTAAGAAAAAATTGCGAACACTTTTGACATGCCACCCCCAGACCTATCAATGCTTTTAACTTTTATCAAATTTGAAATATTTGTGCAAACAATAATTTTTCCTTCAATGGTGATCAGAACGTTGTATGGGAAGCCTGTCATGCAAAACCATACTCAAATGAAGCAAAATATTCACAAATTTGAATGGGTTAAGAGCATTCCCAATGGATTCTCCAAATTATGTGAAAGGGGTCTCCATTTTTTTAGAGATGGTTAAAAGTGGTTGTGAGAGGAGGAGAGAGAAAATATTACTGTTCACGGTTAAATTTGGAGAAACACACTGTTTATCTATATAATTTTTTAATGTTTTTGAAAGTGGTTGTGAGTGAATGAGAGAGAAAAGGTAATGGTAAAAGTATAAAGAAAAGCATTATTTAATTGAAAATGAGATAGTATAATTTTATAGATGGAGATGGAGAATGGATTGAGAATGCTCTAACATGTTACTTTTTATGTTTTTCATTATGACAAAGTCAAGAAGCCCCCTAAAACTTATCAAAACCTTTTTCATGGTGTAGCTCAGAAAAACATAGTTTAAGAAGAACATCCGTCTTACAATTTAATGTTCTCATTTTCTTCGGCGGGTGGTAAATTGATAAATATATCAATAAATGTAACACTTATTCTATATTTAGGCTGAGTTGTTAGAACTACTATTGTATGAGAAATCTTATTTCCGAAATTTTATTTATGACACTGAGTATTATATTATATTATATTATATTATATTATATTATATTATATTATACAAAACATTTAAGAACGTACCTCCGAACGTGTCGTGTCGGCGCCTGGCACCCACATCTGAATCTCTGGTGTACCCGACGCACGCGGCCTGAAATAACAAGGTAACTAATCTATGTAATCCGACACGAAATACTCCGAACATGTATAAGTTAGAAATCAAACAACAGTATTACTGATAACAATAATCAAATAATATTTTAATTCTAATAATAATATAAAAATTAATATTTTAATAATAATCATAATATTAAAATAATAATAAAATAATTATTTATTTAGAGCAATATTATTTTAATAATAATAATAATAATAATATTTTAATAACAAAAAAATAATATAGTAATAATAATCATAATAATAATAATATAATAATACAATAATAATATTTTAATAACAATAACATTTTAATAATAATATTAATATTTTAATAATAATACTAGTAATACTGTAATAAAAAATTTAACAATAACGGTAATAGTACGGGAAACCTGGTTCAAATTTGGGAGGCCCGGCGAGCTAGGGTTATCGTAAAACTGTTCAGGCTGACTATAATAACCGATTTAATTCTAACAAAACGTAATGTAGCATGCTTTATTTAAAAAGGCAACTAACAACTTCATACTAAATAAATACACATAATGAAACCTGGTTCAAATTTGGTAAGCCCGGCGAGCTAGCCTGACCGTAAGGTTGTTGGGGCTGAGTATCATAGCCGACACACTCTTAACAAATATTAATGTAGCAAGTGTTAGTTAAAAAAAACAACGACCGACTTCATACTAAATAAATATAAAATGAAACCTAGTTCAAGTCGGGTAACCACGACGTGCCAGGCTGATTGTTAGCGGCGTAACCCAGCTCCTCCTCGTAACCACGACGTGCCAGGCTGATCGTTAGCGGCGTAACCAGGCTCCTTCTTGTTCGACTCCGGAAATAAATGGTGAGGGTGAGGGTAAGGAAGGAGAGGGAGGGGAACCGGGCTCCAATAATATAAAACACCCAATGCTAGGACCCTTTTCACAATTAATAGGTTTTCATGTATTAATCAAAACTATTATTATTTATTATTATGCATTTATTGAAAAGAGAATTTATTTTCATGATTTTAGATGAGATAAAAATAAATAGTGTAACTTAGATATATAGAAAACGAAGTTGCAGGACAGATGGGATGTGCTCCTATTAAGTAGTATCATCCATGAGATTATGTTATTTAGGGTTACAAGTATCAATCAGTTTCTTGTATATATCAAGTACTTATTGTTTAAGTTCCTATAACATAGAATTGTTCTTCAATAAAAACACGCTTCATTTGAATCTTGATGGACGTAACCTATAGAAGAAAACTAAATGATGCTTGATAGATATCAACCTACAGAAGAAAACAAAATTACCAGAAGATATGTAAATTACCCAACCAAAAGATATACGTAATACTGCAACCTAAAACCTTAACTTTTTGTCGAAAGACAATGCGTGTGGCTAGTTATTTGAGAAAAGGATGTTTAGATCACAACTCAAAATAAACATTTGTTTATAAAAACCATTTGTATATAAAAAGTTGTTTAGATCACAACCCAAAAAAACAAACATTACTATATATATTAAATGGTAAGTTGGTCTTCACTCACAAATACACTATTCATTTCCTTTGTAAAAGTATTGTTGCCCTGCATACAAGTTATTGCTCAACTTTGTTACTTCCATTAGCATTAGCACATAATGAACAAGTTTTTGCTGCATAAACTTTTTAGTGGATATACATGTGTGTAAATGCTTTCTGTTTTTGGCAGTCATGAGACACGTGTTTTAGGCATATTCAATCTATGATGAAGTGGGTTATGCATAATCACATGTTCTTCCCCTGTTTTGCCACTAAGACTCATGATCCATTACTTGCAAGCAAATGGATTCTAAAAACCATTAAACTGTTGGGTAATCGGAAGCAAACAAACAAGATCAATATTTGTGATTCAAGTGAATCTTTTCATTGATAATAATCTCCTTAAATACAGAACTGAAAGCAAAGAAAAAACTACCCACGACACCAGTAATCCACGATTACAACTAACTGACCACAAAACATGCATGATAACCTAAGACTTAAAACATGACCGTGACTTAATTTAAACACGATCAAAATAAATAAACAAAATATAAAACAAATAAACTTCATAATAAAATCCCCTTGAGAGCCACGTCACCTGCCAGCTACATGCTACATAAGCAATACTTGAAATTATTCTAACATCCCCCCTTAATTGAAAGTTCCATAACACCAAGCTTCTCCCTTAGAAAACAGAACTGCTCTTGCCCTAATGACTTTGTTAAAATATCACCCACTTGTTCTTGACTTGAGCAAACTTGAGTTCAACTTCCTTTTCTTCAACAAGATTTCTAATGTGGTGAAACCTGATGTTAATATGCTTGCTGCGACTGTGAAAAGCTTGATTCTTTGTTAGGAAGGCAGCAAACTTGTTATCACACCATATCACAGTTGCCTTTTTTTGTTCATACCCGAGCTCCAACAGTAATTTTCTTAACCAAACACCTTGACACGCTGCAGAACTTGCAGCAATGTATTCCGCTTCACACGTTGAGAGAGCCACAACAGATTGTGTTTTTTTTTTTTTTTTTTAACTCCATGATATTGCCCCTGTACCAATTGTGAACATATTAGCTGAAACACTCTTTCGATCTTCAAACGAACCGGCCAGTCACTATCAGTAAAACCTTCTAACTTTACTTCACTTGCAGCCCCATACCATAGCCCATACTTTGTGGTTCCAGCAATGTACCTCAAAAGGCGTTTTGCTGCTCCAAAATGAATTGAGGAAGGCTTGTGCATGAACCTGGAAATAAGGCTGACAGAGAACACAATGTCAGGTCTTGTATGGGTCAAGTAAATCAGTCCTCCTACCAGACTCCTAAACTGCTTCTCATCAACTGACTTGCTACCATCATCAATCTGAAATTTGTCATTCACATTCATCGAAGTGAAGGCAGTTTTACACTTAGCCATTCCAAACCTTGCAAGAAAATCACTTGCATACTTTCGTTGAGTAACAAACAGCCCGTTACTCTTCTTGATTATCTCCAGCCCAAGAAAATACCTTAGTTCTCCAATGTCAGTCATTTCGAATTCTCTTATCATCTTTTCTTTAAATTCTTCAATCAACTTTGGTGAAGAACTTGTGTAAATAATGTCATCAACATACAAACAGATAATAATCAAATTGTTACATGGACCCTTCTTTGTATAAACTGTGGGCTCACTCTTCGATCTGACGTACCTTTGATCCTAAAAGTAAGCATCAATACAACCATACCAAGCCCATGGGGCCTGTTTTAGTCCATATAAGGCCATATGCAGCTTGTACACCTTTCCTTCTTCACCTTGAACTTCAAAGCCGGGGGCTGAGCAACATAAACTTCCTCCAACAGTGGCCCATTAAGAAATGCAGATTTTACATCAAATTGATGTAAATCCCATTTGTTATGAGCTGCAAAAGATAAAACCAACTTGATAGTTTCAAAACGGGCTACGGGAGATAATGTTTCTTTAAAATCAATACCATACTCTTGGTTGTACCCTTTAGCCACTATTCTCGCTTTGTAATTTTTTACTTTCCCATCAGTTCCAAACTTAGTACGATACACCCACTTCAGACCTATGACATTTTTGTTGCATGGTAAGTCAGTCAAGGTCCAAGTGTTGTGTCCTTTAAAGGATTCTAGTTCCTCCTTCACCGCTGTGACCCATTCAGTGTATTTTGCTGCCTCACTGAAGGAACTCGGTTCTAATAGGGATAAAGCAAATTGACATGATATATCTGCATCTCTAATCAGTGCAGTATCTTTATAGAGATCATCAAGGGTACGTACCCGATGCGGTTCACTATCAGAATCACTTGAGTCTCCTTCATTTGTGACTTCATTATTGAAGTGTTCTTCCCTTAAAGGGGCATTTGCAACTGCTTCAACGGTATCATCGTTACCATTTTGACCATCTAGAATACCCCCAACACGACCCTCCCTAGATTCATCTTCCCGAATTGCCCTTTCACTAAACACAACATCATGAGATGTGATAATTGTGTTTTTGAGAGGATCATACAATCGATAGGCTTTGGAATGATGGCAGTACCGAACAAAAAAACATTTGTTGGATTTAGAGTCAAGTTTGTTCCTGTGTTTTGATGATTTCAAACAGTATGCAACACAACTAAAAGTTCGTAAATGACTCACGGAAGGTTTAAAACCATACCATGCTTCAAAAGGAGTCTTATCTTCAATGGCTTTGGTTGGAGAGATGTTTCTCAGGTACACGGCTATAGACACAGCTTCTCCCCAAAATTTATTGCTCAATTTCTTCTCCTTTAACATACATCGTGCCATCTCGACTACGGTTCTATTCCTTCCTTCCGCAACCCCGTTCTGCTCAGGGGTGTAGGGAGCGGTAAGTTCCCTACGAATGCCTTATTCTTCACAAAACGAGTTAAAATCAGTAGAGCAAAACTCACCCCCAAGATCGGTACGTAGAGCCTTTAGAGGTTTCCCATATTCTTTCTCAACCTTAGCTTTAAACACTTTAAACTTGCCAAATGCTTCAGATTTCTTATTGATAAAGTAAATCCAACTCATGCGTGTATAATCATCTGTCAACATAAAAAAGTACCGATTACCTCCAAGAGATTGAGTTGGCATTGGACCACATAAATTAGCATGAACAAGTTGCAATGCATGAGAGGCTCTCCATGTAGTAACAAGGAACGAGCATCTTGTTTTTTTGCCATAGATACACCCTTCACAAGCTCCAAGTGGTCGAATAGGTGGTAAGCCCATGACCATATTTTTGTTGGTCAGTAAACGAAGCCCATTTTCATGCAAATGGCCATAACTGAGATGCCAAAGTGTAGGATCAACTGGTTCCAATGCAACAAAGGCTATATCCTGTGGTGGAGCTACATTCATAGGAAAAACATTGTTGTTTGTCATCTTTACTGTGCACACTTTTTCTCCCGATTCCTTATGAGTGATAACACAAGCTTCATTGTCAAATAATAAGGAGTAACCACACTTCATAAGTTGCCCGACGCTTAGTAGATTGTAACCAAGTGCAGGACAAAACTGAACTTGAGAAAGTGTCTTGCTCTTCCCTGGTGCAACGTTCACCTTAATAGTTCCATGGCCTTCAATACGAATGTTTTTCCCATTTCCTATCTTAACATTGGCTTTCTTTGATTCATCCAAATTTTCAAACAATGACCGTTGCCCAGTCATGTGGTTTGAACAACCACTGTCTAAGAACCATACTTTGCTCCCAAACGTGCCACCTTGAGAATGCACGCTACATGAGATTCACTTTCCATACCGTCTTCACTTGAGTCAGGAGCAATTGTCACAAACAGACGACCATCTTCTTCTTTCTCTTTGGGATTTGTATCATTCAAAGCTGCACCAGCTTAGGGTGCTGCCCAACAATTTGCACTAATGTGCCCAAACTTGTTGCAATTGTAGCACTGAATCGAGTGATTGAAGGAGTTAAGGTTACTCCTGAACGACCACGCCCACGACCTCGTCCTCGAATAGGACCTAGACCACGACCTCGACCAGTGGACTGGTTCTCTTCAACCTCTGCAGGAAATGCCTGTTCCTCCTTAACTCCTTCAATCACTCGATTCACTCGAGCCTCATGGGACTGCAGTGAACCCATGAGTTGATCAAATGACAATTGTTTCAAGTCCTTAGACTCTTCAATTTCCATGACCACGTGGTCCCATTTGGACGGCAAGCTCCGCAACACTTTCTCAACTACAAGTAGGTCAGGCACAGCCTCTCCATAGGCTCTTTTGTTGTTCACAATCATCATTACTTTTGACAAGAATTCGGCAATACCTTCGGTCTCTTTCATCTAAATGGTTTCAAATTCCCTATGAAGCCCCTGCAACTTAACCGCAAGAACTTTTGAATACCCTGGTACTTGGTTTGCAGGAGAGTCCAAGCATGTTTCACGGTTGAGGCAGCGGCGATGCGAGAGAATATGCTATCGTGCACACCCTGTTTGATTAGTGCTCTTGCATTTTCTTTAGTATTTTTCGCCAGTCTTGCAACATCAGTGTCTTCTTTAGAGAAACCCTGATTTACAAACTCCCAAAACCCTTTTGATCGAAGTAGGGTTTTCATACTGATGCTCCAGAACTCGTAGCCCTCACCCTTGAACACAGGAGTGAGATTTTGAGATGCCTCTGGTGATGAAGACGCCATGAAATTGAATTGAAAACTGAAGGCACTCTTGTTTACGAACCTGCTCTGATACCACTATGTTGGGTAATCAGAAGCAAACAAACAAGATCAATATTTGTGATTCAAGTGAATCTTTTCATTGATAATAATCTCCTTAAATACAGAACTGAAAGCAAAGAAAAAAACTACCCACGACACCAGTAATCCACAATTACAACTAACTGATAGCCTAAGACTTAAAACATGACCACGACTTAATTTAAGCACGATCGAAATAATAAACAAAATATAAACTTCATAATAAAATCCCCTTAAGGACATGCCACATCAGCAATACAAGTAATTATTCTAACTTAAATATACCACTATAAATTACTATAACCATTCGCCCCTTTTCTCAAAGCCATCACACTTATGGTCGGATGAGGCATATATCTACAACAAACTTAATTACGGCCGGCGAGCGTAGTAATGTGCAGTTCCTGAAGATAGTGATTGCCTTCTTCCACCGAGCCAAACATCCGATGACCTTTAAAGAGTTCTAAACATCAACGATACGGAGTGACAAAAAATGGGGAGAAGTTAAGCTTGGCTGTAAACTCCGATGAACAAAATCTCTATTACATGTTCGAAGTTTGTTTTTCAAGATCCGTGATTTCTAACGAAATTAATATGGGGTAGAGAGAGAGAGACAGGAAACAAGGTGATAAGGCCGGGATAAGGTTGAGCATTTGTTGTGAATTGAATGTGCATGTGGTGGATAGTCATAATTTTTTTTGCTAAATTAAGTACAGTAGACTTGCTATGGTATACTAAAACCTATCTAATCTAATAAAAGACTGCTTATTCTTGTCACTTGTCAATCTTATATCCCTTATCACCTTTTTAAACCCATTTCAATATATGTTCCTTATCTTTTAAGTATTTCAATATATGAATTCAAGTTTACTTTTATTAAACATAAATCCTAGCCGATTCATTCATTAACATAAATGGTGAAATAAGAAAATAAGGAAATATTGAAATTGAAGTTACATGTCTGTTAGAATAAAATTTTAAAGTCACATGTAATTGAAATTAAATAAAATAAAGGTCTATCATTGTCAAACAATTTGGATTTGTATGGTAATAAACTATAAATTATTTTTAAAATTTTCTAATATGCATTTGAACTCATAAAAGTGTTTATTTTTTTAATTTTCTCCAAACACTTAATATAAATATTTCAAACATGGAGAATACATATATATATATATATATATATATATATATATATATATATCATGGTATTTAGCATTAAATCATTGAAGTTGAATATTATAATTATAATCCATATTTATAACGATTTACTATATAAACTATATGAACTCTATATGAACTCTCATTTATAAATATGACTTTTTTGTGTAGTATAAAGGGTTTTAGCAATAAACAAAATCAATATTTGGGGTATGTTTGATTGGAGGTAATGAAATGAATGGGGAATGGAATGAGAGAATGAATGGAATGGATAAGAGAATGAAATGGATCATTACCATTCCTTTATCTTGTTTGATTAACCTATGGAAATGAAATAAATTATTATTTTATGTTGTTTGGTATCCAAAAAAAATGTATGAGTGAAATAAAAATAATAAAAACGCTCATATCTTAGAAAAAAGTTTTTGGTAAAAAAACTACAATGGTGACTATGGTGTTGTTAGCTCCGACGACGAAAATGGTGGTAGTAGTGGCGACGGTGGTATTGGGGGTGACAGTGGTCAAGCGGTGGTAGAATTGGTAGTGATGGCGATGGAAGGGTGGCGGCGACGATGGTGATGGTCAGGCAGCGATAGTGGTGGCGGCGGCGGTGATGGTCAGGCGACGGCGATGACAATTTGTGGAGGTTACGGCGACAATGATGGCGACGGCAGTGGCGTGGTTGCGCTAGTGGTGGTAGAGGAGGCGGCGGTGGTTGCGACGGTGGCGGTCAGCTATTGGTGGTAACAATGGTAGTTGTTGTTAGGTGATGGTGTTGTTGAGAAAGTAGGTTGAAGGAGGAATGTAATGAAAAAAAAAAAAGAAGTGTCGGAAGGAATGGTTTTGATGGAATGGGATTCCATGTGTAGTGAATAATTCCATTCTATTTAGCAACCAAAAACCATTTTTTTATTCTCACAAAATAAATCAGTTTTATTCCCCCTATCATTCCAGCATACCAAACGTTACCTTATGTTTCAATATTTTCTTTTCATAAATCGGACCAAATTGCTTTAGAAATATATATCTTATGACTAGATTTATACTTTTATTATGCATTTAAATATATATAACTTAATATGTCTTATAAGACAAATTACTTAATTAAAAAGCATTCAAAATTTTGAACCAAAAAATTTGTTTCAATTCCTCTCATTATTTTCGTTTTCCAAACATCATTTAAGATATTGAAACCTAGAATATCGTTTGCGTAAGTTATATAGATATTTTCAATATAATATTAACTAAATTTTTTTATATTTACACAAATTCAAGAAATTAGGGTTATGTTAGTGTTACCTATTGGTTAGTACATAATTAAAGTGTTTATTATGGTTATATTTAAAATAATAAAGCTATACACAATATTTAAAAAAAAAATACAGTTATAACATGTATTATTAAAATATATTATAAAAATTCATTAGTATTCACACCTTAATTATAACGTAACTTAATAGAAGTATTTATTATTTTTTTTTTCTATTTATAACTTAATTATTCTCCTTATTATATTTTAAGGATATTCCATTTTCATATTAATTAAAAAAAAATAGGTAATCCAGTTAAAAGTCATTTACTATGCTTTCATAAAATTCAAAATCTTTGTTTCCTCTCTTTTTTTCCTCTCTATATGTTGCTAATATATATAGAGAGAGAGAGAGGATCAAGAGAAAACTCGTCTTTAGAGAGAAACTTTAAAAACTCTTAAAAACTCCTAAAAAATTATTTTTAATTAAAAATAAATAAATATTTTCAAAATTCTGTTTTAGCCATTATTCTTATATTTCACTCGAAAAATATAAAAAAATAAATAAATAAATAAACAAAAAATAACCGCTGTAATGCACATACGTATTACTGTGCGATACCGTTGTATTACACATGTGTATTACTATGTATTTTTGAGTTTAATAGTGTTTTATTGCATATATTCAATATTTGTGTGTTGTATATGTATAGTAGTGTTGTATTATATGGAAAAAAAATAATAATAAAATAAAAGTCGATGTGGTGCACATGTGCGTTAATGTTGTATTACACATACGTACTAATGTGTATTCGATGTGTGTATCAGTCTTATATTGCAAATATACAATAGTGTGTATCAAATATGTGCAATAGTGTTGTATTCTATGCAATACAAACACTTTTGCATATATGCAATGCACACTATTACACATGCGCACTATACCGACAAGGTTACCGACAAGTTTTTTTTTTTTTAACCAATAACAACATATAAGAATGATGGAAAAAAAAAAAGAAACTTCAAAAAAAAATTTCAAAAAAAGTTAAAAATAGTTTTTTAGAAGTTTTTAGGAGTTGTTAAATTTTCTCTTTAAGAAGAGTTTTCACTAGAACCCACCCCTATATATATATATATATAATCAAGAGAAAACTCATCCTTAGAAAACTTAAAAATCATAAAAAATTATTTTTAATTAAAAATAAAAAATATTTTCAAATTTCCATTTTTGCCATTATTCTTTTATTTTGTTAACCTTCACTCGAAAAAATAAATAAAATAAAATAAAAAAGACGTTCTATTGCGCGTATGTATTACTATGCAATACAGTTGTATTACACATGTGTATTACTATGTCTTTTTATGTTCAATGGTGTTTAATTGTATATATTCAATATTTGTGTATTGTATATGTGTAGTAGTGTTGTATTATATGCAAAGAATAAAAATAAAAATAGAAGTCGATGTAGTGCACATATGTATTAGTGTTGTATTACAGATACGTACTAATGTGTATTCGAATTGTGCAATAGTCTTATATTGTATATATATACAATAGTGTGTATCAAATATATATATAATAGTTTTGTATTCTATGCAATACAACACTCTTGAATATATATGCAATGCACACTATTATACATGTTCACTACACCAACGATGTTACTGACGAGTTTTTTAATTTTATTTATTTTTTATTTTTTATTTTTGGGAACAGTATCAACATATAAGAATAATAGAAAAGAAAAAAACTTAAAAATTTTTTTTAAAAAAAAGTTAAAAATAATTCTTTAGAAGTTTTAAGTTTTTCTTTAAAAGGAGTTTTCATTTTATCTCACCCATATATATATATATATATATAAAGCATGAGTTAGGGACCTCTTAAATTTTAAGAGGTACCAAACTTATTGCTTTATGTACAACAAATAATGCATCAAAAATATAAAAATTAGGGGTAATTAAGTCTTTTTCATAAATATTACGTAAACTCTCATTCTTTCAAAATATAATTACAATTTTGGTCCTTCAACTTCACTACCTTTTTTGTAAATCTAAATAATAGTTACGTATATACCCCCTAATTCAAAACCAACTACCCCAACGACTTATTAACAGCCATAGCTTTTTCATTTGCTAATATTTTTTCAAAAAAAAAAAATACATCTTAAAAACGAGCATTTTATTCTCTTTAATTTGAGTATAATATTGCTATAGCTTTTAGTTTTAAAAAGTTAACATCTTACGCGATTATCGTTTAGAACCGGTAACAAATCGAGTCGGGCAAGCTCGGGTCATTTGTAAAAGTTGATTAGGGTCGGAACGAGTCGATACAAAAAATGGTTAATTCGGTTTAGGTTCGAGTAGAGTAGAAAAGACGGCCAGGTCAGAACGCTATCAAGTTGGAATGGGTATGGGCCAACACGGGTTGGTTTTAAAAAAATGATTTATTTGAAATTAGTGTATATTTCAGGTTTGCTTATTGATTTTTGTCACCGGTTACACAGATGCTGTTGTTTACATGTGTCGGGGCTGATAAACGCGTGTCCAGCACCACATAACACACATTTTATTCTCTTTAATTTGAGTATAATATTGCTATAGCTTTTAGTTTTAAAAAGTTAACATCTTACGCGATTATCGTTTATAACCGGTAACAAATCGAGTCGAGCAAGCTCGGGTCATTTGTAAAAGTTGATTAGGGTCGAAACGAGTCGATACAAAAAATGGTTAATTTGGTTTGGGTTCGAGTAGAGTAGAAAAGACGGCCAGGTCAGAACGCTATCGAGTTGGAACGGGTTTGGGCCAAAACGGGTTGGTTTTAAAAAATGATTTATTTGAAGCTAGTGTATATTTCAGGTTTGCTTATTGATTTTCGTCGCCGGTTACGCAGATGCTGCTGTTTACATGTGTCGGGGCTAATAAACGCGTGTCCAGCACCACATAACACACATAACCCAATCTTGGTAAGCACTCAACCCAGCACATGTAATCAGCATGAATTACACGCATGGTGTTGGCTAAGCATGTTTTAATGTCGGTAACGTACATTTGGGTCCAGTTAGGCGTGCTCAATCTTCGATTACACAAAATTGGCTTTGACGAGTTACGTGTCCAATTTCGTGCTACATGCGCACTGTTATCAAGTGACGTGCGTGATTACCAGTTTGTACAAGCAACGAGTCGGGCGAGCTCGACTAATGGTAAATTTGGTTCGAGTCGGGATGGGTTCAGGTCAAAACGGGCTTCAGGGTTAAAACGTTGCCAGAACAGGTTTCGCGTCAAAACGGGTTGTGTTAAAAAGTGGTTTATTTGAAATTACTCTACATTTCATCTCTGTATCTTGATTTTTGTCACCGGTAACGCACGTTTAGGCATCCGTTACGCAGATGATATTGCATATACATATCGGTTGCTTGCATATAGGCATTGTGATGCGCTTACCGACACCGGTTACACATATGATGCCATGTTAAACGCATACAATTGTCGGGTTACGCACGTACCGAGGTTACAAGCGTACTAACGTTGGTTATGTCCACTGCTGCATTGCGCGGGCACCTGGCTAGTATATATATATATATATATATATATATATATATATATAGGGGTGGATCCAGTGAAAACTCCTCTTAAAGAGAAAACTTAAAAACTCCTAAGAAACTATTTTTAACTTTAAAAAATAAAATTTTTAAGTTTCTTTATTTTTTCATTATTCTTATTTTTTGTTATTCCAAAAAAAAAAACTTCTCTTGTCAGTAACCTCGTCGGTGTAGTGCACATGTATAATAGTGTGCATAGCATATATGCAAAAGTGTTTGTATTGCATAGAATACAACACTATTGCACATATTTGATACACACTATTGTATATATGCAATATAAGACTAATACGCATTAGTACGTATGTGTAATACAACATTAACGCATATGTGCACTACATCGACTTTTATTTTATTATTATTTTTTTTTCCATATAATACAACACTACTATACATATACAATACACAAATATTGAATATATGCAATTAAACACTAGTAAACTTAAAAATACATGGTAATACATATGTGTAATACAACGGTATCGCACACTAATACGTATGTGCATTACAGCGGGTTTTTTTTTGTTTTTTTTTTATTTTTTTTAGCAAAGGGTAAGAAAATTAAGAATAATGGCAAAAACAGGAATTTGAAAATATTTTTTTATTTTTAATTAAAAATAATTCTTTAGAAGTTTTTAAGTTTTCTCTCTAAAGATGAGTTTTCTCTTGATCCTATATATATAGGGCAAGGAGATTGATCGAGAAAGATCTCTTGTTCTTATTATAAGATCGTGATTGGATCCGCATATGTTTAGTAAAGAGAATAATCTTCTCTTTTGAGAATACTCAAAAACGGAAAGTGTTCAATTGGAACATGAAAACATGACTAAATTGGTCCTAGTTACTCTTCGGGACGGAGTGGAAGAAGGGAGGGGATTCTCGAACGCTGAAAATGATCCAATAACTTCGAAAGAATTGAACGAGGAGCCGTATGAGGTGAAAATCTCATGTACGGTTCTGTAGAGTGGCAGTAAGGGCGACTTATCTGTCAACTTTTCCACTATCACCCCAAAAAACCAAACTCTGCCTTACGTAAAGTTGCCAGAGTACGATTAACCTCTGGATTTGAAATCACTGCTTATATACCCGGTATATATATATATATGGTGGAGTTATAATAAGAAGTGGAATGTCATAACTCGACCCAAGGCCTAGGAGCGTGACTATTAGTTGGTACCAGTTTTGTAAATATATCAGAGTTGCGGTTTCATTTTAGCGGAAGACTTTATAAAATATTAATTTACATTGAAAATTTACTCGGAATTAAATACCCGAGTATTCGGTTATAAAATATTGTCTTATATTTTTACAAGGATTATATTTTCAAAATTGAGCCATCTTGTGTCGCGGCCTTCTCTATTCATGACTCCAATCCTTGTCTAATGCTACCTGCACTTAATTACATGCAATGGTTGGGAAAAATACGTCAGCGATGAGCTGGTGAAATGTTAACTGACTCTAAAATAATTTATAACAGTCGTTAAATACAAAAACGATTGGTATCTAGGACTAAAAAATTAGTCTCTAATACTCCGTAATCCGTATCTAATGGTTATCAAGAACTGATTAGTCAGTTCTCAGCCAGTCACGGATGCCTAGTCCTAGATAGTAGCTTAGTAACTAGAAATCAGTCCCCATTGTGTGACACCAACAGGGACTAACGGCCAGTCTTTGATACATATAAATTCAGTCCTTAATTTGTGCCTCGGTTACACATCATTTCAGTCCCCAATAAGTTTCTTCAATGACTACAAATCGGTCTCGAATACTATGATATTTCAGTCCCTAATGCATACCTTTAAGAACTGAAAATCAGTCATCCAAACATGTCTATATTGTCTCCAATACGTTTCATTAGGTTCGTTATTCCATAACAAACCAGTCTCTAATAACATGTTGTAAAGACTGAGAATTAGTCCCTAGTATCACTCAATTTCAGTTGTTAATATACATCTTATAGAGACTGAAAATTAACCTCAGATATCATGTAATTCTAGTTTCTAATATGTACTTTTAGAGTCTGAATAACAGTATCCAAAAAATTATACAAGATTAGGTATTTGCAATAAAATTATTTATAAACTCACAATTGTATAAATTAAATAAAGAAAATTACGGTGAAATAGACAAGTGCGTACAATAAAATAGATAATATCAGCACATCAAAAACCTACAAAACTACTCATATGTCCATTGCTTAAAAACATGCCAAAATACACCAAAAATCTGCACCATACCAAAACCTTGAGCCAAAGTTCCATGGAGCATTCTGGAGTGAATAAAACAAAGAAACATGAGTTAATACATAAAGAAAGACAATTACTTTGGCATCCCCAAACTTTTATTTTGAATAGCTAACTTTTCTTGCAAACAAAATAAATATTATAAAAATAATTGAAAATTCTCAAACAGCGTGATCCATACACGTGAAAAATTAGTCTTCCAAAACGTGTAGGGTGGGTACCGGGTCAGGTTGGTTCAGGTTTTGGTCGGAACTGGTCAATATAAAAGAGGTTCAATTTGGTTCCAGATAGGTTAAAAGGAGTTTTCATCAAAATAAGTTCAAACCAAAACGGGTGCTTACCAAAAATGCGTTCGAGTCAATACGAGTTGTTATCAAAATCGCTTGTACCTAATATCCCTATTCTGCAATATACCTTTACCAACATTTATAAAATTATGCATCTATAGAAACTATATGGAAGCCAATTTATATGAAACAATTAAAAAAAAAAAACAAGTTAACATAGCATCTATGATGTTTTGCTAAAATTCAATATATGAAGTATTCAGAGAACTATGAATAACAAAATTACTTAAACTTGAGATCTGTCTAACCTTCCATTTTCCGCTTTCCCTTTTCTCACGGTGAAGCACATGGCTCATACTAATAGACAATAGCCTGATTATACAATACAAAAAAATCACCATTTAGTTTTCGATTGAACGACTTGTTTGGATAACAATTTCAAAATAGCATAACCGTTCAAGCTAATAACGCAAAATCCAAAGGAAAAAGAAAATCTACAGCCAAAGAAACCCAAGATCTAGATTGCAATAAATAGTTGGAATGCTTACCTTGTTTATATACTTGAATCCAACGTCTCCTGTCAAGCCGGCTTACATCCTCCCTCATGTTTCAGCGATGTCAAGCTCGTTGGAAGAATGACGGAAAAGGGTTTTTGAGGGTTAGGTTAAAGAGAGAAATTTAGGATAAGGGGGAAATCAGAGTGGGAAATTTTGGGGGTAGCGGGAATTTTTTTTAGGAGAGGAGATTTAGGCGGTGTTTGTTTTTATTCGGAAGCTCTTCTACACCTCTTTTGTCTGCGTCGCGCAGACCACGCACAAACGTTGTAGTCTGAAGAGTGTTTGTGTTGTAGAAGACATTTCATTTAAAAAGGTCTGCGCGCCCTCTTATTCTAGAAGAGCTGGACCTATCACTTCTTGCATCTTCTTCAGTCTTCCAAACCTTCAGACTTAAAACAAAATATTTTCCTCTCCTCCAATCTCTAACCCTAATCGTCGCCCCCTCTCCTCCACCACCACCGACGACCTCCACCACCACCGGCGACCTCCAATCTCCAACCCTAACCCTAACCGCTGCTACAGTGCTGCGCCACCGCTGCTACAGTGCTGCTACAATACTGTTATAGTGTTGCGCCGCCGTTCCTCCACCACCGCGAACTCCACCACCGGAATCTTTGTCAAGGTAAGCTTGTATTAGATTTGTACATTAAAACAATTATTGTGTTTGGGTTTGATTTCTTGTATTAGATTTGTTATATGTATTTTGAATATTTATTATGTTTTTTGTTTGATTTCTTATAGTAGATTTGTACATTGAAACAATTATTGTTTTCTATCTTAGGATTAAGTTAGGAATCTTGTTAGATATATGCTTAGGTTTAGGTTTTGTTGTTTATTAATGTTGACTGACTACTTGATTATTGATTATGTTTTGGTTTGATTTTTTGTATTAGATTTGTACATTGAAACAATTATTGTTTTCTATCTTAGGATTAACTTATGAATCTTGTTAGATATATACTTAGGTTTAGGTTTTGTTGTTGAATATTGATTATGTTTAGGTTTTGTTGTTGATTAATAGAAATGGGAGAGAAACAACAATGGTCAAATGCGCATCTAAAATGCTTATTAGAGACTTCCATTGAAGAGGTAAATAAGGTGGGTAGAAAAGGTTTGAGTTTGCAAAAAGATTCATGGAACAACTTAGGGCGTGTTCTTAAGGAAAAGTTTGGATTGGAGTTGAATCAAAAACAAATGAAAAATGCCTATGATAATCTTAAAGCCAAATACATAGGATGGGTGTATTTAAAAAACAAAACCGGCAACCTTTACAATGCTCAAACGAACACGTTCACCTTAACAAATGAGGAATGGGAGGAATTTAAGAAGGTATGTTCATATATTTTATTTTTTTAATATCTAGTTATAAACAAAACTTATGCCATTTTCTACTTTGGGTTTAGGGACATCCAAAGGCTGCATCATTAAAAACAACCCCGTTGCCATTTCCAAATCTTTGTGCATGATTATTTGATGGTAATACTGCCACTAGGAATCGCAAGTGGACCTCAACCCAAACATCAGTGGTTGGTTCCACCTTTTCTTGTTGTCATCGGGTCCAACAACTTATGATTATGGACAACGTTTTTGTTGACACTGAAGATGATGATGCTGGCACTATTCCTGACCCGACTCCTAACCCTACTATTGAGTCTACTCATGAGCCTACACCTGAGCCTACCCCCGAGCCTACCCCTGAGCCTAATCCAAATAAAAGGGCCAAAACCTCAAAGTCATCATCTGTCACTATTGATGATTTAGCAGTTGATGTTCAAAAGGCCTTACAATATTTGCTTAAAGGCAAAGATGGGCCTACAATTCGTGAATGTAAGGAGAAGTTAAGCTTGGTTGGGTTAGAAGAGTCGGACCCTCTATTTTTAGCCGCTTTTCGTATATTTTGAATGTTGGAGTTGAGAGAGGTATGGATGGAATTGCCAAATACTCCCGAAGTGTTAAAAGGGTGGATCAAGATGACGGGTATAGGTTTAGGAATATTAAAGGAGTGAAGAACTTGGTATTTTGGGGGTTTTAGATTTGTTTTTGCTATGTTGACATTGTATGCTTTTAGTTTATGTTGAATGATTGTTTGGTTTATGTTGACATTGTATGCTTTTGGGTTTATTTGGTTTTATGTAGAATGGTTGTTTTTATGTTTATGTTAATTGTTGTTGTTGATGTTTAATGGATGTTTATTTTTAATGGTTGTTTATGTTTTATTATCATAGGATCAGAATGGATCACGATAAGAAATTACTTCTAGTAATTCTTATATACACGTTAGAGTTATTGCAAGGAAATCCCAAACAAAGCAATGAATTGCTACGTATGTCTCGTGAATCATTTGTCCGACTATGTGCACTTTTTAGGACAAATTATTCGTTAAATGATAGTAAACATGTATCGGTCGAGGAGAAGATGGCTATGTTTTTGATGATAGTCGGTCATAATCAACGTTACGTAGTTATCAAGCGTAGATTTCAACACTCAAAGCAAACAATTCATAAATTTTTTTATGAGGTGTTGGATAAAATGATGCTTTTCGCAAAAGATATGATAATACCAACTTCTTTCAATTTGAATCCAAACATTCCGGGACATAATAAGAGGCTACGACGGGTTTTTAGAGGAGCAGTTGGTGCACTAGACGGACCTTGATACATGCTGTTGTCCCTACTAAGGAACAAGATTTATATAGAGGAAGGGGAAAAGGGGATTGTTATCAAAACGTATTAGCAATTTGTGACTTCAACATGATTTTTACCTTCATCGTGGTGGGTTGGGAAGGGATAGCACATGATTCTAGAATATTATCAGAGGCATTATCAGATCCACATGCGCCATTCCCATTTCCACCACCAGGTATGTTTATTGTTTGTTACTTATTTCTATCTTAGTTTAATAATCTAATTAACTTGTATATCTTTACAGAGAAATATTATCTTTGTGATGCCGCGTATGCACACACGCGAGGATTTATGGCTCCGTACCGTAATGTGAGGTATTGGCTTGGAGATTTTCGTCGGAGACGTGCATTGACAAATAAAGAAAAATTTAACCATGCAAATGCAAAACTTCGAAACGTCATTGAGCGTTCTTTCGGTGTCCTAAAAGCATGATTCCCTATATTGAAGAGGATGGCACCATTTTCGTTGGAGACACAAAGAAACCTCTCAGTTGCATGTTTCGCGCTACATAATTTTATTAGGAAAGAAGGTTTGAGCGACGAGTTGTTTGAACAATACGATCAACCCGATGTGTCATTCAGAAATACTCATGTACACGTTGCTGATGAAGACGAGGTTGAAGCGCATGGCACTGCATCAGATCGTGAATATATGATGCAGTTACGAGATGAAATTGCGGAGCAGTTAATGCAAAGTACCGAATAGATTATTTGAAAAAAAAATGTTCTTGTTCTTTTATAAATATTATTGCACTGTTGTTTGACTATTATTTAAATTTCGATGGTGAATGACTTTTTTATTTATATTTCAGCTTATTTAAAGATTTCTGCTTTATTTTAGCATTCTGCAGACATTAAAAAACAAACAGTCTTCTTCTTGCAGACTGCAGAGGTTTGGTCCATCTCTTCTGCTACAGATGACTGCAGATGTGGTTCGCAGACTGCAGACATTTTACCTCTGAAAAAACAAACAGCACCTTAAAGGGGTCTTTGGGATTCCTTAACTACGTCATTATAACTCATTAATAAGTTAATAAGTTATAAAAGTGTAACTTATGAATCTTTTCCTTTCACAATATTACATTTAAAAAGTTAATAAGTTATAAGTTGGTGAAAATAAGTAATCCTAAACACCACCTAAGAAAGGAGTAATTTTTTAAGTGAAATAAAATAAATGGGAAAAGATAGGTGGAAATAAAAAGGATAAAATATAAAGTACTAAAATTTGCTAGCTCTAATTGTATTTGGGTGTGATCCATCAATTATAATTACGTTCCACCAATGAAGAGTTATGATTGACAAATCGTAGACCAGTATCTGACATGCAATCAGTATGTTTAATCTGTTTCATTGTGACGAATTAAGTTTGACATCCATTGACTACATTACAAATACCTGTAGTATTACGTAACAACTGTAGTAATGGGTCCTAAATTCACCATAATAACCTTAACCGGTCACTAAATGCCCTAATATATCACTAATAGCCCTGGTTGATCATTAATGTACCTAACTAACCATTATTGACTTCGGTTGACCGTCATTGTCGTAATGGACCAATAAGGACCAACATTAATCAAGAATAGTTTAGCTGATTATCATTGACCTGAATTTATCATTGACGACCATAATTGACCCTACTTAACCATCAATAACACTAGATAACTATAGCTAATCTCCTATTGACCATAAAGGACCCTAGTTAACTATCAATGACTAATTGACCATCACTATTCCTAATTGACCAATAATACTCTAATTGATCATGAATGGCCCTAAAAGACAATCAATATCCCCAATGACCATTGATTACTCTATTTAGCCTTGCGACCTTGATTGACCTTATTTGAGTATTAGTTACCAGTATATATTTTTTTCTTAATAGTAAAATATGTGTCGATTAGTGTCGAATGAATATCAGTCCCTAATTATTTCATCTACAACAATATTTGAAGACTAAATATTCATTCAAAATAAGTTCCCTCACAAGACTTTTAAGACTGAATTTAAAGATTTAATACTTCTTTTATATGGTAGAATTTGTGGCAAACAATTGGAAACTAAATCTTGCTCCTTGATATTTTTATATACACAATACTTTCCAGATTGATTTCAGTTCCTAATTATATCATCTACATAAATATTCAAAGACTAAATATTAGTTCTAAATAAGGCTTCTTACACAACTTTTAATCCAAATTTCAATCTCTAATACTATTTTTTAAATCGTAAACTTATGCCAAAGAATTAGAGACTGTAACTCAGTCCTTGATCGTGTTCAACACTGAATACGAGTTCCTAATTCGAGACACTTTAGAAATATTATGAATTGATTTTTTTTTCTCAAATATGTTACCTTCATATTAAGGACTGAACGCCAGTCACTAATACATTTGCACCATTTTTAGTACAAAGTTCACGATTTATGACTAAAATTTAGTCACCAATAAGGTTCTTCTGTAAACCTTATATTTCGCAGACATATTTGTGACTGAAATGTAGTCTCAAATAAGGTATCAAATTATTAGAGATTGATTATTAGTCACCAATATAAGTGACATGAAAATCAGTCCCAGTAATTAATGGTAACTGATAAATCAGTCTCAGATATTATGTATTTGAGACTGATATGTCAGTCCTAGATACTTTAGTCTCTAATGGTCACTTTTTTGTTGAGGCATTTCCTGGATTTGTAACACTGCCTTACACACACAATTCAAGAGTTCCCCAAGTTACATAGTGGAGACAGCATTCCCCGAACTATGTGACCCTAATTGGAGAACCGATTATGGCTGACTTGGTTTTGTATGCCAATTGGTCAGTTATGTATGGATCCAGACACATGTGTATTCGGTTTGGGATGCTTTTTGTTTCTATTTTGTATTATAACGATTTTTGAGATATGTACTCTCATGCAAACATTTATTAGACTCTTTGCAATAAACAACATGTTTACTACAAGAGTAAAAATTGTTCTGTCTGTAAAAGGTTTAACGTATTCACCTGTGATTGTCAGTTCAGTGTCGTTTGGAAACTTATCCTGTCTGTATGTTGTTAACCAATATTTGTAATAGGTTTGCATAAATACCTTGATGGTGTTTCTTGATTAATCAACAGACTTTAAGTATGATTTAACCTTGATAGAGTTAGTCGTTCATGAAAATATATTAGTATTTATATATGACGTTTGGGATAGCATGCTTTGGCCTAATAGGTTCTATCACATTGGCAAGCTTCTCCAGGTAAGTAAATGGGTCCCGCGATTGATAGGGATTTGTTTAAATTACTTACCTTAGGCAGGAAACTTCTACTAATGATATGCCCCTTCCAGTAACTACATGCCCGTCAAAATATGGTTTTGATGACATTACTTCTTATGAAAGTAATGTCATTACTTAAATAAAAGCATTATTTAGAAATCAATTACGGTTAACGACTATACACTTAACTAGGTCTAAAATAACTATATAATGAAGTAACTTATGCATAATTCCTACCTTAAGCGATCACTCGAGAATGAGAACAAAAAAAGATCAACAACACGTCGGCAGGACTTCGCTATATAAGGCGGTTGGTCGTTAACAGAACTTCGGAACCTCGTTTCTTGCGTAAACTTCGAGAAAACAAGCCGTCGGAGAGTCGGGAAACTTAGGGAACGAGCTTCTAGGTTAAGTGTGTGACAAGTATTTTTTGGATGAATTTGGTTCAAACCCATAGCTGCCATATTTATAGTTAATTTTGGCTTCCTTTGCGTCGCACCAAGGACAAAACTCTTAGCCGTTCGCGTCGCGCAAAGCAGCATTCTGCCTTGTCAAAACACGTGGCTTGTACAATCGTGCCACATGTTGACACGTAGTTGGACACGTGTATCAGATTACTTAACGTGCTTTCGCGTAGCGCGAAGTATTCCTTCGCGTAGCGAGAATCACTCTTGTCTCGGTTTTTGTTCCTGCTACTTCGCGTAGCGCGAAATAGATCAACTGTTAGCTTCGCGTAGCGCGAAGAATTAAAAATTCAGAATTTTTTTTTAACCCTCTATCTTTCAGAATTGATATTTTAGTCCAAAATTAGATGAGGTATTTTCAAGGTATTACATCCTCCCCACCTTTAGAAAAATCTCGTTCTCGAGATTTACAAGTATAGATGCGGGTATTTCTTTTTCATTTCGGATTCTAGTTCCCAAATAAATTCCGGACCACGTCGGGAATTCCATTTCGCTTTTACCAATTTTGATCTCTTACGCTTAAGGAACTTAATTTGACTATCTTCAATTTATATCAGTTCCTCTACAAACTTAAGTTTCTCATTCACTTGTACATCTTTTAGCGGCATTGCAAGCATCTCATCAGGCAAACATTTACGTATATTGGATACGTGAAATACATCATGAATTCCTTTCATTTCTTTCGGTAGCTCTAAACGATATGCTACAGGACCTATTCTTTCAAGAATTTTGAATGGTCCAACGAAACATGGACTTAACTTTCCCTTTTTACCAAAATGTACAACACCTTTCTAAGGTGATACTTTAAGCAACACTTTGTCTCCTTGAAATTCTAACGGTTTTCGGCGTATATCAGCATAACTCTTTTGTTTATCTCGTGCTGCTTTCAATCATTCCCTAATCTGAATCACTTGATCAATCGCTTTTTGGACAATTTCAGGTCCTGATAATTGATTATCACCGATTTCAGACCAACATACGGGCGTTATACATTTTCGTCCATATAATGCTTCATATGATGCCATTTGAATACTTGTATGATAGCTGTTATTGTACAAGAATTCCATTAAGGATAGGTGAGTGTCCCAACTACCACCTAAATCTATAACGCAGGCACGAAGGTCTTTCATTGCAAATTTAGTAGCAAGACATTTCAAGAGACTTTACCAAAAGTGTGACGAGGAGGTTACAAAGAGTATATCAACAACATATAGTAAAAGATAAGCAGCCTAAGCACCAGTATGAAAGGAGAACATAGATGTGTCATATAGACTTCATCTGAACCCTAAGGTGTGAGCTTAATTGGTGAACCGTTGGTACCACGCTCGTGGAGCTTGCTTGAGACTGTAAAAGGACTTTTTGAATGAAAACACATGATTCTGGAATCGTTTATCCTGAAATCCTAAGGGTTGATAAATGTAAACAGTTTTGTTCAACTTTATTTCGTTAATTTTTTCCGAATTCTAAATGCCCTAATCTGCTTCAGCACATATGTTTTAACATTTATTTTGTTAAAGAAATCATGCAAAATTGTTTTGCTTGTTTGTCGAAGATAGCATGTATTTACGGTTTCTCGTATTTGTAGGTCCCCGTGCACGGAAGAACTGAAGAAAGAGCTTAAACGATACGGAAATCGAGTTTACGGGTTCCAAAGCAGATCCTGGGAAGATTTAATATTAAAATAACATTAATAAAATAAAAAAAGAATAACCCCCCCCCCCCGGACTACACAGGGGGTGAGGCCAACTGCTACGCTGCACGCATGACGGTAGGATTCACAGTAAAACAAAGGCCGCCGACTATTTTGTTGGGAACGTGGTGCAGAGGATCAAGGGTGCCTACTGCCGCAAAACATTATAACAAGTCTCTAGGCACAAAACCTACTGCCTAGGGACAATTTTAATAAAGGAGATGCTTCTGGTTAGGGAGATTGAAAACCGGAGCTTGTTTGGTTTAACATTTTCTATTACAATATCTATTGATTGTCTTCCATGTTTACTATTGATTTGAACATTATTCTTCTGTCAGACATGATTAGTGGCTAAAGCTCTTAATACTTAGTCTTGGATGATGTTTTGTTGTCTGGTGGTTTTAACTGTTTTCGGGAATTGTTTAAGGGAGTTTTATTGATTAAAGTTTTGATCAATTTTATTGGATGTGTTGATGTGTTTCTACTGCTGATTTATTAGTCTACTAAATGCATCACATATTTTCTGGCCGATTGTCTATTGATTATAAATTACATGTTAGGTCTTTTACTTTGTGTTTATGACTTGTTTATGATTTGCTGAGCTCGTGGATCATAGAAATTGATTTTCATTAATAATTAGAAGTTTAATTACATGCTGATTAGATATCCGACGGGTGATACACTGTCAGGTTTGTATGTGTTGTAAGGGTTTTAGGTTAAACTGTCTGACAGGAGGTTTGCCTAGTTTTTCCTAGTTTCACTATTTACCCGTGTCCTCAGATTGACCTAGACCACCCCGTCTACTTGGGTTTATGGAGATATAGAAACCGATAGGTTATCTGTCTTTTAGGGTAATTAATAAAGTTGGTGAACCGACTGGGGAACCAAAAAAGTCGGTTTGTTTACAAGACCACTAGAATTCCTTTTAGTTGACACCTTGAGAGTGATTAGGAATCCATTAGTTTACCTAGGGTTTCGTATCTTTAGATCCTGGTTCTCATAGTAATTTCCCGTAACCGATAAAAGCCTGATCCGTCACAATTCAAATTCCTTTCCTAGGTGACGCTTTGTTATATTTGAATTCTTGAAAGTCTTATATTCGATAATCTATTTTTCTAGCTTAATTTAGTTTAATTAATTATTAGTGTTAAATAAAATATATAAAAATTCAAAAATAATCTTTTTAACAATTATTAATTAACTTTTAGATATAGTTTCGTTAATTCATTAAGTGTCTCTAGGGTTCGATACTCCTGGTTTTCCATAGCTAGCCTACACCTGATAGGTTCACTTGCATGTTTCTAGTGGTTTGGTTTTAGGTTTTTATTACTCGTTGTGCTTAGTTATTTATTGCTCAGTTTTATATACCACTTTGTGCATAACATTCCCCGTCATTCCATCACAAGAATTAAACGTTTTAAACGGGTTGACCCATTTTTAAAATTTATCTTTATTGACTCAAATAAATTGATGCTTTACCAATTTGGATAACAGCATGTTGTGACTTGTATCATTTTTTATTAGTATTCTTTTGACCCGAACCAGAATTATAGTTTTTAAAATTATCCATTCAGATCCGATGACGGTGTTAGGCCAAAATCTATACCAACGGATTAAATGGTGCGAACCATTTTTTTTTTAATTTCTCTTTCTGATTCGAATCATTTTGACCTATTACAAACTTTTTAAATCAACCCGTTGTGAGCTATATTTGTTTTTATTAAAGTAGTTTTGACCTTAACCAAAGTCACCATTTTTTAAAATGGCTCATACGTATACAATGATTATCTCTGGTCAAATCAGAACAAATCATGTGATGCAATTGCTGTCTAAAATATGACAGACAAGATTTAGTAATAGGATTACATATCTGAAAGATGTCTTCACATTAAACGCAACATGTGATATAAATGTTATATACAAAGAAGTATTTTCAAATTTGTAAATCTTCATTTTATGGTCTCATTTAACATGTAAATTCATTGTACAAAGTAAACGAATTATGAATTATATTTTTTAATGTTTCACAATTTATAAAATGTAGCTTTTACATGTTTCCCCTCGTGTACTACACATGAAAAAAATATGAACTTAATGTAATTTCTCATGTAATAATATTTAAAAGATGATCAATGTGCATGTAGACAGAAGTATAAAGCATAATGTCATTGGACAACATAATTGAAGACCTAAATATATATTTTCTGCAACGCACTACAAAAAAAATGTCATACAAAAGTGCCACTGAAAGCACCTTTAAGAATGTGTGGCACACAATAACATTCAATTAGATTTTTTTTCCTTCACAAAATTTCACTCTGGTATCGAAGAAATTAACTAGTATAATGTTACGTGATACGTATACTAGTCTGTGTCGTTTATGTCACTATTAGTTTTTATAAATTAAAAATCAATTCAGAAAACTTCAACTCTTGTTCCTTTGTCCATACAAAGATAACATTTTTTACCCCATAACCATGATGTCATTCTGTTAAGATTTATACGATAAGGTTCCATACATACGCATGCACATATACTTAGTTAACACACAAAAGACAAATATTGTTAAAAACATAAATTAAGCTTAACGTACGAATCTTGTAGCCACGCTTGTCCTTTTATCATCCAAAGAATAAGTGATTTAGTTCAATAAAATAATCAATAATGTTTTTTATCATCCCCTTGATCCGGAGTCATACGTAGACCTTTTTAATTTCTTCCTTATTTAAACTGCATTTTCCTATTAATCTTTATTCTTTATATTAATATTCTTGTAATTATTGATGAGTTCCATAAATTATATATATTGATCCAATTAAAATTTAAAATAAGTCAATTGCCTCTAAAGTAATTTGAAGACTAAAATTCATGCAAACGAATATTCTAACCAATGTTCTTGTTGAAACAAAAATGCGTGACCCAAATTCTGGACATCGACCGAGCCGGAGAATATGGATATGACATTGTTTCTGTTGGGTCCGGCAGCAATAAACATATATGCAATAGCCGGAAATCACCGTTTGACACGGTTTGCACCTTAATAGATATGCAATATATTTGGTCTTTAATGACACCATCACTGCTGAAGGCCTTGACACATTTTTAGATAAACAAAATTTAGATTGATGTGGTATCATATATGACCATATTATTGTCTTGAGTACTCCCACGGGTCACCCATTTCATCCACAGCTTAACCTTGGCCACCCGCGGGCACATCCTTATCAACTTACAGGAGACCCGCGGGCGTCCCCAGCAGACAAAAGACCTGTCACCCACCGAAGGGACAAACAAAATATGACGGTTAGTCCTTAGGCCAATTACAGTCCAAGACTCTGAGAAACCACGATTGTATAATGGGTCAATCACAAAACGCCAGCGTTGTACTCTCATGTGATAGTAGGGATAGGATCGGTATCGAAAAATCCCCAATTTTTAATACCAATACCAAAATGTTCGATTAGGTACCGGTATTTCATGCAAAATTCGGAAAATATCAGTACCGTACCGATACTGAAAACTCAAAACTTGTTACTGATTCGGTACCAGTACCGAAAACACTCATCCCTAGGTGACAGCCGTCACTATCCAACAATTGTCACGTACAATCAGAAATCTTAAACGTCCTCGCCCACAAGAATAAAAGGTTCTGCTGATAGTGGCAGTCTTGCCAATTCTTTCTACCTCTCCGGCTATAAAGACCTCACTTTGACCAACGGTTTAAAGACCCCTACTCACTCACTCTTACGATTACGATATAAGAACAAATATTTATTGACATATCAGAGGGTGGTTACGAGAAGACCCCCTCCCCCATCTTCCCCTTCTCATAAAGAGCTCATGGTGTTCTATTTTGCAGGTTGAATCGGCATCCACTCGTGAAGATCAGATTTAACTTAACCCTCGACTGGGATATTAGTTTAACCTACCCTGGTTGAACTAGTGTTTCTTCAGTATCATTTTAATGTGCAGAGCCGGCTCTTGGGTTGGGCAATCCGGGCGGCCGGCCGGGACACCTAATTTTTGGGGGCACAAAAGTTTTTTTTATATATATTTTTTGTATATTTTTTAAAATTGTCTTTATAAAATAGGTACAAATGTTAATCCATTTGCTAGATATTAGTCCCAATCTTTTCTTACCAATAACTTATTTGACATATTGGGCCTACAGGTCTTTTTATTTTGTTACTCGTTAGGGATAAGGGCCTTTTTCATTTCAGCTTGGCCGAGACATTTAAATCCATGGAGATGACCTTGTTAACATGTATATTTGAAATTTAAACGTGTGATTTGTTGAAACTTTTTTATGTTTTGGGTCTTAATTATTGTTTATTTATTTATTTAATTTTAATTTTAGTTATTGTGTGTTCACAATAATCAGTTTTGGAAACTTTCTTTTTGTTTTTTTTATCATTAGTTATTAGTTACTGTACAATAATTTTTTGAAGTATCAACTTGGTTTCATGATATTGTGCGGTCCTCATTTCTTACAAATAAAACTCAGCTCGCAAGTTGCAAGTGTAGACGAAATCAAGGCGCTTTTGAAATGCTCTTACCTTTATCATCTCAAAGGAAATTGTTTAAATATTGAAAATCTTATGTTTTTGGCACATGCCTAATGTCATTGTCGTGTAAACACTTTGAAGCTATTGAACTTACTGGAGGGTGTTGTTTGAAGATTTTGTATTACCCTTCAATAATAAAATGAATTTCATTTGATTTTCATTAGGTTATGCGTTATGCTTGAAAACATTAAAATATGCATTTAATCTTTTAAAAAGTTTTGTAATTATAAATTGAAATTACTATTGTGTTAGTCATGAGGGCCTTCCGATTAGTAAGTCTATTTCGGTTTTTGGAAGTGTCGATGATAGAGTATTTGAGTGTAGAAATATTAAGTTTCATATGCTGGGTGTGTTTCCATTTAGTCATTCAATGAACCATATATGTGAGGAGTTTTGAGTATCATCGTTTCGAGATAAGTTTTACATCAGTCAACTCGTATCCTTCTTTCGATCAAAAGCCTTAAGTTTGAAATTCGAAAAATAAAAACTTAACGACGTTTTATGTTTTTTAATGTAGGCTAATTGAGAGAAAAATAGTCAAAAAGTCGGACCGTTAGCAGAGATTTTTAAAGGTAGAATTATTATCGACTAATACACAAAATGCGAGATTACTTATTTTCAATTAGTCAAACTACAATAACTTTGAGTGTTGTTTTATTAAATTATTTGAAGACAATAACGTGGTTTTAGTCTTAAAAATATCGAATTAAACTTTTTGCTTGATTTAATTATAAATTAGTGAGTTTGTAATTAGAGTTTTTAAATCTTTAAGGTTAAAATTTGAAAAACAGAACGATAGACCAACTTCTCAAGACAAGTATTAGTCAATAAATAGGTAATAATTATGTTATTGTAACTAGGTAATGACTAAACTAATTGTAGAGGTGGTGTTATAGATTATGGTGTGAAAAGCAACACTCATAGATAAACTGTTAGCCCACTTATGTTTTGGTAAAATTCAAGACATACACGCCCGGTTACTTCCCACGGATGGCGCCAGTGAAGAAACACTAGATCGAACTGGATAGTCCGAATATAAGTTTTCCCCAAGTGTGAGTCAACTGATTACTGTTGAGGTCAAATTCCTGCAAACTGCCTGCAAAACAGAACACCGTGAGTCTCGTCACGGGAAGGACATGATGGCGGTCTTCCCGTAACCACCCTCCGGCGTGAGGATAAGTATCGTACTGATCGGAAATAAGTACGAATACCAGTAGAGTGTGTGTGAGTGAATGAATACCTCAAGAAGATGACTCAAGTATTTATAGCCGAAGATGGAGGGAAGGTGATTGGTGGAGTTGTCACTATCAAGATATTCCATATCTACCTGAATGGACACGTGTCGAGCACTTATAGGATGTGACAGCCTGGCCACATTTGAAGACGGTTACCAGGTGTCTAGGTATCATCTTTCCATTGGTCGATATCGTTATCAGGGAATATTAAGAAATCTTCTAGAAGTAGTTTGTTACAACTTTTCTTCCATATCACGTGAGGACCTTGTGCGTGAGGGGTCCTTTGTGTGGCTCGCGGGTTCCCTTCACGGATGCTCAATGGTAATCCGCGGGTTGTGTTGGAGACCCGCGAGGCGTGTCTCCTGATCCGCGGATAGTTTTACTACTCTACATCTATAAGAAAGCAAAAGAAACGTCTAGTTTCCGTGTCCCTAGAGAGTAGAGATATTAATTATACCTAGACCAGTTATCCCAATTGTTACAAAACTATGAGTTCATGCGGTCCTTTTAAATATGATCAATCGATCATTAAATATGATCGCCAACAAAGTGTTGATATTGGTAATGTTTTAATATTTGGTTTTTTCTAGTGGTTTAAAAGGGAGAAAGGAAAAGAAATGAAAGGAAAGAAAAAAGTTGGTGTGTTTCCATGTTTTCTGAAAGGAAGGAAACATCAGTTGTGTTTCCAAGATTCATTAAAAGAGAGAAAGGAAAATAAAGTAGGAGAAAAAAAAGAAGAAAAGTAAGGAAATTAAAAGAAAAGAAAAGGAGAGTGAGAAAGAAGAAGAAAAGGAAAAGAATGGAAAATAAAGGAAAATTGCCATAATCTATAAAACAATATTTTACATAATGTATATTGTTACTTTTTTTATTTAAGACCATCGGTAACAACGAATTACTGATGGCAACCCGTAGATAATAGACTACTGGTGATCTTTCAGTGAGAACATTATGTAACATATTCATTGGTTCATCTTCAATTTAACTGTTGAAGCCAACTATGCAATAATGGCAATTTTTTCCCTCAACTTTCAACAGTCAACATGAGTCGTCTTATGTTTTGGCTCCACTTCCCTAAACACCCATGCAACTTGAGTGCATAATCATTTGAGGCAACAAAATAATTAGCATGCACGCGCATGATTAACAGCACAGTTGTTTCAGAAGTAGATAGGTTGTGCATACGTGCATGAACACACATATGTGCTAATTGTATTCCATAATTAGAAAGGTTACACACAGACATGCATGAAGACTCATTGTGCTAGTTATGGGAAGATTATGCACACGTGTGCAAGTTAGCGGATGCATTAGTGTGCCAAGCAAAGACTATGGTGAACTATACCTTATATTAGAACTTAAATGTGGAGATAAGAGCATTCCCATCTCATTTCCTACCCATATCCATATTAGGGATGAGCTCGGTACCGTACCGTTACCGGTACCGAAAATCCCGATCCCGATCCCGAAAATCGCAAATTTTTGGTACCGGTACCGTAACGATACTGGTATTTAAGGTAAAATTCGGGAAATGCCGGTACGGGTACCATACCGGTTCCGAAAACTCAAATCGTTGGTACTGAATCGACGGTACCAAATCGGTACTGATTTCAGTATCGGTACCGGTTACCGATCGGTACCATACCGATTTTCGCTCATCTCTAATCCATATATATCATATATTTACACTAAAAAAACACTTACTTTCTCTCGTCTGTTTAATTAAATAATATTTTTTATACCTTTATAATCATATTTTCTCTTTCTTTTAATCCCAACTACTTTATAAAAATATTAAAAAATTATACAGTATCTACAGTTAAACCAACATTTAACTTTCCAATATAAATTTTCTCTCTAATCTACTCACAACCACTCATAACCATACCATATAATTTACAAATCCCCCTCACATGATTTTAGGGAATGGATTGAGAATGCTCTAAGAGCATTCTCATCCAACCCCTCATTTAATGTGAGGGTGTTTTTATAATTTAGAGAGTGATTCAGGGTGTTGTGAGTGAAGAGTTTTTATATTTGAGAAAAAGTAGTGATTTTTTTGTATATTTGAAAATCTACTGTTCACCCACTATAATTTTTTAATATATTTTGAAAGTGGTTGTGAGTAAAGGAAAGGGAAAAGGTAATAATAAAAGGTATAAAAAGTATTATTTAATTGAAATAGAAAGAGAAAATGTAATGAGTTTTAATGTAATTTTTGGTTTAAGGATAGGGGGTATGATAAGAATACTCTAAGAGCATTCTTATCCCATCCACCATCTTTAACCTCATAATTTAACAAAAATTCACTACTTTTTAAAATATGCCTCTCATTTTAAAAAACACCACACATCCTAACCTCTATATTTATCTCTACATTCTTTTTTTATTATTTTTTCTCTTTTTATTCATTTACAATTTTAACTAAAGACTATTTTGTCTTAGTATACTTTTCGTCTAAAATAATTCTAATAACCTTCAGAAAAATTGCGTTAAACGTTATGCAAGCCTAAAGTCGGCTCGAACTCATATAGTATATTAAACCAAACATTATAATCGATATGCGTTTAAATTTCTTCGTAGGTCCCAATTAACTTCATCCAAAATAGCACTTCATTGAACAACGCTTCAACTGAGTTCCATTTAGGGATGAGCTTGGTACTGTACCGGTACCAAAAATATCGATTCCGAAAATCGCGAATTCTTGGTACCGGTATCGAAATATTCGGTTCGGTACTGGTACGGTACCGGGATAATACCGGTACCGAAGGTAAAAATTCGTGAAATACCGGTTCCGGTACCGTAACGATCCCGAAAGTCGAAACTTTAGTACTGATTCAGTAGTAGTACCGAATTTGCTCATCCCTAGTTCCATTTATTATGTTGACTTTGACCCGTTTGCAAATTTGCAGCAAAGGAAATCTAAGTAAAATGGACAAATTAGTACTTTGATTTCACATAATTTAAACAGAATAGTATATGTATTTCCAGGGAACTCAATATCATACATTTGAATGTCAAGAACTAATTGATAAGACCATAAAACAAACACTGATTGAAACTTGTGAGCGAATATTTATGAACCTCCGCTTATGACCTGCAAAACAAACGACAAATAAAAAAAAGTTGAAATGCAACAAACACATAAGGTGGTGGATGAAGAAATTATTACTAAAACAACATTTGACATCTCCAATTCCGATCCCATCATTCACATATCAATTAATATAATCAATAATTGTGTAAGACTAATACAAATTCAACTTGCACCACATATTCATTAAGAGGATAGTGCAAGCAGGGGAACACTCTAATCCATTGAATACGTTAATGTTATTCGGTTAGAATGGGTTACCGTACCTAATGTCACATGTTCATGAGTCATGACCTGCGACCCCTTTGTTTTCCTACCAAATAACACAGGTCATAATAATTAAACATGTGTATGTGCTCGTCTGATCCCAGTCAAAGTCATTCAAAAACTAGTGCAGGAGAGGGCAAACAACAACCAAAAAAACCACATGAACACAACTTTAACTACACCATAAAAAAAAACCAACTACATAATTTATACATCTAATCACAATTTTAAAGAAACTAAGATATTAAAATAACAATGCAAACACAATGACAAAACATGACTATTTCAGCTTCTAAGCAAGTACCCAACATGAACTCGCATACAATATCATACCTTTCCATCCTTGTAATATCCATTTCCCATCTTTATCAAACACGAAACCTTTATGCTACCTGGCCCATTTAGAAATCTTTATAAACAAGGCACCACAATAAATGACCCATAACCCAAAATAAAAAAATATGCAGATCCAAGAAAAATTTGATGTTGTGCATATTTTGTAGACTCTTACATAGATCTTAAAATACCTTTTAAAACATAACGAAATTGAGAGATAAAGAGAGAAAAGTACCTATTGCAGGTTGTATCGATGAACACAATTGCTTCGATTTGAACAATAACTCTTTGATTTTGGTGCTTCAAAGGGAATGAAGACAGTAGAGAGGGCCAGTGATTTTCTTCAAAGGGAATCAATTGCCTTCTATTTGCTTCGATTTCTTCTATTTGCTTAAAGATGGTAGATGAACCCTAGAAATATGAGCGGGAAAGAAATGAGAGGGCGGGTGAAAGTACTGACTTTGTTGAGATGGGGTGCTACAGTAGCTTTTTATATATGAAGAGTTACTGTAGCATATTTCCATATTTTAGAGTTGGGGTATAAAGATAGGGAAGGGGATGAAGAGAATTATTGGCTGATTTTTCTAAATTTTAAGGATAGGGGGCATTTTAATGGAGGGAATGAGAATGCTCTAAGAGCATTCTCATCCAGTTCCCTATCCCTATATCCATATATATCATATAATTACATTAAAAAACACTATATTTCTCTCTCATGTTCAATTAAATAATATTTTTTTTATACATTTTTCATTACAGTTTTCTCTCTTCGCCCTATAATTTACAAAACAATCACTACATTTCCTCAAATTTACAAAAAATTACTACATTTTCTCTCTCCACCCTATAATTTACACTCACAACCTCACCCTATAATTTACAAACCCTCCTCACATAATTTTAGGGGATGGGTTGGGAATGCTCTAAGAGCATTCTCATCCAACCCCTCATTTAATGTGAGGGGTGTTTTTATAATTTAGAGAGTGATTTAGGGTGTTGTGAGTAAAGAGTTTTTATATTTTAGAAAAAGTATTGATTTTTCTGTATATTTGAAAAGTTACTGTTCATCTCCTATAATTTTTTAATATATTTTGAGAGTGGTTGTGAGTGAAGAAAAGAGAAAAGATAATGATAAAAGGTATAAAAAGTACTATTTAATCAAAATAGAAAGAGAAAATGCAGTGAGTTTTAATGTAATTTTTGGTTTAAGAACAAGAGGTGGGATGAGAATGCTCTAAGAATGATAAAAGTTCCATCCATCCCCAATCTATCACCTACCCTCTCCCCCACATCAGTGGTACATTATCATGTCACAATCAATCTTTTAACGGTTAAATTTCTTTCTTTCAACTCAATCCATCTTTCACGCATTTTAAATAATTAATTTATAAACCACTAAATTAAGCTTAAAAACTCATTAATAAATAAAAATTACCTCATTCATAAGTAAAATATAACATTAAAAATACTAAATTTATACAAAAATAAATTAATCTTCCACATTAAGTGAGTCGTCGGTGTCAGAATCATGATGTTGAACCGGAACCACAAACTTGGGTTGATCTTTTAGAACGTCATGCATCAATGTGATTAGAACTGTTGTTTGTAAGTTGGTTCCGGTACTAACGGTGTGCCACTAAAATGCTTGTGCTTTGGGCCGCTCGTCACGTGTGTTTTTGACTTTTTGTAGATTGTTTTGAAATTCGTAACATTGGATTTCAAATCCTCCCACTTTGAAAAACGTTCGCCTGCCTTCTACTTAATAACGTGCGACTCTCTACACCAACATTTTGTTGTAACGCCGCTTACGCGTGTCCTCGACAATGTTTTGTTACACAATCAACCAAGCCATTACCAAAGACACCTCGTCATCATTGGTCCACAATACTAGTAGTGCTCATGGAATCATTTGTTGGAGTTGTAGGTGATTTAGAAAATTTAAATTATTGAATTTTGAGAGATTTATAGATGATTTGGAAGAAAGAATGAGTTTTTTAGTGTTAACAATTATGGTTGAATGGTGGTTACATTTATAGGGTAAATTCTTTTTTTTTTATATATAATTTGAGCATTGGATTTCCAAATTATCGTAAGGGGAAACAGTCTAGCAACCTCGGATCGGGGTTTTTTCTCGGCCCCGAGTGACCGGGGCGTTGTTCCTGTCGGTACCGGCAGTGGCGGACCCAGGATTTTTTGCTAATGTGGTCCCATATTTTCGGTGTTCAAATTTTTCGGGTCGGTCGTTGTTCAGGTCGGGTCGAGACGAAGAACATAATAAAAAACAATATCATAATAAAACTTTCTTTTCAATCATCACTACCTGAACGGGTCAAAATGGGTCGGGTTGACACATAAATACTTTGTTTTCCCTTTCTTAAACATTTTTGAGATAGAACCTAGATCCACCATTTCATAAGCATGTGTTGAAACCATTAACTTAAACTAGTGAAAAATAAAACTGATATTTTAAAGTGTTTGAATGTTTCTAAAGAAAACCATGCATAAAGTTGAAAACAATGATATGTATTTTAGAGGTGTTTGAATGTTTCCAAAGTTATCATTGCAACATTAGCAATCAAATGATTGATTAACACTAAAAATTAACACAAAAAACCAAAAACTGAGCCTTGTAAGACTTGAACTCATGACATTTCAAAGATAAAACAAGGGACTTTCCACCAGACCACATCAACATTAATAGTATGGGTTCCAAGTATTAAATCTTATGGGGTCCTCAAAAAATTTAATATACCGCTTCTAATAAATTTTTAAAAAACATTGGTGTCCCGGGACCCCGATCCACACTATGTGGGTCCGCCCCTGGGCACCGGGACACCCTGAACCCTTCGGGGTGGGCACTCCATCCTCCCAACCCATAAGGTAGAATTACTAAAGAGAGATTGTTTGATAAAAATAATTGTGACCATGGTAAGATGTCGTGGTTATAGGGTATAAGGATTACCGCGAGTGTGAGATTGGATTACTTAAGTGCTTTGTTGATGCTAAGGTGAGTGTACGTTATGATGCCTAATGTTATTGTGATTTATGTTGGGCGCATATTGCTCATGGTTTCTTTGTGAACAATTCACATTTGGTAAAGAATGTTTTTTTACATGAATTAACACAGTCATGTTACAGCAATGCTTATCAAATGAGTTTGGCATAGTTTACGCAAAGATAAAGAATGTTTTGGCATAGTTTGTGCAAGTATAAAGATTTGAAATGATAATATATTGTCCTTATAAATTTACAATTGCACTACCTTAACAAAGTGGTTGATAGTATGATAAAGGCTTAGGAATGGACCTATAAAAACCTACAATGTATTTGCTAAAGACAAATAGTGACTCCTTTACTTGTTAAAGTAATGCTAGTTTGTTATTCACGATCTAGGTCTAATTATCTCTATAAGCATATCAACACTTTGGTAGGAACTATATAAGCCTTTGGATTAAGATGGAATGGTGTTTTGTTGTCTGCAATAAAGTTTACTTGTGTTTTAAATGAATAGTTTTGATGATTTGAATGTTCTCTACACCAGCGTAAGCCAAATTGACTTAGCATACATCTTTGAAAAGTTTATCGTTTTACTTTTTACTAGCAATGCCAACGGTAGAGGTGAATGAAGGGCATTGTGGAAGCTAGGTGGCGAAGATATAAAGAGTGACTTTTAGGGTCCAGAGTCTCAATCTAAGCTAATAAATCACAAATACACTAATGAAACAGCAAGCAGCTGATCTAATCCTTCGAACGTATTAGTATCACATTAATTGAATCCATATTTGAATTATGAACTAACTAGTATTGTTAAAGCAAATAAACAACAAAATCATAAAGCTAATTGAGGTTTCATATGGAAGAACAATTATGCATTAACTATAATCAAATTATTACAATCTATTGTCCCCTTTCAACCTTAGCTCATCATTCACTCTGATTTTCTGGTACAAGAGTACACTAATCAGGTGAATTTTGTGATGTGTAAAGTTTTGATGAAGAAGAGACTCCCTTCTTCATTATATACATGTGTGAGAGTGTTGCTAATGAGCTAAAGGTGAAATCGAAATTTAACAAATCTGTTATAAAGTACCGATGAACTAAATACAAACAACTGTTTATTGAAAGAATTCTATGCTAACTACCGATCTTTGCTGAAACAACTGATGTTTGTGTCATAATTTATTAGTCTTTAGTTTCTTGGATCTTCAATAGTTTACACGAACATTTATTGGATCTTCAGTTCTTTCATTCAGCAGTTTGTAGTGTCAGATGCTTGGAGCAGTAGTTTGACAAAACACCTTAATGAAGAACAACTGATGTTTGTATCATCGGTTGTTTGGTTACTAGCCATAAGTTCTTTTCGAGGTTCAACAATCTCACCCTGAACTAATGATGCCGAAACCATTTATTCTTTTGCTTCATTGTATTATCTTGATAGTCTTCTCTTTATTGATTCCTTGAAGAACTTCACAAATTCAGCTCCTAAACTATCATTTTCTTCCATCAGTAGAGGAAGGTCTATTAACATTCATAAAACATCTTCATCTAACATAGGTATATCCTGCAGATCTACATTTTTTGATATTCCAGTATCAAATTCCAAAGTCACAAGGGAGCTATTTTTGAGTTTACTTCATTTGATGACTCTTGAATCTGACTGGCTTTGACCTTCGATTGAAGGTACAATAGATGTTGCCAATGATGATGAAGAAGGCATGAACTGTAACAACTCGGGTTTTCCACATACCACCTTATACTTATTACCCGACCCGTTTTATGTTCGGGGAATTTTAACAACGAAAAGTATTCACGTATATCGAGGAACTTCTATACAATTTATATTTATTTATTTATTATATTTATAACTTTAGGAAATATACATTTTTAACCCAAAAACTAAATTTTTATCTCTTATTGTTCCCATCTTAAAACTTCAAGGACTTAACTGCAAATACTGTAAATAACTTATAACCCAATTACCTAGACCCGTACCCATGACCCGTATACCCGTATCCATGAACCGTTTAGCTTGCTTGAGCATCAATTATCATTGTAAAGTATGAATTGGATCGTGTTTTTGATTCTCCTTGCTATAATCGGCCTAACCATCATCACTAATTAAGAAACAAAGACGAATACGATACGAATTGATTTATGAACAAACCGACTAAACCTACAAATCAATTATATATTCTGAGTTGATAATAATACAATTATTCGCGTCTTCACGGTTCCAACACCAACGCCAACCGAAGCCCCATGGTGAATTGGATTAACAAGGCCTGGTGATACCTTGTTCATTGTTCCACATCGTCGGCCCTGCTAGTTCTAATTGACCAGTGTTTAATCATCGTTTAAGGTAATTAAGATATGCCTTCTGCTCATCAATCATCGATAATCATAAGCCCTAACCTTAATTGAATAAACATTCAATGGATTGTTTGATTTCAGATCTAGGTTTTATAATCAAATTGGGTTTAGATTTGTTTCTGTATATAAATAAACGGTTGCAGGTTCTAACCAACTGACACACCAGCCCAGTTGGCTGGTGTGTGTGTGTTCAATTCAATAAGTCGGCTGAGGTCGCGGGTTCGAATCTGGCCGGCTAAATTTTTGGATTTATTTTTGTTATTTGTTGTTTTAATTCATATTCAATGGTTTTAAATGATTTATATAATGTTATAATTAGTATTAAATATTAAATGAACAATATTTTGTTTAAGCCGACCTCATAAAGTTAACGTATCGTGTCAAATGGTCTCATTACAAGTTTTCGTGTATCTATGTATGTGTGTGTGTATATATATATATATTATTATATTATTAATAATAAATCATTATTATCTTATTAAAAACCGACACTAATATTGGTGTTTCTCGTTGTAAAAACGTCTTTAAAAATTCGCTTATATTTATTAAGATATATTTTATATATATATATGTGTATATATATATTTATATTTATATATATGTATATAAATATATATATATATATATATATATATATATATATACGCATATATGTAGGTATTATTTTTAAAACAAAAATTATAATAAACGTATTAAACATATTAAAAGTGTTAATGTGTACCCTCGGATTTCGTTACAAAACTCAAGATATAAATTTTACGATAAATAAATATTTACACGTTTATAATAGATCTCAACTCATACTTATTTAAACTAATTGTACGTAAACCCGATTTATGACAAACACTGAAGTTTTATAATTAAATAATAATAATAATAAGTCGTAGAGATCAATCGTTCAATCCATAACGTACTAATCATAATTATAACTCAAATCACATCAAAATCCTAAATTTATTATACGTATTACATCATTCGTTCATAATATTACATTATTTAATTAGGATTCTTGTCGATAATTCGCGAAAAGCGTGATTTTCACTTCCTTGTCGTATTCATTCTCTTTGACTGATTCGATCAGGTGAGTTTGATCATTCCCCTTTTTATATACTATTTTCAAACGTTTTGGGGGACATATGCGTACTTATTCATATTTTCTATCATATATATATCTCAAACAATCGCAAACATGATCATTGTGTGTTGTATCAAAATGCTATTTGCTAATTGCTGCTTATTTAAGCGTGTTTGTATGCTATCAAGTCTTGGATTCTCATTAGTATGATCATACGACCGTCTTAGTAACCGGAGCCCGATTCGCTTGGCGAAGGTAAACCAACAATCTCAGTCATTGTAATCAAAGCCCGATTCGCTTGGCAATGATTCATTGGCACACTATCAAGTCTTTGGTTGTGATTTGGTTATATACATGTTTTGTTATGATTTGATTGATTATTATCACATGGTTGGTTTGCGCATTTATCACTTATAATTTATCAATTATCTATCATATGTATATATATTATTTGTTGTGTCAAAATTGGTGATCATCTCACTCAACATGTGTTGTTGAGAAACTCCATTTTCTACGCATATGCAGGTTGTATTGAAGTTGAAGTTTGGACACTTAGAAAGACCTTAGGGTTTTTTGAAGAGAAGCATGAATTTAACTTGTTATATTTATTTATTTGAATTGTTTTGTAGTATTTAAATATTGTGTGCACATTTGAAATAAAATAATTAAATAGATATTGTCACATTTATTTTATGATAGTATCTTCGAGCTGTGAGCAATCGGATCACGCCCCGGCATTTGCGTCTTAGGTTGGGGTGTGACATGAACCGGATAACAAAATCAAATTCCATCTTAGCATCCCTGTGAAGATCCTTGATGGCTTGCAGTTCTTCTTCTTCAGTCAGCCTCCATCTTTTGGCTTGTAAAGCCAAGTTCCTTGCCTTGATCCTTTCAGTAGTTTTTGTAGTAACTAGAGCAGTAGTTTCGCTTTTTCTTTGCTTTTTAAGGAGCTTGATTTCTTATAAGACTTTTGGTTCTGGGAATTTTCTTGGATTCTTCTTTCTTTGTTGTACCAAATCCATATAAGCAACCCTTAGCTTATTAATTTCCCATCTTGCAGTTTCTCTGGAAATTAGCCTTAGCTAACTCCATCTTGATCTTGAGGATCTCTCTTTCATTATCCTCATTTATCCTATTCAGGTTCAGGATGATCCTGATGAGGGTCTGTAACATCCGACTTTTGTAAATAATAAATAAAGAAAATTTTATTACTTAAATTGTGTATTATTATTTATTTACTGTTAAATAAAATAATAATAATAATAATAATAATAATAATAAGTGAGATGTGGGCTTAGAGTAAAGATGGAATTAGAGTTAATTATGGACTTAGGGTGTCATGGGCCTAAGGTCCATGGGCTTAGAGTATTTAAACTCCTTAAACCCTTGCAAAACCCTAAATCTCTCATTCTCCATTTCCGAATCCGAGAAGAACCGAGGTGTTACATGTTTAATCTTCATCAAACAAATCAAGATTCAAGTATTGTTCAATGAACCGATCCAAACCGGTTCATTTAAGGTACTTTAATAAAATATTAGGTATTTGAAGTCGATTTTCCATGAAACTTGGTAGAATAGTAAATCGGACCCTAACAAGTAGTAAAAACACCAACTTTGTTATAATCAAATTAAATAATGTGATTCGGGTTAACCAGGTAATATTCGGATTCGTGAAAGGATGGGTAAATGAAGTCGGTTTTTCATGATACTTTATAGAACAGTAAATTGGGTCATAAAGAACCAAAAAGTAATGGACTTGGTCGAAAGAAACGACTGAAACGGAGAAATGAGCTACATCTCAAATCGCAAAAGTCGGAATCGCATTAAAAAGTAATGCGATTGCGATCCCGTCATGGCAATAATATCTGAGAAACCAAGGAGCAAACCCTAATAATCTCTGAGAAAGTAGGGAGCAGGCTTTTAGTATGCACGCGGGCAAATAGAATGAAGCAGCTGGCTTGAGGAGCACACATGGCATCGAAGAATAAAGGCTGGTATCGGGAGAAGAAGGAGATCTATTATGTTTTATTATGTTTGAATTTTAAGACATGTTTGAGTAGTAGTTTAAATTGAGATTATGTAATGATTAGTTGAAGATTTATTATTCCGTGAAAAGTTTCAATTCACTATGATATTTAGAACTGTGTTTATGAGCCAATCCAATGTCCAAGTAGGGCACCCGGGTCCGGGGCCTTACATGGTCTTTCTCAACTTTCCACTCTTCCAGATTCAGCCTGAAGTTATTCTTAGGTCCACCTTCTGAACTTCTGGAGAGATACATTGTACTTCGCTTGCTTCTTAAGCCACATAAGAGCAACTTTCTTTGCTTCCATCAATAGCTGTTTTTCAGCTATTGATTTCTCAGATACAATCAAGATTTTTTCATAAGCTTGTTGTTCTAAGTCTCTTGTATTTAGAAGCTCCTTTTGATATACCCTTGCAGCTTCTTCATCACACATGATCCTTGAAGCCTCTATTAAGGTCCTTGAAACCTCTTGCTCTTGATGAGATATGAGCTCTACAATGTTTTTGGGCATGAACCTTTTGGCGGGAGGAGATGGTGGTGACTCATCCTCTTTAGGTAGGATCAGCTTTCTTATTTTGAAACTACTATCAAAAGCCTTTTGTTGAATTGGCTTTGACTTTAAGGTTTCAGTAACTTTTGGATTAGTTATTGGTTCTTGTGGAACCTTGGATGCATCAACGGTTTTTGAAACTACTGTTGGTTTTTATGAAGCATCAGCAGTTTGATTAACATCAGCATCAACAGTTTGAGTAACTGCTGGTCTTGTATCAGTTGTTGGTGAAACAGCTATATGAGCATTAGTAATTTGGGACCTATTGGTATATTTTCTTATTCATCAATTGTTTGGGTAACAGCTGGTCTTTGTTTGCTCTTGCTCTTTCCCCCCTTTCTACCACCTTGAGACATGGACTTTAGTCTTTTTCTCTTTGAAGAGCTTATTTCATCAGGTTTTTCTCTAAGTTGCCTGGCTAAAGCCTTGTCTTTTGCTTCTCTTACTTTCTTCAACATTTCCTACAATTGAGCAGCCTCTTCAGCAACTTTATTTATAGATTCATCTGGTTTCTTTTCTACTGCCTTTTGAGAGACTTTTGAGAGACTTCCATAATACTTTCCCCTTTTGGGTATCACCAACATCATCAACTAATTTACCGATATTGGACCAATATTTGACTGATATATCGTTGATATTCTGATAATAATGTTTTAACTCTTTGTTATCAATTTTTAGTGTTCAATGTTAGTGTTTTAAGTCCTAATCAGTTCTTACTTGCTACGATTGTTAGTATTTTGCAAGTTGCAAAAGGTTAACTTGATAGCGGTAGGAGAGTATATTAAATTATTAGTATTAAATTTGCTATGCATATGAATTTTACATGATATTAAAATTACCAATATCCGATATTTTTCCGCATTAACTGCTTAGTCTGTAATTGATCATTCCGATCATCCAACTGACATATGATCTGGATCAATCTTTCAACAATCAACAGCAAGTCATCAGCTATCCATCCACACTAGTAAAGTAGAAATATCTTTGCGTTTGACTTCGTCACACATCTTCATGAATAACTTGTTCATTCAAAATCTTTCACTTTTATTTTCCCTCTCTTGATAAAATTTATCCCAAATTATGACTCATTAAAGCTCTTCTACGTCACATTCTCTTAGATGCATGAATGTTTTAGGCGTATGATATAGAGGTCCAACCTTCATTAATCAATCCCGAATAATATAATTCTTAAATCCAATGACAAAACTCGTTCATATTCTTCATTAAGATCAACCCATTCCAAGAATATTTGCTTCAACATAAGCAATCCGACGAATACTCATAGCCAACATAGTCAAGAATTAAATCCTTTAGAAAGAAGTAACCGAACAGACACTCGTAGCTGAGATAGTTAGGTTTCAATCTAAATGACCCAATCAAAAATCGAAGAAATTTGCAGTTTTTTAGTCTTGAACTTAGTCAAGTGTAGTTCTGTCAAATTGTATTACCACCCAAAATTGCAGTAATTTTTCAAATTTTAATTTTTTTCAAGAAACCCTTACAACTGTAGGAAGATACAATCAAAATTAACTTGCTGAATTTTCATCTCCCCCTTTTCTTGATAAAATGACAAGGTCTTGAAAAATCTTCAAAAATCTCTAATAAACCCATTTTTAAATCACTCGTGTTCTCTCGCTCGGCCAATAGATACACGTGAAAAGTCGGCCAGAAAATATTGTCGTCAAATGTTCAAGAAGAATGGCCCACATATTCAAAATATCCTAGAAAAATTTTGTTGAAGAAAATTTTTCTAAAATGCCTTTTTTAATCGAGAGCACCCGTTTTCCATGCGATAAGCGAATAAACACTTCATTCGCCAACAAGGATGCCTTCAACGCTTGATATATCTCATTCGCCTAATTGAACTTGATGCTGTCTTATAAGCAAAAAAATGACCACACTCGCTTGTCATGAAACATATAGGACTTCATTCGCTTGATCTTCAATGAAATTAGGTGAATGACACTTAAAATCTAGGTGAGAGACCTAATCCCTAGCGAATGGTCAGTTAGAAGGAGAACGAAGGTAGTTGAAGCGAATGGGAAACGATTATTTTTGAATGAAGCGAATGAACTGTGTCCTTGAGGCGAATGAGAGCTTCAATAAGGTATTATTCATGGCAAAATCACTCAAAAACGATTGAAAACATCAATTAATCCACCAAAACACCAATGAAGACTTGGATTCACTTCACAAACACAAATCAAAATTCAGTTGCATCAATTACACTCAAATTCAAACCTATTCAAATCAAACAATAGCCGAAACATGAACACAAAGATGATTTGATTTCGTCGATTTTCAGACAGTTTTGGTATGCAGGGCGGCAGTACCTTGTAAAATTTAACGTCAATATTAATGGGTGGGGGGCAGACATAGGGGTGGTGGTACCGGAAAAGCAGTTTCAAAATCCACGAGTTATATCTTGGAATCCTTTGTTAGTCTAGTGAGTTGCAAATAAAGGAATTAAAGCACTCATAGTTTGGTAGGCTTGATTTAAATGAATTTGATACCCTTCCGATTAGGGTTCATAAAATGGGTTTGGGGATAATGGTCGGGTACTGTCTTATGGATCTCATTTTGTTAGTTCCATTCTGATTTATAATAGAGATGAGACGGCAACAATAGCGAGAGTGGTGGTTCCATACCATTGATAAGGGTTTCCATTAAGATGTGGAGATGGTGTCTGGCTAAAGAAGAAAACAAGTAGTTATACAGATAGATGTTGGGCGGAGAAGGTGGTGATGGTAGCGAACACATATATGACGGTGCCCGAAGAAGGTGGTGGTGGTTTATATATTCAACATTACAATAATAGTAATAATAATAATAAATCAAATAATAATAGTTTTTCTTTTAGGTTTCTTTTATGTTTTTTTAATTTTTTAAATAAAAAATAGGTAAAAAGACAAAATTGCCCTTGAATTAACGACAAAAATAAACAGACTTATCAATTTAGATGAAATTGGTAACAATTGGGAAACCTGAATGGTCGAATTACAAAAAACAATAATAACAAAAAAACTATTCGACGAAATCACAAAAGTGACCAAACCTCACATATGATTTTGGCACTTTACTCGTTAAAATGCAATATAGCTAACATGGACTGGAGTATGGAGTTTGGACAAGAATGTGACATTTGTCATTTTTTTATTTGTATTTGTTTTCGTTAACAAGACTTAGGTTTGTAATTCGGATCTTCTGTTATCTAGAAAACGCACATTTATTAGTATTTGTTTGGGTTTAATATAATCTATATTGTTATATCATTCAAAGATGCTAAACAATCCTCCAATTCGATTAGTTTGGTTTAAAATTGCATTTAAACAAGTCCAGGGGATGAATTGAAAAAAATGAAACTTGCAGGTAAACTCACCCGTCGTGTAGCCCGACGGGGATGTTCCTTCTGTGTCGCGTAGCGCGACCAGTTTCCCAGTACAGCGCAGCTGGTTCGCGTTTAACCCTCATTTTTTACTTCTTTAATCTGATTTCTAGATTTTTTTTTTCTCGAACCTTCTTGTGTAATTGATAAACATGAATGTAAACTTGTTCCTAAACTAATACATGATCATAAAAGTCGAGTTTATCCTTCAACTCGTTTAAACTTTTGAGATAAGCTCAAACTTAGTGATAAGCCCGATCTCTTGATTTAAATGAATTCATGATATCCAAGTTCAATCAACTCTTTATAAACGATAATCTCTCATTAGTCTATGCATAATCATTACTCACCCCTATCCCACTCCAATACATGATTTGGTGCTAATTATCAAAGTGTTCTTTAGGGTTTGACTTTCAAAAGTCAAAAGGGTCTTTATATCCTTTTTCTTCTAGTTTCTTAATCAATATTGGGGTAAGTTTATATTATTATAGTTGTTTATCAACCAATGAACAAAAGCCCTCATCTAATTTCAATAAATTAAGGGATTTTCATGTTCAATTGAATCATTTTCAATAAAGGGTATATGTTAAGAACAAATTCGGGGCTTTCCAATTAAATCAAGAATTGACCCGAATTAGCTTCTGACTTTTAATATTTTATCTTTATAATTTTGTTTTGGTCATGTTGGGTCCGAATCCAATCTCATATCGACATTCGAACCGATTCTGAACCGAACACTCGTGTAAGCTTACTTTTTCATTACTTTTATGTTCAGATCTCAAGTTTTAATTAATTAGTGTTCCGCTTATCATATTATTAATGTTACAATATTATTCAAGATTTCATAGGATATTTTGGTTAAGTTTTGTAACATCTCGGATTTTTGTATTCATATTCGTTTACATTTAACCCGATTCGGGAACATTATTCGGATCCTTATTATTAATAAAATCAAACATTTATAAGTATTTCTTCATGTATTTTCATTTCAAATCCTTTATGTTTTTAAAGTTGTTCCTTTCTTGTTTAAACTCTTAAATAATAAAAAATTTGCCTTTGTAGAAAGTTCAAGGACCAAAGCTGCCAAACAACCAAACTTTCCCCCTTTGGGCCTTGGCGCCACGGCCATAGGAGGCCATGGCCGGCGCGCAGCGCTATGGGGTGCCTGCACAGATTGTTTTGATATTTTGCTTTCCTAGTTCGTTTTTGGTACAAAATCGTTTATTTTTGGATCGTATCGCGTGACTTAAGCCCCAAGAAAACAAACATAGACTAATTACTTGTCCACATACATTACTCCTTCCTCAAGAACAAATTTTGGTTGTACTTTCAGCTGATTTGGTCACTAAAACTTGATTCGGTTTCTTAAACGAATAAACTAGCTATAATTGGTTCGTTTTTGTTTATTCTATATAAACAATACATATTTCACCTGCCACAATTTCCCTAAACCCTAATTTTAACATTCCCAGCCGTCACCTACCCCTGCTCTTCATTTTCTTGCTCGTTTTGGCCATATTACTTGAAGATACAAGCTTCGGTGTTTGAGTTTACCGTTACTTTAGCCTTTGACTTCCGTTTCTCATCAATCTAAGCATTATCCGGGTAAGTTGTCTTCTGTAAAGTTGTTCATTATCATTCACTTGTCAATAACCCTCAATCAGTTTCTAAGAATGAGGGGTATTGATGGGTCAATTTAACTCAAACCCATTTAAGGGCATAATAGTCAACATCTTTGACTAGTCAGTTTCTCATGCTTCTGGTCGGAAATGACGTTCGATACAGAAGACTTTTATTTTTGTATCGATATTTTAAGGCTACTGACCAAAATCCGACTCCCGACTCGCTGTTCGGATTCTGGTCAGTACTAGCTCGCTTAAATGTTTAATCTATCATAACCGGAGTTCTAGAAATCCGTTTGGATCAATTCCAGCGGCTATGTTCTTGGTTTAATCATGTAAGGCCCCGTTCCCGGTAACCCTACTTTGGTGTTGGATTTACTCATAAACACAATTCTAAAATCAGAGTTAATTAAAACTTTCGCGGAATAACTTAAAACTTCAACCATCACATTACAAAACATTCATTTTTTTCCTAACATACAAATTGTCTTTCCATAAACATTAATTAAAATAGTCATGACACTTCTTCGTAGATGCCAGTCTCTTCCGTTCATGCCATGTGTCCCCCTCCTCAAGCCAGCTGCCTCAACCTATTTGCCTGCATGCATACTAAAAGTCAGCTATGCTGAGTGAGTTCTAGTTAATCAATTAACATACATTACATTCATATCCTCACTCATACGTGTCCGAAGATACGTATTCATACCTTACCTGTTATTTCTTCTTTCATACATACTTTACATACATGCATGCATTCTTACATACTTTCTTTCATATAACCCTATGGTATACCATAAGCTATTCTGTCTTAAACATCACAGATATTATAAGGGTCTGGTCCCTAACATCACAGATATTATGAGGGTCTGGTCCTTAACATCACAGATATTATGAGGGTCTGGTCCCTATCATCACAGATATTATAAGGGTCTGGTCCCTTCTGTCTCGAATAACCTTACCTTTATCATACGTGCATACTTTACATATCTTCTAGTTATAAATTTATATACATAATCGTTCATACAATAATTATGTAACGATACATTTAATACACAATCATACACGTATCATACACTCACCAATCAGGTAAGCGTATTATCTACCATATAGGAGTATGCACACAGCCCCGAAAACATAACAGATAAGGGGCTAGAACTCACCTGGAGTCGGTTTCTCTCGCCGTTGATGGTAATGCCCTTCCTTAGTTGTGCACGGCTAACTGTACAATACATTACGCGTGTCAATTATCTGTTACTAGTATCTCTTATATCTATGCTAATGAAACCCTCAACTAACGTGGGTCATGGAATTTCGCATGGAAGAATTTCTCATGGAAGAATTTCTCTTCTCGTGGAATTTCTCTTCTCATGGAAGAATTTCTCTTCTCATGGAAGAATTTCGCTTCTCGTGGAATTTCCCTTCTTATGGAAGAATTTCTCTTCTCATGTGAAAAACCCATTTTTTTTACATCTCTTTTTTTTTTGCCATTTTAAAGCTATTTTACTCCGTGACTCTTCTTTAGGACCCGATTTTACCCTTTTTATGGTTTTGGGTTGTACCAACTTTGTATACCCGTGTTTTATGAAGTCCGAACATCACCTTTTTGTCCTATAACATACCCGTGAGGTTATAACTCACCAAGTTTATGTTTTTCTTACATTTCACAACCCGATCTATCATCCTATCAGTTTGCATGTCGAAACCGACTAAAAACTTAACCATTTAAACTGAAACCTACCTTTTGCTTCGGGTTCGGTTCGGATCCGAGACGACTCGAGGATCTGGACGTGATTCTTGTTATTTGAAGACACTTTGAGCACCAAGATCTTCCATACTTTAACCCGGATTTGGATTCGGGTCTTGAGAGAGTATGTGTGTGTGTGTTTGTTATGTTTTGAAAGAAAAAGAAAGTGTGGGGAAGTGGTGGATATTTATTAGAGGCTATGGGCCCCACCACCCACTCTCAATTCCAAATCCAATATAATCCAAACACTAACACACAATTAAATAAACGACACATGGTTAATAACAAATCCTTCTGTTATTTAATATTCTGAAAATACGGATGTTACAAATCATAGTTTATTATCTCTAAGTTTCAGATCTGTTAAGTTTACCTTAGTCAACACGTTAAAGGACGGTTCGTTCATTTATACGTGTTTTCATTCTTATTCTCGCACACTCGCTTAATCATCAAGTTGAGTTTGATCATTCCCCTTTATTTTACTGTTTTAAATGTTTTGGAGACATATGCGTATCTATTCATATTTTATATCATATATATACACAAACTCGCAAACATAATTATTGTGTGTAATTCAATTAAATGCTAATTGTTGTTTGTTTAAGTGCTTATATTCTATCATATTTGGAGAGGTCAATCAGAAGTCTAGCATGTCAATATGATCATACGACGTCTTAGTAACCAAAGCCCGATTCGCTTGGCGATGGTAAACCGACAATCACTTTTGTATATTAGTCATAGTAGTCAATGCCCGATTCGCTAGGCAACGGCCAATTGATACATTATTTGTTTATGATTTGATTGACTATTACTCACATATTTTTTGTTTACGCATTTATCATATATTATATATATACTGTTATTGTTCATGAAAACTGGTGATCATCTCACTTAACATGTGTTGTTGAAAAACTCTATTTATTTTCTACGCATATGCAGGTTACCCTTTGACCTAAAGTTTAAGGTGAAGCATGCTTAGAAGGACCATAGGAAAATCAAGGAAGACTATAGACAATAAAATGAAGAATAATTATATTTTATTTGTTTTGAATTATTTGTTTGTGTTATGAATGTTTGTGTACTTTAATTTGAAATAATTAATTTAATAGATATTGTCATATTTATTTTATGATAATACCTTTGAGCTGTAAAATCAGCTCACGCCCCCGTATTTCCGCCTTAGGTTGGGGTGTGACAAGTTTCGTCGTCAGCTCGCTTATCTCATAATTCAAGTTATTTTATCATCTATCTTTACACTTGCCTAATTTAAGGTGAGTAATTCATGCCTCTTTTTCATCTTTTATTTTGAGGGTAACAGGCGTACCACAAACCACATTATTTAGTATTAACGAGTCCTCAACCACAACCTATATTAACGCATTTACGTGTAATTGCTCGTTAACTGTTATATGCTTAAATGTCAAGGTGTTTATTTATTGTCTTGCTAAACCTCATCCTCATACTCAGTAGTATGATCATATGCCTGTCTTAGTAGCTTGACTTAGTGTCATGTTGAAAGGATTTTTACCCTCAAGGCATATTCCGTTGTAGGTTGGGGTGTGACAGAGAAGGACGCCGAGATAGGTAGAGGACGGACGACGGCCACTCGACAACCAGCAGATTGCAACGTGAGTGATGGATCGGTGAGCTCAGAGGTCAAGTCCATGGTCGGAGGTTTACCACACCAAAAAAAATTATGCTTATTCTTTTATATTAGGTTAAACATGGATTGAGTTGGAAATTCACGTTAAAAAACTGCGTAGAAATTGATTGAGTTGGGTATTAGGCTTTAAAATTTTGGGTAGATATTAATTGGGTTGGGTATTGGACTTAAAAATTGGGTATTAAGCTCATATTTAATTAGATAAATTTTTTATTTTACTTTATATAGTTATATTTGTAAAATTTTATTTTAAATTTTACTAGAGTCGGTTTAAATTTTCATGGGATTGTTCTTGAAATTCTACATTGGTCGATTGAGATTTTGACACCATAATAATACTAAAAAATAAAATCTCAAAGGAGACGGCCGACCCCTCTAACACATAGCTAGGTCCGCCCATGTCGTTAAGGGATTATCAATTATTCGACACTCATATTTCAAACGGAAATTAATCAACAAATTTATGAAGATTTGTATTTTCACCGGGTGATTAGCATGTATCACACCTTCGATTAAAGTTTATGATTTGTGGTGTGTGTGTGTTTTACATGATCATATCGGACACAAGATAGCGAAATTCATAAATAATGTAATTATTATTTTCAAAATAGTTTTGACTTTTACAATTGAATGATTCTCTAATGTGTAGTTGAAGAGGTAGGTCCCAGCAGAGCCCAGTTGGACCCGCAAGACTCACCTTGAAGAGGGACGTCTGCGCAAAGACCAACTGGTTCCGCAGGACCCACCATGCTCAGAGAGATGAAGACCTTACGCGCAGTACGCCAGCTGTTCCCGCAGGAAAAGCCTCCCAATGGTGAAGTACCCCGCCTGTTCCCGCAGCTGCGGATACAAGCCATCAGGGAAGGCTACCCGCACTAACAGTAAGGCTACACGCACAAGGCACTAACTCTCAATAATTCAGTAATGTCACCTGAAGAAGGAATGAGCAAGGCGGGAATACTCCCGCCCAAATGAGCCAGTCCGTACGCTTCTGGAGGATCTTTTGTACTATGCCTGCCAAGGTATGGACAAAATAGACAAGATCTGACCAAAGCAGCCCATCACAGGGTGACAGCTCACTGACAACAGTACGAGGAGGAGCACGCTTAGTACAAAATGTCACTATCAGCCGCTGCCTACTCACCAACCCTCATCGTGGCACGTACATAGCCTGCAGTTGGTGGAAAAGGAATAGTACACAGCCGGCCATGTCACTATCAGCCGCTGCCTACCCACCAACCACCAGCATGGCACGTGCGTAGCCCACAGTTGGTAGAAAAGGAATATTATACAGCTGGCTGTACCTGCTTGGAAACCTACCTTCGGCTATAAATACTCCAACACCTTGGAACGGTATGAACACATCTTATACCATCACATATCTTATCTGCTCTAGCTATTTCTCTTATATACACTTGTATTCAGAGCAATCTAGTCTGATTCTCAAGCCGGAGGGTGGTCACAAGGAGGTACCCCCCCCCCTTCTCAGTGACGAGCTCACGGTGTCTGTTTTGCAGGTCATCAGAAGAATAACCATCTTTGCCGGACCTCACCCTCGTGGGAAACATCTACTTAACCCTAAGATTATCCGTAATCTACCGGGGTCACTTAGTGTTTCTTCATTGGCGCCATCCGTGCATAAAAGCTAGAACTAATTTTCAGTTTTTTCAAAACCTCTGGAAAGATGGTTAAGGTTACTCCGATGCCAAGGCCAACGAGTGACCAAGAAACTCCGGTAACCACAACCCCAGCTACTGGGGGGAACACCGGCGAGTACACAATTTTTACGAACACTACCCCGGTTACCCAAGCCGGGGCAAGTGCAGTAAATAATCCTCCTATGGGATTCACCGATACCCAGTTGGAGAGACAACAGATGAGGCTCCCCCACCAAACACTTGATCAAGTTAAAGCCTGGGCAGAAGCACGTCAGAAGGAATTCCAAGCTGAGTTGGATGAACGCTTACGTTCACTCCAACAGGCTGACGAATTCGGAAGCACTCGACAACAGCTCAACATGAGTAATGAGTGCGAGTATGATAAAGATTGGGAAGAATCTGACAGTGACGCAAACCCGCGCCATAGGGCGAAAGGGAAGCGTAAACAAGCAGATTTCCACAGAAGAAATTTTGGAGAAACCTTTAAACCAAAAAACGCGGGTGGAAACCTACGTGACTTCTCTAAAACCTTCAGACCAACTGTTGCAAATGCGGGAACGTCCAAATTTGCAAGGGACATTGCGGAAGCAATTGCCCCAAAAAGTGCCAAACAAATGTCCAACATAGGCACATATGATGGTATATCCGACCCAGACGATCATTTGAACAGATTCATAGCGGGGGCAACCGTCAGCAATTGGACGGAACCCACGTGGTGTTACATGTTCCAAATGACGCTTGTTGGGGCAGCCAGAGCGTGGTTCGACCGTCTACCGGTCCACCACATCTACGATTGGGCAGACTTCCAGCAAAAGTTCAGCCAACACTTCAGTCAACAAAGAAAGTATACCGAAGAGCAATGGACGATCCTCAACTGCATCCGAGAGGAAGATGAGTCTTTACTAGACTTCATCACGCGCTTCAATTCAAAGAAGCTAAGTCTGGGCACTATTATCGAAGATCTTGTCCGCGCTGCTTTCATCCAGGGCACGGAAGACCCAGAGCTCATCCGCACCTTAACGGGTAAAGATGGCATGCCATCCACGTGGGATGCCATCATGACAGCAGCTAAACGCTTCGCGGAAACGGAAAAGCAACTGGGTAGAGATCTTCCCCAGAGTACAAACCTCTACACTCAAAAAACAAGAGAAAACAACGTCCTTACCGCCCGACAAAACAAAACGAGGAAGCTTGGTATTTGGCAGTCAAGGGTAAACTTTGGCAACTCATCCGGCTCGCACCCTCGGTTAGGCGGAAAGGATAACATGCAGTCGTCGAACCGGAACTCCAGATGGACGCCACTCACCAAAAGCGTCACCGAGATATTTGCCACCGAGAGGCTCCCATGGCCAGAGGCTCCAATAATCCGACAGCGTCCAAACGCTGATCAAAGCAAATCCTGTGACTTCCACAGGACAAAAGGCCACACCACGGAGGAATGCGTAGCCTTGAAGGACGTCGTCGAAGCATTCGTCAGAAATGGGAAACTCACTCACCTCGTGGCGTAATGGACGCTAAGCAGGCTAATGCGTGTAGAACCCCAGTTGGGGAAAACACGGATGAAACTGCAGCTTCAATGTTGGAGACTACATACTGCGTAAACAACGAGATTCCGAACCAGGTGCATATCGGCTCGAAAGGCTCGATGACACCCCCATCCCAAGAACATGGAAGGGAGCTCAATTACACAGGCTGCATGTAGATCAATTCCAAACTTTTAAAGAAAAAGCCTAGAGCCACTTATAATGGAAATGATTCTCCAAATCACATTGATGCTGATGGTCTTACATTTATACTTATGAACTTTCCAGACTGATATGCCGGTATTCACCGCATAAATATGGAAAGAAGTAAGTTGTTGCGTGTGGAAGGCGGCAAAACCCGCATAAACACAAAAAACGGTAAAAATTTCTAAGGAAAAGATGAGGAAAACATTCACGCAGGTCAGTTATAGGTGAAGTTTGGTCATCCCACTAAATGAAAGTGACGGTCCTACCCGCACAATCATGATAGAGGAAACTGAACATTAACCTATTGACAACCACGCGTCGAAAGGTTAACTTATTCAAAACACTTAGAAAATTTCTAAAAAGATGAGGAAAACCTTCACGCAGGTCAGTTATAGGTGAAGTTTGGCCATCCCACTAAATGAAAGTGACGGTCCTACCCGCACAATCATGATAGAGGAAGCTGAACACTAACCTATTGACAACCACGCGTCGAAAGGTTAACTTATTCAAAACACATGGAAAATTGCTAAGTTAAACTAAAGTATGCATGAGCGAATCATATATTGTTTATGAGGCAAAACAAGTGCCAAATTAAACAATAATATGCATGAGCAAGTCATATAACGTTTATAAAGCAAGTCATTAAGTGAAAGTGACGGTCCTACCCGCACAAACATTTATATTTCATAAAAAATTCAAACATTACAAGAATGGCCAGGTATCTACCCGCCTACAGAAATATAAATCTATCCTAACGGTGGGAAGGGATCTCAAGGTTCAAACTTCAGGACCACTCCCTCCAAACCCACTTGAACCCGCACCATCAGTTGGCTGTGGCGGTTCAAGGAAAGCCTTGAGAATAGTTAGCCCATTATCAGCAGCAGCAATTTCGTTCACCTTCTCCACCACCGGATGCGGGAAGGCAGCATACTGGTTCACTGCTTGGTCGTAAGCAGCTTCAGTGTCCACGTCATGAAGATGGAAGTTGGAAGGCGGGATGCCCTTCTCAACAAACCCCAGACCAAGCTGGAAACCAGCCTTTTCCCCATCCTCATGGGAAGCGTTGAGGGCTGCGCTCATGGCATCGTCATAAGATGTGTTCGTGAAGATCCGATGCACAACCTACAAAAAAAAAATATATGTATCAAAAACTTTTCTAAGTATAAAGAAAAGCGTAAAGATATTATTAAGCTACGCATACCTGCGACAACGATTCTCGTAGAAGCCATTCCTTGGTGATCAGAGCTTCCTGGAGGGCAGCTTGAGCTTGGTCACGGGCGCGTTCGGCTTCATTTTTGTTAAGGTTGGCAAGCAACACTTCCTTAGCAGCAGCCTCTTCAACGCCCCTCAGCTTACGCTCAGTGCGGTCAAGCATACCCTTCTGGTCCAGGAGCTCTTGGAGTTTCTTGGCATCTTCTAAAGCCAAAGCATCATGAGCCTGCTGAAGTGTCTCTAGTTTGGCTTTAAGCTCCTCATTCTCGGCGCGCAGAGGCTCAGCAATGGCTTCAGCTTTGGTGGCCCTCTCGGTCGCGTTCCGCGCAGTTTCCTTAGCCAACCTAAGCTGTTCGTTAACAGCTTGGGTAGCCTTGGAACGGGCCTGAACTTCAACCTCGAGGGCCTTGAAGGCCTTTTCCTTCTCCGCAGCAATGGCGGCAAGTCTCCTGTTCTCCTCCCGGATAGTCCGCGCCTGAGCCACTTCCTGGCTACGCGCCGCCTTTAACTTGTCGTTTTCACGACAAAGCAACTCGACGCGCGGCTGCATCTGGGCAAGGAGAATCCGAAGCTCATTCGTCAGCCTACCCTCCTGGTAGCTAGACATGGCTTCCCCCAACGCACCACTAGGGGCTGCGTGACGCGCCCACTCGACGCAGTCCACAGCCGTTCGAAGGGTTGTTCCCCGGCGGATGTTCCACCGTGGAACATATACCTCATTGGAATCCGAAACTGCAAAAACAAAAAACGGTTAGAAAAAAAAAAGGCCAAAATAACCCTACGCACCTGTAGGTCGACAACAGGCCGGTAGCCGCCAAACCCATCACCCGAACCTAAGGGATATCCATCCAAGAGGTCAGGCAGATGGGAAGGATGCAGAGATTGGCTAGAAGCCCCAACCCTGAACATACCAGATGAACCGGCCGGGGACGAGGTAATCGCCGGTGCCGGAGGCACGGTTGAAGCCGCCGCGGTAGAGATCATCGGAGGTGAACTCACAACCGTGGCCGCCGCTGCGGAGGAGCCCGCAGAAAAAATCACCGCCGGCTCAGTGAAAGATGCAGTAAATATGGCACTGACAGCCGGCGGAGATGACGTCACAGTTGGAACAGTTGCCTCAACGGGATGAGCAACTGAACCAACACTACAAACAGGCGCAGCTGCCTGGAACATCGCCTCGGGTAGGTTGACCAAACCTACCGTCGTGGGTCCACAACTGCTCCTTCCCGCACCACTTTGGAATGCGGTTGCATCCACGCCTGCATGAAGATAAAATATTAAAAACAATGGCGGAAAGAATTGCGGGTAAGATAAATAAAAAGTATACTTACGAGTTTTCTTAAGCTTGAAGGTTCTGACGAGCGGGGACGAACCCGATGGAACTGGCCTCTTCATGCCAGTTACCGTTGTAACGCTTGGCTGCTCGGAGGTGACAGCTTTCCCAACCCCCGTGACAATGGTCTCACCAGGGTTCCCCGCCGCCTCCTCACTTTCGGTCTCCGAGTCGGACCGATTTCCTTGATCGGCGGTGGAGGCGACCTTCGCCTTGCCTTTCACGCCGGCAGCTTTCTTCTTCCTCACGAAGAAAGGCCCATCTGCGGATCCCTCATCAGAAGATGATAAATTAGGGAAACTCCAGCAGAGGTTTGAGTATGAAGAAGGCGAGGGTTAAAGAATCCCTTACCTGGCCGCGTGGCGCTCAAAATCTCGTGGCCCGGCGGGTAGACCTCCACGAACCTATCCGCCGTTTGCTCCAAAATGGGCAACTCGTTCTCATCAAGAGCACGAGTACCCAGCCGAGCGGGACCACCGCTCTCACGCGGTTGCAGAAGCGACTGCAAGTTGTTCCCCTCTGAAAATAAACAGAAAAACAGTTAGAAGAAAAACCCTAAATCAGCAAAAAGAGATGGAGCATACCATAGGGAATAGAATTCGAACCGTATTCAAGGATGATAGGTAATTGCGGCGTCCCAGAACCGGCATCCTTCCATAACCGGCTCATCCCGAGCATCACCATCCCAGACTCCGCAAAGCGGTAAACCGGGGTCTGGATCTGGGAGATCTTGGTAAACCATTCCGCCTCCTGTAGTTGGAGGCGTGAAGGTTGGGGAGTGCCCTCCCGTTCTTGAATGTCATCGCAATAGGGACGACACGGGCAGAGATATAGAAGAACTCCTGCTTCCAAGACTGAAGACTGCGCTCGGTAGCACAGATCTTCAAACCCTTGATCCGAGTGATCAAGGTGTACCAGCCCTGGATGCACCTCCAGGAATAGAAGGTCATCAGGCGATCGACGCGGGGCTCAACGCCCAGAATGTGGCACACCCATTCAAAGCGGCGAACCTTTGCGATCGCCATCGGGTGCACCTCCGTTAAGTGTACACCGTGTTTCTCCAAAACACGGTACACAAACTTCGTCAATGGGAACCTGAGACTCCCATAGATGAAGAATGCAGCATACACCCCTATCTTGCCCTTGGGGGCATCGTACACCGTCTGGTGAGGCTCAGGAAACTCAGGCTCGAAAGGCTCGAGCATGAACTTCTTGACGATGTACTGATAAAGGTCGACGAAAAGAGCACACTGGCACTCGCCAGCAGTACTCTTATCGTCCTTGTCAGACGCAGACATCGGGTTCTCAGGGTATACGTCGGACTCTTCGGCAGTAACCTTAGGATCATGAGTAGAAGACATGTTGAGGTTGGAAAGGAACGATTTCTGGAGAATGCTCGACAAAAGTTGGAGTATTCGCCGGAAATCGCTTAGAAGAAGAAGTGAAAGTGTGAGTTGAGATGCATCATCTTCCCCCTTTATATACCCATCGCAATGAATGCGATGAATTTAATGCGGGGGAGAGGGAAAAGCGCAGACACAATGAGACAACGACACGTGGAAAGCAAGCTGGCAACAGCTGTCGACAGGACGCGTGCCGTAAAATTCGCGCCCACGCGCCCGAAAACTCGCGCCCACGCGCCTGAAAAAGCGTCTGGAATGACCATATACTGTCACGTAGCCATAACTTCCTGCACGTCCTGAAACTGTCAGAAGAAACCGTCGGACGACGCTAACGTCCCTTCAACAGTTTGGACTGTTCTTATCCTTTCACCAACTCTTCGAATTTCAAAAAGATTCAAAAAGATTCAAAGATTCAAAAATAAGAGGGAATATACCCCCCTACCTTGGTAACCAAGAAACCGTAAGACAAGTGCGGGTACAGTGTCAAGGCGAAACCCTTCACATACTTAGCACCTGCAGGGAATTGAAGCCAAGAATACCTTGGTAACCAAGAAACCGTAAGACAAGTGCGGGTACAGTGTCAAGGCGAAACCCTTCACATACTTAGCACCTGCAGGGAATTGAAGCCAATAATACCTTGGAAGTCAAGTAACTATAAGACGAGTGCGGGTACAGTGTCAAGGCGAAACCCTTCACATACTTAGCACTTGCAGGGAATTAAAACCAAGAAGGATCTTCTGGGCCATGCTTGTGGAAAGGGAAATAACATCCCCGCATAGCGGGAACGTTGAGAACTAGATTGTTTGAAGCTCCAAGATGGAATTGGTTGTTTTAACATAATTGATCACTATGTCTAAAACTACCAAAACCTCGTGGAGAATCTACACAAGTGAAACTCAACGCTCCTGACTTGCGAGGAGGTTACACACCTACCCGCATCATACCCAAAGATCAAGCAGAAAAGTCGGGAATTTCTGCACGTGACATTAGGAAAACCGCGGGAAGAATCCCCACGGAAAACCTTAAAACTACAAACCCTTTTCAAAACCCCTTGCTTAAGTCCAAAAGTTCACTTCACTTATTAACAATTCATGAGAAGAACATTGGACTGGGGGGACTTGAAGAGGTAGGTCCCAGCAGAGCCCAGTTGGACCCGCAAGACTCACCTTGAAGAGGGACGTCTGCGCAAAGACCAACTGGTTCCGCAGGACCCACCATGCTCAGAGAGATGAAGACCTTACGCGCAGTACGCCAGCTGTTCCCGCAGGAAAAGCCTCCCAATGGTGAAGTACCCCGCCTGTTCCCGCAGCTGCGGATACAAGCCATCAGGGAAGGCTACCCGCACTAACAGTAAGGCTACACGCACAAGGCACTAACTCTCAATAATTCAGTAATGTCACCTGAAGAAGGAATGAGCAAGGCGGGAATACTCCCGCCCAAATGAGCCAGTCCGTACGCTTCTGGAGGATCTTTTGTACTATACCTGCCAAGGTATGGACAAAATAGACAAGATCTGACCAAAGCAGCCCATCACAGGGTGACAGCTCACTGACAACAGTACGAGGAGGAGCACGCTCTAGTACAAAATGTCACTATCAACCGCTGCCTACTCACCAACCCTCATCGTGGCACGTACATAGCCTGCAGTTGGTGGAAAAGGAATAGTACACAGCCGGCCATGTCACTATCAGCCGCTGCCTACCCACCAACCACTAGCATGGCATTTGCGTAGCCCACAGTTGGTAGAAAAGGAATATTATACAGCTGGCTGTACCTGCTTGGAAACCTACCTTCGGCTATAAATACTCCAACACCTTGGAACGGTATGAACACATCTTATACCATCACATATCTTATCTGCTCTAGCTATTTCTCTTATATACACTTGTATTCAGAGCAATCTAGTCTGATTCTCACGCCGGAGGGTGGTCACAAAGAGGTACCCCCCCTTCTCAGTGACGAGCTCACGGTGTCTGTTTTGCAGGTCATCAGAAGAATAACCATCTTTGCCGGACCTCACCCTCGTGGGAAACATCTACTTAACCCTAAGATTATCCGTAATCTGCCGGGGTCACTTAGTGTTTCTTCAGTAGTATTTATATATTAGTTAGAATGGATGATTGTAAGATATTACATCATCGTGCTATACTATACCAACAGGAACTATAAAATTATTGAACTAAGTAACGATCGTGTCTCCTGATCTAAGCATTAATTTATAATATGAGATAACGATAAGATAGTTTGAGCGTCATCCTCAAATCATATTATATGTACTCATTTACAACTGTTTTGAGTGTCATCCTCAAATCATATTATGTAGTCATTTACAACTATAAATATTTATTATTAATTTATTATTCACAACTAGGGCGGTTTACCCGATTGTTGTGGGTTTCTGTCTACACGGTGTTTGAAGTCGGACTTGAAACGTCAAATAATTGAGGACGAATGAAATCGCGTCACAGTAACTTAGAAAAAAATGTGAAAAAAAACGTTGTTAAAAAATACGACTTTCAAATGAATTAAATTGAAGTGAGTGCTGAAAGTGTTTCAAATGAAACTTGAAAGGTACGGTGTTTGAAATAAAAGTTGGAGAGGGAATATGAATCTAAGTTGTTCACCATACGTGGAACCTTTAATAGTTATTTTACAATCACCTTCCTCATGTTTTACTCCGATATATTATTCTGGTGCGTGCCCACAATTTGGACACAATTCTTGAATTAACAACCGGTCGTACACTACCGACCGCGGTGACGGAGCCTGGAATTGTTTTTTATGGGTTCGGTGTTTTTCGGTTCTTGATTTATTTAGGGCTGTATCAAGATTTCGAGTGCCCCGAATGAGTACTAAAATATGTGCCCTTATATAATTTCTGTTTTTTCATAGTCGACAAAAGTTGGGGAAACAATACACAAACACAAAGTTATTGTAGCAATAAAGAAAACAAAGTTAAACAATAAACAAAACAAAGTTAACGAATAGTTAACGGTTTCTATAGTCGAATGTTAACCAAACCGATTACTTTAACAATAACAATAACAATAACAAAAATTAAAATCATTGTACGAAACTAATCAAGGTTATTGACTAATAAAAACGATATAGCTACCTCGTAAGATACTAAAATAGATATGTCATGAAACAATTTATAGAAAATTTAACTTTTAACTATTATATTAAAGCAACATGGTTTTCACATGGCCTTTAATTAAGCTATCCACATAAGATTGCACCTCAACAATTTCCAAAATTATAATTTACACCTAATAAGCTATTTAATTTTAATCTAATTATTTATATTGTTAAAACAAAATCATTCTTCCATAAGATATGTTATTATGAATCCTAAGATAAAAATATGTTGTATTAAACATATTTTTAGACATATAAATATATTTTAATATGCTTTTGAGACGACAAGGCATGCTGTTACGTATATTATTAAATTTAACTTTTTTGTTGTATTTTTTTTACCACTTGTGTATTACACGGACTATATCCTAGTAAGAAATATTATAAAATCGCTTTAAACTATTGAATTAAATGATATGTGCGCAATGCAGATTCAGTTTGTTGTTGTTTAAGCTTGGTTTTGACTTTTGACAAAAGACCTTTATTTATACTCTAGGGTATTCTTCTAAACATTCTTCTTTATCTTTATTATTTAGAACCAGAGTTAGTCTGCCGATGTGAAAACTTAAAACACAAGTATGATTATATATTCAATGTTCTCTTCCTTCAGTTTAAAATGATAATGGGTTAGATCGTCGAAAAAGAATGGGTTCGTTTGTTAATACGGTACTATACGCTCAATGCAAAACCGAAAATAGATAGGGTTCGGACGAACCCGGTCCCGTAAATGTAGCTCCACCACTGAGTCTGACCGGTCTCAGGACCAACATGAAGGATATAGATCATGTGTCCCAAAGTAAATCAGAAGACGTTGGGACTTGAAACGGATTGAAATCCTCAAGCTCGTGCAACCTGGATTTTTTTGACCTTGTTTGATCAAGTGAATCAATAAAGCGTACTAATAATAAACAATAACAAAATACAGTTAAATAAAAAACTAAATCTTATTTATAGGCAACCAATAACTTAACCAACAAGAAATTTAAACTATGGAAAAAACAGACTTCTAATTTAAATAAATATAAATAAAAAATATATGTTAGGTACCAAATTATTCAACTTGGTCTCTGAACTTTAGATCTCTTCCAAACCACTCATTAAGATCTTTTATACCGTCTTTATACTTTTAGTATTAATCGTTCGGACTCTTCAAGTTGGTATCGCGCAGACCATTGTATTTTTAAGTTGCTGTCACAGTGTTATTTATGACCACGTGATTTAATCTACAAAGTACTAAAATACTCATTTGTGACCATGTGATTCAATCTACTTACTCTATCCAGTCTAACGCTCTCCATTCTTACGAAAAATCATTACAAATAATTGGTTTTTTATTTTAAAAATTTAGTCATTTGATGCAATTCATGAGTAACAAATTTTTTTTTAACGGCTAACAAATTGAGTTTTATTAGAAAAAACGCTAGCAAGAAGCTAGACCCACCAATACACCAGCAAGAAAAAAGAGATAACCAACAAAATGATAAAAAGAGAAACAACAAAAAGCCACTCCAGTAGACGGAACCCTCAAAACCTGTCAATCACAACCACTCGCTACATTCATGACAATAAGTATGTTGTTAAACTACTTCGATGCAATTAAAATCATTCACTACAAGATCACACTATATATCATTCTTCTTGTGTAATTATAAACTAAACATTTTATTTTATTAAACAAGAGAGTTAGACACTAAACATAACGGCACAAGTCACATCAACACAAGAAAAACATAAACGAAGACACTAGTTTTCTATCAAAACTATCATCGACTCTTTTTATTAATTGAACCAAAAACTGAAGTATGTTACTATAAATTTCTATTTATAATATTCTCAAACTTGAATAACAAAAAAACCAAAAACTCTAAAACAATCAAATAGGAAACTAAATAAACCCTAATATCTAAATTCAAAATAGAAATCCTAAAATAAAACTCTAAAAATAAAATGATTCATCATAAAGCTATACGCCGCGTGTTGGGGGGTTTTCTAGAAAAATCCTCAATCTTTTGTCTTATTATGTTTTTTTTCTTTGTTTTCTTTTCTTTTGTTTTTGTTGTTATAAATGATAAATTGTTTTTTATTTAATATTAATAAATAATTTTTTTATTATTAATAAATAATTGCTTCTTGTAGTCAGCTCGTTTGGTAAGAGTTCGGTCAAAACAAATAACACATATATACACCAAAACAAGTATTATATATAAAAGATGTACAAATAAAAGTAAAGGGAAAGTGAATACGGTGTTGTTAGCCGTGCAACCTTACATGGAAAACCAATCAAAACTACGTAGTTTTAATTTAAAAACACCTATTTAATTAAACTCCTTCTATACTTACAACAATTCCATAGCTCCATCAATAGCTTACAGCTCGACTGTAATAGAAAGTGGCAAAATGTCAACTCTTTTAATTTTAAAGTTTGCTTACGAGGAATTAAATCATTAATTTGGCTATTACTATTTATTATTATTATTTTTTATAATTGAAGCATGTCTGATATTATTGAGAAGGTATTTTAAAATGAAAAGAAAAAAATTAAATAATCCAAGGAATCACAACTTAATAAGAAAAGTTTGCAGGTATTCAGATGAGATGAGGTTTGTGTGTTTCTACGTTTTGCAATACATTTATTTATTATTTAATTATTATATATAACCTCATTTTAATTAATACGCAACTTAAAATTCAAAAGAAAAAATCAATTAATTCAAGAGCAAGAGCTAGATCCAAAAGCATAAAACTAAGGGCTTCTTTAAAGATTGCAGGCAACTGTTTTTCAAATTCAATATTGTTAATAAAAATTTCTATAAAAGGGGGAAGGTAGTATAGTTAAATGTGGGGGTTTTAATCAACACTACGTAGTTTTGATTGGTTTTCCGGGTAAGGATGCACGGCTAACAGCACCGTATTCACTTTCCTCTAAAAGTAAACACAACAAATAAAACAAAAGTACAAAAATCTACATAAGCCCCCCCGAAGTCTATGTCGTCGGGGGCCCTAAACGCCGCGTCACCGACGTCGTCGTCGTCATCTGCCCTAGCCTGGCCCCCAATCCCTCGCCGGCGACGTACACGTCGTCGCCCCGTCCACGTCTGACGCCTAACGTGTCCACCTCATGGTCAAAACTGGGCGGGGGGTGGCGTGGGCACGGGGTAGCCATGTCCAGCCTGCTGTGTTGCCAGATAGCGAACCATCCAGCTAATCTGGCGTGACACCTGCATCATCCCCTGCTCCGTGCGTAACGAGGACGCTCAACAGCCCATAACCTGGCATCGGTGGCGGGATCCAAACGCACCGCACGGTATGTACGTGGAACTTGCTACAACAGTGGCTAATAACAAAACAATAAAAATACATTTAATAAATAGACAAATTAAAAGAAACCGTAAAACGATAATATAATAAAACGTACCTCATGTGTGTCCATATCCTCATGTGCATCACCACCATCATCCGCATCCCCGTCACCCCCTCCCCCGCCCCCTCATCGATAGGTTGATCGACAATATGCACCTCCGCTGCAGCGAGCGGGGGGGAGACTAGACTAAAGGCATCGGAACATAAGGGGCACGTGCCCCCACCCCGACCACCAGTCGGTCTTACGGGCCATTGGGCCCGACGAACGAATGCACAATGTGCATGCTGGTGTAATGGTTGCGGTCCAGTGGGCGCAGAGGGGTCGATGTGATAGCCAGGGCGTCCACCAGGTCTCCATGGCCTAAAGAGATCGCAAGCTAGGTGACGTACGTGCCACCCATCAAGGACCCTTGTGTCTGCCTGTGGTAATAACCGACAAAATCGTCTGCAAGCCCCTAGCGAGGTTGCAGTTCATGCCGGTCAACAGAAACCTTATAAAAACAGGTCGCGAAGGCTATAGTGTTTCCCGCGTTGACTACGACCCGAAATAGATGTCGCACTCAGTCTGTGTAGATATAATATAATATAATATAATATAATATAATATAATATAACATAATATAATATAATATAATATAATATAATACACCACATTGGGAACGTACTTGTGCAGCGGGTCCATAATGGCGAAGACCTTGGCCTTCATGGCCCTTTCCCTGACCCCGAACGGCTCCTCGCTAATCGTGCTCCACCAGCTCTATAGGTCGTCGTTCGGCAGCTAGTGTATGATCTCCTTGTAAATTGGGAGGCGTACCCTCGCCTCCATGTATAGGCCAAGAGCCACGGCGAACTCCTCCAGGGAGAGGTGGACATCCTCCCCAAACACGCGGAAAGCATGTCGTGTCGGCGCCTGGCATCCTCATCGGAATCTCCACCGTACCCGACGCGCGCGACCTGAAAAATACAACTTAATATAATAAAAAATAAAAATACCTAATGCGCATCGTGGAGTAAACCTTCAATGTCAGCTCCCGGTGCGCCTTTCGAGCCATACTGAAGCATTGGCTCCAGGCGTATTGTCTGCGACGTACTCGGCTGCCTGCTCCTGCGCATCACAAGCCTCCAAAAACGGCTAACAGATGACCGTGTTGTAAAACGGGGTCATCTGTTGTTGGTGCCTATACCGGACATCATGGTTGCTACCCTCCTGACACTTCAAATGTGGGTACCCGACCAATACGTCATCACCCTATATCTGGTCCGGGACCCCCAACCCCCGCCCCCACCCGCAGCCCCGGCCTCGCTCTTGCCGCTACTCAATCTCGAGCTCCATCTCGATCTCGTCATCCTCCATCTATTATAATAATAATAATAATAACAACAACAACAACAACAAGAACAACAACAATAATAATAATTTATATATATATATGTATGTATGTATGTATGTATGTATGTATCAGCGGCGGCGTATAGCACTGTATGCCGTCGCTGATCCTCCTTGCCAAAAAAACGACCGGAATCTGGCCTCAATACGGCTGGATTCCAGCTGTCGTATATCACCATCACAACAACAACAACAACATCATCATCATCATAATAACATCAAGTTCAAATCAAGAAAAAAAACATCTTGAGACGTACCTCGTGTCGTGTCGGTGTCGGTGCTCGAACGATGTTTGAATGCTCGGGGGTGATGCTCGGAAGGTGTTTGTGTGTGTGTTTGAATTTTGAAATGTTAACAATAATGGGGGCAGCTGGGCATACGGGTTTTTAAAAGGGGGTAATACGCCGCATATAGTACTACTATACACGACGTATTAGGCCCCTTTTAAACCCTCTTTTGTTTAAAAGGGCCTATTATTATATTAGATTATTATTATTATTATTATTATTATTTCAATTATTATTTATTATTATTAGTATTTATTATTATCATATATGTGTGTGTGTCAAACCATATTTAAAAGAAGACATCATATAAGTAACCAGAAAACAAAAGGTCAAATTTTGCTTTCAATATATGTGTGTGTCTATATATATACATTGATACAAATGTTATTACAACTTTCAATTTATATTAATTGTAGGACATGTCCTATGCTAGGCCTGGCTTATGTGTTTAAACTCACTCAAACGCTGTTCGGAATGTGTTTTCCATTCGAGCGCCTCTCGTTGCGGCTTTCTTTCCCAATTACAGTCCGGCGACGACATTGGGAAATCCCCTTCCAGTTTTATATTTATCCAGTGATTACCTCCCCAATTAGCGATGCATATAACTGGTGGATTCGAAATCATGTCAAGACCGAGTCTCAACGGAAAATACGCCTCAGTGTCATTGCCGTGTATATTGACTAGCACACACCCATATGCCTGAGCAACCAGGTACCCATGAGGGGGGGGGGGTACATAGAACCAACGAGTCTCTGGTGCCGGTCTAACTGTGTTGAACCAGTCCAGCTTGGAACCAACCGTATCATATAAATGAGGATCCTCTCTGTTGAACATTGCCCTCCACCATGCTTCGTTTGTGTCCATCTCGTTCATCAATCCACGCATAACTTCACCCCAGTATTTCGGATGCACCCCCAAACCCTCGGTGATTGCTCGGAAACCGCAATTACGGTTTGGGCTTAAGTCTTTGATGTCTGAGATGAACGGCTGTGCACAGCTGGGAATAACGCTCTTAAACCTTTCTATCAACAGTACTTGCGCTGGAGAATCCATTAAAGGAAACCCAAGGAGAGCTTCCGTAGGTTTCGATGTCTTAAGTCGCATACTCGGAATTTTAAACCGCGACTGAGACTGGGACAATGAACGAGACAGCGAGGGGGTGGGTGTAGGAGCTGTGTTTAGGGAGATCGGGAGAGGGTGTGTAGGAGCTGTGCCTCGAGGGATCTGGTTTTTTGGGACGCCCCCGAGGATCCTCTCTTTTTTTGGGCCCCTTCTTATTTGATCTCCCTGGAAGAGCAGATAGGATCTTCGAGAACAAACTTTTCTTTTGATTACGGTCCTTTATGGACAAGAGCGTATTTCTGATGTAGCATGTCTTAATAACCGATTTTCTCCTAACAAAACGTAATGTAGCATGGCTTACTTAAAAACGCAACTAACAACTTCATACTAAATAAATATATATAACGTAACCTGGTTTAAATTTGGTAAACCCGACGAGCTAGGCTGATCGTAAGGTTGTTCAAGCTGAAGATGATAGCCGACATACTCCTAACAAAACACAATGTAACTTGTCTTAGTTAAAAAAGCAACTAACGACTTCATACTAAATAAATATAAAGCGAAACGGGTTCAAGTCCGGTAACCACGACGTTCTAGGCTGATCGTTAACGGCGTAACCCGTCTTCTCCTCATTCGACTCTGAAAATAAATGGTTAAACCACGACATTGTGTGTATATGTTACAAATTATTTGTTGTGTGCATGTGAGTTTGATATATTATAACGATGATCGAATGTATGTATATATAATAAAAAAGAGAAAGGATAGAGAAGGGGGAGCCGGGATCCAATAATTCAAAGGGACTAATACGCCCCGCATAGCACTACATGGGTCGTATAATGGTACGATTTGACAACCTAGGATTGCTTTTTGCAGTCTTAGGTTGTACAACCCTAATACGCCGCGCAGGGATCTATATGTGGCGTATTAGGGGGTGTTTGGGGTGTCCCCAGCACAACCCATCTATAATCTAATACCCAAAATCTTATCTCACTCTACCAATAAACAAAATTAATCATAATGATGTGTCATAATCACATTAAATCTTAATTTTTAATCTCTATTCTCCTTAATCCATGCTATCCATGAGTTATGGGTTGAAATCAATTTGGTAATTGGGTTATAAAATAGTCAATTTACCGTTTTAATATTCTAATATTTCATTTCATTCATACTAGCTTTCAATGGGTCATTGGCCAAAACATTTTGACAATTGGGTTAGAAATTGAAAGTAATATATTGATTGAAGATGAAACAAGTAGAAATATGGAAAACAATTAGAAAATAATATAGAACGATATTTTTCTAAGGTTGTTTTGTTCCTTCGATGTCCAGTTTTTCTCATGAACATTATATGTTGCATTATTCAGGGTAACAACATACATGGTCTAAATTTGTTTATATTGGATGATGATTTGAATATTGTGATAAAACAACAAATGTTGTATATAAAGAGATTTATCAAATTTAAAATTTGAGATTCCAGACTTCTTGTTGTTTGTACAATATATATCATTTCTTTTTTACCTTTAATTTTGTTCATTTAATTTAAATAACAAACCTTTTTTTTTCATTTAACAAATCTCGTGTAATACACGGGTTCAAAAGCTAGTAAATAATATCCATAAACCGACTCTTGAATATTCTTAATCCAAATTGAACCTCATACAATATTTTGAATATACGAGCTCAAACAGTTACAGAACTTGAACTTTTAAATAAGGAGGCAAAAATATTAGAATTTAATATTGAGACATATAAAAAACCAATATTTTTTATCAAATAAATATCATAAAGCCTAAAATAAAAACATCTTTTTAGTTGGTTTGGTTTGGGGGTTAAGCTATTCTACAAAGGCCAACAAAAATAAAAAGTGTGAGAAGCCATAATTAATTTACATGCGTCAAGTGAGAACCAAAAGAAAAAATATATAAAATTAATAGCACATATTTTATATCTCCACATGCAAGTCATATGTCAATTCTTCCATCATTTTAAAACGTCTATAACTTTTTTCATATGATATTTAAAAATTTTTATCATAATAACAAACGTTTTTTTATTTTTAATATGAGTATAACTTTGCTATATAATAATTAAAACAAAAATTACGTCATTATATCTTTTTGTTTGTAATCGTGTCTTATTAGTCATTGTCTCTTTTAAATCATAATATTAATAACACCGTTGTGTAATCATATGTAAATCTAATGATAAAATAACAATAAATTATCTAATACATAAAACACAATGATGAATATATATTACACAATAATCTGAAACGTAAAACATAATGGTGAATACATATAACACAATGACCTGAAACGAAAAACGTAATGGAAACTACATATTACACAATAATATGAGCATAATACACAATGAAAATAATTCTTTTTTTCTTAAATTAAGTGAATTTCACATGTTAATCCCGAACAAAAGACAATGAATATATTACACAATGACTAAAACACAATGATAAGTAGAAAGACACATGATGAACACAAAGACACAATGACGAACAAAATACACAATGATGTAATCTTTATTTTAATTTTTATCTTTAATATGAGTAACAATTGAAAAACATAATGACCAAAAACTATAACATTATGCATGTAAAAACTCAATTAAGATTACCAATGAATAACCAATTATACAATATATATAAGCCCACTATTTTTTTTATTTTTTATATAAGCCCGTCTAGCTCAGTTGGTAGAGCACAAGGCTCTTAACCTGGTCGTCGGTTCGAGCCCCACGGTGGGCGATTTATTTTAAACTTTTCTTTAAAAATTTAAATAAAATATAACAATTTGATACTCATAATAAAGATAAAAAAAAATTATTATTATGGTGAATTTCATTATTTTTTTTAAATGTTGTATGAAAAAATTATGAACATTTTAAAATGATGGAGTAATTGACATGTGTGTGACATGCAGGGAGAGAAAGTTAAACAAAAGTGGGTAATTACCTTATATCATTCCTATCTATTTTTCCTCTTAAATCAATCTCTGTCATTCAAAAATGAGATCATTAATGGATTCTATTCTTTTTGTTTTACCATTTTTATTTTTGTTGTTTTTTTCTTTTAATTTTATCATTGGTTTAGGCTATCAAAAATCATATATTTATCAAAAGTATATATATGAGCTATATTAAGAAGTCTAAAGCCCAAAAATAGAAGAGCCGGAACCCCTCCTCGTCCCCTTTAAAATTCCGCCCTTGAGCCCAACCGAACATACGTAGAAAACGCTCTCCTAATACTTTGTTCTAGTGTTTGTGTTAAAATTTCCCATCTTAGTTTGAAATAAATTAATCAAATATAATAGCACTTTACACTCAAAAGTAGAAAACAAGCGAACACTCTATCCGTAAAATATTATTGACTCTCATTCAAAAAAATATAAAATATTATTGACAAACACCAACGTTCAAATTCGAATTCAAAAGCCACATGCTAAAAGAGTGCTCAACATTCAAAATGAAAATCAAAATCTTAAAAAAAACAAGACCCTTGTGAAACCCAAAGCCTTCACATTAACACTTCCACCCCCTCATCTTTCAAACTCATCCCAAACCAACCCCTCATTCAAGGCCCAATGTATTAAAACAGACAAGAGCCCCGTGGGGCCCAGCACTTGTCCGCTCCTAATGAATACCTGGTTTAATCCAACGGCCAGGATCAACCTTATTTCAAATCACATTCTTTCCCTCTTTCAAAAGTACCATTAAATAACCCCCTCAATTCCTCTGCTTTTTAAACCCTTCTTTTGTTCTTGTCTGACAAAATCAAACGGATACCTTCGTTCAAAATCAAATTAAGTCAAGATTTCGATTTGGGTTTCTTGTTCGATTAAAACCCACAAACGCCGTTCGATTTCTTGCGTTTTTGTTCGTCAATTTTAAAACCCTAGTTTCTGCAATCTTGATGTCAATGGTGACTAATAACCGGAAATTGACCGGGACAACGTCGTCTCTGGCAAAACGGCAGGCGTCGGAGAATTTCGCCGGTAAATCGGCGGCGGTGCCGCCGTGTATGGCGAAGAAACGCCCTGCTCTGGCCAATGTTACAAACCAGAGGCCATCGTCTGCTTTGGTATAACTAAATTCTTTAATTATTATGTTTGATTTTTGTGGGTTTCTTGATAATCGATCGTTAGTTGTTGTCGATCGAATGTCTGTTGTTTTGATTTTGGTAAACGATGATGATTTGCAGTTAATTGATTTTGGGTTTCTTGAATTAGGGTTTCGTTTATTTTTTAGTAATCTTGATAAATAATGATGACTACAGTAAATTAAAGTTTAAAAGTTGTTTTAATTATGATAAAAGATGATGAACCCAGTAAAGTATATTGATTATGGGTTTCTTTATTTTTTTTATCGATATTTAATATTCAAGAACTTAGGGTTTGAAAAAGGAGAAACTAATATGGGTATTAATTAACTGTGTTTTGATCAGATGGTACCGAGTGTTTCCAAGGTCGGTGACTCAAAAAAAGGATCTGTGGTTGCTAATAACGGTTTGAGTAAGAACACAACCATACCCAGAAAAGATGAAACTGTGTCCAAGATTTCAAAGCTCAATGTTCCTCCCGTTGTCTCTCCGTCTAAATCAGACGGGTTATCGGCTTCCATGGACGAGACGATGTCGACTTGTGACTCGTTAAACAGCCCTGATGTTGAGTACATTGACAGCAATGACATTGCAGCAATCGAGTCGATCGAGAGGAAAACGAGCAGCAAACTCAACATCTCAGATCATGTGGAACAAACTGGTGAATTAATAATTTATAAGTTTTCATGTTTAACTTATAAATTAATATACTTAACATGTGTTACATTTGTTAACAGCTAATGTGTGCAAAAGGGAGATACTTGCTGAGATTGGAACAAATGACAAGGTGGTTGATCTTGATGTGGATTTCGTGGACCCGCAGTTGTGTGCGACGATTGCTTGTGACATTTACCAGCATCTTCGTGCATCCGAGCTGAAAAAGAGGCCTGCGGTTGATTTCATGGAGAAGGTGCAGAAAGATATTAATGCTAGCATGCGTGCGATCTTGATCGATTGGCTTGTGGAGGTTGCTGAAGAGTACAGGCTTGTGCCGGACACGTTGTATTTGACCATTAACTACATTGACCGGTATCTTTCTGGGAATATAATGGACCGCCAACGGTTGCAGTTGCTAGGTGTCGCGTGTATGATGATTGCCTCGTAAGTGGTTTTTTAAATTTCTTGTGTTATTTGAATTATATGCATATTTTGGTTAAAAAGAAATTGAAGTAATAATTTGAATAATGTTTCAGGAAGTATGAGGAGATTTGTGCACCACAGGTGGAGGAATTTTGCTATATAACAGATAATACATACTTCAAAGATGAGGTGTGTGTGTGTGTGTTTTGTGATTGAAAATAACTAATTGTTAAGAGGGTTCATTTGACTAACAAGTTTGTCTTTTGGCAGGTGTTGCAAATGGAGTCCAAAGTTCTGAGTTTTTTGAAGTTTGAATTGACAGCCCCAACAGTTAGGTGTTTCTTGAGAAGATTTGTTCGCGCTGCTCATGGTGTAAATGAGGTAAAAACTTAACTTTTGGACTTCGCGATAACGGGTCGGTTTCTATGAGTAAACGGGTCAGTCAATGTGCATTATTTTTGTTCCTATATTGGTTAATTTAATCATTGGGCTATAATGCACTTTTATACTTTTTAAAGAGTTTGTAATTGTATGAGTAAATGGGCTGGTGACTGGTCAAAGAGTGTTATTTGTGTTTTCTATTGGATCAAGTGGGCCCAATTAGATTATGGGCCATAATGACTTTTTTAAAATGAAAAGTTGATTATTTTTAAAAGTTTTAAAGGCAAATGTTTTCAGAATGGCCCAAATCTAAACTGGACCCACTTGACCCAAACATGTTTTTAAACCGTTGCTCAACCCGTCCATTTTTGCAGGCTCCATCAATGCATTTAGAGTGTTTGGCGAGCTACATATCCGAGTTATCACTTGTGGAGTATAACATGCTGCGTCATGCCCCGTCTCTTGTTGCTGCATCTGCGATATTCTTAGCAAGATTCATACTTTTCCCATCCCAAAATCCTTGGGTATGTCCCGTCCCATTCGAGCTCAAAATTATTATTTCTTCAAAGTTTTAATTATAAATTCATAATAATTCTGCAGAACCCAACATTGAAGCATTACACTCAGTATGAGCCATCAGAACTGTTTGAATGTGTCAAGGCTCTGCATACACTTGTTTCTGAATGCCCGAATTCGAGTTTGCCAGCAATTAGGGAAAAGTACAGTCAGCATAAGGTAAGTAAATTTGATAAAAATATTATTTTGGTGATATTTACATGGGTTTGAAATTAATTAATTTAGTGTTTTTTTTCCATGTGTAACGGTACAAATTTGTTGCAAAGAAGTATTGTCCTCCGTCCATACCAATGGAGTATTTCATGAATAACAACTAGTTGACAGATGGCATGAAGGCAAGGAGTAGTGTTTGCAGAACAAATGGTTAACTGAGATGAGAAACTGCAATTTTTTAGTTCAATGTTTTGTTGGAAGGTTGCTTTTGCTTCATTTCATGTTAATGGTGCTCTTGTGATGATGAATGATGGATGATGGTGTATTAGAATCTTGAAGATAATAGATGCTATTTTTTTTTTCTTACTTCTGTTCTAATTCAAAATAATGAATTAAATGTTGGTGATAAATGAAATGTTTATACACATATATATAATAATAATTTTTTAAACATGTAGAAATAAGTGTATGATATGTAGGGGTGTGGTATAAAGTTAAAACCGGCAATAACGATAACCGGGAGTATTGTCCTCCATTTAAGGGTAGGGATGAGCAAATTGTACTGGTACTAAGTTATTAAAAAACGGGTACTGGTATTGAACCGATCATTTTCAGGATCGGTTCTAGTCAATACGGGTACCATACCGAGCTCATACCGAACATGAACAAGAACGCATAATCAAACACATTTTTCATGCTCGTTCAATAGTCTATTTTTGTTGAGGGTAGGCCTTGAACGAACTTGAATAAGTTGTTTGTGGTCGTTCATTTAGCTTTAACTAAACCCGAACATGAACACATAATCAAACACATTTTTTGTTCATGCTTGTTCATTAGTCAATTGGCATGCACTGCGGGTTGTTAACGAACGTAAGTGAACACAGACGAACATTAACAAACTTAAACGAACATAATTGACCAAACAACATGATTTGGCGTTCGTTAATGAACACAAGTTGACAAGGCTGATACATCACAATTGGAAGAGGAAGCGAAAAAGTAAAGAGGGAAAGCGAATACAGACTTATAATTAGGGTTTAAGCGTGGATATCATATCATACGGGTTTTATTTATATGTGTTTTCATACTATCATGAGTTTTATAAAGACAAAAATTAATCTACCGTTACCAAGAATGTGAATGTGTACTTGTAAAGGTTATAATATCTTTGATGGTTGACATTAATGGTGGTGATACACACACTTATTAGTAAGTTATAATACTTAAGTTGCATATATGCCATATCTATTTGATATCAAAACCTTGATGTACTTATAATGTTTTATCTCCTTTGGCATAGATAACAACACTCATGTCGTTTCTATTTAAGTCTCTTAATTTGCAACATCCAAATTAAAACTTAACGCTTTTTACATTCATGAAAAATATGGTTACTATTATTTCTTTATATGAATTTGAAAACCTCGTTAAGGAACCGAACAATGTTATCAACCAAAACAATAGTCGCAAATATATGATTAATTAAACTCAGTTTTATTAAATATAAATCTCTTTAGTTGTAACCTGTGTTGCTACTTTGAGCACTTTTGTGATCTGATTTGTTAATTATAATATCTCAAAGGTAGGAGTAGGACAGGACACTTGGTAGACAACTTCATTTCTAAGGTTTCAATCCCAATCGGTATTAATTGTCAAATGATCATCAATCATTGTTATGCTTTTCTCAATGATGGATGGTTCATGAAACTGGAGTTATACCCACATGCATGAACAGTGGCTCTAGTTATTAAGATTTAAGAATCATCCACAAACATCAATTTGGTGTCTTGATTATGTACTTCCCCAAAATCATTCTCATGATTTTCTCTTATGATGTGTGATAAGGTTCTCTCTCTACAAACACTCATCATCTCATGTTACATTTCATTTCAATTGAACCTCCAACTAAAACACTTTTAACAATCTATTAAAATACAACAAAGTTTTTTAAGAGAACAAATATTTAAAACAGATTTTTAAACTTGTAAAAATCAAGTTCAAAAGATAACTTGTTTTGGCGGTTGGCCTTCAAAACAGATCTCACCTTTAAGTAGGGATGGCAATGAAACCCGAATTCGATGGGAAAACCCGAAACCCGACATAAATGGGACGGGTAATACCTGACCCGTTAGGGTTTGGGACGGGTTTGGATTTCTAATATACCTGATTACCCAACCCGATTACCCGATAACATAGACCCATTTACCTGATTATATACCCGATGTACCCGATATAGCTTATTATATATATATATATATATATATATATATATATATATATATATATATATATATAATAACTTGTTTATGTCAATTATTTGAGATATTTTACCTTTATGGTAACCATCTTTTCAATCGATTAGTTATATTTTGTCAAAACCCCGGTAGAAACCCAACAGGTTTTGAGCCGGGTATACCCGATAGGTATTTTATCAAAACCCGATAGGAAACCCAAAACCCGATGGGAAAACCCGAGACCCGACGGGTTATTACCCGATTAAAACCCGACGGGTTTTGGACGAGTTTGGGATGAACTTTTATAACCGGGTATGGGTTTGAGAATACCCAAACCCAACCCATTGTCATCCCTACCTTTAAGTTGGTTTTCAATTCCCCATAGTGTTGGGAAAGTTGATATTCTAGGAGGTTAGTTCACAAATGTAAAGTTAAAATACAAAGGACAACAAAAAATGAAAATGGTAAGAAGGAATCTAATACATTGATTTTATATTTGAATGGTGGAGATTAATTTAAGAAAATAAATTAATGAGAATGAGCATAAAGGTAATAACCCACTTTTGTTGACTTTCTCTTTTCACATGCAAGGCATATGCCAATTCCCCCCATCATTTTAAAACGTCCATAAATTTTCGTGCAACATTATTTTTTTTAAAAAAAATTCACCATAATAACAAGCATTTTTTATCTTTATTATGAGTATCATATTGTTATAAAAAAAATAAAAAAAAAATAGTGGGTTTTTTATATTGTGTTATTGGTTGTTCATTATGATTTTTAATTGGGGTTTTCATTTCATTGTGTTATATATTTTGGTCATTGTGTTATCAACTGATACTCATATTAAAAATAACAATTAAAATAAAGATTACATCATTGTGTCTTTTTGTTTGTCATTGTGTCTTTGTGCTCATCGTTTGTCTTTCTACTTATCATTGTGTTTTAGTCATTGTGTATTACGTTCATGTCATTGTGTAATATGTAGTTTCCATTGTGTTTTACGTATCAGGTCATTGTGTTATATGTATTCATCATTGTGTATTATGTTTCATGTAATTGTATAATATGTATTCATCATTGTGTTTTATGTATTAGAAATTTGTTGTTATTTTATCATAATATTTATGTATTATTATTACACAACCGTATTATTAGCATTAAAAAAAACACAATGATGATTTGAAAGACACAATAACCAAAAAAAAAAAAAAACAATAACAAAAAGAAAGACACAACGACGAAAAGACACAATGACATAATTTTTTTAATTTTTATATAACAAAGTTATACTCATATGAAAGATAAAAAAAACATTTATTATTATAGTGATTTTTGTTTTAGAAACTAATATCATATGAAAAAGTTATAGACGTTTTAAAATGACGAGGGATTGACATGTGACTTGCATGTAGAGAAAGAAAATATGTACTATTACTTTTATACTCTTTTACCTTTGGTCCCCACTTGACACATGTCAATCAATTATGGCTTTTCATACTTCTTATTTTTGTTGGATTTTGTAGAATAACTCAACCCTAGTTTACAAATATAATAAAATATTTTAATAAAGATATTCTCTTTATTGATATTCGAAACTATTAGTACCATGTCACATAAATAAGCGACTAAACATAAATAAATAAAGTTACTTGGATGTAAAGAAATTCAACAAAGATTTTTAAAGAAAAGTGTCTTCGATTTTCTTCTTGACCACAACACTTGAACAGTTAAATCTGTTAGTGTTGGTTGAGGATACGTTTTCGACACGAATGGCCCCTTAAGACAGATATTCTGTGCATTTTCTTAGATGAATGCGTATTTCTTCCAAGGTACAATAACCGGAAAAGTATGTGTACTATCAGAAAGGACTCTAGTACCAGAAATTGAGCCTTGAATAAAGAGAAAAAAGAATAATGCTAGACAGTGCTTTTTTTTCTTTTTTCTTTTTTCTTTAGTGTATTTGAGAGTATACAAAGTATAGTTACTTAATTCGGAGTTCGCTCTGGTTTGAGTACATGATTCGGGTACTCAATTCGCTAAGGGTAACGTATTCGATACGGAAGGAGGCAGGTTCATTTCGGTACGAACCGGTACGGTATATCATGTAGTTCGGTTTGATGTAGCCAAATAAAAATATAGCCATTTATAATATAAATGTGTATATATATATATACACACAGTGTTAAGTTCACGTGAGAAGTCGTACAAGTGTGAGAAGTGTAAGAAATAATTCAAACGAATCAAATTTTTTCCTTTTCTTTTCTAATTTAATTAAATATAGGGGCGTAATGGTAAACATCCTAATTTCTTTATATGGTAACTATTAATGTGTTTGAAGTTTCATTAAGAAACAATTATTTAATCTCCCGTCTCTTTGTTAATTTAAAAATTCAAAAGCATTACTATCAAGTCATGATTCCGATTGTTGCTGCTCATATCAACATATATTTTAGTATTATTATGTTTTATAATTGATTAATCTTCAAAACTAAATCGATTATCTAATTTTCGTACATCCAGTCAAACAAAGATGAAGGTTTGGGTTAATTTTTCAATCAAATCGATTACCATAGATGTTGATTCATACCTAAATCGACTACCACACCTAAGTCGATTACGCCCTATTTCTGCTTTGCGTAACATGACATGATTCGACAACATAACAAACTCCTTGATTACACTTCATTGCATTAACCAACCTTAACCTCCACAAGGTTACATCCATAAATATAGTTGGGAAACACATGTCACTACACTTTTCTATTCACCCTACACTTACCTATACGAGTTCATAAAGATACCATACTCGGTAGAGAAACACGTAATTAGACTTTTATAGCACAGACTTTACCTACAACTACCTTACAAACAACCTACTAACCACATAACACTATTGGAATTGTCCAAATACTTTTCATAGATCACTCAGACTACACTATAATACCATACAAAAATAAATTATTTTGAATAAATATCTTCCCCCCCCCCCCAAAAAAAAACATACAACAATATAGACACATAATTATTTGTTAACAAACTTCTTGATCACACTTCACTATATTACCACCCTACACTGACCTCCACAATGTTACATCTGTAGCATACGTGGTTGGAAAATACATGTCGTCACATTTTTCAATTTAGCCTACACAGACCTACACAACTTTATAGAGATACCATAGGAGGTATAGGAACACATGTCAATAGACATTTATACCACAAACTTTATAACCTACACATACCCTTCATCACCCTACACAAACAACATACTAACCACAAACTTTAGTGTTCAATAAATCTTATTTCAAAAGATTCGTACAATGAAATACACACGTGAAAATTGTTAACAAACTCTTTGATCACATTTACCTCCAGTATCATACACGTACTTTATCTTCTGCTTTTGTTTTTCCAATAAATTTTGAAAACAACCCCACAAAGAACGTGGTGATGAACACGTACTTAGCCTTGGAACTCCACATTGATCTTTTTCCCCCCTTTTTATTAGCATTTGTACACTTCCTACAACATACGGCTTTTGAACAAAATCATCATCATATCCTCAACAGCTTGTTTTGATGTCTCTTCACTTTTTCTCCTTTCACTACCAATTTTTTTACCTACAAGAAAAGAAAAATTACTACAAATATTACACTGATTTCTATCCATTCATTGCCATTAATTCCTAAATTTTCAATTAAATAACAGTTACAACCTAAAAAAAATCCAGAAAAATGGCACTAAACTCAGCCATTCGTCATTAATTTGTATTATCAAAGTAGGAATCATCTTATTAAAGTTTGAATATCAAAATCAATTTAATCCTATACATACTTAAGGTTTCGCAATATCTGATTAACTAATTAATATCAAAATGTAGGAATCATCTAATTAACTACTCAATAACAAAATCAAGATAATCCTACACATAAATAGGACATCGCATCCCCAAACTCGTCAAAATTAAAAGATCAAAGTAGATGAAGAAAAACCCCTGACCTCTGTTAATCTTACAAAATTCTCCCACATTCACTTAAAAAACCAGTTTGACACCATGCTAAAATAAGCATAATGTGACAAGTGAGAATAATGAAATCAAACCGTAAACAAGTATGTGGACCGCTGCCTGTAACACCTGTTAATTCCGGTTTCAAGAACTAAAGCTTATAGAGTATGTATAACTCTCGGGACTTAACCGACGTTTCTCGGAAGCCTTTACGTCATCCCGGTACATTAAAGAACCTAAATATTCTTTCCGTTTTGCCTTACACCTCAATCTGGAGGGGCTAGAGTGTAATATCTTATGTTATAACACAACAAAACCCTAGCCCCCTTGGCTGTTTGCGATCGGCAGAAACATCAAGGCCAAGACCCGCGATTTTCTTTTTTTGCAGCCAATTCCAAGCCTTAGAATTTCAATTCAAGGTGTGTACTACGATTCCCCAAGTCTTTTACACGTTAATTGATCCTTATATTGCGCGTATTGATTGAAAAACGTCTTGTTGTAGGCTAACCGGGTGGCTGCCCAATTGAGCTTTTCCGGGGCTGTTTTGAGTGAGGTTTTCACATCAAAATCCTACTAGGTATGACATGTACATCATATTATAATTTCATGGCCAATGGAGATGTTTAGGTCGGTCAATCAATTTTAGTTTGAAAACTAGGGTTTATCGGGTGTAGAATTGCAAATTGTTGAATTTGATGCGTTAATTGATCGGATGACCGACTGAATCAGTTTGTACAGACCTAGGGGGGTTTAAGGGCTGTGGAAAAATTAATTTTTTGATGCTCGGGGCTGTTGTGGTTAGTGCTTCGTCAATCGAGTCGGCAGTGCGCGAATCTTCGTTTAAACGTTAAAGTAAGAGTTGTAAAAAGGAACCGTCAACCCCATCAACTCGGGTGACATAATCTTGATGAATGAAAAGATTTAAAATGGAATTTGGTCCATTCGGGGCTGATTCTTTTAACAAATGGTTTTAAGGTTTATTACACGCGCATTCGACCCGATTTGACTATCCTTGGGCCTTGGGCCAAGCTGTTGGGCCTTGGGCCAAGTTGTCGGGCCTTGGGCCAAGTTGTTGGGCCTTAGGCCAATTTGTTGGGTGTAAGGCCCCGTTACCGGTAGCCCTACTTTCGTGTTGGAATTACTCATAAACACAGTTCTATATATCAGAGTTAATTAAAACATTTACGCGGAAAATAAAACTTTCATAAAACTTTACATAATTCATAACTTGTCTCAAAACATCCTTTGTCTTTCAACATTAAAGCATTAAATTAAAACATCATAAGTCTTCAGATGCCAGATTCTTGTTCAGTGCCATGTGTCTCCTCAAGCGAGCTGCCTCATCCTACTCACCTGCGTGCATACTAAAAGTCAGCTACGCTGAGTGAGTTCTAGATAATCACATAATCATACCATTCACATAACATTATATTCTTTCATTCATACTTTTATACTTTCATACTTTCATACTTTCTTACATTCATACTTTCTTACTTTCATACTTTCTTACTTTCATACTTTCTTACTTTCTTTTGTATTAACTTACTTTCATATCTTATGTTATAAAGAGCATTACGCCCTACATTCCTCGAGTATTATTAGGGCTCGGTACCCTCTTTCCTCGAGTATTATTAAGGCTCGGTACCCTCTTTCCTCGAGTATTATTAGGGCTCGGTACCCTCTTTCCTCGAGTATTATTAGGGCTCGGTACCCTTCTTCCTCGAATATTAGTAGGGTTCGATTCCCTCTTCGTTACCATACAACCATACATCATACCTCGAGTATTATTAGGGCTCGGTACCCTTTTCGTAACCATACAACCATACATTATCATTTCTTTCTTCTATTATCTCTATCATGTTCATACACATAAACATACATAACATACTTACCTTATACATAGCGTTACAACCTAACAGTACGTGCAATATCCGAAGATCGTTCACGTACCATCAAGCAATCATTCATACATTTCACATTATCCACATAAGGCATACACTTATCTCTTAGGATAAGTGTATTAACAAACATATTGAGTATGCACACAGCCCCGAAAACGTAACACATAAATGGGGCTAGAAACTCACCTGAACATGGTTACGTTCTCCGTTGATCGTAATCCCTTTCTTCAGTTGTGCACGGCTGACTGTATAACAAGTATACATATCAATTTAACTATCACTACTTATAACATCTTTCTAGTCTTAATTACTACCCACAACGAACGGGGGTCCGGGGGCAGCGCCCCTGGCAGCGGGGTCTAGGGGCGGCAGCCCCTAGCAGGGTCCAAGGGGCAGAGCCCCTGGCTGGGGTCGAGCTGCCAGGTCAGCTTGGAAAAATTTTATTTCCATTAACTGTCTTAACACATTTTCCATTAGGTTTTTAATTTATTTTCTAAACGAACTTCACTTTAGGCGAAGTTAAACCTTAGGCGAACTTGGCTTCAGGCGAAGTTAAACCTTAGGCGAACTTGGCTTCAGGCGAAGTTATCCTTAGGCGAACTTGGCTTCAGGCGAAGTTAACCCTTAGGCGAACTTGGCTTCAGGCGAAGTTATCCTTAGGCGAACTTGGCTTCAGGCGAAGTTATCCTTAGGCGAACTTGGCCGTAGGCGAAGTTATCCTTAGGCGAAGTTACGCTTGAAGGCGAAGTTCATCAGGCGAACTTAATCTTGCAGGCGAAGTTATCGCGCTACAGATCTGTTTGCCCATAAATCCTTCGTTTCTTAGCCAAATAACTCGATTTTGGTACCCACGGAATCGTATGATCGGCGCCTACAAATCCCAACCATCAAATCGGCCTAAAATCGACGTTTTAGGGGTCCGATTTGGGCAGTTTGGGTTTCGGGTCCGGTTAACCCATCCAATCCTAACCATTTTCAGTAATATTAGCTTTGTTGGATTTGTTCTTACCTTACCAACTCAGATCTATCAACAAAATCTCGGGTCTCGGCTTCGAATCTTGATCGGTTAGAATGTGTGTGTTTTGAGTGTGTGAAGAAATAGATGTAAATGAAGATATTTTTGGGATTTTGGGGGTATTTATATCCCTGAAATCCCATTCTTATTTAACCCATCTCAATTAATCCACGTCCAAGACCCGCTCCCTACCCGATACTAATTAATTACGCGAAATCCCTAAACATAACTTCCTTTATTCATCATTAAAATTTTAGGATGTTACATTGGGCCTTGGGCCAAAGCGTTGGGCTTGAACGGCCCATTAGGCTCGTGTTCTTATGGTCTAGGTTAGTGACGTGTTGTGTATAACTTACAGGCCCTTGCTTGTGATCGTGCACTTAGGAATTTCCTAGCTCGTTGTAGGTGTTCGATTGATTTCAGGTGAGTTCATGATGCCCCTTTTTTTTTTCTCTTTTAACTTTTGGGCTAGCATGCACACCTAAATGTTTTCCTACTGGATTAAATGTTTTAAACGATTTATATAGGTTTCCTAGCATATGGTAGGCCTTGGGATGCTAAATATATATATGTATATACATTATTGCCTGGCCTATATCTGGCGATGTTGTAGTCGTTTCGACTACTGATGTTGTTTATGCCTACTTTGTGTTTGCATGCACTGATGTTACGTGTTTGTGTTGTATGTTTGCTCGACCCTGATGTTATACGTGGATGTTATATATATATACTGTGATATATATAGAGATGTAATTGAAAGGATGTTTACATATACATTTTGTATATGTATGTATGAGGATGTTTAGTTCTCGGTAATGAGGATTTGATGGATGTACCCTTTTACTTTTTAAAACTTTTGGTTTGACTATCTTAACTATTACTACTGATGTTATTTACTTAAAACTTGAACTCACTCAGCTCAAGCTGACTTTGTTTGCATGTTAGTGTGAGTTTCAGGTTAGGAAGAGGATGCCTTATCGCTTGGACGTGCACGAAGCTACTTGGACGGTGAAGGGCATACGGGAACTGAAGTTTTACTATTAAACATTTATTATTAAAAGTTTTTATTTAAAGATAACTATGTTGATTTTGGGCAAAATTCCCGGGTTTTGGGAACTTATTTTATTATTTATGTTTTCCGCTGAATTATACTCTGAGATGTTTGTTTTAATGGAAGAAACCGTTTTCATGTTTAATTATTTTCTTAAGTGTTTTGTATGATTACCAACTGTGGGGTTCCCGGGGTTCGGGGCCTTACAGGTTGGTATCAGAGCCATGGTTCGAGGGATCCGAGCATCCTCGAATGCTTGGACTCGAACTGTAAGAAAGAAACTAGTATGCCTACCGCGAGTAGCTGCACGCCAAGAGGTAACTTTAAATTATTTAGTCATTCCTTTGAATTTGAAAGTTTCCAGTATGTGATTAATTGTAAAGTGTTAGATAGAATGCTAATATGGGTAGGGGCAGGGGGTGCTTAGAACGGGCCGATGAAGTAAACGACTAATAACACTTGATCAGCGTTATTAGCAGTTTACCCTTATCTTCCATGTTTTAAATACCACTTGTGTCTGACTATGTTAGGGTTCCGTCTTTGTAGGGATAGGATTTGGCTAACTCTCGAGTTGTTAGCGTTAAAGTTTATCTTATTCCCTAAATTCTCCTATTCGTTTCCCCATCCTCTAGAACGCTTTGCGCGTAATTGTTTAGCTGAGGCGTAGCATACTGTCACTCTGGGTTCCTTGGTACTTGACCGCTTAAATTCCTCGCTCCTTCAAGAATGTATGAGCAACTGTTTAGCTAAGTAGGAGCGTGATGTTATCCCAGTTACCTTTCTACTTGATGAATTACCAGCGTCAGTCTTATTTGATTCAGGCGACAGTAGAAGTTTTGTGTCTACCGCTTTCTGTTCCTTGTTGAATAAATCACCCGAGCGCGTAGTCGATGGGTTTGAGGTTGAGGTCGCCGTAGTAAAATCCGTGTCCGTGTCTAGGGTCATTCAGGGTTGTTCCATCGATTTGTCTGGTTATAGGTTTCCGGTGCGATTGTATTTGATGCCGCTTGGTTGTTTCGATGTGGTGCTCGGGATGGATTGGCTCGCGAATGTTGATGCTCAGATCATTTGTGGTCAGAAAATCGTTCGTTTAAGGTCCCCGGATGGGACTCGAATTACGGTCTTCGGTGATCGGAATGTTGCGACGCCACATATTATATCCATGCTTAAGGCGGGAAAGTTGATGCAGCGGGGGTGCGGGGCGTATCTGGCGTATGCTATGAATGTGAATACCGAGGTGGCTACCATCGGTGATGTTCCTATTGTTTGGGATTTCCCGGATGTATTTCCAGATGATTTGTCAGATGTGCCGCCGGATCGCGAGGTCGAGTTCCAGATAGACCTTGTACCGGGCGCCAAGCCCGTTGCCCGAGCTCCCTACCGCCTAGCGCCGAATGAAATGAAGGAGCTTATGGCTCAGTTGAAAGACTTGCTCGATAAGGGTTTTATTCGACCGAGCATCTCACCTTGGGGTGCCCCGGTCCTGTTCGTTAAAAAGAAGGACGGTAGCATGCGGATGTGCATTGACTATCGTGAATTAAACAAGCTCACTGTCAAAAATCGGTACCCTCTCCCAAGGATTGACGATTTATTTGATCAGCTCCAAGGAGCTAGTTGGTTCTCGAAGATCGACCTTAGGTCCGGGTATCATCAGCTGAAGATTCGGGAGAAAGATATTCCTAAGACTGCCTTCCGCACTCGTTATGGACATTACGAATTTCTGGTGATGTCTTTCGGTTTGACCAACGCACCAGCTGCGTTCATGGATCTTATGAACCGGGTGTGTAGACCGATGCTCGATCACTCGGTTATTGTGTTCATCGACGACATTCTTGTGTACTCTAAAAGTGAATCCGATCACGCCGGTCATCTCAGGGAAGTGTTGGAGGCTCTGCGAAAGAACAAACTGTATGCGAAATTTTTAAGTGTTCCTTCTGGTTACGTGAGGTTCAATTCTTGGGCCATGTTATTAACCCGAGTGGTATTCTGGTTGACCCTTCAAAGGTGGAAGCCGTGAATGATTGGGAGTCTCCTAAGTCTCCAACCGAAATCCGTAGTTTCCTTGGTTTGGCGGGGTATTACCGTCGCTTTATTCCCGATTTTTCGAAAATTGCTTCTTCTCTGACCAAGCTGACTAAAAAGAGGGTTAAGTTCGTTTGGGGTATGGAGCAGGAGGAGGCTTTTCTCGAGTTGAAGAACAGATTGATGCATGCCCCCATCTTAGCTTTACCTGATGGCACCGATGATTTGGTGGTGTATTCTGATGCCTCTTATCAGGGGCTTGGGTGTGTTTTGATGCAGCGAGGTCGAGTCATCGCTTATGCCTCACGGCAGTTGAAGCCTCATGAGGCGAATTATCCTACCCACGATTTGGAGCTGGCGGCGGTGGTGTTTGCGCTTAAGTTGTGGAGACATTATTTGTACGGTGTTCCTTGCGTGATTTATACCGACCATAAGAGTTTAAAATACTTCTTTGAGCAAAAGGAACTGAATATGCGCCAACGTCGATGGTTGGAGTTGATTAAGGATTATGATTTGAATATTATGTACCACCCCGGTAAGGCTAACGTGGTGGTCGACGCGTTGAGCCGGAAGGAGAGACCGAAGCCGATTCGGGTGAAATCCTACCAGCTTATTCTCAAACCTGACATTTTGAAACAAATAGCCAACGTCCAGAATGAAGCGTTACAGGTGAAATGGATTATGTCAGAACGTGTTTGGGGTCAGGAGAAATTGTTGGAAGACGACGGTGACGGGGTGAAATATAAGGATGGTCGTTTATGGATACCAAGGTATGGAGGATTCAGAGATAAAATTTTGGATGAGGCACACAAGTCGCGCTATTCTATTCACCTAGGCGCGACCAAGATGTACCAAGACTTGAAGAAAAATTATTGGTGGCCTGCAATGAAATTTAAGGTGGCTCAGTACGTGAGTAAGTGCTTAACGTGTCTACAAGTTAAGGCTGAGCATCAGAAGCCATTTGGGAAACTTCAGCCGTTGGAAATACCTAAGTGGAAATGGGAGCATCTTACTATGGATTTCGTGACTAAATTGCCTCGTACTCCTAGGGGTAATTATGACACCATTTGGGTAATCGTGGATAGACTGACCAAGAGCGCTCATTTCTTGCCGATTCGAGAGACTTTTAATTATGAGCAGCTGGCCGATGTGTTTATTCGTGAGATCGTCTCCAGGCATGGGGTGCCGGTATCTATTGTTTCAGATAGGGATACACGTTTCACCTCCAGATTTTGGAAAAGGTTTCACGAGGAGATGGGCAACAAACTCTTCATCAGTACTGCTTATCACCCGCAGATGGATGGTCAGTCCGAGAGGACCATTCAGACTCTCGAGGATATGTTTCGGGCTTGTGTTATCGACTTTGGTGGTAGTTGGGACCGTCACTTACCGTTGGTGGAGTTTTCATATAATAACAGTTTTCACGCCACGATTGGGATGCCACCGTTTGAGATGTTGTATGGTACGAGGTGTAGGACTCCAGTCTGTTGGGTTCCATTGGTCAAAAGCAGTTGGGTAGTTTAAAGGTGATCGAGGCTACGACTGAGAAGCTCGACAAGATTGAAGCATTTATGAAGGCCGCGCAGGATCGTTAGAAGTCTTATGCAGATAAAAGGCGAAGGCCTGTTGTTTTTGAGGCTGGGGATCGGGTTATGTTAAAAGTTTCTCCCTGGAAGGGCATTATTCATTTTCGTAAGAGGGGGAAGCTCAGTCCGAGGTTTATTAGCCCGTTCCATATATTGGCCCGAGTCGGTGAGGTAGCATATAGGCTGGAATTGCCCGAGGAGCTCGCGGGGATTCATCCTACTCTTCACGTATCCCATCTGAGGAAATGCCTGGCAGATGAAAGGGCCCATGTGCCTCTTGATGATATTGAACTCGATAGTAAGCTGAACTACGTTGAACAACCGATAGCTATTCTGGACCGTCAGGAAGGGCGTTTGAGGAATAAAGTGATTAGGCAGGTGAAGGTGCAGTGGAGACACCATAGGGGTTTCGAGGCTACTTGGGAGTTCGAAAACGAAATGATTCGGGGACCAATCCCATTGTAAGGGGGTAGACTTGTAACACTCGTTAATTCTGGTTTCAAGAACTAAAACTTGTAGAGTATGTATAACTCTCGGGACTTAACCGACGTTTCTCGAAAGCTTTTACATCATCAATGTACGTTAAAGAACCTAACTATTCCTTCTGTTTTGCCTTACACCTCAATCTGGAGGGGCTAGAGTGTAATATCTTATGTTATTACACAACAAAACCCTAGCCCCCTTGGCTGTTTGCGATCGGCAGAAACATCAAGGCCAAGACCCGCGATTTTCTTTTTTTGCAGCCAATTCCAAGCCTTAGAACTTCAATTCAAGGTGTGTACTACGATTCCCCAAGTCTTTTACACGTTAATTGATCCTTATATTGCGCGTATTGATCGAAAAACGTCTTGTTGTAGGCTAACCGGGTGGCTGCCCAATTGAGCTTTTCCGGGGCTGTTTTGTGTGAGGTTTTCACATCAAAATCCCACTAGGTATGACATGTACATCATATTATAATTTCATGGCCAATGGAGGTGTTTAGGTCGGTCAATCGATTTTAGTTCGAAAACTAGGGTTTATCGGGTGTAGAATTGCAAATTGTTGAATTTGCTGCGTTAATTGATCGGATGACCGACCGAATCAGTTTGTACAGCCCTAGGGGGGGTTTAAGGGCTGTGGAAAAAATAATTTTTTGATGCTCGGGGCTGTTGTGGTTAGTGCTTCATCAATCGAGTCGGCGGTGCGCGAATCTTCGTTTAAACGTTAAAGTAAGAGTTGTAAAAAGGAACCGTCAACCCTATCAACTCGGGTGACATAATCTTGATGAATGAAAAGATTTAAAATGGAATTTGGTTCATTCGGGGCTGATTCGTTTAACAAATAGTTTTAAGGTTTATTACACGCGCATTTGACTCGATTTGACTATCCTTGGGCCTTGGGCCAAGTTGTTGGGCCTTGGGCCAAGTATTGGGCCTTGGGCCAAGTTGTCGGGCCTTGGGCCAAGAATTGGGCCTTAGGCCAAGTTGTTGGGCCAAGTGTTGGGCCTTGCGCAAAGTTGTTAGGCCTTGGGCCAAGTTTTGGGCCTTAGGCCAAGTTGTTGGGCCTTGGGCCAAGTGTTGGGCCTTGGGACAAGTTGTTAGGCCTTGGGCCAAGTATTGGGCCTTGGGCCAAGTTGTTGGGCCTTGGGCCAAGTGTTGGGCCTTGGCCAAAGCGTTGGGCTTGAACGGCCCATTAGGCAAGAGTGTTCTTACGGTCTAGGTTAGTGACGTGTTGTGTATAACTTACAGGCCCTTGCTTGTGATCGTGCACTTAGGAATTTCCTAGCTTGTTGCAGGTGTTCGATTGATTTCAGGTGAGTTCATGATGCCCCTTTTTTTTTACTCTTTTAACTTTTGAGCTAGCATGCACACCTAAGTGTTTTCCTACTGGATTAAATGTTTTAAACGATTTATATAGGCTTCCTAGCATATGGTAGGCCTTGGGATGTTAAATATATGTATATATATAGGCTTCCTAGCATACATATGGTAGGTATAGGCTTCCTAGCATATATATATATATATATATATGTGTATATACATTATTGCTTGGCCTATATTTGGCGATGTTGTAGTCGTTTCGACTACTGATGTTGTGTATGCCTACTATGTGTTTGCATGCACTGATGTTACGTGTTTGGGTTGTACGTTTGCTCGACCTTGATGTTATACGTGGATGTTATATATATATACTGTGATATATATAGAGATGTAATTGAAAGGATGTTTACATATACATTTTGTATATGTATGTATGAGGATGTTTAGTTCTCGGTAATGAGGATTTGATGGATGTACCTTTTTACTTTTTAAAACTTTTGGTTTGACTATCTTAACTATTACTACTGATGTTATTTACTTAAAACTTGAACTCACTCAGCTCAAGCTGACTTTGTGTGCATGTTAGTGTGAGTTTCAGGTTAGGAAGAGGATGCCTTATCGATTGGACGTGCACGAAGCTACTTGGACGGTGAAGGGCATACGGGAACTGAAGTTTTACTATTAAACATTTATTATTAAAAGTTTTTATTTAAAGATAACTATGTTGATTTTGGGCAAAATTCCCGGGTTTTGGGAACTTATTTTATTATTTATGTTTTCCGCTGAATTATACTCTGAGATGTTTGTTTTATTGGAAGAAACCGTTTTCAAGTTTAATTATTTTCTTAAGTGTTTTGTATGATTACAAATTGTGGGGTTCCCGGGGTTCGGGGCCTTACACTGCCAAGCGAATCGGGCATTGGTCACTAGCAGGAACACCCGCTATATGATTGATTGAATAGTAATCCCAACATATGATTGATTGAATAGTAACACAAGTAAGTAAGTAACACGTATGTTTGATTAAATCATTCACAATAACACGTATGCATTTGTTTGAATATATATATAGTATGAAAGTATGAATACGTACGCACATGTCCCCAAAACATTTAGAAAATTGAGTAAAATAGGGGAATGATAAACTCACCTGATCGAATAAGCCAAACGAGAATGAATACGACAAGAAAGTGGAAATCACGTTCTTCGAGAAATTACCGACAATAATCCTAGTTACAAGAATTACGGAATATAAATACAAATCCAACAACAAATCTAAACTAGATAGAGACTCGAGAATTGATGATCGAATGTATTCTTGCGAAAGTTAAGTATTACTTAGACTCAATTATCAATTTTTATTTAAATTTTATAATAAATAGCATATTTTTAATAAATTTATAATTATAAACAAAATATTTAAATAATTAGATATTTATGATTTTCCATAGATTATGTAAAGATGTTTACTTTAGATAATTATTTTAACCCAAAGTTATATTTAATGTATTTATATCTATCTTTCACCATTAGAAAAAGGTTTCGTTTTAATTAAATATTGTAAATAATAAAGGATAATTAATAAATAATAATTTTCTTATAAAAATATTTTTTATAAAATACTTAAACTTATTAACATATTGATTAATGAGATAATAATAATAATAAAAAATTAAGATTAAAACCTTATTAAAATCAATCTTTATACATAATACCTATTCATACATATAATTATTTATGGTTTTTAACTAAAATTCGAAAACAACTAGTTTAAATGTCGGTGAGGTAAAAATATTGGGTAAATAGTGTATTAAAATATTCATAATATATGTTAAATGATTAAGAAAATAAATAAATAAATTATTGGAAAATCTCCCAAAAAAAACGGCTGGGTGGGACTCGAACCCGCGCCCACCAGCCACCATGGTTTTAACACGCGCACCGCTAGCCATTGGGCTAGGGGGTTTTGTTGTTTATTATCTTAAGCCGATCTATTATAAACGTAATCAAATTACAAACAAAAACCCTAGATTATAAATCGATCAATCCGTTACTCGTTTGAAAAATTAACGTTAGGGCTTTTGTACAGCAACTCAAGACGAACCTAAACATATAATTCATTACCTGATTAGATCTTTAAACCCGACTCAATTTTGAAGAAACAGTGCCGTCAAGAAGGACCACGAGCAGGGTACTACGGGCTTCGATAATCAAATTAACTATGGGGGTTCTGTTGGCGCTGGTCTTGGAGGCGTGCAGACGTGAGGAATTGCATTATTATGAACCCTAAGTTATAATATTAATCCTAGGTCAAGTCGGTTTAGTTTATAAGTCAATTCATATCTTCTTTGATCTCGTTTCTAAATTAAGTATGATGGTTAGGCCGAGAAAGGTAAGAATAATCAAAATTACGATTCAATTCCAAGTTTAAGACGACAATTGAGGCTCAAGTAACCTATACTGGTCACGGGTTGGGTAAATGGCTATGGATTTTAGGTATGGGTAATTGGGTCATAAAGATAATATATAAAAGTTGCATTTTAGTTCCTGGAGAATTGAGATGGATACAATAAAGGGTTAAACTTTATATTTTGGGTTAAATATGTACATTTTCCAAAGTTTTATATATATTAAATACATACAATAAATAAATATAAATTGTAAAATAATTTCTCGATAAACGCGATTATTTTTCAATGATAAAATATCTCGAACGTAGAACGGGTCGGGTAAAAGATATAAATTCGTTTGTGGGAAAACCCGAGTTGTTACAATTATCACCAAACTGTATCTCCATATCATCATTCTTTCCCAACTCATCCATCTCATCCCCGTTTAACCCAAGAAACAAGGCGATCTGTTCTTTTGATAAAGTATGATCAACAAACTCGCCTTCTTCAATTTCATCTGCGTTCACCATACTTTTAACAATCCCATCCTCGTCAATAATAATATCATGTTAGCCTCAATCATGTTTACCAGCTTAACATTCATATAATCCTTGTAAACGATTAGCTGCAAATTACCACTACAACCTCCAATTTTAACTTTACCAAACGACGATGCACTGCCGCCCCGTTGCTGATCACCACCACTTCTAGCTGCATCAGGATATTTATCGTGATCATCTCCCTTTAATTTCTTTAGTTCATCTTCTTTACATATCAACCGGAGCATGATTTGATCCTGCTTGTCTATCTTCTTCCCCTGAGCAGCAACAAGGGCTTTAAGTTCCCTGTTTTCTCGCTGAATGAACTAAATATGTCGAAACATATTTCGCTGCTCAACCCTCATCTATTCTTGAAACGCTCGGTCCACCGCTATTTGATTCTGTTGAAGATGAATCAAATTAAGTAGCTGGAACATCTGACTTTGAGGTGTCATATGATAAAAATAGAGAGGAACTGGTTGCATCGGGCCCTGAGGACGATTGAATGACATGAATTAATGCTCAGACCTCTACAATGTAACTAAAGGACTGACTAGAGCCATCATCTGAGTGTGTGGGCTCGGCATAGCAGAAAGAACTGTCTGAGGTATCAATGAAAACCTCGGGTCAATCGATGTTGTATTCACCAACATAACAGTCGGTGAAACAAGTGGAGTAGTCATCACCTATATAGGAATCGTATGAGCAATAGATACTGAAGTAGGTGGAGATGATACATTAGCAGGAATCGAAGGTCGATCCTGTATTTCAATATTAGCACCTCGTCTCACCCTCTGCTTCTTAGGCTGTTCAACCATAGGAGGCTTACCTTTACACTTTTGAGCATCAGAACCACTCGAACCCCTTCACCACTATCACCACCATCATTGTCACCAGCACCACCATCCGCACCTTCATGCTCTAAATCTGAATCATCATGAATCCAACGATCATTAGGTGGAACAATGTAATCAATATCAATAACGCGACCAATCAACCTTTTGTAACCCGGTCGAGTTTGTGAAGTCTAGCACCTGTAAGTTCTTATCCTCTTCATTGTATTGTCTTTCATATGCCCGAGGACCATAAGATCCACCTGATTCTTTGGATCTTTCTCCAAGTTTAGCTTGTCACACCCCAACCTAAGGCGTAAATGCCAGGGCGTGATCCGATTGCTCACAGCTCGAAGATACTATTATAAGTATAAATGACAATATCTAATTAATTATTTTATTTAAATAATCTACACAAATTCCAAATACAGCAACCAATTCAAATAAACAAATACAACATGTTAAATTCATGTATGTCTTCATTATAACCCTAAACTCTTTCTAAGTGTCCATACTTCAACAGCAAGCAACCTACATATGCGTAGAAAACAGAGTTTGTCAACAACACATGTTGAGTGAGTTTATCACCAGTTTTGCAACAAAATAAGGTTAATATAAAAAATAAGCAAAACGTAATAAATGCGGTAATGAAATCAAACCATAAACAAATAGATTGTCGATTAAACCATTGCCAAGCGAATCAGGGGCCGGTAATCAAACATGAGCAATTAAATAGAGTAAGATCGTTGCCAAGCGAATCGGGCGGTGGTCAATAGAATGAGAACCCTCTCCAAGGGGATATGTCAAACGATTGCATACAAAGACACATAAGCACATAACAAGTAAATTTGATTAATCACACACAATTACACGTTTGCTATTTTTTATATGTATGTATATATAGATATGTATGTATAGTATGATATACGCATGTTTTCCCCAAAACGTTTGTGAAAATTGAGTAAAATAGGGGAATGATAAAACTCACCTTAGATTAAAGGCAAGTGAGTGAAATTAAGAATAAACGACTCAACGGATAAGCGAGTCGTCCAAAAACGAGAAAACAGATCAGAACCTGAAACTTTGTGATATGAAACTATACATAAAAACGAACTTAATGTCGCTGGAATCAATCCAAACGGATGAGTAGAACTCTAGTTATGTTGAATTAAATGTTTAAGCGAGCTGGTACTGACCAGAATCCAAATAGCGAGTCGGAAGTCGGGTTTTGGTCAGTAGCCTTAAAATCATGTTACGAGAATAAAAGTGTTCTGGACCGAACGTTGAATCTGACCAGAAGCTTGAGAAAACATAAAGTCAAACTTGTTGACTGTTTTAACCTTAATCAGGTTTTAAAGCAATTGACCAATCAACACCCTTCAACCAACAAAACTGATTGAAGGTTATTGACTAGGGAATATGTATGAACGATTTTACAGTTTATAACTTACCCTGAAAGTGAAGGGATTGACGAGAAACTGAAGTCAAAGGTCCTAAAGCAAGCAAAGTCAACGAATAAGTCTTATATTTTCAACGAATATGCAAAAACCGAAGGATTTACTAGATGGTAGAGGCTAGTGACGGCTAGAGGAGGTGTATTAGGGTTAGATTAAAGTTTACAGCAGATGTTTATGACTTGTTTATATAGAAAAACAAAAAACGAACTAATTATGGCATTTAGGCCCGTTTAAGCAAGTAAATATGGTTTAAGGGAAAGAATCAACGAAATATACTAAAAGATCTTGTCTTAAGCAGAGGAAAATGATTTAGGACTTGTGTTTTAGTTATATTATGATTTCTTGGACCTTAATTCACTTAATAATGCTTAATATACAAGATTTTATACCTTAAACGAGTTTAGAAACGAAATCGAGTTAACAAACTGACCAGTTGCACCACCACGCTGTGCGGCCAAGGGGAGGGTAGCCCCCCGCGTGGCGCCCCAGCCCCCTCTAGAGTGCATGTTTCAATTTTACATGTTTAGCCCCTGTAGTTTGATGTTTGGTCCTTTATTGAATTTTATATGAATTAAATAGGTTTTAAACAATATGTAAAACATGAGGGGTAATAAGTGCACATTAGAAACTTAAATATTGGATTCTTGATTAATTTAATGATCTAAAATATTCCCGGTTCGGGTTATGAGTAAACGAATACGGTTTAGAAAATCCAAAATGTTACATGGCTGAAGACGGTTAATAATCAGCTGCAAGAATCTCAGGAACATGAGAAACTTGTGTCATCTGGTTGTGCAATTCTGTTTGAGATGGTAGAAAACCATCTCAGAAAAGTTGAAAGGCTTGTTTATCACAAGAGCAACAAACACAGACTGCAGCATCACTCGACATTCATCGTATCCGCCCTTTCGACCTCTAAGGCAATGAATCAGTACATGTAAAAGATACTTGTACTGTTCACACATGTTTGCCTTGTTATACATAGATTTCTCCAAATCCCCTTATACCTTATCCTCTCAAACAAACACCTAATCAACGACCGATCAAACTCACATTTGTCAGTATCCTTAAACCCCAAAACATCTCAAATCACTGGTATATCAATCATAGCCGACTTATCCTTAATAACAGCCACAATATGATTCTCTCCGGCAACACACTTCGATGTATTCCAAAATGCTTGAATAATGCTCTGATGAATGTAAGTATATGTAAAGATAGCAAAGTAGATCCTTGATCGCTTAAGAAAACTGATGATTCCCCCGAACATAGCAATACCAAAGAACTCATCTTTGAGAAAAGCACATATATTATGCGTTTTATCCCAATCTAGCACTGGTAACTCAGCATCGGGTTCAGGTTCAGCTTCGGCTTCAACAACTAATAACAACTTCCAATTTTACCCTTAAAATTAACAAATAGCCACCTCATTCGTCATCTTTTACTTAACGAATAGGAGATCATTCGTTAATATCTTGACGAATAAGAAGTCATTCGTTAATACTTTAACGAATAGGGAGTAATTCGTTAATGTATTAAGGACATTTGTTATAGAAGTCAACTAATTGAGTTTATTCGTTATGGACGTTCTTATTTGTGAAATCCTACTAACGAATGAAAAGACATTCGTTATCCTTTAACCAATGGTACTTTAAACGATTGTTCATTATCAAAAGTCCAAGTCAAAATTGAATTATCAGAAAAGTCAAAATCGACAGAAACGTTATTTAGAAATTACTCCTTAACAAATGAATCCTCTAATTAGTGTGTTCATAAACATCGATAACCCTTTAACAAGTCTCAGACACAACTAATTTGAATTTTAAAAAGTTTAATCGCTTTATTTGTAAGGTTTATTTTCTGGTTTGTATGTTCATCGATTATCCTCAGTAAGCTATCCCGAATACATTGATAAAGATACCCAAGAGATCGCCTTTACCAGTAAAACAATAATCAACCACTTAGAAATAGGAATATGATGATTCGATGATTTAATTTTGCAAGAGTTCTCTGTTTTGGATGTAATAGTGGGTAGACAAATGAGCTCATCATTCGTCTCCTAGGGTTTATAACACACTTCAATAATTTCAAGAAACCCAATGTCATTTGTGATTTTGAACTAGCGAATGAGACATCTATTTGTTATTTCAAATACTCATTCATTAAATTTTTAAACAATATCTTTTTTTTCGTTAAACATTTTAATGAATAAACCTGTTCATTCGTTAAAATTAAACGAATGACCAAGTTATTCGTTACATTTAACGAATAGCATAAATAAACTCATCATTCGTAGTATTTGTGAACGAATGTTTACATTCGTTATGATATAGCGGAAGCGAATAGGCCTCCATAACGAATGAGTATAATGCTTTTTTAACGAATGACACCACATTCGTCACACTGTAGTAGCAAATGGCTGTTTTACCTTAGTGAATGAGCCATTTACCATTTAAAGGTAATTAAATAATCATCCAAACCCTAGTTTTGACGAAAATACTTCAAATATTTACCTTAACAGTCAAACATTGACCGTAAAAAACTTAAATTATGCCAAAATACTTTAAAAAATTGTTTACTTTAACACGAATTAACTTAAAATGTGGGAAAATTTTCTTTTCATTTTGAATAATTCGCACGCTCGGTAATCGAAAATAACGAAGAATTAAAAATCTTTTTGAATTTTCTGATATTTATATCAAAACAAACAACAAATCTTTTTATATTTTCATGTTTCAACCAAACTGTAAAAACGAAATATAAAAATGTAAATGCAACAAAGTAAAGACAGTAAAACAGTACATGTTTTTGTGAGTTCGAGCAGGGAGTCATATTCACTTCTAATGTCCTAAGCTACACATTAATTTTAATCTATTATGCACATAATCCGACGATTATTGCAAATATAATTGTCCTCTTAAACATTACATAGACTTTTTGGTAGCTTTACGATACACATTTAAAATTCAATTAAGTACAAATCATATATGGACCCCACCTATCAGACACAATTTTTCTATCTCTTATACAGTGAATTTTCACATGTGCGTTTTTCTCTTTTTCATAGAAATTGATTAACTGTGACTCATGCAAAAATAATAAAACCAAAATAAAGCTGACTGGTTAAAATTTTTTCTTAAGATCAGTATTACTGCACGCGGATAAGGTTCCATTTTAACAAAATAAAAAGATAAAATAAGTTGAAGTTGTATAAGGCCTTCACAATAAATTTGGATAATACCGTATTATCGTACGGAGAAAGTCTAAGGATTTGTACGAAACACCAAGAAAAATAAGGCAGAATATCCAAATATTAACCCTCAGGTCGGATAGTGTTATCACGCTGAAAAGGATCAAAGATTTGAATAAAATAAAGAAAAATAAAGTTGAATTTATTTGCAAAATAAAATAAGAAAATAATCTGAAGTTCTTTGCAAAATTAACGCATGCACACTCAATAATTTTTTAATCTTTTTAAAATTTCAAATCGGATATATAACTATGTCAAGCCTATATAATCTGTCAAGCCTATCTTACATATCATATAGTTGATATTTTGATAATTCTCACTATAATTTATTCATGTGCTAGGTCCGTTAGGTCAATGTACTATCATTTTCCCTTTTTGTTTCAAGAACTCTTTTTGAGGAGCGAATTTTCAATGTTTTTGTATTTTTCACATATTTGAACGTTTTTGGGTTTTTTCTATACAAACTAAAACACAATATTTTCGGATTTTTCTTGATTTTCTTCCCCTAAAACAAAAATATAAAGAAATAAAAAACAAAACGAAAAACTACACAAAAAAAATGATTAACCAAGCGTTTGAATTTCTTTTAATGTTTTTAAACCAGTAATACCAAGTAAATATTGAAAACGCGTTTTGTCATAGGCTTTGGTAAAAAGGTCAGCTTTCTGAAAATCCGTGTGTATCTTATCAATACTGATTAGTTTCTTTTCAAACCAATTATGAATGAAATGATATCGTATCTCGATGTGTTTGGTTTCAAATGTTGAACTGTGTAAGTCCCGAATCTGGATCACTACAAATATGATATCAACAATCTTGGTGTTGGTGCGGAAATCCAACGCTAGATGATTCAAGAACACTAAGAAACACAAACACGTAAAACACACAAATGGCTTCAAAACACATGTTAATATTAACGTCGGGTGCTTAAGCACTAACAGTACAATACTCGTCTATGATAACCCTTAGACGGCCAAAATCACACGTGAATGAACAACCCCCTATACAAAGACATCTATATATATAGGGTACCAGCATACTGACCCAACAAAAGCCCAAAGCCCACCGAGAACCATAAATTTCTCGGTTTACATAATATACCCTACCTGTGTGATCTTTCTCTTTTCTCCACCCGCGAAAGACACATACCCACCATTAAAAGTTTGAATGTCGTGTAGCTGGGAAATGTCTCCTGTCATGTGCCTGGAACAGCCACTATCAACATACCAAGGTCTGATGATATTCATCCATAGCTGCTCCTGCACAAAGTGCGGAATTAGTTAGATTTTGGCACCCAGTCCATTGTGACACTGGGTACTCCTGACTCATCTACACTAGTTACGGGCTGCCATGACATATCTTCTCGATTATCTAATATGGAAAAAGAAATCTTCTTTACCGGAGACTTAGGCATCCATTTATATTTACCATTGTAAGATTTACTGTTGTTTGTACGAATGGATGGTTTAGTCTCTGGTTTGCGTGTAGAGGGAACAAACGAATTTGTTCTCCCGACAGGCCGAAATTTAGAAATCGAGTTAATTTTTGAAGTAGAAACATGGTTTCCACCCCTTTTCCGAGACATGTTAGGCTTGGTCTGATGAGGACTAAACCTGCCAGATTTGTTTCGGTTCCAATCACCGTCAGAGGAATTAGCCATATGATGCCTAAATCTTTGCCTGTATGAATTATGAGGCATATAGGGCATATTCCTCTGATAAAATCCATAATATGGAATATATGGACGATGTGGACAATTTCTGGCAATATGACCGGGAGTGCCACAGTTAAAACAAGTTTGACGTTTTATGTAGAAGTCATTTTGGGCAACTCCTTGTCTAGACCGGTTGTGTGGACCAGTTTGTTTAAAGTCACGAGAGCCATGTTTCACATTGCGAAACATATCACCTTGTTTGTCATTAGAGCATCCCTCTTTAACAAATTTTGGTGGTAAATACTTGTTGAATTTTTTGGGTTTTTCAATTTTATTTGAAACCACATTTTTAGAATTTAAAGTTTCAATTGAATCAACCGCACAAGAATCGTCGCTCTTTAAAACAGAGCCCACACAAACAGTTGGAATAACAGAATTCAAAGCAGGTAGTTTTAAAGTAACATCATAATTAAAGTCTTTATTAAACGAAACATAAGCTTCATCATCCTCATCAGTCCAATCCTCAACAATTACTTTCTCTGAACATGAAGTAAACACGTTAGTATCGTTCACTCCTGAGGTGGATGCACTCACATGATCAGATTTGTCATTCTTATCATGTATACCGTACTTCATGTTCTGTACCTTTTCTTCCTGTTCTTTGGTGACAGGAAGTTGAACATAGTTGTCATTGTAAGGTGGGGGTACCTGGCTGTACCCTAATCCCTCACCTTCCTTTTCCTTCCACCATAATTGATTATCAATCATTGAATTTACTACTTTACTGGAACCCTCGAATTTTTTAAAATCAAGTTCAGCTCTTTCAAACTTAGCATTTAAGTTCAAAATTTCCAATTTGGAGGCATCCAGTTTAGCAGTTAATTCAGCAATTTCCTGCTTGGCATCTAGGTGGTGACAACACTTTATACTGAATTCAGACTTAAGCTTAGAGAGATCCTTTTTATATGCTTTTATTTTATCTAAGAAGGATTTTTCATTTTTCTTAAGTTTAAAGTTTTCTGATTTTACTCTTTCCATGTCTCTGATCAAGTTATCATTATGAAGTTTATATAAGTTGATTTTATCAACACAATCTTGAGAACATGGTTGAAAGCTTACCTCAGATGTGCTGGAGGGAGTGAACGCCATGAATGCGAATTGAAGTTCCTTGACTTGCTCCTCAGCAGCGTTTTCCTCTTCAATTTCTTCAACATTTGCAAAATTTGCGGTCTGATTTCCAATGTTGAGAGCAGCCATCTGATCCTCCCAAGAGAACTGTTGAGCAATCAATCCCCTTTCACCATTTCCCGAACTCTCACCAACATCTCCCCCAGCATTACCCACTGGAACCAGCGCCCTTTTTGTGTTTCCTTCCTTCGCTGGGTTAGTACATTCACGAGAAAAATGACCCGGCTCGTGACAGTTATAGCATCTCAGATTTTTCTTGTTAAAACCCACCTTATGATTATTAGGCATGTTCCAATTGTTTCTACCAGTCCTCTTAGTGAATTTCTTAGCACGAAACACTGCCATGGCGATTTGCCAAGCAATATCCATTTCCTCAACATCATCAGGGTGAATCTGATCGAGTTCAGCAGCCACAACTGGTTGAACCAAGTCTCCAGCTAGAAATGCATTATAGTAGTTCATGAACCCTGCCATTAGAGCTATGTTCTCCTGAGTCTTTTTCGGAATGGAGGGAAGCTGGCTTGAATTCTGACCTTGAGCAGCGCCAGCAGATGAAGGTTGGGCAGACTTGGTGAAGAAAATTAGAGCTTGTTGAGGCGGAGTAGAGTAAGACTGGCCTTGAGTGGACTTAGTCATCTAAAAGTTTCCTTGGGTTGGAGGTTGCTGAGTGGCCTTGAACATAGAGAAACTATCTTGAGAAATAAGAGCATTGTTGGAGGTAACGTTGTAACCAACTACACTGTAAAAATTCGCATGGTTTATTTCACGTTGCTTGTCGTCCATATCACATGCCTTGATAGTATCCATCATCTCAGAGATAGACATTCTGTTGAGATCTTTAGTCTTCTTAATAACAGCAACATTCATATCCCAACTCTTTGGCAATGAGTTTAACAGTTTGTTGTTTATCTCTAAAGTTGCTAGATAAATACTCGCATATCTCATTTCAGTCACTAGAGATATGAACCTTTTGAGTTGAGTTTCCAACAACTCCCCCAGAACATGGTTAAACATGTTGAACTTTTGTCGCAACAAGTCTTGGCGACTCCTTTTCATCTTCGTTTTCCGTATACACCTCGATTAATGCCTCCCATAGTTCCTTAGCAGATTGAAGTTCTCTAAAACCAAGGGCAATTTCAGGTGAAAGTGCCATGGTTAGAGTTGATAGGGCCCTTTCATCCTCTTCAACTTTGGCAAAATCATCATCATCATACTGTGCAACCGACTTTACAACAACCTCGGTTGAATTCTCACGTTGATACATGATGATTTGGGGTCCTCCAACTATGCTTCTCCAAATCTTAGCATCTTTCATTTTAACATACTTCTCGAATCGAAATTTCCACTCACTGAACCCCTCATGAGACAATAGACGAGGTACACGAGTGGTTGTCCCCATTATGGAATCCAGTTCTTGATGAAGTAGAGCATTTGATGACACATTGCTGTTGGTTAATTGTTCCATTTTTTTTAAATTAGTTTAAAATTGATTCTGGTCTAGAATATTTTATAGTCCTAGTCCAAGTATCGGGTCCAAATCAACTAATCAGGTCCAAATAGAGCCTACAGTTTACTGAGCCGAGAACTAAAGGTTGACCGAGAACACCTTCAGTCAACAGAGAACACCACTATTGACCGAGAACTAGAAGTCGACAGAGAACACTCTTAGTTAACCGAGAATACTTAGATATAGCTGAGAACTGGCAGATTTGGCCGAGAACCAACAAATTTCACCAAGAACGACCAAATGATTGCCGAAAACAATGAAAATTTTCCGATAACTTCCAGGAAACCCAAAGATGCTTTGACCATATAATTTTGGTAACAAATTAAATCCCGAAATCTCTGGGATTTGAATTTTAACCAAGATTAGGTCAATCTTCAATCCAAAAAGGAAGTCTTTCCTTCTCTGACGAGAGTATCAACGAAAAATCAAACACAACCACCAAAGATAAAAATCTTGAATCATTGATATCACAATAACGAGCCTGAATAGGTCTAAGGCTCTGATACCAATTGTAAGTCCCGAATCTGGATCACTACAAATATGATATCAACAATCTAGGTGTTGGTGCGGAAATCCAACGCTAGATGATTCAAGAATACTAACAAACACAAACACGTAAAACACACAAATGGCTTCAAACACACGTTAATATTAACGTCGGGTGCTTAAGCACTAACAGTACAATACTCGTCTATGATAACCCTTAGACGGCCAAAATCACACATGAATGAACAACCCGTAACCATATATGAAGACATCTATATATATAGGGTACCAGCATACTGGCCCAACAAAATCCCAAAGCCCACCGAGAACCATAAAGTTCTCGGTTTACATAATATACCTTACCTAAGCCCCACATACAAGCATAAACCACAAATATAGCCCAACAAATGGGGTTCTTGGTTATACTAATTGGAGCAGAATTATCAATAAATATGAGAGTAGTAAGAAACTTCAAACTGTAATCACGCAGGTGCTATTGGATCCACAAAACCCGTGAACAGCAACTCAAGGCTGCCACATATTCGGCTTCGGCGATTGAAGTGTAGACCATTTCTTGCTTCTTACACTACCAGAAAACAACCAGGTTTCCTAAGAATTGGCATCCCGCTATAGTTGACTTCAAGTTGATCTTGCATCCTCCTATCATCCTTGGGATACTATAACCCAATGTCAAGGATTACCCCTCAGATAGTGCATGATTAGATTCACAGCCGCCATATGAGTCACTCGGGGGCTCGACTGATACATGGCACACAAGCAAACAACAAACATTATGTTAGGGCGAGATGCAGTTAAATACATAAGAGATCTGATCATCGCTCGATATAGGGTTGGATCAACGGTATCCTCCAATTCATCCGGTGATAAACTGTGACCCACAGGAAGAGGTGTCGAGGGGATTTTTCCAGCAGAGAACTTGAATCGGCTCAAGACGTTGTTCACATATTTGGTCTAATGAATAAAAACTCCCGTATCACACTGGTGAACCTGAAACCCCAAGAAGAAATTCATCTCCCCCATCCAAATCATCTCGAATTTCGTCTACATCGTTCTCTCGAACTCCTTGCATAGCTTGTCGTTTGTTGAGCCGAAAATGATATCGTCAACGTAGATTTGTACTAGGAGCAGATCATCACCAAGAGTTTTATGGAATAAAGTACAATCCACAGTCCCCCGTTTGAAACTGCTATCAATAAGATGGTCAGCAAGTGTGCGGTACCAGGCTCTCGAGGCCTGGTGTAAACCATAAAGAGCCTTGTTCAAGGTCTTTAAATTCGGGAGGCTGCTTCACATATACATCTTCGTGAATCTCGCCGCTCAAAAATGCACTTTTCACATCCACTTGATACACCTTAAAGTTTTCGAATGCTGCATAGGCAAGAAAGATTCAAATAGCATACAGTCGTGCCACTAGAGCATACACCTCGGTATAGTCTATGCCTTCCTGTTGATTATAACCCAATACGACCAATTGTGCTTTATTTCTCACGATCTACCCACGGTTGTCTTTCTTTCACTTAAATACCCACTTGGTTGGAATCGCCTTTTTAACCCTAGCAGGTTGATCAACAAGATCCCATACACCCAGCCGTACAAACTGTTGCAGTTCCTCCTGCATTGCATCGACCAACGATGGTTCCTTTAGTGCCATTGAAACACTAGTAGGTTCTATCGGGGATAGAAAGCAAGTGTATATGGTGATGTTTAGTGTACCCGTTGCTTGCATGTCCGTATAAGCACAAAACACTGTATCGCCACATACTTTAAAATCATTTAAGTTATCTTCACATATGTTAGCGACCTGACATCGTGTCTTCACTCCATCATGTATGTTACCAATAATGTTTTCCTAAGGATGAATCACGTGAATCCAAAAAGATTGATTCTCAGGAACCAATACATTATCAGCCAAATTGGTAACATTTTCTTCAGCAGTGTCTAAAGAGACTGTTTGTGAGGAGTCTCCAACTTGAATAATTTCAGGAACCCCCTAAGAATCATCCAATGGAATTGATGAATAATCAACAAACTCAGCATCATCAGCAGTTTATGAAACATCATCAGATGTTTCCGGCTGATACGGTACAACGATTTCTTCATAATTTGAAGATCTTGGTTTAGAAAACAATTGATCTTCCAAATAATCACGTACAAGTCTTCACTTTGTACCTCAACCGTAGGAATGAATGAATTAAATAATGAGTCGTAATCGAACATCCAATCGGGCCCTTTACTGGTAAGAGGTGTGGAATCACTTTAACAATCCACATGATACGATTCCTCCACACAACCTGAAGAGAAGTTAAACAGACGTTTCTTGGGTGAAGCATACCCAAGAAAATAACCTTTTCAAACGCTTTCTCTTCAAATTCCCAGCATCCCGTTTTAGTATCATACACGGGCTCTTCAAAGGTTCAAGATATTTGAGGTTTGGTTTACGGTTATTAAGTAGCTCATAACTTGTCTTTTTAAGATTTTTAACCGTTAGGACACAATTCGCTGTATAATAGGCGGTAATCACAGCTTCGTTCCAGAATTGAACGGGAAGCTATCCGCTAATATTGTCCTAGCCGCCTCTATCAAGGTTTGATTCTTCCTCTCTACAACACCGTTGTGTTGTGGCACATACGGAGCACTATATTCCCTATGTATTCCTCGTTGAATACAAAAGAAATCTAATACATATTCTTGAACTCCGTGTCGTTATGACTTCGGATCCATCTCACTTTATGTTTGTAAAGTTATTCGATCTTAGTGATTAAATTCTGAATAAGAACCGGTGTTTGATCTTTTGGTGGTCATAAATAAAACCCACGAATACCTTGAATAATTGTCGGCAACCAACAAACAATATAAATCACCCGCAATACTCGGACGATTCACTGTACCGAGTAAATCCATGTGAAGTCGTTCAGGGGGAGTGTCGATTGAATTGATCTGTTCAATCGGGTGGGATTTCTTCTTTTGTTTTCCCTTCTTACAAGCTACATAATGATCATTCAATCTGAAGTTCTTTAGGGATACCCCATCCACCAGATTATTCACCATAAGATGATGCATTTTGTGAATGTGGATGTGTCCCATACGCCTTTGCCATAGAATCGTATATTTCTCAGTAACTTCTAGACAAAACATGTTTCAGAAGGAGTGGTAAATACTTTAACAACCATATCTAAAACATAAATATCTAAAACATAAATATCATTTGATCATGGAGATCGCACGACAACCATATGTTCAGGAATTGTGAATCTAGGTTGAAGAATAACACATTCCCTATCAGTGAAAGTGGTGTATTTCTTATCACATATCCGAGAAACACTCAGCAGATTGTGATCCACTTTTTTACAATAATTAATCCGCTTGAAAGTAATATTACCATTTGAGACTTCTCCCTCTTTCATAATCATAACCCCTTGATTACCCGCAAACGCTACATATCCCCCTTGAATATCTTTCACATTGGTTAGGAGATCGAGATTGCTGTTAATTTGTCAAGAATATCCGCTGTCTAATATCCACTTATCTCCCGATATTGTTTTGGATGAACTTTGTACAAAGAGTAAATGATTAGTTCAGAAAGGCAGCCCAAGCCTCAATCTTGTGCTCTCCCTTTGATTCCTTTGGAGAAATTATAAATCGGTTTCAAGTGCGATTGCAGAACTTGTAAGTAAGTCACGGGTTTCTTCGAATTTCGTTTTAGATACCTATCCTTTATCACACCCTGTGACATTTGAGCCAAAACAAGGTACACCTCAGTACGTATTTATCGATTAAGCAAATAAACGCCTTTTGTGTAACAAACGAACGATTAACCGAACGGGTCGGGTTATGACCCAGATATCCTGGGGGGCCATCTATAAGTGATATACGTCTAATCTAAGCTAAAATATTGGTAATATGGCCTTATTTCGATAACAAACAAGTTAAACGAAAACATACTCGTTTAACTACTCGCTATAGATTTAAACGCGAAAGATAGTTACAAACCAAGCATTGTATCATCCGTTAAGCCGAAAAAGACTTACCAAACACTTAATTGAAATGTTTATCCGTGAAAATATTTTAGATTTTTACAAACGTATAGTATGTTTTTATAATTTTACACAAAACTAGCCGAAAAACACTCGTTTTCGCACTGTTTGACGCACCCGATAAGTTTTTCGCGCCAAAAACCGAACCCGAAATAAATTTGGGGTCGGGATTTCAAGTAAGGGCACGAGAAACGAGACAAAAGAGCAAGAGGGGGGCCCATGGACACCACCTTTTGGGGCGGCCGCAATAGGGGAAACCCCCCCCCCCCTTAAGTTTCCTTTAATTATAAATTAAGTTCTAGATATTTTTGAAGACATTTTCTTGTGGAAAAATCTGTAGAACAGCCTAGTTCTATCAAAACCCAGCAAGAACAAGGTAAAAAGCTTCATTTTTGGCTAACTTTTAACTCGTTAAAGCTCGCTTAATCACTTGTAAACAAAGTTTGATTACTAAATATCATTCTTAACCATGTAAAAATCCTAAAAATGTTCCATAAACATGTTTTGATCATACACATGGTAAGGAACCTGGTTTGGTAGTTTTTTTGGCCATAAACACGGATTAAAGGGTTGAAACGGCATTTTTACGGTTCAAAAGTTCGTTTTTGTGCACTAGCCGAAACCCTAAGTTAAAGAGCTGTTATATTTATGAAACTTGCTTGGTTTGTGATATAGGACTTGTATCTATCCTACATAGGAGCACAAGAGCTTGAAAAGTTGATTAGAAAGGAGGAAACGAACCAAAACCGCTAAGGTAATGCCGAAACACTCGCTTACGGGCTGTTTAGGTTAAGGTTGTGATGTTCATATTATTAGGCCTTGAAATTTTGCAGGAACATCAGGGACCATGTCATTGAGTGCTTGTTCAAATTTGGTAATTTTTCGACCATCCGAGAATATTTGTAGAATTTATTACCAAATTTGGACGTTTAATGGGGAAAAATAGTTAAAATGCTTTAAAATTATGAAACTTTTCTGGGAACTAAGATTTAATATATTTTGATCACATATAAATTTTGGGATCATTTGGAGAAGTCTAAAGGTGTTTTGTTCATATGCGTTAGTGTGAATTTTTATAGCCGAATTTGGGCCGAAAAGAATATTGCACAAGCTTGTTACATTCTAGAATTGATACACGTTGTTTTGGGACATAATTTGAGTATTCAAGAATTTTAGTGGAATTTTTGGAAATTGTTTGGGATAAACGGACGAATTTCAGGTGAAATATAGCTGATAAAATGAATTTTTATAAATTAATATATCAGTAAATAATTCCAGAAATATTTTTATAAAAATTTACATATTTTAATTGATAAGTGGCTAAATTTTCATAATTTAATGATTAACGGTTAATTAAATATGCTAATTTGAAGATTAAACAAATTCAGTTTTTATAAAAACCGGCTAGTTCGCGACTAACGAACCTGCGGGAATATAAAAACACCAAGAGTGATCAAAAATCATATTTTTGGATTAATTAAGTAAAAAAGAACTTTTCTATGGGAAACCTGGACAATCTGGATAGATTGTGCGCGTTTCTTCTCAAATCAAACTGAATATACTGAAAAGGGCCCCGTAGCTAATCCGGGACCCCAATATGTGACCTTTCTTTATAACTTAATCATTTTATTAACCAATATATTTACCCAATCTTATTTCCCCATAACTATTTTCTGAACGTGTAAACGAACAACTTGGCCCAGCTGGGAAAACGGGAATCTGAGCCAAGTTCGGTTTTAAGTATTAGACATTGAACAACATCACAACCTAAGCCTATTACCACTTTCTGGGTGCTCTAGCTATACCCAGATTAGTTATACAGCCCAGTTTAGTATTGAGATTATAATAATATTAAAATATTAATATTGTTATAATATTGATTATAGGAAACCATGATTACAAGTTATACAAACCTCGAAACGATGTGCTACTGATTATCTACTAAACAGTGAGTTTCATGACCCCACTTCTAAACTGTTTTACGAACTTTTAGGGTGAAAAGCATGTTTGATTACATATACATACCTGAAACATGTATGGATGTGAATTATCTAAGTGCCAACACACGAAAGTCCCCACTAACATAGTGATTAACTTCGAGCCGGTGGCTTGTGAATAGTACTATTGGTTTGACAAACCCAAACGGAGCCGGCATGTGTTGCTGAGACTTTACCCCGTTTGCACATGACCATAATTATATAACACGCTATGTAGTGTTAGACATAGCTACTTGGGGCATATTGTGGGTGGAAAAAGGGCCACGGTAGTTGATTGGGCGTGGGAAATGGATGCACGCAGCACAAATAGTCAAGGCTCCACTGTAGCTTAGCATAATTACATCATTTACATACATACATACTTATTTCATGATTACAAGTATTAACTTGTGAATACTCATAACTGTTTTCTTGAAACTCACCAACTCTAGTAGTTGACCCGTTTTAAACTGCTTTTCAGGTGTACCGAAATCGAATGATTTGGTGATCTGTTACTTGCCCAAGGTGTGTGGTTGATGCTATGTGAATAAAAGCAAAGGGAGTTAGTAGTAAGATCGTATAGTTAATGAACTAGTTTGGTTTGTATCACCTAGACTGTAAAACGCTGATAGAACAAGGAAATGTAATATATTGTGAATTAGTTTGTAATGTTACTTTATAAACAATGTGTTGATACCATAGGTGTCTGTTACATTCCCGTTTTACGCTTCCGCATTGTGCTAGTCGGGGTGTGACACACTTGAATCCATGTTTCTACAAATCGGTTGAACAATCAGTTTATGAGATACTTTACTCTCATCAACTCGAATAACTCTTCGAGGATTTAGGTTAGCAAACATTATATGCAATTCATCGACTTGCATTTTCAAAGATTATTGTATTTTCAAATTAATGTCAACCTAAGGAACTGAATCCTTGGTCATATTTTTAGCAATTCTTACCTTAGCTCCACATTTTTTTTGCAATGTGCATGTGTTCTCCACAAACAAAACACAAATGAGTGTCTACAACTGGTTGTGACGAAACATAAGGCACTTGTGAAGTTTCAGGTTGAAGAGACGCAACATTTGGTGCAACATGCGGAACTGAACTAGAAACAGCATCCTTGTTTACCCTTTTATTTTGGTAAAATTCAAGATTGGTAGTGTTTAATATACTTTCCCTTCCCAATGATTTCACAAACTTTATCGGTTTAAACCCATTTGATTTCTGTTTTTCTTGAGAATTGTTCATTTTTTATTTCTTAAATGCATCATCAAGTTCAGTTACTTTCGAGGTTTCATCGTGAAATACACTTTCAACAAGTTCAGGTTTAACCAAACTTAATGGGATCTCTTTTTCAGAAAACACTTTGTTTATCCCTTTAGTTTGTAAACCTGACCCTTAGTTAAATCAACATTCTTTGAAGGATTAATGAAACGCATTAAATCCACATCAGAAACGTTTGGTTTTTGAGTTTCATTTACTTTAATGTGAGATTTGGTATCAATTTTAGAACTCTGTGAAATCTGTGAACCGTAAACAGTTTTCTGAAAATCATGTGGTTTACAAAGAATGTGATTCTCCGCAGATATGTTCTCATTTTTGAGAATTACTTGTGGTTCATCAAGTTCCTTAATTGGGTCGTTAATTTTATTCTCAGTAAATAGAGAATTACTTTGAATATGTGAAGTTGTTTAGTAGATTTCATCCTTACAATGTCAAAAATGTCAAAAATTTCAAGTCACTTCATCAAATATTTCATCCTTACAATGTCAAAAATGTTCAAGAACAACTTATGCGGTGCATAAGTCCATAACGCATAACTTTCTGGCGCATAAGTTTGATAGCGTGTATCTTTCGCGGCGTATAAGTATCTTATACGTTAACCTTCGCTGATCTTTGGAACTTACCCATGACTTATACGGACTCCAGAACGTATACGTTGAACTTATCAGTTGACCAAAACCTTTGACTATTGAATAGTTACACGTTGACTTTAATACTTATCCGTTGACCAGTCAACATCATGGAAAATTTGAACGCTTTCCTGTCTCAAGCCTTCCATGTTACTTCAGAATTTGAACCTCAAGAATGAAATAGGAACATCAAACAACCCACCCAAGTTGTTGAGGATGGAAGATTATCCATCATAGGTAGAAAAATTTGAAACATACGTTCAAGCTTTGAAATATGAGATGTGGACAGCCGTGGAGGAGGAATACATTATTCCCAAAAATGAAAATGGAAGCAACTATCGGCTATCTCAAATTGACGAAAGGGATAAGGCACTATTCTTGAGGGAAAAGAAGATGTTGAACTTGTTTCAACAAGCGATTAAACCTAAGATCTTCCAACTGATTCAGCACAATGTTTCGTGTTTCTCGATTTCGAAAGCTTTTTTGAATAAGGATAAAGTCAATCTTGATATGAGGAAGATCAAGATGGCTCTCCTTAAAAATGAGTTTGATATCTTTACAATGGTGAAGGGTGAATCGTTCGCACAACTCATCAAAAGATGCTGTCAACTTGTTAATGAAATGAAACGTATGGGGATTGATAAGCCAGAATATGAATACATCGACAAGCTTGCGGATGCACTTCCAGAAGAATGGGGAACTTTCATCATGATTCAGAAGTCAAATCATGTTGCCTATGCTCGTTTAAACCTTGCCCGTTTCATTAAGAAGTTAGAGGCCCAAGAACTTGATATAAATAAGAAGCAAAATATGAAGAGCTCTATTGTGTCATAAGACATTGGGCTGTATTATAAAAGTTCTAAATCCATGGTTGCTCCTAGTCCCAAGATTCAGACTGCATATTGTATTGAGAGCTCAGGAAATGCCTTTGTTGGAAACTTACCCCCTACTCCTCAATATAGCAGTAGCTATTCAGGCACTGTCCTAACCGACCAATCATCTTCTTATTCTAGCCCTCAAAATCAAAATCCAGATATACTACATTGCAACATTGCAGTGAATATAAAGAATGCTAATGGGTTGACAGCTGAGAATGTAAAGGAACACATGGCTTTCCGAGGGCCAGTTTTGGAATCCTATGAATATTTGATCGCATGAAGGACTAGGAATTACAATATGACGAAGGAAGACTAGGACCAGATAGACCCAAAAGAAATGGAAATGATTAATATATGCTGGTGCATGGCTAGCGAAATTTGAAGGGCACAAAGATTCAAGGAGATTACCGGGAGGAATGTTCTCGATGGGTCATCGTCAAAGCTGGGCTTTGATAAGTCTAAAGTCTGATGCTTTAGATGTAAAGATAAGGGTCACATCAAGAGGGAGTGTACTAGTAAAGAGGTTGGTGAAAATGGGGCAACTTTGTTTGGTCAGGATCATAAGCAAGCTATCTACCACAAACCAACTCAAAATTCAGCACAACTAGTATACAACGGAAAGAAGCAGGTTGAAGCTTCTTCATCACAATCCAATGCTTGCCATGCATCATAAGCCAACGAAGGGTTCAACTGGAATAATGTGTTCCAAGCTAATGTTTCTGAGGTGGTTGATCAAGATGAAGCTAGAGTGGTTGTTGAGGAACTTGAGAAGGAGCTTGTGAGGTTGTTGTTGCTGAAGAGATTGTGGAATCTGTGGAGACTGGGATTGATGACGACTTGATTGATGTCAAGGGGGTTTATGATAAGAATGTGGATTCGGTGAAGGTTGATGCTACAAAGGTTAACTTAATATAAGTAGTAAAATGGAATTGAAAATCGAGTGTTCATGTATCACTATAACTTTTCGAATTTTCAATTAAAACCATAATAATAGCTTAATTATATAAAGAGAACGAATTGAAAATCGACAATTCATGCATCACCATGACTTTTCGTACTTCCAATTCAAAACATAAGAAATAATGAGTATTTACAAATAGAGAAAATGAATAAAAACTCAACTATTCACATAATCCAATGACTTTTCAAAACTGCAATATAAACAATTGAGTCTTCGAAATCACACGTTGTATGAATTATCATAACTTGTATATTACAATAAAAATAAAAAAATGCATAATCAAATCGAACCAAAAGTTGGGTATTCATGTAGCACCACGATTTGACAGACTTTCAGTTAAAACACACAAATCAAAATGCATAATCAAATCGAACCAAAAGCTGGTTATTTCGTGTATCACCACGACTTGTAAGACTTTTAGTTAAAACACATTGTAAAACATTGAGGGTCAGAGTCACATGTCGCATGAACCACCATGAGTTGTGTGACATCCTTAGGAGTTTAACCATTTTCTTTTCACAAAGAGAACATGATCACATTTGAAAGCATAAAGTTGTGATTTGTATAGCGTTTGGTGTGGTATGCTTTGTCTCAATAGGTTTCATGCCTTTTCCGAACTCTCCAGGTAAGCAACTAGGTCCCGCATCTAATTGGGATTTGTATGCATTGCTTATCCTTAGGCTTCAATAACCATGGTGTCAAGAGTTTGGAAAACAAGCACGTCCCCCTCACATTTACTACACACCCGCCACGTAGAACCATCTTTAAGAAGAGGAAATATCAAAAACCAAAATAAAATTGATTGAGAATGATTGAAAATATTCGTTTTAGGCATAAGCCTTGGACTTGTGTGTGTGCTTGTGTACATGAGGCGTAAACGAATCAACAGTAATAAGCAATAACATGTGCAAAGAACAATCAAGTAAGGTTCACACAATTTATAATCATGCAACCTAAACAAATAAACAAATAAGCTATAACTAACTAGAGCACTACGTCTAGTGTCCTATCTTATAGTCACGGCTCTGATACCAATCTGTAACACTCTGGATAAATCGGAAACACCTGAGTGTGACGTACAGATTACTCAAAACACATGTGACACTATTAAGAGACAATATTATCATTAATTTATTTAAACATCATATACACAAATTTGTAACAAAGAATTGCAATCTAACCTATATAATAAAGGAAACCATTATGGGACAGATGTCCTCTTCTCAATCCCCTAAAATTTTATTTTCCCGCCTATACTTTTAGATTTTCTATGGGTTATTAATATTATAAAATAATATTCTTATTCTCTAGCCAAGACTTTTCATAATTAGGGTTATGTTTGTTGTATATTCTTCATCCATGATTCTTAATAGACGGCTCATGATTATCGATGTTCAACAATAAACGGTACATCATATAATGAATTCAATCTGGATATACAACTGGGTTCGGAATTGAATCTGGCTACCATGTTCAATCGATGAACAACCTCCCATCATCTAAGGATTCGCGAATAAGCTAGGAAGGTATGTTATTTTATTTGCAATTTTATGTTTTCTAATTCACCTATTTGAGAACGAACCCTAATCCACAGTAATTATCTAGGGGTGGTTTCTCTTAATTTGGCTATGCCCAACATTGTTTGAGAAAGGGGAAGTCGATGTCAGAATTTTGATAATTGCAGATCTTGAGATCTGTTTTATTTGGTCCAAATAATGAGCACTGGTTTGACTTGACAGCTTGAACGATTAAGGTAATTATTTAGTTATTCGGTAAATATTAATTTACATTGTAAAAACTAATCTATGATAAAATTTCAATTAACATATCAATGATTGCTTGATGGTATAGTAAAGATCAATTTTATTATTTTCTTTCGAAACTAACAGGTTGCATATTATATTTCAGGTGATAAATGTAAGAAACATAACAGTCTGTGATTTCCATTAAAGGCCTTGATATTATTTATAACTCTAAAAACTCTAATGAAGTTGTGATGATGAATAATGAGGATGTCAGAGTTGAAGGGACAAGGTTTGATTCTGGACCATTTGGAAATTTCCGATCAATCTTCCAATTGTTCGGAACCGTGTTTGTTTGTTCTTATATAATCTCTCTTCCAAACCAGTAAGTTTTGAAAAACATTCAATTTATATATTGATTTTAAACAAATATATAAATTAGTGTAGAGTTGAAAGTTCCCTTTTTTTGCTGCATTTCTAGCTTATGTCTTACAATTCACCACCCAGGCTCTGTTGCTCACAATTTTCAAATGATGGTTCCCTTTTTGTTGCTGCATTTCAGGTTTTTGTTTTAATCTTTAGTTGCATCCATGCTGACCATCTAAAACATATGATGGGTTCAACATATTATATATTAGTTTGTGTTGCACAAGCAATTAGTGTACCTGAGATACGATTATAAAATTAAAAAGTACAATTACAGTTGCGATCCAAAATTTTAGTAAAACACTTTAGGAGGTTATACACACTTGATTATTACATGTTGTATTTTTAACCAGATTGTCCATTACTAATTTAGATATGTTTTATAAATTTATTGTTGTAGTTTGTAAATTTGTTGTTGATAAATTTGCACACACGGGTCAAACATATTGTTGTTGATTATTTCACGCTAAATATTTTGTTATAGTACTTTTAACCTGTTTGACTCATTATTCCACTTGCCTTTGTATACATATATGTGTGTGTGTGATAAACTTTTAACCAATCTGAAGGTTAAATTTGGGATTGTCGTTTTTTATTCTTAAAATTTGTAATTTAGGCTATTCTTAAAAGTGTAATGGCTTTTAATTCAAAAAAACTGAGCAAAGAAAGCAATTATCAATTCGCAGCTTCTGGTTCACGGCTATTTTTTTATGCTCATGTTTGTTATGGTCATAAATCACATTTCAAAATTAGTATGGTTTTGACTTTTGGGGTTAAAATGACTTTTAGACTCATAATGATTTAATGTATGTTTAGATTTTTGAGTCAAAATGACCAAATTTTGCATTTTGAAATCAATATGGTTACTTCACATAACGTTGGAAATTCTTAGTTACAAATAGTTGAACATAACGATACGCATCTATTTTAAGAATATTGAGGTGTTAACTTTTTGATATAACCACTACCCTATATAATTTTGATTACATACACTTTGAAAAGAACGGATTTTTTTAGTACAAACATTTTATCTTGTGGTCTCTATTTAAATTTTTTAACATTTTAAACTTTTAGGTACTATTTTGAGCATAAAGTTGTGGACAGCTTATCCAAAATAATATGCAACATTGTTTGTGGGGTGAATCAAATTTGTGAGGACATTACATCCGCATCATTAGAGTTTTGTGAATTATAATTGTAACTTTACTTTATTAACCCGTGTAATATGTGGGACTATAGAAAATATCAAATGCCGTATACAATGAAATCTTTAAAGATTTATGAATTATTTATGTGCTTGTGAATTATAATTGTAACTTTATTTGCTATTTATTTCACTTATCTTTCAATTATTTACAGAGTTAACATTGTTCAACCCGTGTATCACACGGATACCTAACCTAGTAAATAATGTAACTATACAGTTTGTCCGTTGTTTGAATAGCCTAAGTCTAGTGTCTTCTCCAAGTATCATCCTCTAATGTTTGTACCTGTAGCATATATATAAAATAAAATGTCAACTAAGACGTAGTTGGTGAGAATCACACAGTTTTGGTTTAAATACATAAAAACCATACAATTCATTGAACATGTGTAACAACGCAAGTAAGGTCCTATCCAGTTGGTACAAACCAACGTACTCGGATAATCCCACAACGCACGGAAGATCCTTTCCAGCTGGGGACAACCAACGTACTCGGATAATAGCACAACGCACGCAAGGTCTCTTCCAATTAGTAACAACCAACATACTCGGATAATAGCACAACGTAAGTAAGCAAATAAAGATACAAGTCCATAATATGAAATGTAGTTTTGTAAATGAATAAGTAAGAAAATGTTTGGATACGACATACATGCTATCCCCAAAAAATGTAAAAGCATAAAAAGGGGGTGTGAGAAACTCACCTCGAAATCGAAGATAAACTTATAATAAAAGCACAGTAATGAAACCGAAGCAGCCGAAAGTATGTTTAAGAATCTGAAAGTATTGAACTTTTAGAACAATAACTAAAACAAAAACGAAGTCTAATTAACGGGATTGAAAACGTTGTAAATATTCGGTTAACAGGGTATTACAAGATTTTAATATATTTTATGGAATTGGAAATTGGATATAATATTGTTCTAACTGAATTTTAACGAACTATTTTAATATCATTCGATTAATAATCTATTATTAATATGGAAATTACTAAATACGGATTTTATCAAAATTTAGCTTTGAAAAAGACTATTAAGTTAACAAAAATGTAATTAATGAAAAGTATTTTATAATATTATTTTAAGCTTAACGGAAATCTGATGATTTGAATTATTTTAATATTGCTAACATTAAAGTTACAAAGTTGTAAGACACGGATTTCATCTTAAAAAGTAATTATATTATTGAATTAAAGTTAACAAATTAAAAGCTGACGAACTTATAGTTTAACGAATTTATAAACTAACTTTAACTGTTTAACAAGTCGTAAAGCTAAAGAATTTAAGTAATAGAAAAATAAACTAATAATTTATTATTTAATAAAGGAATTATAATATTAACGAAGTATAAATGTTTGACGAAATTTATATTGAAAGCGATTAATTAAACGATAAATAAGGTTAATGAAACGGAAAATATTTATTAATGGTTTCTACGACACGTTACGAATTATGAAAAACTTGGGTTTTGAATGGAAATGATAAAAATATAATTTATAATTGATTTTTGTTAATTTAATATAATTTTTATTTGAATTTTAGTAATTATATAAATTTAGTTTGGTTTATAAATAATAAAAGAAAATGGTAAAAAAAATAAAACATGTAAAAATGGCCTGACCCGGGTTCAAACCCAAGCCCATAGACCAAAGTCACAAGAACAAACCAACTGTACTAGCCAACATGTTATTATTATTAGCATAAACAAATTCATATAACATAATATCCATGTTCTTCTTTTTCTGACATTCTGATTCATGTTTGATGAAATTAGCTTAGGGGTTTTGGACTACGGCTATAAACTATCAAAAATTATATATCAGATACCTGGAAATGCTCTTGTTTCATGGTAACCATGGCCGCCGGAGCTTGGCGGATTCATCAAGGATTACAGAGTTTATGAATGATTAAGTTGATGCTATGGACGGGTTAGTTGATAGTTTAGGTCCTATTTATAGTACTAAATTGAAACATAAATCATTAATTGATCTTTAATGCAAATTCGCATAATTTTCGGCGGTTGACGGGTTTAAAACGCAAGAATTAGGACGTTATAACGAGTTATTATTGTTGATTACGGGCTTCCGTTATGGTCTACGAGATTTATAGGCTTTTAATTGAACTTTAAAGGGGTGATTGATGGTTGTTTTGGATTTCCGGAGCCGTTTTCCAGCTTGCTGGAAAATCGGCCGGAAAAACGAGTAGGGTAGGGGTGGGCTGGGTTTAGTTAATATAAAAATATAATAATTTAAAATATTTATACTTTCAGTCCTTTATATTTCAAGTTTCTTATAAATCAAAAATATATAAATATTTATATTTAAGACCTTGCACTATGGTATTATATTAAATCAGAAAAATGAATTATAACTTACCAATTGAACCTTAAACTTTGAGATGCATAAGGTAAGAAATATTAAAAGTTATAATATACTTGGGTTATTTTGCTATATTATACCCGTAAGGTTTGTGAATTGTTTATATAAACCTTAAAATATTGAGGTTTCGTTAATTGCATAAAACGAATAGAAAAAGAACGAACAATAAAACTAAATAATCGGAATATTATATAAATGATGAACGAAAAACAAGAATGCACTAAAACGACAAGCCGGTCGGTTTAACGAAGGCAATTGCAAAGTCGAATAAAATAAAAATTAACAAGTGTTCAGTGGCGGATCTAGACATAAATCTCAAGGGTAACGTTCTATTTTTTTATTTTTTGCTGTATTTCATACAATGTAAACGAAAATTTCACCTATTCGATTTTTGAAAGCTTGAAATCGAGCCATTACACACTGTTCTTTTACTTTATCGAACATTTCTCTTTCGACTGCACAAATTAAAGTATTGTTCAAATACTCATCACCAATTCACTTAAGCAAAGCCATATTGATGATCTTCATTTTAGGAAAACATATTTCAACGGTTGCGATTGCAATCGGTAAAGCCAATGCTAGCTTTAATATTCGATAAACCAAAGGAAAAGTATGTTTTCCAATTTCCACAATTACACGGCAAGGTCACAGATTCATCCAATTTTGCAAATTTATCATCTTTCTTTAAAGTATGATAGATGGACGTATGATCACCCGAAATACACCCTCTTTCTTCATTACCATAATCATTCGGATACATTTCCGAAATCGTCATTATTTTAGATATGTCAAACTTGGAAAACGAATCTCAAGATTTAAACCAGACATATTTTCTAACAAACTAGTTGAGTCCTCACTATCTATTTTCAAGTTCTTGAATTTGCATATCCAAAACTATATTAAAATTTTCAACCCCAAAATAATGATTTTGTTAAGTCTGTTTCTGTTTGATGTTAATCGTTCAAACAAAAGAAAAAAAAAGTTATTGGTTTCTATTTGCCTTGGACTATAAACTTTGTTTGGACTTTATTTGATTTTTACTTTTAAAAAATGATGATTCTGTTGAGCATGTTTCTATTTAATATTTTTCGTTCAAACAAGAGAAAAAAAGATAAGTTGTTTGTATTTGCTTTGGGCTCTAAATTTTTTTGGGTTTTATTTAATTTGAACTTTTAAGTTGGTTGGTCTTTAAACAAGTAGGGGTAACATAATATTTTTTCAGGGGTAGCAAAATACGAAAATCGACCTAAAAAGGAAAAAAAATTTATACTTCCGACTAAAAGTTGAGGGGTAGCGGATGCTACCCCTAACTATTAATTACATCCGCCACTACAAGTGTTACATGAAATGAAACTTGGGAATATTATAATATATATATATATATATATAAACAAAACCAAAAATTCAAAATGGGTCAGGTTTTCGGGTTTAAAAAGTAACGAATGCTAAAGAAGGTGACATGTTAGTTGGAGCCACGAGTGATGAGACTAGTTTCGATCCATACACATTCATATGGATTAATGTAACTTATCGGCTTTAGGCAACTTCCCTCGTTCCACAAAAGTAACCCATTTCAACCAACCAAGTACAGATGGTTCTCAGACCCCACTTGCTAGTTCAACTTTCTTAAATCTGGGAACTAACCTTCTCTGGTCATTACTTGCAAACCATTTTCACTCATGTGACTAGGTCATTGCTGCTACATTCTAGACACACCCAGCTTACTGATAATTCCATTTAACCCAACATTCGTTACTTCTGTCATGTATATTATACCCTACATTTTACCTTGGGCGACCACAAGACTTATCCTTCCAACCTTTCATTGCCCTACACCAAACTGCTTGGCAGAAATAACCATTCTCTACAGACTAGGCATATGCCTCCCATTGTTGTAATATCAAGAGCATGATTATTAGCCAAACAAACTTTACCAACGTTACATGTTCGTAGATACTTCATTCCTCTTGTGCTGGGCGTAGCATGAAAGGATGCACCAGAATCTATGATCCACGACTCAACTGAATTCTCAACAGCGTGACTAAAAGCATCGCCTTCTGTAGCTTCGGAAACTACATTTACTTCTGGTTTATCTTTTCCAACTTGCAGTTTACAGCATTGACTTCTGAAATGCCCGGTTTCTTTGCAGTTCCAACATGTGATATCTTTTCTCGCTTTGGATTGACCCGTCATCCTAGACTTGGATCTACTTCTGTTGTTACCCCTCTCATTTATTCTCCCCTTGCCTCCAGCACTCAACAAAGTGCTAGAAATTTCACCAAAACTCCATCTTCTTATATCCTCTCAAAGGATAAAATCCCGAATGCCCTAAAACATTAGTTTAGAGGATCCAGGTAATACACTAATTGCCGTGGCAAACCCTGATCAACTTTTCATTAAGGAGGACAATAAAAGTAAAGCCCAAATCTCATCTTCAGACTTAATATCATGTCGGGATAAAGTGTCAACAAACTTGTTAATATGGGATGTAATAGACGCACCTTCCTTCACCTTGGTGTTAACGAACTGTCTAATCAGGAATATCTTATTCAATGCAGATGGCTTCCCATACATGTTAGACAAAGCTTTCATCAGTCCACACGTGGTTATCTCATTCATGATGTTGAAACCAACATTCATAGACAATGAGAACCTAATGAACACAATAGCTTTCTTGTCCAACACTGCCCATTTCTTATCTTTCATCTCCTTCGGTTTTACTTCAGTCAAAGCCAAATCTAAATCCTTTTGTCTTAACAAATCCTGGATTTGTATCTTCCACCAACCAAAATTCTGCCCCTCAAACTGTAAAATCCTTGATCTGTCGTCGTCTACCATAATTTAAAAGAACATAAACTTGCTCGAACAAAGAATCAGCTGATAAACTAGTAGACCGAAAAATAACAACTCCAAAGGTAAACGCATAAAACAAACTGGAACGAATTCGTTTAACCTGCTGATGGAGAAACTGAACAACTTCGATTAACTTTTCTGGTGCAACGAAGATGCACTATCCATAAGTATTCAAGGTTTACAGTTCGTGACGATGGCTGTGGTGGCTGATGGCGGTATTTCGGAGATGTCTTGTGGTGGTTGTCAGCGGATAATGATCTGAACCCTAGTTGCGATCTGAAACTGAGCGATGGAGACGGAACCCTACAGAAGTAGGCGGTGATGGCGGATGGTTTACAACAGTTGATGGTTCGCATGCGATTCCAATGATCAAGAGTCAAAGCTCTTATGTCAGTTGTTAAGGAAAACAGGAATCACACACACAAACAAACACTAACGAAAGAAATAACAAACACAAGAGATTTATGTGGTTCGGTCTAGGTCTAACCTACATCCATTGGCGACAACTAGGGTTTATATTATTGAGTGATTACAAATACAAGTACAATGAGATGAATATATGGACAAACCCTAATTAGGGTTAACCCTAGAAACTTAATCAATAAGTTAACTAATTGGGCCCATTAGATCTAGTGTCGTCCAAATCTTACTACTCTTCCTCCTAATTAACTTGGCCCAAAGTGGGCCAAAGCCTATATAACCCATAACAAATCGAAGATGAAACCTGAATATGATAGTGCTTCGTCAATTCCTTTATTCCATTTCGGTCACGTTGATCCATTTCGTTGAAGTTTCATCAGCAAATATAAATGATAGCTGAAGTTCCATTTAGGCCAGCTCATTATTTGTACATTATAACCCAAAATTCTTAACTATTGAGAGAAACTCGATGAAGAAAGTGGAGACTAGTTAATTGTAAAGTATTAAGATCTAATAAGAAGACTAACTTAAAATTAAGGGATGCATATTAAGATTATGACAACTGTGTGCCTGAATTCCTAGTTTCAAACCATGTAAATTAGGTATGAAAACCATGGGTTCCATCATCACCTAATTTTTTTTTTAAAATAAATATAATACTCTCCATTAAAAACAAATAAGCAAGGTCGTGATTACATCAAAATAAAAGGCAAGTGGGAAACAAGCTGTGAAGCCGCGCCGCAACCCTCTTTTGAATTGCAAAATCCGATCTTTTAAAAACTACATTCGAAGATCTTGGGGTCAGAACATTACTATACATGACTCGTTGAACTCGGCTAAGTAACTCCACAGCTTCAGATGCGAGGAAATCAAAAGTGTCAAAAGTAAAAGAAATAAATACATGTTGGTTGTCAAGGCATACATTCTTATTTTTAGTCACCTTGTCTGAAGTAGCTAAAGGGGGGCAACTTCATATAATAGTAACCAACTTTGGAAAGTGTTTCAATTAGGTCACTAAACTTTAAAAAGTGTTTTAATTAAGTCACTAAACAGTTTGAATAAATTAAAGGTTTTAACATATTTTTTTAGCCTTTTTCTTTTTTTTTCAAATAGGAAATTTTTTTATCTTTTTTTTTTAGTTGATGTTAAATGGGGACATGAATTTTATTTTTTATTTTTAAATTTTAATATAATTATTTTTTTTAATTTTTTTATTATTTAACTGCATATATTGCAAATTCCGACCCCCACGTCTTTTCCTTTATTTCTTTCTTGACGCACAAAAAAAATCGGTGAGATTTGATTTGAAAATTTACTAATCCGATTTTGGAAAAATATGCATCAGTAACCTAATTAGAACACTTTTAAAAGTTTATTACTATTCTATGAGATTTTCAAAAAAAAAAATTATACTTCCATCGATAGACATGTGATTAAAATGTTGTACGGAAATCACATGTTAGTTGGTCATGAACAATGACATTGACGATGAACTGGTAGCAGAATAACTATAATGAGCTCAGCTAATAGACATCATGATGGGATTATTGTGGTGGATTTATTAAGGGCGTTTATGCCATTTTAATTTTTTTTAACATTCTAATTCCTGTAATGCATTTGCAAACCAAATATATATAAAAATACAATGAAATTCATTATCCGAATTCAAATTCTTTTCTTAAATTCCAATTCTATAAAAACCTTCTTTTAACCAAACAACCCCTTTTATGACGACAATTTTGTTATAATTTTCAAGGGTGTTACACGGGAAGACGATAGACAAACTCTCCACAAACTTCCTTACCTCTCCAACCTCTTACGAACATTTATGATCCATGAGCGTACCTCTATCCCCACCGACATTTACTTGCCACTCTCTTGGTGCTGTCAACGATATTCACCTAGGCTCGTCGGCGGTCGTGAACTTAAAAGTTAAAACCTTCTACTGCAGTAGCTCTAAGCCTCTTAACTATAGTAACATTTTTAAAAAATGCTCCATTAATTTCTATCACCAACAATAAAAGTAAGCATTAAAACCGTTAATCATCGAATCGAATCATTAATTATTGAATCGATATAAATACTGCAATCCAAAGATTCTTTCAAACCAACATAAAGCAGTCAAAAAAAACATGTACGAAAAATATATATTTAAACATGTACGATTGTGAAAAAATGTTCTCCAGACTAATCAGTCTTGCATAATATAGAATGCATATCCTCCACGTTACAACTTTTTGAAGCATATTCTTTTTCTAAAAAGGATGGTGCATATGAAAACGATACAACATAATTTCTTGGCATTAAAGTATTCTAATTCTAAATTAATGGATATTTGAAACTAATCGATCAATGTACATAAATCAACCTTTACAGAAAAAAAATGTTTTTTTTGTATGGACAAACTCTCCCCATTATCGATACTCTCTTAAATTGATAAAACAAATTATTTGTTTTTTAGAGAATATTATGTTGCAATTTATTCTTGGTTCCAATAAGTTATATTATCAATTGATCTTTGATTTGCAGCCTCCCTTTTCTTTCTCTCTTTAAAATGTTCTCTTCATATGAAATATTATTAATTATTTACATAACTTTTTAGATAAACGTTATCAAGATATAAACATTTATTTGCATTCATCTTTATTAATCATATTAATCTTGACAAGATTTTACAATGAACCAAGTCTACCATTATAGATTTTAGTGCTATAATTTTATTTTAGATAATCAAGATTTACTTATAGGGCGCGTTCGTTTCACAGAATTGAATGAAATTGGAATTGGAATTTGCATAAGATTTGGAATTTGAATGAATTGGATTTGGAATCTGAATATTCCAATAGGAATTGTAATTTGAAGGAATTGAAATCCAATTCCATTCTTGATGTATTCGTTTAATAAATGAATTGGAATTGAGTTTTTTTTTCCTTTAACGAGGATAACGATGGAAACATTTTAGTTTTTTTAGATTTTTTGTTTTTTATTTATATTTTGCGTTATGATTTTTTTATTTTTTTAAAGGGTTTTCTATTAAGATAAAAAACCCCTCAAATAAATATTCAAAAATAATAATAAAAAATTCATAAATCAAAATATAAGTCGAAAACAAAAAAAGTAAAAAACCTAAAATGTTTTATTCGCTGTTCTCGTGTTAAAAAAAATACACTCGAGAAAAGATTCCAACAAATTCACTTGAAATCCTCCACATTTTGTAATGATTTAGAATCCCTTTATTAAAAGGAATTTGAAGGAATTGAATTACAATTTCAATTCCAATTACTTGACAACCGAACACACCAAAATGGAATTAAAATTCCAATTCTAACGAAACGAACACACCATGTCATGGGATTTTAATTCCAATTCCTTTGAATTTCCACGAATTCTGTGAAACGAATGCGCCCATAGACTAAACAATACATTATAATGAACTTGGATACGAGTCTGGTAGTGGAGTACATATGTTCTAGCTTTCAAGATTCTTATATTTTGTACTAATGGTTTCAAAGCTTGCTAGAGGTGAATTCCCTAGACTTGGGATGACACCTTAGAGGGTATGACGGGCAACCCCTCAGGCAGGGTCAAGAGAACTTTTGTCAATGATTTTCAATGGAAACGCATCGGTTCTATGTGGAATATGATGAAAAGTTGAATGAAATATAATTCTTAAAACTAACAGGAAATCAGTAGCAAGTTGCTACGGCTTGGTAGCAACTAACGGAGCTAGTGAAGTTTGGTGGAAATTGTGTCACAAAAGGTCGATAGCAAATTAGCAACTAAGCTACTAAAAGTAGGTAGCAATAAAGATGCCATTGCTAGGCCGTAACATAACTGCTATGAATTGGTAGCAAAAATTGTACTACTCGGTAGCCACAAAGTTACCACCGAGAGTGTTATCGTGAAGTAGTTGTCATAATTGCCAAGTATAGCCTCCAACTGTTAATTAAACCACCAATACTTGACTGATTTCAAACATCAACTACACTAAGAAGTAATTATCCTTCTTTGGGAATTTAATTTTTGCGAATGAATTAATTCTTGTGGCTAATCTTGCGACAGGTTTAATTTCCCCTGTAAGTTTTTTTGATCTCAAATACCTTATATATTATGCAGTACTACATTAGCGTAGGGAATATCTATATTCTTAATAGCATAGTTTAATAAAATCTTCATGTTGATGAGTTTGGTTCCAATACGTAAGGGGTGTTTTAGTTTATAAATGGTTAAAACAGTGCCCATGAGCAGTCGCAAGAAGGGTGACGAGGCATAAAATTGAAGACCCAACATAAAAAATGCATAATTTAAGACCACAAGTGAAATTGCAATGCCCATGAGCAGTCACAAGAAGAGTGGCAAACTTGGCTACTCTTAGAAAGCGATTTAACATTCTATTTATGGTATGAGATATTTAAACACCAGGGTAGTTATCCGGACCCAATTAGCCACCTATACGGCTCGTATAGGCACACACTTTGTAAGTTTGTGTCAGTTTTGTGTTTTGTGCACGAAGAGCTATACGAGCCGTATAAGGCTTACACGACGATGCATATAGTTCAACCACGAAAAACTATACCAAGTGTATAAGGAGGGCCTATATGAGGCATATAGGCCACGACGAACTATACGAGACATCAGGGCCTATACGGTTCGTATAAGCCTATTCGAGTCATATAGGCTGCAAAAAGTTGCGGCTCTAAACACATAAATATTCAATAAACATAAAGCAGTGTGCTTAATGCTATTTCAAAATTCCAATAAACACCCAAAATAATCGTGCGTCCAAACATCCAAGATCAATAAGCTGATAAAGGCACTTTCAATTAAATCAATCTCAAAGAAGATCGATTTCAAACAGCCGTATCAGCATGATGACTAGTGTTGGAAGGCTGTCGTCACGTGCAGATAGTCCCCTCAAAGTGCTAGAACTAGCAAATAAGAAAGCCTATAAAATATGGAACAGGCACATGCTCATACTCTGGTTAGCACATGCTCAATGGTTACATTGATGATGTCCAGATCTTCACTTTCACAAAGAGGATGACGTAAACGTGAAATTGTTTGGATTCTTCTCGGTTTTGGTCTTTCAAAAAGTTTACATCACTATATAACTTGTTAAGCAAATTATTAGATTTTATTAAACAAATAAGGGAGATTTACATATATCTCCTTCTTAACTTCAATTATATACTTAACTCCTAAACTTAAATTACATATATCCCATTCTTTTATAAAATTACAGATTATGACAAAAATGCCCTTTCAAGTTTTACAAAGTATCACCAAACCTAAACCTAATCTGAATATGTGTTTTTTTTCGGCCATCAAATTGATTGTGACAATCAATTTTGTTAGTTAGTTTCTGGGTATTCATATAGCTAGCAGTGGTTTTTGATGTTGCAAGCGTTCGATTCCAACAGAAACTTAGTCAGACCCTCATTTCCGGTGACACAAGCCAAAGACAGATAGACGGCCGGCTAATGGCATGTCTCCGACAGCGGCGGATGAACGGGGAAGACGTTATATGACTTTCGCTGATGGTGGCGTTGTGACGATGGCAGGATGACGAGACTGAAGAAACGACAACGAGGGCGCATAGGGCTCCGCCGCCAAGCTCAATGTTTTCTGGGGAAACTAAAACCACATGATTCAAGTTAGATCGGACATAGTCGTTGACAGGTTGGTGGTAATCCTCTAATTGAGTGCTTGAGATAATGATGTTAGGCAGGGAGATGTGTGGATGTGCAGTCCATCTTCTGTAGATTTTGTCTTTGAACTACCATTCCTAATTCTTCATTATCCCATCTTCTATAGATGTAGGTAATATTTTTAATTTGTAAATTTTAATTAAAAGAATGGTAAAATTGTCATCGTAGAATCAAAATGGGTAACTTTGATAGTTTTAGGTTTAAGAAAGGGGATATATGTAATTTAAGTTTAAGGGTTGGGGATATATGTAATAAATGAAGTTAAGGAGGGGATATACGTAAATGCCCCAACAAATAAAATGTAAACAATTTTGTAAGAAACTTTATGAGACATGCATTTACGTTACAAAATGCATGTGGTGGATTTACAATTGAAAATTGTTTGAAACGGATATATCCTACGAAAGTTAGGATATGGTAGATCGGGAACCCTAAAACCTTAAAGTAAGAAACTTTAGTAAAATCTGGTTTAAAATCGTAGATCTCGCAAATAGTGGATCTATGTGCACGTAAAATTAGTCATTACCCAAAATAGTCATTTCATAGAAGTAGTCATTAAGAAGCATATATAGCCATTTCGCAGAACTAATGATTACGCAAGATTCTCATTACACAAGATAGTACTACGCAAAAGATAGTCATTCCATAAGATTAGCAATTAATTTGCAAAAGGGTGGATGTTTTTTAAGAAGAAACCTTCTTGTGTAACAGGAACTTTGCGTAATTGACAGGAAATGCGAGATGCAAAGAAATGCATGACGGATATAAACTGCAGAATGATAGGAAATGCGAGAAGGATGATTTACGTGATGGTATATTTCGAAAGGTCTTAAACTACATAATGGTAAAATTCACGTGATAATCAGAAATGTGATGAGGTTAGAGTATATAATTTATGTTAGTTCTAATGCTTAGTCCTGGTACAGACGTTCAGGTGATTAATCGTTCAAGGACTTAATCTTTGGATAACCAGTTCATGTGAGTTTCTAGACCCCTTTTCCTTTAGCGTTGGAGTTGTATGCATACTCACGTTAAGACTTGAAAAGAGAGAACAGTTTTGGCCTTCTGCCTAAATGTTAATGAATGAGTAACAGTAGTGGAACGACAATCTTTTAAGTAATGTATAATGAATGTTACCTAGGTTTCTTAGCTGTTACAAAGTGAGTATGTGTATGTGCAGGTATAAAGAAGGACTGTGAACCTTGTATGCACCGTTTACATGAATGCGATTATGTGTATAGCATGTAATGTCCATGTTAAAGTATAGTTGTGAAAGCCGTCTATGTAAATATGGCCTATTTATTCGCACTATCTATTTATAGATATTGCGTAATAAGTTATAAGTTTATTTATGGTCCAGTTATGGATACAAGATAATTGTCCAATTATGGACACAAGATATCGGTCCGGCAATACAAGATAGTGGTATAGTAAAGGATACATGTCAGTGAGTATGATGATATGATATAGCTAATGTTCCAATTCTGGATACCAGGTCATAGTCCAGTTATGGAATGAGTAAGAAATGAATGTGTAATGTTTGGTTAAATACGAAGGTTGGGAAGTCATAGCTAAGCTATAACTTGTATGTTATGAAATGGAAAGAGTATGTAAAGTATAACCTAATGATTACTTAACTAAAAATCACTCTCAACGGTAACTGATCTTTAGTATGCACGCAGTTCATGTTGAGAAACGTAGTGACCTTGAAGGCGTAGGTGCTATCCATATCAAGATTTGATATCCAAGGTTTATGATTGTGTTTAAGTCAAGTTACGTATAGTTACGTAAAGCATTTGTATGATTATTCCGCTGCATACGAATGAAATCTCTACTTAAGATTATGCATTCATGAGTAAGTTCAGCCGTTGTGAGGTGCCCGGAAAGGAGGCCATGCATTTCGTCTTTGATAGTCAATCTTATCTAGTCGAATTAAGGCTCATAGCCTAATATTGTTGTAAATCAGGTTTTGTTATTCTCCCCTTTGTGTTCTTCATCTTTTTAGATTGAAATATGTGTATAAACCAGAAAAGAAATACATAATTGTATCCAAAGTCACTGGAAAGACCGGGAAGAAGAACGTTGACCAACTGCTGGGCAACTCTGATGCACGGGGATGGCATAGAGGTTAGAGTACCGGTCCCGGGGACGGCGTGGGGACGGAAACGCGTCGGAAACGTTTCCTAAACGAACCCGTTAAATGGGGACCATCAACAAACGATTCTGAGACGTTTCTGTAGCCAATAGCATGGCAGAGCGGCCATATAGCATATTCCGGTGAAGAATTCCGGCGCCGGAAAACTGATGAAGAAGAAGGAAGAAGAAGAAAGTAGGCGGCTGCTAACTTTTCTAGGGTTAAATAAGTTTAGAGTTAACATTAACCCTTTAATCTTTCAGTTGTTTACATTTAACCCCTAAAATTTGTTAACTTTTACATTTTATAAAATATTAAATTAAGTTATGCATTTTAAAATTTATCTCTTTCTATCTAAACTAGTTTACATTTGGTCCTCAACTTATAATTTTATAAATAAAATGTTTAAAATTAACTATATATTAGATAAAAATTATACATTTATTTATTTTTTATTGATAATTAATTACCTATGGTTGATATAATTTTTTTGTAGTTTGCACTTTATATTAGTGTAAATCTATTTTGAACTTTGTTTAATATATTTGTATTTTTTTATATTTTTTTTGCCGTACCCTATCCATACCCGTATCTTGGATTTTTTATTTTTGTCGTTTTCCGTACCCGTAACGTCCCCGTATCCTGGTCTCGTCCTCGTTCCCGTGCTACTTAGCTAGCCAAGGATTTTGGGAAGCTTTCTCGTTCAGCTTTCGGAGAGCCTCGGTTATTCCCATTGCCAAACTAAAGTGTCATTTGCTTCATCAAGTATGCCTATCTATTCATTCTGGGTTTAATGAATTGATATGTTATGTTGATAAATCTGTATACCTAATTCCTTTTCCTCAAAAATTGTATTATTACAAAGGCTAGTGATGAAGTTAACTAGAATAATGAATACCAAAGAATAAATATTCCATGGTACTAACACCTAACCTTTCTCTTTTAATTTCTTATGGTTTAGCTTTGGCATTGCATTATACAAAAACTTGCAATTGCTGTCATATCAAAGATGTCTGTTTTTAGTCATCTCATCAATGTTTAATTTTTAAGATCATGTTTGCAACACATTGATTTGTGAAATGAATCAGAAAATGAGCTATTTTCCCATCACTAGTTACCTCTAAATTTTAGTCGCGTCCTGAAAACTATTGGTGAATTTCAACTAATTCGTAAGTGTCAAATTTCATATTATAAAACCATAAACCACAATATGTCGTTAATCGTCCATGTCTAATTAAACATTGAATGCTCTTTTCAAAACAGCTACAGTCTAACTTCATGTGCATCATATGTTCTAAAGCAACTTAATTTATGATGTAACAATTGTGACTCAAAACAAAATTCTAACATCTAATCAACTTAATTAATTTTTAAGATACAACTCGGCGTAACGTGTGGGTTCCTAAAAACTCATTAAGAATAAAATTGAGATTTTGATTCTAACAAATATTTACAAATTACAATCATAACACATTAACAAATATATTTAGGGCTAGGTTCAAATAAGAAGTTTGTTTTCTCTAATAAGGCTAGGAAGGAGGGTATTTTGGTCCACCTTTAATTAATTTTACAAAACCCAAATGACATACTTTTGCCTCAACTCCGGCCAATCAATTTATCCACTTAACATTTATACAAAACAATTATCCGATCCATCTTCAACAGCATTCGTCCATCCGTCGTTCCACCGTCCTCCGCCGCTGCTCCATCGCCCACAGTTCTCGTCGTCGCCGGAGAATTTCATCAGATCTGGACGTCAAAAACCTAATCCACGATTTCCGTCAAATTTCCGGTTGAAGCGGTTACTGTCGTTCCGATCAATCATCATCGGTTTCATCGATTCATGATATCCCAATACATTTTGTCGGCGAGATAGCACGTGTTCGCGGAACTCATCGGAAATTTACTCAACGCCGTGGACCGTGGTTTAGGATCTTCAGCTGCATTTTTATTAGGATTGCGTTTTTGGTTAAGGTGTTTTAAGAATATATTGTATTTTTGTCGAGTTGCATATGAACTGAGATTTTTGTCAGGGTGTGAAATCACATCAGAGCATGAATTGTGACTTTAAATTCTGTTTTTAGGTTTATTATGCTTTTTAATTGAATTGTGCTTTATAAGTTGCGTTTTTGCAAATACATCGTTTATTGTGTTTTTGAATTGTGGTTGTGGTTTGGTGAAGGACAATTGCGTTTTTCATCACGTGAAAAACAACATAAAAGCCACAATGAACAAAAAATTATTAAAAACGCAATAAAAAAAACATTATTAAAAACATAATAAAAAAACACAATTAAGTCACAATGATAAAAGCACAATCGAAAAACACAATGAAATAACTTTGTTAAAACACAATTAAGTAACACATTTGTAAAAATCACAATTGTAAAACACGATAAAAAAACACTATGTTAAACATAATTTACTAAAACACAATTTTGTAAAACACAAGGAACAAAAACACAATGCCTATAATCTATAACATAATGTATAGAAAACCCACTAATTTCTTTTTTATTTTTTTACAACATTATGGTACTCATATTAAAGATAAAAAAACGCTCGTTATTATGGTGATTTTTTTTAATTGAAGTATATAAAAGTTATGAACAATTTAAAATGATGGAGGAATTGGCATGTACCTTGCATGTGGAGATATAAAATCAACAATTATATGTTATTCCTTTTATACCCTTCCTCTAATTTTACACTTAACTTTTCACCAAACTAATCTCAACCCTTTAAATTCAAAATTAACGATCTAAATTACTTCTTATCCTTCCTATAAAGATCATGCTTCTTAATTTAACTTGACCATATATATATATATATATAACAAATTCCATTCCCAATGAAATTATTGTAAATTTTGTGAGGTAAACACACGTTTTTTTAGGTATAAAGCGTGGATGGGGAGGAAAGTTTTCAAAGGTACACATGTATATGAACCACCAACCAAACGTCCTTCTCCCATTTAATTAGTTAATTATCTATTAAAAAAGAAGCAATGCTTTAGTGGTAGTACGATGACTTTCTCTGGGAAGGTCATCAGTCCAAGTCTCTTTCGTAATAAAATATCGTGTGTGTACAAAGGGTTTCACCAAACTGGGCCTTTGAGATGTGGGTTTCTCCTGAAAATGTTGGTGGGCAGGGTCACCAGCAATATCTACGATCATGGGTATGAGTGTCTTTTGTCAATGGGTGCACCCCGGTTATTAGCCATTCAAAAAGTTTATTTAATATCTTTTTCTCCCGCTAAGAAAATCTTAGAACAATGATTTTTTTTTCTCATGTGCCCTAAAGCTTTTTGTTACATTGATGACGACAAGAAAATAAACAATGTTTTTCAAAATGACAAAGATAGTTCCTATCATAGATGCTAACAAATAATTTTCACATACAAACATCCACTTTTCTTTATTGTTCCAATAGATAAGAATATATAACGAAAATGGAATGTAAAGATGATAAGGAAATATGTATTAGATGCATTAGAAAACAATGGAATGTAAAGAGGGGGAACATGCTATGTTTAAGATTGCCAAAGCCAGGGAGCGTAGAAGGCAAGATCTAGGACCGGTGAAGTTCATAAAGGATACAGATGGGCATGTACTGGTCAAAGAGCAGGACATCAAGCTAAGATGGCAAACCTACTTCCACAATCTTTTTAACAATGGGACAGCTTTCCAAGAAGAACATGACAACACAAACTTTCAACGACAACAATCGAATAACTGCTACTACCGTCGGATCACACGAGAAGAGGTGAAGGATGCACTTAGGAGGATGGGAAGGTCTAAGGCGGTTGGCCCAGACAACATACCCATCGAGGTGTGGAAGTGTCTGGGGGAGGAAGGAGTCATGTGGTTAACTACTCTGTTCAATAGTATTCTCAAATCAGGTAAGATGCCAGACCAGTGGAGGAGCAGCGTTGTAGTTCCTATCTATAAGAACAAAGGAGACGCCCAATGTTGTGGTAACTACCAAGGAATCAAACTACTAAGTCATACTATGAAGCTATGGGAAAGAGTGATTGAGTGTAGACTTAGACGAGAAACTCAGGTTACGGTCAACCAATTTGGCTTCATGCCGGGGCGTTCCACCACAGAGGCAATACACCTTATAAGAAGATTAATGGAAAAGTATAGGGAGAAGAAGCGTGATCTACATATGGTGTTTATTGACCTAGAAAAGGCCTACGACAGTGTGCCACGACAGGTGCTCTGGGAGTGCTTGGAGGGTAGAAGAGTGCCCAGGAAATACATAGAGATAATTATGGATATGTATACCAGGAGTGAAACAAGTGTCCGTGCGCCAGTGGGGGATACTGATTTCTTTCCTGTAGAGGTAGGTCTTCACCAGGGGTCAGCGTTGAGCCCGTTTCTTTTTGCAGTAGTCTTGGATGAGTTGTTAAAGTCGATTCAGGAGACTCTCCCGTGGTGCATGATGTTCGCAGACGATATTGTGTTACTTGCTGAGAAAAAACAAGATCTAAACATGAGGCTTGAGGAGTGGCGAACAACCTTAGAGACAAAAGGTTTAAAGATTAGCCGATCTAAGACGGAGTACCTCCACTGTGATTTTGGTGGGATAAACGACAATGAAGACACACAGATCACAATTGAAGGGCAGGTGGTCCCGCAGGTAACGAAGTTCAAGTATTTAGGATCTTTTGTACAGAGCGATGGGGAATTAGACAGTGATGTGACCCACCGAGTTCAGGTAGGATGGTGTAGATGGAAAGCAGCCACAGGTATATTGTGCGACAAGAGTTTCCCGACTAAACTAAAGGGAAAATTCTATAGGGTGGCAGTTAGACCTGCAATGCTATATGGAACAGATTGTTGGGCCATCAAAAAAGCACAAGTGCGGAAGATGGAGGTAGCAGAAATGAGAATGCTACGTTGGATGTGTGGGCACACAAGGCTAGACCGAATAAGAAACGTTGTGTTTCGCGAGAGATTAGGGGTGGCGAACATAGCAGACAAGATAAGAGAGTGGAGATTGAGATGGTTTGGACATGTAAAGAGAAGACAGACGACGAATCCTGTTAGATCCGTAGAAAACATTACTATAGAGGGGAGGAGGGGTAGAGGACGACCGAAATTGACTTGGGATGAGAGGATTAGGCATGATTTGATAGACCTAAACCTCTCCGAGGACATGGTTGAGGATAGGAATTCGTGGAGAAGTAGAATTAAAGTTAAGGATTTTTAGAGAGAATTGAATACCTTAGGGCTTAGACTTAACTTATTTAGTCCACATACCATAATGGTATTTCCCTTGCATATATTATTATTATTATTATTATTATTATTATTATTATTAGCTTTTATATAGCTGTTAAACTGTGATCTTATTATTAATATTATATAATAATATTAATATTAATATTAATATTATTATAATTAGTAGTAGTTTTTATATAACTGTTAAAATTTGATTTCCTTTATTTTGCTTTATTTTCCTTTTTGCTTCATACGCATGTTCTTAGAGCCGAGGGTCTCTCTGGAAGCCACCTCTTTATTCCTTTGGATAGAGGTACGGTGTGCCTACATCCCACCCTCCCCAGACCCTACTTATAGCTTTGCTGTCGGTGGGATTTTACTGGGCATGATTGATTGATTGATTGATTGATGCATTAGAAAACAAACAGGGTATGGGACGAATTTAGTAGAGTCCTCGAGCTTAAATGATACCTTGAAAATTAAAATTCCCAATAATGAAATGGAGAGAGAGAAGAAAGGATAGAACCAAGATAATCCACTAAATGTTTATTATATACTAATAATTTGACCCTCCTCTGTTACGAAGGCTTTATTTAGGTTTTTATTTTTAATTGTTTTGTTTTTTTTTTATTTTATTTTGTAATCATTTATTTTATTTTTAGTGTAGGTTTTTTTATTTAGTACGTATATATTAGTTTGTTACATTCGTTATATTTATTAATGTTTGGGCTCTTTCAATTGAGTTTGTAGGTTTTTAGGTTTACAATGAATGAACATAAATGAACACGAACATATTAATTTTTTTAAACGAACAAATATAAACACAAATAATTATCTTATGAAAAAAATGGTGGTTGATGTAGGTGACGATTATGGTTGATGCATGAGATGGGAGGTTGACGATGGTGGGTGGTGAGCGGAAGTTAAACGGTGAGGGAGATGATACACTGGCGACAGGGATTATGTGGTGGAGAAAAATTAAATTAGGGTTTGTTGATAAAAGAGTTTTAAAAATAAATGAGATGCTATAACCTGTTTAAGGGATATCTGGGTTTGGTGAGACCAATGACGGTGAAAATTATTGTTTGATCATTAAGGGGCTATTTCACAAATAAATAAGATGTTAAAACCCGTTTACAGGCTATCCGGGTTTGGTGAGACACATGAACTGCGAAAATTATTGTTTGATTATAAAAAAGGTTTCACAAATAAATAAGATGTATTAAATCATTTAAGGACTATTTGGGCTTTGTGACACCCACACCCCGCAAATTTGGGTCAAACGCATGTGAAATCACAATCAAACAATCTAGTGTCCTCATAGAGGTGAGAAGCAACCAGAGAATGGCACGTGTGATTTTTTGATAGAAAATTGTATACATACAGACACACACACATATATATATGTGTTTGTGTGTGTGTGTGTGTGTGTGTATGGGAGATTTCTTTTAAGAACCACTTTGAGTTTTAAGAACTCGAAAGAACTCAACGTAACAATTTTATTTCTTTTGAATTTTTTTTACATATACGTAATATATGTAGGTTACATATACATAAAAAAATTACAGAATTTTTTACGCACCGAGTTGACTTATTACATATGTGTAACGGACGTTTAAATTAGTTTAATCACTGTATATCTTTATTTTCTCTCATACTTTAATTTTTTAAATCACATTTAATCTCAACCACATATTCTAATAATAAAGTTCTTGAGTTTTTAAAACTCAACAAGGTCCTCAAAATATCCCTCCTATATATATATTTATATGGGAAAGTTAATGTACAAACTAAAAAAGTATGCTAACTATGCGCATTAAGTAATGTAATTTACATATACAAGTAGTGTAATTATGTAAGTAATTACATTATGTTGTATACATATAATTACACTACTTGATTCGAACAGTTATTACGTTAATTTAATTTATATTTTATTCAAACCCTATATACATAAGGATATAATCATAAGGATATGATTAAGAGAGAACTCAATTTAAGGAGAAAACTAATAAAAAAACTCGCAAAAAGTTAACTTAAAAAAATATTATTTTTTTCCTTTCATTATTTTTATATGTTGTTATGTTTTACCAAAATTTAGAAAAAAAACAATAAAAAAAATATTTAATGGAAAAATTACATATATGTATATAACAATATCATTGCATTACATATATGTAATATGTCAAAAATTACGATCGGTTTTGTTTACAGGTAACTGTATAATAAAATAAATGATAATTTTTTTTGGTCGAGTTTTCAATTCACGTGTTCTTTATTAGTTTTCTAGCTTTCTTTTTATAAAGAAGTTTTGTTTTGGCAATTCTCTTACATATGTATATGCAACTTATAATCAATATTTGTTATTGAATAATAAAAGGATTACTGTTTGACCTTATATATATCCATCAAAAATTTTAATTTTAATGTATATTATCTATATAGTTTAAAGCTGAATGTTGGAGCCGCAAGGCACTTCATCGGTTCATCAACTTTCTTTAATGGATATATATAAGATTAAATAAAAGAAATATTATGATTATTTTTAATTTTTATTATTTTTAGTTTGTGATTTTTAGTTTCAGATCCGTAACGAACGCAACGAAAATGAACTAATGCAATTTTTTTTTGTTTTGCTTTAGTTCCGGTACCGTAATGAACGTAACGGGATAGACCAAATTCGTATAGACTCACTACATTTTGTTTTAGTTCCAGTACTATAACGAATGTAACGAAAACCGACTAAATGCCATTTTTTGTTCCAGTACAGCAACGAACTTGAAAAAAAACTAAACGAATATGCATAGACTCAACGCCCGAGATCAACAACGATCGGAATTTTACCAATGCTCGAGTTTTACCGACCGATGCCACCTTATTGGTCCGCCTCAATATATATATATATATATATATATATATATATATATATAGGGGAATGTTAACATACAATAATCGCTTAACGTACATTATGTACGCGACATACGTTCAACTAATACGTTCAGATAATACGTTTAAAACCTTTAAAAGTTCAGGCAAAAACTTAAACGTTCAGCTAATACATTCCAGCTAATACGCTTTAACCCTTTAAACGTTCAACTAAAACGTTTTTACCTTTAAACGTTTAATGTCAAAAACCCATCATCCAGAACTCAAAATTGATCGATTGAAGCTTCAATTTGATGATTAATTGAATCGATTTCAAGATTAACCGATCAATTGGCTTCAATATCAATTTCAATTACAATTCAACTAAACAAACTTGTGACGAGTTTTGCGTTTTTCCGATGAGTTCGTTGTCGCCGGCGATGATGGTGACGAAGAGTGTTGATGGCGCCGGCGAGCGAAGGTGAAGGATGTGTGTTGATGTCGACGACTGGTGGTGGAGACAGATTGAGGGAGAGGCGCGAGCAGATGAGTGTAATTATGATTTTGGGTTTTGAAAATCTAACGGTTGAAAGTGTCGCATACGTAATGTATGATAAAGGATTATTGTATTCTATCCTATATATATATATATGTATATATTTGTTTGTTTTGTTTTAGTTTCGGTACAATAACGCACGTAACCGAAACTGACCTAACTTGCGTCGACTTACCGGCTCAACGTTGGACCGACAACACTTATGTTTTACCGACCTGCCCTGACGCAACACACCGGGCAAAACAATGCTAATTATATTATCTAAGTGCATAGAATTATACTTGTACAATTTGGGAACCAAACTTTTTTTAACGATCAACACTCTTAATTCTGTAACTCATTTCAAGACTCAAACCCCCTAGTTCCATACGAATGAAACCTTTAGGAAAAACTTCCGTAACCACCTTACCAAAACATGAAGCAAATACTAGGACGATGTGATAAGAGAGAATACGATACCTTCATAATAAAATAGGCCATACAATTCTCTGTCACCCAGCATACATCATGGATCAAAGTATCTTGTTTTTTAATCTTGAAACCTTGTGCTAATGACATTTGAGGGTTATTTAATACTTTTTTTTCAAATTAAAAAAATGTAAAGTTAAATATCAAAATATGTAGTAGGAATTATGAGAAAACTTTAGATTTTCAGCAGCATCCAATTGCAATTACATGATACAACCAATTAATCTAACGAGATGAACTATAACGATTTGAATCAAATGATTACTCGTTTATTGATAATTGAATGGTTACAAATGATTCATATATGCATAAATACACACTCGGTTAAGCTTGATCCGCCTAGATGTGCATCTCTAGGCGGCCTCTTATTCAAGAAAGAAACCGTCATGGTAACGGTATGAAACTAATCAGAATCTGACAAAACTCTACCAAGCTCATTCGATTGAAGCCTATTTATAGGCACACACACCCATATGCTTACATCACAATCGTATGGGGTCATTTTAAGCGAATGGCTAGCCATTCGTTATAGCCTAAGCGAATGGGCCTCCCATACGCTAGCGTACCAGCGTATCGGTAATATCTAGGCATAAGGGTGCCAATATAAGCGTATGAACACATTGCAAATATACACTTTAAGCGTATGGCCACGTTATCAACATTTAGGAACGACTAAACTGCCCTACCCCTAGTCTTCAAATAGCTACGGACAACAAACACTTCACTAATGTAACATTTCGGATTTTTCGTATTTGTATTCGTTTATATTTAACCCGATTTGGGATTTTATTCGGATATTTCTCTATCATTAAAACACGCATTTAGTTAGTAATTATTGGTGGTAAATTTATTTTATATTAAAATCTCCTGTAAACATGTCAAACAACCTTTCAAATCGCTTAAAACAGCTAAAAACCGCGTTTATGGAAATGCAGGGACTAATTTTACAATATTTCCTATTTTCAACTAAATTAACGAAACCTAAGCTCCAAAATATGTCAGTTAATGTTTTCAAGTACATACATACACACACACACAAATATATATATATATATATATATATATATATATATATATATATATATATATATTATATTCACGGGATTTCGTTTGACGTTCGTCAATGTTTACTGAGTCGGTTATATTCAAAGTATGTTTGTTCGTCATTTATATTCCGACGTTTGATGTTCAATGTGCGTTCGAATAGTATTGATTCATTTACAAAATCTCGAGCCTTATCGTTAATTGTGCTTCGCGGGATTTGACACGTAAATATTCAAAAATCGAAATTATTTAACTTAAATTATATAGTTCAGGGTTAAAAATGAAATATTAAATATTAATCTTAAACTTAAAGATTCTTGAAATTCAGGGACTAAATTGTAAATTACATTTAAAATATAATATTAAATTAATTATTCACCCAGCCCCCTGTCCCCTACCCCCTGTAATTCATTTTTCTGGCAAACCGGCCGGTGGCGGTTCCGGCCAAAGTATAATCATCATAAAACTCGTCAAACGACCAAATTAAACCCCGTAAATTATTTTGTCTATAATAAGAAACCGTAATCCTCGTTAATAAACTCGTTATGACGACTGTAACCATGCTTATTGACCCGTGATAATCGCCGGATTTTCGGCCAACGCATTAATCACGAATTAGTGATGACACGCTCCTCTAACTACTATAAAATGGACCCTAGCAATCGTTTAAACTCGCTCACATCTTCAATTTATCATAATACACATTCTGTATCGCTAAAAAACCGTCAAAGCTTCGTTTTCCGGTGACCATGGTTCACCCTCTTCCCGCCACACCAATAGGTAATACTTACATGAATTTTGATCGTTTTTCACCACTAATCAAAACCCCTAACATGATTTTAGCAAACATGGATTGATTTAAACAGATTAAGAATTAGGGTTTATGTATGAAGATGAAGAACTTGTAATGTTATATTTATTTAAGTTGTTTCAAACTATTAACAAATTGTCAGACTGGTCCAATGGTTAGGACATGCTTCTATAATCAGGAGGACCCAGGTTTGAACCTGGGTCATGGCATTTAATTTTTTAAGACCTTTTTCTTTTTATATAATTTATAAAAATCATTAAAAATCATATTATAACAAATAAAATTATTTTTAAGTTAACTATAAATTAATTTTACCAAATTTCATTCAAAAACTCACCCTTTTTCATATTCGACGTGAAAAATCCGGTTAATATATTAATAAATATCTTTTCGTTAACTTTAATTCGTTAGACTTATAATTAGTTAACAGTAAATCATTAGATTTTTTTTTAATTCGTTAACTTGAATTCATTAGATTTATAATACGTTTAACTTTAATTCGATAGCTTTATAATTCGTTAACACTTTCGTTTTCAAAATAAAATATACGTTAGCACCAAAATTCCGTACACGTTATATTCAAACTTAAGTAATATTAAAATACTAATAAATTGTTAAACCGTTAATATAAACTCGTTCACTTTTAATCGTTAAGCTTTAAATCATTTGTTTTAATTCGTTAACCTCATATTTAGTTAACCATAAACCGTTTGTTAGTTTATAATTCCTTAACCTTAATTCGTTAACTTTAATCCAATAACATAATTATTCTTCGAGATAAAATCCGTGCCTTGTAAATACCATAACCCTCATATTAGCGTTAGTTATATTATTAAAATATTACAAATCGTTAAAATTCCTTTAAGCTTAAAAATAATATTAACTAATCCATGCCTTAAAATAATAAAATAATAAAATAACACATCTTCCCAACAAATAATAAACTCTAATAATCTCGTTGGATTAGTCTTTAAATTTCGTATTTATTTCATTTATAGTTCGTGACGTTTGACCGCTTCGGTTTCGTTATTGTGCGTTCGGCTTTTATTACAAGTTTGTCTTCGATTTCGAGGTGAGTTTTTCACCACCCCTTTTTAATGTTTTAATGTTTTGGGGTAGCATATGAATCCTTATAAAAAATTCAAGCATTGTTTCTCCTATTACAAACTACAATTTGTATATGGACTTGTGTGCTACTTGTATTACTTGCACGAATATTACTTGCATGATTGGGAAGCCTCATTAAGCATGATCATACGCCTCACCTTTGCACTCCGGTCCATTTTTATCGAGTGGAAAAGGGTCTCATTATCCAACTACGTTGGTTGTTATGTAACGCCCGTTAATTCCGGTTTCAAGAATTAAAGCTTGTAGAGTATGTATAATTCTCGGGATTTATCCGACGTTTCTCGGAAGCCTTTGCATCTTCTCAGTACGTTAAACCATTTAACTTTCCTTCCATTTTGCCTTACACTTCAATTTGGAGGGATTTGGATATAACTTTTGTTTTTATATCATAAAACAAAACAAACCCTAACCCTAACTCCTACCAGCAGCCGATCGCAGCAGCTACAGCCTTCCCACCTCGTTTTCCGTGCAGCTCCAGCCGAGTTCCAGCCCTCCCGAGTCTAATTCAAAGTCGGTATTAAGTGTCTACAACTCTTTTACACCTTAATTGATCATATTAACGCGTTTATTGGTCGTTAAGATTGTGTTTTGATGATAACAGCTTGCTGACAGATTCGTATACGTTTATTTTAGGGTCTGTAACGCGATGTTAATCCACTGTTTTTGATCGATTCTTGATTCCATGATGTTCTACTTTAAGTCTAGTTTCCAGAAAGGTATAATACGTAATTTTTGGACGAGATTTGAAAGATTTTTATGATTTTATAAAATCGAGTGTCAAAGCTGATGCGGGATGTCGGATTCTGGTCTGTCTTCCCGACGTCATAACCTTTTTTCGACAGGTACAAATTGGTTGGTTCCACTTCTGGAAGTTAGTATTTTGAGTTAGGAACCAAACCCAATTGGAATCGTTTAATTTGGTTCGGTAATGAATTTTATAAAAATAAAATCATTTTGTTGCGCGCTGAAATAGCTGCACATACCTTTCTGTGTTGGAAGAATTTTTATGATTTTTTTGTCCACTAGAAAAATATAATAAAAATAATTTTATAAACTTAATATATTTATACAACACTAGTAAAATTTGATAATCTAATTCCATGGTTTTCCTATGTAATAAAATACATCTTTTCATTCTAAAATCTGCATGTTATATTCGTTATTGATCGATAAGTTCGTTTTAGGCTTAACCGGTGGCTGCCCTTTCTCGCATCTTCCGGGGCTATTATAATTGAAGTTCGTACTCCGTCATCTTCTTAGGTATGTCACTTACAACATACTAAAATTTCATGGTCAATGGAGGTGTTTAGGTCGGTCAATCGATTTTAGTTCGAAAATTAGGGTTTATCGGGTGTAGGATTGGCAATTGTTGAGCTTGATGCGTTAAACGATCAGATGACCGACCGAATCAGTTTGTACAGCCCTAGGGGGGATTTAAGGGCTGTGGGAAAATTATATTTTTGATACTCGGGGCTGTTTGGTTGGTGATTGGTCAATCGAGTCGGCGGTGCGCGAATTTTCGTTCAAATGTTAAATTAAAAGTTGTAAAAAGGAACCGTCACCCTATCAACTCGGGTGACATAATTATGATCTAAGAAAAGGTTAAGATGGGAATTTAGTCCATTTGGGGCTGATTCGTTTGACAATTGGTTTTAAGATTTATTACGCGCGTATTCGACTCGATTTGGTTACCGGGGGGTGAGTTGTGCATCATGGTTAGCCCCAGCCATATTCGTAGGGTGGATTTGGTTAGTTGAAAGGTTTAGGGGCTGAGGTAGAGTAATTGGGGTTGGGTTGGGCCTCGGCCCAAGTGGTTGGGCCTTGGGCCAAGTTTTGGGCCTTGGGCCAAGTGTTGGGCCTTGGGCCAAAGTGTTGGGCTTGGGCGGCCCATTAGGCAAGAGTGTTCTTTCGGTCTGGCTTAGTAACGCGTTATGTATAATTTTACAGACCATTGCTTGTGATTGTGCACTTAGGGATTTCCTAGCTCGTTGCAGGTGTTCGATTGATTTCAGGTGAGTTCATGATGCCCCTTTTTACTCTTTTTACGTTTTGGGCTAGCATAGACACCGAAATCCAATTTTATACGATTTTACCCGTTACAACTATTTGAATGGTACTACATGGTCTCACTCGTGATGGTGCATTTTGAAAGTTATATTTGAATTATTTTATATGCTTTAGGATATTTTAGACTCGTTTATGGTCTTGTATCCTTTAAGGTTACGTACATTATTAATGGTCTAGACTCGAGGATGTTAGTAGACTTGGTAGTAATTGAATATGAGTAGACCTATTTACTTAGTTCCCATATGGGATGGTGTGTATATATATATATATAATATATATATATATAGATATATATATATATATATATGTATGTAGGTATGGAGGTATGTATGTATGTATGGGTATGTGTTACCTTATAGCCTACGGTTGTGTGATGATATTTAGTTCCTCGTGACTAAGAATGATGTGAGTAGGCTTATTGATGTGTGTGTGCATGGTGATTCACGGCCGGGTCAAATATATTACTCTGGTTGTACCCGTGGTGAAGAGGCCCGTGTGACGTGATCATCATTTTGGCGGGTCAAATATATTACTCGGGTTTTAAAATCCCGTGGTGAAGAGGCCCGTTGGATGTTGAGCCATGATCGGGTCAAATATGTTACTCGGGTTGTACCCGTGGTGAAGAGGCCCGTATCACGTGCTTGGATGTGTGAGCCGGGATCGGGTCAAATACATACTCGGGTTGTACCGTGGTGGAGAGGCCCGTATCTCGTGCTCGGATGTGTAAGCTGTGACCGAGTCAAATATATTACTCAGGTTTGACTCGTGGTGGAGAGGCTCGTGTCACATGCTTAGGTCTTACCGCATCCGGGTCAAATATATTACTCGAGTCTTGACTCGTGGTGGAGAGGCCCGTGTACGTGTATTCGACGATGATTGTATTACTTGGTGAATTATATTATTTATTTTATTTTATCCTCTCTATTGTTTATAACTATAGTTTTGAAATAAAGTATGAATTATTGTTTACGAAAACTTGAACTCACTCAGCTCAAGCTGACTTTGTGTGTATGTTAGATTGACTTTCAGGTTAAGAAGTGGATGCTACCGCTTGGACGTGTTGAATGCTACTCGGGAGGTTGAAGGCATTTCTGGTCGAGGAATTCAAATAAAACAAACATTTTCTTTACATTTGGTTTTGGACACCTGTACCCGTGTTTGGGATTTTTTTTAAATACTTACACTTTTTCCGTTGTTATTTACTCTGAACTGGTTTTAAATAAAATGAATTGTTTGGTTTAAATTTTTGTGAAATTGTGGATGTGATTACCAACTGTAGGATTCCTGGGATTCGGGGCCTTACATGTTACCAATTGGAAAGGACCTTACTTGCGCGATTACCCAAGTACGTTGGTTGTTACCAACTGGAAAGGACTTACTTGCTCGTTTATCACTTGTCCATGAATTGTATGGTTTTTACGTACGTACTTAAACTGTGGAAACTCACCGGCTATTTATAGTTGACTTTATTTTATACATATGTTACAGGTGTAAAGATACGAGGATGAAAGTTAGAAGACACATACCATGCCTATAGGATATTCAAAAACAACTTATCATTTATTTATTTATTGTTTCAACTTGTATTATTTGATAAACTTGTGTTACATGATGATTTAAATGAAATAATATTATTATGGTCACCTAATAGTGTCACGTGTGTTTGAGCAATCTGTACGTCACACGCAGGCGTTTCCGCTTTAGCCGGGGTGTTACAGATTGGTATCAGAGCCGTGATTATAGGATAGGACATTAGATGTAGTGCCCTAGTTAGTTATAGCTTATTTGTTTAGGGTTGCATGATTAGGAATTATGTGAGCCTTTACTAGATTGTTTAAACGCACTTACTATTACTGGATTACTGTACTGCTGATTTCATTAATACCTCATGAACACAAGTACACACACACAAGTCCAAGGCTTAGGCCTAAAACAATTTTTAAATTCGGTGTTCCATATTTCATCTTCTTAAATACCATGTCCCCTTTGTGATAAGGATACGGTTGCACTCCTTAGAATGTCACACAAGTCATGGTGATTCATGCGACGTGTGACTCCAACCCTCAATGTTTTACAATGTGTTTTTTTAACTAAAAGTCTGACAAGTCGTGGTGATACACGAATAACCAACTTTTGGTTCGATTTGATTATGCATTTTGATTTATACGTTTTAACTGAAAGTCTGTCAAGTCGTGGTGATACACGAATACCCAACTTTCGGTTCGATTTGATTTCACATTTTTATTTATTTATTATTGGAACCTACAAGTTATGATGATTCATACAACGTGTGATTCCAAATACTCAATCGTTTATATTACGATTTTGACAAGTCATTGGGATATGTGAATACTCGAGTTTACGTTTTCTGTGTTTATATTCATTGAAATTTCTAAAAGTCATGCTAGTACATAAATGGTTGAATTTCAACCCATTTCCTTAATTTATAAATTCAATTATTTGAAAATTTTGAAAGGACATGATGATACATGAATAGTCGAGTTCCAATTCGTTTTCTTTATTTGTATTATTTCTTATACTTATTGAAAATCCGAAAGGTCATGGTGATACATGAATAGTCAAATTTCAATTCGTTTTCTTTATTTGTTTATATTCATTATTTCTTATACTTTGAATTGAAAATACGAAAAGTCATGGTAATACATGAATGGTCGATTTTTCAATACTCATTTTATCATGTGTTTTAAATTTAGAATTCGAAAAGTCATGGTGATGCATGAATTGTCTATTTTCAATTCGTTTTCTTTATATAATTCGTTTATTATAGTTTTAATTGAAAATTCAAAAAGTTATGGTGGTACATAAACACTCGATTTTCAATTCGATTTCATTACTCATATTAGGTTTGTATTAATTCCGTGTTTTTATTTCAAAATTTGATATATTTTTATTCAAAAATTTACGAGATTAGTATTACTGAAATGCGAAAACTCATACTGACTCATGAGCATTTCAATTTTGACTTTAAATTTTACTTCATGCGATTTCATTTTATGATTTATAAATATTGCTTCCGATTTTAGGAATCTTTTATGAAAAGTTACTTTTAATTTTTGATACGAATTTCATATTTATGTTCCGTGTTACATAAATTCTTCACGCTTCGTAGTATGTCTTCTCGCTTTCCTCAACGTTGCCCTTGAAACTCAAACCGCAAAACGACAACCCAAACCATCAAGCAACTGACCATAGCAATCCCGACCACGGCAAACTGAGACTCATTACCAATAATATATCCAAACCTCAAGACTATACCTAAGTAAATCCAAACCCAACCTAACTCTTGGATACTCAAACTCAACCCAACAAAGATATTTACACGAGAACCCACCCTTTGTAGGACAAGTAAAATTCCCCCACTCTGCTACCGTGATGTTGAAATGTTCCAAATGGTGATAAGTTCAGCCAACTCATCAACCTTTGCCTCATAACTATGCATACTCAACACTATATTTATTCTCATGACCTATTACCCAACGATTCATCCCAACATTTTGCTATACCTTATACTCATGCTTTAAGCCTGCTACCATGGTAATAACCCGAGCACACCCACTATAAGGCCTAACTTGTTTCCGCCATGCATACCTTACCACGCGTTCCTTGTCCTCTCAAAGGTTTATTTGATTTTCGACTTCAAAAAAAAAAATCGTCTTTTCAAACATGTTATTATTTCATGCACTCTTTTTCCATATTTAGTTCTTTTACAAACATTCTCCATCGTGAAATTTCAAATCTTTATTATTTTAAAAAGATCATTGACAAGTATATATTATGTTATACGAAATATATTCAAGTAGTTTTTGCATCAAAAGAACTTAACGAAAATTCGAAGGTTCATTTTTATCACTATTACCCTTATCATTATTAATACATATTATTATTATTATTATTATTATTATTTCAATAACACTATTAAATAAAATATTTCGCTTTAAACAATTCCATGAGGCTATTATATTACCATCAACGAGTTATTTTATCTAACGACTTTCAATTTTCCTAAAACGTCACCCAACCGGGAAAATCCTTTACATCAAAAGTTTTCCATATATGCAAATTATTATCATAAATTTCCTTTGAGTTTTAAACATCGCGTCCCTACAAACAATTTCGTCAATCATTTCTTTTCACTTCTTTGTCAACGCCAAGGAGTTTCAAATATTAAATCATACCACCGCCCCTATAACAACTTTCATGCCACCACCCATCCTCGAGAAGACAAGCAACACAAATTACTCTTTTGTGTTACTTATTTTCTTCTTCATGTATATATATACTGCTCTGGTTAGACTTTGTCAAAATAGCTTTATGTGTTCAGTTCTTTCAAATGTTGTTTACGAAGTTTATACTAAGTTTGGTTCTTTGTTGACTTGTGAGCTACTTGCATACGTAATTCATAATTGCATTATTGAATCGATTTATTTTGTCTCGATTTCCCATTAACATAATCGTTTAGTGGACGTTGGAGACCATGAGTATGTTTATACACATGTTCAGTTTATTTTAGTTACACGATTAGTTTGGTCATATCCATCAATTTTCACTTAACGTTTTGTTTGGATTATTTTGTTATTCATAATCTCAATGTTTTACCAATTTAAGATCAATATTTTAATTCGATTTTGGAATTTCGATCATTTGATTTCCAATGTTTTACCAATTTAAGATCAATATTTTAATTCGATCATGGAATTTCGATCATTTGATTTCCAATGTTTTACTAATTTTAGATCAATATTTTAATTCGATCTAGAAATTCGGTTATTTTGTTCTCAATGTTTTACCAATTTGAGGTCAATGTTTTACTTTGATCTCGAAGTTGCGATCATTTATTAATCTCAGATATGGCCCTCATTCATGTTGATATTTTCATTTGTTTATTGAGTCATTAGTGACTCCAAGAACTTACTTGATTCTTTTACTAAAAGTCCGTTATTATTCTCAAACCCAATGCTTATGGACTTACGTGTTTACATTTTGTAGCTCAATGCTATGTTTACTTAACATGTTATTCTCAACCTCGTTATTCCACGTTCATGACTTCGATTGATGTCATTCATTATTCTAATTATTTCATACTACTTTAGAGTTTCGCTCATTTCGTAAGTTTGGTAACATCGTTTGTATCATTTAAAACTTCAACGATTTCATTTATTAGGACCTAATATCTTTTGTTAATTTTTATTTCTATAGTTCATTCTTTTTGTTTTCCAAGTTTTATTGTATATGTTTAAAACCCACACAATGCGACGGATTATGTGAACCATCCGACGATAAAGGTAATTATGGGTCAACACGTAATTACCCAAGTCCTCGCATGGAATACATAATAAGTACGTTGTATGCAATAACTCGAAACCTGAAATGATATTGAAAGACGGGACAAATAAAAATATGATAAGCGCATGGTGGATACGCCGCTGGTACATTCTATATATAAGTGTCCATACCATATTCCCATTTGTGGCGTCTTTCGGGACATTCAAAGATCGACGTTATTGTTTCTACCTAAATATGTATAAAAAAATTGTTAAAACTTTTAAACAACTCCTCATACGAGTTGTTTTCATTTAAAAATTTTGTTTTTATTTTAATTTCGGGACGAAATTTCTAAAAGTTGTGAATCATGTAACATTCGATACTTTTCAAACCCGAAAACCCGACCCGTTTTGAATTTTCAGATTTCTGTTTTCAAGTACATACACACACACACACATATATATTTCATATTCACGGGATTTCGTTTGACATTCGTCAATGTTTACCGACTCGGTTATCATTCAAAGTATGTTTGTTCGTCATTTATATTCCGAAGTTTGATGTTCGATGTGCGTTCGAATAGTATTGATTCATTTACAAAATCTCGAGCCTTATCGTTAATTGTGCTTTGCGGGATTTGACACGTAAATATTCCAAAATCGAAATTATTTAACTTAAATTATATAGTTCAGGGTTAAAAATAAATATTAAATATTAATCTTAAACTTAAAGATTCTTGAAATTCAGGGACTAAATTGTAAATTACATTTAAAATATAATATTAAATTAATTATTCACCCAGCCCCCCGTCCCCCACCCCCTGTAATTCATTTTTCTGGTAAACCGGCTGGTGGCGGCTCCGGCCAAAGTATAATCATCATAAAACTCGCCAAACGACCAAATTAAACCCCGTAAATTATTTTGTCTATAATAAGAAACCGTAATCCTCGTTAATAAACTCGTTATGACGACTGTAACCATGCTTATTGACCCGTGATAATCGCCGGATTTTCGGCCAACACATTAATCACGAATTAGTGATGACACACTCCTCTAACTACTATAAAATGGACCCTAGCAATCGTTTAAACTCGCTCACATCTTCAATTTATCATAATACATATTCTATATCGCTAAACAAACCGTCAAAGCTTCGTTTTCCAGCGACCATGGTTCACCCTCTTCCCGCCACACCAATAGGTAATACTTACCCGAATTTTGATCGTTTTTCACCACTAATCAAAACCCCTAACATGATTTTAGCAAACATGGATTGATTTAAACATATTAAGAATTAGGGTTTATGTATTAAGATGAAGAACATGTAATGTTATATTTATTTAAGTTGTTTCAAACTATTAACAAATTTTTAGACTGGTCCAATGGTTAGGACATGCTTGGATAACCAGGAGGACCCGGGTTCGAACCTGGGTCATGGCATTTATTTTTTTAAGACCTTTTTATTTTTATATAATTTATAAAAATCATTAAAAATCATATTATAACAAATAAAATTGTTTTTAAGTTAATTATAAATTAATTTTACCAAATTTCATTCAAAAACTCACCCTTTTTCATATTCGACGTGTTTCGTAAAAATCCGGTTAATATATTATTAAATATCTTTTCGTTAACTTTAATTCGTTAGACTTATAATTAGTTAATAGTAAATCATTAGATTTTTTTTTAATTCTTTAACTTGAATTCATTAGATTTATAATACGTTTAACTTTAATTCGATAGCTTTTTAATTCGTTAATACTTTCGTTTTCAAAATAAAATATACATTAGCACAAAAATTCCGTACACGTTATATTCAAACTTAAGTAATATTAAAATACTAATAAATTGTTAAATCGTTAATATAAACTCATTTACTTTTAATCGTTAAGCTTTAAATCATTTGTTTTAATTCATTAAACTCATATTTAGTTAACCATAAACCGTTTGTTAGTTTATAATTCCTTAACCTTAATTCGTTAACTTTAATCCAATAACATAATTATTCTTCGAGATAAAATCCGTGTCTTGTAAATACCATAACCCTCATAATAGCGTTAGTTATATTATTAAAATATTACAAATCGTTAAAATTCCTTTAAGCTTAAAAATAATATTAACTAATCCATGCCTTAAAATAATAAAATAATAAAATAACACATGTTCCCAACAAATAATAAACTTTAATAATCTCGTTGGATTAGTCTTTAAATTTCGTATTTATTTCATTTATAGTTCGTGACGTTTGACCGCTTCGGTTTCGTTATTGTGCGTTCGGCTTTTATTACAAGTTTGTCTTCGATTTCGAGGTGAGTTTTTCACCACCCCTTTTTAATGTTTTAATGTTTTGGGGTAGCATATGAATCCTTATAAAAAATTCCAGCATTGTTTCTCTTATTACAAACTACAATTCGTATATGGACTTGTGTGCTACTTGTATTACTTGCACGAATATTACTTGCATGATTGGGAAGCCTCATTAAGTATGATCATACGCCCCCCTTTGCACTCCGGTCCATTTGTATCGAGTGGAAAAGGGCCTCATTATCCAAGTACGTTGGTTGTTACCAATTGGAAAGGATCTTACTTGCGCAATTACCCATGTACGTTGGTTGTTACCAACTGGAAAGGACTTACTTGCTCGTTTATCACTTGTCCATGAATTGTATGGTTTTTACGTACGTACTTAAACTGTGGAAACTCACCGGATATTTATAGCGGACTTTATTTTATACATATGTTACAGGTGTAAAGATACAAGGATGAAAGTTAGAAGACACATATCATGCCTATAGGATATTCAAAAACAACTTATCATTTATTTATTTATTGTTTCAACTTGTATTATTTGATAAACTTGTGTTACATGATGATTTAAATGAAATAATGTTATTATGGTCACCTTATAGTGTCACGTGTGTTTGAGCAACCTGTACGTCACACTCAGGCGTTTTCGCTTTAGCCGGGGTGTTACAATTTTTAAGATATTGTGCAAGATTTTTTCATAAAAATTGATTATTCGGTTTTCCTAAAACGAGGTAGTAACTAAAACAAGAATATAAGGGGTTTGCACTTAATCAAACATGTTTTAAACCCTAAAATCTATTGAAAATGGCATCCATCACCTCTGTAACTAGAAATCCCTCTCCTCCATTGTCAATTTCTTCAAGGTTCTTCAAGAACTTTAAGCTTTAGTTTGACTTTGGTATTCAACACCCCTTTGACCTAGATTATCTCCTTTTTCTATTCATCTTCCGGGTAAGTTGTCTTTTGTAAAATCATAGATATTAATCTCATAAACAAAATCCTTAAATCAATTTCAGTAATGATCGAGTTTCAATGGTCAATTTGATCCCGACCCGTTTAAGGGCATAAAAGTCTAATATTAAGACTATTCGATTACTCTATCTTCTGGTCATAAAATAGCTTTTGTTTTGTTCACCATAAAATTTTGTGTGTACTGGTCAACGACTCCCGACTCGAAGTTCGGATTCTAAACAGTATCAGCTAGCTTAAATATTAAAAATCTCATAACTTAAGTTTTACATATCCAATTAACCAGATTCCAGCGGTTATGTTCTCGTCTTTAATTCTAGTTTAATGTCTCAAAGTACCAGGCCAGTTAGTGTCAGATAAGTCAGCGCGTTAAAGGCTCGGGATTCGTTTATTATTTTTTCTTTACTGTTTAGCTCACCAATCATTACGTTGAATAATCACTCCCCTATTTTATTGATTTTCAAATTATTTTGGGGACTTTATACGTACCATATTATATAAACATATTATTATCTCATTTCATTTATTTCATTTCAACTAGTAAATCATGACCTGCAAGTCCCGAATCTGGATCACTCCAATGTTATCAACTAAACACATGATTGGGCGGAATCCAAACACGTGATGAACTAAGAAATAGATGAAAAGAATAAAAACACAAGACTCAAAGCACACATTTTTTTATAAACGTCGGGTACTTAATCCCGCAATACCAAAACCGGATACACCTTTAGAGAGAATAATAATAAGTGTCTCTTCTAACAAATGATAAAATAAAAGCTTATCTAGGTTAGTACAAGCCACACAGGCCAAGCCCAATCTAAACCCAAACCCGTCAAGCGCACCGAAATCCCTCAATGATTTCGGTTAATACAAAATAAAAACGAAAAATGTTATACAAAGCATAAACCACAAAAATATATCCTAACAATCTGCCCCTTGGTTTGTTGTGTTTCTTAGTCACGTCTTGCCAACAAAAATGCAACAGTTTCTCTTAAAACTTCTAAAGATTGAATGAACCAATACATTGAATTTTCGTGGTTACCAGTACGTTTGGTCTTGAAGCATTATTTGGTCCGCCAACTGGTCGAACAGGCTAGTCTCATTTTGGACCCTAATTTTCCTTCTTTTTCCAACCGCTACACTGGTTCAGTTTTTACTCAGCCTTACAATTCCAGCCCTACGAACCCGGTTTCTATTCACCCTCTTCTTGACCCTTTTCAGTTAATACTGATCCATATGGCATATAAACCGGGTCCTTTTCTGACCCCACCTGATCTGACGATTCTTTTTGACTTTTCTTTTCACCAGGTGGGTCCAACACTGCCTGTTACCACTTTTTGACCCCAGTCACTTGATCCTTTTTCAGGTTCCTTTCCACTCTTTGAACCCCATACAAATGTTGAATATGTTGTCTTCTTGGAGTCACTTCTTTTTGCTCGTCTTTTCATTGCACATTTGGAAATCCCATAAATTGATAACTTCTGTTCCACTTGACCCCCTTTTCTTCACTTTGTTCCTAAAAAGAATCATCCATAACCTCATCTGTTAACCTTCATCTGTACCAAGCAAATAATAAAACACAAACTAGGTTAGAGTCATCATATAAGATTCTTGGTCAACCACAAATGTTTTCAGTCAGCCAAAAAACCAAGAGTCATCAAGATGCATGAGTCCTCGGTTTCTGTGTTAGTTTCTCCAACAAAACTTTCAGAAAATAAACTGAAATAAAAAAAAAACTTATGGACTTAGAGAAACCAGACACAAATATTCAAAACACACTAAAAAAAGGTGTTAACACGATAATGATTTCAGCTTACTTACCTTTGATGAAGAACTAATAACCTTTAATGAAGCATAAAGAATATGAAGATGATGATGAAGAACCGAGAACTTATAATAGAGCATAACGAATATGAAGATGATTATAGAAGCTCAAGAGTCTTCGGTTTAGAGAGATAGTGGTTTTAATTTTAAAAGACTGATTTGACAACACTACTCCCCCAAAATCTTTAAATCATGAGTATTTGATACGCATGGGCCGAATATAGGCTTCTAGAGATTTCGATTAATTAGGCCAAAAATGGTAAACAACCATAAAAACTATTCAACAGTTGAAACAGTTAACGAAAACAATTCCCATAACGCACTCGTTTCGATGATAATAAAATATAATTACAGAGAATAATACAAATAAAATAAACTCAAAAGTAAAAAATAAAAAATAACCTTTTTACAACTTTTATTAACCTTTTGGGATCAAACGTTCTAGGTTCAATCAATGAAAACTTTTCAGCACACGTATACTTTGTATGATCTGGTCTATCGTTAGTATTGTTGTCCACCTAACCCATGCCCTTAATACTTACTGAAATACGACCGGACACAATTTAGGTTTGTATGATCTAGTGGGACCCACACTTAAAAGCCTAGAAACCACTTCGTCAATTTCATTTATAATTTTACCAGACCGAGTCACACCAACTTGACTCCAACCCCCTAATTCTTGGCTAAATCTTTTTGATAACTGAGCAATTTTTCGTTTTGACAAACTTGGAACATTTTGCAAATCAAACACTAAGGTTAAACGTTGTACTTACATGCCACGCAGTACGGACTTACATGCCTTTCATTCAAGGTGTTTAGGACTTATAATGATGCCCCACCTCTGTAGTTCTAACTTTAGCCCCTTAAATTTTTATATTTTTCATCAACTTTTGGTTGATTTATTAACACTTTTTGAACGTTTTATGAACTGTCATAATTAAAATATTGCATTTATTTGGTTGACCAAACATCAACGGCCTTGTGTATGACCCGACCTTTCATCCCTTTCCTTTCGCCATACTTAGTTAAATTTGCAAGACCCTAAGATGTGCCCCACACAGAAGAACCAGTTCAATTAGGTTCCAATAAGTCAACAGTTAGAACAAATTTTCATTCTCTTGGCCTGAGCCTACTGACACATAGATTACAGAGTCTGTCCGTTTCTGTTACAGTACCTTATGTGTATTTATCTTACTATTCACACGAAGATTCATATCATTTCCCAATGCAACGAAACAATATTTTTGTATTTTGAATTTTATAATATTTTGTATTTTTATATTTTTTAACGAAAGCAAGTAAAACACACGCACACTATTTTTTGTATTTTTTCCTTTTTTTTCTTCCCCTAAATTTGTGCATAAAGAAAACTAAAAAGAAAAAAAAACATATGTACAACTTTACACTTAAAAATCAATCATCGAAATGAAGCATTTTTAGGAACCCTACAAGCACATTAAACCAAGATGTACCAACAGGTTTAATAAATAAGTTCGCCACATTATTATCAGTGTGGACTTGTTCTAAATAAAATCAATTTCTGTTCGTAGGAATCTCTAATGAACTATATTTTAATGTCTATGTGCTTGGTTTTAGAATGTTGAACGGGGCTCTTAACAATGGCAATCCGCATCGTTAACACAAAAGATAGGAATGTCAAGAAAATTCAAACCGTAATCCTGTAATTGATGTTGCAACCAAATCACCTATGAGCAACAAGCAGATGCTGCCACATATTTAGCCTCAGCAGCGGATGTCGATACTGTTTGTTGTTTCTCGCACTGCTATTAAATGAGCCTATCCTCCAAAAACTGACATCCAGCAGATGTAGATGTCCTGTCAATATCACAACCTCGATACTTGCTGTCAGCAAAAACATATAAGTCAAAATCTGAATTTATAGGATACCAAAGATTTAAATTTGGTGTTCCTTTCAGATATCTAAAAATTCCTTTAACAATAGTTAAATGAGAGAGTCTAGGATTAGCCTGATATCGAGCACATCGACAGACTGCAAACATGAAGTTGAGACGACTAGTAGTTAGATATATCAGTGATCCAATCATTGATCTATATTGAGTCTGTTGTACATGGCCTATATGAATCTGATGTGAGTAAAGGTCTTTCAGCCATTGGAGTTGCAGCTTCTTTAGAATCTTGCATCTCAAACTTGACCAACATATCTTCAACATATTTTCCTTAATGGAGCAAAATGCCATATGAGCTTTGTCTAACCTGAAGACCCAATAAAGTAGCCAATTCTCCAAGACAACTCATCTCAAATCGCTTCTTCATAATTGTTTCAAATTCAACACACAACTGTTGATTTGTGGATCCAAAGATGATATCGTCCACGTAGATTTGAACCAGAATAATATCGATGTCGATTCTTTTGATGAAAAGAGTTTGATCAATGGTTCCACGCGTGTACCCATGTTCCAGCAAATGATCAGTCAAGGTGGCATACGAAGCTCGAGGAGCCTAATGTAAGCCATAAAGAGCCTTATCAAACTTGTAAATAGATTTGGATATTTTGGATCAGTAAAACTAGGTGGCTGATCCATATAAATTTCTTCCTTGACTTCTCCATAGATAAACCTTGTCTTGGCATCCATCTAGTAAACAGTGAAACCCGTGTAGGAGGCATAAGCTAAGAAAATGCAAATGGCTTCAAGCCGAGCCACTGGAGCATAAACCCCTGTGTAATCAAGACCCTCAACTTGACGAAACCCACGAACCACCAATATAGCCTTGTTTCTCACAATAACCCCACTGTCTTCCTGTTTGTTCCGGAAGACCCATCTCGTATCTAAGGATTTCTTGTCCTCAGGAAGCTTTACCAACTTCCATACTTGTAACCTTTCAAACTGATTCAATTCCTCATACATGGCTTCAATCTAACTTGGTTCTTGTAAGGCCATAACATCACTCTTTGGTTCAATTTGGGATATGAAGCAGGAGTAGAGAAATCACTGATTTCTCCTGTTTGACTGCGTGTGGAAACTCCTGCCTCGAGTGAACCAATAACTTTCTCAATTAGATGATCACGTTGAATGTTGGTAGGAATATCATAACATGACTGGAAGATTTGAAAAATTATCATGTATCCCATATGTGGAAATATACTCCCCGGACGAAGAACTATGCATGTGAGAAGTACTCACAACAAACTCATTCGAAATAGGATTCGGGAAAATATAACTTCCAAATGTTTGGCGAACAAGTTCGCTAACATTTGTTACTTTAGAATCAACTGTATGTTGCACAGACTCTTCAGCAGTGTTTGGAGAAGATTCTGTCTCAGGAACCGGCTCCTGAGTGGGCATTTAAGAATCAGGTACTTCATCATACGATCCAGCTGGATCAATATTTAGCATTGTTAGCTTATGTATCGCTGTTGTAGTCACAACATCATCTTCATCATCCACATTGTGAAATGGACCTGAAGTATCTGCAACGACACCTGGAAAATATTAAATGATAGTTCATGAAAGTCAAATAACCAATCGGACTAACTCTTGCATAGTTCTTGTTTTCCTCTAGCCAGCGCACATCATATGATTCCACAATCTGTTTTGTGGCCTTGTTATAAACACTATAAGCAGTATCTCCAGCGTTTCCAACAAAATAGCAATCATCAGCCTATGAGTGAAACTTTGGTGTAGCCTCCAAATGCAAAAGAGTGCAAGGAAACCCGAAAGTATGAAAATGAGCAGCAGTTGGTTTGTGTCCATAAAGCAACTCATAGGGTGTCTTCATGTGTTGTTTGTTGGTGAGAACCCTATTCTGCACATAGCATGCCATGTTGATTGCCTCAGTCCAAAAGAAAAGATGCAATTTTAAGTCACACAATTTCATGCGAGTAGCTTCTATCAAGGTGTGATTTCTCCTTTCAACCATTCCATTTTCTTGCAGCACTATATTGATGTTGTATCCCCTCTTGACCTTCAAGTTGGTCTGATTTTCCATCAGCAATACAAATCTCTTAATTAGCTCTGCATTCTCGCTCTTGTTAGCCAAAAATAAAATCCTAGTATAACATGAATAATCATCGATAATAACTAAGCAATAAGAATTACGAGAAATACTGAGCACACTGACAGGACCAAAAAGATCCATATGAAGCAATTGAAGTAAAGATTCAATAGAGTTGACAATCTTAGGCTTGTGAGATTTACGATGATGTTTTCCTTCAGCACATGCCACACATTTTTCAAAAGTTATAAAATCTTTAATTGGCAAGCCACGAACAATGTTGTTTTTAGCAAGACGATTCAAAATTTTGACATTTGCATGGCCCAGACGACGATGCCAAAGCATGGTATTTTGTTCCGACACTTTAGAAAATAAACAAGTAATTTTTCAAGAACATTTTGGTTTATGTCGATCATGTAAGTATTATCTTTTCTTTGTGATCGAACAAGAACCCAGTCTTCTGGTATGACAACGCCCGGTTTCAAAAAAAGGCATTCTTTGTTTGTAAAATGAGTTGAAAAGCCTCTGTCACAAATTTGAGATACACTTAACAGACTGTGTTTCAACTCAGGGACATAGTTCACATTGTCGAAGTTTAACACACCATTACTTACAGTACCCTTTTGAGTGATCTTTCCCTTCTCTCCTCCCGCCAAGGACGCATCCCCTCCATTAATAGTTTGAATGTCATGCAGTTGGGTGATGCCTCCTGTCATGTGCCTGAAACAATCACTATCAATATACCATGGTCTGATGATAATCCTCCATAGCTAATCCTGCATAAAGTGCAGGATTAGTTAGATTTAGGTATCCAGTCCATAGTAACACTAGGTAAACATGATGTGTCTATACATGGCATATGTTGCCATGTCATGTCTTCCCTGTTCTCAAATAAATTTCTAGAATTAACACAAGAAATTTGGAGGGACTGGTTCATTACAGTTTTAGGCAACCATTTGTAGTCTGGTTTGAGGACCTTGTGACTAGCACAAATGGGTTTTTTGACTTCGGCTTTGAGAACTAATGGTGAACGAATTCTTGGTCCCTTGGCTTATTTCATACATGGGTTTGGTTTTGGGGCCGAACCTGGCCTTTTATCAGGTTTCTTTTCCATTACTAGTTTATGATGTTTAGATCCCTGACCTGCACGTTTATGGGTGTTCCAGTCACCCTCAAAGGAGTTTGCCTTGGTGGGTTTCTGTTAAACCGATTTGGAAACCCTTTCCTAGGCATACTCCTTTGTCTTCGTCCATAATAAGGAACATATGAACAATATAGAAAGTTTCTTGCTATGTGACCAAGAGTTCCACATATGTAGTAGGTTTGATTCGTTAAATAAAAGCCATTGCTGTCAACTCCTAGTCTCATATGTTTGTATGAACCTGCTTGATCTTTATTAGCATATTCTATTTTATTTGTTTTCCCGCAAGAGCATTTACAAGTTTCACCTTCATTTACAAATCTTGGAGCAACATATTTATCAGTTTTCACATGTCTACCAACATTATTATCAATCACACCAATATTAAAAGCAGTAACAAAAGGTTCAAGCACATAGTTTTCGCTCTTAAAAATAGAGCCCACACAAACATCAGTTTCAACAGAACCAAAATCGCAAACACTTTTAATTTGTTTATTCATTAAAGCAAGTAAATCATCCTCTTCTTCTAACAACCAATCTCAACTAATACTTCACCTGCACGTGAACTAGAGACATTAGAATCACCCTTATTCAAAAATATAGGCTCAATGGGTTTGAGGGAGCCCTTTCCCACATAATCATTTGCAACCTTTTTACCATATTTCAAATGTTGTTCCCTCTCCTTTTCCTCTTTTGTCAATGGAAGAGACGTATAATTATTGTTAAAAGAAGGGGGAACTATATCAAACCCAAGACTTGCACCCTTATTATCCTTATATTTCAATTGATGTTCAATTATATTTTTAACTACCCCGCTAGACATATCAAATTTCTTAAATTGAAATTGGTATTTTCAAATTTTGCATTCCGTTTTGTAATTTCTAATTTAGATGCGTCTAGTTCGGCAGTTAAAGTTGCTATTTTCTTTTAAGCATCAAGATAGATGCAACCTTGTTGACTCAAATCAGCTTTTAGTTTAGAAATATCTTTTAGTTGAGTATCAATCTTTTCTTTGTATTTGATCTCATGAGCCTTGTAGGTACTGTTAGCCCTTTTAATATCCTCCATTTGTCTAGAGGTGGTGTCATTTTGAAGTCTATACATTTCTACTTTATAAGCACATTCAGAAGAACATAGTTTAGTTTTTACCTGGTTGGAGTTCTAAGTTGAAGTTACCATGAAAGCAAATTGAAGCTCCTTCACTGGATCTTTAGTTTGGCTCTCCTCTTCCACATTGTCAACTTGAGCCAAATTAGCCAATTCCTCTCCTAAGTTGAGTGCCTTCATCTGATCCTTCCATCCAAACTATTGAACAACCATAGCCTTCTCATTGTTCAATCCAACTCCTCCTCCTTGCCCCACTGGTACAATGGCCCTTTCCCCATTTGGTTCTTTGGTAGGATTTGTGCATTTGCGAGCAAAGTGATCTGGCTCATGAAAATTGTAGCACCTCATCTTGCTTTTGCCGAATCCCACCCTTTTGTTATTGGTGATAGCCAAGTTGTTTTTACCAGTCTTCGTGGTGAAGTTCTTTCCCCTGAAGACGGTTATGGCAATTTTCCATGAAATATCCATCTCCACAACGTATTTATGATGGATTTGATCCAATTTAGCAAACACATCTGGCGATACGATGTCACCTGCAAGAAAGGTATTGTAGCAATTCATAAAACCTGCAGTCATGGCGATGTTCTCCTCAGTTTCCTTAGAGTTGGAGGGAATCTAAGAGGTAGGATTAGCTGAAGAGGCCTTAAATGAAAAGGCATTTGTATAGATAGATGCCTTTGAGGGTGTTGGGGTAAACTGGCTTGAGATAGATCTTGACTCGCTTGTTCCATCTTGAGCAAAGAAAATAGTATTGGTGGATGGACTATAACCAGCAGTGTTATAAGAGCTAGCGTGGTTTGTGGCACATTTTTTGTCAACCATATCATATGAATCAATTACTGCCTTCATCTCATTAATTGTTAGTCTTGCCAAGTCCTTTGTTTTTTTGATCAATGCCACATTTAGATCCCGGCTTTGTGGAAGGGAATTCAACAACTTCTGATTGACCTTAAGAAAGGTCAATTCGATCTTAGTAGATCTCATCTGCAAGCTTAGTGAATCTTTGTAGTTGAGAAAAGAGAGATTCACCTAAGACGTGGTTAAACATGTTAAACTGCTGTTTCAACAGATATCTTCTACTCTGCTGCATATCCTCATTTCCTTCAAAGGTATCTATGATGGCTGCCTATAGCTCTTTAGCCGACTTTGCATCTCGAAAACCAATTGCAATATCATGGGACAGTGCTAGAGTGAGGTAGAGAATGCTCTCTCATCATCCTCCACCAAAGCAAAATCTTCATCAATTAATAAATCTTCTGGTTTGGGAGCCACAGTCCTCTCTGCACCATCCAAAGTATAGGTCACTATAACTGGACCTCTTAGAATGCTTCTCCAGCCCTTGGAGTCTTTCATCTTCATGTATCTTTCAAATATGTACTTCCACTCATCGTACCCATCAGCATATAACAGACAAGGAACGCCGAGTATTGGTACCCATAATGGAGTCAAGCTCCTGATGAATATTGGTGCCAACTATGTTATCCTTTGATTCCATATTATCTAAAAACATAACTTTTAGCCGAAAACACAATGAGACCACTAGATCTGGCCGAGAACCCTTAGCTAATAACCGGTAACACCGAGAACACACTGAGAACCTTTGAACTCAACCTAAAACCTTTTTGCTAACCGAAAACTCAAAACTGAGCCAAAAAACGCTTTGCTGGAACGAGAACTCTATTCTCAATCCGAGATCCTTTGCCAATGAAAACCCAATCAAAACCTTGTCGAGAACTATGTTTTACCGAGAACCCAGTGAAACTGAGATCCCAGTTGTACCTAAAACCCTATTTGACTTGATCAATACTCAAAATCTCGATAAACAAGGGATTTCGATATCTTAGAATTTTCAACAAGATTTGAACAAATATTATCTCACTCAAACCGAAAAGACTAAGAACACGATGAAGATTAATTCTTCATATTCTTCCATTACCGGTATACTTCAACGATCGGCAGAGCAAAATACCCTAAAACTTCGATTTTAGGCACCCTGAAAAATCCAAAAATCTGTTTCTTAAATTTATTGATATCGCAACCGAGCCTAGAATAGGTCTATTGGCCCTGATACCACTTGTAAGTCCCGAACCTGGATCACTACAATGTAATATCAACTAAACACGTGATTGGGCGTAATCCAAACACGTGATGAATCAAGAAATAGATGAAAAGAACATAAACACGAGATTCAAAGCACATACTTATTATAAACGTCGGGTACTTAATCCCGCAATACCAAAACCAGTTACACATTTAGAGAGAATAATAATAATAATAATAATAATAATAATAATAATAATAATAATAATAATAATAAGTGTCTCCTCTAACAATTGATAAAACAAATGCTTATATAGGTTAGTACGAGCCACATAGGCTAAGCTTAATCTAAACCCAAACCCGTCAAGCCCACCGAAATCCCTCATTTGATTTTAGTAAATTCTAAATAAAATCGAAAATGTTATACAAAGCATAAACCACAAAATATATCCTAACATGACTTGTTGTGTTGAACGATTAAATGCTACTTGTTTATTTGCTTAGTTGTTTATTTTATCGCATTCAGAGAGGTCCATCATAATACATCACAGTAAGTATGATCATATGTCGTCTTAGTAACCAAATCCCGATTCGCAAGGCAATGGTTAACTGACACCATCATTTGTATTTATTTTGTCTTAGTAGCCAAAGCCCAATTCGCAAGGCAATGGCAAAACGACATTAATTACTTTCTCATGGTTTAATCGTTGATACTCAAATATTTGTTTGCTTAACTGTATTTATATTATATTGTATTATTACATCAAAATCAAGTGGTTACTTACTCAACATGTGTTGTAGACAAATATATCTATTTTGTACGCATATTGTAGGTTATTCTTTTGTTTGAAGTAAAGGATGAAGATAACATAGATTAGGCTTTAGGTTATAAATAAAAAGTTGAGTTATTATATTATTTGTTTTGAATTGTTTGTAATTGATTGAGACTTGTGTACTTGAAGTGAAATTAATAAAGTAATTTAGATACTGTCATAATAAATATTGTATCATAGTGTCTTGTGAGTTGTGAACCAATAGTTCGCGTCCCGAAATTTCCGGTATGTTGGGGTGTGACAACTAACAAACTCCACCTTTTCTGTTGATGTAGAATTTTGAATATTAACTGCAAATCGGCAATCACAATATGTGTACTAATAAACTCTCCCTTGACTAATGGTTCTCGGGCTTGTGCAGACAACAAAATGTCTCAATCTTTTAAGCAAGCCAATAACTCGTAGCTTCCGATATCAGATCTCCCCCTCAAGGTAAGCAGCTCTAGATGATAATTCCGATCATCCAACTAGCATATTATTTGGATCAATCCTTCAATAATTAGCAGCAAGTCATCATCTATCCATCCACACTTGTAAAGCAGAATCGGTTTACATTTGACTTCATCACACATCTTCCTGAATAACCCGATCATTCATAATCTTCACTTATGGTTTCCCTCTCTTGATAGTGTTTCTCCTAAAATTAACTCTTTTAAGCTCTTCTACATTCCAATCATTTGAATGCACAAGCGTTTTAGGCATATGATGCAGAGGTCCAACTTTAATTACTTGGAAATGAATAATTTGATTCTTCAATATGATAAAAAGACTCGTTAGTATTCTTCATTAAGACCAACCCGTCCAAGAATTGTCCCATTCAACAAAAGCAATCCGCCGAATACTCATAGCCAACACAGTCAGGAATTGAATTTTTTAGAAAGTAGTAGTCGGACAGATAATTGTAGCCGACATAGTCAGGTCTTGATCTCAAACGACCTAATCATCAATCGAAGAAATTTGCATTAGTTTAGTCTTATACTCAGTCAAACGTGGCTTTATCAGAACGTATTACACCAAATTTGCAGTAAAACCGAGTTTTAAATTTTTCAATATACCCTTGCACTCGTCTTCCATGTGGTAAACGAGTAAAACCTCATTCTCCTACCAAGGTGTCTTTATACGGTTGATAATGTCCTCATACGCTTATTATGTCTCTCATACGTCTACCAAGAAACATATAGGATCACATACGCTTGATCATGATGAAACTAGGCGTATGACTTGAAAAGCCCAAACGAATGACCCATATTTCAAGAGAATGATCAGTTATAGAAGATAACAAGTGAATAGGAGGTGGTTGAGGAGAATGATGAGTGGTTAGAGCCAACAACAACCCAATGGAAGCTGATCTTCAAGCGAATGAGCCATCTGCAAGTTCTGTTCAAGTTGTATCTTCACCAAACCAATTCCCATTATCAAATTGAACCATAATTCACCAATCCTATATCCTGATATCAAATAGTATTACTAATTATCAACTAATTACGCACGTTGAAGCTTGAATTAGTCCAAAACAATAGCGTACATGAAGAACACGAACAAACACGTCTCGGATCTGATTATGCAGCAAAGTTGGCCGTTTTGTAAATTGAGAAACCATTAGATTCCCAGCATGTTCCAATTGCAATTACATGATACAACCAATTGATTTAACGAGATGGAATAGAACGATTCTAGGCAAATGATTACTTGTTTATTGATAACCGAATCATTACAAATGCTTCATAGATGCATACATACACAATCGGTTAAGCTCGATCCGCCTAGATGTGCACCTCTAGGCGGCTTATCATTCTAGAGCGAATACATCATGGTACCGGAATGAAACTAATCAGAATGTGCCAGAACTCTACCAAGATCATTCCCTAGAAGCCTATTTATCGGCATACACTTACATCACAAGCGTATGGGGGCCATTTTAAGCCAATGCCCTCCCATATGTTGACATACCAGTGTATGGGGAAATATCTAGGTGCAAGGGTGTCAATCTAAGCATATGGCCACATCATAAATATACACTTAAGCGTATAACCATGCTTACAATACCTTTAGCCTGTTTGAACGGCTATGGACAACAAATATTGCACTAAAAAATTACAAAAAATAAAAATAAAAAATAATAATTTCTTAGTAAGGATTAAAAATATTAAATTCTTAACATTAAAAAAACTCAACCTAAAATAAACAACAAAATGCACTAGTTGATAATGAAAAATCGTATTTTTTTAATTGCATTTGAAACTACTCCCAATATCTGAGTGAGACTTTATACTATTTTGACGCGTCAAGTCTCACTCACCCAAGAATACCATCAATGAGTAAACCCACCACTGTGGGGAAAAAACCTTTACTCAGGATTCACACCTAAGACCTCAAAGATCCCAAACCTTAACCATCACCATCGTGTCATTGAATAAGAAGACCAATTGTGATAATGAACATTTAAGTTTGTTAGTATGCCGAAGTGAGAACCATGAAAATTTGAGGAGTCAATCGTATTTCTTCCTTGGTTTCTAATAATAATTGGGACGTCGACTTCATGTTAATGTATATATCTAGTTGGCTGTTTATATAGATATCCATATCATTTTTTTCTTTTTGTTATTTTACTTTTCTTTTTAACTAATATAAATCAAACAAACAAGCATATATAATAAAATCCCATCCATCGCAGTGTTATGGTAGGATTACGGAAAACCCCAACTAGAGAGGTTGCAGTTTATGAAACCGCCGACTCCGAAGACTTAAAAATACAAATCATTTAATATATAAGGCTCTACTACAAAAATGGTGAAGGAGGTTTATTTTAGATAATCATTGTTTGTGGGTTAAGATAATCAAAGCCATTTATGGGTTGAAACGAATCCAAATTGTCAAGAAAGTGATGAGATGGGGTCAAGTGTGTCGCCGACTATGTATAATTGCCTCTTTCGATTATTCAAAGAAAGACTGAAAATGGTAAAGATACTAGATTTTGGTTGGACTGTTGGGTGTTGGAACTACTCTGGCATTCAAATATCCTCATCTTTATGTGTAAGAGATGAATAAACAATGTTTAGTTAATCAAAGGGTACACGCTTTTACTTGAAATTGGAGAAGGGGGATTAGGGAGTAAGAGAAAGTGAACTTTCTGATTTGATAGTCGAGTTGAGGCAGGTAAGTTTAATGGATACACCATATAAATGGGTTTGGAACTTAGGGAATATGACACGATTCGTGGTTAAATGAGTAAATAAGGTTTTTGATGACTATATTCTTCTTATGTAGGCCCAGAAGATAATATGGTTTAAATTTATTCATAGAAAAGTAAATATTTGCAATTGGAAGGTGTTGCGTATTAGACTTCCTACTAGGTCAATTTGGTGATAGTATGATAGATAATCTAAACTCTTTAGGTCTGGTTTGTAGAGATCATGGGGCATCTATGGATCATGTCTTCGATACGTGTTCGGTGGTTAAAAAGATTTGGGGTCTCATTGCAGCTTGGCTTGGTCTTCCATTATCTTCATCTACAGAACTGGTTGAGATTCTGACTTAATGGAATACGCTGAGAGTTCAATCTTATAAGTAAGATTTGATTGGGTTGGTTATTTGTGTCAACTAGTTGGTTATTTGGAGATTCGAAAACGACCAGTTTTTTTAGAAGAATCGTCTTAATAAAGAAACACTATTTGACCAAATTATACATATTTTGTATTTGTGGTATAGAAGTAGGAACTGAAAAAGCTATAACTATATGATCGAGTAGCTTTAAAACCGTATTTTATATATGTAACGTTCTTTTTTGTGTTGTACCTTAAAAAGTAAATTTGTTATAACTTCGTAAGTATTGTTTCCTTTTTATTTAGCATGGCCTATAGTAAATCGTGTGACACGGAATGATTTTTCAGGCTATGTGTTGTTGATGGTTAAACATGCGCTATTGCGCCACCTAGGCATGGAGGGCGCCTCAAACACCGTGACGAGGACTTTCTGGAATGCGCCATGGTGCTTAGGCGCTGTCCCATTAACAAAGCCATCCACCCCTTTTATTTTTAGATGTGCAAGTGGGCCTCTTCTTCCTTCTCCTAGCCATTGTCAAACCACATATTTTCTTAAAAAAATAATTAATTAATTTAAAACATTATATAAAGCACCACAATTTATACTCCATGGCACACGTTTTTTAAACTCTTCTATTTTATAGACAACACTAAGCATTCTTTTATTTTTTACAAAAATTCCACAATGCAACCAAGCCAACACCCTGTTTATAACACATGGGATCAGATGAACCCTTTCTAGAGAAGCATGTCACTGGTAGATCCAAATAACCCTTGTTAATTCAACCAAAACATGCAAGATATGGTCTATCTGACGATATTACCGACCAAGTTAGTATTCCCGTCACAACCATTACCCGAGTCCCAACCATTACCTGTAACATTTCGGATCTTTTGTAATCATATTCGTATTTGTTTATCATTTTGGGAACGTGATTCAGATCTTTATCATTAATAAAGTCATGCAATTATAAGTATTTTCATTTTATATTGTGTTATTTAAACTTGCTATTTCTTGCTTAAAACTTCAAAAGAATTAAGAAAAGACGCTTTATGAATCACAGGGACCAAATATGCCAAGTTTGAAACCTCCTACTCACTTGACCATGCCGCTCCACGTGGCCAAGGAAGGCAGAGTTGGTTGCATGGCGCGGTCAGCCCCCTGCATCAGCTTATTTAGTTTTTTATCGATTGATTCGCTTAAATACGTAAACGTTGCCATTTTTGAATCAAATCTCCTGAATTATGCTTCAAGATACCTCTATTACTGATAAAATTAGTTTACATTCCTTGCTCCATCAATATAAACCATTTTGGTTGATTTATTTGCTTTTATTTCTTCATTAAAGCTTATTCGGTTACCTAAAACGAGTCGATTGACCAAGGAAACGTTTTAGTAATAAAATATATTGAATTATTTGACCTAAAACTTCGGCTTCCTCTGCATTACTTCTGCCCCCATCGAATTCCCATCCTCCATTATTGTTTTAATTGATTTTCTTCTTCAAGAACAAGCTACTGGTTTGACTTTTACGCATTCTTGATCTTTGACCTAGTGTTCTCATCGTTCTAGGTGTTTTTCGGGTTAGTCGTCTTCTGTAAAGTTATTCCTTATTGCTCAATAGTTAATAATCCTCAATTTCTAAGATTTAAGGGAATTGACGGGTCAATTGGACTCTGACCCGTTTAAGGGCATATTAGTCGACCACGTTGACCAATGGATTTCTATCACTTCTGGTCGGAACCGATTTTTTGTCCAGAAGACTTTTATTTTTTTCTCGAGATTTTGAGTGTACTGACCAAAACCAAGCTTCCGACTTGCTGTTCAGAATCTGGTCAGTACCAGCTCGCTTGTTTCTTAAAAATCTCATACCCGGAGTTCTAGAGATCCGTTTTGATTGGTTCCATCGGCTAGTTTCTCGGTTTTAATTATTGTTTAATGTCTCTTAGTTTCAGATTTGTTCGTAATATATCAGTCAGTGCGTTAAAGGACGGTTCACTCCTATAATATAATTTTATTCTTATTGTCTTTCAACATCGCCTAAGTAATAAGGTGAGAGATCATTCCCTCATATTTTACTATTTTCAAATGTTTAGGGACATATGCGTATTATCTCGTATTTTATATATTATATATACACAACTAACAAACTTAACTATTGTGTGTTGATCAGTTGAATGCTAATTGCTTAATTGTCTTATTGTTTACTTTATCGCATTCGAAGAGGTCCCTTATAATTGCATTTATAGTATGATCATACGACTGTTAACTGATGCAACTATTTACTCATGGTTTGGTTGATTTATACTCACATTATGTTGTTTGCTTATTTATTTATATATTATTAACATATCATGAAAAACTGGTGATTATCTCACTTAACCGCGTGTTGACAAACTTTTCTTTATTTTTTACGCATATGCAAGTTATCAGTTGGTTTGAAGCTAAAGTGAAGAACACATAAAGAGACCTTATATATTAAAATAAAGGATATTTTCATTTTATTTTGTTTTGGGATTATTTGTATAATTTGGATTATTATTGTCATGTTTGGAACTTGTTGTCACAGCCCCCGACCCCTATACCCCGGGAGGGGAGCCATGAACGTTGAGTGGTGGTATCGATGTTTATTAAAATAATTTGCATCGGAGTATTTCATCAGAACCGTAGTTAGGAAAATTAATCAGAGTTATAAAATCACCATAATTCTTATTTCATAAACTGGGATAAAAACCCATTTTTATACAAACATAAGTTTTATAGGGATAAACCCTAATTTTCAAAACACGTTTCTTTATTCTGGTGACACGCCACTTATTTAAGCTGGAAGCCCGCAGGCATCATTCCTTTGTCTCTAACAAGTCACCTGAAACATGTTTAAAAATATTTGATCAGCAGGAAATACTGGTGAGTACATTCATTTATAAATGACACATTTTATAGTTACAGCATTAAGATGTTTTTACATCTGCCTACTTACAAATTAGCGAAAGGTACTTGTCACTCGACCGTATCTGTGACTGTGGTCATATTACTTATTGGCTAACACTTGTCCAATAAGTAACGTGTAATAGCCCAGTAGGCAAGCCTTGTATACAAAAACCCCACAATACCGGTAGTAACCATCCCGTAAGTCTACAGAGACTTAATCACTGTAATGTATTTAAAATCGTTTGAAAATATTTGGACTATCTGTCATGAGTTTAATGGATTTACAAAAGCATCATGACAGCATTGGAAAATCAGTTGTCTCACGCAAATGTGAGTTGTGCAAAAACTCGAATGTCTCACCTTGCAAGTTTATATTTAACAAGCCTTCTGATGTTAAGCACCTAGATTAAGCACAATGTAGTATATTTATATTAGTATAAACCCAAAATTATAACGATAATCACGAGACATGAAACTTTACACGATGGCACAATCTCATACCTTATCAAGATAGAGCTTTTGGATTCGTGATATAAGTTCCTTTCGATCGGAGAGGTACCGTTATAACTACTCGGGTATAATACCATCTTTAAGAAGAGAGAAAATAGGAAATTTTTGAACGAGTTGTGAAGTCCAGATTTCTGCCCTATTTATACTTGAAATTGAGCATCTTCGCGTATCGCGAAATTGCGGTAGGGTTGTCGAGTCAGCCCTAGCTATGCCACGTGGCTCGACACGTCGCGAAGGTGCAAAACTACTAAGACGGCCCTTAAGCGGCTCGTGGCGATGCGAGCGTGCGAAGTGCAAAGTGCACCATCAAAGCGCCACATTGCGCCCATCGCACTTCGCCCGAGCCCATGCCCGTGCGCGTGCGCGTCGGGTGCTTCGCACCCTCTGCTAGGACTACTGGGTGTGATTTGGCACATACGAATATTATCATGTGAACTCTCTTCCTTAGAAAGAGCTTACATGTTTTGTAATCTAGCGATGTGGGACAAGAGTTAGAAATCCTATTTATACCATGGTGGAAGCCTTCTATTTTCTTCCCTCCACCAATGTGGGATGGAATTTTTCTTTATATTTTTCATTCTTCCTTTTACTTCTTCTCTTTTCTTTCTCATTTCTTCATTTCTTTCTTTGATTATTTTATTATTTATTATGGTTTGTTATACTTGTGCACTTATCTGAAAGTTTGAAATAAATAAATTAATTAGTTATTGTCATATTTTATATTGTATGATAGTACCTTGTGAGCTAAGAACCAACGGTTCGCACCCTGACATTTCCGCCATAAGTTGGGGTGTGACAAATTGGTATCAGAGCTGAAGGTTTTAAGATAAGTCGTTAGAAATGTCATAGTAATATGCTTAGGACCTTATACGTGCTTACTTGATTGCCTTATGTGCTTATTATTATGTTTTTATAGCTTATCTAAATTATTTATTTTTTTTATTTTATATTGTGCACACACGAATTCCGAGGCTATGCCTCAGTAGAACTGGAAGGGGGAGAGAACTGTGAGTCGAGCCTTGATAAAACGGTTCCAAGAACCAAAGGTAAGACGTTATTCCTTACCTGGAGGATAACCTGACCAAAGTACTCGATCTTATAGGTCAAAGCGGAACAAATGTCATACGATCGGAACTTTAAGTGGTCAATGTGACCGGTTAAACGGTTACATTTCTTTTTATAAAAACCGAATTCACGGTGGTTCGTGGCTAAATTTGGGAAAATTTCCAACATTTTATTATTATTATTATTATTATTATTATTATTTTAAAATGTTTAATTGGGTGAAAAATCCATGTCAACCCATGGGCACTCCAACTATCCATTTCTCAACCTGTTTTTTATTTGATATTTGGTTGGAACGTATCGCCCGTGGTGTTAGTTGGGTCAGTTAAAATGCCATATAACGCTCATGGGCTGACCAAGTCAATTTTTTTGTAACTCGTTATTTTAATTGGGCCATTAAAATGCCATGGAACGTTCATGGGAAGCCCAATTCACAAAATTTAAGTTGCGTTATTTAATTGGGTCATTTAAATTGCCATGGAACACTCATGGGAGAGGCCAATTCACAAATTTGTGTTGTGTTATTTGGTTGGGCCACTTAAATTTCCATGGAAAGCTCACGGGAGGCCAACTCATTCGATATGTTTCGTTACTTAATTTGGGTTCTCGGGCTACCATGGAAAGCCCAACCCAATAAAATTTCATTTTGAATTTTACTTTTAAAAAATAACATTGTCTATTTATTTAAATATCTCAAAATTATTCACATTGTTTTAAATTTCGACTCATCCTCAAGTTAGGATAAGTCACTAGCACGATTTTAATTGAATTCATTTCCCCTATTATCTGATATTAACTCATTTACACAACTTACCAATCATCTTATAAGAAATTTCATCTTTGGTTCTCGCAGAATGTCTTCCCTAAGAATCTACCATCATACTCAACGTCATTCATCTGGTTTTCATGATCGTCATCTGGCTGCTAGAATCACCAAGGAATTTGCTGTTGCTATACCTACCATTGTAACATAGATCCAGAGTCTCAACTCGAATGTTTCTACTACTTTGGCTGCCCCGAACAATTCCACTTCAAGAACTTCACTAGTGCTAAACCACCCCCGTATCTTGGAGAAGAGAATGCCACTAAACTTCTCCGGTAGTTCGAGAGAATGGAGAACATATTCATCCATTGCGAATGTCTGGAAGAGAAATGAACTAAGTTCGCCTCAAGCGTCTTTGACGAACGGGCTCTCACTTGGTGGAACACTTTCAAAGCCCTCCAAGGAACCGAGATTGCTATGACTATGCCTTGGGATGAACTCAAAGAGGCTATTAAGAAGGAATTTTGCCCCAAACATGAACTGCAAAGCTTTGAGACTGAGTTTTGGGAACTCAATCAGATTGGTGGTGATAACTCTACCTACTTCAATCGTTTCAAGGAGCTTAGCCTGCTAGTACCCCCACCTTGTGGCACATGTGTCTTGTGGTATTCGAAAGTATATCCATGGTTTGCCAGCGATTTTCCGTGATGCTATGGTTAGTCGAGATCCTCTCTCCATCGATGAAGCTATTGCTCTTGCTGCTTCACCATCCGATGACCATGTCAGGGATGGAACCTTGTTCCGAAATGATCCCAAACCTACCTCGGACAAAACCAAAGCCGAGTCCTCAACCGATGCTAAAGCTAAACCCAAACCTGCTCAAAACAACAACTCTCACTGCTACCACAAGAACAACAACAACCACAAACGTAAGTCCAATCACCAAAATGCCCCGAACAAGTGACCTCACACCGGACCTCACCCGTTATGCTCCTTATGTAACCGTCATCACCCAGCTCAATCCCCTTGCCGTCTTTACACCCAATGCAATTGTTGCGGTCACATTGCTAACACTTGTTGTGCGCCACCTGGTGTGTAAGCTGTCCCACAACGGTCTGCACCGCCTGCTCCTAAACCCGCCACTATCCCTTATACTCTACCTGGTGCACCTTCCACCCGTGCTTGCTATAATTGTAGATACCCTAATCATCTCCGCAGCATGTGTCCTCAGCTTACCCATGCCCATCAAGCCTAAGTTATGCCTACAACCTACTATGCCACCCATGCTCACCAAGCTCAAGTTATACCTGCACCTTACTACACTAGCCATGCTTATCAAGTCCAAACCTATCAACCCCAAATCCCTCAAAGTTTTACACCTCAAGCCTATGTTTCTCAATTTCGTCAGCTCATGGCTCCTCCACATGCAATAGTTCAAGCCCCTGCTATCCAAGCTCCTCCAACCAATCAAGCTGCTCAAGCATCCCAAAGTTATGGTCGAGCTCTTATGATGAATGTGAATCAAGCTCAGAATCCAACGATGTGGTGAATGGTACGTTCCTTATTAATGATCATTTTGCTTCAGTGTTGTTTGATACTGGTGCCGATAAGAGTTTTATTTCTTTGAATTTTGTGTATATTATTGATAAGCCTCAAGAGATGTTATCTAAGCCTTTTTCCGTAGAAGTAGCGAATGGGAACTCTATTATTATTGATTCGATTATTCAGGATTGTATTTTAACTTTTAATAAGGCCAAGTTCCGTATTGATCTTATTCCTATGCAAATGGGTAGTTTCGACGTTATTGTTGGAATGGATTGGCTCACTCTAAATCATGTCAAGGTTGTATGTTTCAAGAAATTTCTTCATATACCTCTCAAAGATGATCGTATCCTTAAAGTTTTCGGTAATGTGCCTACATCTAAGCTTAATCTCATGTTCTGTTTTAAAGCTGAATGTTACCTACATAAGAAGTGTGTTGCTTTCTTAGTGCTTGTGGTGGAAAAGGATCGTGATAAGAAGAAGATTCTAGATATCCCGGTTGTGCGTGATTTTCCCGACGTCTATCCTGAAGATGTTTCCGGACTCCCTCCTATTCGTTAAGTCGATTTCCGTATTGAACTTGTACCTAGAGCGAATCACGTTGCTAAAGCACCCTATCGTCTTGCACCGTCTGAAATGCAAAAACTCTCGAATCAATTGCAAGAACTCTCGGACAAGGGTTTTATTCGCCCAAGTTCTTCCCTTTGGGGCGCACCTGTTTTATCTGTGAAGAAGAAAGATGGCTCATTCCGCATGTGTAGTGATTATCGCGAGAACAACAAACTCACCGTTAAGAGCCGTTATCCGCTTCCTCGCATCGATGATATTTTCGATCAACTTCAAGGAGCCGCATGCTTCTCGAGATAGATCTCCGTTCGGGTTATCATAAACTTCGCGTTAACGAAGATGACATCTCCAAGACCGCATTCCGTACTCGATATGGGCATTACGAATTTCGTGTTATGCCTTTGGGCTAACCAATGCACCCGCAATTTTCATGGACCTTATGAACTTGTTTGTGTAAACCCTACTTGGATTAATTCGTAATTGTTTTAATCGATGATATTTTGATCTACTCAAAAACCAAAAACGATCACAAAGAGCATCTACATGCTATTCTTGACCTCCTACGGAAGGAACAATTACATGCAAAGTTTTCGAAGTATGAGTTTTGGCTTAAAGAAGTTCAGTTCTTAGGTCATATTGTCAATGACAAATGTATCCAGGTATCCATGTCGATCCCACAAAGATTGAAGCCATCAAGAATTGGAAAACACCAACATCTCCCACCGAAGTTCGTTCATTTCTTGGTCTGGCGGGATATTACCGTCGTTTCATTCAGAATTTTTCGAAGTTTGCATTGCCCCTTCACCGTTTTAACCCACAAAGGTAAACCTAATGTGTGGGGGTCAAAGTAAGAAGAAGCTTTTCAAACCTTTAAGGACATGCTTTGCAATACTCCTATTCTTGCTCTTCCCTAAGGTAATGAAGATTTCATCATTTTCTGTGATGCTTCTAATCAAGGTCTCAGTTGTGTTCTCATGCAATGAGGCAAAGTTATTGCATACGCTTCAAGACAACTCAAGGTACACGAAAGGAAGTATATGACGCATGATCTCGAACTTGCTGCTGTTGTATTTGCCTTGAAAATTTGGAGGCGCTATCTCTATAGTACCAAATGCGTAGTGTTTACCGACCATAAGAGTCTCCAATATATCTTTGATAAAAAAGAACTCAATACGAGACAACATCGATGGGCCGAGTTGCTTAGCGATTATGATTGCGAGATTCGCTACCATCCTGGTAAAGAGAATGTCGTGGCCGACGCTCTCAGTCGTAAGAGCTAAGTCAAATCCATCCTTCTTACTTGTATTCTTATCCAAAGTGATCTTAAAAAGCGTATTCTTGACGCCCGACACAAATCCGTCTCTAAAAGCAACATGTATGATGAGATGTCGTGTGGTGCAGAAACTCAGTTGGAATCTAAGCCCAATGGTTTGCTCTATTTTCTTAATCGCTTGTGGATTCCCGATCGTGATAATCTTCGCACATTCATTATGGACGAAGCTCATAAGTCACGGTATTCTATTCATCCTGGTGCTGATAAGTTGTACGCTGATCTTCGTTCCATTTATTGGTGGCCCTTTTCAGAATGAAGAAAGACATTGCTCTCTGTCTCGAAATGTCTCACGTGTTCTAAAATAAAATCTGAGCATCATCAACCTTTTGGTTTACTCGAAAAACCTCCCGTTCCCGTATGGAGGTGGGAAGATATTGCTATGGATTTTATTACTAAGCTTCCTTTGACCTGAAAGCTACATGACAGTATTTGGGTGATCATTGATCGTTTGACAAAATCTGCTCATTTCATACCCATCAAGGATACATATTCGGTGGAATTGGGGCGAATTTATGTTGAAAAGATTGTTTGTCATCATGGAACTCCTTTAACCATTATCTCCAATAGAGATGGTTGTTTTACTTCTTGTTTTTGGAAGTCACTTCAGTCAGCTTTGGGAACTTATTTGGATCTTAGCACTGCCTATCATCCGCAATCCGAAGGTCAGTCTGAGCATACGATTCAAACTCTAGAAGACATGCTTCGCTCATGTGTTCTCGATTTTGGGGGCAATTAGGATACTCATTTACCGCTCATAGAGTTCTCGTATAATAAAAACTTTTATTCTAGTATTGGAATGGCACCTTTCCAAGCCCTCTATGGTCTCAAGTGTCGTTCTCCGATTTGTTGGAACGAAGTCGGGGAATCTTAAATTACTGGTCCTGAATTAGTTCAAGAAACGACCGATCGTATTGCTCAAATCCGTCAAAATCTTATCGCCACTCATAGTCGTCAAAAGAGTTATATGGATAAAAGAAGAAAACCCCTGGAATTCAATGTTGGTGATCGAGTTCTTCTTAAAGTATCTCCATGGAAAGGAGTGGTTAGATTTCGAAAGAAAGGAAAGTTATCTCCTTGTTTCGTTGGTCCTTTTGAAATCCTCGATAGAATTGGTCCTGTTGCTTATAAACTTAAACTTCCTCTTGAACTCTCAAAAGTTCACCCGGTGTTTCACGTGTCGAATCTGAAGAAGTGTCTTGCCGAGTTTGATCTTCAAACACCTCTCGATGAAGTTCGTATCGATGAGACCTTGAATTTTGTTGAAAGACCTGTTGAGATTATGGACCACAAGGACAAAGTCACCAAACAAAGCCGCATATCGTTAGTTAATTGAAACAAGGCGCAGAGTTTACTTGGGATCGTAAAGATCAAATGAAAGCAAAGTATCCTCATCTGTTTGCTACAGTTAATTCTCTAATTTCGGGACGAAATTCCTAAAAGTAGGGGATATTGTAACATTTTGGATCTTTTGTAATCATATTCGTATTTGTTTTATTGATTTAGAAATGTGATTCGGATCTTTATCATTAATAAAGTCATGCATTTATAAGTATTCATTGATGTATTTTTATTGTATATCCTTTGCGCTATTTAAACTTATAATTTCTTACTTAAAACTTCAAAAAATTAAGAAAAGACACTTAATGAAGCACAGGGACCAAATATGCCAAGTTTGAAACCTCCTATCCCCTTGACCATGCCACACCGCGTGGCAAAGGAAGGCAGGGTTAGTCGCGTGGTGCGGCCAGCCCCCTGTATCAACGTATTTCGTTTTTTATCAATTGATTCGCTTAAATACGTAAACCTTACCATTTTTGAATCAAATATCGTGAATTATGCTTTAAGATACCTCTATTACTGATAAAATAAGTTTATATTCCATGCTCCATCAATATAAACCGTTGTGGTTGATTTATTTGCTTTTATTTCTTCATTAAAGCTTATTCGGTTACCTAAAACGAGTCGATTGACCAAGGAAACGTTTTAGTACTAAAATATATTGAGTTATTTGACCTAAAACTTCGTCTTCCTCTGCATTACTTCTGCCTCCATCGAGTTCCCATCCTTCATTGGTGTTTTAATTGATTTTCTTCTTCAAGAACAAGCTACTAGTTTGACTTTTACGCATTCTCGACCTTTGACCTAGTGTTTCTCATCGTTCTAGGTGTTTTCCGGGTTACTTATCTTCTATAAAGTTATTCCTTATTGATCAATAGTCAATAACCCTCAATCAATTTCTGAGATTTAAGGGAATTGATGGGTCAATTGGACTCTGACCCGTTTAAGGGCATATTGGTCAACAATGTTGACCAATCGATTTCTATCACTTATGGTCGGAACCGATTTTTGGTCCAGAAGACTTTTATTTTTGAATTGAGATTTTGAATGTACTGACCAAAACACAACTTCCATCTAGCTGTTTGGGTTCTGATCAGTACCAGCTCGCTTATTTATTAAAAATCTCATAACCAGAGTTCTAGGCATTCGTATGGATTGATTCCAGTGGCCATGTTCTCGGTTTTAATTATAGTTTATGTTCTCTAAGTTTCAGATCCGTTTGTAATATCTCAGTCATCACATTGAAGGACGGTTCACTCGTTTAAAATTATTTTATTCTTATTATCTTGCAAACTCGCCTAAGTAATAAGATGAGAGATCATTCCCCTCATATTTTACTATTTTCAAATATTTTGGGGACATATGCGTATTCTCTCGTATTTTATATATTATATATACATAACTAGCAAACTTAAATATTGTGTGTTGATCAGTTGAATGCTAATTGCCTAATTGTTTATTTTATCGCATTCGGAGAGATCCATCATAATCAGATTTATAGTATGATCATACGACTGTCATAGTATCCAACGCTCGATTTGCTATGCAATGGTCAGCTGACTCAACTATTTCTCATGGTTTGATTGATTTATACTCACATTATTTTGTTTGCTCATTTATTTATATATTATTAACGTATCGTGAAAAACTGGTGATTATCTCACTCAACCTTGTGTGGACAAACCTATGTTTATTTATTACGCGTATGCAGGTTATCAGTTGGTATGAAGGTAAGGTGAAGAAAACCTAGAGAGACCTTAGATATTAAACTAAAGGATATTTACATTTTATTTTGTTTTGGGATTATCTGTTGAATTTGGATTGTTATTCATGTTTGGAACTTGTGCACTTATTTGAAAGTTTGAATAAATAAATTAATTAGTTATTGTCGTATTTTATTTTGTATGATAGTATCTTGTGAGTTGTGAACCAATGGTTCGCATCCTGACATTTTCGCCATAGGTTGGGATGTGACATTACCCACTTAAGTACCCAAGTCGCAACCGTCATCCACTCAAGTACCTTAGTACCAACCATTACCCACGCAAACGAAATTGACTACCTCCAAATGAAAGCTCACAAAAAAGCAAGCGACACGCTGAAGAACCTCGTGCTGAGAAGAAGATGTGGACACCCGTGGAGGAGATTGAATTGGCAAAAAAAGTTGGGCTTGACTCGTCGGTAAATTCCATCAACGGTAACCTTTTTTTTTACATTAAGAATTTATTCTTTTTGCATTAGTCATACTTTGATTTATTTTTGATAGGTGATGGAAGAAGTGGAAATTATGTTGGCAGAATACCCAGACTAAGTTTTTCCGAGCAATGGGTCAGAAATAAAAATCACAAGTTTCAAGTAAAAGTACAAGTACAATTGATTTTGAAGTGAAGTCCCACTTTGAAAGCCGGGACCTTAAACTTGAAGAAATTTTCTCGATTAAAAAAACATCACAAGCGGAAAGAAAATAATGCACAACAAGAGACAATCACTACTATCGGATCGAAAAAAGAAGTGTGCAAGAAAGGAAGCTTCTGATTTCCTAACGAAAGACTTCTCGCATCTAACGACGTATGACAGGCTTAGAATGAAAGAAGAACAAGAAGCAATTCTTGGCAAATTTCGTTGTAATGAATTTAATCTGTAGGATTGTTTTTCTATTTGATCTTTGGTTTATACTTTTTATTTATCTTTTTTTAATTTAATTTGTAGTTCTTTTTTAATTTGAGCTTTGACATTTCTTTTTATATAATTCTAGTTTAAATAATTTTATATTTTTATTTGTTGTATCTAATTTTAAAAAATAAATAAACATAAAAACAATGATTGATTATGTGGCATTGACACATTACAGAAGAACTAGCAAAAGCTAGTTATCCCATAACACAAGAAACATAAAATTGTTTCATTTTCTACGTATTTTTGACGTGAGAGGATAATAGCTAACAAAAACTAATTATCTCACGACGCGTAGTCTTATCAAAATCTAAAAGAAGAGACATGTGCTATAATTTAGTTTTGACCGGTAAGCAAATTTAGAGCATTAGTTTGATGAAGATAAAATAAACAAAATATAAATAACTAGTGTATGTGTTAATTGCCAATTGATAATGATGACCATCATTATATATCTAAAGAATTTATTCTTTTCCACCAACAAGGGTGGACGAGAATTCTCCAAGATATCGATAGGTTTTCATATAAAGACAACATCAACATGCATGTATGCATGTATAATTGTACTATGCTCCGTACAGAATAATATTAGTAGGTCACATTCGTCCAAATAATAAATATTGTATTCATACCCTTATAATCAATTGAAACAAAAATAGTATACATGGTGAGTTTAAATTAATACAAGTATAATAGTTGGGAACAAAATAAATAACCAGGCTTTGAACATGGCACTCCTTATGAAGTGAAATAGATACAATTAATATCAAGGTTGCAAAAGTCGTTAGGCGGACCTTAGACGGCCGACTGGAGAGTTGGGTGTACTCGGAGTACTCGGGGAGTACTCGGAGAGTACTCGGACATGATAAATATAAAGAAAATTCATTTTTTTGGATATTATATATATGTCAAACATCATAAGTTTACTAATATTTATAACAAAATAATTGAATATCAATATAAATTTCAAAAATACATTTTGAAATAATAAATTATTCTAAATATTGTTAATCATTAATTAAAAAAGTGATATTTTCTCTTTAATATTTATAGAAATACGAATAATGTTTTATTTTTTTTTAAAGTCAAAATCGGCTCAATTTCACTGACTAGATGCGATTTTCACTAAAGTTGAACACATTTGATCGATTCTTAGTAACTAGGCGGGCTTAAAGAAACTCGCTTCGGCGACATACCTTGTAACGAGTACTCGGAGAGTACTCGGCATTGTAAACCTACTTTTACAACATTGATTAATCTAGGCTTTGAACATGGCACTCCTTATGAAGTGAAATAGATACAATTAATATTGTTTAAAGGAATATTGGTTTTAAATAATTCCAATTATATCCTGCTAATAAATAGCAGTTTCAACTTAACTTTTGGCTGGTGGCAATCCAAACTAAAGGTGCATTGTTTGTAACGGTTCATGACTAACTCCGTTAGTTGCAGTTTACCGGAAAAACGTTTTTGGCCGGAACACTCACATTTTTACGGTGAAAACTCAACATTTTCATCCCAAACATCTTTGTAATCTTAATCGGATATTTAGGGATCTTTCTCGGTAAAAACCCGAGTTCGGAACCCTAAAACTACCGTCAAAATCGGTTGGCGGTGCGCAAGTGGTGGTGATTGGTTGGTGGTAAGTCAATTGGTGGTGGTGTTCGGGTTGAGTTTTCCGACAATAAGTGTAAGTTTTTCAGCCAAAAATGTTTTTTCGACGACCTGCAACTAACGGAATTAGTCCTCCGTTAGTCTCGGACTGTTATACATGATGCACCTTTAGTTTGGATTGCCACCAGCCAAGAGTAAAGTTGGAAATGTTATATTTCAATAAGACGTAGTTGGGATTATTTAAAACAAATATTCCTTGTTTAAATTTTTAGTTGCGTGTCCTACAAACGAACAAGATTTCGCAAGGAATAACAAATTAGTGTAAACTTCATTCTTCCTTAAGGTTTCTCAATATTCGATGTCATGTTGTATCAAGATCCTTCGGCCTGAGTAAAAAAAAGGCTATTTAAGAAATTTTTAGCGTTCAGTTTGGAGTATATGAAGAGCAAGAAACGACATGATTTTTAATGGAGTTAACAATAATGCAAATAAAGTAGTGGTGGAAGTAAGGGTTTTTAACTTTCCTATGAGTGGCGTCAAGATCAAAGAAAATCGAGGTCGATCGGGATAAATGGTGCAAGTTTGATGAAATAGAACCATAATCTTTATGTCTCATTGTACCTTGTTTTTGTTTTTTGCTAGTAGTCTTGTGAATATAATATCGCTATTCAAAATATTTTTTTTGTTAAAACTATACCATGCATATAGGTGGATCATATGAATCGGGTCCGTCACTAGTTTGGTTCGTATGAGTTGATCACATGAATAAGATCCATCCCTAGTTTTGATTTGCCTTAGTTGAACTGTCACTTGGCTTTTAATAGTGACGGTTACATAAGTAATCATGTTTAGTGATTGGGGCGTTTTTATGTAAAAAGAATTTACTTAAGCCTTGTTTTATAGATTCGACAAATTGTATTTTTAATAATCTAAAGTATGTCTTATTGGTCGGTAATTATCTATTCTTATGGTCTGACCAATGTCACTTTCGTTGCTAAAGACAATCCCAATAGTATAATCATTATAGTTTTACACTTGATTTATGCTCGATTTTACTTGTATGTTTATTTATTTTGTTCATAACCATCTTTGTCAAAGAAATCGAGTGAAAATTATGTATAAAATCTATGATAATTATAGTTTTTGGATTGCTTTTTGACAACGAAGGTAAAAGTTAGGAATGTTAATAGTTAAATAGTAATTATGGATTATTACCGGTTGATTGGTTTTGGTTAATTTTGTTATGGTAGCGACATTGAATACAAAAAATAAATCTGTAAACGTCAAAAACCAAGTTCATTCTGGTTCATTACGGTACCGACATTAAGTCGGCATTAAATCCAAAAAGTCAAAAACCAAGTTCGTTTTGGCTCATTACGGCCCAAAATTGACATTAAATCGACAATAAATCTATAAAAGTAAATCTGTAAACGCCCAAAATAGTAATGGAAAGTATCGGTACTCGTATAACCTATGGTACGGAAAATAATTTCGTAACGGTATCGACACTCGTATAGTTATGATAAAGATAACATATTTAAAAAAATAAACAAAAAATTATGATAGAAAATAGAAGTTCATTACGTATCATCAATCATAAAACAGCATCGACACTTCTATATCTTATGGAAAAAAATTTAACATATTTAAAACAACCGGAAACAGAAAAAAATATAAATACGTTTTGTAGTTGAGTCACAGTTGGCGTGACTCGTTCTAATTAACGCCACCACATGTACAATTGATTTCTTACCGTTCCACCGACATTGTCTTTCAAATCTAGTATTCGTATCAGTAATAGTAATCTTGAATATATATAAACGAAACCTTTAAAAGCTCTCTGGTTGTTCTTTGCATCTTCTCAAGCCACCAGACTGCTTTATTTGTAAGTGGACTCTTCTCATGCTTTAACCCGTTTACTGGTATGGGTCTCACCAAACCCATATACCCTTAAACAGGTTATAACATCTCATAAAATTAAAAATTATCATCAAATATTTAATATTATATCCTATAAAATATGGATATACGAAAAATTAATATATGTTTTTTTTAAAAGATATCTACCTATATTCTAATAAAGTAAAATAATTGTGGGCACTTGTTATCTTTTGGTTAATTCTTATAATCCCCCCCCCCCCCCAAAAAAAAACTACTATCTTAATTGACCCAAATATATGTAATATATCAATAATTATTCACTTTCTTTTTATACTCTTATAATCAACAACAAACCATGTTTGTCAAAGATTGAAAAGAATATAATTTCAAATGTTAATGTTAACATATTGTACTACTAGATTTTATCCCCCGCATTACGGGGGTTGTTTTACATTATTCGTTTTCATTATTTATATATGTATATTTGGATTTTAATTTTATTTATTGTAAGAAAGTTAATAATTAATATACTTGATTTTTGATGATAAAATGGTTTCACAAATAAATGATATGTTATAATCCGGTTTAAAAGCTATTTGGATTTGGTGATACCCATTACTCATTTATTTTCTTTATTATAAAATTGTTTCTTAATTACAAATAATATCTTTTTTTTAAATAAAATAGGATATTAATTTTTAATATATTCTTATTTTATAGGATTTTCATATCAAATATTTGATGAGATTAATTTTTAATATAATGAGATGTTATAACCCGTCTAAGAGCTATATGGGTTTGGTGAGACCTTTACCTGTGAATTCGAGTCGAATGCGTGAGAAGCCTTCATTTACAAATAAAAAAATCTGATGGCTTGAGAAAATGGTTGTTTTACCTTTTTCGTTTGTTAATATTTACTTTTTGAATTTTAATTTTTTTTATTATAAAAAAGTTAATAATATACTTGGGGTTTGATGATGAAAGGGTTTCATAAAAAAATGTTATGTTATAACCCGTTTAAAAGCTATCTGGATTTGGTGATCCATGACCCGCTTATGTTTTTTACTATAAAATTATTTATTAATTATAAATAATATATTTTTCTTTTTAAATTGGATATTAAATTTTAGTATATCCCTATTTTATAGGATTTTCCTATCAAATAATTGGTAAGATTAAATTATAATTTAATGAGATGTTATAACTCGTTTAACAGTTATCTGGTTTTGGTAAGACCCATACCCATGAATTTGGGTTAAATCAATGAGATGCCTCCATTTAAAAATCATGCAATCTGGTAGCTTCCATAAAAGGGGGAAGCGACCACATCGCGACACGTAGGATTTTATGGTTTTCATTTATATATATTATAGAAGACTGTAAAGAAAAATAAAACTCGAATATTCTTTTATTTTACAAAGTAATATTTTTAATTATTAAATTATAAATATATACTTAAAAGTCGATCCATTTTTCTTTAAATCAATCAATTTATCTATTATTATTATTATTATTGTTGTAGATTATCATATATATTAATAAATTACAAATATAAGCTTTAAATCTATTCATTTATTTTTTGGTTAATTTAGTAATATATATGTTAAAATGTATGAATAGTATATACCAATCAGTTTTAGACATAACAAAGTTTATTATATTTAATTTCTTAGTTTTTTTTATCGATGATTGTTTTGGGTTTTTTGTGGAACTTAAATTTGATTTTTATAGGTCAAAAGTTGGTAAATAGATTATTTGGTACAACTTAACTACATTTAGTTCAAAATTTGTTACGGGTCAAAAATGAGAAATCTGAGTATTTTAAAAAGTTTGAGAATGCAAATAGATTTATCATCAAATTTGTTAGGGGTTCAACGTGTTAGCTTGAAAATGTTTAACGGATGAAAGTTAGAATTTTTAACATGATTCTGGTTTCAAAATTATTTTCAAGGGCATTTTTGAAAATAATCAAAAGGTTCGGGATTTGGCAAATTGACTATTTCCCCTCGACTATTAAAATTTAAGAAAAGAGATTGCAGACAATTTCGATATGTCACCCCAGACCTATCAATGCTTCTAACTTTTATCGAATTTGTAATATTTGCGTAAATATTAATTTTTCCTTTAATGGTGATCTGAACGTTGAATGGGAAGCATATGATGCAAAACTACGCTCAAATGAAGCAAAATATTCCCAAAATCTGAACGTTGAATGGGAAGCATATGATGCAAAACTACGCTCAAATGAAGCAAAATATTCCCAAAATCGAATTGGTTAACATGTTATTTTTTATATTGTCATTATGACAAAGTCGAGAAGTTCCCAGAAACTTATTAAAATTTTTTTCATGGTTTAGCTTAGAATACATAGTTCTTGAAGAACACCCGTCGTTATAATTTAATGTTCTCTTTCCTTCAATGAGTGGTAAATTGATAAATATATCAATAAAGGTAATACTTATTCTGTATTTAGGCTGAGTGGCTATAACTACTATTGTTTAAAAAGTCTTATTTCCAAAATTGATTAATAACCAAAATTCTTTCAATTATATATATATGATACTGAGAATGAAATTTTCAATAGAAAGAGCGTTCTCGGATACGTTTCTGCACGTGCATTTTTTTTTATTAAGTTCATTTAAAAAAATCATTTTGTGATATAAATAAAAATTAATTTATGTACACATAGTATAGATACAAGTATAGATGTAATATATTTTTTCATATATGTTATGCAATTATTTGCTTTACTTGTAGTTTTATAATTTTGATCATCCCGTGTGTAACAAGGGCTAAAAAAATAGGCAGATCATGGGTCTCAGCAAACCTAGATAACTTTTAAACCGGGTTATAACATCTCATTTATTTGTGAAGCCCTTTCATCATCAACCCCTAAGTATATTATTAACTTACTTACAATAAATAAAATTAAAAACCATAAAAGTATATAAATATTAGAAACGAATAATATAAAACAACATTCGTAATACGGGGAGATAAAAGCTATTTAGAGAATATATAATATAGATTTTTTTGTTGATTTAATTTAGCTCATTAATTTCACTTAACCTTGCATAAAGCGTGTTACTAGTATTTTAAATTCTTGTGACCATAACACTTTATCTACTTAAAAAAATATATAATTATACTTTAGGGTCTCAAAGGTTGGATATATATAGAAGGTGAAGATGGTTGACATATGTGAAACACACACGTTAGTGTTGAGGATCAGTCTCTGAGTACACTAATCTCTTGGACTCCTTGTGTTTCCGCCTAGATTCCACGGCCAAAATGAAGGTATGTGTTCACTGTTTAGCATTAATGTAATATAATTTCATTTAATAAGATTGTCTTATTACGTGCTTGCTAGATTTGTTTTGAATGGCAATGCTAGTGTCGAACCCTTGACCTCTTACTCTTTATTCTAATGACTTTGTCATTGGACTCGATCCCCACCTCTACGTGCTTATTAGATGAATAAAGTTGTAATAATCACAATTGTTTTTCTGGTTCATTAGCATGCGAGTAATGGCTAAAAATTAGGATCTCTAGGGTTTTAGACTCAAAACATGACTCAAACAGTTTTTCCACAATGGTAAGTTTCATCATTGATGGTGTTCTTAAATGAGGCAAAATTGCAGCGTCAAAATTACCATGAACTGATGACTTACCGTATTAAGAAGACTCATTCGGATTTCGGGGTTGATCCAAACATTGTTACAAAAAGTAGTTTTAATAATCACCTTTAGTTAAATGGTTAATTAGTTTATTAGTTGTTAAGTAGTTATTGACACTACTTTAGTATGTAAATTATACATGACAAAACCGTAGGGACTAGGGTCCGGTCATGCATAGTTCGTGCTCAAACGGAATTCATGTTTAAAGAAAACCAAACATGTTTTAATTAATGATCAAATATTTAATTAAACAAATTGATTAGTGGTGTAATAGAAACTTTGATTGAAAGTAATTGAATGCAAAAAAATCTGAATCTTTAATAACTATAATTTTTAGAAGAGTTTTATTACAATGAACCCTTCTTGTTTAATAGTCTTCTTCATGTGACTATTAATCTTGTCTACAAAGAGTAAAATTAATCTTGTCTACAAAGAGTAAAAAAATCAGTAACACTGCATTCTTAAGTTTTTTATTTAAAAGTTTGGGAAAAGAAAGATTAAATTTTTTTTCATTTTTCATTCTTGAGTTTTTTTTTCTTTAAAGAAAAGAAAGAGAATAGAAAGAAAAGTTGGGTTTGTTTTCTTTCAAAACTTTCCAGCTAAATAAAGTCTGATTGTAAAGGAAAGTTTATTCCCATTACAATATTACTAATGTACCCTATCTCAATTCTTTTTTTATTTGGCTATGAAGACACAATTATAAAGTTACATTTTTTTCAATCTTTTCCTTCCGAAATGCAATTAACACTTTCTTTTCTTTTCTTTTATTTTAACTTGAAATTGTCTTTCAAGTTTATAATTTCTTTTCCTTTCATCCCTTGTCCAATCTTATAATTTTTTTCCTTGCATTTTAAACCCGAGAATGTAGTGTAAAAGTTTTTAAATACCTCTTGATTAATAATCATACGGAGATCTTGACAAGAACACGGGCAATTTTAAGCAAACACAATAAATATCTAGTTCAATCAATACAACCGAGCTATCATCACTTCGGTGGATGGTCTGGTCAAGAGTTTTTTTTTAATCTTTATGTAAGGGTTTTTACTTACTGATATCGTGAGTTTAAATCACACTTATATGTTATATTCCGGAGTTTACGTCTAGATAAAACATCATTAAATAGATTAGGTCTCGGAATATCAACCCTCTCGGGTGATTCTCGGGTTTGACCGTGTTATTCATTAAAAGAAAATTAATACAATTGAAAATAGAAATTTGTTGGGTAGCCAGTAATTAATAAGACAGTAAATATCATATACTTATACGTTATCTTCACTTTATTATTATTGAAAAAACAATAGAAAAACATGAACAGGAATACAGTCAAAACACACAAGTCGGCGACTAAAGTCAAATTCTACTTTTTCTGTTCTCTATTTTCTTTTCTATTTTAACTTTATTGTAAACGTTATTTTGACACGTGATATCACACGGCCCCCACAAACCGAGTTTATATAAACCCATCCGTTCTTCATATTATTTCACATCTTCTCAAATCATCATATTTCTTCTATCTCCTCTGCTTTCAATTATCAAACAACTGATAATTTAGAGGAGTTCACAGTTCATAAATATTAAAGTCAAATTCTGCATTTGGCTTATTAAATTCATCTTGAATTTAATAATATCTATCTTTGGAATTGGATCATCAAACTTCAATTTTGCATAGATTATCAAGTTTGAGTATATTTAACTTTATACTTATACAAACTTAATTCTTTGAACGAACCTATACGGTTTTTGATTTGGAATTTGTTTCGAAAAAGATGGGTGAAAACGCGGCTGGAAAGCACCAACAAGGATTCGAGCTCGCTGCTGGAGACTTCGCCCCTCAGGCGCCCTCGAAATGCTTTGACGACGACGGTCGGCTTAAGCGAACCGGTAAATAGTTTGTATTCATACTCTTATCACTCTTATGATAACACAGGAAAACCATTTCCACGAACTTTTAACATTTTGAAATGTTTTTTTCCTGGAATATAGGGACGGTTTGGACTGCAAGTGCACATATCATAACTGCGGTCATCGGGTCGGGCGTGTTATCATTGGCATGGGCCACGGCTCAGCTCGGCTGGATCGCGGGACCCACAGTTCTGTTTCTGTTCTCGTTCGTGACTTACTACACGTCTTGCCTTCTCGCGGCCTGCTACCGCTGTGGCGACTCGGTTACCGGAAAACGAAACTATACTTATATGGAAGCTGTTCAAAACAATCTTGGTACTTTTTTTCTTTAAATTCAATCATAATTATTCAAAATTTTAAAATCTATTTCTTTTCAAGAGTACGGAATTTAGAGTATATTTTGATGGTAAATTATAAGGAAGTCCGCTAGCTCAAATAGCAGAATTCAACTAACTTTTGATAAGGTTGCAAGTCCGCTTACTAAAGTAGCGGACTTGTAGACGAAAGGAATCAGGCTTTAACTCTGAAGTGCCTTGGAAAACAAATTAATATACGAGAAACACTATTCTTTCTTCGTCCTTGCTACTTCAATAAGTAGACTTGCCACCTCAAATAAAGTATATTATACTTTAGTTAAGGTTCTTGCTCGAGGTAGCAGACTACCTAGATGTGCTAACAAATCTATTACCCACTTATGAACACTTTAATTTTCTCTAACTCAGCTACTCCCACGAAAAATTCCAAAAAAAAAAAAAAATACGAGTCAAATCGAAGCCTAATTTCATAAAATTTATAATTTTCAGGTGGGATTCAAGTAAAACTATGTGGCATGATCCAGTACTTCAATCTCGTCGGAGTGGCAATCGGCTACACCATTGCGGCTTCTATCAGCATGATGTTAGTACTCACCTCTATAATCTAAACATTTTTTTTATCAAATTTATAAAACTGAGACTAATGAATGATTTGTTGGTTGATGATAACAGAGCAGTGAAAAAGGCGGATTGTTACCACGAAAAAGGTCACGATAATCCATGCCGTGTATCGGGGACACCATACATGGTGATGTTCGGTGTCGCTGAAATCTTGTTCTCTCAAATTCCAGATTTTGATCAGATTTCATGGCTGTCGATGCTGGCTGCCGTCATGTCCTTCACTTATTCCACCATCGGTCTAGCCCTTGGGGTTTTTAAAGTTGCTGGTAAGTCTAAACGGTTAAAAGTTTAGAAGATTTTAGGTGGAAAAATTTGCCGTTACAAAAAATAATAAGAAAGTTTGAACGGTTGAATTTTTAAGTCAAACCAGTAGTTAAATAACTTCAAAATTGTACAAAAAGTATGTCGGATTATTGGGTGGTTGTGAATTATTTAACATAGAAAGTTGAAATTAAAAGGAAAAACAAAGATTATGTGTATACTTTTTTAGTATATTCGTGTTGTAATTCAAATTTAATTTGACTTATAATAGTCAAAAAGGTAACAAATAAATAAATTGTTTATGGAAATTAACTTTTGATTTTCTTGCCTAATTACCAGAAAATAAAAAGATTAAGGGAAGTTTAACTGGTATTAGCATTGGAACTAAAACTAGCAGCGGAACAGTCACTGAAACTCAAAAGATATGGAGGAGCTTTCAAGCGCTTGGAGCCATTGCTTTTGCTTATTCTTATTCTCTCATCCTCATTGAAATTCAGGTAATAATAATTATAATCATATTATATATTTTGCGTAATTATTTTATAAATAATAAAAATAGTTTGTGTAATAATATTCAGGATACAATCAAATCGCCACCGGCCGAGTACAAAACCATGAAGAAGGCAACGTTCATAAGCGTAGTGACGACAACGGTCTTTTACATGTTTTGTGGATGCTTTGGGTACGCCGCCTTCGGTGACATGGCACCCGGAAACCTCCTAACCGGTTTCGGTTTCTACAACCCTTTTTGGCTATTGGACATCGCCAACGCGGCCATCGTTATCCACCTTGTCGGGGCCTACCAAGTGTACTGCCAACCCTTATTCGCCTTTGTGGAAAACACCGCCGCAAGTTATCTCCCCGAAAGCAAGTTTATTAACCACAACATCGAGATCCCTATCCCGATCGGTGGATACAAACCCTACAAACTCAACTTGTTCCGATTGGTTTGGAGAACTCTCTTTGTGTGCTTCACCACAATTGTTGCATTGTTGATGCCATTCTTTAATGATGTTGTTGGGATTCTCGGGGCGTTAGGGTTTTGGCCGTTGACGGTTTATTTCCCGGTTGAGATGTACATTGTTCAAAAGAAAATACCCAAGTGGAGTACGCGATGGGTTTCGTTGCAAATATTGAGTGTCGCTTGTTTAATCATTACGATTTGTGCTCTAGCGGGATCGTTTGCAGGCGTGGCATCGGATTTGAAGGTCTACCATCCATTCAAGTCAACGTATTGAATATTGATTTAAACTACTTGTTGGAATGAAAGATTTTTAGGAAACTCACGAAAATTTCAATACCTGTTGATCATGTATGTTCAAGATAATAACAATCCTAAAGAGAGGGGTTGTCATTCTACCTTTGTACTTCTGTTCTTTTTTGTTTGTATATATGTATTTTATGTAATGGAATCAAGTTAATCACAAAGATGTTTCCTTATTTATATTCTCTAGCATCAAGCTTTCAAGATCAGCTATACCATTCTAAGTTAACATTAAATTTTTGAAGTTGCAGTTGGTTGTCATAACAAAACCGGACTGCTTGAAAAATACAAAGTTATACAATATAATATAATATAATATAATATAGTTTTGGCGGTTTCACGTGACACTAGCTTGTCCTCAAATCGTCAAAGGATCAGTCCACCCATTGTGACTTACATATAACTCCTGTGAAAGCTAAGCTAAACCAGGTTTTGTGAAAATGATAGTAAGTGTAAATAGAGGACAGATCGGAGTCACATTGATATAATATAAGTTGGTTTTAATGTGACTGCTAGATTTAGATACAATGTCCATCACTTGGTTTTGATATGACTGCTAGATTTAGATGAGTATATTGCTATGGCCGCCCACAAGCTTAGTCATTCACTTGTAAGAACATTGTTTATTCTGTTTGTCAATGGATTTATTTTGTTATGATAATACCTAAAGTAGGATATACACACATGCTAACGGTATATGATGACGTTAATTTTTCTTTTTTTTTATTATTAAACAACGTTAGGAATTATCTCCAATACCTGAATGAGTATTTTCTAAGACGGGATTCAACCGTCGATCTATATTTATTATTATGCTCCATGCGTGTCTCACCTAGGAACGCCATCAAGGAGGAAACACAAGACCGTGGGAAAACCTCCTTGAGTTAGTTTTCGAACCTTAAACCATAAGATCACAAATCTTAATCATAACCCCATGCCATTATCTCCTGTATAAGCTGTTGTCACTCCATTTAGAATTTATTTTCAAAATAAGGATAAAGATATCTGATTTGTAACTTGTTAATCACCATTTAACGTCTTATTAAGACAGATACCGAGTATCATGTACAAGTATCTTCACTCCAAAGAGGTGAAGATCACCTATATATACTTCTCTCTTCCTATAACACAAAATAAATCATCAATAGGTTCTCACTTTCAAAAACTTACAATTTTTATATACTGATCATAAAGGGTAATTATCAAATGGAAAGTTTAAAAACAAGAGTTCAGCCAAAGAGCTAGAAGAAAAGATCTTAAGACAGATACGTCGCGTGGGTGAGAGAAGGAAAGTATAAAAATAGTGGTCGACCGGTACGTGCATTAATTGTGCTTGGTTCTTATCTATATCAATTGTAGTCGTTATCTCAAGTCTGAAATGTATTAATTGTGGAAAGAGTTTTTGATGGTCAAACATGGTACGAGAATCATGTTACTTCAAATGCAAGAAATATTGCCTTGGACCAAGATTGTGGTGGTGTAACCTTTAGGATGGGGGTAATTCCATACCATCTCACCCTATATTACATTATTAAACCATTACACTACTAGAAGATGAGGTGCAAAGAGTGTCTAGCGACTCTAGCCCCTTTGAGCACTAGTTTTGCAACCCTATTAAATGTGAAGGAAATGGGACCATAAGCAATTTGAGGCAACTTCATAAAATAGTAACCAAGTTTCAAAAGTGTTTAAATTAGGTCAGTCAACTTAAAAAAATGTTCCAATTAAGTCACTCAACTTTCATATTTTATTAAATTAAAGGTTTTAATATGTTTTTTTAGCTTTTTTCTTTTTTGTTTCACATAGGAAATCTTTTTATCTTTTTTTTAAGTTGACGCTGAGTGACGATGTGGATTTTATTTTTTATTTTTAAATTTTAATATCTATAATATATATAAATGAAACCCCTAAAATCCTACGTGTCGCGATGTGGTGCTCCCCCCTTTTATATAAGCCACCAGATTGCTTGATTTTTAAATGGAGATCTCATTAATTTAACCCAAATTCATGGGTATGGGTCTTGCCAAAACCAGATAGCTCTTAAACGGGTTATAACATCTCATTAAATTAAAAATTAATCTTATCAATTATTTGATATGAAAATTCTATAAAATAGGGATATACTAAAATTTAATATCCAATTTAAAAAGAAAAAGATATTATTTATAATTAATAAACAATTTTATAGTAAAAAACATAAGCGGGTCATGGGTCACCAAATCCAGATAGCTTTTAAACGGGTTATAACATATCATGTATTTATAAAACCCTTTCATCATTAAACCTTAAGTATATTATTAACTTTTTTACAATAAGAAAATTAAATTCCAAAAAATAAATATTAAAAAACGAAAAATGTAAAACAACCATTCTCTCAAGCCATCAGATTGTTTTATTTGTAAATGAAGGCTTCTCACGCATTTGACCCAAATTCACGGGTAAAGGTCTCACCAAACTCATATAGCTCTTAGACGGGTTATAACATCTCATTATATTAAAAATTAATCTCATCAAATATTTGATATGAAAATCCTATAAAATAAGAATATATTAAAAATTAATATCCTATTTTATTTAAAAAAAAGATATTATTTGTAATTAAGAAACAATTTTATAATAAATAAAATAAACAGGTAATGGGTATCACCAAACCCAGATAGCTTTTAAACCGGATTATAACATATCACTTATTTGTGAAATCATTTTATTTTCAAACCTCAAGTATATTAATTATTAACTTTCTTAGAGCATTCTCATCCTACTCCCTATCTCTAAATAAAAAATTACATTAAAACTCACTACATTTTCACTCTCCATTTCAATTAAATAATACTTTTTATACCTTTTATCATTACCTTTTCTCTTTCCTTCACTCACAACCACTCTCAAAATATATTAAAAAATTATAGGGATGAACAGTAACTTTTCAAATATACAGAAAAATCACTATTTTTTCTAAAATATAAAAACTCTTCACTCATAACACCCTGAATCATTATTTAAATTATAAAAACACCCTTCACACAAAATAAGGGGTTGGATGAGAATGCTCTTACAATAAATAAAATTAAAATCCATATATATATACACACACACACACACACACACACACACATATTAAAAACGAATAATGTAAACAACCCCCGTAATACAGAGGATAAAATATAGTAATTAATATTTTCTAAGTTTTTTAACTTTAACTACATATATTTCAAATTCCGACCCCACATCTTCTCCTCCATTTCTTCCTTGACTCGATTTGAAGATTTACTGATCTGATTTGAGGAAAATATGCACGAGTGACCTAATTGGAACACTTTTGAAAATTGGTTACTATTCTATGAGATATTTTCTAAGCGATTTCAACCAATCAAGCAAAACCCTACTCTCATTTTAATTAATAATTAACAATTCGGTTAAACTACTACACGTGTTTGATGTATCAGTTAGTGACTGCCAATCCGCCTACATGACGGCGACGTATTGACACTTTTTATTAACTAACCTCCATCAACTACACAGTCTACACATGGTCTTATAAGAAAAAAAAGGATTTGTTTTATTTTCAAAACACTTATCATTATCCATTACGTGTAGGTGTAATATTCGTCAGTTTTCTAATCCGAAGCCTGAGTCGCTTTAATTTCTGGATTCTATAGATAAATTTATTTCATTTACGTAGTTATAGGGTGCTTTCTACAATTTAACCAAGTTAATTTCTATTTGTACAACTATAATTTTATTTAAGAAAAAAAATAAAAATAAAAATGGCGGCAACCACCACCATTATTATTATTATTATTATTATTTCGTTTTTACTTGAACTTATTTCTCCAAGTTTTTACCGTAAATCATTTAAAACATATAATTTTCTCTTCAAGTTAGGATTTTTAACCTAACTAACAAAAAAAAACAATTTCTATAAATACACATGTCTCTAGTCTTTATTCCATTGTTCACATCTTTCAAATAATTTTAATTTCAAGAATTCATCCTCTTTTTGGTGTACTTCAAGTGTTGACCAAGAAAAGTCAAAACCATCTTCAAATCTTCATCCTCCTCATCCTATATCCAATTCATGGATTTGAGGTATTCCAAGGTTCAACTGAATCAAGTTCTCAATTCTATGGTTTATGTTTCAAAATCGGGCTTTTTTGTTTATTCTTTGTTAAACACTAATTTTTATAGAAACTAATCATCAAATATATCATTTTTACATATAATGTTTGTTGGAAGTGAATCTGACCTAGTTTTGGGTTTGAGTCAATAAAAACCGAACACTCGTTTATCTTACATTAATTTTCCGTATTGTTCGGTCCGTGCATTATAATTGATCCGAACTAACAAAAACTCATTAAATATTACTTATACAGAAGTTTTATTATAAAAACCTGAATTTTAACAATTTATTCGATTAACACCGCAAGTTCGTTTATTTACTCGTTAAACTCTCGATTTAAGACCTGATCACATAGAATTTGGATTCTCATTTATTTTCTTTTTCATTCTCTATTATTAAGTCATATTATTTTTCAATTAGGGTTTTGTTATTATTTTCTCTCGTGTCGGTCAGCTCATCTAAAATTTCGTTTTTAATCTCTTAACTCGCTGTTGATTTTAAAGGTGAGTAACTCATAGTCCCCGTACTAGTTATAGATATTTACTTGTTATAAATACTTATTTTTTATTAGAATACGACATCTACATCAATAGTGTTACATGCTATAAAAAATTCGTATCTCCCGGACATATTTCACCGTAGGTTGGGGTGTTACAGATTGGTTTATGAGTCATAACTATAGGTAAGGTAGTTAGATGTGACCACCTAGTTATAGTTTATTTTTCGAGGTCCCTTTGCATGATCTATTTGTGTTATATGTGGGTCTTATGTGTTTAATTATTCTAGCACCCGTATTTTATTCATATTATTATTCATTTTATCGTATGCACACAGCACACACACACTATTCCAAGGTTGTGCGTATCCTCAAAATTTCAATTTTCAAAAACTCTAGTGATATTTAATTTGAGAAATTCCTTAAGAATTCACCTTGAGAATGATTCATATAATGGGCATGTAGTAACTGGAGGGGGACACTGTGGTATTCGTCATTTTCAACACTAAGAGAGTTGCTCAATTGTTTCGCATTTCAATGCCAACAAAGCTCGCTGAAGCACTAAAGGCTACACGTATTGGGAAACCAAGTGGAAGTAACATGAAATAAATGGAGATAAGTTAACTGAAATGAGCTAAAACATGTAGTATGCCAGCAAAAGTTAACTCCATAAGGGAACTGCTGGAATCGTGAGTGACGAAGCGAATGTTGAGAAAGTAGAGATGATCGAGAAGTACGGGTAACTGTCAAGGAAACCTAATTGAAAAGGCATGAAAGGATGAGGCTACGTGGTATAGCGATTGTGAAACAAGAACACTAGGAAGAATGTAGTTGTATACTTGAGACTGTTATGAAGATACCACTAGCGATACCTGAGTTAAAAATATGGAGAATGGTTAATAATTGTAAGATAGAACTAGAAGGACGTGAGTTCCCTGCTACCTTGCATGTAATAACCTTAGGAGGGTTCGACGTGATTTTGGTAATGGATTAGCTGTCTGAATTTGAGGCTCAGATAGTACATAAGAATAAGATGATAAGATTGAAGTCATTGGAAGGTGATACGGTGACGGTTATAGTGATAAAGAAAGTTCAAGGCTTAACGTCATTTCGATGATAAAAGCCGAAGGTTTGTTAAGGCGAGGGTGCAGTGGTTACCTGGCGTATGTTGTCAAAGCTACGGCCGAGATTCAGGTTTTTTGGGTTTTTTTCCGGTTCGGTTTTGCTTTTTTTCGTTTCGGTCGGTTTCGGCATCTATTCGGTTTCAATGTTTTCGGTTTCGATTTCTCGATTTCTATTCAGTTTTGTGGGTTTTGTTTGACATAAAATTGGATGGAGCTTGCTTAATTTAGTCCATTCTAACCCATAACCAAAAGTCACTAGCATTTTCCCAACCCTTCTTGACCATTTTGCAAAATTATTTTGATCCACTCTAACACATTTCAATTTTAAAAGTTATCTATATTGACCCAAAACAAACACAATTGTGTTTGTTTTGGCACCCTTACTAGATATATCCATTTTATCATCTGCTTATTTCATCTAGCTCTGACTCCCTTGTAATACATGAGATTTGTCAATGTTTAAATTAATAAAAATGAATAGTTTTAAAGAAAAAAAAAGATACAAAATAGAAACATAAAATATTATAACGTTGATTATGTTTATTGTCATTATAATACAAAATAGTGATTGTGATAAAATTACAAATATTGTATATAAAGAGATTTTTTCAAATTTGTAAAATTGAGATTCTAGACTTCTTATTGTTTGTGTTATATATTTTATTTCTTTTCTACTTTAATTTTTTGTCTTTATTTCAAATAACGGATCTTATTAATTTTTATTATTTGACAAATCCCGTGTAATACACAGTTCAAAAGCTAGTATACACACACACACACACATATAAATCTTATGTAATATAATTGATTTGGATCATTTAAAATTATCGGGCCCCAAAAATGTTTTTAATTCATAGTTTATTTGGTAAATTTTAGGTTATTGGGCCCAAACCATTGAACCAAAATCAATAAATAAATAATAATAATAATAATAAACACTTAAAATAAGGCTGATTAGAAGTCTAATAATGGCTCTACACTTCGTCAAGTCGTTCCCTTTATACGCTTCGTCTGGTCGTTCCCCCATTCAAATTCCAACTAGGCAAGTAGGAAGCCCTCCTTCTTGGCTTCTTCAGCCCACCGTCCACCAAACACTCAAGCAGCAGTCCACCACCGGCTACACAAATGCACTGGATATTTAATTATTAATTGAGTTAATAGTTACAATAGTATCATTTAGTCTATTTTTCTTGAGTGATATACTGATATGTATTCTTTATTAGTATTAGGGATTTAGGTCAAATATGAAAAACTATTAATCTATTTACATTGATATATTGACATATTGTATTTGAATTTTAGGTTTTTAGCAATCGATTAATCAATTATGCATCCTAAACAACTATCCAGTGCTAAAAAATGTAAAAAGAGAAAACAAGATGATGCAATGAAAAAGTTTCAAACTGGTGCTATATATAAGTTTACGCATAAACTGTTAGATATTATTGTATTTGGTTTTTCTTTTGCTCTTTTTATTGTTATAAAGATTATGTCGTTTTAAAAAATAGCTTATATATTATATATTTATTTACTCGTTAGGGCCTATGGGCCCTTTTATTTTAGCTTGGCCGAGCTACATAAATTCTCAGAGACGGCCCTGGTTTTTAATTATATACGGGGGTTGTTTTCATTTTCTGTTTCTAATATTTGTATACTTTTTTATTTTAATTTTATTTATTGTAAGAAAATTAATAATATACTTAGAGTTTGATGATGAAAGGGTTTCACAAATACATTAGATGTTAACCTGTTTAAAAGCTATTTAGGTTTGGTGAAACCCATGACCCGATTATTTTTTTACTATCAAATTGTTTCTTAATTATCAATAATATATTTTTTTTAAAAAATTTGGATATTAATTTTTAGTATATCTATATTTTATAGGATTTCCATATCAATTATTTGATAAGATTAATTTTTAATTTAATGAGATGTTATTACCCGTTTAACGGTAATATGGGTTTGGTGAGACCCATACTTGTGAATTCAGGTCAAATACATGAGAAACCTCTATTAACAAATAAAACAATCTGGTGGCTTGAAAGAATGTAGGAACCAACCAGAAAACTTTTAAATGTTTCGTTTATATATATTTAAGATTTTTAATTTATCCCAAACATAAAAATATACAAACACAATTCAAAAATTCCACTTCAAAGATTGTACTTATTAAATTAAATATATATTAACATAATCATTTAATTAAATATCTAGTTATACTGTTTAAGTAAGATGATTTCACATGTCATCATTATAGAGCATCCACATTGGATTCCACATACGTAATTCCTTTAAATACATTTTCTACATAATTAACATTCATTAAAATGTATAACAATTCATTAAATGCATAATATCCGTTATCCATTATTTTTCTTTTAATTACCATTCTAAAATTATATTAACTTATTCACATAAATTTAGAAAGACTAATCTTTAACCTTTAACAATTCAATATAAAATTCTTCATTAATTTTATTTCATATTCATTTAAATCAATACCAAAATTTTGACTATATAAATCAATACAATGGCTAAAATCTTAGAAAATTATTAAATGGTGAAAATCATGGACAAATCTTTTATTTTTTATGTACATGTAATCAATTTTAATACTTTAAAGTATAATTTGATTTAAATGAATATAAAATAAAAGTCATAAATAAAATTTAGACAAAATATCAAAACTAGCCCTTTATGTTTGCACGTTTTTTCAGTAGACGTCTTTTCGCAAACTTAATGGCATAAAACATCCTTTATGCTCAAAAACTCTATCACGTTTTGTCCTTTGGTCATAACCCAGTTAACTTTTCTCGTTAAATTCGGTCATGTGCCAGACACATGAGGGCAGTATTGTAAATTTACTTATCCCTTTATAAAATATTTAGAAATTTAAAATTAAAAAAAAAAAATTAAATACATTTAAACTCTCTCTCTCTCTTCATATCCCTCCTCCCCCCCTCTCTCTCTCACTTTTATCCACCACCACCACCACTCTCTCTCAACCTCCACACCACTTGTCGCCACTAGAAACACCACCTGCCCTATTGGCTTCCGCCTGTCTCTCCGCACCACCGCTTACATACGGCTTCCGCGTGTCTCTCCGCTTTCAATCTGCAGCCGCCACCACCCCTTTCCTTCCATTGGAATCCCAACACCAAGTGCAGTCCCTGCCGGAACCCTAACCGCAAGTTCCGTGCAGAGTCTCCGACAAGGCGGTGGCCGACGAACCTGCTGTGTTTCCGGCAAGTGTCGGGGTTTGTTACCCAAGAAGAATTATAATTTTCGCTTCTTATTGTTGAAGAAACCCTAATTGATTAACCCTATTGTGTTTTCGTTCAGATCTGGTTCGAAGCCCTAATCAACGCCGACACCATCTCTGTTCAGATCTAGTTCGAAGTCAAATTGAAGCCATAACCCAACCCAGGAAGAGTTAGTGTTCAGATTTGGTTGTTTTACACCCTAGTCGCATGAAAATCGGCCAAACAATTGGCTTGGAGAATTTTATTCAGATGTTTGGCGGCAACGGTTGACGATGGTGGTGGTGGTGGCGCGGCAGTTGATGATGGCTGTGGTGGTGGCGAGTGACATGGTGGCTATGGTGGTGAGAGAGAAAGAAGATGAAAGAGAACAGATTGATGGAGCGTAGGGAAAATGAAATAAATATGTAAATGTACAATACTACCCTCATGTGTCTGGCACATGACCGAATTTAACGAGAAAAGTTAACTGGGTTAGGACCAAATGACATAACATGATAGAGTTTTTGAGCATAAAGGATATTTTATGCCATTAAGTTTGCGAAAGGACGTCTACTGAAAAAACGGGCAAACATAAAAGACTAGTTTTGATGTTTTGTCTAAAACTTATTATATGAAATAACTGAATATACGTATTACATATAATAATTTTTATTTTTATTATAATTTTCACCCGGGATCTAACGTTATTATATAAAAAAATTAACCCGAGTGTTATATAGGTGTATAAGATTCATCTTTTAAGAAAACACAAACACGTGACACATCCTAGTTAGCAGATGCCATCATAGTATAAACATATCATGGCACTCGGTTAAATCAAAATCAACATGAATATAAAGTATAAAGTTTATTTCTAAATCACGTTTGCCACTGGAAATGGGTCCCGACGTTTGAGCTTGTCATCAAGTTAACCTCATCAACTGATAACTCAAAACGTCATCACGCGCCAACTGATAAGATAAACAGTTTAGGCTTTTATTCCTTTTAGCGTGAGTTTTGTCTAATTTGTTCTTAATAATTATCTCTTACTTTTAAAATGGTCATATGAAATCATTCACTATCATACATATTTGTTTCATTTTAATTATTAACAGAACACTGACTTACCTGATCATCTCCATTCCACAATTAATTAGGAGAAAATCCATCATAAATGAGAAAACCCAGGACCGTCCCCGAGAATCCTTAAATATTCGAGGCTCCGGGCAAGTAAAAAATGTACTCTAAAATAGGGTTGAGATTTTTTTCCCAACTACCCGTACCCATTTAGTACCCGTATCGGTACATGTACATGTACCCGTATGTGTCTATTGGGTACGGGTACCCAAATTTACGGATTTTGGATATAGGTACTTTCGAGTACAGGTACGAGTACAAGTATCGGTACTGGTACCCATTTAGAATATGTAGGGGATTTTATTAGGTTTTCGACACTCATGACTTAATTTTCAAACGGGATTTTCAAAACCCAATATATATTAGTTGAATCAGTTCCTTCTCGATCTATTAGTGTATATTCATATATTTTTATTTCATGTACGTGTAATTGCGTATATCATTAAATAACATGTATTAACTTTGTCTTTTGTCTTTCTATAGAAATTGAGAAAGCCATAAAGAAATAAAAGGAAAAGGAAAAATGGAAAGATGGCTAGCAAAGATTAAACGAATGTTAACTTTCTTTGTATAAGTTAATTTTGTTTTAAACATTTTGATAAAAAAATTTGGGAGACTTTGTATGTTTTGGAATTCATTACTTGATTGTGAATGGATTTTATGTTATGGTTTATTTCATTTTTAGTTTTACTATTATGTTTTGGTTGCGCTATTACGTTTTTGGTTGTGGTATTATAGATAATTGTTTGTCAGTACTGTACGGTACCGATACCAAGTTTAGTGGAGATTTTTTTTAAAAAAGACCAAAGACGTACCAAAGCGAGCACCGTACCCGAAAGTACATGCACCCGTACCCGCACCATAAAATTGGTTATGGGTACCAAAATTTAATGATTTTATGCACGGGTACTTTCGGGTACATGTATGGGTACGGTACAGATCTCATCCCTACTCTAAAAATATAAACTCAATAACTTAGATATAGAATATACAAAGTCAATATTAAAACAATAATTGTGACAACATACAATGAACAAAACAATACTAATTTAAATACTTAGACGAATCATGAGCCTCTTCTAACTATTTTTTGTTTTAAATCAACATGTCATTTTGTTCTTCGATTTTAAACAAAGAAATATGAATAAAAAAAAGAGTTATGAAATAAAAATATCAATGAAAAGGAACGGGGAACCGGGGCATATTAAATCAAGTAACGTATCAGTATTATTGAAGAAACACTGGTTCAACCCTTGGTCTAATCACTTAGTTCTTAGGTTGAGGTCAAGTATTTCCCATGGGGGGTCAAACGTAATCCAACCGATATGAGTGTAAGCACCTACAAACAGAACACCATGAGCTCATTACGAGAAGGAGAAGGGGGTCTTCTCGTAACCACCTTCCGAGGTGAGACACAATATAAGGGATTGAATGAATAATGAATATCTATTATCGCGAAGCACTAGTGAGTGTTCTTGACTTAAAGTTCGGATTGATTTACCGTTGAGGTTTGAGTGATATTTATAGCCGGATTGGAGGAGAGAAGATATGGATTGCCTGCCACGTTAGGAAGTCCACAAATCAGAGAGTTTCAATGTGCGCCTGGATGATTGGTGGGTAAAACAGTTGAGGGATGGTGATTTTTGTACTATGCATACCTATTTATGTGTTGTCATTCCCTTATTGGCTAGACGCCCCTTTCACTGAGATACTTCCTTTTTGCACAATACCTATGACGATCTTTAGCGCTACATTTACCGAGGTGTTAGAGAATGTTTGGTGCATGACAGGATGTAACACAGCACCTGAAGGTTCGCTTTTTGGCGCTTGGGTAGGTTTGGTACCATATCTCTTCAAGTACCCCCAGTCCATTATCTCATGAGAAAGCATTGGGAGAAATATGGGCTGATGAGGTGATGTGAGCTGTCCATGGAGTTTCTGCCACTATTTTCCCCCGCAAGTATAACCTCTTTTTGTCAGGATCGTACTATGGATGAGGGTAACTGAAACTTTATTTCAGGCGGTAGCCTATAAGGTGGAGTGTTGGGAGTCCTCCTTAGGCAAAAGCCTATTTGGCGGAAGGTTATTGAAAACCTTCCTTAAGTGGAAGCCTTAGTGGTGGAAGGTTATTGGAAACATACCGTAGGCAGAAGCCTTGTTGGCGGGAGGCTATTGAGAATCTTATTTTGGCGGAAGCCTTATTGGCGAGAGGTTATTGAAAACCTTCCCTAGGCAGAAGATTTTGTGGCGGAAGGCTATTGGAAACCTTCCGTAGGCGGAAGCCTTCTTGGCGGGAGGTTATTGAAAAACCTTCTTTTGGCGGAAGCCTTTGTGACGAAAGGCTATTGGAAACCTTTCGTAGGCGGAAGCCTTCTTGGCGGGAGGTTATTGAAAAACCTTCTTTCGGCGGAAGCCTTTTTGGCGAGAGGTTATTGAAAACCTTCCCTAGGCGGGCTACACTTGTGTGTTTTGATAAATCATCACTTATTGAGCTGTGTTTTCACGTGGAAGTAGGGGAAAATTCGAAATTATCGATGGAAGAGATAAGGGCGTGTGAGTGATGGGACGTGGGATGACAATTACTATCTGCAGGCAACTTTTTCGTCTATGTCATGCGTGTGGGCAAAAATCGCGGTGACGCACCCAGCTGTAGCATACCTGCTGATTTGTTTCGTATACGTGGCGTCTTCTGGTTGGACCATTGGTCTGTCTCTCCTTGAAATCCATCCATCGTATTAGTTGCGATGTGTATATAAAGAGGAGACCCCCTTCATTTTCCCTCTACCTTTTCCATCTTCTTCCTCCCTTTGAGAGATTTCTGGCAAATATTCATCCCTTGCGGCGAATATTTTCCCGAAATCTTACGTTATTCTCCTGACTTCTCCAGGCGTAGAATGGCTGGTTCCTTTCATCATGAGAAGGAGAAGCGGCAGAGGAAGCCCCTAACCATGGAGTTTGTTGGATGTTGGATGTCTCGTTCCGACTTCAACGAGGTGGTCCAGGACTACTGGATTGACCCCGTCTTTGAGCCGGAGATGCTGGCTCCAGGCAAGACCGTGAAGGAACCTCCTCCCGGCAAGATTGTCGTCTACAAGGAGTTCTTCAATATTGGCAACTTCTAGTTGCCAATTACTCGATTCTTGATGTAGGTTCTAGATGTTTTTGGGTTGCACCTGACCGAAGTTCATCCACTCGTATGGCACGCCTTCGCCGTTTCGAGTTTACTTGTCACTGTTTGGGGATAACCCCTTTAGCCGACAAGTTGGTAGCTTTTTACCAATGGCGGAACTCCCAGGGTTGGTACAACATGTACACCCGGTTAGGAGCAAAGGTGATCGCTGGGGATGCGCCGAAGAGTTTGCACGAGTGGAATAGCGTCTTCTTCTACATTTCTGAGCTTGTGGTCCCCATGCGATGCACCTCACGGAGGGCAAGGAGTTGCCGGAGCCCAAACTAGAGCTGTTTAAAAAGCTCGAGGCTCGTGGCTTGCTTGATAAAAGCTAGAATAAAACTATCTATAAAAAGTTGTTTTAAACATCCTGAGCTGATTTGGATCATTTTTGTAACCGAGCCAAAATCTACCCAGGCTCAGCTCGTTGGGTCGATCTTAAGATCGTTTAACTTTAAAATCAAGCTAGATCCTAGCTAAGTTGCGTCGTTTAATTTCGAGTCCGAGCTTGAAACCACCCTGGCTCGACTCCTGAATAGCTCTAGCCCAAACCAGTTCCGTATTCCAACTCGGACTGATAAAATACTTTGAAAGGCAGCCTGTCTCCGCTCTGCATGTATCCTGAACGAGCACTAGTGCTGTTTGGGATAAGTCGCATCTGGGAGGATCCGATGATGGTGCCGATCATCAAGAATGGCGGGCAAGGTAGCATTGTGTCTTCTTAATTAAGGATTATGTTTCCCTGTATTTTACCTTCACGTATATATTTGTTGCATGTCCTGCAGAAGTGGAAGATCTGTTGTTCTTGCTGTAGTTGGCGCCTAAGGGTACGAAGACCCTGTTCTGGCGGGCATTGGGTCAACAGGAGGAGCCGATCTTGTTCAAGACGACAAAGAAAGTTATTTTTCCCACCCCCACGTATTAGGCGTTACCTTCTCCTCCGCCGCCACCTTCAAGCTTTTCCAACCCAAAGGATGGTTAGTATCTTTCCTCCCATTTTCTTTTGACTTTAGCTCTTCACAGCGGCGCTAACGATTTTCCTTTACGTTGCAAGTAAACAGTCTCATGTCGAGCGCCTTTCTTCCTGCGGGGCTAAAGAGTCCCAAGGCGGCAGCGGGAAGATTGTTGCCTCCTTGAAGGTCTCTAAGAAGAGGTCCTTAGAGGATGACGACGACGAAGTCGTTGTTCCTGTTGTACCATTTGACTTGCCGTGTGCTTCCTCTACCAATAGTTCCTACTACCACTTAAACTATTGTGGATACGAAGTTACTCCCAACCGCAGCACTGAAACCGTCATGGAGACTAGGTTGCCTTCAGTCTTTCAGCCTGGAATTGCTGAAGACACCACATGTCCTTAGTTTCATCTAGTGGGTCCGCTGTGGGCGCCAATGCGTTCACTATTCCACACAATTTGGCATCCTCTGCGGAATCTGTTGAAGAAGAAGAGGAAAAGGTTCCTCTGTTTAAAAAACCTTGACTTGGCTGTTTCGTTAAGTTGCCTGGCCTGGTTACTTCGCCAGGTTTAACTTTATTTTTTCTTCCACTCTTCATTTTTCTTTTTGATGTTCTAATATTTTCTTGCACAGATGCGTTGAAGTTTCCTCTGTCGAAGAAGAAGCAAGTAGAAGAGAGTGCACAGGGTGATGCTTTGAAGACAACTGTTGGCGCATCAGTCTCTTCACCGATGAAGATGAGTGCATGCGGCTCATCTTGTCACACCCCGACTTAGGGCCTAGGTGCGACACCCGTTAGTTGGTATATGTTTTGAAAATATATCAGATTTGCGGGTTAATAGCGGAAGTCTTAAAATATAATATTCATTTATAAAATATCGGTAGAATACCCGTTGAATATTGTATAAAATACCAGCGGAAGTCTTTTCAGATAAAATATTATATTGAAAACTCAGGAGTTGAATACCTGCTTTAAAATTTCAAATACCTGTCATTTTCAAAATATAATTCTTTATAATATTTTGAATAAAATATCCGAGCCATCAGATCATCTCTAATAGTCATGTCTCCAATCTTCTATCAGTCTTGTTTGTCAGTTCTATTCTTTACAGTTTCCCTGAAATGTGGGGAAAAATACGTCAGCATACAGCCGGTGAATTACGCTGACTCAGTAATACCATTGCATAAACAATAATAATACGTTTGTGACAATACTCATTAGTCACCCAACTCAATTGGGTTACAATTACCCTAAGTACATGTACAATTAATCATATACACAATATCATTTCTCTGAACAGTACCATAGACTTCTAGAGGCATGTTTGATGATATGCATGGCGTCGGGGAAACTCCGGGTCACCATGTATGTATAGATCCAAACACATGTACACTCTTCATTTGAGTATGCCGGTTTCTTATTATTGTAACACAAAGTTTTAAGGATTCGTAAATCCTATGTAAACAGTTCAGACTCTAAAAGAGTTGTAAAAGTTTAGGCCGTATTCACCTTTTATGATTGTAATCAGTTTCTGATACTGATTCCTGTATATTGATCAGTTTCTGTTACTGACCCCTGTCTGTAATCAGTTTCTGTTACTGATTCCTGTTTGTGTTTTCAGCTTTCTGATTGATTGATTGATTTTTATCTCAGACCTATAGTACGAGAATAACATTTGTATAAATATCTAGATCTACGATCTAGCTTCAGACCCCGTAGTCTGTTTTGTATAGCTTTAACCTTGACAAATCATTTGTTTGTAAAACATGTGAACCTTTAGTCCCTTTCTGTATTTATTAATTATATATCAGGTTTCTTCTTCAGAAAGAAACATTTATACCAGGTTTCTTCTTCAAGAAGAAACATTACTTTAACTTTAACCTATGTGAATGAATAGTACGTTTCTTAATCATTAAGAAATACTATTTTAAATTATTCCATTTGTATATAAATGATTATGTTTCTTAATCATGAAGAAACTATAATTAACTATAACCTTTGCTTATGAAAAGTTATATTATACTTAACAGTAATCAAGGTTCGGGCTATACCCCCGACTATGGTCTAAGCTATTATAATAATAATAAAATAATAACTTAATCAGAACCCCTACCTCGTATGGGTATTCGGAGTTAGTTATCTAAGACTGATCGAGTGGCACTTCTACTCTATAACGCGTACTACTGCTTAAACCGTTAGACTTCGGAGCTTGGCACGTTCCACGAGACCGGCACGCTTCTCGAGGCTAAGTGTGTGAAAATGTCACACCCCGACTAGCACAATGCGGAAGCGTAAAAAGGGAATGTAACAGACACCTCTGGTATCAACCACATTGTTTATAAAGAAATATTACAAACTAATTTACAATATATTACATTACATTATTCTATCATTGTTTTATAGTTTAGGTGATACAAACAAAACTAGTTCGTTAAACTACATGATCTTACAACTAACACCCTTGCTTCTATTCACATAGCATCAACCGCACATTGAACACGTAGCAGATCACCAAGTTATACCGATTTAGGTACACCTGAAAAGCAGTTTAAAACGGGTCAACTACTAGAGTTGGTGAGTTTCACTAGTTTCAAGAAAACATTTATAAATATTCACAATTTAACACTTTTAATTATGATATAAGTAAGTATGTAAATGATGTAATTATGCTAAGCTACAGTGAAGCTTTGACTGTTTGTGCTGCGTGCATCCATTTCCCACGCCCAATCAACCCACCGTGGCCCCCTTTCTGCTCACAATATGCCCCTAGTAGCTATGTCTAACACTACATAGCGTGTTTTTATATTTAGGGTCATGTGCAAACGGGGTAAAGTCTCAGCAACACATGCCGGCTCCGTTTGGGTTTGTCAAACCAATAGTACTATTCACAAGCCACCGGCTTGAGGTTAATCACTGTGTTAGTGGGGACTTTCGTATGTTAGCACTTAGATAATTCACATCAATACATGTTTCAGGTATGTATATGTAATCAAACATGCTTTTCACCCTAAAAGTTCGTAAAAGTGTTTAAAGAGAGGGGTCATGAAACTCACTGTTTAGTAGATAATCAGCACTGAGTCAGCTCGTGGTTTGTTTGATTCGCTATCACTAGTTCCTATAATCAATATTATAATAATATCAATATTTTAATATTATTATAATCTTAAGACTAAACTGGGCTGTATATCTAATCTAGGTATAGCTGGAATGCCCAGAAAGTGTCAATAGGCTTAGGTTGTAATGTTGTTCCATGTCTAATACTTAAAATTGAACTTGGCTCAGTTTTCCCGTTTTCCCAGCTGGGCCAAGTTATTTGTTTATACGTTCAGAAAACAGTTATGGGGAAGTAAGATTGAGTAAATGTGTTGGTTGATAAAATGATTAAGCTTTAAAGAAAGACCACACGTTGGGGTTCTGGATTCGCTACGGGGCTCATTTCCATTTATTCAGTTTAATTTGGAGAAAAACGCGCATAATCTGCCCAAATTGTCCGGGTTTCTCATAAAAAGTTTGCTTTTACTTAATTAATCCAAAAATATTATTTTTGATCACTCTTGGTGTTCTGATATTCCAACAGGTTTGTTAATTACGAACTCGTCGGTTTTTATTAGAAATGAACTTGTTTAATCTTTAAATTAGCACAATTATATATTCATGAATCCTTAATTTATGAAAATTTAGCCACTTATCAACTAAAATATGTTGATTTTTATGAAAATATTTCTGGAATTATTTACTGATTTATTAATTTATAAAAATTCATTTTATCTGCTATATTTAGTCCTAAAAGCGTTCGTTTATACAAAACGATCTCCAAAAATTCCACCAAAATTTCTGAGTGATCAGAGTATGTCCCAACACAACTTGGATAAATCCCAAACTCTAACAATTTTTCCAAATATCATTTCCAAGCCAAAAACGACTATAAAATTTCAATTAAACGCGAATGCACAAAACTTACTTAGGCTTCTCCAAATGCTCCCAAATTTCATATGTGATCAAAATATACCAATCCTGAGTTCCCTAAAAATGTTCATACTTTTTCAAGTATTTTAACTATTTTTCCCAAATAAGCGTCCCAATTCGGTAATAAATTTGTCAAATATTCTCGGATGATCGAAAAATTACCAAATTTGAACAGAGACTCAATGGTACGGTCGCTGATGTCCTTGAATAATTTCATGACCGAAAAATATGCACATCATAACCTTAACCTAAACAGCCCGTAAACGAGTGATTCGGCATTACCTTAGCGGTTTTGGTTAGTTTTCGCCTTTCTAATCAAGTTTTCAAGATCTTGTTCTTCTATGAAGGTTAGATACAAGTGCCATATCACAAACCAATCAAGTTTCATCAACACAATAGCCCCTTAACAAAGGGTTTCGGTTAGGGTATAAAACCGAACTTTTAAACCGTAAAAACGCATTTTAAACCCTCTAATCCGTGTTTATGGCCAAAAACTATTAAATCAGGTTCCTAACCATGTCTATGATCAAAACATGTTTTGCACCATTTTTAAGAATTTTTGATGGTTAGAAATAATTTTGGGTAAACAAACTATGTTTATCTGGTATTAATCAAGATTAAACAAGTGTAAAAGTTGATTATATAAGCCATTTACCTTAGGGCTTGGAAGAAATCTGGAAAAAATGATTTTGAAGCTGCTTGGACTTGAAAATTTTGTTGAATATGACGTATAACCAAGCTTAGCTTGGAAGTTATATAAAAAAATGGGGGTAGGGTAAGGTTCCTACCGGAAATGTACATGGGCCCATTTTGGGCCTATTTTGGCCCAATAATCTAGATCTACAGACCAAAACGCGAAAAGCCAAGTCCAAATTTATTTCAGATTCGGTTTTTGGCTCTACAAAAATATCGGATGCGTCAAATAGTGCGAAAACGAGTGTTTTTCGGCCATTTTCGTGTAAATTTATAAAAACGTATTATACGCTTGTAAAATTCAAAAATATTTTCACGGATCGCTTAAAACATTTCAAATAAGTGTTTGGTAAGTCTTTTTCGGCTTAACGGATGATACAATGCTTGGTTTGTAACTATCTTTCGCGTCTAAATCTATAGCGGGTTGTTAAACGAGCATGTTTTCGTTTAACTTATTTGCTATCAAATAAGGCCTTAAAACTAATATATTAGCTTATATTAAACGTATATCACTTATAGATGTCCCCCCCGAGATATCTGGGTCACAACCAGACCCGTTCGGTTAATAGTTCGATCGTTACGAAATACGCGTTTATTTGCTTAATCGGTAAATACGTACTAAGGTGTAGTTGGTTTTGGCTCAATTGTCAGTTTCTTCCCCCGTTAGAAAATTTCGTCCCCGAAATTTGATTATTCAACCTTGACGTTATTTGGAAATAGGTGCGCGTATTTCTTTTTAAATTCATTTTCATTCCCACGTGAATTCGGGTCCTCGTTCTGAATTCCACCGAACTTTTACCAGAGAGATTTTGTTGTGTCTTAACTGTTTTATTTTCCCCTCTAATATTTCCACCGGTTCCTCTATGAAGTTTTTTTTTCCGTTTATGTTTAAGTCTTTTAGTGGTACGAGTTCGGTTTCGTTTGTAAGGCACTTTTTCAGGTTCGATACGTGAAAGACATCGTGAATAGAACTTAACTCCAAAGGTAATTTCAGTCGGTAGGCTACAGGACCGATCTTAGAAATAACTTCATACGGTCCAATTTATCGTGGAGCTAGTTTACCGGTTTTACCGAATCGAATGACGCCTTTCCACGGGGATACTTTGAGGAGTACTTTATCACCTACTTCAAAGGACAACGGTTTTCTGCGAACATCAGCGTAACTTTTTTGTCATTCTCGGGCGATTTTTAATTTGTTAATGATTTTACGGATTTTATCAGTAGTTTCTTGAATCAAATCAGATCGGGTAATATGGGTATCTGCAACCTCAGTCTAGCACAAGGGTGATCTACATTTTTGACCATACAACGCTTCGTATGGTGCCGTTTGAATGCTACTGTGATAGCTATTATTATATGAAACTTCAACCAGTGGAAGATGTTAATCCCAGTTCCCACCGAAGTCTAGTACACAAGCGCGAAGCAAATCTTCTAAGGTTTGAATGGTTCGCTCAAATTGACCGTCAGTTTGGGGATGGTAGGCGGTGCTTAGGTCAATTCGGGTTCCCAAGGCTTCTTGTACAACTTGCTAGAATCGAGAGGTGAAATTGCTATCACGATCAGAGATGATTGAAACAGGTACGCCATGACGGGATATAATTTCGTTGATATAGATACGAGCTAGTTTTTTTGGTTTTGTAGGTGGTACGAATTGGAAGGAAGTGTGCGGATTTGGTTAGTCGGTCAACTGTTACCTATATTGCATCGTTCCCTCGGGAGGTTTTGGGAAGGTGTGTTACAAAATCCATGGTAATTTGTTCCCATTTCCATTGCGGTATTTCCGGTTGGTGCAAAATTCCCGAAGGTTTTTGATATTCTGCCTTAACCCTCGCACAAGTTAAACATTTACCGACATACGTGGCTATATCTTTCTTCATACAGGGCCACCAATAATACTCTTTCAAGTCTTTATACATCTTGTCTGACCCTGGGTGAATGGAATATTTGGACTTATGGGCTTCGTCCATGATTAAGTCCTTCAATTTGTTAATAGTGGGAATCCAAACTCGGTTTTTGTAGTATAAAATTTCGTCGATTCTTTCTTCAAAGTTTTGTTCTTTCCCATGTAAGTCTTCATTTTCCAAGTGATCTTCTTTTAATGCTTTGTTTTGGGCAATGCGAATTTGTTCAATAAGGCTAGTTTGGACGATCATTCCAAGTGCTCGGACCCTTAGTGGTTTGATTTTATCTTTCCTGCTCAAGGCATCTGCTACCATATTAGCCTTGCCCAGATGGTATCGTATTTCATAGTCATAATCATTCAACAGTTCTACCCATCTTCTCTGCCTCATATTTAATTCCTTCTGATAAAAAATGTGCTGTAGGCTCTTGTGGTCAGTGTATACTGTACATTTGCTGCCATACAAATAGTGTCTCCAGATCTTAAGTGCGAAAATAACTGTGCCCAGTTCCAAGTCATGGGTGGTGTAATTCTTCTCGTGCACCTTTAACTATCGGGAAGCATACGCTATGACCTTGTTTCTTTGCATAAGTGCACATCCTAAGCCTTTCGGGACGCGTCACAATAAACTACCAGATTATCAGTTCCCTCTAGAAGACTCAATATCGGGGCTTGGCATAGTTTCTGCTTCAGCAATTGAAAAGCCGCTTCTTGTTCTTCTCCCCAAACATAAGCACGATCTTTTTGAGTCAAAAGGGTTAAAGGTTGGGATATGCTGGAAAAGTTAACAATAAAGCGCCGGTAATACCCAGCTAATCCCAAAAATTGGCGAATCTCTTTCGGTGACTTTGAAGCTTGCCAATTTTTAATGGCTTCAATTTTGCTCGGTCTACATGGATTCTGTGCCGATTAACAACGTGCCCTAAAAATTGTACCTCTTGTAGCCAGAATTCACATTTTGACAACTTGGCATACAACTTCTCCTGCCTCAACAGCTCCAAGATGGTTCATAAATGCTGTTCGTGGTCCTCTTTGGTTTTTGAATATATCGAAATGTCATCAATAAACACAATAACGAAATTGTCGAGGTACGGTTTACAAACTCGATTCATGAGATCCATGAAAATTGCGGGTGCATTAGTCAGCCCCAAAGGCATAACTAAGAATTCATAGTGACCATAACGAGTTCAAAACACAGTTTTTGAAACATCTTCCTTTTGGATTTTTACTTAATAGTAACCGGATCGGAGGTCAATTTTTTAGAAATAATTTGCTTCTTGAAGTTGGTCGAACAAGTCGTCTATTCATGGGAGAGGGTATTGGTTTTTGATGGTAACTTTGTTTAATTCTCGGTAATCAATACACTTTCTAAAACTTCCATCTTTCTTCTTCACGAACAGTACTGGTGCTCCCCAAGGAGAATAGGTAGGACGTATGAAAACCTTATCTAACAACTCTTGTAATTGGTTGGATAATTCTTGCATTTCAGAGGGTGCCAATCGATAAGGTGCCTTAGCAATAGGGGCTGATCCTGGGATTAGGTCAATACGGAATTCAACTTGTCAGTTCGGTGGTAATCCAGGTAAATCGTCGGGAAAGACATCGGGGTATTCACGTACAACGGGGATATCTTCTATGTGTTTCTCATTAGGGTTCTTTATGGTCACGTTTGCGAAAAATTCCATGCACCCTTAGTGTAAACATTTCAACACTTTGAGTTGAGACAGGAGAGGTAATATCGAACCGGACTTCTCTCCTCGTATCAAAATCATTTCACCATCCGAAAGGGGAATTTTAACCGTCTTGTCATTACACACAATCTTTGCCCTATACTTGGTTAACCAGTCCATGCCGATAATAACATTGAAACTTCCTAACTCTACTGGGAGTAGGTCAATAAGGAATGGGTGGTCATTTAGAATAATGGAATAGTTTTGAACTATTTGGTTTATAGTTATAGAGTTTCTGTTAGCGAGTTCTATAGTATAGGGATTTGTTAGTTCACTAATCGGCATATTTCCCAGGGATACAAAACTAGTGGAAACGAAACTTCTATCATCACCAGTATCAAATAATACAGAAGCGTATTGATCAGAAACTACAAATGTACTTGTTACTACGTTCGGGTCTTGTCGTGCTTCTCCTGACCCGATAACAAATGCGCGTCCTCTAGGCGCACCAGAAGTCGATGCTTGGTTCCGATCGGTGACTGCTCCTTGATTCAGATTGGGACAGTCCTTTCTAAAATGCTCCGTGCTACCACATTCATAGCAAGCACGGCGGGTTACTGGGGCTATTATTTGTTGGATGGGTTGTTGACGAATCGGTTGCGGTCTAGGTGGTTGCGGATGGCGAGGTTGAGTTTCAGTTACTTGGGTTGGTCGGTTGACAATCTCCATACTGACTCTACAACTCGGGCTATTGTGCCCCATTCTCCCACACTTCTGACAAACTAACAGTCTGCACTCACCCATGTGATGAAAACTACATTTATCACATTTTGGCCATGGTCCCTTGTACTAGTCTCGTTTCACCTCAGAACTGCTCATGACATAATTTTGTATTGTCGGGCGTGCATGTTTATTTGTTTTCCTTCCTTGTGACCCCGATCCATAATTGGTTTGCTTCATACCCGATGATTCGCCGGTCATTCTCAATACTCCACTTCTCACCAAGTCAAAAGTTACAATGCCGGCTTGAGTCACGGCATTCTCAAACGATGTATGGCCAACAGAGTTCACCAAACTTCTCACTTCTAGGGCTAAACCCCAAATATAACGTTCAATTCGTTTACCTTCAGGAGTTACTAGCCAGGGTACTAAACGAGCCAGTTCGTTGAAGCGGTTTGTGTATCCAAAATGATCCGCTCCTTTCATTTATAGGCTCCAGAGTTCGTGTTCTAACCTCTGTATTTCGTTCTTTGGATAGAAATTCTCATCAATGTTTTGAGTTCAGCCTAAGTCATGCGATTAACTGTATCTTGCCCTTTTATCTAAACTTTGGTGTTCCACTACATCAAAGCGTGATCCGTAAAAGTCGAGGCAACATACTTGGCAATGCTCTCGAGTGGACAATTGCTAATATTGAGAACAAATTCAGTCTTCTCGATCCATTTAATCAGCCCGTTTAGCCCTTCGATGCCTTTGAATTTAATTGGTTTACAGGCCATAAAGTTTTTGATTGATTATTCTCTCCGAGGGGGATTAGGGTTGCTATTATTTGGATTCGGTGGAGGATTATTGTTGTTGACATTATTTGTATCAGGAGGGGGATCATTTTCATTGGGAGGTGCGTTTGTATTAGGTGGGGGAATGTTATTTGTGATAGTTTCAGTGTTGTTTGGGGGAGCATTATTGTTTGGCGGTTGATTTGTTTGTATATCTGCATTCACTCCGGCAGTTACTTGTGTTACAATAACTGGGATGACTGCCTGCATTTGCCGAGCAATCATCTCGGCTATTTCTGCCTCAGTCATAGGATTTGCTTTCTTTGGAGCCATTCTATAATGATAATCAAATATAAGCTAATTAATACTAATTCTAGTATATGACACATTGTAACAAGAATCACAATAAAGGTTGTATAAGTAAATCAGACAACACACTGATATTTCACAAACTGTTCTGTACATTGATAACAAAAGATAAATAGACTTAGCCTGATAAAAGCCAGTGCTTGCATGTATATATCAAAACGTGTCACTAAGTGACTGTTAGACTTAACCCTGTAAGGGTTAGTGTTTGTAATAATACACAAAATTATACTCCATGTCAACATAACATACTACTATATACATGCATGGAGTATCAAAAGACCACGTGTACCGATTCGTAACATCCTACATCTATCCATACAAACGATGGATTAACCACAGACATAAAAATAACAACACCATGATCACCCGGTTACAGTTCCACATACGGACTGTCATCCTATCCAAACACCATCGGTGGTAAGCATCTGATTGCTGCAAGTTCAGTACTATATGCTGTAAGGCTAATAAGCACTGGGTCACGTCTCTCCTCCCCTGGTTAATGTTAGCGATGGCTATTGGGTGGTCTATCACATGGTTAGTCAGGACAGCCATCCAAGAGTTGGTTCATATATTTGGGAGGTCAGGGTTAGAGGTAGATATACTCAACGAACGGGAAGGTGGAGTACCTGTCCTAGGACGTGAAGGCTCTCCCCGAATGTAGGTAGATCTAAATGGGACTGAGGTAGGGTCAATCGGGGTTACCTTAATACGAGTTGTCTGTCTAACTCGTGTAGTAGCTGAAGTCGTCGGGGATAGGTGGACAGGTGGAGTGGGTGATCTAGCTACCCTAATAGGTGAATGATATTGACTAGTAACCTCATTTTGGCCTCTGTATGGTGACCTGGGTGGATAACTATCGGATCTGTAGCCAGACAGGTCAGGCTCGTTTCTGGGTAGCTCTCTGCAAATCACTTCCTCTTCAATCTCTTCCTCATCCTCCTCCAGATCCTCTTCTGGGTTCTTCTCTGGGTCTTCCTCTGGATCCTCCTCCTCAATAGATATTACCGGTTCTTCTTCCGGCACGTAGTTGTTATTCCTTGCCCTACCTATGCACAATGGTTAGTTATAAGAATAATATTTATTGCTAGTGTGGACTATTGTAGGGGAGGTTAATTAATTAAGACAAATTTAATATTAATTATAATAAATATAATATTAGTTTTATTAAAATTTAATTTTAATTATAACTAGAATTAATATTGAATATAAATGAATCTAATATTCATAATAAGATTTACCATTATCGACTGTATCGTACGTACACGTCTTCGTACACCTTGTCTCATATAAGCACATATGTGTTTTACACACACACACACACACACACACACATATATATATATATATATTCTTACTTAGTATTATTTTTTATACACATTGTTGGTACATAAATGTCAGTAGTTCATAGTCTAGCGTTTGTAATCGAGTCTGTAATGTAATTATGTTTAAGTTTATGTTTATGTATGTAAGCGAAGTTGTCAACAAGTTCGCTTAGGCGAACTTGTTGAACAAGCGAAGTTGTCGACAAGTTCGCCTAGGCGAACTTGTTCAACGAGCGAAGTTACTGACAACTTCGCCTGAGGCGAAGTTGTCGTGTATTTATATAGCTTACGGGTTTACGGTTAAGAAATATAGTTTTCAGGTTATTCACGTGTAATTCAGTAGTTCAGTGAACGTGTCGAGAGTCTGTAATAGACGTGTTTCAAGTTATAATATATAACGTGTTCGTTTGTATCGCGTGTGATTGTTTTACGTATTCTACGCTCGTAACTACCTACGCAGGGATTCCGCACCTACGTAGATAGCGATATCCCGTGTAAGATCCGTCCGGGAACCTACAATTGGTATCAGAGCTTTGGCTCGATTGTGTGGTTCGGGATTTCACGCGGGTGTAGAAAACGTCTCGTTTGACCTATTCGCGGGACGCGTTTTCGTTGATATTGTGTTATACTCACCTTATACCGTCATATTCAAGCCGTCACACCGACCGGAAACTGCTAAATCGTTGAAAACAGATCTGAATATTTTCAGTGTTCTTCGGGCGAAGTTGTTGTTCTTCAGGCGAAGTTGCCGACGCTGGAAGTAGGGTTTCGGCGAAGATATAAGGTTGAGCGAAGTTAACCACAACTTCGCCTACCTCATAAGTTCGCCTAAGCGAAGTTATCCTCAACTTCGCTTACCTCCTAAGTTCGCTTACCTTAAGCGAAGTTATTCTCAACATCGCCAAGTCACGCGAATTTAAGGATTTTCCAGCGAAGTTAACACTTAAGCGAAGTTATCCTTAACTTCGCCTATAGTACTGTTTGGAAGAATTTTTGTTTTTTTCGGGTTTTTCTTGTTTTCGAGAAGATGTCGCCGATTAACATCTCAGAGTTAGTCAAAATGGAAGTTGAAGCGGGGTCGGCTACTAAGGCCCCAAGGTTGATGAAAGGAACCGACTTTGTGGCGTGGAAGGATAGGTTCATTCAGTATATTAAATACCAGGATGCAAAGATGTGGGTGTGCATCCAGGATGGATATATTCCACCGACAATGGAATACGAAGGTCGGGATGTGATAAAGAAGTACAGCAAGATGGAGGAAGAAGAGAAGAAGATGTATGAGGCCGAGAGCAAGGCCCATGCTGCAATTACTATGGCTCTTCCTCAAGAGATTCTCCATACATTCCGGAAGTACACTTCTGCACGAGAGCTTTGGGATGCTCTTGAGAATAGATTCGAAGGGAACGTGGGTATTCGTGCCTCGAAGATTAAGCTGTTAAAGACCCAGTTCTCTGTCTTCAAGTATTTGAAGAACGAATCGCTCGATGATATTATCACCCGATATTATCATCTAATGACAGAGCTGAACAACTATTCTATTGCTTACAGAGAGGAGGAAATAGTTGAGAAGCTTCTCGATGCTCTCCCACCAAAGTGGGAAATGTACACTGTTCTAATGAGGGAAGACAAAGACTTTCCTAATTATGACTTGGAGACAGCAGTAAACAAGCTCAGAACCTTTGAGCTTAATATGGTTCGTAAAGAGACACCAACGGATCAGGTTCAAGACCCTGGTATGTATGGTGCCAAAGTTATCTCAGGCTCAAGTTCGAAGTCTGAATCTGCTGCTTACTACTCCAAAGGAGAGTCAGGTTCTAACTCTTCTCATGAAGGAAATGTGTCAGTTAACATGAACGGTGATGTTTGCTTTGTTGCTGGAGGATCAAGTGCTTCGAAACCTCAAGCATCCAAGAGTAGTTTCTCTCCCAGTGCTTCAAGCAATAACTACACTAAGATGCCAATGAGTGTCAAATCTGCTGAAGAGCAGTTTGCACTCTATGCATCTTTTATTGCTTCTTACGAGAACTACATACAAGGGAAGATTGTGGACCCTGCTGCTTTGGAAGAAGACTATGACCAGATCGATCCTGATGATCTGGAGGAGATGGATCTGCAGTGGCAGATGGCGATGATAGTCAGAAGAGTGAAGCGTTTCATGAAGAAGACTGGCAGAAAGTTCGTAGGTGGAAAGCCAGGATTTGATAAGTCAAGGGTGAGGTGTTACAATTGTCAACAAAATGGACACTTTGCAAAGGAGTGCACTAATGCACGTGTAGAACGTAGTCAGGGGAGGACTACACAACAAAGTGGAAATAACAATGTAATAATGCCATGATGTCTGATGCTGGTGAATACAACTGGAACATGTTCTCTGGAGAACTCTTTGAGCAGGCACACATGGCGAAGGTTGCAGCTGAAGAATGTATGAAAGCTGCTGAAAATGAAAAAGCTTTCATGGCTGATGACCAGAACTCCGAAGTATGTACTAAACCTATCTGTACTAAATGTGAGAACTTGTCTGAACAGCTTGCTACAATTACTGATCAGTATGTTAAGTTGGATGCCGAATTTAAAACCTTGAAAGAAGATCATCACTTCACAAAGACAAGAGAAAATAATTATAAAATAAAAATTAAAGCTTGTGAAAAAGACGTTAAAAGTTTAAAAACAAAATTAGCTGAAAAAATTGATGTGATCGATCTAAGCTACGAGGTTTTAGAAGAGAAAACCAAGTTAATCGCTGAGAAAGAAAAACAGATTGCTGATCACCAGGTAAAAGTGGTGGAACTAAATAGGAAACTGGAGCAATTCCGGAATTCCTCAGCTATTCTTGATCACCTCGTTAGTGATCAAGGTTCCTCACCTAAGAGGGGAGGAATTGGTTACCATGAGGTTCCACCACCTTATAACCATAATTATACTTTCAATCCTAGTGTTCATGAATCTGTTAATTTTGTAGCTGATCAGACAGGTCCTGCTAAGGAAACTGGTAAAGTACCGGAAGTTAGTAAAGGCGAAACAAGTTCGCCTATCTCAAAAGTTAAAATTTCTATTTCAAATCCAGTCTCATCTGATTCGGATAAGTCATTCGAGTCGGGTAAGACAAAAGAGAAGGAAGTATTACCCACTAGTGGAGAAAAAGTTAAATCAACTAAAAGGAGTACTCCACTCAACCCATATGTCCCACCTTATGTGAGACGTACGGTTGGTAATACTGCCTCCACATCTAAAACATCTGCTGAAAAGAAAGCTGAACATAGGTGTTGTTTTAGATGTAATCAAACAGGGCACCTTGTTGCTGATTGCCCTCTGAAGCAGCGTTTAAGAGAGGTGAGGCCCTCGAAAATTGAGACTAAGGTTTTTGGTAATCGTTTAAATGTTAAAAATGAAAACCATTCAAATTTGAGAGATAATACAGGTTTTCAAAGAAACACATCTCGTTTTTACACTACTAATAACCAAACCAAATGCTATAATTCTTTTGATTCTCTTAATGTTCGTCGGTTTGGTTGGCCTCACTATCAGTCTCCAAGGAGGTATCCTGTTAGGACTCGTGGAAATTTTTCTAATGCTAACTTTGGTCAGCTAAGGAGTGTGAGTTCTGTTAAGAAGGTTAATCGACCCAAGACCAAAAGGTCTTGGGTCCCTAAATTTTAATAATCTCTTTTGTTTGTGCAGGAACAGTTGAACAGGGCTTCCAATAATCTTTGGGTTGTGGACAGCGGCTGTTCCCGGCACATGACTGGTAACAAGGATTTGTTACAAGATTTAAAACCTGTTCAAGGAGCGAGAGTCAGTTTTGCCGGTGAGAGTGGAGGCAAAATAACAGGAAGGGGTACGGTAACTAACGGGAAGATGACGTTAGAAAATGTGAACTTTGTTGAAGAACTGAAGCACAATCTGCTGAGTGTGTCGCAGATTTGTGATAAAGATTATACCGTACACTTCAGGAAGACTGATGTGATTGTGTTGAAGCCTGGTTTTCAAATACCAGAGGAGTGGATAGTAATGAAGGCTCCACGTGATCGAAATACGTATATGATGGATTTAAGTTCAACTGAAATGTCAACGGAAGAATCGTGTCTTTTGACGAAAGCAAGCGAATCGGAATCTGAACTGTGGCACAGGAGAATGGGGCACATTCATCTTCGGAAGATGAACCATATTGTCAGACATGGGCTTGTGTTGGGTGTTCCCTTAAAAAGTTTCAATTTTGAAGACAAATGTCTTGCGTGCAAAAAGGGAAAGCAGCACAAGAAGTCCCATCTCACCAAGAAAGTAAATTCAATTGCCAGTACACTAGAGCTGCTTCACATGGATCTCTTCGGTCCTGTGAATGTAAGAAGTCTAGGTGGTACAACTTATTGCTTGGTGATCACTGATGACTACTCACGATACTCGTGGGTATACTTCCTGAAATCAAAGGACGAAACGGCTCAAATGGTGAAGAATCTGATTACCAAAGTTGAGAACATTATGGATAAACGAGTGAAGTTCATCAGAAGTGACAATGGTTCCGAGTTTAAAAATTTTGAAATGGAGATCTTCTGTCTGTCAAGAGGGATTGAACACCAATTCAGCGCTCCGTATACTCCGCAACAGAATGGAGTGGCTGAAAGGAAGAATAGAACTTTAATTGAAGGAGCCAGAACTATGCTGGCTGATTCGAAGCTTCCGGTGGTGTTCTGGGCTGAAGCTGTTTCTACAGCTTGCTATGTACTGAATAGAGTTTTAACGGTAAAAAGACTTAATAAAACATGCTACGAGCTTATGCATGGGAGAAAGCCCAATTTGTGTGGACTTGAAGCTTTCGGGTCCCCGTGTTCAATTTTAAAGGCACATTCAAAGTTTGGTGAAGCAGCCGATGAAGGAATCTTAGTTGGCTATGAAGTTGGGTCTCCCAACAGGCGTGTCTTTAATACCACGAACGGCAAGGTTGAGGTGGTATGTAACACCGACATTACGAGTTACAGATCGCCAAGACCGAGCATCGGACCTCCTGGGATTTTCTACTATGATAGGCTCTTCAAGTCTTTTAACATACCTGATTTGTTTTGTACAGAAGAAGAAGAACGTGTTGCTACGAAGATGATTTTAGATGAGGAGGAAAATTTGGCACATAGACAGCTATATGATGATTGTCAACCTTCCTCATCAAATTCTATCGGTTCCCCTGCTGTCTCTCCTGAAAAAGAGTTTATCAATCCATTTCACTCTCAGCCAGAAACAACCATTGATGAGCTCTCTTCTAATCTAGAAGACAATTTGCATGTCGGTGCTGTTCCGACCACGAGAATTCACAAAGAACACCCTTTGGAGAATGTTATAGGTGATGTGTCGTCCGGTGTACAAACCAGAAGTAGCTTGAATGAGCACACCTGTGTTTATACAAGCATTAAGGAAACGGGTATAATGAACGAATGTTTGTACTCATGCTTTATTAGCCAGATTGAACCGAAAAATTATCAAATGGCTCTTAAGGACAGCTCGTGGGTCGAGGCCATGCAAGAAGAGTTGGCTCAATTTAAGAAGATGGAAGTTTGGACTTTGGTTGAAAAACCAAGGAATGTGCATGCGATAGGCACAAAATGGGTGTTTAAGTGCAAGAGAGATGAAAAGGGGATTATTATAAGAAACAAAGCGAGGCTGGTCGTCAATTTTTTTAATCAGCAAGAGGGGATAGATTATAATGAAGTGTTCGCTCCGGTGGCCAGGTTGGAAGCGATAAGATTGTTTTTGGCGTTTGCTGCTTTTAAGAAGATGAAAGTGTTTCAGTTGTACGTGAAGAGTGCGTTCCTCAATGGGAAAGTTGATGAGGTTGTGTATGTTGAGAAACCTCCGGGTTTTCCTGACCCAGACTTTCCTGATCACGTGTACAAGTTAAGCAAGGCGCTGTATGGATTACATCAGGCACCTCGTGCCTGGTATTCAACGTTATCGGACTACTTGCTAGAGAATGGTTTTGAAAGGGGTTTGATTGACAGCACACTGTTTGTGAAGAGAGATGGAAGTGACTTCCTGCTAGTTCAAGTCTACGTGGATGACATCATATTTGCTGCATCAAGAGTCTCCATGTGTCAGGAATTTGAGGCCGTCATGAAGAAAAGATTTGAGATGAGTGCTATGGGTGAACTAACGTTCTTTTTAGGATTGCAGGTTGATCAAAAGAAGGATGGGATGTTCATTCATCAAACAAAATATGTTCATGATGTCCTCAAGCGCTTCAAGATGGAGGACTTTTCTCCATTTGACACTCCAATTTGCGTCAACCACAAGTTGGGAGCTGAAATAGACGGTGACGCAGATGTGGACCCAACTCAGTATCGGGCTATAATAGGTTCTTTGATGTATTTGACTGCTTCTAGGCCTGATATAATGTTTGCTGTTTGTCTTTGTGCTCGTTTTCAGGCAAACCCAAAGGAATCTCACATGAAGGGTGTGAAGAGGATTCTGCGGTATCTCAAAGGCAAGCCGAAGCTAGGGTTGTGGTACCCGAAGGGAGGTGACATGGAACTGGTTGCTTATACGGATTCTGATTATGGAGGGTGCAATCAGAGTCGGAAGTCGACAACAGGAGGATGTCAGTTTCTCGGTGGAAGATTAGTTTCCTGGCAGTGCAAGAAACAGACATCAGTCGCAATCTCTACGTGCGAAGCTGAATATATGGCAGCATCCAACTGCTGCTCTCAGGTTTTGTGGATTCAGCAACAATTGCGCGACTATGGTCTGAATTTCTTACTCACTCCTATTTTTATTGATAACACTGCTGCCATCTCAGTAATTAACAATCCCGTGAAACATAGTAAAACTAAACATATTGACATTCGTCATCATTTCATACGGGATTGTGCTGAGAAGAAACTGATTAAGGTCGATACGCTAGAAAATTTCGCTGATTTATTTACAAAAGCGTTTGATAAATCCAGATTTCAAAACCTAATTGAGCTGAACGGGATGATCAATCCCGAGTAACCATGTTTTTGTTTGTGTTTATTTAAAAAAAAAAAAACGTCACTTGCTTAAAATTAGTCGGTTACCTCAGTTTGATGGACATATCCTCGGATATGTTTTGGTCCTCGTTTCTACTTGTAGAGAATGAGGGTCGCCATTAACCAGAAGACTGAAAGTGACCGGGGCGGTTATGATGTGTTTTCTTTCTGTCGCTGAAAATTAGTCGGTCATACTTAGTTAGAAGGACACATACTTGTATGTGGTCGGTCCAGTTGATCCATTGGATCTTCAGGATTGCCGTTTACCTGAAGACTTTGACGTGATCGGGGCGATTGAAGTCAAAATTTCTTGAGGGAAATGAAATTACTTTTCAAGTCTAATACTTTGTAAGAAGTTCATTTGCTATGTTTAACAGAAAATTGATCCAACCTTGGAAAATGATATTTATACTAATTTTGTGTGCTCAACTAGTGAAGTTCTTAAGCTTAAAAGGCATTAGAACAGTCATTGTATGTCAAGGTAAATTCTTAATGGTGTGTAAAAGTATATGTGATACAAACTAAATATACTTGTTTTTACGTGGAAACTACTTAAGAGTTTTTCATGTATTCGTTTATATCTTTCCGCATGATAGGCAGAAAAGTGATTACCCAGTCATACACGAGCCCGTAAGTGTTCTGATTCCCGTGAAGAAAGCGTTTCAAGACACTGCAGTGATCCAGATTCGGGACTTGCAGTTGTTTATTACTCTGAAGTCTATAAGTATGTTTGTTAAAAAAAAAAAAAAAAAAATTATAAAAATTAGTACTTATGAGTTATTGTAACATTCGAGAGTTCAAGATATCGAGACTTCTCAATCTTAGAGTAAGAAGAAGAACGGGAACCAGAAGAAGTGTCCTTACATGTTTAATCAGACACTATGGGTCGAAGTCAATTCGGGGTGACACGGGGAAAGCCAAATACGCTTTGAGGATATATAGGAGGCATCAATATTTCTGAGTTGTTGCCCACTTAAATTTTAAGGATTAATTGAACCTAACTCGTATCACAGAAACGATGAAAACCATCTTAAGCATATTACCTGCTTACAACCTGTCTCTATATGTCATAATACAGCTAAACACGGATCTATGTGACAGTCACGTAGTTAGTATGATTCCTGTTCGGATCTTTTCTAAATCGTAGCAGTCCCTATCGAGACTGAAATTTGATCCCTTATACTTTAAATTTATTACGTTTTTGTACTTAGATAGCTTTATGATTTTTTAACTGGTTACTTAGAATTGATCATGTCGTTTATTTCTTAAAGGGAAGTTTTAAAGAGTTAATTCAAATTGTTCAAAATTATAAGGTTTGGTTATGAAAATATAGGCGAAGTTGTTGAATCAGGCGAACTTGTGGATAACTTCGCCTAGGCGAAGTTATCCGTAACTTCGCCTGACCAACTCTGACCCTATATAAGGATTTCATACAGTAAAATATTCATTATTTCAAAATATCAGCGAAGTTGTTCCGAGAAACCCGGCGAACTTAACTATTATCCGGCGAACTTGATTCGTTTCCGATTTCGATCCTTTTTTCTCAGTTTCGTTCATAGATTCAAGGTGTGTGTTATCGATTAACCGTATATCCAAAGACAGTGATGCTTTTCATAGGTCGTTTTGAACGGTTTCGTGACCTCGGTCCGGTGACCTTTCAAAACCGAGATTTACAAACTTGTATTACGTGTTCATGGACGATCTTTTCATCTAACCATCCGTAATATCATGTGTTAGAGTCTCCTGGATCGTCAAACTTTGCCGAATCATCGGATTCCGGCTGTTAGAATCCTAACAGTCGCCTATTCTGATGCAGGCAAAGTTAGGGTTTAGGCGAAGTTATCCGCAACTTCGCCTGGGGCTTAATTTCGCCTGAGGCGAAGTTATCCGCAACTTCGCCTGAGACTTAATTTCGCCTAACCCTTATCTTAGCCTGAGGCGATGTTGTGAAGAGGCGAAGTTATCATTAACTTCGCCCAGACCATTTTACTTAAAATTAATTAGACGAACTTAAAGATGAAGCGAAGTTGTTCCCAACTTCGCCTCACCTTAACTTCGCCTATACAGGTTTGATCACAACTTCGCTCCTGGTAATCAAGCGAACTTGTGTACAACTCAAACGTTTATCTAACTTGGTTCTTTTAGTGCATATATGGCTGCTGTTGGAAGTGCAGGAGGTGCAGGTGATGACGGTGATGATCACAGACAATTCTTCCCAGCTCATAACCAGTTCATAACACTTGACCCAGATGCAAAGGGCGTGGAGGACTACAGGGAGATAATTACTTTTCTCCTGCGCTCAAGGATATATCATGCAATAACCACTACCCTGCCTATTTCCCTACCGAATATTGAAGACTTTTGGCAGACGGTAGAGTACGATTGCCGGGTTGAGCCCCCGGTTATGCGAGCCACCGTAAACGGTCAAGTTGTTCAGTTTTCTTCTGAACAAATACGGGTGGCGTTGCGGTTTGGTGAAGAGACGAGGGATGACCCAACGGAGTTTGTTGCGCCATTCCGTGATGGGGCGTTCCTCAGGATGGGGTATTTTGGTCCCTTAGGGGACACTCAACGGAGGAAGGGATTCCTTTTAGATCAGTGGCGCTTCCTTATGCACGTCATGATCGTATGTATGTCAGGACGGAAGGCAGGCACTGATGGTATGGGTGCGACAATGCAGTCTGCTATGACTGCGTTGACTTATAATAAAAGATATTCTTTCAGCCAGATGATCTTTTACGAGATCGATAGGCAACGAAGGGCTGTGGCGCGTGAGCGGTTTACAATGTATCCACGATTCCTACAGATGATTTTCAATCATGTGGCTCCGACGCTGCCTCAACGACGCCCTATTCGATACGTGGAAAGTGTGACAAAACGTATCTTTGCACAGTGTCGCACTTCCAGCGCACGAAGCAAGCCTGAGCTGCGTCCCAGGCATACTCCGCTCTTTGGGTACCTTATAAACCCGGAGTATGTGCCTGCGTCAGGGGACGAGTTCAGAGACCCAAGACCACAACAGGCGGCAGCAACCCAGGCTGTATCAGCTGCGCCTGCTGTATCTGCTGCTGTGTCAGCTGCAGAGATTGACCTTGACGCCATGTTCGGCGGGCAAGGATTGTTTGATATGGACCGAGTTGATCCACAAGAGAATATTCAAGTCTCGGGTCCACAAGCTGATTTTGATGATGTGATGGAAGAGGCTAGAAGGATGATGGTAACGCATGAGAGAACAGTTGGGAAACAAAAGAGAACTGTTGACGACGACGACGAGGAAGATGATGAAGAAGAAGCTGTGCAGCTGGTGAGAAAGCGTTCACGAAGGGAAAGGACAGGTATGGGTGTAGGAGCTGGAGAGACTTCACGGTTGGTACGTTTTGCTCCACCTGCCCTATCTGGTATGTCCATTGTTCCTACCTCTGTGCAGGTATCGAGTACAAGCGCTACGGTTGTTCCCGTAGTGGCTACATCGTCGGCTGACATTCCATCGATCACGGCCGTCCAGACGTCGACTCCAGCAATTGTGTCTCTACCACCTCAAACGCTTACTCCATCGGTGGTAGTAGCACGATTTGTCGAGTCTACGGTCACCACTACTGCAGGGTTATCGGGTACGGTACCACCTGCGGTCACGCCCACTTCAGACTCGGAACGAATAGCTTCACTAGAGTGGATTGTAGCTGAGCAGTCCAAGACTATTCAAAGCCTAGTGGAAGCAAATCAACTGCAGGCATCCCTCCTGGTTGAGCACGGGAAAGTTATAGATGCCTTGAAGGTGTTCTTGGCATCTCAGGGGGAGATGAGCTGTAGAGGAGATGAGCTGAGGACCAAAAGAAGAGAAGACCGAGACGATGATCCCAATGCATCGAAAGATGCAGGTGGTGAGTTGCCAAGAACTACTATAGCTCTTGGGGCTTCCACAGCTGAGGGGGAGTCTGCATCTGGTGATGATGTGGTTGCTGTTGGTGATGATGTGGATGTGGTTGAAGATGTTGAGATTGTTGATGATATGATTGATGCGTTGAAAGAGATAGACGATATGTTAGAGGATGATGAGTTGATAAATGAAGATGATGTTCTGCCAATCGATGAGATCGAAAAGATTGGTGCAGAAATTGTGGTTGAGAATGTGATAGAAGAAGGAGAGATTGTTGAAGAAAATGTAGAGCATGAGATCCCTGTGGTTGAACAGTCGACTATATGTGAAGATGCTGTGGTTGACAACACTGAGTGGGAAGATCAGCCAAACTGGAAGGAAGGCTGCGCTCAGTGGTTTGTAAAGACGAAGAAGCCAGCAGTACCGACGATGTTCAAAAAGTCGTATAATATAAAGGGATATGCAGAATCAAAGAAGGGAATCATATGCTGGTTGTACGATGAAGAGTTGAAACTATTTGTGATCAAACGTTACGACGGCATTCAGTACTTCAAGAAGATGTTAAGATCCCTGAATACCTTACCGGAGTGTGAGGTGAAAGACTTAGCGAGACTGGGGCTGATAAACAGAAGTGATGATAACATGTCGAGAGTAATTGGGAAAATTGTTTGGAAGGAGGCCATTAAAGATAAAAAGTTTGAACTTCTGAAGCCTCAGAAAGGGAAATTAGTAGAAGACAAAGATAGAGGGATGAGGGCAGACGGCAAACCATGGATGGTTATGAAGTATAAACCAGTCCGTCATTTAAAAGAAGTGCCGATGAAGGTGATGCCCAAGAATGTCTTGAAAGACTTGAAGTGGTGGTACGTGGATTGTGAAACTGCTGAAGCGGTCATGGAGGATGAAGATGAGCAAGAGATCATGAGAGTGTATGATCCTATGCACTTAGTCAATCTGTCTCAAGCTGACTTGCAGGTACTACATGCTAAGAAGATTTTCTACATTCCTGCTTGGAAAGAGGAAGCTAAGAAGTACCAGAAGTTGGTTTCTGTATGTGTTAGACAGGGAGTGCATGCTTGAAGAGATGAAGAGAGAAGACGAGAGATTACAAGACACAAGCTTTGAAGATCAAGATATGAAGCTACTGCCAAGGGGGGGTCTGTTGGTACATAAATGTCAGTAGTTCATAGTCTAGCGTTTGTAATCGAGTCTGTAATGTAATTATGTTTAAGTTTATGTTTATGTATGTAAGCGAAGTTGTCAACAAGTTCGCTTAGGCGAACTTGTTGAACAAGCGAAGTTGTCGACAAGTTCGCTTAGGCGAACTTGTTCAACGAGCGAAGTTACTGACAACTTCGCCTGAGGCGAAGTTGTCGTGTATTTATATAGCTTACGGGTTTACGGTTAAGAAATATAGTTTTCAGGTTATTCACGTGTAATTCAGTAGTTCAGTGAACGTGTCGAGAGTCTGTAATAGACGTGTTTCAAGTTATAATATATAACGTGTTCGTTTGTATCGCGTGTGATTGTTTTACGTATTCTACACTCGTAACTACCTACGCAGGGATTCCGCACCTACGTAGGTAGCGATATCCCGTGTAAGATCCGTCCGGGAACCTACACACTTATGTTGCCATTTTTACCTATTCACACGTTCCGAGACTTCTCCCCGAATTCCCTCGTACAAGCAAGTCTATTATTATGTTCCGGACCACAATAACTTATTGCCATACAAGTTCATCCCGGCATCCATCAGTATATAATATTAAATTATTTTCACAGAGTTAATCGAGCCTACGGTTATATTTTAGGTATGCTAAGGGATAACCTAATCATTTATAACCAATGACTCTGATACCAACTTCTGTCACACCCTGACTAACACAATGCGGAAGTGTAAAACGGGAATGTAACAGACACCTCCGGTATCAACCACGTTGTTTTTGAAGAAACATTACAAAGTAATTTACAATATCTTACATTACATTATTCAATCATTGTTTTTTACAGTCTAGGTGATACAAACAAAACTAGTTCATTAAACTATATGATCTTACTACTAACACCCTTGCTTCTATTCATATAGCATCAACCACACCTTGAACACGTAGCAGATCACCAAATTATTCCGATTTAGGTACACCGGAAAAGAAGTTTAAAATGGGTCAACTACTAGAGTTGGTGAGTTTCACGAGTTTCAAGAAAACATTTATGAATACTCATAAGTTAACACTTGTAATTAAGATATAAGTATGTATGTATGTAAATTATGTAATTATGCTAAGCTACAGTGAAGCCTTAACCGTTTGGGCTGCGTGAATCCATTTCCCACGCCCAATCAACCACTGTGGCCACCTTTCCGCCCACAATATTCCCTAAGTAGCTATGTCTAACACTACATAGTGTGTTTGTATATTTATGATCATGTGAAAACGGGGTAAAGTCTCAGCAACACATGCCGGCTCCGTTTGGGTTTGTCAAACCAATAGTACTATTCACAAGCCACTGGCTCGAAGTGAATCACTGTGTTAGTGGGGACTTTCATGTTTTAGCACTTAGATAATTCACATCAATACATGTTTCAGGTATGTGTATGTAATCAAACATGCTTTTCAACCCAAAAGTTCGTAAAACTGTTTAAAGAGAGGGGTTATAAAACTCACTGTTTAGTTGATAATCAGCACTGAGACAGCTCGTTGTTTGTTTGATTCGCTATCACTAGTTCCTATAATCAATATTATAATAATATTAATATTTTAATATTATTATAATCTCAATACTAAACTGGGCTTTATATCTAATCTGGGTATAGCTGAAACACCCATAAAGTGTCAATAGGCTTAGGTTGTGATGTTGTTTCATGTCTAATACTTAAAATTGAACTTAGCTCAGTTTTCCCGTTTTCCCAGCTGGGCCAAGTTATTTGTTTATGCGTTCAGAAAACAGTTATGGGGAAGTAAGATTGAGTAAATGTGATGGTCAAAAAATTACCAAATTTGAACAAAGACTCAATGATATGGTCCCTGATGTCCCTAAAAAATTTCATGACCTAACAATATGCACATCACAACCTTAACCTAAACAGCCCGTAAACGAGCTATTCGGCATTACCTTAGCAGTTTTGGTTCGTTTTCGCCTTTCTAATCAAGTTTTCAAGCTCTTGTGCTTCTATACAAGCTAGATACAAGTCCTATATCACAAAACAAGCAACTTTCATCAACACAACAGCCACTTAACATAGGGTTTCGGTTAGGGTATAAAACCAAACTTTTGAACCGTAAAAACGCCGTTTAAACCCTCTAATCCGTGTTTATGGCCAAAAAACTATCAAATAAGGTTCCTAACCATGTCTATCATCAAAACATATTTTTGGACAATTTTTAAGAATTTTTCATGGTTAGGAATGATTTTTGGTAATCAAACTATGTTTATATGGTATTAATCAAGATTAAACAAGTGTAAAAGTTGATTATATAAGCCATTTACCTTAGGGTTTGGAAGAAATCTGGAAAAACTGAGTTTGCAGCTGCTTGGACTTGAAATTGTTTTTGAATATGATGTATAACCAAGCTTAGCTTGGAAGTTATATATAAAAAATGGGGGTGGGGTAAGTTTGCGACCGGAAATGTACATGGGCCCATTTTGGCCCAATAATCTGGATCTACAGGTCCAAACGCAAAAGGCCAAGTCCAAATTTATTTCGGGTTTGGTTTTTGGTGCTAAAAAAATATCGAATGGGTCAAACAGTGCGAAAACAAGTGTTTTTTGGCTATTTTTGTGTAAATTTATTAAAACATAATATACGTTTGTAAAATTCGAAAATATTTTCACACATCGCTTAAAACAATTCAAATAAGTGTTTGGTAAGTCTTTTTCGCCTTAACGGATGATACAATGCTTGGTTTGTAACTATCTTTCGCGTTTAAATTTATAGCTGGTAGTTAAACGAGCATGTTTTCGTTTAACTTATTTGCTATCGAACTAATGCCGTAAAACTAATATATTAGCTTATATTAAATGCATATCACTTATAGATGGCCCCCCGGGATATCTGGGTCATAACCAGAACTTCTTGGTTAATCGTTCGATCGTTACGAAATACGCGTTTATTTGCTTAATCGGTAAATACGTACTGAGGTGTACCTGGTTTTGGCTCATTTGTCACAGAAAATGTGTGTGATTTGTGGTGTGAGTTGAAATTCCGTTAGCCTCCCCTTTTATAGCCGAAATTGGGCACCATCGCGTAGCACGATGGTCCCTTCCTCTTTCAGATTTTTATTTTTAGTCCCTCGTCATTGATAACTTGTTACTTCTTGGTTATACTTCCATTTTCCCAAAATACTAAAGCGGCCTTTATGCGGCTCGTGGCGATGCGAGCGTGCGAAGTGCAAAGTGCTCCATCAAAACGCCACATTACGCCCATCTCCCGAGTCAGTGTCCGAATCCGTGCACGTGCGCGTTGGGTGCTACGCACCCTCCGCTAGGACTATTGAGAGTGGTTAGCCACATTAAAATATTTCTATGGAAACTTGCTTCCTTATAAAGAGCTTCCATTTCTTTTCTTGTTTCCATGTGAGATGAAAGTTATCTTCTTTATTTATACCCATGTGGAATGCTCTCATTTTCTTCCATCTTTTCATGTGGGATGGAAATTTTCTCATTTCCTTAAGATAAGATGTTTTATTTTTCCTTATCTTATTTTTCCCATAACTTATCTTGAGAATATTTTTAATCCTTCAACTTTCAAAGTTGACAACTTTAGTCCAAAATAAATATGGGTTTTTCATAGATGTTACACCTCTGAGGCCCAGCCTAAGGTATCTTTAGCGAGTTCGCTTATGACGACGGAAATGATTAACCCATCCGAGGCCGAGACTACAACGGCGACACAGCCCGTGACGGCGGAAGTGGTTACTCCGCCTGAGGTCGAAACCATGGTGGCAACATCTCAACCTATGATGGTGACCATGGCTAAGTCACATGAGGTTCAAGTAGAGCAACCAACAAAGGAGAGAAAGGATTAGACTTCTTCTCCTCACATCCTGCTAGATACGTCGGGAAAATCCCCGTTTAAGGCCCTTTTCCTTGACGGGGATGAGATTGTTCAACCTTCTCCTTTTGATATTGGGACGGTTGTGACCAGGACTTTTATTTGAGAATCTCGGAGGTGAGATGGGCGCATGCGCCGGTGACAGAGGGTCGAAGGTTGTGAACCCAAGTGATTCCATCGAGGCTAACCAATTATATTTGCCTTGATGGGACATCACTCGCGGCGCGAATTTTGAAGACCTGGCCGTTTGCGCCAATTTTTTGGAGTATTGCTTCCCCTTTGCGGAACAGATAGCTCACAAGTTCAAACCCCATGACGGCCTCTCCACTGACACTACATACAACGCCGTCCGGGGTCTCTCTGGTTTGGCTGAGCTGCTCCGTGAGCGCCCTTCACGCTGAGTGTATTAATCATGAGGCCGTGTGCAAGAAGTCCAAAGAAGATCTTGCCAAAGCACGTTGTCGTGCTCAGGCTGCGCGGGAGGTCGCTGCCAAACATGAGCAAGAGAATGCCGATCTACGTAAGCTGATCGAGGAACTGGAGACCGAGGTGGCGGGTAGAAAGGCAGACACTGGTAAGCTTGTTGATGCTCGAGAGCAAATGATTGAAGCCTTAACTGCTCAGAGCACCAGCTTTGCAAGCGACCGTGATTGGCTGTTGAAGCATGCCATCCTCAATGTTAGTTTCTCCTTTGCCCTTTACTCATTCCCTTTACCAGTGTCTTTTCTGACTTTAATTATCTGTGCAGGTTGCCCAGCGTATCTTAACTGATGATGCCATGATGAAGAGCGTTGGGCGCCTTGTGACGGCAGCGCAGCAGGTAGCACGCAAGGTGGGGTTCCAGGAGGTACTTACACATGTGCAAGATCCGATTCCCCTGGACCTCTATACTCTTCGTAATGTAGACGTCGAAGTAGAATAACGAGTTGCAGAGGCGGAATAAGACACCTTGTCATTCCCTATCCTATCCGCCATCACCCAGCATGCCAAAGAAGAAGATGGAGTGCAAAAGTTAAAGCAATTGCTGGAGCCTTCAGGGGCGAGTACCTCTTCTACCGTTAGCGATGGTACTGCCGCGGAGCGAAATCAGGCGAAAGGAGAGAGGGAAGAAAGGTGGATTATGAGCCTCTCGCTGCCTAGATTAAATTTGTATATAAGTAGCATAGGACTTGTATATTTTATACATATTCATTCGACGGATATTGGTATCCGTCTTTGTAAGTATTGTATCTTTAATGAAATGAAATTTAGTTTATTACTTGCATATTTCTTTTTATTTGTTTGTAAATTGTCATCGCCAAACTAATCTCTCAACTGCGGAGTATCGTTTTCACTATTAATGTCATGGCCCTAGGCCCATACTTACATAATAGTGAAATCGATTTACATGTAACACCTTCGTAACTGCGCCGCATTCCAAGTTCACAAAACCGACACGCCATAGATTTTATTAACGAATAAGTGCCTTTGCCTAAGACTTTGTCAACTTGATAAGGCCCTTCCCAATTTGGTGATAACTTGCCATGCGATTGAACGTTAGATTCCTAGTTGTTATGAAGGACATAATCTCATGCGTTAAACTCACAGATTTTGACTTTGGCGGTGTAATATTTTTGGAGTTGGCGCTTGTAGTTTTGTTCACACATTGCAGCCAACTCCCTTCTTTCTTCTAGAAGCATTTGGTCTAGACGCCGCTGTTCATCATTAATTTCTCCCACTGTAAAGACTCGCGGGGAAGGTAGACCTATTTCTACTGGGACCATCGCTTCTATGCCATAAGTTAGACTGAATGGCGTCTCAGCTTTACTTTTGCTTTTTCTTTTTTGCGTTCTAAGCGCCCAGAGTACATGCGCGAACTGGTCTAAACAACCGCATCTATGCTGGTCTAACCTTCGCTTGATTCCATCGACGATGCTACGGTTAGCGAGTTCGACTTTCCCATTGCCTCGTGGATGCGCTACGGACGTGAATGTTTCTGAAATTTCCAGTTCCGTCAGCCACGCTTTGATGCGCGGTATGCGAACTGCGTTTTGTTGTCGCTTAAAATGTTCATGGGTAAGGCAAAGTGACAGATGATGAACTCCCAGAAGAACTTCTTGATGCTTGCGGCGGTGATAGTGGCGGCTGGTTTAGCCTCTATCCATTTGGTGAAGTAATCAATTGCAACTATCAAAAACTTCACCCACCCCAACGCCTCGGGAAACGAACCAGTGACGTCTATGGCCCATTTCTGGAACAACCACTTACAAATTTGTTTCTCCGCATCTACATGCATGCCTGGCAAGAAATACCTCGCGTTCATGAATTTTTCCTCTACCATGCGCGGTCACATACTCTATAGATGCCTTCATGAATTCTCTTAGGAGGTAATTCGCATCTTGTCGGCCTACGCAGCAGAGGAGTGTCCTAGGTAGGATTGTTGGGATAAGATAACACCTTTCATTTGATAGCAGCGCTTTATGGCTTACCTTCCTAGCCTCCGCTTTCTTTTATGGCAAGATGCCAGCGAACATGAAGTTAACGATTGGTGTCGTCCAGGTTGCACTTCTTGCACTCCTTTGTAGGAACTGAAGGGGTGCCTAGGACCTCACGAATGTTTTTCGATAAGTGTTCAAAACTTACTGGAGCCATCTTACTAAGGGCGTTAGCTTGTTAGTTTTCACTACGCTTAATGTGAACTACTTTGCATGTTGCAAATCAATGTATCAGTGCCCTGGCTTGTGCTAAGAAGATAGTCATTTTCTCATCCTTAGCTTCATTAGACCCATTAACTTGTTTTGCCACAAAAAAAGAGTCGACGTGGACCTCCAGGTGTTGGGCTCCCAGTTTTCGCGCAATCCTTAAGCCAGCCAAGAAGGCCTCATACTTCGCCTCGTTGTTCGTGCTCGTGAACTCGAGGCGCACGACGTATGTAACCTCATGGCCTTTAGGATGTATGATTCTCAACCCGACCGCTATCCTTCATCATTTGAAGCTTTGTCCATATAGAGCCGCCAAATGTCATCCCTATCTTGTGGCGTAGGAGGTTCCAATTCCTTATGGCAGTCCTCGTCTTGTGCTATGGGTACTTCTGCGATGAAATCTGCCACAACCTGCCCCTTAATTTCCGGTCTTGGTTTTTATTTTATTGCATGTTCTCCCAACTCGATAGCCCATTTGGCAAGCCTTCCTAAGAGTTATAGCTTGCATAACACGTTGTATAGCTTGTAGTTGGTGAGAACATTGATCTAGTGACCTTGGAAGTACCTGCGCAGTTGGCGCGAAGCTTAGACCAACTCGAGTATCAGCTTCTTTAGCGTGGAGTATCTAGTCTCTCCGTCAATTAGTGTGCGGCAATAATGTAACACCCCGACTAAAGCGGAAATGCCTGAGTGTGACGTACAGATTGCTCAAACACATGTGACACTATTAGGTGACCATAATAACATTATTTCATTTAGATCTTCATGTAACACAAGTTTATCAAATAATACAAGTTGTAACAAATAAATAAACAAAAGATAGGTTGTTCTTTGAATATCCTATAGGCATGCTATATGTCTTATAACTTTCATCCTCGTATCTTTACACCTGTAACATATGTATAAAATAAAGTCAGCTATGAACATAGCTGGTGAGATTCCCACAGTTTAAGTACTTACGTAAAAACCATACAATTCATGGACAAGTGATAAACGAGCAAGTAAGTCCCTTTCCAGTTGGTAACAACCAACGTACTTGGATAATGAGGCCCTTTTCCACTCGATAAATGGACCGGAGTGCAAAGGGGGGCGTATAATCATACTTAATGAGGCTTCCCAATCGTGCAAGTAATATTCATGCAAGTAATACAAGTAGCACACAAGTCCATATACGAATTGTAGTTTTATAATAGAAGAAACAATGCTTGAATTTTTATAAGGATACATATGCAACCCCAAAACATTGAAACATTAAAAAGGGTGGTGAAAGACTCACCTTGAAATTGAAGATAAACATTGCAATGAAAACCGAAAGCATGATAACGAAACCGAAGCGGTCGAATGTCACGAACTATAAATGAAAAATGCAAAGAAAATCAAGACTAGCTAACGGGATAAGAGTTAATTATTTGTTGGGAACGTGTATTATTTTATTATAACTTTTATTAGCATTTTATGGCTCCTTATATTAAAATATTATATTTAAACTCTTAACAGAATTTTAATGATTAAATATTATAACTAATGCTAATATGGAAGTTATGGTATTTACGATTCATATCTAGAAAATAATTATGTTAATGAATTATAGTAGCTAACGAAACCGAATAAAGTTATCCTTAAGGAATTATAAGCTAACGAAATAAAGTTTAGCGAGTTAAAAGTTAACGAATTAATATTACCGATTTAAAGTTTAATGGATTGAAAGCTAACGAGATAAAGTTGACGAAACTAATATTTAAGTTAACGAACTAAATTATTTAAATATTATTTTTACTAATAATTTATTATTAATATGAGAATGCTATTATATATATGAAGCACGGATTTTATCTTAAAACGACTATTTTAGCTTTATAAATATTAATGGAAAAAAAAAATATAAAGCAAACGAAATGGAAATATAATATAAACGGTTTTACGGACTTTAACAAATATGAAAAAGTTGTTTTGGAATGAAAATGATAAAATTTATTTATATAAAGATTTTATTTAGCTTAAAGTGATTTTATTTGATTTTTTAAAATTTAATGATGATTTTTTTACAGATTTATATTGATTATAATAAAAAGAAAATAGTTTACCAAAAAATTAAACAAAACATGGCCTGACCCAGTTTCGAACCCAAGTCTTCCAGCTTACACCCACAGAAAGTAACTATTTGCTCTAGCTTAAGAAGTTGTTTTAAGATTACAACAAAATATATAAATATTATAATTTAAGTTCATCATCTTCCCCATTCAAACCCTAAGCTTCAATTCCCTTAATACGTTCAATGGTCGTCCAAATCATGTTAGGGGTTATGATTGTTGCCAAAACTAAATAAAATCAATATAAAGATTACCTGTTAAGATGTCGTTTTGATGGAGAACACGAACTCGCCAGAAACAAACTTTGAAGATCAAGAATAGATTACTAAGGTTATGAGTGTTTAATTTGAATGTCGGGACGAGTTGAGATGAAGATTTAGGCCTTATTTACTACTAATTGGAGAGAATACTAGTTATTTGGATGCTAATCGCTTGGCCGATTTTCCGGCGGTCATCACGGGATTAATCGACGTAAATAAACCGTTATAATATAATTATCATGTTAAGTAACGATTAATATTGTCGTCTAAATATATCCGGCTAATTTAACGGGTCAAAGAACAATTTTTGGGGTGTTTTGCGAGTTTTCCGGCGCCGAAACCGGCCACCGGAGTTACGGGAGAAGAGGGACGGTGGGGGAGGGCTGGGTAATTTAAATATTATAATTTAATTTCAAGTTTTTTAGTTTATTCCCTGGAGTTTAAAGTGTATTAAAATCTTTATTAAACTACATTTACAAAGTAAACCTTGTTCTTTTTTGAAATTAATATAAACTTGTTATAAGTATTAATAATTTGAATTATTTTCATATTATGCCCGATAGTTTGCTAAAATCGGTTCGATTTAATAGATTTGTAAATCCCGGAGTGCCAATAGTTGAACAACACATATAAAAAAACGAACGATCGATAATCGTGAATCATCGAAAATATCATGAAATGAAAATAATATATATATATATATATATATATAAACAAAACCGAAATTCGAAATGGGTCGGGTTTTCGAGTTTAAAAAGTAACAAATGTTACAGGATTCACAATTTTTAGAAATTTCGTCCTGAAATTAAAATAAAAATAAAAATAAAATTTTAAAAAAAGAAAAAAACTAATACAAGGAGTTGTTTAAAAGTTTTAACGATTTTTATATACATACTTAAATAAAACAATAACGTCGATCTTTAAATGACTCGAAAGACGCCACAAATGGGAATATGGTAAGGACACTTATATATAGGATGTACCAGCGGCGTATCCACCATGCCCTTATCATATTTCATTTGTCCCGTCTTTCAATATCATTCCAGGTTTCAAGTTATTGCACACAATGTACTTATTATGTCTTCCATGCAAGGACTTGAATAATTACATGTCGACCCATAATTACCTTTGTCGTCGGATGGTCCACATAATCCGTCCCGTTGTGTGGGTTTAAAATATAATAAATCCTTATGTGAAAACTTTAAAATTTAAGAACGATGAACTATATAGATCAAAATTTAATAAAACATAGAGACCAATCCTCAAGGTTAAGGATAAACGAGAATATGAAATCATTGAAGTTTGTAGATACAAACGATGCTTACCAAACAAAATGCGTGAAACTCTTAAGTAGTATGAAATAATTAGAATAACGGGTGACATCAATTGAAATCATGAAATAATAAAGTTGAGAACAACATGTTAAATAAACATAGCATTGAGCTACAAAATGTAAACACGTAAGTCGATAAGCATTGGATCCGAGAATAAGATAGAATAACCAAACTTTGTAAAATAATCAAATAAGTTCTTGGAGTCAATAATGACTCGATAAACAAATGAAAATATGAATAGGGATCACATTTGAGATTAATAAATCATTGCAACTTTGAGATCCAAGTAAAGCATTGACCTCAAATTGGTAAAACGTTGAGAACAAAATAATCGAAATTTCAAGATCAAATTAAAATATTGAACTCAAATTGGTAAAACATTGGGAACAAAATAATCAAAATTTCAAGATCAAATTAAAATATTGATCTCAAATTGGTAAAACATTGGGATTATGAATAATAAAATGATCCAAACAAAACATTGAGCGGAAATAGAACGATACGACCAAACCATTCGTGTAACCAAAATTAACTCAACAGGTGTATAAACATGCTCATAGTCTCCAACTTTCCACTAAACAATTACGTTTGTGGAAATCGGTTATAGACAACGAGATTGAAATAAAAAAGTAAATTGATTCAAAATGCAACATGTATGAAAATAGTTCGCTAATTAACGAATAACCAAGCTCGATATTAACTTCGCAAACAACCTTCGAAAGAAATTGATACGTAAAAACTATTTCGATAATATCCAAACTGAATAATGTATATAGCAATGTATAAAGAAGAAAGAAAGGAAAATGAAAGATGGCTAGCGTTGCTTGTCTTCTCGAAGATGGGTTTTGTTGTATGAAGGTTATTATGGTACGGTGGTATGGTTTAATAATCTGAAACTCGTTGGTGTTGACAAAAGGGAAAAGAAATGATGGTTGATATTTTTTGTGAAAATCGTTTATAAGGACATGATGCTTATAACTCAAGGAAAATTATAATTTGCAAGGAAACATTATTAAGTACTAAAGTTTGCAAAACCTTATAAAACATTTTAGTGTAAAAGATTTCCTATCGGGTTGTGTCTTATGAAAATATTATGGATGATCGTTAAATGTTATAACTCTTATGATAATATTAACGGGACTCACAAACTTAGTGAGTATGAAAAAGTTGATTTTTGAGTGAAATGTGATAAAAAATAATTTACAATAAATTTTATCTAACTTAAAAATAATCTTATTTTAAAGATTATTTTTTAACAATAATAATATTAAAAGGAATATTAATATTAATATTAATATTAATAAGAATAATAGTTAGTGTAATGATAGTGATAAGTAATAATAATAACATTAATAATAATAATATTATAAATAACTCATTTGGTAACAAAAGTGAAATTTCTTTTAGAAAAATAACTTGATTATACTTCGTATAGCGAAACACTTTTGTGAATATACGAATATATATGTTTATTAATTGACTAGTTAAATTAATCAAGTTTTGAAATTTCAAGTAAGAGGTGTTTATAAAAGAAATATATGTGGAAAGGTATGCATGAAAAATTTTATTTATTTAAAAATTTGGCATGGCTGACGAGTTTGAAAAGACTAGGTATTGATGTCAGAAAATAAATAAAAATTTAAATGAACATGGTTTGATCTGGACATGGCTGGGAACCTGGGTTAATAAGTTTTTTGGCCATAAACACAGATTAGAGAGTTTAAATCGCGTTTTTTACGGTTCAAAAGTTCGGTTTAAAGCCCTAACCGAACCATAAGTTTCAAGGCTTTTACGTTGATGATACATGCTTGTTTTGTGATATAGGACATGTACCTACCTTTCTTAGAGGCACAAGAACCCAGATATTTGAATAAGAGAGCAAAAACGAACGAAAACCGCAAAGGTAATGCCAAATTACTCGTTTAAGGGCTGTTTTTGGTTAGATTGTAATGTGCATATTTTTAGCTTGTAACATTTTTCAGGGACATCAGAGACCATATGAATGAGTCCCTGCCCAAATTTCGTAAGTTTCGACCATCCAAGAATATTTGGCGAATTTATTACCGATTAGGAAAGTTTATTTGGGAAAAATACTTAAAATGCTTGAAAAATTATGAATTTTGAGGGAAACTTAGATTTAGTATAATATGATCACATATCAAATTTGGGGTCATTTGAAAAACCCTAGATATGATTTGTGGATTCACATTTATTCGAGTTTTTATAGCCGTTTTGACTCGAAAAGGTAATTTGGCAAAAGTGTTAGGTTCTGGAAATTTTACAGCGTGTGTTGGGAGATATTTGGAACACTCAGGAATGTTTTAGGATTTTTCGGAGATCGTTTGGTATAAACGGACGATTTTCGGGTTAATTATAGCATATAAAATGAATTTTTGTAAATTAATAAATCAGTAAATAATTCCAGAAATATTTTTATAAAAATCTACATATTTTAATTGATAATTTTTAAAATTTTTATAATTTAATGATAGACGGACAATTAATTGTGCTAAATTGAAGATTAAACAAATTCAATTATGATAAAACCGACGAGTTCGTGATTAACGGACCTGTTGGAATATCAGAACATCAAGAGTGATCAAAAAGCATATATTTGGGCTGATAAAGTAAAACCGAACTTTTTGTGAGAAATCTGGACAATTTGGATGGATTGTGTGCGTTTTTCTCCAAACCAGACTGAATAAATAAAAATGAGCCCCGTAGCGAATCCATACCCCTAATTTGCGATCTTTCTTTATAACTTAATCATTTTATCAACTAACACATTTACCCAAGTTTTGATACTCACACATGTGTTCTAAATGCGTAAACAATCAACTTGGCTCAGCTGGTAAAACAGGAAATTGAGCCAAGTTCGGTTTTAAATATTAGACATTGAACAACGTCACAATCAAAGACTATTGACACTTTCTGGGCGTGACAGCCACACCCAGACTAGCTATACAGCGCAGTTTAGTATATACATTATAATAATATTAAAATATTAATATTATTATAATATTGATTATAGGATCTGAGTGCTAGCAAGCAGAACGAACCACTATCTGATACCATGTTGAATGCCTGCTAAACAGTGAGTTTCATGACCCCACTTTTAAACTGTTTTTACGAACTTTCAGGGTGAAAAACATGTTGATACATATCTATATACTCTGAATTGTTTGATGATGAGAATTATCTAAGTGCTAACACACAAAAGTTCACACGAACACAGTGATTAACTTCGAGCCGGTGGCTTGTGAATAGTACTATTGGTTTGACAAACCCAAATGGAGCCGGCCTGGTTGCCATGTCACACATAACGCCGTTTGACCATAGTTATACAAACACACTATGTAGTGTTAGACATAGCTACTCGGGGCATGTTGTGGGCGGAAGGGGGGCCATAGTGGTTGATTGTGCGTGGGAAATGGAGGCATGTAGCACGAACGAATAGTCAAGGCTTCACTGTAGCTTAGCATAATTACATCATAAACATACAAACAAATGTACTTGCGAACGTACATACAAACATGTTTGCGTACTTATAAGCTATGATTGTTGTACGCACAATTGATTTATTGAAACTCGTGAAACTCACCAACTACTTGTAGTTGACCCGTTTTCAGGTATACCGGACTTGGACTAGAAAGACAATGTGATACGTGTTTGACTTGCGATCAATGCTGGATGAATTGATGCAATGTGCTAGTAAGAAGTATAGCCGCTTAACGGGCTAGATTTAGTTTGTATCACCTAGTTGTAAACGAAGTTAGATCAGTGTAAAATATTGTAAATTAGTTTGTATTGTTCTTTATAAACAATGTGGTTGATACCAGAGGTGTCTGTTACATTCCCGTTTAACGCTTTCGCAATTTTCTAAATGGGATGTGACAGCGGCTGACCTAGTAGATTGGTGTTTGTACTTTATCCCTGTCTACCATTAATACCATGCTGAATGCTCGGTCCAATGTAGAGAGATACAACATTAGCGGCTCCTTCGGCAACAACGCGGTCATCCTTGGGAGTTCTGCCAAGTGGGACTTGATTTCCTGGAATGCAGATTTCCTGCCAGGCGAAACTGTGTCTTATTGAGGCAGTTGCGGAGGGTAGACATGAACGGGAATGACTTGTCAGCATGGTTCACTAGGAATCTGTCCAACGCTACCCGGTCGTCCATTCAGCGTTTGCACCTGTTTGATTGTGGTGGAGATGACAAGTTAACAACGGTTCCCACCTTCTAAGGACTGACATTGAATCCATCCTTGGTTACAATAACGCCCAGCAATTTACGCTCCTCCATTCGAAGGAACATCTGCCCAGGTTGAGCTTCATGTTCATCCTTTCGTGCGTCTTGAAGGTTTCCTCAATTTCTCTTAACAACGAGGATTCCTCCTCACTCTTGATGACTATTTCATCCATGTACACTTCCAAGTTTTTCCCGACTTGATCCTTGAACTCTCGATCCATCAGGTGCTCATATGTAGATCCTGCGTTCTTTAAACCAATGGCATCATTTTGTAGTAGTATACGCATGTGTTGGTGCGGAAAGCGGTCTTGTCTTGATTAGCGACAGCCATTGGATCTGGTGATACCCCTTTTAGGCATCCACAAATCACATGTAGTGGAACGAGACCAGCGCGTCTACCTTCAAGTCAATTTTCAAAAGCGAATAACAGTCTTTGGGTCGTGCCTTGTTTAAGTTTTAAAATCTATACACATGCGCCATTAACCGTTTGACTTTGGTACCATTACTGTGTTAGCCACCCATGTTTGGTATTGGCTAACGCGTACGGTTCCCGCATTTAGCAACTCCTGAACTTGCTCATTGCATGCTTTTGACATATCCGATCCCATCTTTCTTCTTTTCTAAACAACCGACACAAAAGCTGGGTTGACTCTGATCTAGTGTTCCGCCTTGGTCTTGGGTACCCCCTTCATGTTGGCATGACGGGGAGCCGTTTCAGCGCCTGCTGTGTGGGACCAGAGATGGTGGGTCCAATGGTGATTGTTTGCTCGGGATACTTTCCATTACGTACCCACTTCTCAAAGCCCGCCTTGGGGTTTGGTTTAGCCATTTTGGTTTGGGGAGGGGCGTTTTCCTTTCTGAGATATGGCATTCACGGTTACCTGGTGGGTGTAGGTACTCCCACCATGCCATGCGCTGTCGATAGATTTAAAATCTCCAATCGCCTTTCGTCCCAAAATGATGTCATAACTTGGGCGTGACCACTCCATGACGAAAAGGTTTACATCCTCCGTTCTTGAATGTATCATATCATTGAGTGTGACGAGGAATGCGAGATGACCTAATGGGTATTCAACACTTTGATTAAACCCGATGATTGGTGCATTCACTAGTTGAATCTGGTTCTTATCTTCCTTTTCCAGCAAGTCAAAACATTGTTTGTACATGATGTCCATTGTTGCGTTGACATCGATGAAGAAGCGAGAAGTTCGATAGTGGCCAAAGACAACAATGATGACTAATGGTGCCTTCTTTTTGGCTCTGCCCATGACATGCGGGAAGATAAGTTGTTCCTCCTTCCATGGTTCGTGTTCTGCTCCTGGCCGCTTCCACCTTCTGGCGCTGCCTTAAATTATGTTGACGTGGAGATCTTTGATTTTCTTTCCCAATCTCCAGCCTTCATATCCTGAATATTCTTGACCAGGTGTTACAACTTTGAGGTTGGTGCAATGATCAGTAGTGTGACTATGCGCCTCGTGATAGTAGTACCTGGTCATGTTACATTCGCACGCTGCTTAATCGGCTATGGTTCCCTAAACTCGATGCCTTTAGAGAGCATGATCTTTGAGGGGCTTTTGGTAAGCGGCGTTCATCGTTGGCGTTGCTGTGGCACCGTTGGCTTACCTTTTTTTTCCAACGAGAGAGCGCGGATTATATGAGGTGGATTCCTGGTTGATTCTCGACCAAACAGGCCCTGCCTTTTTGTTATGTATGAGGCGATTGATGTCATTTCGCGCATCGCTGCGCGGTAACTCTTTTCTCAGGCTCTTTCTGTTCGTGCGTAGTGCTTGGCCGCCGTTATGATGGCATCCTAACTCTGTGACATGTCATCCGGCTTGTAAGGGTTCATATAAGATCGTCGGGTCATTGATATGGCATCGTTCCTGGCCAAAGTGTTGGAGGAACTTGTTGGCCAAGTCATCCCAATCGGTGATTCACCCTTCTGGCAAGTGCTCAAACCAAGCTCACACTGCGCCTAATAGTGTTAATGCAAACATGTGACACCAGAGAAGCATCGTCCACCCCAAAACCATACCCGCAATGATGTAGGTTTGTAGATGGTCGTCCGAGTCAGATAGACCACCATACTTTCCTACTTTCGGCGGGATTATTGGGTTTGCGGGTAGTGCTGCCTCCGCCACTCTTTTAACAAACTTTGACTTTCCTGCCGAGACGGCTGGCATGTATGGCTTAGAAAAGTCAGCATTGGCATCGGGGTGATATTCAATAAGTTTCTTGTTGGGCATATCTTGAGGGTCCACCCTCTCTTGGCTATCTTCGTAATCCATATCGTTTTTCAACAAAGAGGCCGTATGGCGGGAACACTGCGACTGTTGATTGCCAGGTTAGCTGCCACCCTGGCCATCTCGCTAAGCACGACCAGAACGGGGGCCAGGGATACAGCGCCTTCGCGGAGCAGATTCATGTTCTTCCTCCTCCTCATTGCGCTTGTATTACTGGTTGCTGCGTGACGCCCTAACAAACAGAGATCTGGGTTGGACTCCTGATGCAAACTTTTGCTGCATTCGAGCCATCAAATTTTCTTGTTCCGCCTCCCACCACTCCATCATGTTTAGTGGTATTGGGGTCTGTGATTGCTGATGTGTGCGGAACCTGGTGCTAGCGGTTACCGTGAAGTTGGGCGGATGGTTGGACGAGTTTACGACGTCCTCAGGATTTGTTGTAACGGTATCTAGCGCGGGATTCCCCTATTGCTAAACGGCCGACACTTATCCAGCCGTAGGGGTGGATGATTTTCCACTCATTTTAACCAAGAAAACAGAAGAAGTTTATTGATAAAGCTAGTTCTAGCAAAAGCACGGATGACGCCAATGAAGAAACACTGGTTCAACCCTTGGTCTAATCACTTAGTCCTTAGGCTGAGATCAAGTATTTCCCACGGGGGGTTAAACGTAATCCGGCCAATCTGAGTGTAAGCACCTACAAAATAGAGCACCGTGAGCTCGTTACGAGAAGGAGGGGGGGGGGGGGTTCTTCTCGTAACCGCCATCCGGCGTGAGAATAAATATAGGAGATTGAATGAATAATGAATATCAGTTATCGCGGAGCACTACTGAGTGTTCTCGCCTTAAAGTTCGGATCGCTGTACTGTTGAGGTTTGAGTGATATTCATGGTGCCTCTTACTTGGTCACCACTCTTAACGACTTAGATGGTGAGTTTCAGATAACCCCTCGTAATACTTCAGTCAGCGTGTATAAACAAAAGGTGGATTTGTAAATTGGAAAATAGAGGATTAAAGAAACTACTTCAGAATTTTAAAAGGTTTACGTTACGCCAAAATAAGGCATAGCATATTATGAGATACTTCACTGATGATAAATGATAAGCATTTCAATTTTCAACAAATACGTAAAATATGCTTCTAGGATTGCTATGCTATCTCATTCAATCAAAAGAGGAAAAATTATAATAGAGACAAAAGAACGAATGAATTCATAAAAAAGAAAACACAAGGTTATTTTTCACCGGTAGTGCCATGTTTCAGTGTTCGAAGACATCCATTTGGTTTTTCTTAGGGTTCAGATTAATTCATGGTAAAATAAACTGATTTTACGAGTTTCTTACAATAGTTATACACTATTGTGTTTACAACACCTAATGCCCGCTTGCCTTCTGTTTCGATGTAATCCAATAAACAATTTATAATTGAGAAAAATTGAATGGAGAATCTCTGACATACTAAGTCAAATGCGTTTAGAATGTATGTTTGAGAGGGAGAGAGAATTTAGCGAACATCGACAATATCTGATTTATACTAGGCTTTCCAATCTTAAACAGAAGACTTTTAGAACTTTTGTGATCTCTCGTAATCAGACTAGATTCAATAGCCAGGTTGTAAATAGGACATTGATGCCATACCATCGAAAGTGCCTTTAAATTTGACAACCACCAATGTTTAAGATAACATTTGGGACCGTGAAATGACATGGAATCTTGGGAGCCATGTGGTTTGAATCCGGTCAATAATAGATCACTAGTATAAAGAGACTTACTACTCTGTCACTTGCTACCTCATTGTATATGTAATCAATCAAGTTTTATTTAGTTACTAATTGGGGTAGCCGGACTTTATTAATCGACCATTTAAAAAAAATTGTTGGTTATGTGCTAAGTTGCTAACTAATATATTTATTGTTAAAGATCAGCTTATATGATGTATCTATGGCATATTGTTAAGAGTTGAATATATTTATATGCATAGTTTTAAAAATGTTTAGACTAAAGCTAAAAGGATCAACATGTTATAAAAGTTAATTAAGAAATTCAAGGCTTAAAAAAACTAAAATATTCAAGGTGGATGAAAGTTCATAAAAATATATGGGGAAAGTTTTATAAATACAAGGGTGTTTAAAACCGGGCATGTGATTGAATTGGTCGCTCAACTAGTTTACAATATGACTGGTCAGATTGATTGAATCGTTCTTAAGAACCAGGTAGCCAGGTACCATTTTATAAGATTAAAAAGTAAAATATTATCATAAGATATTATTCATCTTATATTAATAGTGTAACTCGTATTTGTATCTTCCAATATCACTAACATACATAATGTAGAGTTGTTCTTCAAACTAGTTTAGGTACCCGTGTGAAACACGGGCCATAATAAAGAAATTTATTTAAATAATAAACAATGTGAAATACAAAAATTATGTTGAAGAAATATAAAGATATAATATATGATAGACTAAATTACACGTTACACAATATGAAAATAAAAAGTTGTTGAAAATTCATAAATATGTAAATGTTCTTTTTATACAATTTTTGTAATTTCAATTGTGACTTTACACTCTATATAAAAAATTAGTAGTTTCATTTTGACTCTGCTTTTAACTCTAAATAATGCGAATTATGAGTTAAAACAGGTGGTGTAAAACACAAACCAACCATCTACAATGATTACCTAAGCTTTTCTTTATCTCCATTGCAAAACAAACATAAAGTGAAATTTTTTTTTTTTGAAATTTGAAATTAATTATTTTATCTAAAGATAGTAGATTTTTTAAAAATTAAAAGTGTAAGTTTTAATAATACTTATAGATATGATTGCAAGTTCTATAACACGATTAACATATCCATGTAGTTTAGTTTTATTACGTAGGCTACCTTTCTAATTATTATTTTAAGAAGTATCATTTCAACATTGGCATTTGAGACTAACCAATGATTTGACAACCTTAGATTTTTATGTCATTTAAAACATCATGAAAGTAATACAATCTTGTAACATATCATTTTATTACTAACAGATACCATCTGAACGATGATGATATTTTTCATCTCTCGGAAACATGGATAGCAAACGATTGTTAATTTTTTGAACAAACTCATTTTTTATTGCAAGTATTACTCGTTCACCATATTTTTGACATCTTCAAGAATAGAAGGATATACAAAGTCAATTTATCATCTGATCAACAGTGTACTCAAGTCTAACATTTGTATTCCTAAGGTAAGAATTTGTTTTATCAACTTGAAAAACCAAAATATGTAGTTTTATGTATATATTTTTGTGTGGATTTCTAAGATGATGGATTTAACATAAATGATGGGTTGATTAAATAGTCATGTAAAAAAATAGAAGTTGCATATGGATACTCTTTTAAACTAACCCGTGAATCGAAAGTCATTCTAATCATACACTGTTTTGATCTAAACCATGTTTGATCCTTTAATTCATTAAAGAAACCCACTCGTTTAAATTAACATAAACACTGAGAATACATAAATATTGAATTATCTTTTGAGGGTTTGAAAGAAAAAACTTGTAATTGGTATAAACAGTCATATATATTTAATAAGTTAAAGTTTATTGAAATTTTTAATTTTAAAATAAGCTTACTTTTCATCCAATAATATCATTTCTTACAAAACATTAATATTAACTAGCTAATGCAATATATTTAAAAAAGCATTAATATTTAGAATAATTATTCAAAATCAACGTGAAAATTGGTTACTTGTAAAAGCTTAATATTAATAACCGATATAATATATTTATGTAAAACAAAATAATATATTTATGTTGGTATTAAGTTTTTTAAATAAGGAAATAATTATTAAAAAGAGAAAATGATAGATTAAAAAGAAAAAAAATGAAATATAAAACTCTTAATAAAAAAAGAAATATATTTAATATGAGAGTGAGAAGTGAAAATTTTATAAGGATCACTCTGGTTTAATGACACGTGATATTTGAAAACCTTTTTTTATTATGTGGTATAGATGATAAAGCACATACATTGTCAATTTGTTGTGTATATTTGTTTTCTGTAAAAACAAGTCATAGTTATACATCTTCTTATAATTTATGAAATAAGAATACAATTATGCATTAAATCAACTAATGTGAGAGCATTCTCAGCATGTCCCCGTCCTCGACTCTATAATTATACTAAAAAATACTATATTTTTATCTCCGGTTCAATCAAATAATGTGTTTTTATGCCTTTGTTATTATAGGTTTTCTTTCCTCCACCCACAACCAATTTCAACAAATATTAAAAAATAAATAGAGCCAAACAAGTTTTCACCAAATTTACAAAAAATCACTTACTTTACTCTCTCTCCCACTCACAACCACTCTTTACCCTGTAATTTACAAAGAAAAAATTATAAATTTTGTCCTTTTAAATACATAAAATTATGGATCGGGCCCTTTTAGAAAATAAGTTTCACAATGTATCCTTTATTTGCATGTTGCACTCAACTTTTGTCATTTACACTAACGACCGTCCAATAATCCAGTTAAGTCTAGACATGTGCCAAGCATGTAAGAGCATAAAGGTACTTTCAAACCTTTAGTATTATTTTATTATAATAATTATTATGATATAAAAAAGTTAAATATAGATTGTGATCCCTGTCATTCTCATCCTTTTCAAATCATCATTCTCATCAAACAATCTTCAAACCCAACCCACCACCATCATCACTCTGATTAAACAATCTTCAACCCTAACCCCACACCACCATCACTCCGGCCACCATTGCCCCCACCTGCAACGGCCGCTTACACCACCACCACCCACATTGACCATGATCTTCATCTTCATTAAAACCCCTTTTTCTTTCACCATTTAACCCTAACCCACCACCACACCATCACCACTACATGCAATTAGCAGCCACCAATCATAGCACTCGGTAACACATATTCAAACATTAGGATAATTGGCTGGAATCGACCAAGAAAACGGCCATTGTGGCTCAGATCTTGTTCAACGACTGCTATTAATTTAGGTTTTAGTAAGCTTTTTAATGGTAAGGTACCAGAGACGTCATTTGATGCCGATTTCTCCAGATTTAACGATGATTTGAGTAGCGAAATCATGGAAGTGGACGCTACTAGCTTCTAGAAACTTGATTAAGGATTGATTATTGCATTTCATAAGGATCTGAGTTCGCGAGGATGTGGAATAGTCCAGATTGTGATGTTAACATTCTGAAGATGAATTTCTTATTATTTGGGTTTTGTAGATAATATTTGGTCAACAAGGGTGGTTGGTCAAAGATGGTGATTAGCAATTTATAAACAAGAACAACAATTAAAATTGAAGTTTTATTACTAAACAATTCTAAAGCTAAATATGGAAACATGACACAAAAAAGATATTAAAAACAACAAAGAGGTAATCTCTTATTCTTTGGCCCGCACTTCTCTGACACTGCATTCTTGAGTTTTTTATTTAAGGGTTTAGAAAAGAAAAGATAAGAAAAATTTTCTTTTTTCATTCTTGAGTTTTTTCATTAAAAGAAAAGAAAAAGCATGAAAAGAAAAGTTAGTGTTTTTTTCTTTCAAAACTTTCTAGGCAAATATGGCCAGATTCGGAAGGAAAGTTTATAGTCACGTATAATATATTAATTTACCCCGTATTTTCCATCCTATCTAACTCAATAATAAGGACACCTGGCCCAACCCTAGACACTCTAAGATCCTTTTTCAAACCTGCTCCCATTTCGAGTCAAGAGATAGATAAATAGACACATCCCATGATTGTAAAGTTACAATTTTTTTCCTATCTAACTCAAGAATATAATTAACACTTTCTTTTCCATTCTTTTATTTTAACTCGAGAACGTCTTTTAAATATATAATTTCTTTTCCTTTTTCCCCTATCCAATCTTATCATTTCTTTCCCTTGTATTTTAAACCCGAGAATGCCGTGTAACTCAAACCTTCATTTACCAACTTGATTCTCCATCTTCGTCTGGCTCACTTCAATCTGCCCCATAGCCCAAATGCCCAGGTCAAATGGCCTACTAAACCATTACTACAAAACGTCTATTAACACAGTCATAAAAATGTTTTACAATGGAATGAAGGTTAACTATTTAATAAGATATAGTCCACCGTTTTAAAAATAACTATTTTCCAAAAGCTGTTGTAAATAAGAAAAAACTAGCGTTGTTTATTGAACTTATTGAAAAGTAGCGCTGCTTATTGATAACTAGCGTTGTTTAAAATATTGAGGTTTCATCCACATCTGAACACCCCGTTGTAAATCAGCATTGTTTATTGAACTTATTGAAAAGTAGCGATGTTTATTAAAAACTAGCGTTGTTTAAAGTTTTGAGGTCCCCCCCACCGTTGTAGATAAGAAGATAACTAGCGCTCGTTAGTGAATTTATTGTAAAGTAGCGTTGTTTAAAGTTTTGAGGTTCCCTCCCACCATTGAATTTCGCTGTAAATAAGAAGAAAACCAGCGTTGTTTATTGAACTTATTTAAAAGTAGCATTGTTTCATAAAAAATAGCGTTGTTTAAAGATTTGAGGTTCTCTCCCACCATTGTATATCGTTGTAATAATAGAAAATTAGCGTCGTTTATTGAACTTATTGTAAGCAGCATAGTTTATTGAAAACTAACATTGTTTAAGATTTTAATGTTCCCTCCCACCAATGTATAGCGCTTTTATTTCCCTCCTTTGTAACATCTTGAAAATTTTGGACTAATTTTGACAAGGCAAGAAAAACAAGTGTTAAAAATAAAAATTTGGATTTCAAGACCTATCGTGCTACGCGACGAATCAGAAGGAGATCCATCGCGATACGGGATGGATGTTTCACAAAACTCGAGAACAGGTTGGGTACACGCTATGCGATGGACCAAGCCCTTGGTCATTACGATACAAGACGTGCTCTCCACGGTCAACAGACACGTGGTATACCACGTGATAACACATGGCACGATCTAACAGGCCACGTGGCTACGCTAAGTTGACGAAGAAGGGCTATTTTTCCTACGTCGCACTACGCGACGAAGTAAAGAGTAGATCTATCGCGATATGCAACGGATTAAAATATTAAAAGACGGTTTATAATTTCATCACGTTACGCGATGGAGTCATTTCTTCTTCGTCGCCATACGCAACCAAACCCAACATTTTCCTATAAATAGCAGGTTCGGGCTTTTCATGTTGCATCCCCAAAACACCATCTCACATCACACATCTAACCTCGGGAATCGTGCCTTTCTCCCGACTTTCCGACTGGTTTATTTCTCGAAGTTCTTGCAAGTTCCGACACTATTTTCTTTCAAATAACCAACGACTAGTAGGAGTGTTGTTCCAAAATACCCACTTAAGGTAGGGTTCTACCCGAATATTTAATTATTAACTGCTTAGACCCTAGTTAGGGGTATAGCCCATACCGTGATAAGAGGTAAGTCAAATATAGCTTTTCATAAGTTGGGGGTATATCTAAATATTATTTCTTTATATTTTAGAAACATAAAGTTTACATGCCGGATGTATAATCAAATTTACATTTCTTCCTGAAAAAGACATGCACAATTTAATAAAAAGGGACTAAAGGTCCAAATATTTGAATAAATGATATATCAAGGTAAAGGTTATACAAAACAGATTAAAGGTCTGGAACTAGATCTTTTGATTTAAATATTTATACAAGGTTATTCTCGTACTACAGGTTGGAGGTAACTTCAAAACCATAATCAGTGAAAGAGCTGATCATATCAAAGGTGAATATGTCTACCCTTTACATGCGTGAATACGCTCATATCTATTAAACGCATGGTACCAGGTCCCCGTCTTATTGAGCCAGTCTATAGAGATGTGAGGGCTGAACTAATGTGATATAATTGGTACTCCAGTCTAGGGGGCGCTGATTGTTTCGAGTATGAACTAAAGTATTTCATTAATGTTAGTCAGCATGTTCACCAACATGTGTTGCGGACGTATTTTATAAAACTGTTTTACAGGTAATCAGGAATAGATGTTGGAAGATGGTAGCTAGCCATTAGATGATTTGGTGGCTCATATAAAGTTTTATATTATAAATAATGTACATTATGGTTTTGACATTCAAACTCCTTTGTAATCGTATCGGGTATTCAATTCCTGACTTGTGAAATATAATATTTTAAATAAACAAAAGACTTCCGCTTTTAACCTTAAACTCTGATAAATTTCACAAGGTGGTTGGAACAAATTTGAAAGACTACAATATGAAGTTTCAAGAGCATTGTAGGCTTGTACCTCAGTTAGTTTCACAAGAATCAAGCAAGGTAACTCGTTACATTTGGGGGTTGCCTAGAAAGATACAAGACATGGTGAGGTCTCATCTACCATAAACCGCCGATTTAGATATGGAATTGGCCGATTATTTAATGAATGGGTTGATTCGAAACAAGGAAGAACACAAGAATGGAGATAGATATGGAAAGAATGATACTTTTAAGGGTAAATAAATGGAGAGAAAGAATGGAGGATTTCCCCCAACAATCCCCTTTGTAAAACATGCAAAAGACGTCACATTGGACGATGTAGGTATGAAACTTCTACTTCAAAAACTAAGGTTTGTTATTCGTGTAAGTGGCCAGGACATGTAGCGCCAGACTATTGGAAGAGAAACATGACTTGCTTTAACTGCAAGGAGTTGGGGCATCTCAGTTTTGATTCCCCAAAAAAGAATGTTGTGGTAGGAGTAACTGGTGGAGGTGCTGGAGGTAGAAACACCAAGAATGATGGAAAGAAGGGAAATGCTCGAGTCTTTGTGCTCGACACCAAAAAGGCTGCAGACATACGGGACACCATCACCGGTACATTCTTAGTTAATAACGTTTGTGCAAGAGCTTTATTTGACTCGGTTGCAAACCAAAGTTTTATAGATTTTATTTTTTTTCGTCTATTAAACGAACCTTTAAAGAAATTAAATAAATCCTTAAACGTCAAGACAGCCAATAGTGAGGTAGTTAAAATATCTTAAACTATAGAAAATGGAAAGATTTTGTTAGCAGGATATGTCATCCTGTTCAGTTGTTACCCAAGACATTAGCCTCGACATAGTTCTAGGTATGGACTGGTTATCCGATAACCATGCCCGTATCATTTGTAACAGAAAACCATAATTCTTTAAGCCCCTGACAATCGAATCATTCAAATTTCCAGAGACAAAGATGCTAGTTAAGTTAGCTTAACCTCCATGATTAAAGCTAACAAATGTATAAATCAAGGATGCTTAGCATTTATGGCATATGTTACTGAAGAAACAAAACCAAAAAAAATTAAAGATGTACCCATTGTAACATATTTTCCAGACGTCTTTCGAAACAAACTTCCTGGCATACCATCGAATCGAGAATCGAGAAGTTAAATTTAGAATAGACTTAATACCTGGAATTGCTCCAATAGCCAAATCTCCATGTTGGTTAGCTCCAACAGAAATGAAGGAATGAAAAAAAAAAAAACAACTGGATGAATTGCTGGAGAAAGGATTTATTCGTCCTAGTTCGTAACCTTGTGGAGCTCCGATATTATTTGTCAAGAAGAAAGACGAATCAATGAGAATGTGCTTCGATTATAGAGCATTAATCAAAGTAACTATTAAGAATCGATATCCACTACCTAGAATGGATGATTTATTCGATCAATTGCAAGGAGCAAGTTTATTTTCTAAAATAGATTTACCCTCCGAATACCATCAATTAAAAGCTCAAGAACAAGATATTACGAAGACGGCTTTTCGAACAAGGTATGGACATTACGAGTTCACCGTCATGCTATTTGGAGTTACTAATGCTCCAGCCGCATTCATGGACATGTTGAACAAAATTTGGAAGCCTTATTTGGATAAATTTGTAATCGTATTAATTGACGATATACTTATTTATTCTAAATCTGAAGAGGATTATAAGGTTCATCTTAGGATTTTAGTTGAATTACTTAGCAATGAGAAGTTGTAGGCTAAGTTTTCTAAGTGTGAATTTTGGCTACATGAAGCACAATTTCTTGGCCATGTTGTCAATGCAAATGAAATTCTAGTAGATTCTACCAAGATCGAAGCAATCGCTAAGCAGGAGATTCCTAGATCACCAACTGAAGTATGAAGTTTCCTAGGTTTGCTGGATATTATCAAAGATTCATTGAGAATTTCTCCCGTATAGCAGTTCCATTAACTTCCTTAACTCGATAAAATGTCGAGTACAAATGGGGACCAAAGCAACAAGATTTACATAAAAAAAAGCTTACTAACGCACCTATACTGCCCTTGCTATAAGGTACATAATATTTCTTTGTATTTAGTGATACATCCCATTCACGTCTGGGTTGTATACTAATGCAAAGAAAGAAAGTAATAACTTATGCTTCTCGTCAATTGAAAGTACAGAAAAAGAATTATACAACGCATGATCTAGAGTTAGGTGCCATAATATTTGCTCTAAAATTATGGAGGCAGTATCTCTATTGAGTGAATTTATCTTGTATATTGATCATAAAAGTTTGGAACATATCTTTGAGCAGAAAGAACTAAACACGCGTCAGCTGAGGTGGATGGAAACCTTAAGTGACTATGATTGTGAAAGCATTTACCATGAGGGAAAGGCTAATGTGGTAGCCAAAGTGTTAAGTCGAACAAAAAATGAAAGACCCAATAGAGTTCGATCTTTAAGACTAGAACTTCAATTAGATTTAATCGAAATAATCAAGAAAGCTGAACAACAAGCCATTTATGAAAATCAAATTTCAGAAGAAAAGCCCAACAGTATAATCAATTCTCTAGTCAAATGAGATGATGGTATACTCAGATTAGGAAACAGAATCTGGGTGCCGATTGTTGGTGATCTACGTGAAACAATAATAAATGAAGCGCATAAATCAAAATACATGATGCATCCCGGTAGTGACAAAATGTATCAAAATCTTAAACCAAAATACTGGTGGAATGAAATGAAAAGAGATGTTGCTTTATATGTAGCTATATATTTAACTTGTTTGCAAGTTAAAGCCGAGCATCAGAAACCTTCAGGTTTTCTTCAACAACCAGAACTTCTTATACGGAAATAGGAAATGATAACTATGGATTTCATTACCAAACTCTCAAAGACTGCACGTCAATATAATGCTATTTGGGTTATCATTGATAGGTTGACAAAGTCTGCACACTTTCTACCTATTAACGGATCCTTTTCCATGGATAGATTGACATGAATATACGTAAACAACATTGTATCATTACATGGTGTGCCATTATCTATCATATCCGATAGAGATAGTAGATTCACATCTCATTTCTGGAATAGTTTTCAACAAGCGTTAGGAACTTAGTTGAATCTTGGCACTACTTATCATCCTCAAACTAATGGGAAGAGTGAAAGAACAATCCAAACATTAGAAGATATGCTCCGAGTTTGTGTGATTGATTTAGGAGGAATTTAGGATGACCATCTTCCTCTAATGGAATTCTCATACAACAACAATTATCACACGAGTATTTAGGCCGTGCCGTTCGAAGCGTTATACGGACGTAAATGCAAAACGTCGGTATGTTGGTCTGAAACTGGAGATAATTAATTTTTTGGAACCGAGATAGCCCATGAGATAACAAACAAGGTATTGTAGATCCATGAATGACTTAAGATCACAAGAGATCAACGAAAGAGTTATGTAGACGTTCATCACAAACCATGGACATTCAAGTAGGTGATAAAGAGTTATTAAAAGTATCACCATGGAAGGTGTTGTATGATTCAGAAAGAAAGGAAAGCTAAGTCCTCGTTTTGTTAGACCATTTAAGGTGTTAGAACAAATCATGTCTCTAATTTACGAAAATCACTGGCTGATGAAACTTTAGCTATGCCTTTACGATTTGTGGAAACCAATAAAAATCTAAAACTTATAGAACAACCTCTACAAGTAGAAGATTTTAAAGTGAAGAAACTTAAAAGTCGAAAACTAAAGTTGGTCAAAATAAGATGAACTCCCGAAAAGGACCAGAGTTTACATGGGAATTAGAATTAGAAATGAGAAAGAAATACCCACATCTGTTTTAACGAATCTCAAGGACGAGATTCGTTCCAATGTGGGGAGGATGTAATATCTTGGAAATTTTGGACTAAATATAACAAGGCATGAAAAACAAAGGTTAAAAATAAAAATTTAGATTCAAGACACATTGCGCTATGCGCCAGATCAGAAGGACATCCGTCACGATACGTGACGGATGTTTCACAAAACTCGAGAAAAGGTTGGGTTCGCGCTACGCGATGAACTAAGCCCTTGGTCATCGCGATACGCGACGTGGTCTCCACGATCAACAGACACGTGGTGCATTACGTGACAACACGTGGAGTGATTTGACAGGCCAAGTGGTTAGGCTATGATGACGAAGCAGGGCTATTTGCCCTTAGTCGCGCTATGCAACGAAGTAAAGAGTAGATCCGTCACGATACGCGATAGATTAAAATATTAAAAGGCGGTTTATAACTCCATCGCGCTACGTGATGGAGCTATTTTTTCTCCGTCGCGCTACACTGTGTAACACCCCGGCTTAAGCGAAAACGCCCGAGTATGGCGTACAGATTGCTCAAAACATATGTGACACTATTAAGTGGCAATATTATCATTAATCAATTTAAAACATCATATACACAAGTTTGAAAGTAAGAAAATACAAGGAAATAAAACAACTAGCAACTTGTATCTTGATCTATGATTTTGATAACTTAAGTACTAGTTTCTCTTCCTTTTCTTCAACCTCTAATGATTGTACCTGCAACATATATAAAAATAAAGTCAACTAACAAGTAGTTGGTGAGAATCAGACAATTTTAAATATGTATACATAATAGAAAATCATACAATTCCATGAACTAGTGTAAATCGCACAAGTAAGGTCCTTTCCAGTTGGTAACAACCAACGTATTCAGATAATCGCATGCAAGGTCCTTTCCAGTTAGTAACAACCAACGTACTCGGCTCAGGGGTCCCTTTTCCACTCATAACACAATGGTCGTGAGTGCAAGGGGGGGCGCATAATCATACTTATCACTCGAAATTGAAGTTGAAATTGAAGCAAGTAAGTAAACACACAATTCCATGATACGAGTTGTTGTTTGAAAATGATCAATGAAGTAAATGCTTTAAATAAGGTATACATGATACCCCCAAAATGTAAAAGCATTAAAAAGGGGGTGTGAGAAACTCACATCGAAAATAAGGACGATATTTGAGCGAGTTGAAAAAACGAGGCGGAGAATCATGGTGTATTTTCCTAAACGAGTATATACATATGCTAAATTCTAATGAGTCTAAATGGAAAGGAAACTACGACAAATTGGGACTTGTGGATTTTTTATTTAAAATAAGAAATGAATTAAAATTTATGTAAAGCATTTGATATTTATTAGTTAAATAATGATTTGTAAATGCATAATTATAACTTATTAATATAGGCTTAAATAACAAGATTAAAAATAATTTATGATTAAACATTTTGTTTTATTTAGTAACATAATAAATTAATTTACTAATTAATTAGTTTAAAGGCTCTTCATGATTTATTTTAAAGAAATTATACATATTATTTGAACAAAAATAATTGATTTTCTCAATTAATTATTCAGAGATATTAAGTATATTAGTTCTATTATAAGAAATATTTAAACAATTTTTTTTATAAATCATATTATATAAAAGAAAGTGTGCGAAAGTTTATGATCAACAATAGATCAAAAGATTGAGATAAATATTCATGCTTGTTCTTGCAAAATAACTAGGTTTGACCCAAGATTTAGAAAAATCAAAGTGTTTGTCTCGGATATCCATGATCATAATGATTCTTAAAACCAAAATATAAGACTTTTATGATAAAAGTACCATAATCATGAAGAACAACTTATGAACAAGTATGAACATTCAAGGTAAAATCAAAACAAAAGCTATAAGATGCATGAAATGGTAAAACTTACTTGTTAGTGCTCCTAAGCTTAAGAAAAGAATGTATTGAGGTGTGAAAATGATGGAGGATTAGTCCTCCTTTTATAGTGAAAATATAGAGTTGTTATGGTTTATAGCATTTATGAAAAGTAATCATATTTAATACATTTAAAAACAAAAATTAAAATGGTTTTAGGGGTTTTCAAAGTGTGTAACTCTTTCAATAAATTTTATTTAATTAAAACATTCATTGCTTTATTTTTATTACTTTAAAAAACAACATATGAAAAGATGCTAATAATAATAATAATAGTCCAAGAATAGTTCTAGTGATTTGCATGGGAAATGTTCATGAATAATTAATCATGATTATGATGTTTTGAATGTACATGCAACATTACAAGGGTGATGAGAAAAAAATTGTATAGAAATGATCACGGGTTTTCAAAGGCAACACACAATATCAACAAATGAAATGATAAATAAAAGACCAATTTCATTAGAGATTTAAAACGGGTCGGGTTTTGGGTTTGAAAAGTAACGAATATTACACACAGCCAAATCAAAATTTTGCCTATAAATAGCAGGTTCGGGCTCTACTTGTTGCATCCCCAAATCACCTGCTCACATCACACATTTAACCTCGAGAATCATGCCCCGATCCCGACTTTCAGACGGGATTCTTTCTTGAAGTATGTGCAAGTTCTGGCGTTATTTTCTTTTAAATACCCAACGACTAGTAAGAGTGCTGCTCCAAAATACCCGTTTAAGGTAGGGGTTATGCCTGAATATTTTATTATTAAAGGCTTAGACCCTAGTCAAAGGTATAGCACATACCTAGATCAGAAATAAGTCAAATATAGATTTTAAAAAGTTGGGGGTATAGTTAAAATATTGTTTCTTTATATTTTAGAAACATAAAGTTTTACATGCTAGAGGTATAATCAAATTTATGTTTCTTTCTGAAAAAGAAATGTACCATTTAATAAAAAGGGACTAAAGGTCCAAATTTTTTAATAAATGATATATCAAGGTAAAGGTTATGCAAAATAAACTAAAGGTCTAGAGCTAGATCTTTTGATCTGAATATTTATGCAATATTCTCATACTACAAGTCATGGGTAACTTAAAAATCATAATCATTGAAAGAGCTGATCATATCAAAGGTGAATATGTTTAAACTCTTTATAGATGTAAATACGCTCATATCTATTAAACTCTTTAATCGACTCATTTACCCATAAAATATGTCATAAACACATGGTGATAAACTTTGGTTTTTGGGTAGATGACTCGATTAAAGAGTTTAATAGAAATGAGCGTATTCACGCATTTACTTCATATCTATTTATTAAATCCTTTAGTTCATAAATGTTTTAAAATCAGCATGTTCACCACCATGTGTTGCTGACATATTTTATAAAACTGTTTTATAGGTAATCAGGAATAGATCTTGGGAGATGGTAGCTAGCCACGATGATCTGGTGGCTCATATGAAGTTTTATATTATAAAATAATGTACATTATGGTTTTGACATTCAAAGTCCTTTTTAACCGTATCGGGTATTTAATTCCCGGGTTGTGAAATATAATATTTTGAATAAACAAAAGACTTCCGCAATTAAACCCTAAACTTTGATGAATTTATAAAACAGGTACCAACTTGTGGTAACACTCCTAGGCCCTAAGTTGGGTATGACATCCTTTGAAAAAATTAATAACCTCTTTAACCTATTAATATGGCTTTTCTTAAATACTCTCTCTCTCTTTCTCTCTCTCTCAATCGATTCTTCAAATTGCAAATGCGTTTATCGGATTTTGTTTAAAATGAGGTATACTTGGTTGACTGCATTTATAATTTTAGCTAGCCTAAACATTCTATTTATAGGCCCACCTAACATTCCTTCTAAAAACCCTAATCATTAGCTACTACAAAACATAGTAAAATAAAATACAAGTGTGAACAGGTCTTTGAGAAGAGTTCTTCATGTAATCTTCGAGTGTGCTCGGGACTTTACTTCGAGCATACAAATACTTAGAATATTTGAAGAGTTCAAATATTCGTTTGAAGCAGAATTCATCTTTATGAGTACACCAAACTTTGCTCGGATACCTCCTACGAGCAAGCAGGTTCTTTGCTTGAATCTCTTAATACTTTTTCCTGGAGGACTATATTCCACCATTTCAATGCTTCATTACTAAAGAGGTTAGAAGCGCACAATATGTTATCTTCTTCAGTACATTTATTGATTCTTATAACAGCTTCTATCTTTTCTAACCAGCGTAGTGCTGAAATGGCTCCTTCATTTCTACAAAATTCAGTTGGCTTACAGGCTAAGAAATCCTTGTATGTATGACCATTAGTTTTTGTCTTTAACTTTTTGGGTAATATATTTCTATTCCTCCATTCACACTGTTACCAGCCTTAGTGTCAGATTTCGTTTGTTACTCTCGGTCTTATCCCTAACTACAGTTATGGTTTGCCTAATAGCTTCAGCAATTTGAGGGATTGCATCAATGATTCTCTGAGCTAACATATTTTCAATAGCATTCATATTCAGAGGATTTTCTTGATTGGAATTTTCATGATTGTGCTTCATTATGCATCTGAATTGCAAACAAGAAAGGAATATTAATATCGTAATTAAATAATAGAGTACGCAAGCTATTAATAACATATAGGCACAAATAACACATAGGCACAAAATAGGTCAATCGTCGATCATTGGGACATTTAATCTTTATATGTGTGTGTGTGCACACACACACACTTTTTTTTACAAGAAAGAAATTACGATAATGAACATATAAATATTATATATATATATACATGTGTGTGTGTATGTTAGCAATCTTCATATATACGGCATCCGATCATAATAACTCCAAGTAATATTATCCCCAATATTCCTCAGTCTGTTGCCGGTGTCTATCAATTATTCCCCATAGTGGCGTAGTTCTGCCATCATCTCCGATGTCATGTCGAGGTAGTTGGATGTTTCGGCTTGGAATGGTGCGTGTGGATTTGTCATCATTATGTGGAACTGCCTGTCATTAGTCCACTATTCCTCTAACTAAGCTTGATTGATGAGTTCATCAGAGGGTATTATATTTTCTTGGGTTAGGGATGGTATGGTCAGGTTGCTGGAGCTTCCTGCACCTGTATCATTTAGTGTTGGTTGAAAGATTTCACATTCGTCTAAGCATTTACTTAGCCTTTCCTGTATTAGTATTTATGTAGGGAGTTGTGGTTGAGAGGGTTGTGGTTCCGGTTGTGGTGCTAGGACTACCATCCTTCTTTTTCCTTTTCTCAGTTCTCTGCGCCAATTCCCTTATTCATAATAAAAACAATAATATAGAACCCGAAAATAATGCTTGGGTGACTGGATATTAAACCTGAGTGCCTGTCTTTACGTACTTGCTTCTTCCTTATTTTCTATGTATTGCCGCCTAAAACCAATATGTATGCCTCATGACCTAAATCATTTCTTTTAAAATACCATCATATGAACTTGGACATTCACTAATTAAATCCACGCGGGCCTTTTGTTCCTACGAAGTATTAAAACAAATCGATATAATATATAAAATTGAACTCTCGCATGCATAATTCCGCTTACATATTAACTTAACTAAAAAAAATAAAAGAATTTAAGTCTCACATGCAAGTCAACGTGAGTTTCCAAATTATTATTTAAAATTATAAATAAACATTCATGTGGAAATTATATATTTATTCAATTGAATATAATTAAGATTATACATTTTCTTTAGTCTCTTTTCTATTGACCCTTTTAAAATATAAATATGAGCCACTTAAAAGTAATATTAAATAGAAACTAACTAAAATAATACAAAGTGTAGGATAAATTAATATAAAAAGTATATCTAATGTAGCTCACATCATCGATGGCCAGTGATGGTCCGGATAAAGTCAGCGATAGGCCGGCGAGAGTTACCAATGCCCAATGATGGTCTAGATAAAGTTTTTGCATTGTCACCATCTTAGGAATATCGTTTGCAACAAATTATACAACCTGAGTAGCACCGTTTACAACAAACAAAGCAAAAAGACCTCTTAAACAAGTGTTACAACACCACTAAGCAAAAACCAAGTTGAAATTGTATATATATAAACTGAAACTTACTTGAATTTTTACTTTCTATTATTTTAATATTTGTAATTAATTTCAAACATACCTTATTTTTCTTTCTTTAAATTTTAAATTTAATTGTTTCTTCAGCTCGATACTTTTTATGACATCCGTCAATTTCCAAACCCGAAAGCCCGACCCCTTTTAAAATTTTGATTTTCATGAAAGATTTTTTTTTTATGTATGATATTTATCATTGATTTGTATTTGTAAAGTTCCAACCTCGATTTCAAACGTTATTTCAAGTATTTTATACTTTAATCAAAGTCTAGGGGTTAAGACTGCCAATTTCTAAACTTTCTGCTAAAACTTGTTCTTGGTGTAATCGCATTATCAAATTTAATAAAATTCTAAATCATCATCTTTGTTATTATTATTATTATTATTATTGAATCATAAATTTTTCATTTCAAGTTATAAACATTACTTTCATATGTGCAAATATGTGATTCTATATTCATTTTATTATTAACATGTGTAATCGTTAATTTGATACGTTGAACCGAGGACGCGTAGATTAATATTTATGTTAAGTATGTTACTTGACATCTTTTATTAATAGAATATCATCTTTCTAGCATTATCCAAACACAACGTGTTCACTAAAAAAACAAAAAAAAAAAATGAAACCCTAGCCCCAAAACTATTCACCACTCCTCCTCCCTCATCTCCATCAAAATTTTTATATTCAAAAGTTTATCAAGAACACAAAGTAAGCAAGATGTTTTGAAACACAAGTTTTATATTATGTTCCTTTCATTCTTGTTCCTTTTCGATTAACATGGTTCCAAAACCATCATATATTCATGCCAAGGATACAACATAATCCGTATATCACGGTTTGCATTGTGGAGGAAACAAAAGAACAAGGAGATGATCTAGTTATACGCTAAGGTCACCCATAATCGTTCTTATAATTTTTATATTTTGTTTTGAATAATTTATTTCCTATACCAGACCAAGGTAATATTGAGGCTACATATTCATATATATATAGTACTCATCCTACCCTAATTAGTCTATCGTATCATATCATCACACTCAAAATAACTAAAACGTTACCTATAGTAATGTTTCAGTTATGGACAGCAATCAATGACTAAATTAATCAGACCATAACAAACTGATAAAAACTCTAAATCAACCAAACTCATATTCCAAAACTTAATTCGTCGAGTTAGGTTTTCAAAATATTTAAAGCTCATTCTAATTCATCCGGAAGACTTCACAACATCCCTTGCACGAAAAGTGCAAATATTCGTACCTTCTGTTTTAGGCGGTTGTTTGGCCTATTTCCTAGCCAAATCTAAACAATTTATCTAAACAAAAGTTGCCCGGAACATATTGATTTAGTTGAGTGTGAGACTTTAGATTTTTATAAAATTGTTTACTATTTAAACGACATGTCCGAAAGTTGTAACAGATTGCTGTCAAAATCTGTTTTGCGTCTAATTCATAATCTCATCTTTTTTCCTTTACAAGTTTTGTTTCTTTTACCAAGCCTTTAAATCTTATTGACATTCATAGTCTAAATACATAAAAGAAAAATTTAGGGACTTCTCGTTAGGACTCACTCAAGCTTCACAAAAGGCCGATCTTTTCATTCACCAATCAAGGTGAGTTTTACGCAGCCCATTTTTACTTTTATACTTTTGGGGCTTTCATGCGTACACTATGTCAATATCATGTTTTAAATATATTTTTCCTCAAACACAATTCGATATCATGTGATGTGATTATTGCGCATTAATCGTTTATGCATTATTTGATTATGCGTGCTTAAGTGTGTATTACGTTTGGTTTGGTCTCATCCTCACGAGTTAGTATAATCATATATTACCTCAGTAATTTAGCTTTGTGCTAAATCGAACGGGTCCACAATTATTTATATTATACCAATTATACTAATAATTTGGTTTATACCAATTTGAACGGAGTCTCAATTATTATTTGTTACATTTACATTTAATGTTGTAATTATCATAGCCACATGCGAATCATTTTTACCTCATTATATATATATATATATATATATATATATATATATATATATTAAAAACCAAGTAGTAGTTATCTCACAAAAACTACTATTCATAGGATAAACCAATAAAATTTGAACATGTATCCAAGTTAGTTATTTAAGTATTTGTAAGTCAATGAAATAGTTCATGCATTTAGAAGCTTATTTTCATGACTTTATTATTTTGTTATTCTATGTTTATAATTAATTTTTACTTAGATGTCTCGACATAGTAATATTCGATTCATTTTTCAAATTTATTTCTACCTACATTTAGATGTAAATTTTTTATTCAAACCGAGTTACGGTAACTCACGAACAAACTTTATTAGGTTGATGTGTTATTAATGTCCTTATTGTGACGCGCATGTTTACATGTATAAATGTTCGCTCCCGGCGCAACACGCGCAGATGTTTACTAGAACAAACTTTATAAACTTTATATTTTATTAACGTCTCAATTGTGACGTGCGAGTTTAGGTGTATCAACGCTCCCGCCGCATCGCGCGAGATCATTTACTAGTTATATATATCAAACTTATGTATTGCTCACTAATATTATGTTAACAAATATTATTTTTACGCATGCATGTGTGTTAGTATGAAGATTACAAATTGATCAGACATTTAGTTTGCCCTTAGGATATATTGTAAATTCTTTTTGTTTCTTATTGTGTACTTGAGATTTGATTGAATAAATTAAATACTTATTATCGGTTTTGTAGTGGAGTTTTTGAGCAGTCAACTTTACACCCCGGCATGTTCTGCCATAGTCGGGGTATGACACTTCCTTCTAATATACTTCTCATTCACATTTCAATATAAGTCTTATTCAAAATTGAGCCAGATTAAATATGATATATTTTTATTGTTCCTTAAATTCTGAATATACTATTCCGACATGCTGTTTTTTTCTCTATGTTTCAACAAAAATTTTATTTGAACCGATCTGGATTAATTATAGTATAGTTTTACTTTTATTTTTAAAACATCAATTTGGTGTTCTTTTCCAAGTTAATATTTGTCTGCGCGCAAATTCTGTCGAAGGTTTTCAATTAATAGTATGCCTTGGGCATGCCAAGTGGTCAATCTGATGGAAAGTATTACTAAGCCATCCTGTCGAAGGTTTTCAATTAATAAAGTTTCCTCAAATGAAATGTTCTGAAAAGAGAAGGGTTGGGGGCATACTTGAATTGAATGTGTGGTTTGACAACATGTAAGTTGTGATTAATTTAAAGTTGTAGTGTGACGAGTTGAATTTTTTTATGATTATCCAAAGTGAAATTTTATGAAATTATAAAATATTGAATGCAAGGAAAATATTATAAAGTTGTTGATCATGGACTCACTAATTTAAGATAACCCGTTTTAGTATTTGTTTCTAGGGCTATGCGTGGTGCGGTAGAGTGCGGTTTGGGCTAAAATCAAACTGAAAACCAAAACCTCGGTTTTTGGATATTTTGAACCATTCAGTTTCGGTTTTTCTGTTTCGGTTTCGAGTTTTTTGGTGTTTGCCATTTGAGTTTGAGAATTTTAGACCAAAAGAAACAGGTGGTCAAAAATAATGAATTTAGGTATAAATAATTTTATTAATTATTTATTAATAGAATATTATACATTTGACAAAAAATATTTAAACTCTTCTAAATTACTTATAAAAATTAAAAAAACAAAAACTTAGGAATTCGGTTTGGTTTTTATTACATGTAAAACCAAAACCAAACCGTTAGTTCAGGTTTTACAAAAACATAAAACCAAAACGTCAGTTGTTGTTTCGGTTTGAATTTTTGTTTTTTTTGGTTTCAGGACAGTTTTTTTTCCGGTTTTTTCACACCCCTATTTGTTTCCGAGTGAATGTAGCTATTTGACAAGGGAAGTAGGACATCAAGTTATTTGTATTTATTAAAGTTTTAAGTTGCAAGGAACTAGGAAGTAAAGTAATGTTTCAAAACTTTGTATCGTATATGATGTGAAAATCTAGTAAACTATCACATGTATGGGTTCAAAGTGTAACATGATGCTTCTAGTATATATGGGTTGGTGGGTGGTCCTTGTAATAATGTTTACTAGGATAGAGTCCGTGTGATACATGAGTGGTCAAAAAAATGAAACAAAAAAGTTAAGTTTAATAATATACATAATAACATATCTTATAGATTCATAAGATATAAATAATTTCATAAAACACATAGATTAGTAAAAATAATTTGTATTTGTATTTTATAAGAAATCAAAATGGAAGGTTGTGAATCTATACCAATTAAGAAAAATGAAAGACTAACATCAATTCGTCCTAGTTGAGTTGGTAAGCCACAAACATTTTAAAATTAAGGTATTGAGTTCAATTTCCACCAATAACATATTTTTTATTTTATCATTCATGAAGAGGAAATTGTAAAAATGAAAACTTGTACACTTCACAACCTATGTGGAGGGTCTAATTGAATGCCATGTGGACAAATTGGTTTTGCTTTAATATATTAGTTAGATTATATTAATACGACTTTAACAAATAACATCGAATGGAGTAATATTTCCAAAATTATTGTTTTACATGGAAACCCTATACGTTGTGCATTACTACATAAAAATGGTATTTGAAATAAGGCATTTGCGACATAATTTATGAGTTATGACTATAAATTTTGATACTATATATCGTGTTTCGTCAATCTCGATTTGCGACATAAATGAATTTGATATGACTTCAATAACACATGTTGCCAAATAACGATTGATGATTGATACTTGTTGCAATTGAATTTTTAACTGTTGACAAATCCCAGACCGAAGCTTTTTGTGACGGTATTTTGTTACCAATCAAATTGTAACGGATTTGATTGATAACATATATTCGACAGAAACCAAACTAAATATGTCACAAAGTTAGCTACAAATTTCAACGTGTTGTTAATTTTACGACTGATTTTTTTAATCCTCATGCTAGCTTCTTTCTGTTTAAATTAATCCTTTTTCTAAAACGAAAACTGATTTGTATTATATGATACCTAAAGTTTAGTGGTCAAAAAAGGGTGATGGTAATGTAATGTAATGGTAGCGGTGAGAAAAGCAATCAGTGGTTGGCCGTGACCGTTGTTAGTGATAGTGGGGTGGTGGGAACGGAAGGTATGTCCAAAATCCTAATAAGAAATTGAGTGGCGGGTAGAGAAACTTCCAGGAATTGGGTTTTAGAAATCTCTAAATAAGTGATTGAGACAATTCTTTATAAAGCGAATCCTATTTCCATACAAAAAAAATATATATTTTTAACGGTTAATTTGGATCACTGACGGGGCCACTAACCCACCCGATCATCTTCATTCCATCATCAGAAGAAAACCCACTCATAGGTGAGAAAACTCCAAGCCCAACTTAAGCCTCCAAGACAGCAACACCTCTCCCCTTTTAAATTAAAGTCTATGGGTGCCTCACTCAAACCAACTAGACTAGCTATCATTGGCATATGAAAATATATTTGTTAAATCTTTTCACGTTAAGGATATATTTATTTAAGTAGAATCAACATTTGACTAAAATTAACGTAGAACTATGCGAAGTAAAGAGAAAAAATCGCGTGGTGTGAATCTCGTAATTGCTTTGAACAGAATAACTATGTTACAACCAAATATTAGGAAAATAGTAAGTGTTAGGGCTCGGATTTTCAGTATCCTAAGCAAACGATATGTTCAGGATAACTCCAGGATATGGTATCATCCAAAATAACAGGTATCCTAGATATATTGTATAAGTAACGGATTGTTCGCTGTTCTTCCATGTTTACCAGGTCATAAGACGTGCAAATAATTCCCAAAAGACTTGGACTTACAGCTGGACTATCTTAAATAGAATGTGTTCAAAAAGGAAACGTGGAAATCAAACTGTTTTGATCAAAAATTAACAAACGTGATTTTACAACCAAATTAGTAAATGGGACTTGGTGCTTGCTTGAAATAAATGTAAAACTTGCTAGAACACAGAGATTTGTCGCGAGGAAAAAACCCGTTATCCTGAGGATAACAAGAAAAAAACCCTGGACGGTGAAAACTATCACTACCGGTTTATTAATAACAAAAAGTGGTTACAAGTGGTGGAACTCAAACTGGATCGTGATTACAATGAGAGCGAGTACTAGTAAGTCTCGTGTGCTGAAGTCAATGTTGTAAAACTCCTGAGTAGGCGGCCGAGTACTCCCCGATTACTCCCCGCCTAGATCGAGTACTCCACGCCTCGGCCGAGTACTTCGTAGGTATTTTCCGAGTAATCCCCGACTACTCCCGAGTACTCGCAACTCCCTAGTTGACCGCCTAGGACCACCTAACGACTTTTACAACTTTGGCTGAAGTGTGTGTATTGATCCGAGTTGGTGCTCTATTTATAACAAAAAGTAGCTAACAAACTTTCCTATAAATTAGGAAACTATAGATAAATCAAATTAGCCGTTAACCCTTTATTAAGCACGTTTCCTTTTTGGCTACGTTCTATTAACAGCAAGTTCGAGTGTTCAGGCAATCTCGATAAATCTCTTGACCTGGTAAATAAGGAAAGATGGTGGACAACTTGTTAATTTATACAATAAACTCGGGATACTTGTTACCTTGGATGATACCATATCTTGAAGCTATCCTGAACATACTGTTTGCTGATGATGCCGAAAATCCGAGCCCTAATAATTGTCCCCAAAATTTACGGCCGTTAATAGTGGGAAATAGCTGTAAATTTTAGAATTTTGAATTCTATACGCGTGGAAGATCTCGTTGCACGTGTCAATCATTCGTGACCCTTGAATATCTATATTTATCCAAGATAAATATTTCCTAATTCATTCAACCGTCTACATAGGTAATTTTTCTTATTTCTCTTGATCTTCATCTTCTCAAATCATGAGTCTAAAACTTCATAACTCTGATGTTGAAGATTTTGTGTCACAAAACCTACTTGCTAGTCCTGCGAGTGAGATATGTATTTTTGGTAATACCGACATTACTAATCTACAGTCTCGAGGTTGTTTTCCTCCGGGAACTGTTTTTAGACCCTTTGATGCCGCCCTATCTTCTGATCTTGTTTCAAAAACCTGGATCTGTTTTCCGTTTAAAATCGGCTTTTCTTACCCATTTCCTGCCTTTACCACCGAGTTCTTTTTCATAACTGGTCTTAGTTTTGCCCAAACCATGCCCATGGTTTGGAGGACCTTGCTCATTTTGGAGAGATTAATCGCCGACCATGCTCTTGATTTCACCCTTTCCGAGCTTGCTTCTGTGTATGACCTTCACAGCCACAGATCTTCAAGATACCTTCTCAAAACCAAATCCAGCCGAACCCCGCTCGTTTTGAGAAACACCCAGAATAATAACCAGTGGAAGAGACAGTTCTTCTTTGTCAGCAGAGATTCTCTTCCTCATCCTGACAATCTTCCGTATCTTTGGGTTACCAAAAGTAGGATACATTATCTTGATGATGTATGCCGATATCTTTGTAACTGATATGTTTTTGTCTTTACTATTTTGCAGCTTTGAAGTTCTTTGAGATTGCCCCTCCCACCAAAGAGACTGAGACCAAGCTCAGTTCTTTCTTTCTTATTGACGTGGAGGTAAGGACGTTTTATTTTCAGTCAAGCCTCCAAGAACCATCGCCATCAGCAGGCTCCGTTATGTCTGGTAAGAAATATTGATATGTTAGTAGGAAAATTTAAGGATTAGGGATACTAACCTGTATATTCGAAGGTAAATCTGCTTCATTCTTTGCTCTGGACGACATTGATAGCATGGTCTCTACCGTAGCACCAGGAAGAAAGAAGCCGCTCCCGTTCCCCAGCCTAAACCCGAAAGCAGTCGTGACAAGGGTTCAAAAAAGAGGAAGACCCAGGATACCTCTGACTCCTCTCCGACATGTGATATTGAATCCAACTAGGTATGTCTTCATATTTTATCCTTATATCCCGTAGATAATGTATGCTGAGGATATTTTGATTTGAGCAGAGGCTAGGATTGTTATCCTCCAAATTCAACGATCTCCATAATGAGCTCCTCGAGGCCAACACTCGTATTGCCGAGATGTTGAAGATGAGGACTGCTAAGACCAATCTTCTCGACAAGAAGAACAAGGAGAACGAGGACCTGAAGCAGGAACTCGCACTGGCCAGGAGGGAGTTGGTTCACCAAGAGGCAAGTGCTCTAATGAGGATTCAAGAGGTTGCTGATGGAGCCAAGAAATCCGCAGCGATCTCAGCCTTCCAATCTCGTCTCAAGATGGCCAAGGAGGCTGAGGATGCTGGTGTTGATACTCCTTTCTGGGATGTGGCTTCTTGGGAGAGAGTCTTGGCTGAGCTCAACGGTGAGAGTGTGGAAGAGGCTGGTCCGAGTGGAGCAGAGAAGGCAGCGGAGGAGGCTGTGGAGGTGGCGATCAAGGATGCGGTGAAGGCGGTTGGTGACGAGGCACAATTGGGCGATGATAGCGGTAAAGAAAAGGCTTGAGCCCAATTTTTTAAGGTTTATGTGTTTGTTGGTTTGTAATGGGTTGTAGTGGTTTATTGAACAATTTACTTTTCTGTCTTTAAACAATTATTCTTCGGATAACTGACAATAAGGAAACATAGGTGGAGGGATCTTGAGTTTCAAGACGAAGCCTATGTTTTCCTGAACACAACTGTGTGATGATGCCTGGGTGGAGGGATCTTCCGTTTGTTGAAGACGAAGCCCCATCATTGTCTTTTTGTGTATCTACACTTATCGTTAGTAATAATATAATCTTTTGGCTTTAAGCATTGTGTTCTGTATGTCTTATTAGAATAAGCTTTGATATGTTTGTGAAATATTTTCAATTTTTTGAAATAAAATATCTCGAGGATATCGTATCCTGAAAATACACTTCTTGTATATTTTAAAGATTATATCATAAAATTTATCTTTAGGACTTTTAATAAAACACATTGAGGATAATGTATCCTGAACATAAAATATCTTATAGATTATATAATTTTGGAAAACATGTATTTAAGACTTATTATGTATAAAATATCTTAAGGATAACATATCCTTATACCTTGTGTGAGTTGTCACAATCAAATCAAAAGATCATATCTTTGAAATATAAATAAGACTGAGTGTAAAGAGTACCTTTATCGGTAGATTTATAAATCTAATAAGCTTACATGTGATGTCACCAATTGTTGATCTTGTTACATGCTATGCTTTTGGAATTTTAAAAACAACTTAGTAACATCTTTACACTTGGCGACATGGCCGACTCTGACCTGATAAGACAAAATGAGATAATTCTGGCGATAAAGCCCATTTACTAGCGATAAAGCCTTTTTACTGGCGATAAAGCCTCTTTGCTGGCGACAAGGCTTTTACTTGAGAGACATGAAGATGTCTAAACCTTAGATAAAACTAGGGAAAGTCCCAAACGTGTGGACATGAAAATGCCAAATCTTTAGATAACATGAAAATGTTATAAACCTTAGATAACATGAAAATGTTATAAACCATATGTGTGACACGTCTGCCACTTATCTTAAGGATTCGGTATATAGCCAACAACAAACGGATTATCAGTTGGTCTGGTCCGCCTGCCTCGAACTATATCCGAATCATCGTGCGCTCCAGGCGGCGTTAGAAAGGTGAAGACCTTTAAACCTTAGAAGATATCAAGGATATCTTGTTCGTGCGCTTCAGGCGGCGTTAGAAAGATGAAGACCTTTAAACCTTATAAGATATCTGGGATATCATATTCGTGTGGGAGGTGATCAGCCTCTGACTGTTGTCAAGATAGCGTATCCTTTGGATAACTGCAAAACACTAAGCTCTTGATGAGGGGTGGTTGTTAGCCTAGCTAACACCCCTCCGATGCTTAAGTCAGTAAACTTGATTTAGAGATAATAAAGTTCAAAAGTGTAAAAATAGATGAAGGAACATACCTTTATCCTGAGGATAAGAACATACCAGTTAAGGATACTAACAAAAATATGCCTTAAGGTGGATAGCATTCCAAGCTCTTGGTATAGGAACACCTTCCATAGTGATTAACCTGTAGGCCCCTTTTCCTGCTTCTGAATCAATCAAGTAAGGAACTTCCAACTTTGGAGCTAGCTTTCCATCTGCTGGGTTAATGGTATTCTGAAATGCCTTTCTTAACACTATATCTCCTACTTGGAATCTTCGAATTCTGATATTCTTGTTGTAGGACTTGGCTATTCTTTGTTGGTATGCTTCCATTCTGATCATGGTGAGATCTCTGAGTTCATCAATGGTATCCAGGTCTTTAGTAAGGTTTTGGTCGTTGGACTCAGTATCTTGGATGCTGGTTCTTGTTGTGGGGATCACCATATCTGTAGGGATAACAGCTTCGGCCCCAAACACCAAAGAGAAAGGTGTTTGTCCCGTTGCATTTTTTGAAGTGGTCCTATCAGCCCAAAGAACAAATGGTAGTTCTTCAGCCCATTTTCCCTTCTTGGATCCCAATTTCTTCTTCAAATTGTTGATGATCATCTTGTTACTAGATTCTTCTTGACCATTAGCTTGAGGATGTACTGGATTTTAAGTCACCATCTTGATTCCCCAACTTTCACAAAAGTTGGTTGTTCTACTACCGATGAACTGTGATCCATTGTCACAAACAATCTCTGCCGGGATACTAAATCTTGTCAGGATATTGCGTTTGATGAAGGAGATCACATCCTTTTCTTTAAATTGGACAAATGCCTCTGCTTCGATCCACTTTGAGAAGTAATCTGTCATGGCCAGCATAAAGACCTTTCCACCACGAGCCTTAGGCAGCTTTCCCACAATATCCATTCCTCATTTCATAAATGGCCACGGGGATATGATAGGATATAATGGTTCAGCTGGTTGATGCAAGATGTTGCTGTGTCTTTGACAAGCATCACATTTTCTGGAGCAGTTCATCGCGTCCTTCTTCATTGTTGGCTAGAAGTAACCTGTCCTCAGTATCTTGGATACTAAGGCTCTGCCCCCAGTGTGGTTTCCACAATCACCTTCATGTATATTCTTGAGAACTTCTTGTGCTTCTTGATATTCCAAGCATCTCAAGTATGGACCTGCAAGTGATTTTCTATACAAAACATTATTTAGGATAATATACTGGGTTACCTTCATTCGGAAAGCTCTGGGATTTTCTCCTTCTGGGATCTCGTTATCCTGAAAATACCGTATTATGGGACATGTCCAGGATACTGAATCGTCTTTAGGTTTTGAAGTCTCCATGACCTCGTGGTTCTCCTTTGTTGCTGGAGTCAAGATATGCACGATGGGTATTTTGATGTCATCAGGTATCTTGAGAGCTGATGCTAAATTTGCCAAAGCATCTGCTTAAGTGTTTTCTTCTCTTGGTACCTGTACTATATCAAATGTTTCGAAATACATAGCTAATTTCTTAACTATTTCTAAATATTTTGCTAAATTTTCTGCATTCACTGCATAAGAGCCATTAAAATGGTTAGCTAATAACAAAGAATCAACATAAACTTGAAGACACCTGACCTTCATATCCTTAGCTAATTGTAAACCAGCTATTAAGGCTTCATATTCAGCCTCGTTATTAGTAGTCTGAAATTTACAAGATATAGATAGATGTATTATGTCCCCCTGTGGCGATTTTAGCAGGATACCTAGCCTTGCTCCTCTTATGTTGGAGGCCCCATCAGTATGCAAAGTCCAACTCTCCTTGATTTCCAATTGTTGAACTTCCTTTTCTACTTCCTCAAGTATATCCTGGCTAAAATCAGCCACAAAGTCGGCAAGTGCCTGAGATTTGATGGCTGTCCTTGGCTCATACAAGATATCATATGCACTAAGTTTCATAGCCCACTTTGCCATCCTACCTGACATATCTGGATTTCTCAAAACAGCTTTAATAGGATAGTTAGTTTTTACATGAATAACATGGGTTTCAAAATAGTGTCTTAATTTAGACGCCATTATAAGTGCTAAAATTAACTTTTCAAGATAAGAATACCTGGATTCAGCATCTAGTATACTTTTACTTACTTAATATATCGGATGTTGTTGACCTTCGTGATACTTGACTAGGACATCACTTATTGCGCTCCCAGAAATAGCTAAGTACAAGGACAATGGTTTCACCATCAACTGGCTTCATCAGGAGTGGTGCTAAGGATAAGTGTTCCTTCAAGGATACCAACACCCTTTCTTGCTTCTCTTCCCATTCAAATTTTTGATTCTTTCTCAGGATATCAAAGAAGTCCTTACACTTCTCTGAAGATCTTGAGATGAATCTGTTGAGAGCTGCTATTCTACCTGTCAATCTTTGTACTTCTTTGACATTTTCTTGGTGATTTGATATTCAGGATAGCCTTGATCTGCTCAGGGCTTGCTTCTGTTCCTCTCTTGGTGACCATGTATCCAAGAAACTTTCCTGCTTTGACACAAAAATGACACTTGGCTGGATTCAGCTTCATGTTATACTCATCCAGGATGTCAAATGCTGTTGCCAAGTCTTTGAGATGATCCTCAGCCCTCCTTGATTTTACCCTCATGTCATCTATGTAGACTTCCATCGTGTTCTCCAGTTGGTCTTTTAACATCATGTTGACTAGCCTCTGGTATGTTGCACCTGCATTTTTTAGTCCAAAAGGCATTGCAGTATAACACTATATACCTATAGGAGTCATGAAGGCTGTGTCTTCTTGATCTGAAGGCTCTATTTGAATTTGTTGAAATCCTGAGGATGCATCCATAAAGGTTAGCAGTTTATGGCCAGCAGTTGCATCCACCATTGAGTCAACGTGTGGGAGTGGAAATGGATCTTTTGGACAGGCCTTATTCAGGTCTGTGAAGTCCACACATACTCTCCACTTTCCATTCTTCTTCTGGACTACAACTAGATTGGCTAACCATCTAGGATATTGGACCTCTCTTATCATTTTGGTCTTGAGCAGCTTCTGCACTTCTTCTTGTATGATAATGTTCCTCTCAGGAGCAAACTTCCTTCGCTTTTGATGCACCGGCCTGAAAGATTTATCTATACCAAGTTTATGAGTAATTATGGATTTAGAGATACCTGTCATATCTTCATGTTTCCAGGTGAAGGTAGAAGCTCTTTTCTTTAAGAAGGATACCAATCCTTGTTCAATATCCTCAGGCATACCCGATCCTATCAAAACTTTGATCTCGGTATCCTGAGGATCCAGGGATACTTCCTTCACTTCTTGGTCTCTAGCCTGCAGGATCTTCCCTGGTTGTTTCTGTAATTGCTATTCTTGAGTAGGCTTTGTAGTCCACTTCATTGATCTCGGTATCCTGAGTATCCAGGGCTACTTCCTTCACTTCTTGGTCTCTAGCCTGCAGGACCTTCCCTGGTTGTTTCTATAATTGTTATTCTTGAGTAGGCTTTGTAGTCCATTTCATTGATCTCGGTATCTTGAGGATCCAGGGCTACTTCCTTCACTTCTTGGTCTCTAGCCTGCAGGACCTTCCCTGGTTGTTTCTGTAATTGCTATTCTTGAGTAGGCTTTGTAGTCCACTTCATTGATGAAGCATAACATTCCTTGGGATCTTGCTGATCGCTTTCAATCTTGATGACTCCCCATGGACTTGGATGTTTCACACATTGATGACAAGTTGAGGGTATTGCCTTCATGCTGTGGATCCAGGGCTTGCCTAAGATTACATTACAACAAGACAATGAGTCAATAACACAAAATTTTTGTAGAGAGTTAGTTCCCTCGATATATATTGGAAGTTTGATTTCTCCCAAAGTATTCTTTGTCTTGCCACTGAACCCTACGAGAACTGAGGATTTCGGGATAATCTCCGTTTCCGGGATATCCATCTTCTTCAAGGCATCCATTTGGATAATGTTCACTGAGCAACCTCCATCGACGAGTATCCTACGCACAAAACAATTAGCTATACATAAACTGATTACCAAAACTCATGGTTGGGATCCACAAGATCACATCGATCCTCCTCATCGAAGGATATGATTCTTTGAGTTGTTAGAGTGGAAGTGCGAAGAGGTCTTTCTCCGTTGCCCATCTTTGTTTCTTTGGAACGCTTCTTAGCTGCTGAATATGAGGTTCCGCATATGTCAGATCCTCCCGAGATAAAGGATACAACCTTAGTTCCGGGTGGTGGAGAAGGTGCCCTTTCAAGCATCTTGACAAGATCCTGATTCTTGTTCTTGTTTCTTCCAAACAGTTCCTTCAGGTATCCTTTGCTGAGAAGGTATCCTATTTCCTTCCGACGTGCTATGCAATCTTCAGTGTGATGGCCAAAGTCTTCATGGAATGCACACCATTTGGACTTGTCTTTGCTGGATCCGGGTTTTTCGTTTTTCTTGGGCCATCTAGCCTTGTCACCTAAATACTGCATGGCACATATCACACCACCAATATCAATGTTAAAACAATATTCAGATATTTTTGGATACTCTTCGTCATCTACGTCTTCTTCCACAACATTTATCCTAGGATTATCCTGCTTGGAATAAGGCTTGGGCCTAGAGAACTTCTGTGGAGTGTCTGACATTTTGTTGGTAGACTCATACTTCGGGATAACCAAGCTTCCATGAGCCTTCTTGTCATCCTCTTGCCGAATGTATCTTAATGCCTTGTTTCTGACTTCATCAAGATTCCTGCATGGAGTCATGACAAGGTCGTCATAGAAAGGAGAATCCTTCCTTAGTCCCATCTTGAAGGCTTCGACAGTAGCTGCCATGTCAAGGTTGGGATTTCCAAAGCTTCCCTGCTAAATCTGGTTATGTAATCCCTTAAGGATTCATTGTTATGCTGAACAATTCTATATAAATCACCTGTCATTTTCTCAAAAGATCTACTACAAGAAAATTGACTATTGAACAAGTTAATCAAATGAGCAAATGAAGTAATAGTGTTGGAAAGAATACTTAATAACCATTTGAGAGCCGGTCCTGTCAATGTTGAACCAAAACCCTTGCATAGGCAAGACTCTTTGATGTCAATGGGGATGGGTTAATCTCCATCCTTTCTCTATACTGAGCTACGTGTTCCTCAGGATCTATGGTGCCGTCGTACAGCTTCATGCTGGGAGTTTGGAACTTCTTGGGGATTTCCACGTCACATATTGGACAAGTGAACCTGGATAACCTGTGGCTACCCTGGGACATTGGAAATCATATCCTTCGTTTTCTTCAATTCCCTGGCTATCTCGGGAAATATTCCCTTATCCTGCATAGATCCACGGTTAGTGTATAAATTTGAATTAAATAAATTGTTACCGAGATCATGGCTAGGTCTCTGGTATCCTGAGCCTTGACGACTGGCATTTCCATTGAGGGTATCCTCTGGATAAGGTGATGCCTGCATAGGGATATCGTCCCCGATATGCACTTCAGAGGACAGCATGGGAGATCCTGATGAGAATACGCCAGCTGGCATGGTTGAACGAGGCTGCTTGTTGATAGAGTCTGGCCTCGTAGACTCGGGTAATTCCGAGGATACTGGAGGGTAAATTCCCCAGTATCCTGATTGCTGCTGAGACTGAGTCCTTGTTGATTGTGTCCCCAGGGATCCGGGATTCTGAAGGATAGATGATCCTGGAGAACCAAAATCAAGAACCCTGGGCATGATTGGAGTAGCCTCCTGCCTTGGCTTCTTTTTGATCCCTTTAATATCCTTAAATAGCCTTGAGTTAGTCTTTTCTTGCTGCTCCATATGTGTTTTGACCTGTTTCATCAAAGCAAAAATGTCATTGTTAGAAATAACCGGGTCTACCCGTGTGGAGGATCCCGCGTATGGTGGAAGTTCTCCTCTGGCCTGAGTGTTCTTCTTCGGCACTGGTGGAGGTCCCGGGTTGACAATTGAAGCAGTGGTGGTCGGACCAAAAATAGAGATGGTTTTTGGTTGTGAGACCATAATGAGGGGATGAAAGTAATTGAGAATGAAACAAACGGTTTTGATGGATTAAAGCACCGATTTCCCCACGGTGGGCGCCAAATTGTTTTGGTCAAAAATTAACAAACGTGATTTTACAACCAAATTAGTAAATGGGACTTGGTGCTTGCTTGAAATGAATGTAAAACTTCCTAGAACACAGAGATTTGTCGCGAGGAAAAAACCCGTTATCCTGAAGATAACAAGAAAAAACCCCGGGCGGTGAAAACTATCACCACCGGTTTATTAATAACAAAAAGTGGTTACAATTGGTGGAGCTCAAACTGGATCGTGATTACAATGAGAGCGAGTACTAGTAAGTCTCGTGTGCTGAAGTGTGTGTATTGATCCGAGTTGGTTCTCTATTTATAACAAAAAGTAGCTAGCAAACTTTCCTATAAATTAGGAAACTATAGATAAATCCAATTAGCCGTTAACCCCTTTATTAAGCACGTTTCCTTTTCGGCCACGTTCTATTAACAGCAAGTCCGAGTCTACAGGCAATCTCGATAAATCTCTTGACCTCAAAATCCTAGCCCTAACACAAACAGCTACCTTAAATAGAACGTGTTCAAAAAGGAAATGGGGGAATTAAACAGCTAATTGTAAGGAGTCAATTATCTCCGGAATTTTAGGGATATTAGTTAGCTTCTTTTGTGTATAAATAAAGCTATTACTTGGATCAAAACACACACTTTATCACTTGACACTTAGTAGTACTCACACTCTGTAATCACGATCTAATCGAAGCTCCACCACTTGTAATCATTTTTTGTTAGTAATAAACTGGTGGTGATAGTTTTCACCACCCAGGGTTTTTTTTTATTATCCTCAGGATAACGGGTTTTTCCTCGCAACAAATACTCGTGTTCTAGCATTTTTGCATTCATCTTAAGCAAGCACCAAGTCCCATTTACTAATTTGGTTACGAAATCACCTTTGTTAATTTTTGACCAAAACAATTTGGCGCCCACCGTGGGGCTATCGGTTCTTCAATTCTTTAAAGCTATTTACTTTGTTCTCAATCACTTTTCATTCCCTTCATAATGGCCTCACAACGAAAAACCAGTTCTGTTTTTTGCTTCGGTGGTCACCACTGCTTTAAGTGCCAACCCCGGACCTCCACTAGTTCCAAAAAGGAGTTCTCAGCATAGAGAACTTCCACCATACGCGGGATCCTCTACAAGGGTAGATCGGTTATCTCTAACAGTGACATTTTTGCTTTGATGAAACAGGTCAAAACTCACATGGAGCAGCAAGAGAAGACCAACTCAAGGCTATTCAAGGAAATTGAAGGGATCAAAAAGAAGCCTGGGCAGGAGACTACTCCAATCATGCCCAGGGTTCTTGATTTTAATTCTCCAGGATCATCTATCCTTCAGAATCCCGGATCCTTGAGGGCACAACCAATACGGACTCCATCTCAGCAGCAGTCAGGATACTGGGGAACTTATCCTCCGGTATCCTCGAAGTTACCCAGACCAACGAGGCCAGAATCCATCAACATGCAGCCTTGTTCAACCGTGCCAGCCAGCATATTCTCGTCAGGATCTCCCAAGGTGTCTTCTGAAGTGCATGTTGGGGATGATATCCCTATGCAGACATCACATTATCCTGATGATACCCTCAATGGAAGAACTAGTCGTCAAGGTTCACGATACCAGAGACCTAACCACGATCTCGATAACAATTTACTTACGGCTAATTTATACACTAACCATGAATCTGTACAAGTGTGAGATTCGTGACAAAACCGGATACACCTCAGTATTCACAAACCGAATAAGCGATAAACCGCTTATTGTGTATCGAACGAACGGATAATAAAACGGGTCTGGTTATGACCCAGATACCTCGGGGGGGCCATCTATAAGTGATATATGTTTAATATAAGCTAATATATTAGCAATATGGCCTTAGTTCGATAGCAAACAAGTTAAATGAAAACATGCCCGTTTAACTACCCGCTATAGATTTAAATGCGAAAGATAGTTACAAACCAAGCATTGTATCATCCGTTAAGCTGAAAAAGACTTACCAAACACTTTTTTGAAATGTTTTAAGCGATCCGTGAAAATATTTTCGATTTTTACAAACATATAGTATGTTTTTATAATTTTACACAAAACTAGCTGAAAAACACTCGTTTTCGTACTGTTTAACGCACCCGATACGTTTTTCGCGCCAAAAACTGAACCCAAACTAAATTTGGACTGGGCTTTTCGTTTTTGGGTCTTTAGAATCAGTTATTTGGGCCAAAATGGGCCCAAGGGGGCCCAAACATCCTTCTGACCGCAACCATGGGGACCCCCCCCTTTTTGATTTCTTTCACATATAAACTAGTTCAAAGATATTTTTGCACATTCATCCACAAGCAAATTCTGGAAAAACCTTTCTTCATTAGGAAACTCTTCAAACCCTAAGGTAAACAACTTAAATAAGCAACTTTTACACTTGTTTAACTTTGATTAATACCATATAAACATGTTTTAATTGTTAAAAATCATAGTTAACCATGTAAAACACTCAAAAATCATTCGAAAACATACTTTGATGCTAAACCTAGTTTCAAATCATAATGATGATCTTTTTTGGCCATAAACACGGATTAAAGGGTTGAAACGACATTTTTACGGTTCAAAAGTTCGTTTTTATGCACTAGCCGAAACCCTAAGTCAAGGGCTGTTATGTTGATGAAAAATTGCTTGGTTTGTGATACAGGACTTGTATCTAGAAACGTGTGCTCGGATAGACAAGGATAGTATGACACTGTGGTGTATAGTTTCGATACCCCATGCAAGCAATTGGTAGTGTGCTATGCTGATATGGGAAACGATTTCGATCTAATAGTACAAACATTGTCCCTTACCGGATTAAAATTACTTGTCACGGGATGACAATTTTCGATGTATATATTCAAACAATGGCCTTGTTAGGCTAAATCTATGTGCTATCCTGAGTAAATGGATACGTGATTTGGTATGTGTAATACGTATCTGCAATTTGAATTACCTGCCTGTTAGTTAATGTGATTCCCTGCGCAATGAGTTATAGGGAAATTCTATTATGTGAAGTTTAGTTGTTTATCATTATAGAATGGCCCCGAAGAAAACAAGCACGTGATTTGAGGCAGTTGTGGCCGAAATGATTGTTCGGCAACTGCAGATAGTAACTCTGACAATCGCAGCACGATTCGCTGCCGGCATTAATACGACAATAAATACAAATTAAATACCAGACACTAATACGGTCGCGAATATTATTTCGCCGCCCAATACTAATACGGTTACAAATGTTATTTTTATGATAAATACGAACATTGTCACAAATAATACTCCCCCATTGGGCAGTAATGCTACTGCCGATAATGATAAATTCCCCCACTAAATGCCATTGGCAACAAAAATCGTTTACCAAACATGAATACTAGTCGTAACAACAGTGATCCTTCACAAAGGAAATACTCGTTTAAACAAATTACGTTGTGCAAACCTATAAATTCTAGTGGTACTACAAGAGTAAATGTTTTAGTAAAATGAATCGAAGAAATAAAATATGTTATCAATACCAGAAATTAATCATCACATATGTAGCAGATAACAATTGTACAAATTCGGAAACAAAAAGACAATTATCCACATGACTTGGACAAAACTTAAAACCTCTATATTGAAACATTCACGCCCAAGGAATGAAATCTTGAAATTAGAAACACGAACCCGAGAAATCCAAAACGAAAGGGACGGGTCAACTGGAATGTATAAACCATTTTAACAATTTGATTCGACTAATGCTATGGTTATTATTCCAGAAGTAGAGATCTTAGTTAATCCAGTTAGTCACTTAACTTTTGGGAACATCGTGACACTAGCCGGGGTGGTAGCTTTGAATTCGATCAGGAAAGATGTGTTGAGAGTACCGGAGAATCATCTAGTACAAAACAATCTAATCACGAAACAGGGGTATAAGAGCTACAACTATCTAAACGTGCTCACCCTGCAACTCAAAATAATTAAACATATACAATGAACCTTTGCCAAAGGGTATGTCGAATAACGGATTGTCATAAAAACGGGAAAACTGGATACTATGCCTGTAGCCATGTGACAGGGGTGCGTTTATGTATGAATTCAAGGATTTGGATTACTACACTATGTTGTGTTAATGCAGGTACAAATGAGGAGAAAAGGTTGCTCGAGTGTGTTCAGATGAAAAGGAACAAGAGAGTCAATGCGGGAAGTCAACAACCAAGAATTGATAAAGAAAAATGAAATTTTGAACTGGGTCTACCGTAGCTTACGGTAGCCACCGTAAGCTACGCTAGGGGTCTGCCGTAAAAAGCCACCGTAAACAGACACTTTCCACCGTAAGAACTTCAGGGCTACCGTAGTTTACGGTAGCCACCGTAGCTTACTGTAGCCTCAACATTTTAATGTCGGTTACAACTCGAAAAATGGGTTTAAAAGGACTTTTGTGTTCCATTCTTGGGGAGGACGAACTAGACAATTGTGTGGGGTGATTTTGGTGCCTTGGAACAATATTTTGGGTGTTTCTAATTGATGATTAACATCATAATCTTTGATTGCATTGGATTAAACATTGGATTGATGAAACCAATCATGTGTGGCTAAACCCTTTGGTGTTTCTCTTGGATGTAAGGTTATTCACAATACACTTATGTTTATTGTTCTTGAATTTGGATTGGTTATCTAATTTTTTATGTTAGTATAACTATGATGTTTGTTTGATTGTTTGTAACTTGTACATATTGTTTAAACCTAGTTTCGTTCTATACGTTCTTGGTGTCGTTGACAATTGAGATTTAGTAGAAGGAATTAGGGTTAAAAACATATTGATTGATTAACAAGTAACAACCTCGCGTTCTAGTAATCCGAGTACTTAGTTCTTGATTAATCACAAACAATTACATTTACACAAAATCAAGATATTATGATTTATCCATTGAACTTAAACAAGAGTGTTGCGTGATAACCCGAATTCCAAGAGAAATACTTGCTTGATCAATTGTTTACAACTTTCGTGTTAGTTAATTTAGTTCTTAAAATCAAATCAAAAACCAACTTGAAATTATTTTCTGTTAATTACATTTATAATAGTTAATTGTTGAGCTATTCTAATAACACATATTCCAAAAACTCCTCGTGTTCGACACCCAGTTACCGCTATCTAGTTAGTTGTAATTGGTTTATTTTTGCGTGAGTCTTCGACCTCGTGTCAAAATTTTGGCACTGTTGCCGGGGAGTAGTGCGCAACATGTGTTATTTTTGTAGTATTTGTTTAAATTATTATTGTCAGTTTTACGCGGGTTGTGCTAGTGTGCAGGTACTTACAGGTTTTTGCATACACGACGCTCTCGGTCGTCATCACCGTTAGCGTTTGATCCTGAAATCGAGAGAACTTTTCGTCAGAACTGGATTCTACAAAGGGAAAACAAGATTATTGGATCACCAAGCACACAAGGTCGAACAACTGACACCACAATTATGGCTTCAGAACAAACTTTACCGCCAATGCCGCCACCCATCAATGCTGAAAATCCATCATCCATTGAACCCATTACTACTACAATCTCTACAAGTGTACCGACTTCAATCGTGTTTAGTTTTCAACCACCACCTAACCTTCCACCCTTGACCACTTTCATGCCTATTCAAGGATAATCATCAAACTCACCACAACAATCATCCTTCCAATCTCATCAAAATTCACTTTATCAACAACCATACACGTTTACTCAAAACCCACCTATAACCCATACTTCACCGGGTCAGAGATCGGGCCCGTATTTAATTGGTGGGTCACAGTATGAAGAATTTGAAGAAGGATATGTAAGTGGGGTTGATGGGAATCAATTGAGGGTGCAAGGGCAGTTTGGGTATGGATCCGAACTTCAACCGCAACAACAAGTGCAACAATGGGGTGGCCCGAATGCCAATCAAGTACAACAACCACAACCATTGCAACAAGTTCCACAACAACCCCAATACCAACAACCTCAATTTCAACAACCAAATCCTCAACTGCAATTTCAACAAAATATGCAACAAAGGCCCGTTTACCGACAAATGGGCCAACCAAGAGTACCATTAGGGGTACCAAGAATACATGCAAGGGAAATGGTTAGGGGAATTGAAGCTCATTTTCGACCGATCATCACCAATAACCCATCTCCGGTGGTTATTCCTCAAAACCACCAAGGAAGAACATTTGAGGTAAGAACTAATGCGCTCCAAAGTTTACCAAAGTATAGGGGTTTAGCAACGGAAGAACCCTATTTTCATTTGGAGGCATATGACTCTATTTGCAACACGATTGGGGGTCAAGGTTTCTCACCGGATGAGGCGAAATTGGTTTTATTTCAATTTTCGTTGGAGGATAAGGCGAAGGGATGGTTTTACACATTGCCATCTGCATCGATTTACACTTGGGCCGAAATGCAACAAAGGTTTTTTGAAGAGTTTTATATGGCCCAAAAGACTAATGATGCGAGACGAAGTTTGAGATCTTTCTAACAACAATCGGGTGAAATGATTCATGAAGCATTCGAGAGGTTCAACATGATGATCAAGAATTGTCCTCATCATGGTATAGCTCTTTGGGAGTTGTTGAATGCTTTTCATGAAGGGTTGAATGCGAAAGATGAAAGGGATTTGATGTCAATCACAAATGTTACTTTCAGTACCAATTATAAACAAGATGATTGGGCATTCTTGGAGAAAATGTTGGTTACATCAAAGAGAAAGGCTCAAACCGCAAGAAGAGCAAAGCTGGTAATTGGAAGACTGCAAGTCCATGCCGTAGAAGATGTAGGAGTACAAACCACTAACCAAAGAATTGATGTTTGTATAAATTGCAATGAGTTGGGTCATGTGGCGGATGTGTGTACGGTGGGACAAGCACAAGTAGAGAAAGTGAATGCACTTCAAGGTCAAGGGGGAGGTGGTCGAATTATAACATGAATTCAAACACTTACCACCCCGGGTTGAAAAATCATCCCAATTTTCGTTATGGGAATTCGGCAACTCAATCTAATCCGAATTTCCAAGGGAATCAAGGAAATTATGTTCCACGCCAAAATACAACAATCAAGGCTTTCAAAGTCAATTTCAACAAACGGGAAGTGGTCAAAGTGGGTTTTCGGGTCAAAGTTCTTCAAGTGGGAATGAAGTCATGGATATGCTTAGGATGATACAACAAGACATGCAAAGGAGAAATCAACTTGATGAAGTGTGCATGCAAAAGGATGAAGTCCGTGACAAAGCCATTCAATCGTTGACCACTCAAATGGGTCAACTTGCAACCGATGTTGAGAATTTGAAGAAAAACAGCTCGAGCTTAAAGAAGGGGAACAACGTGTATATCAATGCGGTAAGTCTTTTACCTAATTTTGGAATTTCTAGTGTTTAAGTTGATCCAACACCACAGTTTGTTGAGGGGGTGGTGGAAGATATTAGTGATGAGACTAAAAATGTGAGTAATTATGGAACAATTTTTCAAAACAACTCTGAATTACAATCGAAAGAAATATCTTTTTGTGAAAATTGTTCTTGTGATAAATGTTTAAATGACCAATTAACCAAAATAAGGGATGAGAAGGTTGATAATAATATTATCCCGAGTAAACTTCAAGACCCAGGAGTGCCCCTTTTATCAATCCAAATTGGTGAATTTAAAACTGATTGGGCACTACTAGATCTTGGAGCTTGTGTTAGTATAATGCCCGGTAGTTTATCTGATCGGTATGAGTTTGGTCCGCTACAAAAAGTAAACACCACCGTGGTTTTAGCGGATCAAACCCATACACTTCCCCGAGGCATGATATATAATGTGATGGTACATGTGGAGGATTTCTGTTACTAAGTTAACTTTTTAGTACTTGATTATGCTAAAAATGTAACTAATACGCAACCCACAGTCATATTGGGTAGACCCTTCCTCGCCACTTCACTTGCCGTGATTGATTGTACTAAGGGGACACTGGGAATTAAATGTGGGAATCGTTATAAACGGTTATTATTATTTGAAAATACTACTGACCCTTTTATTGACAAGGAAAGCCTGAAGGTGGATTTTGTTAACAAGTGTGTATCCTTAAGCAAGGATCACACGAAAATGGAGTGTTTTGTGATTGACAGGTCAGTTGAGAAGAAAGAAGTTGAGCATCAACAGAGTGAGAAGGTGGCATAAAAAGGTGGCCGACCAAGGAAGAAAAAAGTGAGACATCCACCTAACCTAAATGATCCAAGGTGGAGGATGAGGATGTTCGGGCCCGACCCTGGTTTGCCAGAAGACTGGCAATAGTTGCTTGAAAAAAAGCGTGCTTATAACGAGAAGGTTGCACAGGAGTGGGCCAGTCACCCACCTTGAATGTTATAAAAGTTTCAAAAAGGTGGTAATTGTACATTTTGTATATTTTTATTTTTATTTTGCTCTATAATTTCTAGTTTGTTTGTTATTAATGGTATTTTAAGTTACCATCTTAGCAAAAACCAAGTGTGGGGAAATTCTTATGGATTTCTCTTCGACACTATGTTGGGGACAACACATGTTTTTCATGAATGGAAGTGGAGTTTTTAATTTCTCAAAACCATACATTGGGGACAATGTATCCCAAGTGTGGGGATGGGGGAATTTTTAGTTCTTAAAAATTTTTCTTAAAAAAAAAAGAATAAGAAAAGAGAAAAAAAATAAAAAACTAAAAAAATAATTTAAAGAAATTCGGAAAGTGGTAAGATGGCGGGGTAAGGTTTTGGTCCCTTTTCATGGTCACAATTCCATAAAGGTCAAGTTTGCTTAGTTGTTTTAAAAAAACAAGGTTGTGTAGTATTCTAGTTAAGGTTATCATGCTTTTGGTACAATAACCTTCATAACATGTCCATATCCACTTGTTTATTGGGAAAGTGAAGAGCGGTGATGGATTGGTTATTCTCCGTTAGAACTTGTGATATCAATGCATTTTGAGACCTTAGCTTGGCATAAGTGCAAAAGTGATAGAGGCAATTAGGTTAAACCTCATCTGGATAAGCATGAGTGTGGGTTTTGGGGGGTTGGGCCTCATACATTACACATATGAGCATGGGCAATGAGAGGGGCGGGGGGTTGGTTCCCTTAGAAAACTTTATTGGACTTATTCTTTTTATTTAATCAACCCCGATGTTATGTTGCGAGACGATCCGGTTTAGTAGGTATTTCTTTGTATTTGTAATTGTTATAGTACTAATCAATAGGAAGTATTGAGTATTATGTTTACTCAAAAAAAATGACAAAAAAGGAAGAAAAAAGAAAAAAAAAAGAAAAAAATGAAAAGAGAAAAAAAGAAAAAGAAAGAAAAAGTTGAGAGTCAATGTTCGAAGTATGGTGTAGTGAGTGTTGAGATGCAAGTTAGTAATGTTTAATGTTGTTTATATTATTGTTTATTTAGTTTTGATGTAATAAGCCGGATCGGATCGCCTAAGCTACTTTCAATATTCCAATCCATACCCTTACACCTAGCCCCGTTATAACCCGTTTTAAGTCCTCTTGATTTGTATTTTTGTCAAAGCATATATAGGTGGAGATTTAATGGTAGTACAAGCGTATGCGAGGAGAATTGAGTATTATTGGAAAATATAGAACGATCACCGATAAGAGGGTTAATGAGTGACGGTGTGTTATGTTTGAGTAAAAGCCGAAAGCATGTTAAGGTGGACTAGAATTCTATGTTTTAAATATAATATTGAGTGATACTAATGCAAACCTCTAATAATGAGGGAATAGGGTATGATTGGGGACCTTGACTGAGCCGGGCTTTGTGGTATGTTTGGTGGTTATGTTTTAAAAATAAGAAATTGTTTGAGTTGCTTGAGGGCAAGCAACGTGTAAGTGTGGGGATGTGACAGGTGGATTGTAGAGCCACCCTTAAGTGTCGTAATTCGAGTTAAAACATGTGCATTTATGTATAAATTCAAGGATTTGGATTACTACACTATGTTGTGTTAACGCAGGTACAAATGAGGAGAAAAGGTTGCTCGAGTGTGTTCAGATGAAAAGGAACAAGAGAGTCAATGCGGGAAGTCAACAACCAAGAATTGATAAAGAAAAATAGAATTTTGAACTGGGTCTACAGTAGCTTACGGTAGCCACCGTAAGCTACGTTAGGGGTCTGCCGTAAAAAGCCACCATAAACAGACACTTTCCACCGTAAGAACTTCAGGGCTACCGTAGCTTACGGTAGCCACCGTAGCTTACTGTAGCCTCAGCATTTTAATGTCGGTTACAACTCGAAAAATGGGTTTTAAAGGACTTTTGGGTTCCATTCTTGGGGAGGACGAACTAGACAATTGTGTAGGGTGATTTTGGTGCCTTGGAAAAATATTTTGGGTGTTTCTAATTGAGGATTAACATCATAATCTTTGATTGCATTGGATTAAACATTGGATTGATGAAACCAATCATGTGTGGCTAAACCCTTTGGTGTTTCTCTTGGATGTAAGGTTATTCACAATACACTTATGTTTATTGTTCTTGAATTTGGATTGGTTATCTAATTGTTTATGTTAGTATAACTATGATGTTTGTTTGATTGTTTGTAACTTGTCCGTATTGTTTAAACCTAGTTTCGTTCTATACGTTCTTGGTGTCGTTGACAATTGAGATTTAGTAGAAGGAATTAGGGTTAAAAACATATTGATTGATTAACAAGTAACAACCTCGTGTTCTAGTAATCCGAGTACTTAGTTCTTGATTAATCACAAACAATTACATTTACACAAAATCAAGATATTATGATTTATCCATTAAACTTAAACAAGAGTGTTCCGTGATAACCCGAATTCTAAGAGAAATACTTGCTTGATCAATTGTTTACAACTTTCGTGTTAGTTAATTTAGTTCTTAAAATCAAATCAAAAACCAACTTGAAAATTACTTTCTGTCAATTACATTTATAATAGTTAATTGTTGAGCTATTCTAATAACACATATTCCACAAACTCCTCGTGTTAGACACCCACTTACCGCTATCTAGTTAGTTGTAATTGGCTTATTTTTGCGCGAGTCTTCGACCTCGTGTCACCGTGAAACCATTATGAACACTATAAACCGACCATTCTAAACTCACCACTTATAGTTATCCCATTTGTAACCAATTCGCTCACAACCTATGACAAACCCTCCTTCTTGCTATAAGTGTGGAAGTACGAAACGTTCCAAAAATAAATGTCCCAAATTAAACCAAGAATGAACATCGACATCTAACTTGGCTAGAGGCTTCAATTGGTGATCAGAACCGATAAAGACATGATAAGACTTAAATAAAAGGAAGAGACATCTGTAATTCTTGATTAATATGCTTCAAATTCATTTGATATAAGTATCGATTGAGGTCTTATTTCCACTAACTTCTTACCCCGAGAAATGTATCGGTTAATGAACTAGTAGACCCCTATGCTATAGAATTCGCTAACAGACAACCTATAACTTTTAACCAAATACTCAAAAGCTGTTCTATTATCCAAACCAGCCAACCAATTTTATTGACCTACTCCTAGTCTAGTTAGGAAGCATCGATGTAATTGTCAGTATGGACTGGTTAGCTAAATACAAGGCGGAAATCATGTGTGACGACTAAATAGTTAAAATTCCCCTATTGGATAATGAATCAATTATGGTACAAGGAGAGGAGCTTGGTGCAATATCACCTCTCGTGTCTCATCTTATAGTATTGCGCTTTCGCCAAGTGTGTATAGCATTTCTGGAAAATGTAACCATAAAAAAAAAATTTAACGGGACATATAGGAGATATCTCCATAGTATTCGAATACTTTAATGTCTTCCTAATGAACTACCTGAAATACCACTATCAGACAAGTTAAACTCTGAACTGACCAAACCGTAGGGGCAACTCCTACTACCAAGGCTCCTTATCACCTGGCATTCTCCGAAATGCAAGAACTAATTACACAGCTACTAGAATTATTAGATAAAGATTTCATAGGACCTAGCTATCCTTATTGGGGAGCACCGGTGTTGCTTGTAAAAGAAGAAGGATTGAAGCTTTAGGATGTGCGTTGATTACAGGGAAATATACAAATTTGCCATCGAAAACTAATATCCTTTCCCACAATTAGACGAATTATTCAATCAGCTCCAAGGAACGAATTAGTTCTCGAAAATTGACCTCCGATTCGACTATCTTCAAGTTAAGATCCAAGAGGAAGATGTTTCTAAATTGGTGTTTCAAGCTCGGTATGGTCACTATGAACCCTTAGTTATGCCTTTCGAACTGACTAATACATCCACAGTTTTCATGGATCACTCGAACCGAGTTGTAAACCGTACTGCAACAAATTCATCACAACGTTAATAATGATATCTTGATGTATTCGAAAAAAAAATCGCCTAATTTTGGAATTAGCCGAGTATTATCGGCGCTTCATTGTACACTTTCCAGTTTAGCCCAAACTTTAACCCTTTCAACCCAAGAAAATTGAATTTATGATTGGGGAAGAGAACAAGAAACGCCTTTTAATCGTTAAAACATAAACTTTGTCAAACCCCGATGCTAAATCTCCTAGAAGGGACTGATGATCTTGTTATCTATTGTGACACATCCCGAGAAGAATTAGAATGTGTACTAATGCAAAGAAACAAGGTTATAACATACACTTTCTAACAATCAAAAACACATGAGAAAATTACACTTTCCTTGAATCGGAGTATGGGATGATTGCTTTTGCACCAAAGACATGGGAATACTACTTATATGACATCAAATGCACCGATTACATAAATCACAAAAGCTTATAGCCTGTAAGTGATCTGACAAAACTAAAGATGGGGTAAGGAAGACGAGTTAAGTCAGGGGACAATTGTAACTAAGAAAAAACAATGCCTTAAGATGAAGGGATAATGTTAAACATTGGAAAGTACAGGTACTTGAAACGATTGTTTAGATAAACATTATCGGGCATACTCATATCGCCCAAAAGAAAACCCTAATACCATAACATTTAGAAAGCAAAATTTTATACTGGGACGATAAGAACTTTGGAAAGGAAAACCGATGAAATTCTATACCTCCAACAAAACTGAGTCTAGATTCCAACTTTTGTTAAACTATGAACCTGATCATGGACGAAGCACATAAGTCCAAAGATTCTATTCGTCTAGGTGCCGATAAGATGCACAAACATTCAAATAAATATTATTGGTGATCACAATGTCTGACTCGTGCTAGAATTAAGGAAGAATATCAAAACTACTCGGTAATGTTATAACAACTGAAAATACCCAAGGGAACTGGGAACATATTACTATGAGTTTCATAACATAATTTCGTAAATCATTTCGGGAGCATAGTATGGCTCGGGTACTAATTGGCCGGCTAACTTCAATTGCATACTCTCTTCTGATGCATAACAATTTCACAACTGAAAGGCACACCTACAATTATGTCAACAAAATCATACCTCGACATGGTATGTCTATTTCGGTTACTTCAGACTGAAATAGTCATTTGACCTCTTAATCTTTGGCAAAACTTAAGAAACCCAATCGGTTTGAGCACAACCTGTCATTCCCAAATAACAGATTGAGCTGGGAGAACTATACAAATATTGGGATAATTACATTGCAAATATATATTAAATCTTGAAGAAAATTAAGGCCAGCATTTTCCACTGGTTTAATCCTTGTATTCTAATAATTACTATAGTATTATACAAGCGACACTATAATTGGTACGATCCAAGCAAGAGTATAAATCGTTACCTTAATAAGCTAAAAGTTAGCAAGATTCAGAATTCAAAACCCAATTTGAGTCCAGAAACCACAGATAAAATTCGTAGAAATCAAAAACAAACTGAAGGCCGCATAAATTTAATAAAAGAACTACACCGATGTACATAATGAATTGTTGACCATTGAAAAGTTTTATTCGAGTTGAGAAACTGACAAGTTGACATCAACATATATAGAACCGTACGAAGTTATCCTGAAATTTAATCTCATAGCAAATTGACTAAAACCATCTTTAGTGTCGAGTTGTAGTCCTACTAATAATTTCCTATATACCAAAACAAACAAGTGCCTTATTGATGAGGCGGAGATAATACCACTTGAAAACTTACTTATAACTAAACTTGGTAAAGAACCATTATGAATAATGGACGGGAAAGTCAAACGGTTACGATTCAACATAATTTCAATGGTCAAAGTTCGGTAAAATGCCTTACCATGGGGAATTATATTCATTTGAAAACGAAAACAAATATTCTTAAGAATCTTTTAACTGGTATATTGAATTTCGGGGACGAAATTTCTTAACTGGGTAGAATGTGACATTCGAGACAAAACCGGATACACCTCAGTATTCACAAACCGAACAAGCGATAAACCACTTATTGCGTATCGAACAAACGGATAATCAAACGGGTCTGGTTATGACCCAGATACCTCAGGGGGGCCATCTATAAGTGATATACGTTTAATATAAGCTAATATATTAGTAATATGGCCTTAGTTCGATAGCAAACAAGTTAAACGAAAACATGCTCGTTTAACTACCCGCTATAGATTTAAACGCGAAAGATAGTTACAAACCAAGCATTGTATCATCCGTTAAGCCGAAAAAGACTTACCAAACACTTATTTGAAATGTTTTAAGCGATCCGTGAAAATATTTTCGATTTTTACAAACATATAGTATGTTTTTATACTTTTACACAAAACTAGCCGAAAAACACTCGTTTTCGCACTGTTTAACGCACCCGATAAGTTTTTCGCGCCAAAAACGGAACCCGAACTAAATTTGGACTAGGCTTTTCGTTTTTGGGCCTTTATAATCAGTTATTTGGGCCAAAATTGGCCCAAGGGGGCCCAAACATCCTTCCGGCCGCAACCATGGGACCCCCCCCCCTTTTTGATTTCTTTCACATATAAACTAGTTCAAAGATATTTTTGCACATTCATCCACAAGAAAATTCTGGAAAAACCTTTCTTCATCCGGAAACTCTTCAAACCCTAAGGTAAACAACTTAAATAAGCAACTTTTACACTTGTTTAACCTTGATTAATACCATATAAACATGTTTTAATTGTTAAAAATCATAGTTAACCATGTAAAACCCTCAAAAATCATTCAAAAACATAATTTGATGCTAAACCTAGTTTCAAATCAGAATGATGATCTTTTTTGGCCATAAACACGGATTAAAGGGTTGAAACGGCATTTTTCCGGTTCAAAAGTTCGTTTTTGTGCACTAGCCAAAACCCTAAGTCAAGGGCTGTTATGTTGATGAAAAATTGCTTGGTCTGTGATATAGGACTTGTATCTAGCCTACATAGGAGCACAAGAGCTTGAAAAGTTGATTAGAAAGGCGGAAACGAACCAAAAACCGCTGAGGTAATGCCGAAACACTCGCTTACGGGCTGTTTAGGTTAAGGTTGTGATGTGCATGTTTTTAGGTTTTGAAATTTTACAGGGACATCAGGGACAATGTCATTCAGTCCCTGTTAAAATTTGGTAGTTTTTCGACCATCCGAGAATATTTGGCGAATTTATTATCGAATTGGGACGTTTATTTGGGATAAATAGTTAAAATGCTTGAAAAATTATGAAATTTTGTGGGTAACTCATATTTGATAATTTTGATCACATATAAAATTTGGGATCATTTGGAAAAGTTTAAGGGTGTTTTGTGCATATGCGTTCATACAAATTTTTATAGCTGAATTTCGGCCGAAAAGAATATTGAAAAAGCTTATTGCATTCTGGAATTGATACAGGTTGTTTTGGGACATAATTTGAGTATTCAGGAATTTTTGTGGAGTTTTTGGAAATTGTTTGGGATAAACGGACGATTTTCATGCAAAAAATAGATAATAAAATGAATTTTTATAAATTAATAAATCAGTAAATAATTCCAGAAATATTTTTATAAAAATTTACATATTTTATTTGATAAGTGGCTAAATTTTCATAATTTAATGATTAATGGTTAATTAATTATGCTAATTTGAAGATTAAATATATTCAATTTTAATTAAAACCGGCAAGTTCGCGAGTAACGAACCTACGGGAATATCAAAACACCAAGAGTGATCAAAAATCATATTTTTGGATTAATTAAGTAAAAACGAACCTTTTTATGAGAAACCTGGACAATATGGATAGATTGTGCACATTTCTTCTCAAATCAAACTGAATAAATGAAAATGGGCCTCGTAGCTAATCCGGGACCCCAATATGTGATATTTCTTTATAACTTAATCATTTTATTAACCAACACATTTACTTAAGCTTATTTCCCCATAACTGTTTTCTGAACGCATAAACGAACAACTTGGCCCAGCTGGGAAAACGGGAAACTGAGTCAAGTTCGGTTTTAAATATTAGACATTGAACAACATCACAACCTAAGCCTATTGACACTTTCTGGGCATTCCAGCTTTACTCAGATTAGTTATACAGCCTAGTTTAGTATTGAGATTATAATAATATTAAAATATTAATATTATTATAATATTGATTATAGGGACCGGTAATTACGAGGCGAGCAAACCCTGAACTGTTACACTACTGATTACTGATTAAACGGTGAGTTTTCATGACCCCACTTTTAAACTGCTTTTAGGAACTTTTGGGGTGAAAAACATGTTGATACATATCTATATATACCCTGTATTGTTTGATGATGGGAATTATCTAAGTGCTAACACACGAAAGTCCCCACGAACACAGTGATTAACTTCGAGCCGGTGGCTTGTGAATAGTCTATTGGTTTGACAAACCCAAACGGAATCGGCCTGGTTGCCGTGTCATATAGCGCCGTTTGCATATGACCATACTTATACGAACAGGCTATGTAGTATTAGACATAACTACCGGGGCATGTTGTGGGCGGAAGGGGAGCCACAGTGGTTGATTGAGCGTGGGAAATGGATGCACGCAGCACAGACAGTCAAGGCTTCACTGTAGCTTAGCATAATTACAACATAAACATACAAACAAACGTACTTGTGAACGTACATATATACATACTTGCGTACTTACAACTGTGATTGTTGTACGCACAACTGATTTTTGAAACTCGTGAAACTCACCAACTATTTGTAGTTGACCCGTTTTAACATGTTTTTCAGGTACTGGATTGGATTAGAAAGTCAATGTGCTACGTGTTTGACTTGTGATCAATGCTGGGTGAATTGATGCAAGTGTGCTAGTAAGAAGTAAAGTCGTTTAATGAGCTAGATTTAGTTATATCACCTAGTTGTAAACAAAGTTAGATCGATGTAAAATATTGTAAACTAGTTTGTATTGTTCTTTATAAACAATGTGGTTGATACCAGAGGTGTCTGTTACATTCCCGTTTTAAGCTTCCGCATTGTGCTAGTCGAGGTGTGACAACAGGATAAAGGGGTATCCCCCGAGATAGCCAGGGAATTGCAGAAAATGAAAGATATGATTTCCAAAATCCCCGGGATAATCCGTCCCATGCTGAAGTTCCGGTAGGCAGTCACAGATTATCTAGGTTCAAGTGACCTATATGCAACGTGGAGATCCCCAAGAAATTCTAGACGCCCAGCATGAAGCTGTATGATGGCACTACGGATCCTAAGGAACACGTAGCTCAGTATAGAGAAAGGATGGAGATCAACCCCATCCCTATTGACATCAAAGAAGCTTGTCTATGCAAGGGATTCGGTTCAACACTAACGAGACCGGCCCTCAAATGGTTATTAAGTATTCCTTCCAATACTATTACTTCATTTGCTTATTTGATTAACTTATTCAATAATCAATTTTCTTGTTGTAGATCTTTTGAGAAAATGACAAGTGATTAATGTAGAATTTTTCAGCACAACAATGAATCCCTAAGGGATTACATAACTAGATTTAGCAGGGAAGCTTTGGATATCCCCAACCTCGACATGGCGGCTACTATTGAAGCCTTCAAGATGGGGTTGGAGAAGGATTCTCCTTTCTATGACGACCTTGTCATGACTCCTTGTAGGAATCTTGATGAGGTTAGAAACAGCGCATTAAGATACATCCGGCTAGAGGATGATAAGAAGGCTCATGGAAGTTTGGTTATCCCAAAGTATGAGTCTACCAACAGGAAGTCAGACTCTCCACAGAAGTTCTCTAGGCCCAAGCCTTATTCCAAACAAGATACCTCGGGATAAACGCCGTGGAAGAGGACGAAGACGATGAGGAGTGGTGGGAGCAAAATAATATATATAATAAGATAAATATTTCCTTCACATGTAATAATTTTTGAGCTAGTTTGTATTAAATATTAATACTAATTTTATTATTTTTGAATGATATATGTGTCGAGTGAAAAATGGCTAAACTGTCTAACATGAGATCTCGTCTCATGTTTATTGCGTACATTATTAATTTGGTTTTAATTGAGTTGGATTTTAATAATTACAAGGGTAAAAATATATATACATATATGTTTGGTTAGTGTTTTTGTCTCGAGCAACATAAAGAGAGGCTGGATTTGATTAGTTCATGTGGGCTTATCTAATTATTTGTTTTAAGGAATTTAATTAATTATATTTGGGCTGATTTTGTTATGTGGGCTAGGTTAACAGATCATAAAAAATATCAAAATGAGGAGCCGCACGTTGAAGGCGAGAGGGGGGAGCAGCGCCTGTGGAGTTGTCGACATTAACAAAAAGAAATAAACCCAAGCAAGCTCCTAAGCACGTCAACAAAGTCTACGGTAATTCGGAATTAAAGAATCAAGTAGGCTGGCAAGCTCGTGAATTAATTTAAGCTACCAGGCATACAGGTCAATTAATTTAAGCTCGCAGGCTAGTAGCTGAATTAATTTTTATTAGTTTTTTGATGAACCGTATTATTTGTCTTATTAGTTTCTCGTTCATGGTTGTTGGCTAAACCCCTAGATACCTAGGTTTTTGATGACTACTTTGTGATTTGAGGTTTTTTCTTGGCTTTTGGATTTTAATGTTGGATTAATATTAATGTAGAGAATCTTTTTAGAATTGATTTGATGTGTTTGCATATATATTTTTGATTTGTTATTGATCTTTGTTTCGTATGTGTCTTGTTGAAAGTCTTTCAGTTATAGACGCATATTTAGTTCGCTTACTTTTTGTTTGTGATTATTTTATGGTTTTGCTAGACGTAGTAATCCATAGGAACATTGGTTGGTGATTTATTAAGATTTTATATTCTACCTATCTAGAGACTGAGAGGTAATAGATAGTCGGATTGTCCTTGGGATTAGGTGTTTAGGCTAGAACGCTCTGACAGGAGGTTTCCTAGATTTCCCTAGTTTCATTGTAATTCCGTGTCTTATCGATTGTTCTTAGGTTACCCCTTGCACTTTAGGGTGTATTGAGATAGTGAGACTGACAGGTAATCTATCTTTTAGGGTACTTTAATATTGTTGGAGAGACTGACAGGTAATCCAACTAATCAGTAAGTTTAAACGCCCCTTAGTGTTTCCTTTTAGGTGACATCCGGAGAATGATCAGGGATCCACTAGTGTAACACTTCAGATTTTCCAAACCCGTATTCGTTTACGTGTAACCCGAACGAAACATTTTTAGACCTTTAAAATTAATAAAAATCAAATAATTATAAGTAATTAAGTTTCAAAATATTCATTTTATACCCTTTAAGTTCTTAAAGTTATATATACTTGGTTTAAACCTTAACATAGTAAAAAAAAATAGCATTTATAGAAAGTTAAGGAACTAATATTGTTAAAATTGAAACTTGTACCCCTTGAAGGCTGGAGCGCTGCCTGACCAGACCCTCCTCTTTCCGTTGCGTGCCGCTATGGGCTAACTGGTCAGATCATTTAAACTTGATTTCGTTTTCTAGTTCGTTTAAGGTATATAATCGTTTATTTTAGGCATGTTTGAGTGAATTAAGGTCCAAGTAAACATCATATAACTAAAATACAACTCCTAATTCGATTTTCCTTCTCCAATATCAGATCTTTATGAATCTTTTGGTGATTCTTTCCTTAAAACGTATTTACTTGCTTAAACGGGCCAAAAAGCCTATAATCAGTTTGTTTTATGTTTTTCTATATAAACAACCATTAAACATCTGCTGTAAACCTTAATATAACCCTAATACACCTCCTCCAGCCATCACCTAGCTCTGTTCATTCTCAAACCCTTTGGTTTTTGCATATTCGTTAAAGACACAAGCCTTGACGGTTGACTTTGCTTGCTTTAGGACCTTTGACTCATCGTTTCTCCTTGTTCTTTCACTTTCCGGGTAAGTTGTAAACTGTAAAATCGTTCATACATATTCCCTAGTCAATAACCATCAATCAATTTCGGTGATTGAAGGGTGTTTACTGGTCAATTGCTCCCGATGAAGGGTAAAACAGTCAACAAGTTTGACTTTGCGTTTTCTCATGCTTCTGGTCAGATTCAATGTTCGGTCCAGAAGACTTTTCTTCTCATAATTAAATTATAAGGGTTCTGCCCAAAACCCGACTCCCGACTCGAAGTTCGGATTCTGGTCAGACTCGACTTGTTTAAACAATAAAATCAACATAACTAGAGTTCTACTCATCCGTTTGGATTGATTCTAGTGGCATTAAATTCGTTTTTATTTATAGTTTCATATCACAAAGTTTCAGATTCTGATCATTAATCTCGTTGGACGTGTATTGGACGACTCACTTAAATCATTAGTTCGTTTGTTGAATTTATTAATCACTTGCCTTCCATCTAAGGTGAGTTTGATCATTCCCCTTTTTATACACTATTTTCAAACGTTTTGGGGATATATGCGTACTTATTCATATTTTCTATCTATATATTTACACAAAATCGCAAATATAATCATTATGTAAATATCTGTTAAATGCTATTTGCTAATTGTTACATGTTTAATTGTTTACTTGATAACGTTTCGGAAAGGTCCAACATAACCCCTTGTAGAGGGTTCTTATTAGTATGATCATACGCTCGTCATAGTAACCGGAGCCCGATTCGCTTGGCAAAGGTAAAACGACAACCTTAGTCATTGTAATCAATGCCTGATTCGCTTGGCAACGATTTCATTGGCACACACGATTTGGTTATATGCATGATTGTTATGATTCAATTGATTATTATCACATGGTTGGTTTGCACATTTATCATTATCATTTATCAACTATATATATATATATATATATATATATATATATATAAGCTATTATTTAATGTTGTATCAAATGGTGATCATCTCACTCAACATATTTGTTGACAAAAACTCCATTTTCTACGTATTTAATGTTGTACCAAAAACTCCATCTCACTCAACATATATATAAGCTATTATTTAATGTTGTACCAAAATGGCACCCAAAAACTCCATTTATCTTGTTGCACACACACAAAAATTCCCAGGTTATGCCTCAACTTTTAAAATATTTTTAATCCTCCTAATTTTTGGTAGATTATATTTTATTGTGGGAAATTCCCTAAGAATTCCTGTGTTTTGCTCTTTCACCTTGAAGCGTGGGAGTATGAAAAATCTCGTACAACCACATAACTTCAAGTGGTACCCGTAATCGGCTAAACGGTTACGTGGTAAACATACCCGGCTAAACGGTTATACTTCCAAATTTTGTTTTAAATTATTTTAAATGCTTAGTTGGGTGAAAAATCCATTGGAATCCATGGGCACTCCAACTATTTATTTCTTAAATCATTTTCGATTTGATTTTTGGATTGGAACGTATCGTCCTGGGTGATTCCCGAGATACACCAACTACTCATATTTGATTCGTTGATTCGATATTTAGTTGAGTCGGTTAAATGCCATGTAACGCTCATGGTCCGAACAACTCCATTGATTCGATAATTCGTTAATTAGTTGGGCCAGTTAAATACCATGTACACGCTTATGGGCTGACCGACTCAATTGTTTATTACTCATATTTGAATTGGGCCAACAAAATGCCATGGAATGCTCATGGGAGGCCAATTCACAAACTTTATGTTGCTTATTTAGTTGGGCCATTCAAATTGCCATGGAAAGCTCATGGGAGGTCAACTCGTTTGATATGCTTGGTTATTTTATTTTTGGAAAATTAAAAAAAAAACATTATATACTTAAATGCTTCAAACTCATACATATTATTTTAATTCTTGACTCGTCATCGAGTCTTCACTAATACTAATACATATACATACGCATCCCCATTATTTTATATCAACTCATTTCCACAACTTACCCATCATTTCATTAAAATTTCATCCTTGGTCCTCGTAGAATGTCTTCCCTAGGAAATCATCGTAATCCACATTGTTTGCCTGCTTCTCGTGATTTCCATTCGACTACCAGAATTGGCAAGGAGTTTGCTGCTACTAGAATCAACGAAGGGTTCGTTGCTGTATTCCGTTAATCAAACAAGCGCCAATCTCGACAAAACTAAAATACACCAAACAAGAAATCTTATATTAACTTATATCGATTAAAATATTATTTAAATTATATTTTCTTAATCATACCCATATCCTCAAACTATAAATTTCTAAGTACATTTAAATCCTTATCCTCAACTTTAAACTATAAATATTTTAATATATCTTGTTTTCCTTAATCTCATGATGATTTTGACAACTTATTTTCCACTTTATAAATCATTATTATTAAAATTCAATTATTATAAATTTTATTATTATTAAACTAAATTATGTTTTCTCTAAATTTAATTTCCATTTTTAAATTAAAAACTTTCCATTAATTAATTTAACATTTATTATTAAATTGACCTTTTGATTGCACATTTATCGTAAATATTTCAACTTCCTAATTCGATTTTTGAAAGTTTTGAACGTTTTAAATGATAAATTCGTAGTTGTTAGAATAGTCATGGTGGTTCATGCATATTTAGCCTCGCATTTATCTCAATTTATTATATGCTTCACTTTAATTATAATTTATTATATGCTCAAATTTCCACTATTGATAATTCAAATCACTTACTTCCTAATGTTTATAACGATTTTATGAAAAAGGAAAAATCCACAAATTCCCAATTTAATCTAATTTAATATCTTCAATTACATACTTTATATTTTATCTAATTTTAAAGATTTAATTGGAATAGGACTATCTCGGTGATTCGGGAATATCCGCTTCTCAGTTTAATCTATTAAACAACTTAAATCAAATAGGTACATTTTCGCATTATCATTAACATTTAAATTATTAACTATTATAATATTTTAGAATATCTTAATCGAATTAATCTAATATCAAAAATCACAAACTTGAAAGGCTATAATTTTATATTAACTTTTCCTTAAATCTCATAAGTTCTCAACTAAGTAAACTCGACTAACCGAAAGCTTCGTTTAAACTTATATTCTCGATCTTAAAAACTTCAATTCCTAAAGAGTACGATCTTTAAGGACTCCGCATGCCATTAACTATTTGTTATAAATTAAACCTTTGCGTAATTCATCCCCTTGAATAAAATTCCTTTATCGAAGTTAATCTATTAGGATCTTGTATCTCCATCTCATTTCCTTAATCTCGATTATCACAACAACATCTGTTTCACAAAATCTATTTTCTTCAATTTTCAAAATTTTACTTTTAAAAGCAAAAGAGTTTTTCGAAATCTCACGGGTTTATTAATTCAACTAAAACATTTATTAATTATCATTTGAAATTATATTTAAAATAATCAAAACATTTGTTTTCTCTTAAAAATTTTTATTTCAAAACGTTTGTTTCTTACAAAATGATGATTTTAAATATTTTATAATCCACATGATGAAACGAGTTATGCGGACCATCCGACGATAAGAGTAATTATGGTCGCGAATATAATTATCCAAGTTATCGCATGGAAGTCATAATACGTAAAATTATGTGTTGTGATTTAGAACCTAAGGTAGCTTAGGTAACGGTACGAATGATGAGATAATAAGGACATGGTGGATACGCCGCTGGTACATCCTATATATAAGTGGCCTTATCGGATTGCCATTTGAAGCGTTACTTCGGTTATTGGAAGTTCTATGTTATGATATTTTCCTTAAAAAGTTTAATTTGTTTTCAAAACGATAATGTTTTGGTTTTCCTTAATTTCGGGACGAAATTCCCTAAAGTAGGGGAGACTGTAACACTTCGGATTTTCCAAACACTTCGGACGAAATTCCCTAAATCAAATAATTATAAGTAATTAAGTTTCTAAATATTCATTTTATACTCTTTAAGTTCTTAAAGTTATTTATTCTTGGTTTAAACCTTAAAATAGTCAAAAATAGCATTTTTAGAAAGTTAAGGAACTAATATTGTCAAAACTGAAACTTGTACCCCTTGGAGGCCGGAGCGCCGCGCAACCAAACCCTCCTCTTGCCATCGCGCGCCGCTATGGGCTAACTGGTCAGATCGTTTAAACTTGATTTCGTATTCTAGTTCGTCTATGGTATAGAATCGTTTATTTTAGGCATGTTTGAGCGAATTAAGGTCCAAGTAAACATCATATAACTAAAATACAACTCCTAATTCATTTTCCCTTGTCCAATATCAGATCTTTATGAATCTTTTGGTGATTCTTTCCTAAAAAGGTATTTACTTGCTTAAACGGGCCAAAAAGCCCATAATTAGTTTGTTTTATGTTTTTCTATATAAACAACCATTAAACATCTGCTGTAAACCTTAATCTAACCCTAATACACCTCCTCCAGCTGTCACCTACCTCTGATCATTATCAAACCCTTTGGTTTTTGCATATTCGTTAAAGACACAAGCCTTGACGGTTGACTTTGCTTGCTTTAGGACCTTTGAGTCATCGTTGCTCCTTGTTCTTTAACTTTCTGGGTAAGTTGTAAACTGTAAAATCGTTCATACATATTCCCTAGTCAATAAACTTCAATCAATTTCGGTGATTGAAGGGTGTTGACTGGTCAATTGCTCCCGATGAAGGGTAAAACAGTCAACAAGTTTGACTTTACGTTTTCTCATGCTTCTGGTCGGATTCAACGTTCGGTCCAGAAGAATTTTCTTCCCGTAATTAAATTTTAAGGGTTCTGCCCAAAACCCGACTCCCGACTCGAAGTTCGGATTCTGGTCAGACCGACTCGTTTAAACATTAAAATTAAAATAACTAGAGTTCTACTCATCCGTTTGGATTGATTCCAGCGGCATTAAATTTGCTTTTATTTATAGGTTCATATCACAAAGTTTCAGATTCTGATCATTAATCTCGTTGGACGCTTATTTGACGACTCGCTTAATCATTAGTTCGTTTGTCGAATTTATTAATCACTTGTCTTCCATATAAGGTGAGTTTGATCATTCCCCTGTTTATACACTATTTTCAAATGTTTTGGAGCCATATGCGTACTTATTCATATTTTCTATCTATATATATACACAAAATCGTAAATATAATCATTGTGTGAATATCAGTTGAATGTTATTTGCTAATTGCTACATGTTTAATTGTTTACTTGATAACGTTTCGGAGAGGTCCAACATATCCCCTTGTAGAGGGTTCTCATTAGTATGATTATGCGCTCGTCTTAGTAACCGGAGCCCGATTCGCTTGACAAAGGTAAAATGACAACCTTAGTCATTGTAATCAATGCCCGATTTCATTGGCACACACGATTTGGTTATATGCATGATTGTTATGATATGATTGATTATTATCACATGGTTGGTTTGCGCATTTATCATTTATCATTTATCAACTATATATATATATATATATATATATATATATATGCTATCATTTAATGTTGTGTCAAATTGGTGATCATCTCACTGAACATATTTGTTGACAAAAACTTCATTTTCTACGCATATGCAGGTTGCCTGAAGATTGAAGTTGGAAACGTAGAGAAGACCTTTGGATATAATCAAGATAATCGTTATATGAACTCATATTTGTGTATTTGAATTGTTTTGTATATTTGGATATTGTGTCTAGTATTTGTAAATAATTAATTAGATATTGTTATTTATATTTATGATAGTATCTTCGAGCTGTGAGCAATCGGATCACGCCCCGGCATTTCCGCCTTAGGTTGGGGTGTGACAACTAGGTTGTCTAAGGGTGTCGGCCAATGTTGTAGTCATTATCGACTACGGAATGTTACGTATGCCTACTTCGTGTTTGCATGCGTTAAATGGAATGTTACGTGTTGGGGTTGTACGTTCTTTCTCGGCCCTGAATGTCATTATTGAATGTTATATATATATATATATATATATATATATTTATATATATAGGAATGCACGTATAGAGATGTTTATACGTAAGGATGATTATTTATTAAATGTGATGACCTAACTGATGTATTTCCGTTTACAGTTTTAAAACCGTTGGAATGATTATTAAGACTTTTGTTACTTATTTAAAACTTGAACTCACTCAGCTTAAGCTGACTTTGTGTGCATGTTAGTGTGAGTTTCAGGTTAGGAAGAGGATGCCTTATCGCTTGGACGTGCACGAAGCTACTTGGACGGTGAAGGGCATACGGGATTTGAAGACTTTATAATTAAACATTTCCTTTTAAAATTTTTTACTAAAGATAATTAAGTTGGTGTTTGGCAAAATTCCTGGGTTTTGGGAACTTATTTTATTATTTACGTTTTTCGCTAAATTTTACTCTGAAATTGGTTGCTTAATGGAACGATTGATATTTTTTTAGTTTAAATATTTTGTAAGTGTTTTGTATGATTACCAACTGTGGGGTTCCCGGGGTTTGGGGCCTTACAAGTTGATAACAGAGCCTTGGTTCGAGGGATCCGAGCGTCCCCGAATGCTAGGACTCGAACTGTAAGCAAAGAGACACGTATGCCCACCACGAGTAGCTGCACGCCAAGAGGTAACTTTAAATTATTTAGTCATTCCTTTGCATTTAAGATTCCCCGTATGTGATTAATTGTTAAGTGTTAGATAGAGTGCTAATATGGTTAGGGGCCGGGGGTGATTAGGACGGGCGGGTAAAGTAAACGACTAATTACACTTGATCAACGTCATTAGCAGTTTACCCTTACCTTACATGTTCTAAATGCCACTTGTACTTAATCATATTAAAATTCTGTCTTTGTAGGGATAAGTCATGCTGAATACTCGAACAGCTAAGAGAGGTGGTTCTAGTGGTCGCGGTGGTGGTTGTGGTCGTAGGCCATGTGCCGAAGCCGAGAGAGAGATTCCTACTCCCCAGCGGGAGGAGACCCCGATTCATGAGGAGGGGGATAGCCCCGCCTTAGATCCTGCTATGCGCGCGGCTATCGCCGACGAGGTTTACCAGGTGCTCCATAGCGCCATTTCCGAGATCGTTGCTGAGGCCGTTAGGGCCACGGAAGAGTCATTGGTTGGTAAAGGTTCGGATAAAGGGAAGAAGGGTAAGGAGACGCTGGTCGAGGAAGAGGAAGAGGTGTATGTACCGAGTGGGGATGAGGACGAGGTTCGCACTATTAGTGTACCTACTCGGGGTTGTTCGTATGGGGACTTCAAAAAGTGTGACCCTCCTTCTTTCGATGGTACTAAAGATGCTTTGGCAGCTCATCAGTGGGTGAAAGAGATGGAGGCCGTTCTGAGGGTTAGTAAGTGCAAGGGAGATGACATGGTCACTTATGCTACCGCCTCGTTTCGTTCCGAGGCATTATGTTGGTGGGATAATCTGGTGCAGGCTATGGGTGATCGATCGATTAGGAGGATGACATGGGATGGATTGAAAAAGTTGGTTCTCGATCAGTTCTGTCCTCCGCACGAATTGGATATTGAACAGGAATTCTTGACCTTGGAGGCGGGCAGTATGACACATCGGGAATACACCACAAAGTTCAACAAGATGGCTCGCTTATGTCCCAATCTGGTTACCCCTGAGGCAAAAAGGATTAAGATGTGTGTGAAGGGCCTTCCGGTGGATATTCGTAGGGGTGTGGTGACCACCAACATGAACTCCTTTCACTCGGTGGTTACCTTGGCAGGTACATTGTATGATCAGAGGAAGAAGGTACCGCCGACCGAGGCTAGGAAGACTTGGAACACTAATTCGTATGGTAAGAGGCCCGGGGGAACACATTTTATTTCGTCTGGGAAAAGGGTGAAGACTGAGACTTCTGAGTTTAGGAGGGATGCGGCATTCAGTAATTGCAAGAAGTGCGGCAAACTACACAAGGGGAGTGTAAGAGTGAGTCCGGCACCTGTTTTCGTTGCGATAAGGTCGGGCACCCCCATTACGAATGTCCGACTCTGACTTGTTTCCGCTGTAAGGGTTCCGGTCACTTGTCATCAAACTGTCCTACCAGTAAGGTGGGGGGGATCCGGTCAGGGGACTTCCTCAAGAGGGAAGATGGAAGAGAAGCCGAAGGCTAGGGCAAGGGCCTTCAACATCTCCAAGAAGGAGGCGAAGGATGATGCGGATGTCGTTTTAGGTACTTTTCCTTATTTAGCTTTCATTCCACCGTTATAATTCCTTATTCCTTTGAAATCGTATGTGTTGACCGTGTAGCTAAGCGGTAGTATAATATCATCCCAGGTACTTTTCTACTTGATGAGTTACAGGCGTTAGTTTTATTTGATTCGGGCGCCAGTAGAAGTTTTGTGTCTACCGCTTTCTGTTCCTCGTTGAATAAATCACCGAGCGCGTAGTCGATGTATTTGAGGTTGAGGTCGCCGTAGGAAAATCCGTGTCCGTGTCTAGGGCTATTCAGGGTTGTTCCATCGAGTTGTCTGGGTATAGATTTCCGGTGCGGTTGTATTTGATGCCGCTTGGCTGTTTCGATGTGGTACTCGGGATGGATTGGCTCGCGAGTGTTGATGCTCAAATCATTTATGGTCAGAAACTGGTTCGTCTGAGGGCCCCGGATGGGACCCAAATCACCGTCTTCGGTGATCGGAATGGTGCGACGCCACATATCATATCTATGCTTAAAGCGGGGAGATTGATGCAGCGGGGTTGCGGGGCGTATCTGGCGTATGCTATAAATATGAAAACCGAGGTGGCTACCGTCGGTGATGTTCCTATTGTTCTGGATTTCCCGGATGTATTTCCAGATGATTTGTCAGATGTGCCGCAGGACCACGAGGTCAAATTCCAGATAGACCTTGTGCCGGGCGCAAAACCCGTTGCTCGAGCCCTTTATCGTCTAGCACCGAATGAAATGAAAGAATTGATGGCCCAGTTGGAAAACTTGCTCGGCAAGGGCTTCATTCGACCGAGCATCTCACCTTGGGTTGCCCTGGTCCTGTTCGTTAAGAAGAAGGACGGTAGCATGCGACTGTGCATTGACTACCGTGAATTGAATAAGCTCACTGTTAAGAATCGGTACCCTCTCCCGAGGATCGACGACTTATTTTATCAGCTCCAAGGATCTAGTTGGTTCTTGAAGATCGACCTTAGGTCCGGGTATCATCAGCTGAAAATTCGGGAGGAGGATATTCCTAAGATCGCCTTCCGCACCCGTTATGGACATTATGAGTTCCTCATTATGGACATTATGAGCATCTCTTTATTCCCGATTTTTCGAAAATCGCTTCATCACTAACCAAGTTGACTAAGAAGAGTGTTAAGTTCGTTTGGAGTACTGAGCAAGAAGAGGCTTTTCTTGAATTGAAGAACAGGTTGACGCATGCACCGATTTTAGCTTTACCTGATGGCACCGATGATCTGGTAGTGTATTCTGAAAAAGAATTATTGGTGGCCTGCGATGAAGTTTGAGGTGGCTCAGTATGTGAGTAAGTGTTTGACGTGTCTACAAGTTAAGGCCGAACATCAGAAGCCGTTTAGGAAGCTTCAACCATTGGAAATACCTCAGTGGAAATGGGAGCATCTTACTATGTATTTTGTGACTAAACTGCCTCGTACTCCTAGGGGTAATTATGACACCATTTGGGTAATCGTGGATAGACTGACCAAGAGCTCTCATTTCTTGCCGATTCGAGAGACTTCTAATTCTGAACATTTGGCCGATGTGTTTATTCGTGAGATCGTTTCTAGGCACGGAGTGCCGGTATCTATTGTTTTGGACAGGGATACACGTTTTACCTCCAGGTTTTGGAAAAAATTTCTCGAGGAGATGGGTACCAAACTCCTTATCAATACTGCCTATCACCCGCAGACGGATGGTCAATCTGAGAGGACCATTCAGACCCTTGAGGATATGTTGCGGGCCTGTGTAATCGATTTTGGTGGTAGTTGGGATCGTCACTTACCGTTGGTAGAGTTCTCATATAACAATAGTTATCACGCCACGATTGGGATGCCACCGTTTGAGATGCTGTATGGTAGGAGGTGTAGGACTCCAGTCTGCCGGGGTTCCATTGGCCAGAAACAGTTGGGTAGTTTGGAGGTGGTCGAGGCGACGACTGAAAAGCTCGATAAGTTTAAGGCTTTTATGAAGGCCGCCCAGGATGGTCAAAAGTCTTATGCGAATAAAAGGCGAAGGCCTATTGTGTTTGAGGCCGGAGATCGGGTTATGTTGAAAGTTTCTCCTTGGAATGGTATCATCCATTTTCCTAAGAGGGGGAAGCTTAGTCCGAGGTTTATTGGTCCGTTCTGTATTTTGTCCCAAGTTGGTGAGGTAGCATAGAGGCTGGAATTGCCCGAGGAGCTCGCGGGGATTCATCCTACTTTTCACGTGTCCCATCTGAGGAATGCTTAGCAGATGAAGAGGCCCATGTGAGTCTTGATGATATTGAGCTTGATAGTAAGCTGAATTACGTTGAGGAACCTATTGCTATACTTGACCGTAAGGAAATACGTTTGAGGAACAAGGTGGTTAGGCAGGTGAGGGTGCAATGGAGGCACCATAGGGGTTCTTAGGCTACTTGGGAGTCCGAAGACGAGATGATGAAACTCTACCCACAGTTATTCTTGTCACGTCGGGATTTGGGGACGAATCCCATTGTAAGGGGGTGGACTTGTAACGCCCGTTAACTCCGGTTCCAAGAGTTAAAGCTTGTAGAGTATGTATAATTCTCGGGATTTATCTGACGTTTCTCGGAAGCCTTTACGTCATCTCGGTACATTAAACCATTTAACTTTTCTTCCATAATGCCATATACTTCAATTTGGAGGGACTTGGATGTAACTATTTTTAATATATCATAAAACAAATTAACCTAACCCTAAAACCCTCCCTAGCGCCGAAAGGACTCATGAACCCCCCCCCCCCTTGCGCGAAAATATTCTGTCCAGCCAGGTTTCAGCCGTGAAAACTCCAATTCCAGGTCGGTTTTATGATTCCACATGTCTTTTACACCTTAATTGACCTTTATATTGCGCGTATTGATCGTTAAACGACTTGTCTTAGGTTAACCGGGTGGCTGTCCAATTGAGCATTTCCGGGACTGTTTTGAGTGAGGTTTTTGCACCAAAATCCTCCTAGGTATGTGTGGTACATCATACTTAAAAACCATATTCATTGAAGGTGTTTAGGTCTGTCAATCGATTTTATTTCGAAAACTAGGGTTTATCGGGTGTAGAATCGTCAATTGTTGAGTTTGATGCATTAATCGATTGAATGACCAACCGAATCAGTTTTTACAGCCCTAGGGGGGGTTTAAGGGCTGTAGGAAAATTATATTTTTGGTACTCGGGGCTGATTAGGCTGGTGATTAGTCAATCGAGTCGGCGGTACGCGAATTGTCGTTTAAACGTTAAATTGAGTGTTGTAAAAAGGAACCGTCAACCCTATCAACTCGGTTGACATAATTATGATGTATGAAAAGGTTAATATGGGAATTTGGTCCATTTGGGGCTGATTGGTTTGACAATTGGTTTTTAAGATTTAGTACGCGCGTATTCGACTCGATTTGCATACCGACGGGTGAGTTGTGCATCATGGTTAGCCCTGACCATGATCGTAGGGTGGATTTGGTTAATTGAAAGGTATTAGGGGCTGAGGTAAAAAAAAGAGTATGGGTTGGGCCTCGGGCCAAATTGTTGGGCTTGAACGGCCCATTAGGCAAGTGTGTTCTTACGGTCTAGTTTAGTGACGCGTTGTGTACAATTTACAGGCCCTTACTTGTGAGTGTGCACTTAGGGATTTCCTAGCTCGTTGCAGGTGTTCAGTTGATTTCTAGTGAGCTCTTGATGCCCCGTTTAACTCTTTTTAAGTTTTGGTCTAGCGTACACACCTAAGCGATTTTGCTTGATGAAATGTTTTAAACTATTTTGCATAGGATTGCTAGTATTGGTAGGTGTTGGAATGTTATAGAATGTGTGTGTGTATATATATTAGTGTATGGCCAATATTTGGCCAATGTTGTAGTCATTATCGACTACGGAATATTACGTATGCCTACTTCGTGTTTGCATGCGTTGAATGGAATGTTACGTGTTGGGGTTGTACGTTTTTTCTCAGCCCTGACTTTTGTTACTTATTTAAAACTTGAACTCACTCAGCTTAAGCTGACTTTGTGTGCATGTTAGTGTGAGTTTCAGGTTAGGAAGAGGATGCCTTATCGCTTGGACGTGCACGAAGCTACTTGGACGGTGAAGGGCATACGGGATTTGAAGACTTTATTATTAAACATTTCCTTTTAAAAAGTTTTATTAAAGATAATTAAGTTGGTGTTGGGCAAAATTCCCGGGTTTTGGGAACTTATTTTATTATTTACGTTTTCCGCTGAATTTTACTCTGAAATTGGTTGCTTAATGGAACGATTGATTTTTTTTTAGTTTAAATATTTTATAAGTGTTTTGTATGATTACTAACTGTGGGGTTCCCGGGGTTCGGGGCTTTACAATAGCGTAACTAGCGTTGATTGAAATTAATTGATTAATTGGTCTTATTTGTATTTGTGTGTCTTAGTTTGTTTTAAGTCAGTCCGTGTTATTGATTTAACGTGTCTAGTCGTCTATAGGGTAATTTTGTTTCTGTTTTATTTAATCGAGTCTAGTTAATATGTTTAATACATCGAGTCAGTTTAGGAGTATTTTATATAGAAGATGTTGGAAAGAGATGATGTAGGAAAGAACTGAAGAAGATGAACGTGAAAGAGTTCGGAAACTAGAGGCATTGGAAGCTAGGCTTGATAAGTTGATAGAAATATATAGGCTCCGTAAATTAGAAGAACTAGAAGCTAGGTTAGAGGAGTTAAGTGCTAGATATCAAATTGAGGGTCTTTCTTACAAAGAGCAGCAAGACGTTTACGAAGAGGATGAGGTTGTGTGTGAGGATATCACTTTTGAACCAGAGACAATAATGGACGACCCAGGCCACCTCCGGTTCAGCAAGAAGTTACATCTACCGATAAGTATCCCATGTTTTGTAGCTATGAAGCAGAACCAGCAGATGATGACTTCTGGAGTGATGATGATGAGGGCGTGATAGAGGGGATGGAGTTGAAACCGGTGGATTACACGGATCTAAGTGAAGATTCTGTTGAGGAGCCACTTAACCAGATGGAAGATGACGAAGAGGAGGAGCATGCACCATCTTGGGAGGATGAGTTCGGTGATGAATTGGTGGGTTTACCAGTTTATGAAGAAGATGGAGAATTTGACCCTGTTGGCGATCTTATCTACTTAGAAACACTAATCATGGGGAAGCCAGCAATGGAGATCAAGGGTGCACCAAACGGAAAAAAAAAAGGAAGTGGAAAATGAAGAGGATCAGAATACGATGGTAGTTGAGTCGCCACATCATATGAAGTTTAGCAGGTCTGTGAAGGAACTAGATAGTGGATCGCCACCGAAGTTGAACAAGCCAAATAAGAGGGTGCGAAAATGCTTGGATCAGCTTGTTTTGAGGGTTCAAAGATGGTACATTAAGAGTTATAGGACAACACTGAAATGCAAGAATAACCATTTTCCTCATTATATGCCACGTATTAGGTTTGGTCGAGGTAAGTTTAAGTATTTGTGGCCCGACCCATTTGATTGTTTTAAAATGTTTTTTTATTTCCACTATGTGTTATTTGATTAAATATATTGGACGGGTGGAACTAAACGGGTTAGACCGAGGTTGGATAAAAGAAAAGCCTCATGATTGAGATTTCAGGAGCGAGTCCGGCTGAAGACTCTTCTGTAAACTTACCGCTTCCTGGGAGGCAACCCGGTTGAATGTTTTTGTTTTTGTTTTTGTTTTTATTTTTATTTTGTGGTTTCTTGCTTTCGTGTGCTGCTTGTTTCTTGGTTTGCTTTCAGGTTGCTGTTCCAGTGATGTTATTGGCTGATTGATGATACATGGTTGGATTCAAGTGTGGGGATGCCATTTCAGCTACTTATGGATTACTACGTTCGTTCGTGAGAGACGATACTATTGGCATTTTCTTTTGTTCACGTTCGAATTGGAGGGCATGGGACACAACTCGCGAGGCAATATCGTCATATTTACCAGGGAAGTCTGTTCCATTTTCTTTATTTTTTATTATTTTATTTGTGCTTTATTTTTGTCTTTTTCTTGTCTTACATTGAGGACAATGTAAAATTTAAGTGTGGGGATGGGAAACTGACATTTTTAGGAAGTAAAAAAAAATAATAAAAAAAAGTTAAAAAAAAATAAATAAATAAATAAAATAAAAAAACAAAAAAAAAGTATATATTTATATAAAAGTAAAAAAAAAAGTTAAAAAAAACTAAAAAACGTCCCTTGAATTAAATGCTTTGCTGAAAATTCGATAAGGCATAGTAGAGTATTACCGTAATTTGACTACCTTGAGGTGGTGAGAATTACATGCACTTAAAATTTAGCATTTCTCTTTGTTTTATGAAAGTAAATAATGAGTGGTGGCGACCCGCCATGTCCAAATTTTTTACGAGCTTAGAAAATAGTTATCTATTTATGTAAAAAATGCCTAAGAGCACAAAATTTTGTTGCACGAACGTCAAAGATGTGCAAATATTTTGAAAATAAAAGTGAATGAGAAATTTATGCAAATGCCAAAGAACCATTCACAAAAAAAAAAAAGAAAAAAGAAAATTTAAAGTAATAGAAAAGGAGGCCAAAAGGCACATACTAGACGGGGCCGAGAGCTTACGTGTTACCAAGGGGATAGTGACTCTGAGGATACACTATTGGGGTTCGAGGTTTTTAGTCAATAAATATTTTTAGGAAATACCAAGGGTGGAGGCCTGGGACCGTCATATACTGGGTTGTAGCTCGGGTGAAACAATGCTGGGCCGAAATCCGCTAATATAGTTTTAGGTTTTAGGTATTGCTCGCACGACCTCACTTGACCTTTCATCCATCTAACCCACCTAAGTGCATTTTTTTCTTACCATTAAAGGGTTTGTAGCTTACGGTGATAGGTTGAACCAGTCTGCTTCAACCCGGTTTATACTGTCTTGATTATGCTTGAGATGGGGGTAAGTGGATCTGCAACTGTTTAGGTGTGAGACCCATAGGTTTATTGATATCACTTGAACTTAAGCACTGAATAGTATAGGGGGGGCTTGATAGGTTGGTGGTTGGGTTTAAGTGGACAACAATATCGGCAATCGCGATTTTTGCGCTTATCTATTATTAATTAAAGTAACTTAAATGTTTTGAAAATCAGTTTTCCAATTATGATTCCATTGCAAATAGCTTTTTTCAGGGACAAAAAATATTTAAGTGTGGAGATATTTGATGGGAGCTAAATAATATATATAATAATATAAATATTTCCTTCACATGTAATAGTTTTTGAGCTAGTTTGTTTTACATATTAATACTAATTTTATTATTTTTGAATGATATATGTGTCGAGTGAAAAATGGCTAAACTGTCTAACATGAGATCTCGTTTCATGTTTATTGCATACATTATTAATTTGGTTTTAATTGAGTTGGATTTTAATAATTACAAGGGTAAAAAGATATATACATATATATGTTTGGTTTGTGTTTTTGTCTCGAGCAATAGAAAGAGAGGTTGGATTTGATTAGTTCATGTGGGCTTATCTAATTATTTGTTTTAAGACATTTAATTAATTATATTTGGGCTGATTTTGTTATGTGGGCTAGGTTAACGGATCATAAAAAATATCAAAAGGAGGAGCCGCACGTTGAACGCGAGAGGGGGAGCAGCGCCTGTGGAGTTGTCGACATTAACAAAAAGAAATAAACCCAAGCAAGCTCCTAAGCACGTCAACAAAGTCTACGGTAATTCGGAATTATAGAATCAAGTAGGCTGGCAAGCTCGTGACTTAATTTAAGCGACCAGGCATACAGGTCAATTAATTTAAGCTCGCAGGCTAGTAGCTGAATTAATTTTTATTAGTTTTTCGATGAACCGTATTATTTGTCTTATTAGTTTCTCGTTCATGGTTGTTGGCTAAACCCCTAGCTACCAAGGTTTTTGATGACTACTTTGTGATTTGAGGTTTTTTCTTGGCTTTTGGATTTTAATGTTGGATTAATATTAAAGTAAAGAATCTTTTTAGAATTGATTTGATGTGTTTGCATATATAATTTTGATTTGTTATTGATCTTTGTTTCGTATGTGATGTGCTAAAAGTAGTTTAATAATTATTAACTAAATTAACTAAAAATAAACACTAAGTAATACTCTAGACTCTCTAAAACTCAACTAAACTACTAACCGGCAAATGAACCGATCGACTCTAGTAAAGCTAAGTAAGTCCGGATATCGAACCCACGAGACTCTCTAAATTACGTTTATTAGCTAATTAGACTTGACTACAAAACACGACTTATTGATTTATATTTGTTTGGGGGGGTGTTTATTTAAAATACTAATTTAATACTATAATTAAAAACTAATTAAGAAAACAAGTAATTTAAACGAAAGCAAAGTTTGTTGTGAAAATAAGATGATGATGAAAAAACTACCTAGGCTAGACTCCCTTAAATTTCAGTAATGACTTGACTCGGGAAAATATTTAGTTATGGACTGGGATCGTAAAATAGACACTTAAAAGAAAACCCGAATAGTATCCCTGACCCTTCTTGTAACACCCCGTAACCGCAGCGGAAACGTAAACGGGATGCGACAGACACCTCTGATATCAACCACATTGTTTATAAAGAAAACTGAATGCATTAATATACTTCATATTACATTATCTTGTATTTCATTACCGTCTAGGTGATAGACGCATCATACAATACAGTACGCAATTCTATTTGTTATAATGTATCCTAACATCCTGCACACAAATCTTACACACATCAATCACTTAGCACGTAAGCAATTACTTCATCTTAATTGTACTTGAAAAGCATGTGAGAAAACGGGTCAACTACGAATAGTTGGTGAGTTTCACAATTTTAGTAAACCATGATAAATTCATATCATAATATAATATTATCTGGGGACACTGTTAACCCATAAACACCTTTAATAACCTCTGGGGACACTGTTAACCCAGAACACTTCCAATAACCTCTGGGGACACTGTTAACCCAGAACACTTCCACTAACCTCTGGGGACACTGTTAACCCAGAACACTTCCAATAACCTTTGGGGACACTGTTAACCCAGAACACTGTTGCGGGACCTTACAATATTAACAACTCAGACAATTACTATTTCAATACATTACCGTACGATTCCCGTACAATAAACATTATATAAATACATTCATTTCCATGCGATCAGCATGTACTTAAACATTTTGATAAAAAAATGCTTTCCGCCCCGGGAAAATATTTAAAACATTTCAGTAAAAAGGGGCCCGTGAAACTCACCTTAGCACATGCAAGCAGGTAACAACAATCATTATCAATTAACACGTCCAATCTGTAATATGATCCCTACGATCGTTATTATACAATTATTGGTTATATAATCTTTAACCTTATCAATCGGTACATCTGGGACACTGTTAACCCAGTACTGTACCTGTTCCGGGGGCAATGTTAACCCAAAAATACTTCTCCGGACTCAGATTGTGATGTCGTTTAGAGTTCCATGGTCACAATTTCTATTAGTCGTTTTCTCGTTTTGCGTGCCTAGCACGAATATCCGTTTTATGTTTCAAAAACGAGTTTGGTCACACACGACCCGAAAATAGTGGTTGTCTGATAATTTAATTTAAAATGTGAAATTATAGCTCGGTTTAGACGTCCCGATTGGCCGCGGGACCCGTTTCCGTCTTTGGCGTACCGGAAACTGTTAAATCGGTTAAAAATACCCAAATCATCCGAATTATTTTCGGATGATTCATTTTTACTTGTTTAACTCAATTATATGAAAATAGTCCATTTTTTTTAGGTTTTTATACACCAGTCAGCTCGCTTAAGCGAACTTCACCGGTTTACGCGTTTTAACTTTAAAAGTTTGATAATTAGCACGATTAATTATCCGTTTACTCTCGGATCTTGAAATTTTGCACAAATCACTTTTTAATAATGGGGAATTTTATAAAAATATTTCCAGAATTAATTCTTATATTTAAAATTTATTTATCTATTTTTAAACACCATTTAAACACTAAATATGTCGTAAATACCAAACGACCTTAGAAAAATCCCAAATTTTTCCTGGATGTCCCCTGCCATCCACATAGTCCCTGTAATTTTTCCAGAACCAAAATCTTCTTTTACATGCCCTTTTTCCAAAACCGAGCTAGAAATCCCTAGAACTCGTTTAACCAAAAAGCCTACTTAGACTTCTCCAACGGACCTAAAATTTTGTGTGTGACTTATACATGATATGAAAAGCTTATCTGAAATTTTCCAGAATTTTTCATGATATTTATCTATTTTTCACCATTTTTGGCCAAAACCGAGCATTAAATTCACCAAATATTCATCCTTTATCCAAAAATTACCAAAAATTCACAGAACTCATATTTTCATGTGTTTAACACCTCTGTAAAATTTCATGACCTAACTCTAAACGACCAACAATCTGTCCAAAAACACATACACCGACATAAACCGAATATACCTTTCGTTTTCCGCAACTACAAGCTACAAACTCGTCTTTCCGCCTTATCTACCACTAAATACAGAGCCTACAAACAACATACCACAATACCAAGCAAGTTACACTCACGATCAAGCCATTTCTTTCATGGTTACGGTTATGATACTAAAACAAAGATTTAACCGTAAAAATTCGTTTTTGATTCGTTTAACTCCTTTCTTGGACCAAGATCCCTTGTATAACCCGTATACATCACTTGATCATGCAAGAATCGGTTTTCATCTTTGAAACCTCATTTTCTTGCAAACAAACTCAAGAAACGAAGATGGAAACGTATATAATTCGATCTTTACCTTGGTTTTTCTTGTTAAAAGTCTCGGTTTTTGATCAAGGAGTTGAGAGGATTTGATGAAGTTTGTGGATTGTTGATTGAAAAAGAAAAAAAAGAAAATGAAGGCCATGGGAGGCCGATCGGAACCCATAAGGGTGGGGTGGGACCCACAAATTCATTCTTGGCCACTCATTTGGATTTCCGTAATCTGGATAATGTTTTGGATAATCTGATTCAGTTCGTTTCTCGGTTAAACGTTTAATTCGGCTTAAAACGAGGCCAAAACGGTTGTTTTTCGGCTAAAAAATGAAATTTATATAAAACCGATTTAAAAACTTAAACCATGACATTTATTAACTTAAAACGTCATATTATTAGTTATTACGCATCTTTTTCGGCTTGATCGATCGTCTCTTGCTCGGTTTGGTATTAAAGGTTTCGTTTAACGTACCGACGTACTATTAAATCGAAATCCTTTTTATGTGCTTTAATCCACTTATCCCGAAGCTTTAATACTTCGTAACATCACTAAATATCATATATCTCGTCTATAATTGAACCCTCGATTCATTCGGGTTTCAATAACTATCGATCGTTTGATCGCATATTCAATACGGTGAATTATATATTCACGTACAATCAATACAATGAACCATGTATTCTCGTATAATTACCATGGTAACTCTTGTACCCGACATTACATATGACGTAACTATCGTCTACCGGTTAGGGTATACCTGGTTTCGTCGGAATCGTTACACTTCTCAAGAGAAAACCTATGGATTTCTAACAAGTTTTAACGCACACCAGTATTAAAAATCAAGTTCGGTTACGGTCACCCAATTGTTTATAATTTAGTTCCTTTACACGAAATCCTACCTTACAGCGTGGAAATCAATGGCAATTTACTATGATTAATTGATTTGATAAACAATAATAAATAATCAACCCTAGACGGACTCTTTACGAAGAACTAAATCTAGCAAGATTAAATAGTAAAGATTTATCAATAACCTAGCACTTTACAGATTTTAGGTTAGCAACACACTTAGGTTTATTTAACAATATTATTCCTATGATCTTATCGCGAAATCAAATCACAAAATAATCAAGAACACAAAGTAATTGACCTAATAGCAATCCTATCAGATGACAAACAATAATCAAGGACAACTATGGAATAAAACTCATCAAACAATCCTAAGCACTCATACGCATCAATTAATTATAAGCAAATCTTTTACTAAATCATAAAAACCATAATGTAAATAATCCCAAATCAAATCAAAACATCAAGATAAGTTCATCATAAGCCTAGGCAGTCTATAACGTTTAGCCTAGCATCTTAAAATTAAACGAAACAAACAAAGAAGAATTCATGGTGTAAAATAAACAAAAACAAAAGAAATAAAAGATAGAACCCGTGTTCTTCGTCTTCAACTTTCACGCGCAACACCTGCTGATTCTTCAACTCCAAAACTGCTGAAAACTCTTCTCGGTCGCCTCGGGATTCACCAAATTCGGATGTGGGATTGAGGTATGATTAATGGTGAGTTTAGGGGTCTTTTTATAGGCAACAGGGGTCCAAAAATAGGTTTAAGACGGTTAAACAGGAAGTTTCTGGAATCTGATCACCGCCATACACCCGTTGCGCCACGCGGCGAGCTCCCCCTCCCTTGTCGCGCGGCGCACCGACCCTAGGGGTGTCTGGTCCACTATGTTGGCCCGGTTCACTCCTGGTTCGGTCTGGTTCGTTTCCTGAGGCGTCGGTTCTCCGGTTCGGCTTGTTTTTTGCTCTATTTTAACCAAAATTAAATCCCGAAATATAAAATCAAGTTAGTAGTATACAAATCTTAACAAAAACCGAACTTAAACTAATAAAATATTAAATAAATGTACACGGGATTAACGAATAATAAACGTTATATCAAATATCCCCACACTTAACCTTTTTTCGTCCCTGAAAAAGTCTTATTGCAACGGGATCAGAATCGGAGAAATACAGTCTAACAAACTTATAGATTATCTTAAAAAAAAAATTTAGAACCACGCAAAAACTGGGATCACCGATATTGTTGTCCACTTAAACCCATGCCTTTGTCTTTACCGGGAAAAGTAAGATCCAACTATTATTATTTGTATATAATCTAGTGGAACCCACAGTCAAGACCGGCTTTATTTTAGATTTTACCGGATCAAACCATCCCAACTTGACTTAAACCTCATAATAGTAGATTAAAACTTTGTTGCACATTTTTCATAAATAGCTAAGATGATCAAGGATATTGGTTATCCACCTAAATTTAAACATCAGAGTATACCAAGCAGCCATTAGATACGATTAAGGTTCAATTATTCAACTAACTAGCAAGTGTTCCCCACTACATGACATACCCCCGTTATCAAGCAATACCTCGGACCCATTACCACTCGTGATTTTACAAGTTTCCATCTGTCGGTTTACATACGTCGTGTCTCTAGTTGATCCTGTTCTTAATGGTATGGGACACAAGTAAGAGGACCACGTATGACTAACAGCGGGAGGATCACTGGATCATCAAGATTTTACTTCACTGTAATTGATGTAAGTGAGTGTAATGGCAGTAAACTGCGGGTTTATGCTTAAAAGCTTTTATTTGATAAAATATCCGAAGATACCCAGATGAACAACCGTAAAAAGACCCGTGGTTTCCGAACCCGAGGCATCCCATCAATACAGGATTAAAGGCCATAAAACCATACGCCTATGAAGTGTTAACCACTAAAACTAGAAGTGCAAGTCTTTAAGTTTATATCAACGGCTACACGGTATACTTTAAAGTTTAAACCTACTCAAGCATCGTATAATAGCGCATTCATATTTTCTATAAAATTTATAATTTCTAAAATCAAACTAAAAATGAGGCTTGAGTATGGCCGATTTTTCATCTCGTATTTTATACAGACTTAGCATGTTTCCCACTAAAAATCATATTTTATCGTTTAAAACCAACTATCAAACTGCCCTTTCATTCTCAAGGCTGATCCTACCGACACATCCCAAGTTAAGTACGTGTTCTTTAATTATATCTTATTATTAGTAGTTTGAAAAACCGATTCCCGATAAGTATCCTCATCTCCCATTTATACGCAAAAAGAACAAAATCAAGGGACATTTTTTCAAAACTTTTTTCATTTTTATTTTTATTTTTATTTTTTTACTAGACAAGTATAAATAAAACAAGTTAAAAACATGTTTTCCTATCCCCACACTTAAAATTTAGCATTGTCCTCAATGCAGAGACGGAAACACGACTCAAAAAATTTAAAAAAAAAACCTAAAAATACAAAAATAAATAAGAATAAAACAAAGCCAAAAAAATTAAAAACTAAAAAATATAAAACAAAGTAAAGAGGAAAAGACTTAGCTGGTAATATGCGAGTGAAGTATGATGCTTAAAGTCTTCTTCCAAAAACGCCTTCCATCTCCGAACATGCTCAACAACCAGTATATCCTTTCTTCCCGTACACGAACGGAAGCAGCAACAATACAAAAAAAAATATCTAAAAATTCATCTTATCAACCTTATAGATATAATCATTCAAAGTACGTAACCAGACCAACCAACAAACATGAATAAAATTAGCAAATAAATAATAAGAAAAGTATACGTCTCCTGCTGCTCCATCCCCACACTTGAATGTTGCATTATACTTCAAGGGGATCTTCACACTATTTTCCTTCAAAACTTAAAAACGAAATAAAAACTACAAAAAACTACGTTAGTGACTCAAGGAAAAATAAAAATAAAATAGAAGTAAAAATAAGAAAGAATATACAAACTCTACACTTGAGTATTCACTCAAGAATCATGTGTGACAATTCAGTGCGACAGATCGAGAGGAGTTTCCTCCATCTCGATTGATTCTTCCGGTCCTCCAAGATAATGCTTCAAACGATGACCGTTCACCTTCCACGATGTTCCATTATCCGGATTCTCCAACTCTACCATTCCATACGGGAAAGCTTCTTTCACAAAGTAAGGTCCCGTCCACTTCGATCTCAACTTCCCTACAAACAACTTCAAACGAGAATTAAATAACAATACGTTATCGCCTTTCTTGAACTCTTTTCCGCCTTTCAAACGCCGGTCGTGTAACGCTTTTGTCTTTTCTTTGTTGTTCAACGATCTAGAGTATGCTGCATCCCAAAGCTCTTCCAACTCATGAATCTGAAAGTACCTCTTCCTTGCTGCTTTGGTAAGATCGACATTCACGTCTTCAACGCCCAATAAGCTCGATGCTCCAACTCAACCGAGAGATGACAAGACTTACCATAAACAAGCATAAACGATGTAGTACCCAACGGAGTCTTGTATGCGGTTCGGAATGCCCACAACGCATCATCTAACTTCTCCGACCAATCCTTTCGACTAGCCCCAACCGTCTTCTCCAAAATCCTCTTCACCCCTCTATTTGCATTCTCGACTTGACCATTTGTTTGAGGGTGATAGGCGGTAGAGGTACGATGATTAACCCCATAACGAGCCAATGCTTTCTCCATGACGGTATTACAAAAATGGGTGTCCCGATCACTAATAATAGCTCTCGGGGTACCGATACGAGTAAACAACTTCTTAAGAAACCTCACAACAACTCGTGCATCAGTTGTAGCCAACGCTTGGGCTTCCACCCACTTCGACACATAATCAATCACCACCAAAATATACTTATTACCATTCGATGTGGGAAACGGTCCCATGAAGTCGATGCCCCAAACATCAAAGATTTCAACAATTTGAATGGAGTTTTGAGGCATCTCATTCTTGGAAGAAATATTACATGTTCTTTGGCATGCATCACAAAGCTTAACGAACTCTTTAGCATCTTTAACAACTGTCGACCAATAGAACCCACTATCAAACACCTTCTGCGCGGTCGCATGCGCACCATGATGACCTCCAGTCAACCCCTCATAAACATGCGTGAGAATATCCCAACCTTCCTCTTTCGTCACACATCTCCTAAGAATCTGATCACCACCAATCTTAAACAAGAACGGGTCATCCCACACATACCGATTAACATCTCGGAAGAATTTCCTCTTTTGTTGCGTAGTCATACCCTCCAAAACAAAACCATTAGCCAAATAATTAGCAAAATCAGTGAACCATGGCATACCTTGCTTCTCCGCCGCAACAAAGTCGATTGACTCGTGAGGGAATGTATCTCCAATCTCCTCCTCACGCAACTCTTCTCTCCTCGGGTCCTCTAGACGGGATAGATGATCAGCCGCTACGTTTTCCGCACCCCTCTTATCTTTGATCTCGATGTCAAACTCGGAAAGTAGGAGAATCCACCGTATAATACGAGGCTTCGCGTCTTTCTTGTGAAAGAGAAAACGCAAAGCTGCATGATCAGTGAAAACGGTGGTCTTTGAAAGCATGAGATACGAGCGGAACTTGTCAAATGCGAACACAATGGCTAAAAGCTCCTTCTCGGTGGTGGTGTAGTTCTCTTAAGCATCGTTCAACGTCTTGCTAGCATAATAGATGGGGTGAAAATGTTTATCTCGCCTTTGCCCCAAAACCACTCCAACCGCATAATCACTAGCATCACACATGAGCTCAAACGGCAAACTCCAATCGGGAGAACAAAGAATGGGAGCACTTACGAGCTTTTCTTTCAAAAATGTAAACTCCTTCACACACTCATCATCAAACACAAATAGTACATCTTTCTCGAGGAGTCGGGTCATTGGGCGGGTAATTTTTGAAAAGTCTTTGATAAACCGCCGTTAAAATCCTGCATGGCCTAAGAAACTCCTGATCGCTTTCACGTTCGTTGGTGGAGGAAGTCTACTTATAGTATCAATCTTCGCACGATCCATCTCAATACCATCTCTCGAGATCTTATGACCCAACACGATCCCTTCCGTCACCATAAAATGGCATTTCTCCCAATTTAACATCTACTTTGTTTCAATGCACCTCTTCAACATCTTCTCAAGATTTGCCAAACAATGATCAAAAGAATTACCGTAAACCGAAAAATCGTCCATAAACACCTCCTGGACGTCTCTATCATATCCTGATAGATGGCCACCATATAACGCTGAAAGGCAGCCGGAGCGTTACATAGTCCAAACGGCATGCGACGGTACGCAAACGTGCCATACGGACATGTAAAAGTCGTCTTCTCTTGGTCTTCCGATGCAATGGGAATTTGAAAATAACCCGAAAAACCGTCAAGAAAACAATAAAACTGCTGACCTGCCAAATGCTCCAACATCTTATCAATAAATGGCAACGGGAAGTGGTCCTTCCGGGTGGCATCTTTCAACCGTCGATAGTCAATACATACTCTCCAACCAGTAACCATACACGAACGGATAAGCTCATTCTTCTCATTCATCACAACGTTCATACCTCCTTTCTTTGGAACCATTTGGGTCGGGCTCACCCATGGAGAGTCGGAAATCGGGTAAATCATCCCGGCATCCATCAACTTCAATACCTCCTTCTTTACCACCTCTTGCATATTCGGATTGAGACATCTTTGTGGTTGCACCACCGGCTTGTACTCATCCTCCGTTAAAATACGGTGCGTGCAATAAGCGGGGCTAATACCTTGAATATCGGAAAGTCTCCATGCAATCGCCCCCTTAGGTAGTTTCAACACTTCAATCAGCTTCGTTTTTTGTTCTTCCGTCAGCTTGGATGACACAATAACGGGCAAATTCGAGCCCTCATCAAGATACGCATACTCCAAGTGTGGCGGGAGTACTTTCAACTCCAACGGAGCGGGTTTCTCCTCAGAACCCGCCTCACTCTCACAACTAATCTCGTTCACCTCAATCATATCGGGCAAACCCGAAATCTCAACCAACTCATCACAAACCGAGTCGTTCTCACACAACTCATCCTCAACCAAATCATCACAATCAACCAAACCATTACTTCCCTCGAGATCCGTACGACAAATGTAATCAAAGCATTTTTCCATACTTGCAATAAAAGAGTTAATAAAATAAACCAAATGGCATGGACCACTGAAATCATCTTGATCACTCGGGTGCTTCACCGACCTCGCGACATCATAAGTAACATTTTCATCACCAACCCGAAGCGTGATCTTCCCATCATACACATCGATAAGTGCCTTCGCAGTTCGTAAAAACGGACGACCAAGAATAATGGGAACCTTCTCGTCGGCCTCCATATCGAGCACCACAAAATCAACCGGGAATACAAACTTATCCACCTTCACTAACAAATTCTTGATAATACCTCGTGGATATTTAACCGAACGATCGGCCAACGATAAAGACATGCGAGTTGGTGTAAGCTCGCCTAACTCCAACTTCTCGTACAAAGAATACGACATCAAATTAATACTTGCACCTAAATCCGCCAATGCTTGGCTCATCGCATCACTACCAAACAAAACTGGAACTGTTAATACACCTGGATCCGACAACTTCTCGGGCACGCGGTTCAACACTACCGCCGAACAATCTCCCATGAGTGGAATCGATGACACCTCCCCCAACCAATATTTCCTCTTCAACAGGTCCTTTAAGAACTTCGCGTACTTCGGCATGTGTTGGAGGGCTTCAATGAATGGGAGATTGATCTTCAACTGTCGGAACATATCAAGAAAGTGCCGGTGATGGCCGGACTTCAACCGGCTTCTTCTCTACTGGCGGTGCAACTGGTGCGGTGTTCTGCACTTTACCCGGTACTTCCATCTCGATTTCTTCATCCATCACCTCTTCATTTTCCACTTCAACTTCATTCCTTCGCACCTCGGAACCCAAAACCCTGCCGCTACGAGTAGTAATCGCCTTTATTTGAGTGGCCGGATTCTGCTGAGTAGATCCTGAAAACTGTCCCGGAGGTCTTTCATTTAATTGTCGAGCAATTTAACAAATGGTTCGCTGCATGTCGAGCATAGCTGATTGTTGATTCTTCAAAAGCTAATCATGGCCGGCAAGGGTCTTTTGAGTTACTTGATCTCTATTAAGGATTTGCTGCATCATTTCTTCCTATCTTCCCATTCCACTACTCGAATCTTTCCCATTACCTGAACCTTGCTCATTAGAACTTCCATTGTTATACTGACCTTGATTTCGGTTATAGGGAGCTTGGAAGCCAGGTGGCCCACTGGCCGGACGCCAACTCGAGTTACTTTGACCTTGATTCTGATTATGATTCTTGTAGCTGTTCCAGTTCTGATTGTTGTTGTTGTAAGCATTAGGGAACCTGTTCTAACCAGCCACAAAATCTACATCTTGATTATTCATCAACGGACAATCCAGCTTACCATGACCACCTCTACACATCTCACACTTGTCCACCTTAGTCTTTAGCTCTTTTATATCTTAGGTGAGATTCTCCAAAGCAGCAACCTTACCAGTGTCCAGATTAACCTGGTGCACACCTCGAGCATATGAGGGTGTACTGGTGACGGGATTGGAATTCCCGCCTCGTGGCTTCTTCACGTACTTAGATTGCGCGAAACTTTCAAACATCTCGTTACACTCGGTCACGTTCTTCCTGTCCATCAGATTGCCCCCAGCAGCTGTGTCAAACCTCGCTTGAGCCTCATAAGTAAGCCCATTGTAAAACTTCTCAAGAAGGGCCCAAGGTGTGAGCCCATGTTGTGAAGAACGGGAAAGCAGATTCTGAAAACACTCCCAAGCTTGGTAATATGCCTCATCCGGCTCCATGTGGAAGGAGTGGATCTGATTACGGAGGCGAGAGGCCTTAGCAGGTGGAAAGTACGTCTTGAGGAATGCATTGCGAAGCACCTCCCATGTGGTGAATGATCCAGCAGGTTGCGAATCGAGCCAAGTAGCGGCACGATCTAAAAGTGTAAACGGGAACAGGTGTAGGAAGATCGCATCCTGATTAGCACCTTGCAAGTTGAACGTTTTGAACGCACGGGTCAGACGGTTGATGTGTGCCGGTGTATCTTCATCTTCACGGCCCGGTTCGTTTCTGGTTCAGCCCGGTTCGTTTCCTGACGCATCGGTTCTCCGGTTCGGCTTGTTTTTTGCTCTATTTTCACCAAAATTAAATCCCGAAATATAAAACCAAGTTAGTAGTATGCAAATCTTAACAAAAATCGAACTTAAACTAATAAAATATTAAATAAATGTACACGGGATTAACGAATAATAAACGTTATATCAGTATGTGTCTTGTTGAAAGTCTTTCAGTTATAGACGCATATTTTGGTCACTTACTTTGTGTTTGTGATTATTTTATGGTTTTGCTTGACGTAGTAATCTATAGGAACATTGGTTGGTGATTTATTAAGATTTTATATTCTACCTATCTAGAGACTGAGAGGTAATAGATAGTCGGATTGTCCTTGGGATTAGGCGTTTAGGCTAGAACGCTTTGACAGGAGGTTTCCTAGATTTCCCTAGTTTCATTGTAATTCTGTGTCTTATCGATTGTTCTTAGGTTACCCCTTGCACTTTTGGGTGTATTGAGATAGTGAGACTGACAGGTAATCTATCTTTTAGGGTACTTTAGTATTATTGGAGAGACTGACAGGTAATCCAACTAATAGGTAAGTTTAAACGCCCCTTAATGTTTCCTTTTAGGAGACACCCGGAGAATGATCAGGGATCCACTAGGTTGTCTAAGGGTGTCGTATTTTAAGATCTCGGTTCCATCATAGTTTACATATCCAAGAGAGATCCAAGATTCATAAGTAAGATTCTAAATCTAGGTAGTGCTTCTCCTATCTTTGAGTTCGTCTAAATAATCGAGTTTAAGTCTGTGTCGGTTAGTGTCAGTTTTTAGTTTAATTAGTTAATTGTCAAATAAGTAAAATCATTAAGTTTTAAGTCAGAGTCTAGTTTTAGGTGTCGCTAGTGTCATTTGGGTTCGATATCCGGACTTCATTAGGCTTTACTACAGTTGATAGGTACACTTGCCTGTCTAGTGGTCTAGCATTAGGATAGTCTAGATTTGTAAATTTAAAACTAGACTGTTTAGAAGAAACAAGAACAAGAGTCAGGATACCTGAAATGGCACCTTCTCCACCACCCGGAGTTAAGGTTGTATCCTTTATCTCTGGAGGATCTGACATCTGCGAAACCTCGTATTTAGCAGCTAAGAAGCGTTTCAAAGAAACAAAGATGGACAACGGAGAAAAACCCCTCTGTACTTCCACGTTAATAACTCAAAGAATCATATCCTTCGATGAGGAGGATAGATGTGACCTTGTGGATTCTAACCATGACGGTTTGGTCATTACTTTATGTATAGCTAACTGTTTTGTGCGCATGATACTCGTTGATGGAGGAAGCTCTGTGAACATTATCCAGATGAATGCCTTGAAGAAGATGGATATCCTGAAAACGGAGATTATCCCAAAATTATCAGTCCTAGTAGGGTTCAGTGGCAAGACCAAAGACACATTGGGAGAAATCAAACTTCCAGTGTACATTGAGGGAATAACTTCCATACAAAACTTTTGTTTTATTGATTCATTGTGTGAGAACCGAGCCCCGGTGCGGAAGCGTGAATAATGGTCGTTATAAACGGTGGAGCTCGGATCTGAGCTAGGATCAAATCGTATTCTCTCTTGAAAGGGGGTTTTGGACGGTGAGTGGTGTTTGGGAGAGAGCCTGAATCGATTACAATTAGCAATAGACTGGATGAACAAACTTATGCAATCGATTCACAAAGATAAAGAAGTTGTAGTATGATTTCTTTAGTCAAAAGATTGGCATACAAAGCACTCATACAAACACACATACATACAGTAAAGATCAGCCACCTCCAGGAGAGCTCATCCTGGAGGCGGCGGCTCTCTCTAAGATATAAACCCTAGATCTCACACAATACACAATACACTCATGCTAGAAAAAATTAACAAATACATCTATTTATACTAGTCTAGCATGTCTTGGTCTTCAAGCAATCCACCCTTGGTTGAGACCAAAAATATTAATTATTTTTCACCCATAATAATAATAATTCGATGCGTCGGTCTAAAATATAAGTCCTAACACATTGTCTTGTTGTAATGTGATATTAGGCAGGCCTTGGATCCACAGCATGAAGCAGTTCCCTCAACCTATCATCAATGTGTGAAACTTCCAAGTCCATGGGAGTTATCAAGATTGAAAACAATTAGCAAGACGCAAGAGAATGTTATGCATCATCAATGAAATGGACTACAAAGCCCACTCAGGCATATCAATTACAGAAACAACTAGGGAAGGTCCTGCAGGCTAGAGACCAAGAAGTGAAAAAAGTATCCCTGGATCCTCAGGATACCAAGATCAAAGTATTGTTAGGATCGGGTATGCCTGAGGATATCGAACAAGGATTGGTATCCTTCTTAAAGAAAAGAGCTTCTACCTTCGCCTAGAAACTTGAAGATATGACAGGTATCTCTAAACCCATAATTACTCATAAACTTGGTATATATAAATCTTTCAGGCCGGTACATCAAAAGCGAAGGAAGTTTGCTCCTGAGAGAAACATTATCATACAAGAAGAAGTGCAAAAGCTACTTAAGACCAAAATGATAAGAGAGGTCCACTATCCTAGATGGTTGGCCAATCTAGTTGTAGTCCAGAAGAAGAATGGAAAGTTGAGAGTGTGTGTGGACATCACAGACCTGAATAAGACCTGTCCAAAAGACCCATTTCCACTCCCACACATTGACTCAATGGTGGATGCGACTGCTGGCCATGAACTACTAACCTTCATGGATGCATCCTCAGGATTTCAGCAAATTCAAATAGAGCCTTAAGATCAAGAAGACACAGCCTTCATGACTCCCACAGGTATATACTATTGTATTGCAATGCCTTTTGGACTAAAAAATGCAGGTGCAACCTACCAGAGGCTAGTCAATATGATGTTCAAAGACCAACTGGGGACACGATGGAAGTCTACATAGACGACATGGTGGTAAAGTCTAGGAGGGCAGAGGATCATCTCAAAGACTTGTCAACAACATTTGACATCTTGGACTAGTACAACATGAAGTTGAATCCTGCCAAGTGTCATTTTGGAGTCAAAGCAGGAAAATTCCTTGGGTACATGGTCACCAAGAGAGGAATAGAAGCAAGCCCTGAGCAAATCAAGGCCATCCTGGATATCAAGTCGCCAAGAAACGTCAAAGATGTCCAAAGATTGACCGGAAGAATTGCAGCTCTCAACAGGTTCATCTCAAGATCTTCAGAGAAATGTAAAGTCTATGATATCCTAAGGAAGAATCAGAAATTTGAATGGGGAGAGAAGCAAGAAAGGGCTTTGGAATCCTTGAAGGAATATTTATCCTCAGCGCCACTCCTAATTAAGCCAGTTGATGGTGAACCATTACCTTGTACTTAGCCGTTTCTGGGAGTGCAATAAGTGTTGTCTTAGTCAAGGATCACGAAGGTTAACAACATCCAATATATTATGTAAGTAAAAGTCTACTAGATGCTGAATCCAGGTATTATTATCTTGAAAAATTAATTTTAGCACTTATAATGTCTTATACTAAATTAAGACTTTACTTTGAAACTCATGCTATTCATGTAAAAACTAACTATTCTATTAAAGATGTTTTAAGAAAACCAGAAATGTCAGGTAGGATGGCAAAGTGGGCTGTGAAACTTAGTGCATACGAAATCTTGTATGAGCCAAGGACAGCTATCAAATCCCAGACACTTGCCGACTTTGTGGCTGATTTTAGCCAGGATATACTTGTAGAAAAAGAAAAAGAAGTTCAACAACTGGAGGTCAAGGAGAGTTGGACCTTGCATACCGATGGTGCCTCCAACATAAGAGGAACAAGTCTGGGTATCCTGCTAAAATCGCCACAGGGGGACATTATACCTCTATCTATATCTTGTAAATTTCAGGCAACTAATAATGAGGCTGAATACGAGGCCCTAATAGCTGGTTTACAATTAGCTAAGGATATGAAGGTCAGGTGTCTTCAAGTTTATGTTGATTCATTATTATTAGCTAACCATTTTAATGGCTCTTATGCAGTAAATGGAGAAAACTTAGTAAAATATTTAGAAATAGTTTAGCAATTAGCTATGTGTTTTGAAACATTTGATATAGTACAGGTACCAAGAGAAGAGAAAACTGAAGCAGATGCCTTAGCAAATTTAGCACTGGCTCTCAAGATACCAAATGACATCAAAATGCCATCGTGCATACCTTGACTCCAGCAACGAAGCAGAATTGCGAAATTATGGAGACTTCAAAACCTGAAAACGATTCATTATCTTGGACCAGTCCCATAATGCGGTATCTTCAGGTAGGGATAGCAATTGGGTACCTGTTAAATACACGATAAGACCTGTTAAGCAAAAAAGTGTGGTATGCGATTTTTTAATTTTCTTAAATAATTGAAATTAGTATGCTAGACTCCATCATATTCTCTTATTGGTAAATGAAACTTAAAACTGTATTATAGTTATGACATATAAAGTAGTTAATCGAGTCGTATTCATGTTTTATACTTGTGTTCAGTGCGTCGCTTCACACCTGTTAAACCTGTTAAGACACGAATTGCCAGCCCTATCTTCAGGATAATGAGATCCCAGAAGGAGAAAATCCCAGAGCCTTTAGAATGAAGGTAACCCAGTATATTATCCTAAATAATGTTTTGTATAGAAAGTCACTTGTAGGTCCATACTTGAGATGCTTAGAACACCATGAAGCACAAGAAGTTCTCAAAGACATGCATGAAGGCGATTGTAGAAACCACACTAGGGGTAGAGCCTTAGTATCCAAGATACTAAGGACAGGTTACTTCTGGCCAACAATGAAGAAGGATGCAATGAATTTCTCTAGGAAATGTGATGCTTGTCAAAGACACAGCAACATCTTGCATCAACCAGATGAACCACTACATCCTATCATATCCCCGTGGCCATTTATGAAATGGGGAATGGATATTGTGGGAAAGCTGCCCAAGGCTCCTGGTGGAAAAGTCTTTATGCTGGCCATGACGGATTACTTCTCCAAGTGGATCGAGGCCGAGGCGTTTGTCCAAGTTAAAGAGAAGGATGTGATCTCATTTATAAAACGCAATATCCTGACAAGATTTGGTATCCCGGCAAAGATCATTTGTGACAATGGTTCACAGTTCATTGGTAGCAGAACAACCAACTTTTGTGAAAGTAAGGGAATCAAGATGATAACTTCAACACCAGTACACCCTCAAGCCAATGGTCAAGCAGAATCAAGTAACAAGATCATCATCAACAATTTGAAGAAAAAGTTGGGGTCCAAGAAGGGAAAATGGGCTGAAGAACTACCATTCATTCTTTGGGCTGATAGAACCACTTCAAAAAATGCAACGGGTCAAACACCTTTCTCTTTTGTATTTGGGGCCGAAGCTGTTATCCCTACGGAAATGGTAATCCCTACAGCAAGAACCAGCATCCAAGATGCTGAATACCACTAACCTAGCAGATGGAAAGCTAGCTCCAAAATGGGAAGATCCCACTTGATCGACGCAGAAGCAGGCAAAGGGGCCTACCGATTAATCACTATAGAAGGAGTCCCTATACCAAGAGCCTAGAATCCCACTTGATCGACGCAGAAGCAGGCAAAGGGGCCTACCGATTAATCACTATAGAAGGAGTCCCTATACCAAGAGCCTGGAATGTTATCCATCTTAAAGCATATTTTTGTTAGTATCCTTAACTGGTATGTTCATATCTCAACATCTTAGGATAAAGGTATGTTCCCTGATCTACTTTTATATTATTTCATATTTAAACTTTATTATCTCTTTATCAAGATTACTAACTTAAGCATCGGAGGGGTGTTAGCCAGCCTAACATCCACCCGTCAGCAAGATTTTAGTGTTTTGCAGGTATCCTAAGGATACATTATCTTGACAACAGTTAGAGGCTTCTCACCTCCCACACGAATAAGATATCCTTGATATCTTCAAAGGTTTAAAGGTCATCACCTTTCTAACGAATTGGGTAACACCCCGCCTGGAGCGCACGATGTTCGAATATAGTTCGAGGCAGGCGGACCAGACCAGCTGATAATCCTTTTGTTGTTGGCAATATATCGGATCCTCAAGATAAGTGGCAGACGTGTCACACATACGTACTAAGGTTTATAACATTTTCATGTTATCTAAGGTTTCGGCATTTTCATGTCGCTCACGTTTGGGAATTTCCCCAGTTTTATCTAAGGTTTAGACATTTTCATGTCTCTCAAGTAAAGGCCTTGTCGCCATAAAATAGGCTTTATCGCCAATAAGCAGGCTCTATCGCCAGTAAGCAGGCTTAATCGCCAGAATTATATAACTTGGTTTTGAAAGATCAAAGACTAGCCAAGTCACTAAAGCGCAAAAGATGCTACTTAGTTAATTCTAACTTGGATAACACAAATGCCAAAAGGTATGATGCACGAGGATTCAACCGCTGGGGACATCATGTGTAAGCTTATTAAGTTTATGAGTGTTCTCTACAAAAGTACTCTTTACACTTAGTCTTTTTACATATTTTTGTCTTTCAAGACGTAATCTTTTTTTGTGACAATTCACATTTACACAAGACTTAAGGATATATTATCCTTAAGATGTTTTATGATAAGTCTTAAAGATATATTTTCTAGAGATATAATCCTTAAAATATTTTATTTTGGAAATATAATAAGTTTAAGAAATATGTTTTCTGGGCATATTATCCTTAAGATGTTCTGTTTCAAAAACTTAAGTCTCAAAAATATTTCTCGGACACGTTATAAATAAAGCGTATCAAGATGAGTTATCTAAAATATCATACAATTAAAACACAACGTAAAAGCGAAAATATTATGTCATTACTAACGGAAATTACAGGAAATGAAGAACAATGCCCAGGCTTCATTCTTAACAAACAGGAAGACTCTTCCACCTAGGCATTGTTAGATAGTTAAAGTTCAGGATAATATGGGCTTCGTCTTGATACTCAAGATCCCTTCACCCATATTTCCCTACTATCCTAAGCATAACTGTTCAAAACAAAAGTTCCAATTGACCAAGATACCACAAACCTACAACCAACCATCATAAAACACAAACAAACATTCATAAAAACCAGGCTCAGGCCTTGTCTTTATCGCCATCATTGCCCTGTTGATCCTTCACCGCCTTACCAGTCGCCAACTTTCACCGCCTCATCAGCCACCTTATTCGCCGTGCCCGGCCCCGGATTTTCCACATTCTCTCCGCCATGATCTTCTCCCAAGCTGCCACATCCCAAAAGGGAGTCTCCAACCCAGCAGCCTTAGCCTCCTGAGCCTGGACTTGATGATGGAAAGCTTGAGTTTTTTACTCATGGTGATTGAAGATGAAGAGCAAAGAGAGAAAGAAATTTACCTAGTCATTGTAATCAATGCCCGATTCGCTTGGCAACGATTTCATTGGCACACACGATTTGGTTATATGCATGATTGTTATGATTCGATTGATTATTATCACATGGTTGGTTTGCGCATTTATCATTTATCATTTATCAACTATATATATATATATATATGATATTATTTAATGTTGTGTCAAATGGTGATCATCTCACTCAACATATTTGTTGACAAAAACTCCATTTTCTACGTATATGCAGGTTGCCTGAAGATTGAAGTTGGAAACATAGACAAGACCTTAGGATATAATCAAGATAATCGTTATATGAACTCATATTTGTGTATTTGAATTATTTTGTATATGTGGATATTGTGTGTAATATTTGTAAATAATTAATTAGATATTGTCACATTTTATATATGATAGTATCTTCGAGCTGTGAGCAATCGGATCACGCCCCGGCATTTCCGCCTTAGGTTGGGGTGTGACAGATTGGTATCAGAGCCGAAGGTTATAAGATAAGTCGTTAGAAAGTGTCCTAGACATATGTTAGGAACCCTATACGTGCTTATCTGAACTGCCTTATGTGCTATTTAATAAATTGTTTATAGCTTGTTTAAATTGATTATTTAAATTGTATTTATCTTGTTGCACACACACACAAATTCCCAGGTTATGCCTCAACTTTCAAAATATTTTTAATCCTCTTAATTTTTGGTAGATTATATTTTATTGTGGGAAATTCACTAAGAATTCCCGTGTTTTGCTCTTTCACCTTGAAGCGTGGGAGTATGAAAAATCTTGTACAGCCACATAACTTCAAATGGTACCCGTAATCGGCTAAACGGTTACGTGGTAAACATAACTGGCTAAATGGTTATACTTCCAAATTTTGTTTTAAATTATTTTAAATGCTTAGTTGGGTGAAAAATCCATTGGAATCCATGGGCACTCCAACTATTTATTTATTAAATCATTTTCGATTTGATTTTTGGATTGGAACGTATCGTCCTGGGTGATTCCCGAGATACACCAACTACTCATATTTGATTCGTTGATTCGATATTTAGTTGAGTCGGTTAAATGCCATGTAACGCTCATGGTTCGAACAACTCCATTGATTCGATAATTCGTTAATTAGTTGGGTCAGTTAAATGCCATGTACACGCTCATGGGCTGACCGACTCAATTGTTTATTACTCATATTTGAATTGGGCCAACAAAATGCCATGGAATGCTCATGGGAGGCCAATTCACAAACTTTATGTTGCTTATGTAGTTGGGCCATTCAAATTGCCATGGAAAGCTCATGGGAGGTCAACTCGTTTGATATGCTTGGTTATTTTATTTTTGGAAAAAAAATTTTAAAAAAAGAACATTATATACTTAAATACATCAAACTCATACATATTATTTTAATTCTTGACTCGTCCTCGAGTCTTCACTAATACTAATACATATACATACGCATCCCCATTATTTCATATCAACTCATTTCCACAACTTACCCATCATTTCATTAAAATTTTATCCTTGGTCCTCGTAGAATGTCTTACCTAGGAAATCATCGTAATCCATATTGTTTGCCTACTTCTCATGATTTCCATTCGACTACCAGAATTGACAAGGAGTTTGTTGCTACTAGAATCAACAAAGGGTTCGTTGCTGTATTCCGTTAATCAAACGAGCGCCAATCTCGACAAAACTAAAATACACCGAACAAGAAATCTTATACTAATTTATATGAATTAAAATATTATTTAGATTATATTTTCTTAATTATACCCAAATCCTCAAACTATAAATTTCTAAGTACATTTAAATCCTTATCCTCAACTTTAAACTATAAATATTTTAATGTATCTTGTTTTCCTCAATCTCATGATGATTTTCACAACTTATTTTCCACTTTATAAATCATTTTTATTAAAATTCAATTATTATAAATTTTATTATTATTAAACTAAATTATGTATTCTCTAAATTTAATTTCCATTTTTAAATTAAAAACTTTCCATTAATTAATTTAACATTTATTATTAAATTGACCTTTTGATTGAACATTCATCGTAAATATTTCAACTCCCTACTTCGATTTTTGAAAGTTTTGAACGTTTTAAATGCTAAATTCGTAGTTGTTAGAATAGTCATGGTGTTTCATGCATATCTAGCCTTGCATTTATCTCAATTTATTATATGCTTCACTTTAATTTATAATTTATTATTTGCTCAAAATTCCACTATTGATAATTCAAATCACTTACTTCCTAATGTTTATAACGATTTTATGAAAAAGGAAAAATCCACAAATTCCCAATTTAATCTAATTTAATATCTTCAATTACATACTTTATATTTTATCTAATTTTAAAGATTTAATTGGAATAGGACTATCTCGGTGATTCGGGAATATCCGCTTCTCATTTAATCTATTAAACAACTTAAATCAAATAGGTACATTTTCGCATTATCATTAACATTTAAATTATTAACTATTATAATATTTAGAATATCTTAATCGAATTAATCTAATCTCAAAAATCACAAACTTGAAAGGCTATAATTTTATATTAACTTTTCCTTAAATCTCATAAGTTCTCAACTAAGTAAACTCGACTTACCGAAACCTTCGTTTAAACTTATATTCTCGATCTTAAAAACTTCAATTCCTAAAGAGTACGATCTTTAAGGACTCCGCATGCCATTAACTATTTGTTATAAATTAAACCTTTGCGTAATTCATCCCCTTGAATAAAATTCCTTTATCGAAGTTAATCTATTAGGATCTTGTATCTCCATCTCATTTCCTTAATCTCGATTATCACAATAACATCTGTTTCACAAAATCTATTTTCTTCAATTTTCAAAATTTTACTTTTAAAAGCGAAAGAGTTTTTCGAAATCTCACGGTTTTATTAATTCAACTAAAACATTTATTAATTATCATTTGAAATTATATTTAGAATAATCAAAACATTTGTTTTCTCTTAAAAAATTTTATTTCAAAACGTTTGTTTCTTACAAAATGATGATTTTAAATATTTTATAATCCACATGATGAAAACGAGTTATGCGGACCATCCGACGATAAGAGTAATTATGGTCGCGAATATAATTATCCAATTTCTCGCATGGAAGTCATAATACGTACAATTATGTGTTGTGATTTAGAACCTAAGGTAGCTTAGGTAACGGTACGAATGATGAGATGATAAGGACATGGTGGATACGCCGCTGGTACATCATATATATAAGTGGCCTTATCGGATTGCCATTTGAAGCATTGCTTCGGTTATTGGAAGTTCTATGTTATGATATTTTCCTTGAAAAGTTTAATTTGTTTTCAAAACGATAATGTTTTGGTTTTCCTTAATTTCGGGACGAAATTCCCTAAAGTAGGGGAGACTGTAACACTTCGAATTTTCCAAACCCGTATTCGTTTACGTGTAACCCGAAAAAAACATTTTTAGACCTTTAAAATTAATAAAAATCAAATAATTATAAGTAATTAATTTTCTAAATATTCATTTTATACCCTTTAAGTTCTTAAAGTTATTTATTCTTGGTTTAAACCTTAAAATAGTCAAAAATAGCATTTTTAGAAAGTTAAGGGACTAATATTGTCAAAATTGAAACTTGTGCCCTTTGGAGGCCGGAGCGCTGCGCGACCAGACCCTCCTCTTGCCATCGCGCGCCGCTATGGGCTAACTGGTCAGATCGTTTAAAATTGATTTCGTATTCTAGTTCGTTTAAGGTATAGAATCGTTTATTTTAGGCATGTTTGAGTGAATTAAGGTCCAAGTAAACATCATATAACTAAAATACAACTCAAATTCGTTTTCCCTTGTCTAATATCAGATCTTTATGAATCTTTTGGTGATTCTTTCCTTAAAAGGTATTTACTTGCTTAAACTGGCCAAAAAGCCCATAATTAGTTTGTTTTATATTTTTCTATATAAACAACCATTAAACATCTGCTGTAAACCTTAATCTAACCCTAATACACCTCCTCCAGCCGTCACCTACCCATGTTCATTCTCAAACCCTTCGGTTTTTGCATATTCGTTAAAGACACAAGCCTTAATTGATTTCGTGTTCTTTCACTTTTCGGGTAAGTTGTAAACTTTAAAATCATTCATACATAATCCCTAGTCAATAACCTTCAATCAATTTCGGTGATTGAAGGGTGTTGACTGGTCAATTGCTCCCGATGAAGGGTAAAACAGTCAACAAGTTAGACTTTACGTTTTCTCATGCTTCTGGTCGGATTCAACATTCGGTGCAGAAGACTTTTCTTCCCGTAATTAAATTTTAAGGGTTTTTCCCAAAACCCGACTCCCGACTCGAAGTTCGGATTCTGGTTAGACTCGACTCGTTTAAACATTAAAATCAACATAACTAGAGTTCTACTCATCCGTTTGGATTGATTCCAGCGGCATTAAATTTTTATTTATTTATAGTTTCATATCACAAAGTTTCATATTCTGATCATTAATCTCGTTGGATGCGTATTGGACGACCCGCATAAATCATTAGTTCGTTTGTCGAATTTATTAATCACTTGTCTTCCATATAAGGTGAGTTTGATCATTCCCCTGTTTATACACTATTTTCAAATGTTTTGGAGACATATGCGTACTTATTCATATTTTCTATCTATATATATACACAAAATCGTAAATGTAATCATTGTGTGAATATCAGTTGAATGTTATTTGCTAATTGCTACATGTTTAATTGTTTACTTGATAACGTTTCGGAGAGGTCCAACATATCCCCTTGTAGAGGGTTCTCATTAGTATGATCATACGCTCGTCTTAGTAACCGGAACCCGATTCGCTTGGCAAAGGTAAAACGACAACCTTAGTCATTGTAATCATTGCCCGATTCGCTTGGCAACGATTTCATTGGCACACACAATTTGGTTATATGCATGATTGTTATGTTATGATTGATTATTATCACATGGTTGGTTTGCGCATTTATCATTTATCATTTATCAACTATATATATATATATATATATATATATATATATATATGTTATTATTTAATGTTGTGTCAAATTGGTGATCATCTCACTCAACATATTTGTTGACAAAAAATCCATTTTCTACGCATATGCAGGTTGCCTGAAGATTGAAGTTGGAAACGTAGACAAGACCTTAGGATATAATCAAGATAATCGTTATATGAACTCATATTTGTGTATTTGAATTGTTTTGTATATTTGGATATTGTGTGTAATATTTGTAAATAATTAATTAGATATTGTTATTTATATTTATGATAGTATCTTCGAGCTGTGAGCAATCGGATCACGCCCCGGCATTTCCGCCTTAGGTTGGGGTGTGACAACTAGGTTGTCTAAGGGTGTCGTATTTTAAGATCCCGGTTCCATCATAGTTTCCATATCCAAGAGAGATCCAAGATTCACAAGTAAGATTCTAAACCTAGGTAGTGCTTCTCCTATCTTTGAGTTTGTCTAAATAATCGAGTTTAAGTCTGTGTCGGTTAGTGTCAGTTTTTAGTTTAATTAGTTAATTGTCAAATAAGTAAAATCATTAAGTTTTAAGTCAAAGTGTAGTTTTAGGCGTCACTAGTGTCATTTGGGTTCGATATCCGGACTTCATTAGGCTTTACTACAGTTGATAGGTACACTTGCCTGTCGAGTGTTCTAGTATTAGGATAGTCTAGATTTATAAATTTAAAACTAGAGTGTCTAGGTTAGCTTAGGTTTTTATAGACCGCTTTCAGTCATCAAGGTTTTAGCACCGTTGCCGGGGACATTTAAGCGATAGCTGTAACGCCCGTTAAATCCGGTTCCAAGAGTTAAAGCTTGTAGAGTATGTATAATTCTCGAGATTTATCCGACGTTTCTCGGAAGCCTTTACGTCATCTTGGTACGTTAAACCGATTAACTTTTCTTCCATAATGCCTTATACTTCAATTTGGAGGGACTTGGATGTAACTATTTTTATTATATCATAAAATAAATTAACCTAACCCTAAAACCCTCCCTAGCGCCGATCGGACTCAAGAACCCCCCCCCCCCCTTGCGCGAAAATCTTCTGTCCAACCAGGTTTCAGCCATGAAAACTCCAATTCCAGGTCGTTTTTATGATTCCCCATGTCTTTTACACCTTAATTGACCTTTATCTTGCGCGTATTGATCGTTAAACGACTTGTTTTAGGTTAACCGGGTGGCTGTCCAATTGACCGTTTCTGAGACTGTTTTGAGTGAGGTTTTTGAACCAAAATCCTCCTAGGTATGTGTGGTACATCATACTTAAAAACCATATTCATTGAAGGTGTTTAGGTCGGTCAATCGATTTTAGTTCGAAAATTAGGGTTTATCGGGTGTAGAATCGTCAATTGTTGAGTTGGATGCGTTAATCGATTGAATGACCAACCGAATTAGTTTGTAAAGCCCTAAGGGTGTTTAAGGGCTGTGGAAAATTATATTTTTGGTACTCGGGGCTGATTAGGTTGGTGATTAGTCAATCGAGTCGGCGGTGCGCGAATTGTCGTTTAAACGTTAAATTGAGTGTTGTAAAAAGGAACCGTCAACCCTATCAACTAGGGTGACATAATTATGATGTATGAAAAGGTTAATATGGGAATTTGGTCCATTTGGGGCTGATTGGTTTGACAATTGGTTTTTAAGATTTAGTACGCGCGTATTCGACTCGATTTGCATACCGACGGGTGAGTTGTGCATCATGGTTAGCCCCGACCATGATCGTAGGGTGGATTTGGTTAATTGAAAGGTTTTAGGGGTAGAGGTAAAAAAAAGAGTATGGGTTGGGCCTCGGGCCAAATTGTTGGGCTTGAACGGCCCATTAGGCAAGTGTGTTCTTACAGTCTAGTTTAGTGACGCGTTGTGTACAATTTATAGGCCCTTACTTGTGAGTATGCACTTAGGGATTTCCTAGCTCGTTGCAGGTGTTCGGTTGATTTCTGGTGAGTTCTTGATGCCCCGTTTAACTCTTTTTAAGTTTTGGGCTAGCATGCACACCTAAGCGATTTTGCTTGATGAAATGTTTTAAACTATTTTGCATAGGATTGCTAGTATTGGTAGGCCTTGGAATGTTATAGACTGTGTGTATGTATATATATTAGTGTATGGCCAATATTTGGCGAATGTTGTAGTCGTTATCGACTACGGAATGTTACGTATGCCTACTTCGTGTTTGCATACGTTGAATGGAATGTTACGTGTTGGGGTTGTACGTTTTCTCGGCCCTGAATGTTATTATTGAATGTTATATATATATATATAGGAATGCACGTATAGAGATGTTTATACGTAAGGATGATTATTTATTAAATGTGATGACCTAACTGATGTATTTCCATTTACAGTTTTAAAACCGTTGGAATGATTATTAAGACTTTTGTTACTTAATTAAAACTTGAACTCACTCAGCTTAAGCTGACTTTGTGTGCATGTTAGTGTGAGTTTCAGGTTAGGAAGAGGATGCCTTATCGCTTGGACGTGCACGAAGCTACTTGGACGGTGAAGGGCATACGGGATTTGAAGACTTTACTATTAAACATTTCCTTTTAAAAAATTTTATTAAAGATAATTAAGTTAGTGTTGGGCAAAATTCCCGGGTTTTGGGAACTTATTTTATTATTTACGTTTTCCGCTGAATTTTACTCTGAAATTGGTTGCTTAATGGAACGATTGATTTTTTTTTAGTTTAAATATTTTATAAGTGTTTTGTATGATTACCAACTGTGGGGTTCCCGGGGTTCGGGGCCTTACAATAGCGTAACTAGCTTTGATTGAAATTAATTGATTAATTGGTCTTATTTGTATTTGTGTGTCTTAGTTTGTTTTAAGTCAGTCCGTGTTATAGATTTAACGTGTCTAGTCGTCTATAGGGTAATTTTGTTTCTGTTTTATTTAATCGAGTCTAGTTAATATGTTTAATAGATTGAGTCAGTTTAGGAGTATTTTATATAGAAGATGTTGGAAAGAGCTGAAGAAGATGAACGTGAAAGAGTTCGGAAACTAGAGGCATTGGAAGCTAGGCTTGATAAGTTGATCGAAATATATAGGCTCCGTAAATTAGAAGAACTAGAAGCTAGGTTAGAGAAGTTAAGTGCTAGATATCAAATTGAGGGTCTTTCTTACAAAGAGCAGCAAGACGTTTACGAAGAGGATGAGGTTGTGTGTGAGGATATCACTTTTGAACCAGAGACAATAATGGACGACCCAGGCCCACCTCCGGTTCAGCAAGAAGTTACATCTACCGATAAGTATCCCATGTTTTGTAGCTATGAAGCAGAACCAGCAGATGATGACTTCTGGAGTGATGATGATGAGGGTGTGATAGAGGGGATGGAGTTGAAACCGGTGGATTACACGGATCTAAGTGAAGATTCTGTTGAGGAGCCACTTAACCAGATGGAAGATGACGAAGAGGAGGAGCATGCACCATCTTGGGAGGATGAGTTTGGTGATGAATTGGTGGGTTTACCAGTTTACGAAGAAGATGGAGAATTTGACCCTGTTGGCGATCTTATCTACTTAGAAACACTAATCATGGGGAAGCCAGCAATGGAGATCAAGCGTGCACCAAACAGAAAAAAAAAGGAAGTGGAAAATGAAGAGGATCAGAATACGATGGTAGTTGAGTCGCCACATCATATGAAGTTTAGTAGGTCTGTGAAGGAACTAGATAGTGGATCGCCACCGAAGTTGAACAAGCCAAAGAAGAGGGCGCGAAAATGCTTGGATCGGCATGTTTTGAGGGTTCAAAGATGGTACATTAAGAGTTATATAGGACAACACTGAAATGCAAGAATAACCATTTTCCTTATTATATGCCATGTATTAGGTTTGGTCCGGGTAAGTTTAAGTATTTGTGGCCCGACCCGTTTGATTGTTTTAAAATGTTTTTTTTATTTTCACTATGTGTTATTTGATTAAATATATTGGACGGGTGGAACTAAACGGGTTAGACCGGGGTTGGATAAAAGAAAAGCCTCCTGATTGAGATTTCAGGAGCGAGTCCGGCTGAAGACTCTTCTGTAAACTTACCGCTTCCTGGGAGGCAACCCGGCGGAATGTTTTTCTTTTTGTTTTTGTTTTTGTTTTTGTTTTTATTTTGTGGTTTCTTGCTTTCGTGTGTTGCATGTTTCTTGGTTTGCTTTCAGGTTGCAGTTCCAGTGATGTTATTGGCTGATTGATAATACATGGTTGGATTCAAGTGTGGGGATGCCATTTAAGCTACTTACGGATTGCTACGTTCATTCGTGAGAGACGATACTATTGGCATTTTCTTTTGTTCACGTTCGAATTGGAGGGCACGGGACACAACTCGCGAGGCAATATCGTCATATTTACCAGGGGAGTCTGTTCCATTTTCTTTATTTTTTATTATTCTATTTGTGCTTTATTTTTGTCTTTTTCTTGCCTTACATTGATGACAATGTAAAATTTAAGTGTGGGGATGGGAAACTGACGTTTTTAGGAAGTAAAAATAATAATAAAAAAAGTTTAAAAAATATAAATAAATAAAATAAAATAAAAAAAGTATATATTTATATAAAAGTAAAAAAAAAAAGTTAAAAAAAAAACTAAAAAATGTCCCTTGAATTAAATGTTTTGCAAGAAATGGAAAATGATAGAAAAATTGGGGATTGGTTTTCAAAACTACTAATATATATGAGATTAAAAAAATAGAAAGCATAATTAATTTAGGATGTGTCAGTAGGCCCAACTAGCTTTGAAAGGTTTCCCCTGATTATTATTAATATACCTAATAGTCATAAACCTTGTGGGTTCTCATCTTAAGGGGGGGTATTGAAGCTGAAAATTCGATAAGGCATAGCAGAGTATTACCGTAATTTGACTACCTTGATGTAGGTTCCTGAACGGATCGTACACGGGATGTTCTCTAACAACGCAGGTGCGGAATCCCTGCGTAGGTAGGTTACGAGTGTAGATATAGAATAACACAAGCAATGAATCAAACACGTAATATTATTAACCGAACACGTGACTCGTAGTCACTATTACAGACACTGGAACTAGCAAACACGTCTGCTTAAACTCGAACACTTGACTGAAACCCTAAACTGCTTAGCCTCGACGATTCGGCTGTAACAATCAATATATACACGACAACTTCGCCACATGCGAAGTTGTCTGTAACTTCGCATATTCAACAAGTTCGCCTGAGCGAACTTGTTGACAACTTCGCTTGTTCAACAAGTTCGCCTGAGCGAACTTGTTGACAACTTCGCTAGTTACACAAACAAAAACATAATCAAATACACAATTACAATACAGACTCGATTACAATTACAAGACTATGAACTACTGACAAACATGTACCAACAGACTCCCCCTTGGCAGTAGCTTCATATCTTGATTCTTCAAAACTCGAGTCTTGTAATCTGCATCTCTAAGCGTGCGCCCCTTCTTTCACACATACTGTCACTACACTTTGATATCTCCTAGCTTGATCCTTCCAAGCAGGAATGTAGAAGATCTTCTTGTTGTTGAGTACTTCCAGATCAGCTTGCGACAGGTTAACAAGATGCATCGGGTCGTAAACCCGAAGCAGTTCTTGTTCATCCTCGTCCTCCATTACTGCCTCTGCAGTCTCACAGTCCACAAACCACCATTTCAAATCTTTCAGCACATCTCGAGGCATAGCTTTCATGGGTACCTCCTTGATACATCGGACTGGTTTGTACTTCATCACCATCCACGGTTTACCATCTGCTCTCATACCTCTCTCTGTATCCTTCACTAATTTTCCCTTTTGTGGCTTTAGCAACTCAAACTTCTTTTCTTTTACTCCTTCTTTCCACATTATCTTCTCAATCATTCTAGCCATATTGTCGTTGTTTCGGTTTATCAGGCCCAACCTGGCCAAATCTTTTACTTCGCATTCAGGCAATGTGTTGAACGATCTCAACATTCTCTTGAAATATTGAACGCCATCATAACGCTTCACCACAAACAACTTGAGCTGTTCATCATAGATCCAACAAATAATCCCCTTTTTCGCCTCTGCATACCCTTTAATATTGTAGCTCTTTCTGAACATGGTTGGAACAGCAGGCTTCTTGGTCTTGACAAACCAATGAGCATATTCTTCCTTCCATCTAGGCTGCTCTTCCCACATCGTCTCATCCAACACCGTTTCATCACCAACACCCGACTTTTCCACTTCGGGAATGTCATGCTCAACATCATCATCCATTATCTCACCTTCTTCTAACACATTTTCCACATTAATCTTTTCCCCAATCCTCTCTATCTCATCCACGGGCAACACGTCGTCATCATCCATAAACTCATCGTCTTCCTCATCATCCAACTCCTTTAAAGCATCGATAACGTCCTCAACATCAGCATCATCACCCATACCAACAACAACATCACCAGCTACATCTGTAGACTCCCCCTCAGTTGTGGAAGCCCCAAGAGCCTGAGAGGTTCTTGGCAGCTCACCACCTGCACCCGAAGGTGCATTGGGATCATCGTCATGATCTTCTCGTCTTTTCGTTCTCAACTCATCGCCCCTACACGTCTTCTCCCCCTGAGATGCCAAGTAATCCTTGAAGGCATCAATTATTCTTCCGTGTTCAACCAGGAGGGCAGCTTGTAGTCGATTGGATTCCACTAGGCGTTCAATAGTCTTAGACTGTTCGGCAACAATACGCTCTAGTGATGTAATCCGTTCAGCATCTGAAGTAGGCAGTGGAGTTGGCGGAACATCAGTAGCAGAAGTGACCGCAGGTGGTACACTTGGTAACCCTGCAGTTGTTGTGATAGTCGAATCAACGAAGCGTGCGACTACCACCGGTGGATCAAACGGTTGTGGTGGTAGAGACACCACTGCTGGAGCTGACGCTTCGACAGTCGTAACCTGTGCAGTAGTAGGAAGAAGTGACATACCTGACAAGACAGGCGGAGCAAAACGTACATGCCTTGAAGTCTCCCCCGCTCCAGTAGCCATACCTAGTCGTTCTCGTCGCGAACGTCTCATCACAAGTTGTACCGCTTCTTCCTCATCTCCCTCCTCTTCCTCAACTCTCGGCCTCTTACCCGAAATCCTTTCACGAGTCACCATTAGCCGTCTGGCCTCAGCAAACGTTTCATCTAACTCGGATTCAGCTACCGAAGTAGCTGCTGTAGAAGCATCCATAACTTGAGGACCCGAGATATCCATATCAAACAAACCGTGTCCACTGAAAGCAGCATCCAGATCAACGTTTTCAGCCGTGGACATAGTCTGTGCAATAGTAGCTGGCACAGCAGCAGAAGATACAACAGGCGCAGCTGATACAGCATGAGGTGCTGCCGCCTGATGTGGTTGCGGATCCCTGAACTCGTCCCCTCCTGCAGGAACATACTCCGGGTTGATGAGATACCCGAAAAGTGGAGTATGCCTTGGACGGCGTTCAGGGTTGCTACGAGTGCTCGACGTCCTACATTGAGCAAAAATACGCTTTGTTACACACTCAACATATCGAATAGGGCGCCGTTGCGGTAGAGACGGAGCGACATGATTAATAATCATTTGAAGAAATCGCGGATACATGATAAATCGTTCTCGCGCCGTCGCCCGTCTCTGACGATCAATCTCATAGAAAATCATCTGACTAAAAGAGTAACGACGATTGTAAGTCAGGGCCGTCATGGCAGATTGCATCGTCGCACCCATCCCGTCTGTTCCTGCTTTCCTGCCGGACATGCACACAATTAACACGTGCATCAGAAAACGCCATTGGTCCAGCAGAAAGCCTTTCCTCCTCTGCGAGTCCCCCAGCGGACCCGAATAACCCATTCTCAAGTATGCTCCGTCACGGAAAGGAGCTACGAACTCCGTTGGGTCGTCTCGTGTCTCATTGCCGAACTGCAGAGCCAACCGAATGTCTTCCGAAGAAAACTGTATGTTTTGACCATTGACGGTTGCTCGCATCACCGGAGGCTCAGGTCTGCAATCATAATACACCGTCTGCCAGAAATCTTGTATGTTAGGCAGAGATATGGGTAGTGTATTAGTGATCGCGTGAAACACCCTTGATCTCTGGAGAAAAGTGATAATCTCCCTGTAGTCGTCAACGCCTCGTGCGTCAGGATCCAAAGTAATGTATTGGTTATGAGCTGGAAAGAATTGTCGTTGCTCATCACCATCATCACCACCAGTTCCTCCAACTGCAGCCATATCTGCACAAAACAAATCAAGTTAGAGACGTTTTATGTAACTCACAAGTTCGCAGTGTAGCAAGTGCGAAGTTGTGATGTAAGATACACAGGCGAAATTAAAGTTGAGGCGAAGTTGGGGACAACTTCGCATCATCAGTAAATTCGTCTAAAAAACAGTTAAAAGAAAAGGATATAGGCGAAGATAAGGATAACTTCGCCACGGCGAAGTTACAGTTAAGTTCGCCAGGGCGAAGTTGTGGATAACTTTGCCAAGGCGAAGTTGATGATAACTTCGCCACGGCGAAGTTGTGGTTAACTTCGCCCAGGCGAAGTTGTGGATAACTTCGCCCTAGGCGAACTTAAGCGTCTGGCGAAGTTGAGATTAACTTCGCCAAAACCATAACTTCGCCTGAAACAGAATCAGCGACTGTTCGGATTCAGAGGTCGAAATCCGATGTTTTCGGACCGATTTGACGATATAAACATGAAGAACAACATATTTCAATGGTGTATGGACGAAAAGGTCGTCCATGAACACGTAACGTGAGGTCGAAAACCTTGGTTTCGAGGGTTCTTCGAGTGTTCGACGACCCGAGGTCTCGAACCGGTTAAAATTATAACGAGAATGAAAGGATGTTTTGACAACACATACCACAAGTAAAGTAGAAACAAAGGAACACAAGATCGAAATCGAAATTGAAAAAATAAGATCGCCGGAAAAATTTAAGGGATAAGTTCGCCGGAAAGATAGAAAAAGATGAAACTGTTCAGTTCCAAAATCCCTTATATAGGGCGAAGTTGGTTCAGGCGAAGTTACGCTTAACTTCGCCTAGGCGAAGTTAAGCACAACTTCGCCAAATTCAACAACTTCGCCCGTAATTTTCAAAATCAGCCCTTCATGTTTGAATAATCTTGAATTTATCCTTATAAGTTACCAAAAAAAAAAAAAGTTAAACAAAAATGATCAAGAACCAGTAACCAACAATAAAAATATAACTACAAAAACAGAAAATACTTATAAAATTTTAACGAAATAAGGGATCAAATTTCAGTCTAGTCAGGGACCACTACGTTTTAGAAAAGATCCGAACAGGAATCATACTAACTATGTGACTGTCACTTGGATCCGTATTTGGCTGTATTATGACATAGAGAAACAGGTTGTAAGCATGTAAATAACGTAAATGGTTTTCATTGTTTCTGTGATACGGATTAAGGTTCAGTTAAGCTCAAAAATTTAAGTTGGCAACAACTCAGAGGTAATGATGCCTTCTATCTATTCTCAAAGCGTATTTGGCTATACCCAAGTCACCCCGAATTGACTTCGACCCATAGTGTCTGATTAACTTGTAGATACTCGTTGTCTGCTTCCCGTTTTCTTCTTACTCCAAACTTGAGAAATCTTGAGACGTTTCGGTTCTCGTGTTTATTGTCACTATTTCTCATAAGTACAAAAATTATACATGTATTTTTTTTTTTTTTTTTTTTTTTTTTTTTTTTTTTTTTTTTAATCAAACATAAGAATTTTCATCGGAGTACTAAATCACTGCAAGTCCCGAATCTGGATCACTGCAGTATCTTGAAATGCTTTCTTCACGGGAATCAGAACACTCACGGGCTCGTGTATGACTGGGTAGTCGCTTTTCTGCCTATCCTTCGAAAAGATATGTATGAAGACATACAAAACTCTTAAGGAGTTTCCACGTAAATTCGAGTAAATTTAAGTTAGTATCACATCTACTTTTACGCACCATTAAAATTACCATGACATACAATGACTGTTCTAAAGCCTTTTAAGCTTAATAACTTCACTAGTTAGGCACACATAGTCAGTATATATATCATTTTCCAAGGTTGGATCAATTTTCTTTTAAACACAGCAAAGAACTTCTTACGAAGTAATAGACTTGAAAAGTAATTTCATTTCCCTAAAAAAAATTTTGAATTCAATTGCCCCAATCATGTCAAAGTCATCAGGTAAACGGCTATCCTGAAGATCCATTGGATCAGCTGGACCGACCACATACAAGTATGTGTCCTTCTTACTAAGAATGACCGACTAATTTTCAGCAACTGAAAGAAAAACATGTCAACACTGCCCCAGTTACTTTCAGTCTTCCGGTTAATGGCTATCCTCATTTCCTAAGTCGAAAACAAGGACCAAAACATATCCGAGGAGATGTCCATCAAACTGAGGTAACCGACTAATTTTAAGCAATAAAGACTCATTTTTTTTTTTTTTTTTTTTTTTTTTTTTTTTTAATCAAAAACAAAGACATGGTTACTCGGGATTGATCATCCCATTTAGCTCAATTAGGTTTTGAAATCTGGATTTATCAAACGCTTTTGTAAACAAGTCAGCAAAATTTTCAAGTGTATCAACCTTTTCGATCTTGATCAGTTTCTTCTCAGCACAATCCCGTATGAAGTGATGACGAATGTCAATATGCTTAGTTTTACTGTGCTTCACGGGATTGTTAATTACTGAGATGGCGGCAGTGTTATCAATTAAAATAGGAGTAAGTAAGAAATTCAGACCATAGTCGCGCAATTGTTGCTGAATCCATAAAACCTGAGAGCAGCAGTTGGATGCTGCCATGTATTCAGCTTCGCAAGTTGAAATTGCAACTGATGTCTGTTTCTTGCACTGCCAGGAAACTAATCTTCCTCCAAGAAACTGACAGCCTCCTGTTGTTGACTTCCGACTCTGATTACAACCTCCATAATCAGAATCAGTATATGCCACCAGTTCAACGTCTCCTCCCTTTGGGTACCACAATCCTAGTTTCGGCTTGCCCTTGAGATACCGCAAAATCCTCTTCACACCTTTCATGTGAGATTCCTTTGGGTTTGCCTGAAAGCGAGCACAAAGACAAACAGAAAACATTATATCAGGCCTAGAAGCAGTTAAATACATTAAAGAACCTATTATCGCCCGATACAGAGTAGGGTCCACATCTGCGTCACCATCTGATTCAGCTCCCAATTTGTGATTGACGCAGATTGGAGTGTCATATGGAGAACTGTCCTCCATCTTGAATCTTTTCAGCACATCATGAACATACTTTGTTTGATGAATGAACATCCCATCTTTCTTCTGATCAACCTGCAATCCTAGAAAGAAAGTTAGTTCACCCATAGCACTCATCTCGAATCGTTTCTTCATGACAGCCTCAAAATCTTGACACATGGATACTCTTGATGCAGCAAAAATGATGTCATCCACGTAGACTTGAACCAGTAAGAAGTCACATCCTTCTCTCTTCACAAACAGCGTACTGTCGATCAAACCCCTTTCAAAACCATTTTCCAGCAAGTAGTCTGATAACGTTGAATACCAGGCACGAGGTGCCTGATGTAAACCATATAACGCCTTGCTCAACCTGTATACATGATCAGGAAAGTCTGGGTCAGGAAAACCCGGTGGTTGCTCAACATACACAACCTCGTCAACTTTCCCGTTAAGAAACGCACTCTTTACATCCAACTGAAACACCTTCATCTTTTTGAAAGCAGCAAACGCCAAAAACAATCGAATCGCTTCTAACCGGGCAACAGGAGCGAAAACCTCATTGTAGTCAATACCCTCTTGCTGATTAAAACCTTTAACAACCAGCCTCGCCTTATTTCTCACAATAATCCCCTTTTCATCTCTCTTGCACTTGAACACCCATTTCGTGCCTATAGCATGCACATTCTTTGGTTTTTCGACCAAAGTCCAAACTTCCATTTTCTCGAATTGAGCCAACTCTTCTTGCATAGCTTCGACCCACGAGCTGTCCTTCAAAGCCATTTGATAATTCTTCGGTTCAATTTGGCTTATGAAGCAAGAGTACAAACATTCATTCATAATACCTGTATCTTTAATGCTTGTATAAACACAGGTGTGCTCATTCAAGCTACTTCTGGTTTGTACACTAGAGGACACATCACCTATAACATTCTCCAAAGGGTGATCTTTGTGAATTCTCGTGGTCGGAACAGCACCGACATGTAAATTGTCTTCCAAGTTTGAAGAGATCTCATCTATGGTAGTTTCAGGCTGAGAGTGAAAAGGATTAATAAACTCATCTTCAGTTGAGGCCGCAGGGGTATCGATAGGGTTTGATGTGGAAGGCTGAGATTTTTCTGTCATCTGATGTTGCACTAGCTCCTCTTCCTCATCAAATATCATCTTCGTCACAACTCTTTCGTCTTCTTCAGCAATTTCTAAATTAGGTACGTTAAACGACTTAAACAGTTTAACATAGTCAAAAAGCTCAGCAGGTCCATTGCTTGGTTTTGGCGGTTGATAACTAGTAATGTCGGTGTTACAAACCACCTCCACCTTGCAAGTTGTCGTATTGAAGACCCGTCTGTTGGGAGTCCCAACAACATAACCGACTAGGATTCCCTCATCGGCTACTTCACCAAATTTCGAGTTAGTCTTCAAAATCGAACAAGGAGAACCAAATGGTTCAAGACCGCACAAGTTGGGCTTCCTACCATGCATAAGCTCGTAACAAGTTTTTCCAAGTCTCTTAACTGTTAACACCCGATTCAGAACATAGCAGGCTGTAGCCACTGCTTCAGCCCAGAACATCACAGGAAGCTTTGAGTCTGCCAGCATAGTTCTGGCTCCTTCAATCAACGTTCGGTTCTTCCTTTCAGCTACTCCGTTCTGTTGTGGCGTATACGGAGCGCTGTATTGATGCTCAATACCCTTCTGTAGACAAAAGATTTCCATCTCAAAGTTCTTGAACTCTGTCCCATTGTCGCTTCTGATGAATTTAACTGATTTACTCATGACATTCTCGACTTTTGTAATGAGATTCTTTACCATCTGAGTCGTCTCGTCTTTCGTTTTCAGAAAATATACCCACGAGTATCGCGAGTAATCATCAGTTATCACCAAGCAGTAAGAAGTACCGCCTAGACTTTGTACATTCACCGGACCGAAGAGATCCATATGAAGTAGTTCTAGAGTACCAGCAATTGAGTTGATCGTCTTGGTGAGATGGCTTTTCTTGTGTTGTTTTCCCTTCTTGCACGCTATGCATTTATCTTCAAAGTTAAAACTCTTTAAGGGAACGCCCATCACAAGCCCATTTTTGACAATGAAGTTCATCTTACGAAGATGAATATGTCCCATTCTCCTGTGCCATAACTCTGATTCTGATTCGCTTGCCTTTGTCATTAAACAGGATTCTCTGGTGGCCATTTCAGTAGACCTCATATCCATCACGTATGTATTCGTTTCACGTGGAGCTTTCATTACTATCCATTCTTCTGGTATATGAAAACCAGGCTTCAATACAATCGCTTCATTCTTAGTGAAATGGACAGTGTATTCTTTATCACAGATCTGCGACACACTCAGCAGATTGTGCTTTAATTCCTCCACAAAGTTTACATTTTCAAGTGTCATTCTCCCATTTGACACAGTTCCTCTTCCTGTAATCCTTCCACCGCTTTCACCAGCAAAACTAACTCTAGCTCCCTGAACAGGTTTTAAGTCGTGCAACAAGTGTTTGTTGCCTGTCATGTGCCTGGAACAGCCGCTATCTACAATCCAAAGATTGTTTGCAGCCCTGTTCAACTGTTCCTGCACCATAAAACAAAGAGTTAGAATCTTGGGACCCAAGACCAATTGGTCTTGGATCGATACATCCCGTATCCTGGCTTTCTCAAGTTAGCATCAGGATAATTTCTGTACGTCCTGTTAGGGAATCTCCCTGCAGATTGAGTGTAATGCCTTCCAAACCTTTGAGAATAGAAAGTGTTATTTCTTGTGGTTTGGTTGTAAAAATGAGGTTGGTTTTTATGAAAATTTGAATTCGTTACATTTTGGCATTTTTTAAAGTTTTCATTTTTAGCAGGAACAAAATGACGCTTATTCTCATTTTTATTTGGCTTCACATCTCTAAATCTCGGTTTCAAAGGACAATCTGCAACTAGATGTCCTAACTTGTTACATCTAAAGCAACATCTACTCTCCATTTTCTTGTCAAATGTTGATTTGGATGTAGAGGCAGTGTTACCAGCCGTTCGTCTCACATAAGGTGGGACGTACGGATTGAGTGGAGAACTCTGTTTAGAAATTTCATTTTTATCTCCATCGGTGGGTAAACCTACCTTCTCTTTTGTCTGACCAGATTCGGACAACATATCCGAATCTGATGAGACTGGACTTGATACAGAAATATTCACACTAGAAACATTCGAGCTTGTTTCTCCACAGCTAACACTTGGTTTTGTAATCTTGATTGGAGTTGTCTGAGGAACTTCGAAATCGACAGATTTCTGAACACTTGGATTATAAGTATAATTGTGGTTAAAGGGTGGTGGAACTTCGTGATATCCGATTCCTCCCCTCTTTGCAGAGGTACCTGGATCACTCACGAGGTGATCAAGGATTGCCGAGGAATTTCTAAACTGCTCAAGTTTGCGGTTCAGTTCCACCACCTTTACCTGGTGGTCAGCAATCTGTTTATCCCGATCAGCAATCAATTTTGTTTTCTCTTCTAAAACTTCATAACTAAGATCAATAATTTCAATTTTCTCAGCAAGTTTAAGCTTTAAGCTTTGAATGTCTTTTTCACATGCTTTTATTTTAATTTTATAACTTGTTTCTCTTGCTTTTGTAAAATGGTGATCTTCTTTGATAGTTTTAAAGTCAGCATCTAAATGGACATACTGATCAGTTATTGTTTTAAGTTGCTCAGACAAATTCTCACAACTAGTACAAATAGTTGTAGGACTTACCTCGGAGCGATTATCTTTGTCATTTGCCATGAAAGCGGTTTCTTCTTCATTTGTTTTCTCAATTTCTTCAACCTTCTCACATTCTTCAGCTTCAGTCTCAGCCATGTTAGCCTGTTCACCAGAACCATTTAAATGCTGGTTCCAGTTGTACTCTCCTGCCTCTCTGGTCAACATGGCATTTATTTCTCTGTTAACTCCAGAGTGTTGTGTAGGCCGACCTTGTCCTCGTTCAACCCTCTCATTTCTGCATTCCTTAGCAAAGTGCCCATACTGTTGACAATTATAGCACCTTACCTTGGATTTGTCGAACCCGGGTCTACCTCCAACAAACTTTCTTCCAGTTTTGTTCATAAACCTTTTAACACGTCTCACAATCATCGCCATTTGCCATTGCAAATCCATCTCTTCCAGATCATCAGCATCGATCTGGTCATAATCCTCATCCAGAACTGCAGGGTCCACAATCTTCCCCTGGATGTAGTTTTCGTAGGAAGCAATAAATGAAGCATAGACTGCAAACTGCTCTTCAGCAGATTTTACACTCATAGGCATCTTGGTATAATTATTGCTTGATGCATTTACAGAAAAACTACTTGTGGTTGCTTGAGGCTTTGAAGTACTAGATCCTCCAGCAACGAAACATACATCACCATTCGTGTTTACAGAAACGTTTCCATCATGAGGAAAGTCGGGACCTGACTCCCCTTTTGAGTAAAAAGCTGCAGATTCAGGTCTCGAACTTGAGCCTGAGTTAATCTTTGCACCATACATACCAGGGTCTTGTATCTGGTCTGTTGGTGTTTCTTTTCGAACCATATTGAGCTCATAAGTTCTGAGCTTGTTTACTGCAGTTTCCAAATCACAGTTAGGAAAGTCTCTGTCTTCCCTCATAAGGACGGTGTACATTTCCCACTTCGGTGGGAGAGCATCGAGAAGCTTTTCGACGATCTCTTCTTCTCGGTAGGCAATCGAGTAATTGCTAAGCTCTGTCATTAGATGATAGTATCTGGTGATAATATCATCCAAAGATTCATTCTTCAAATATTTGAAGACGGAGAACTGGGTCTTCAAGAGTTTAATCTTTGAGGCACGGATACCTACGTTCCCCTCGAATCTGTTTTCCAGAGCATCCCAAAGCTCTCTTGCAGAAGTGTACTTTCGGAACGTATGGAGAACTTCTTGAGGAAGTGCCATTGTTATCGCTGCATGGGCCTTGCTCTCGGCCTCATACATTTTCTTTTCTTCGTCCTCCATTTTACTGTACTTCTTCACCACGTCACGTCCTTCGTATTGCATGGTTGGAGGGATGTATCCATCTTGAATGCACACCCACATTTTGGCATCCTGATATTTAATGTACTGGATGAATCTATCCTTCCATGCCACGAAGTCTGTTCCCTTCATCAACCTCGGGGCCTTAGTGGCTGACCCTGCCTCAACTTCCATCTTGACCAAATCGGAGATGTTGATCGACGACATCCTTGTAAAACCTGAAAAACCTGAAAAAAAAAAACAAGAAAATATTAAAACAGCTCAGTAAGCGAAGTTAAGGATAACTTCGCTTGAAGGTCAACTTCGCTTAACAGAGAACTTCGCTGAGGTCTTTAATTCGCTTGAATTGGCGAAGTTAAAGTTAACTTCGCTTAGCTCTGGCGAACTTATGAGTTGAGCGAACTTGGGTAGTAAGCGAAGTTGTGGATAACTTCGCTAAGGCGAACTTATGAAATCTGCGAACTTAAGTGTGAAGCGAAGTTGCGGATAACTTCGCTAAGGCGAACTTATGAGTTGAGCGAAGTTGTGGTTAACTTCGCCAAACCTTATATCTTCGCCAAAAACCCTAATTCCAGTGACGGCAACTTCGCCTGAATTCAACAACTTCGCCTGAAGATCAGCAAGTTCGCCCGATGAACCTGGAAGTTTTTCCAGATCTGTTTTCTTCAAACCAGAAGCTCCCGATCAATGCTAAGGCTTGAAAATGACTGTCAAGCACTAGTAGAACACAATCCCAACAAAAATACGTCTCGCGAATAGGTCAAACGAGACGAAACTACACCCGCGTGAAATCCCGAACCTCACAATCGAGCCGATTGGCTCTGATACCAATTGTAGGTTCCTGAACGGATCGTACACGGGATGTTCTCTAACAACGCAGGTGCGGAATCCCTGCGTAGGTAGGTTACGAGTGTAGATATAGAATAACACAAGCAATGAATCAAACACGTAATATTATTAACCGAACACGTGACTCGTAGTCACTATTACAGACACTGGAACTAGCAAACACGTCTGCTTAAACTCGAACACTTGACTGAAACCCTAAACTGCTTAGCCTCGACGATTCGGCTGTAACAATCAATATATACACGACAACTTCGCCACAGGCGAAGTTGTCTGTAACTTCGCATATTCAACAAGTTCGCCTGAGCGAACTTGTTGACAACTTCGCTTGTTCAACAAGTTCGCCTGAGCGAACTTGTTGACAACTTCGCTAGTTACACAAACAAAAACATAATCAAATACACAATTACAATACAGACTCGATTACAATTACAAGACTATGAACTACTGACAAACATGTACCAACACTTGAGGTGGTGAGAATTACATGCACTTAAAATTTAGCACGCCTCTTTGTATTATGAAAGTAAATAATGAGTGGTGGCGCCCCGCCATGTCCAAATTTTTTACGAGCTTAGAAAATAGTTACCTATTTAGGTAAAAGATGCCTAAGAGCATAAAATTTTGATGCACGAACGTCAAAGATGTGCAAATATTTTGAAAATAAAAGTAAATGAGAAAGTTATGAAAATGCCAAAGAACCATTCAAAAAAAATAGAAAAAGAGGCCAAAAGGCACATACTAGACGGGGCCGAGAGCTTACGTGTTACCAAGGGGATCGTGACTCTGAGGATACACTATTGGGGTTCGAGGTTTTTAGTCAATAAATATTTTTAGGAAATACTAAGGGTGGAGGCCTAGGACCGTCATATACTGGGTTGTAGCTCAGGTGGAACAATGCTGGACCGAAATCGGCTAATATAGTTTTAGGTTTTAGGTATTGCTCGTACGACCTCACTTGACCTTTCATCCATCTAACCCACCTAAGTGCATTTTTTTCTTACCATTAAAGGGTTTATAGCTTACGGTGATAGGTTGAACCAGTCTGCTTCAACCCGGTTTATACTGTCTTGATTATGCTTGAGATGGGGGTAAGTGGATCTGCAACTGTTTAGGTGTGAGACCCATAGGTTTATTGATATCACTTGAACTTAAGCACTGAATAGGATAGGGGGGCTTGATAGGTTGGTGGCTGGGTTTAAGTGGACAACAATATCGGCAATCGCGATTTTTGCGCTTATCTATTATTAATTAAAGTAACTTAAATGTTTTGAAAATCATTTTCCAATTATGATTCCATTGCAAATAGCTTTTTCAGGGACGAAAAATATTTAAGTGTGGAGATATTTGATGGGAGCTAAATAATATATATAATAATATAAATATTTCCTTCACATGTAATAGTTTTTGAGCTAGTTTGTATTAAATATTAATACTAATTTTATTATTTTTGAATGATATATGTGTCGAGTGAAAAATGGCTAAACTGTCTAACATGAGATCTCGTCTCATGTTTATTGCGTACATTATTAATTTGGTTTTAATTGAGTTGGATTTTAATAATTACAAGGGTAAAAAGATATATACATATATGTTTGGTTTGTGTTTTTGTCTCGAGCAATAGAAAGAGAGGCTGGATTTGATTAGTTTATGTGGGCTTATCTAATTATTTGTTTTAAGACATTTAATTAATTATATTTGGGCTGATTTTGTTATGTGGGCTAGGTTAACGGATCATAAAAAAATATCAAAAGGAGGAGACGCATGTTGAAGGCGAGAAGGGGAGCAGCGCCTGTGGATTTGTCGACAATAACAAAAAGAAATAAACCCAAGCAAGCTCCTAAGCACGTCAACAAAGTCTACGGTAATTCGGAATTAAAGAATCAAGCAGGCTGGCAAGCTCGTGAATTAATTTAAGCTACCAGGCATACAGGTCAATTAATTTAAGCTCGTAGGCTAGTAGCTGAATTAATTTTTATTAGTTTTAACCGTATTATTTGTCTTATTAGTTTCTCGTTCATGGATGTTGGCTAAACCCCTAGCTACCAAGGTTTTTGATGACTACTTTGTGATTTGAGGTTTTTTCTTGGCTTTTGGATATTAATGTTGGATTAATATTAAAGTAAAGAATCTTTTTAAAATTGATTTGATGTGTTTGCATATATAATGTTTATTTGTTATTGATCTTTGTTTCGTATGTAATGTGCTAAAAGTAGTTTAATAATTATTAACTAAATTAACTAAAAGTAAACACTAAGTAATACTCTAGACTCTCTAAAACTCGACTAAACTACTAACCGGCAAGTGAACCGATCGACTCTAGTAAACTAAGTAAGTCTGGATATCGAACCCACGAGACTCTCTAAATTACGTTTATTAGCTAATTAGACTTGACTACAAAACACGGCTTATTTATTTATATTTGTTTGGGGGGATGTTTATTTAAAATACTAATTTAATACTATAATTAAAAACTAATTAAGAAAACAAGTAATTTAAACGAAAGCAAAGTTTGTTGTGAAAATAAGATGATGATGAGAAAACTACCTAGGGTAGACTCCCTTAAATTTCAGTAATGACTTGACTCGGGAAAATATTTAGTTATGGACTGGGATCATAAAATAGACACTAAAAAGAAAACCCGAATAGTACCCCTGACCCTTCTCAAGAGAAAACCTATGGATTTTTAACAAGTTTTAACGCACACCAGTATTAAAAATCAAGTTCGCTTACGGTCACCCAATTGTTTATAATTTAGTTCCTTTATATGAAATCCTACCTTACAGCGTGGAAATCAATGGCAATTTACTATGATTAATTGATTTGATAAACAATAATAAATAATCAACCCTAGAAGGACTCCTTACGAAGAACTAAATCTAGAAAGATTAAATAGTAAAGACTTATCAATAACCTAGCACTTTACAGATTTTAGGTTAACAGCATACTTAGGTTTATTTAACAATATTATTCCTATGATCTTATCGCGAAATCAAATCACAAAATAATCAAGAACACAAAGTAATTGACCTAATAGCAATCCTATCAGATGACAAACAATAATCAAGGAAAACTATGGAATAAAACTCATCAAACAATCCTAAGCACTCATACGCATCAATTAATTATAAGCAAATCTTTTACTAAATCATAAAAACCATAATGTAAATAATCTCAAATCAAATCAAAACATCAAGATAAGTTCATCATAAGCCTAGGCAGTCTATAACGTTTAGCCTAGCATCTTAAAATTAAACGAAACAAACAAAGAAGAATTCATGGTGTAAAATAAACGAAAACGAAAGAAATAAAAGATAGAACCCGTGTTCTTCGTCTTCAACTTTCACGCTCAACACCTGCTGACTCTTCAACTCCAAAACTGCTGAAAACTCTTCTCGGTCGCCTCGGGATTCACCAAATTCGGATGTGGGATTGAGGTATGATTAATGGTGAGTTTAGGGGTCTTTTATAGGCAACAGGGGTCTAAAAATAGGTTTAAGACGGTTAAACAGGAAGTTTCTGGAATCTGATCACCGCTATACACCCGTCGCGCCGCGCGGCGAGCTCCCCCTCCCTTGTCGCGCGGTGCACCGACCCTGGGGGGGTCTGGTCCACTATGCTGGCCCGGTTCACTCCTGGTTCGGTCCGGTTCGTTTCCTGAGGCGTCGGTTCTCCGGTTCGGCTTTTTTTTTGCTCTATTTTACCCAAAATTAAATCCCGAAATATAAAATCAAGTTAGTAGTATACAAATCTTAACAAAAACCGAACTTAAACTAATAAAATATTAAATAAATGTACACGGGATTAATGAATAATAAACGTTATATCAAATATCCCCACACTTAACCTTATTTCGTCCCTGAAAAAGTCTTATTGCAACGGGATCAGAATTGAAGAAATACAGTCTAACAAACTTATAGATTATCTTAAAAAAAAATTAGAACCACGCAAAAACTGCGATCACCGATATTGTTGTCCACTTAAACCCATGCCTTTGTCTTTACCAGGAAAAGTAAGATCCAACTATTATTATTTGTATATAATCTAGTGGAACCCACAGTCAAGACCCGCTTTATTTTAAATTTTACCAGATCAAACCACCCCAACTTGACTTAAACCTCATAATAGTCGATTAAAACTTTGTTGCACATTTTTCATAAATATCTAAGATGATCAAGGATATTAGTTATCCACCTAAATTTAAACATCAGAGTACACCAAGCAGCCATTAGATACGATTAAGTTTCAATTATTCAACTAACTAGCAAGTGTTCCCCACTACATGACATACCCCCGTTATCAAGCAATACCTCGGACCCATTACCACACGTGATTTTACAAGTTTCCATCTGTCGGTTTACATACGTCGTGTCTCTAGTTGATCCTGTTCTTAATGGTATGGGACACAAGTAAGAGGACCACGTATGACTAACAGCGGGAGGATCACTGGATCATCAAGATTTTACTTCACTGTAATTGATGTAAGTGAGTGTAATGGCAGTAAACTGCGGGTTTATGCTTAAAAGCTTTTATTTGATAAATTATCCGAAGATACCCAGATGAACAACCGTAAAAAGACCCGTGGTTTCCGAACCCGAGGCATCCCATCAATACAGGATTAAAGGCCATAAAACCATACGCCTATGAAGTGTTAACCACTAAAACTAGAAGTGCAAGTCTTTAAGTTTATATCAACGGCTACACGGTATACTTTAAAGTTTAAACCTACTCAAGCATCGTATAATAGCGCATTCATATTTTCTATAAAATTTATAATTTCTAAAATCAAACTAAAAATGAGGCTTGAGTATGGCCGATTTTTCATCTCGTATTTTATACAGACTTAGCATGTTTCCCACTAAAAATCATATTTTATCGTTTAAAACCAACTATCAAACTGCCCTTTCATTCTCAAGGCTGATCCTACCGACACATCCCAAGTTAAGTACGTGTTCTTTAATTATATCTTATTATTAGTAGTTTGAAAAACCGATTCCCGATAAGTATCCTCATCTCCCATTTATACGCAAAAAGAACAAAATCAAGGGACATTTTTTCAAAACTTTTTTCATTTTTATTTTTATTTTTATTTTTTTACTAGACAAGTATAAATAAAACAAGTTAAAAACATGTTTTCCTATCCCCACACTTAAAATTTAGCATTGTCCTCAATGCAGAGACGGAAACACGACTCAAAAAATTTTAAAAAAAAACCTAAAAATACAAAAATAAATAAGAATAAAACAAAGCCAAAAAAATTAAAAACTAAAAAATATAAAAACAAAGTAAAGAGAAAAAGACTTAGCTGGTAATATGCGAGTGAAGTATGATGCTTAAAGTCTTCTTCCAAAAACGCCTTCCATCTCCGAACATGCTCAACAACCAGTATATCCTTTCTTCCCGTACACGAACGGAAGTGGCAACAATACAAAAAAAAAATATCTAAAAATTCATCTTATCAACCTTATAGATATAATCATTCAAAGTACGTAACCAGACCAACCAACAAACATGAATAAAATTAGCAAATAAATAATAAGAAAAGTATACGTCTCCTGCTGCTCCATCCCCACACTTGAATGTTGCATTATACTTCAAGGGGATCTTCACACTATTTTCCTTCAAAACTTAAAAACGAAATAAAAACTACAAAAAACTACGTTAGTGACTCAAGGAAAAATAAAAATAAAATAGAAGTAAAAATAAGAAAGAATATACAAACTCTACACTTGAGTATTCACTCAAGAACCATGTGTGACAATTCAGTGCGACAGATCGAGAGGAGTTTCCTCCATCTCGATTGATTCTTCCGGTCCTCCAAGATAATGCTTCAAACGATGACCGTTCACCTTCCACGATGTTCCATTATCCGGATTCTCCAACTCTACCATTCCATACGGGAAAGCTTCTTTCACAAAGTAAGGTCCCGTCCACTTCGATCTCAACTTCCCTACAAACAACTTCAAACGAGAATTAAATAACAATACGTTATCGCCTTTCTTGAACTCTTTTCTGCCTTTCAAACGCCGATCGTGTAACGCTTTTGTCTTTTCTTTGGTGTTCAACGATCTAGAGTATGCTGCATCCCGAAGCTCTTCCAACTCATGAATCTGAAAGTACCTCTTCCTTGCTGCCTCGGTAAGATCGACATTCACCGTCTTTAACGCCCAATAAGCTCGATGCTCCAACTCAACCGAGAGATGACAAGACTTACCATAAACAAGCATAAACGATGTAGTACCCAACGGAGTCTTGTATGCGGTTCGGAATGCCCACAACGCATCATCTAACTTCTCTGACCAATCCTTTCGACTAGCCCCAACCGTCTTCTCCAAAATCCTCTTCACCCCTCTATTTGCATTCTCGACTTGACCATTTGTTTGAGGGTGATAGGCGGTAGAGGTACGATGAGTAACCCCATAACGAGCCAATGCTTTCTCCATGACGGTATTACAAAAATGGGTGTCCCGATCACTAATAATAGCTCTCGGGGTACCGATACGAGTAAACAACTTCTTAAGAAACCTCACAACAACTCGTGCATCAGTTGTAGCCAACGCTTGGGCTTCCACCCACTTCGACACATAATCAATCACCACCAAAATATACTTATTACCATTCGATGTGGGAAACGGTCCCATGAAGTCGATGCCCCAAACATCAAAGATTTCAACAATTTGAATGGAGTTTTGAGGCATCTCATTCTTGGAAGAAATATTACCTGTTCTTTGGCATGCGTCACAAAGCTTCACGAACTCTTTAGCATCTTTAACAACTGTCGACCAATAGAACCCACTATCAAACACCTTCTGCGCGGTCGCATGCGCACCATGATGACCTCCAGTCAACCCCTCATAAACATGCGTGAGAATATCCCAACCTTCCTCTTTCGTCACACATCTCCTAAGAATCTGATCACCACCAATCTTAAACAAGAACGGGTCATCCCACACATTCCGATTAACATCTCGGAAGAATTTCCTCTTTTGTTGCGTAGTCATACCCTCCAAAACAAAACCATTAGCCAAATAATTAGCAAAATCAGTGAACCATGGCATACCTTGCTTCTCCGCCGCAACAAAGTCGATTGACTCGTGAGGGAATGTATCTCCAATCTCCTCCTCACGCAACTCTTCTCTCCTCGGGTCCTCTAGACGGGATAGATGATCAGCCGCTACGTTTTCCGCACCCCTCTTATCTTTGATCTCGATGTCAAACTCGGAAAGTAGGAGAATCCACCGTATAATACGAGGCTTCGCGTCTTTCTTGTGAAAGAGAAAACGCAAAGCTGTATGATCAGTGAAAACGGTGGTCTTTGAAAGCATGAGATACGAGCGGAACTTGTCAAATGCGAACACAATGGCTAAAAGCTCCTTCTCGGTGGTGGTGTAGTTCTCTTAAGCATCGTTCAACGTCTTGCTAGCATAATAGATGGGGTGAAAATGTTTATCTCGCCTTTGCCCCAAAACCGCTCCAACCGCATAATCACTAGCATCACACATGAGCTCAAACGGCAAACTCCAATCGGGAGAACAAAGAATGGGAGCACTTACGAGCTTTTCTTTCAAAAACGTAAACTCCTTCACACACTCATCATCAAACACAAATAGTACATCTTTCTCGAGGAGTCGGGTCATTGGGCGGGTAATTTTTGAAAAGTCTTTGATAAACCGCCGATAAAATCCTGCATGGCCCAAGAAACTCCTGATCGCTTTCACGTTCGTTGGTGGAGGAAGTCTACTTATATTGTCAATCTTCGCAAGATCCATCTCAATACCATCTCTCGAGATCTTATGACCCAACACGATCCCTTCCGTCACCATAAAATGGCATTTCTCCCAATTTAACATCTACTTTGTTTCAATGCACCTCTTCAACATCTTCTCAAGATTTGCCAAACAATGATCAAAAGAATTACCATAAACCGAAAAATCGTCCATAAACACCTCCATGGACGTCTCTATCATATCCTGATAGATGGCCACCATATAACGCTGAAAGGCAGCCGGAGCGTTACATAGTCCAAACGGCATGCGACGGTACGCAAACGTGCCATACGGACATGTAAAAGTCGTCTTCTCTTGGTCTTCCGGTGCAATGGGAATTTGAAAATAACCGAAAAACCGTCAAGAAAACAATAAAACTGCTGACCTGCCAAATGCTCCAACATCTTATCAATAAACGGCAACGGGAAGTGGTCCTTCCGGGTGGCATCTTTCAACCGTCGATAGTCAATACATACTCTCCAACCAGTAACCATACACGAAGGGATAAGCTCATTCTTCTCATTCATCACAACGGTCATACCTCCTTTCTTTGGAACCATTTGGGTCGGGCTCACCCATGGAGAGTCGGAAATCGGGTAAATCATCCCGGCATCCATCAACTTCAATACCTCCTTCTTTACCACCTCTTGCATATTCGGATTGAGACATCTTTGTGGTTGCACCACCGGCTTGTTCTCATCCTCCGTTAAAATACGGTGCGTGCAATAAGCGAGGCTAATACCTTGAATATCGGAAATTCTCCATGCAATCGCCCCCTTATGTAGTTTCAACACTTCAATCAGCTTCGTTTTTTGTTCTTCCGTCAGCTTGGATGACACAATAACGGGCAAATTCGAGCCCTCATCAAGATACGCATACTCCAAGTGTGGCGGGAGTACTTTCAACTCCAACGGAGCAGGTTTCTCCTCAGAAACCGCCTCACTCTCACAACTAATCTCGTTCACCTCAATCGTATCGGGCAAACCCGAAATCTCAACCAACTCATCACAAACCGAGTCGTTCTCACACAACTCATCCTCAACCAAATCATCACAATCAACCAAACCATTACTTCCCACGAGATCCGTACCACAAATGTAATCAAAGCATTTATCCATACCTGCAATAAAAGAGTTAATAAAATAAACCGAATGGCATGGACCACTGAAATCATCTTGATCACTCGGGTGCTTCATCGACCTCATGACATCATAAGTAACATTTTCATCACCAACCCGAAGCGTGATCTTCCCATCATACACATCGATAAGTGCCTTCGCAGTTCGTAAAAACGGACGACCAAGAATAATGGGAACCTTCTCGTCGGACTCCATATCGAGCACCACAAAATCAACCGGGAATACAAACTTATCCACCTTCACTAACAAATTCTCGATAATACCTCGTGGATATTTAACCGAACGATCGGCCAACGATAAAGACATGCGAGTCGGTGTAAGCTCGCCTAACTCCAACTTCTCGTACAAAGAATACGGCATCAAATTAATACTTGCACCTAAATCCGCCAATGCTTGGCTCATCGCATCACTACCAAACAAAACTGGAATTGTAAACACACCCGGATCCGACAACTTCTCGGGCACGCGGTTCAACACTACCGCCGAACAATCTCCCATGAGTGGAATCGATGACACCTCCCCCAACCAATCTTTCCTCTTCAACAGGTCCTTTAAGAACTTCGCGTACTTCGGCATGTGTTGGAGGGCTTCAATGAATGGGAGATTGATCTTCAACTGTCGGAACATATCAAGAAAGTGCCTATACTCCCGCATATATTTCTGCTGTTTCGCGCGAGCGGGATATGGGATACGAGCATGGTCAATCAAAGGTGATGGCCGGACTTCAACCGGCTTCTTCTCTACTGGCGGTGCAACTGGTGCGGTGTTCTGCACTTTACCCGGTACTTCCATCTCGATTTCTTCATCCATCACCTCTTCATTTTCCACTTCAACTTCATTCCTTCGCACCTCGGAACCCAAAACCCTACCGCTACGAGTAGTAATCGCCTTTATTTGAGTGGCCGGATTCTGCTGAGTAGATCCTGAAAACTGTCCCGGAGGTCTTTCATTTAATTGTCGAGCAATTTAACAAATGGTTCGCTGCATGTCGAGCATAGCTGATTGTTGATTCTTCAAAAGCAAATCATGGTCGGCAAGGGTCTTTTGAGTTACTTGATCTCTATTAAGGATTTGCTGCATCATTTCTTCCTATCTTCCCATTCCACTACTCGAATATTTCCCATTACCCGAACCTTGCTCATTAGAACTTCCACTGTTATACTGACCTTGATTTCGGTTATAGGGAGCTTGGAAGCCAGGTGGCCCACTGGCCGGACGCCAACTCGAGTTACTTTGACCTTGATTCTGATTATGATTCTTGTAGCTGTTCCAGTTCTGATTGTTGTTGTTGTAAGCATTAGGGAACCTGTTCTAACCAGCCACAAAATCTACATCTTGATTATTCATCAACGGACAATCCAGCTTACCATGACCACCTCTACACATCTCACACTTGTCCACCTTAGTCTTTAGCTCTTTTATCTCTTGGGTGAGATTCTCCAAAGCAGCAACCTTACCAGTGTCCAGATTAACCTGGTGCACACCTCGAGCATATGAGGATGTACTGGTGACGGGATTGGAATTCCCGCCTCGTGGCTTCTTCACGTACTTAGATTGCGTGAAACTTTCAAACATCTCGTTACACTCGGTCACGTTCTTCCTGTCCATCAGATTGCCCCCAGCAGCTGTGTCAAACCTCGCTTGAGCCTCATAAGTAAGCCCATTGTAAAACTTCTCAAGAAGGGCCCAAGGTGTGAGCCCATGTTGTGAACAACGGGAAAGCAGATTCTGAAAACGCTCCCAAGCTTGGTAATATGCCTCATCCGGCTTCATGTGGAAGGAGTGGATCTGATTACGGAGGCGAGAGGCCTTAGCAGGTGGAAAGTACTTCTTGAGGAATGCATTGCGAAGCGCCTCCCATGTGGTGAATGTTCCAGCAGGTTGCGAATCGAGCCAAGTAGCGGCACGATCTAAAAGTGTAAACGGGAACAGGTGTAGGAAGATCGCATCCCGATTAGTACCTTGCAAGTTGAACGTTTTGAACCACACGGGTCAGACGGTTGATGTGTGCTGGTGCATCTTCATCTTCACGGCCATGGAACTGGTGGTGATTGGTGATGTTGTTCATGACATAGGATGGGATCTGCCACGAGTTAGGGTTATTAATGTCGGGGGCGACAATGGGTGAGTGATCTCCATGGAACCCCTCAAAAGCTTGCTGATACAAGGTGCGGTTATTCTCGGCCATTGGAACGGGTCTTGACAACAAAACATGACTTATTTATTTATATTTGTTCGGGGGGATGTTTATTTAAAATACTAATTTAATACTATAATTAAAAACTAATTAAGAAAACAAGTAATTTAAACAAAAGCAAAGTTTGTTGTGAAAATAAGATGATAATGAGAAAACTACCTAGGCAATTTACTATGATTAATTGATTTGATAAACAATAATAAATAATCAACCCTAGACGGACTCCTTACGAAGAACTAAATCTAGCAAGATTAAATATTAAAAACTTATCAATAACCTAGCACTTTACAGATTTTAGGTTACCAACACACTTAGGTTTATTTAACAATATTATTCCTATGATCTTATCGCGAAATCAAATCACAAAATAATCAAGATCACAAAGTAATTGACCTAATAGCAATCCTATCACATGACAAACAATAATCAAGGAAAACTATGGAATAAAACTCATCAAACTATCCTAAGCACTCATACGCATCAATTAATTATAAGCAAATCTTTTACTAAATCATAAAAACCATAAAGTAAATAATCCCAAATCAAATCAAAACATCAAGATAAGTTTATCATAAGCCTAGGCAGTCTATAACGTTTAGCCTAGCATCTTAAAATTAAATGAAACAAACAAAGAAGAATTCATGGTGTAAAATAAACGAAAAGGAAAGAAATAAAAGATAGAACCCGTGTTCTTCGTCTTCAACTATCACGCGCTACACCAGCTGATTCTTCAACTCCACAACTGATGAAAACTCTTCTCGGGCGCCTCAGGATTCACCAAATTCGGATGTGGGGGAGGTATGATTAATGGTGAGTTTATGGGTCTTTTTATAGGCAACAGGGGTCCAAAAATAGGTTTAAGACGGTTAAACAGGAAGTTTCTGGAATCTGATCACCGCTATACACCCGTCGCGCCGCGCGGCGAGCTTTCCCTCCCTCGTCTCGCGGGGCACCGGCCCTAGGGGGTCTGGTCCACTATGTTGGCCCGGTTCACTCTTGGTTCGGTCCGGTTCGTTTCCTGACGCGTCGGTTCTCCGGTTCGGCTTGTTTTGTGCTCTATTTTCACCAAAATTAAATCCCGAAACCTGAAATATAAAACCAAGTTAGTAGTATACAAATCTTAACAAAAACCGAACTTAAACTAATAAAATATTAAATAAATGTACACGGGATTAACGAATAATAAACGTTATATCAGTATGTGTCTTGTTGAAAGTCTTTCAGTTATAGACGCATATTTTGGTCGATTACTTTGTGTTTGTGATTATTTTATGGTTTTGCTAGACGTAGTAATCTATAGGAACATTGGTTGGTGATTTATTAAGATTTTATATTCTACCTATCTAGAGACTGAGAGATAATAGATAGTCGGATTGTCCTTGGGATTAGGCGTTTAGGCTAGAACGCTCTGACAGGAGGTTTCCTAGATTTCCCTAGTTTCATTGTAATTCCGTGTCTAATCGATTGTTCTTAGGTTACCCCTTGCACTTTAGGGTGTATTGAGATAGTGAGACTGACAGGTAATCTATCTTTTAGGGTACTTTAGTATTGTTGGAGAGACTGACAGTCGGTAAATTTAAACGCCCCTTAGTGTTTCCTTTTAGGTGACACCCGGAGAATGATCAGGGATCCACTAGGTTGTCTAAGGGTGTCGTATTTTAAGATCCCGGTTCCATCATATCCAAGAGAGATCCAAGATTCACAAGTAAGATTCTAAACCTAGGTAGTGCTTCTCCTATCTTTGATTTCGTCTAAATAATCGAGTTTAAGTCTGTGTCGGTTAGTGTCAGTTTTTAGTTTAATTAGTTAATTGTCAAATAAGTAAAATCATTAAGTTTTAAGTCGGAGTCTAGTTTTAGGTGTCACTAGTGTCATTTGGGTTCGATATCCGGACTTCATTAGGCTTAACTACAGTTGATAGGTACACTTGCCTGTCTAGTGGTCTAGCATTAGGATAGTCTATATTTATAAATTTAAAACTAGACTGTTTGGAAGAAACAAGAACAAGAGTCAGGATCCTGTCAGGATACCTGAAATGGCACCTTCTCCACCACCCGGAGTTAAGGTTGTATCCTTTATCTCGGAAGGATCTGACATCTGCGGAACCTCGTATTCAGCAGCTAAGAAGCGTTTCAAAGAAACAAAGATGGACAACGGAGAAAGACCCCTCCGTACTTCCACGTTAACAACTCAAAGAATCATATCCTTCGATGAGGAGGATAGATGTGACATTGTGGATTCCAACCATGACGGTTTGGTCATTACTTTATGTATAGCTAACTGTTTTGTGCGCAGGATACTTGTTGATGGAGGAAGCTCTGTGAACATTATCCAAATGGATGCCTTGAAGAAGATGGATATCCTGAAAATGGAGATTATCCCAAAATTATCAGTCCTAGTAGGGTTCAGTGGCAAGACCAAAGACACATTGGGAGAAATCAAACTTCCAGTGTACATTGAGGGAATAACTTCCATACAAAACTTTTGTGTTATTGATTAATTGTCTTGTTGTAATGTGATATTAGGCAGGCCTTGGATCCACAGCATGAAGGCAGTGCCCTCAACCTATCATCAATGTGTGAAACTTCCAAGTCCATGGGGAGTTATCAAGATTGAAAACGATTAGCAAGACGCAAGAGAATGTTATGCATCATCAATGAAATGGACTATAAAGCCCACTCAGGCATATCAATTATAGAAACAACCAGGGAGGGTCCTGCAGGCTAGAGACCAAGAAGTGAAAGAAGTATCCCTGGATCCTCAGGATACCAAGATCAAAGTATTGTTAGGATCGGGTATGCCTGAGGATATCAAACAAGGATTGGTATCCTTCTTAAAGAAAAGAGCTTCTACCTTCACCTGGAAACTTGAAGATATGACAGGTATCTCTAAATCCATAATTACTCATAAACTTGGTATAGATAAATCTTTCAGGCCGGTACATCAAAAGCGAAGGAAGTTTGCTCCTAAGAGAAACATTATCATACAAGAAGAAGTGCAGAAGCTGCTCAAGACCAAAATTATAAGAGAGGTCCACTATCCTAGATGGTTGGCCAATCTAGTTGTAGTCCAGAAGAAGAATGGAAAGTTGAGAGTGTGTGTGGACATCACAGACCTGAATAAGACCTGTCCAAAAGACCCATTTCCACTCCCACACATTGACTCAATGGTGGATGCGACTGCTGGCCATGAACTACTAACCTTCATGGATGCATCCTCAGGATTTCAGCAAATTCAAATAGAGCCTTCAGATCAAGAAGACACAGCCTTCATGACTCCCACAGGTATATACTATTGTATTGCAATGCCTTTTGGACTAAAAATGCAGGTGCAACCTACCAGAGGCTAGTCAATATGATGTTCAAAGACCAACTGGGGACACGATGGAAGTCTACATAGACGACATGGTGGTAAAGTCAAGGAGGGCAGAGGATCATCTCAAAGACTTGTCAACAGCATTTGACATCTTGGACTAGTACAACATGAAGTTGAATCCTGCCAAGTGTCATTTTGGAGTCAAAGCAGGAAAGTTCCTTGGGTACATGGTCACCAAGAGAGGAATAGAAGCAAGCCCTGAGCAAATCAAGGCCATCCTGGATATCAAGTCGCCAAGAAACGTCAAAGATGTCCAAAGACTGACCGAAAGAATTGCAGCTCTCAATAGGTTCATCTCAAGATCTTCAGAGAAGTGTAAAGACTTCTATGATATCCTGAGGAAGAATCAGAAATTTGAATGGGGAGAGAAGCAAGAAAGGGCTTTGGAATCCTTGAAGGAATATTTATCCTCAGCGCCACTCCTGATTAAGCCAGTTAATGGTGAACCATTACCTTGTACTTAGCCGTTTCTGGGAGTGCAATAAGTGTTGTCTTAGTCAAGGATCACGAAGGTTAACAACATCCGATATATTATGTAAGTAAAAGTCTACTAGATGCTGAATCCAGGTATTATTATCTTGAAAAATTAATTTTAGCACTTATAATGTCTTATACTAAATTAAGACATTACTTTGAAACTCATGCTATTCATGTAAAAACTAACTATTCTATTAAAGATGTTTTAAGAAAACCAAAAATGTCAGGTAGGATGGCAAAGTGGGCTGTGAAACTTAGTGTATACGAAATCTTGTATGAGCCAAGGACAGCTATCAAATCCCAGGCACTTGCCGACTTTGTGGCTGATTTTAACCAGGATATACTTGTAGAAGTAGAAAAAGAAGTTCAATAACTGGAGGTCAAGGAGAGTTGGACCTTGCATACCGATGGTGCCTCCAACATAAGAGGAACAAGTCTGGGTATCCTGCTAAAATCGCCACAGGGGGACATTATACCTCTATCTATATCTTGTAAATTTCAGGCAACTAATAATGAGGCTGAATACGAGGCCCTAATAGCTGGTTTACAATTAGCTAAGGATATGAAGGTCAGGTGTCTTCAAGTTTATGTTGATTCATTATTATTAGCTAACCATTTTAATGGCTCTCATGCAGTAAATGGAGAAAACTTAGCAAAATATTTAGAAATAGTTTAGCAATTAGCTATGTGTTTTGAAACATTTGATATAGTACAGGTACCAAGAGAAGAGAACACTGAAGCAGATGCCTTAGCAAATTTAGCACTGGCTCTCAAGATACCAGATGACATCAAAATACCATTGTGCATACCTTGACTCCAGCAACGAAGCAGAATTGCGAAATTATGGAGACTTCAAAACCTGAAAACGATCCATTATCTTGGACCAGTCCCATAATGCGGTATCTTCAGGTAGGGCTGGCAATTGGGTACCTGTTAAATACACGATAAGACCTGTTTAGCAAAAAAGTGACGTATGTGATTTTTTAATTTTCTTAAATAATTGAAATTAGTAGGCTAGACTCCATCATATTCTCTTATTGGTAAATGAAACTTAAAACTGTATTTTAGTTATGGCATATAAAGTAGTTAATCGAGTCGTATTCATGTTTTATACCTGTGTTCAGCGCGTCGCTTCACACCTGTTAAGACACGAATTGCCAGCCCTATCTTCAGGATAATGAGATCCCAGAAGAAGAAAATCCTAGAGCCTTTCGAATGAAGGTAACCCAGTATGTTATCCTAAATAATGTTTTGTATAGAAAGTCATTTGCAAGTCCATACTTGAGATGCTTAGAACACCATGAAGCACAAGAAGTTCTCAAAGATATGCATGAAGGCGATTGTGGAAACCACACTAGGGGCAGAGTCTTGGTATCCAAGATACTGAGGATAGGTTACTTCTAGCCAAGAATGAAGAAGGATGCAATGAATTTCTCCAGGAAATGTGATGCTTGTCAAAGACACAGCAACATCTTGCATCAACCAGCTGAACCACTACATCCTATCATATCCCCGTGGCCATTTATGAAATGGGGAATGGATATTGTGGGAAAGCTGCCCCAAGGCTCCTAGTGGAAAAGTCTTTATGCTAGCCATGACGGATTACTTCTCCAAGTGGATCGAGGCCGAGGCGTTTGTCCAAGTTAAAGAGAAGGATGTGATCTTATTTATCAAACGCAATATCCTGACAAGATTTGGTTTCCCGGCAGATATCATTTGTGACAATGGTTCACAATTCATTGGTAGCAGAACAACCAACTTTTGTGAAAGTTGGGGAATCAAGATTATAACTTCAACACCAGTACACCCTCAAGCCAATGGTCAAGCAGAATCAAGTAACAAGATCATCATCAACAATTTGAAGAAAAAGTTGGGGTCCAAGAAGGGAAAATGGGCTGAAGAACTACCATTCGTTCTTTGGGCTGATAGAACCACTTCAAAAAATGCAACGGGTCAAACACCTTTCTCTTTTGTATTTGGGGCCGAAGCTGTTATCCCCACGGAAATGGTAATCCCTACAGCAAGAACCAGCATCCAAGATGCTGAGTCCAACAACCAAAGCCTTTCTGAAGATCTAGACACTATTGACAAGCTTAGAGATCTAGCTAAGATCAGAATGGCAGCATATCAACAAAGAATAGCCAAGTCTTACAACAAAAACATCTGAATTCGAAGATTCCAAGTAGGAGATATAGTGTTAAGAAAGGCATTCCAGAATACTACTAACCCAGCAGATGGAAAGCTAGCTCCAAAGTGGGAAGATCCTTACTTGATCGACGCATAAGCAAGCAAATGGGCCTACCGATTAATCACTATAGAAGGAGTCCCTATACCAAGAGCCTGGAATGCTATCCATCTCAAAGCATATTTTTGTTAGTATCCTTAACTGGTATGTTCATATCCTCAACATCTTAGGATAAAGGTATGTTCCCTGATCTACTTTTATATTATTTCATATTTAAACTTTATTATCTCTTTATCAAGATTACTGACTTAAGCATCGGAGGGGTGTTTGCCAGCCTAACATCCACCCGTCAGCAAGAGTTTAGTGTTTTGCAGGTATCCTAAGGATACGTTATCTTGACAACATTTAGAGGCTTATCACCTCCCACACGAATAAGATATCCTTGATATCTTCAAAGGTTTAAAAGTCATCACCTTTCTAACGAATTGGGTAACACCCCGCCTGGAGCGCACGATGTTCGAATATAGTTCGAGGCAGGCGGACCAGACCAGCTGATAATCCGTTTTTTGTTGGCAATATATCGAATCCTCAAGATAAGTGACAGACGTGTCACACATACGTACTAAGGTTTATAACATTTTCATGTTATCTAAGGTTTCGGCATTTTCATGTCGTTCACGTTTGGGAATTTCCCCAGTTTTATCTATGGTTTAGACATTTTCATGTCTCTCAAGTAAAGGCCTTGTCGCCATAAAATAGACTTTATCGCCAATAAGCAGGCTCTATCGCCAGTAAGCAGGCTTAATCGCCAGAATTATATAACTTGGTTTTGACAGATCAAAGACTGGCCAAGTCACTAAAGCGCAAAAGATGCTACTTAGTTAATTTTAACTCGGATAATACAAATGCCAAAAGGTATGATGCACGAGGATTCAACCGCTGGGGACATCATGTGTAAGCTTATTAAGTTTATGAGTGTTCTCTACAAAAGTACTCTTTACACTTAGTCTTTTTACATATTTTTGTCATTCAAGACGTAATCTTTTTTTGTGACAATTCACATTTACACAAGACTTAATGATATATTATCCTTAAGATGTTTTATGATAAGTCTTAAAGATATATTTTCTAGAGATATAATCCTTAAAATATTTTATTTTGGAAATATAATAAGTTTAAGAAATATGTTTTCTGGGCACATTATCCTTAAGATGTTCTGTTTCAAAAACTTAAGTCTCAAAAATATTTCTCGGACACGTTATGAATAAAGCGTATCAACATGAGTTATCTAAAATATCATACAATTAAAACACAACGTAAAAGCCAAAATATTATGTCATTACTAACGGAAATTACAGGAAATTAAGAACAATGCCCAGGCTTCATTCTTAACAAACAGGAGGACTCTTCCACCTAGGCATTGTTAGATAGTTAAAGTTCAGGATAATATGGGCTTCGTCTTGAAACTCAAGATCCCTTCACCCATATTTCCCTATTATCCTAAGCATAACTGTTCAAAACACAAGTTCCAATTGACCAAGATACCACAAACCTACAACCAACCATCATAAAACACAAACAAACATTCATAAAAACCGGGCTCAGGCCTTGTCTTTATCGCCATCATTGCCCTGTTGATCCTTCACCGCCTTACCAGTCGCCAACTTTCACCGCCTCATCAGCCACCTTATTCGCCGTGCCCGGCCCCGGATTTTCCACATTCTCTCCGCCATGATCTTCTCCCAAGCTGCCACATCCCAAAAGGGAGTCTCCAACCCAGCAGCCTTAGCCTCCTGAGCCTGGACTTGATGATGGAAAGCTTGAGTTTTTTACTCATGGTGATTGAAGATGAAGAGCAAAGAGAGAAAGAAATTTACCTAGTCATTGTAATCAATGCCCGATTCGCTTGGCAACGATTTCATTGGCACACACGATTTGGTTATATGCATGATTGTTATGATTTGCATTCATCTTAAGCAAGCACCAAATCCCATTTATTAATTTGGTTACGAAATCACCTTTGTTAATTTTTAACCAAAACAGTAAGTATGCTAGCCATTACATATATACTGTCTTTTATTCTTTAAGATTAAGTAAATGAATGCTTCAGTGTTGTTCTCACGATTAGTTTGTCTTCTTCTACTTAGATCATCTGTTGCTTTGGTAACTTAAAAGGTGCGCTATACCATATTAGTGTCATGTAATCAATGGTCTTTAACTAGTTCACCATTTAACTATGATATGGTTTAAGCAAAAAAAAATGTGATTGGTTGATTTGACGTTAACCCCACATCTCATTAATACAATTTGAGCATTAACGGTTGGCGTTTGGCCTCTCATTTTGACGCCCAACTTTCACAAGCTTGTTTGTTATCGCTGCAAACTCCGAGATACTATTGCGGCAAGGGTGCCTCGCCCACAATTGATAGTCCTTAGCATTCTAAAGAGAAGAAGAAGAAAAAATATGAAAAACATCCATGATATGTGATAAACATATATACAAGGCCCAAATATAGTGGAATTTGAAAAGGAAAATGTGACTAAAAGATCGGTTTGTGTATTATGTATTGCGTTATAGTTCTTTTATAACGCCTAAAATTTATTAAGAATAAAAAAAGGGGAAGTACTATATAATTTTAATACTTTTGTGATTATCAATTAATAAACATATAAGGACTTTTAGTCTGAAATAAATTAATTATTAACTAAATAATGTGTAAAACCCCACAGAAAATGTTTAGAATCTTAACGTAATTTGTGTATAACGACACGTAACTTTTAATAGGTCTTAGGTCGCTTACATAACTTTTATTATAGCATTCTCATCCCATCCTCTATCTTCAAATCAAAAATTATACTAAAACTTATTTTATTTTCTCTCTTCATTTCAGTTAAATAATACTTTTTATACATTTTATTATTACCTTTTCTCTTTTCTTTACTTACAACTACTTTCAAAATATATTAAAAAATTATAGGGGATAAACAGTAATTTTCAAATATACAGAAAAATCAGTCATTTTTCTAAAATATAAAAGTTCCTCACTCACAACACCCTAAATTATAAAAACACCCCACATATAATAAATTGTATATAGCGACAAGTAACTTTGAAGTTTCAAAATATTTTGAATTCAATATTCTATAAAATGACAAAGATATACATGTGACACCACTTTTTGTTTGGTCACTAGTAAACAAAAGTACCATAACATAAAAATACATTAAAGTCCTTGTTTCAATCATTTTAGGCTATGGTAGAACAAAGTGGAAAAAAGTTGGAAGTAATAGATAAAATATAGTTTTATCATTATAAGAAATCTATAATAAGTTGCAAATCCAGAAAGTTTTCATCAGCTTAATTAGGTTTAGCTTCCTTTAATTTTCAGTTTTGATAACAAGAGAGAAAAAAGTTATCTTTAAAAGATTTCCTTTATACCAAACTCCTATGCATATAATGGGTATCACTATATTCTCATGTGTTAAGATCTTAAAGGTCCCGATTTCAAGAAAACACTTTAAGCCCTATATTGGTTGGGTCGAACTTGTTTGTTTGTCTCTAAAATTATGTTTCTTTTAAAAAAATATTTGAGTTCTGCCTTTTAGGTTTGGCATGGCATGACTACCTTGTAGGTTTTGTGTTGGTCTCAATATTTAATTATTGGGTTAAAGAATTAATCAACAATAATTATTATAGCTATATGATGATACAGATTTGTTTTATAAGTAATCATGGTTAGAGCACTAAAGATGAATCTCATAACACTCCAAAGGTAGAGGAGGGTTAAAAGCTAATTCCACTTATGGTGGTAAAGGAAAAAAGACAATTCAATTGATTTTAGAAAGTGAGTCTTTGTTTCTATTTACTTTTTACGTTTATAAAAAATTTTATTAATAATTTATAGTTTAAAGTGTTAAGTGTATGAGATGTTTATTTAATAGGGTAACGTCACAAATATATAAGAGTACTAGGTTTTATTCCCGTATTATGGGGGTTGTTTTATATTTTTTGTTTTTTAATATTTATTTTTTAGGTTTTAATTTTTTTTATTGTAATAAATTTAATAATATACTTAAGTTTGATGATAAAAGGGTTTCACAAATAAATGATATATTATAACCCATTTAAAAGTTATCGGAGTTTGGTGATCATAACCCGCTTATTTTTTTTTTTACTATAAAGTTGTTTCTTAATTATAAATAATATCTTTTTTAAAAAAAAATTGGATATTAGTTTTTAATATATCCCTATTTTATAGGATTTTCATATCAAATATTTGGAAATATTAATTTTTAATTTAATAAGATGTTATAAACCGTTTAAGAGCTCTCTGAAATTGGTGAGACCCATACCCGTGAATTCAGGTAAAATGTATGAGAAGCCTCCTTTTACAAATAAAGTATTCTGGTGGCTTGAGAGAATTTATGAAGCAACTAGCAAGCTTTTAAAGGCTTCGTTTATATATATATTATAGATATATATAGATAATTTCTATTTATAAAATTAGCACACGCTATAGTAGATTAAGCCCATGTGTATTTTGGCTTCGAAGGAAATATTATTATATATTTGAAACTATTGATTTAGTTTTAATACTTTAATTTAGCTTTGTTGTAATTTGTATCTAACCCTGTTTTAGTTCTAAAAAGATGATGTGTAGTATTTCTTATTGATGTGGTAAAAAAAATGAGTCTTAAGCACAATGATAAGCGGGGGTGGGGTGCACTAGCAGCTCTGGTGGTGCTTCACGGCGGGAGAGGGACTTTCCAACGGTTTGTGGTCAGAAAAGTTGTTAAACACCAAAACGTGGCAAGTGATTGTGAATGGCTTGTAAGACGAACACGATGATGGTGCGAACGATGCATTGAAAAAGAGCACTTGGCTCTAATAGCAAGTTAAAACTCTTAAAAGTGTGTTCAAACAAATGTGTATCTGTTGATAAATGTTACTAGGGTTTTACAAAAGATTGAGTTTCATACCCAGTTCATATTTACATATTACTACCTCTATCATCTATAGAATTACATTGTGCCTAACATTTAACAAAAAAAGATTTCTCATGCCATCTGTAGCCTCGATATATCCCTTCTTACCATTTTTCTCTTCTTCATCCGGGCACCTCGCTCTTTTTAATATTGATATTATTTTAAGAAAAATACTAATTCCAATAATAAAAATTTTGTTTTAAATTGTCTATTTTTAAGAAAATTTTGAAATTTAATTATATAAATTTTCTTTTCAATCAAATAGAAAAATTGAAATTAAATTACGTAACTTTTATTTTCAATCAAATAACAATAAAAGTTACATTTTACGAAACCCAATTATATATTAATCTATTCATACTTTCGATTTTTTTTAAATCATTAGTGTATGTAATATTTTTGTTTCCCTTCTATAAAATGTACATAGAGATTTAAGATTTTTATGTATTGATATATTCCAACTCGTGTAGTACACGAGTTCAAAGCTAGTACTTGAACATAACTAAAAAGAACTAAAAAACATGTGTAGCTCAATCAATTACTCGATTTATTTTATTTGGTTGAACAATTGATGTTTAGGACATAACTTACAAATTTATCCATAATAAGAAACATGGTCCATTATCATGTAGCATAATCGAATATCAACTTGGATGCATACTGAATAGGACATCATAAAACATCCATTCTAATGTTAAGTTCACATGCATTGATTGTTCGTAAATCATAATCATATAAAGTTTGCAACACCTATGGTTCATCAGTTTTCATCCATGCCACTATGTTCCTCTATTTTTTTCTGCAGCACGTGCATTGCATGTGGTGCTACACATCAAAAGAATCATTTGCACTCAAGTTGAAAATGACCAAACAAACTTTTTATGCCAGTAGAGAGCCTACCAAGATTATAAGTATAGGTACCATCATGCCTGTAAACGAAGCGAACGTTCAGTAAACTGTTTTGTGAACCGTTCGACGGAAAGTTCATTTATGTTTGTTTATTTAATAAACAAGCGAACGAACGAACATGAATAAACTATTTTGTTCATTTAGTTAAACAAATGAACATGAACGCATGTTCGCTCGTTCATTTACGTTCATTTATGTTGGTGAGTATATGTTTGTTTAAGTTTAAATATTTTAGGCTCGTTACAATTTAGTCTGGTTTATAGTTGCCCTTTACAATTTAGTCTAGTTTTGATTTTATTTTAGGCCCAACAAATTTATGTACATATTTGAATTTTATTGAATTTTATTTTAGGCCCAACAATTTAGTCTGGTTAAGTTCGTTTGTTTACATTCGTAAACCGTTCGTTTATAATATTAACAAACATAAATGAACATGAACGCGCTGATTTTCTTAATGAACCAAGAAAATTTTCATTTAATTGCTCGTGTTCGATCGTTGGTTGGGTTACAGTTAAACGAATGAACACAAACATGCTCCGTTCGTGTGTTTGGTTTGTTTAACGGCCTAGGTGCCGTCTATACACAAACAATTCTAAGTAGAGAACCAAAAATATCATACAAACATGTGTACATATTGTTTTACCTGTGATACATAAGACAGTTCCACCAAACCTGATATGGACTATGTTCAAATGTTCTGCTTAAGTGTGATGACCGTTATTGATCATCCATTGATGAGAGCTTGTAAGAAGCTTCGGCGCGTGCTTCTTCCAATTTACCAAACAGATCCTTCATGAAAGGACTAGTTGTTCCATGAGTGATACGCAATACATCAACCGCTTGTGTAAGCGATTTAATGGCTTCTTCTGTGTACCCAAGGAACCTACATAATTTCACAAATACTTCATACATTGATAATATTAAAGAGCTTTTAGTGCAAAAAATAAATGATTACTGTTTTATAAATCGAGTAAACTAAATAATTAAGAATGCGCGAACCAGTTAAGCTTGCCACAGGTATAATATTGCAGCCCTCGGAGAGGATGGATATTAGGATACACTCCTGCAAACAGAAACCACACGACTCGTGAATTCAAATAAAAACATAAAAAATGTATGCAGTTGATAAACTTTATATCATATACTTTCATAAATTGGGATTGTCAGTCTACAATATGTCAGTGCTTTCTTCCAATCTTGCATCTCCATTAGTATCTGAAATAAATAAGTGAGATATAATATATAATCATCAAACTCAGAACTTGCATATGTTATTAAAATAACATCATTTTTGTAATTTATACTTTTAAGATATTTTCCCTAGTTCGCAATAATTTGATAGACCCGGAATGACAAAGCTTCACTTGCAGCTTCTCAACCGTTATATACATGTCAAGCGCTTCATTGGTATCTAAAATCGAATTAAGTTTTCCAAAATATAAAGCTATATGCAACAAATAATATCAAACATTTTCATGAATAATAATTTGGATAATAATATTAGAGGATACGGGCAGATGAAAGAGCTACAGATGCCTTCTCTGACATAGTTTTTTCTTCACTGGCAATCTTTAATATTTCTTCTATGACCCTTACAAGCCCACATCGTTGACATATAAATCCTTTACTTTCTAAAAAGTAAAAGCAAATAGATAAATAATATAAAAGAATAATCAAAATTCAAAAGTGAAAGGAGTGAGGTCATAAATAATACCGGGATCACGAAGCAAAAAACCATCACATGTGTTATTCTTGCATCTATAACCTTCAAGAATTGCACTTTCTTCTATATCATCTTTCTGACCCTTAAGTTTAAACGAGGATTATATTAACACTAATGAAGATATAAAGAAAATAAAAAACATAAAACTAAAAGAAAAATAGTGTTTGGATGTACAAGTTTTATGCAACGGGGACAACTGCAAGTGAAGAAGTATTGTTCTTTTAAAGCCTTTTGTCGAGTCATTGTACTTCCTGCTGTCTCTATGTAACTGATTAATACCTACAGCACAGCATAGGCGCTGAGTTGGTTACATGTCAGGTCAAAAGTCAAGAGAATGAGGTGTTAAAATAAAAGGTTCAAATATAGACAGACACTTAATTTGAGTTAAATCTGATTCGTGAGTTGGAACAGATAACAAAGTAGGGATGTGCATGAAACCGGAATAACCGAACCCAACCCAAAACCAGTGGTTTGGTTTTATGTTTTTCAAAAACCGAAACCGAACTAAGAAAATCTAACTTGCGAGTTGGAACAGATAACTGAACCCAACCCAAAACCGATGGTTTAGTTTATGTTTTCCAAAAACCAAACTTAAGTTCGGTTCGGTTTTGCATGTACAGAAAACCAAAAAAACCGGACCTATAAAAATAAAAATGATCGACTTTTATTGAATTTATTGATTATGATTTGTGTTTATGAATATTAAGTACTTTATAAAAATTAAATAAATAGTGTAGCCCAAAATTTTGAGATCCGAATGTTTAATAATCAATTAATCATTAACTAACAAAAAACATGTAGGCACAAAGTTTCAAGCCCAAATTCATTATTTTAGGTCAGTTTTTTGGGTCCAAAAATTTCAAGCCCAAATGGCAAAACTGATTGTAAAAACTGAAAACCAAACAGTTCTCAAGAAACCAAAAACCGAATCTTTAATTTTTGGTTCAGTTTTGGCCATAACCAACCCATGCACAACCCTATAACAAAGTTGACCATGATAATACAATAATTAATAAATTCACATTTACAGCATTAAATAGACGATAAAAGCTAGAAGACACTTAAAAAGCATACCTCACTGCCTTTTGGTATTTGTTGCATCGCACGTACTGTTGCAATTCGTCCGTCAAATACCAGAACTGAATTTGGGTAGCAACTATAACAAGAAAGTCAAATATTTAAAAGTCAAAGAAGCATACACAATTCTTAAGAAAGTCAAATATTGAAAAGTCACCTGTGATTAATAATGGAAATGACAGGATACAATCCGGTTCCTAATGGTATAAGCTCACTGTCACAGATTGTGTGCGCATTGCATGCAAGCTGTAAGTGATTAAAAAATGGGACTATGTTTAAACAAACATATGTAAATTGGATTGTAAAAGACTAGTTTTGTAACATTATACCTTGGAGAAATTTTCTGCAACATCTTTAATATTCAGATTAGGCCACTGGAGTATGATACTTACGAGATTTGCCATTTGTGCATATAACACCAGCTGCGTCTCTCCAACCTCAGAGATATCTTTATAAAAAATTGTTAAATATAACAACCAAAACCATCAGCTAGGGAATATTTTTCAGATTTATTATTGATGTCAATTTCCAACTATGCCGTTTGTAGTAACATTGATATAACTTATTAACTTGGCATTATAATAAATTTGGTGTGCAATAATTATGGTAAAAGCTTGAGTAATCAAATCTCCATATGTGTATTATCTATTTAATTTCTATGTTCGAATATCAGTGCGTAGCTAAATCTAATTAATTTCTGTGTTTGAATCTTTAAATGTAGTTCAATCAATTTAATTTCTCTGTTTAAATCTTTGTGCGTAATTATATAAATCTAATTTCTCCGTTTGAATCTCTGTCTGTAACAAAATCTGTATGATTTCTCTGCTTGAATATCTCTGTGTAATTAGCTAAATTTAATTAAACACAGATATAAATAAACTAGATAGATTCAATTACACAGAGATTTAAACAAAAAAATTAGATAGATTCAACAACGCACAAATTCTAACAAAAAAATTAGACCGATCCAATAACACAGAGATTCAAACAGAGAAACTAGATTGACTTAATTACACATGCAAATGCTAACAGAGAAATTAGATAGACATAACTACACACAGACTTTTAAAATAGAGAAATTAGTTTTATTAAAATAAATCTGTCACAACGATACACCACATATGCAAGGATACGAGATACTAAATTCTTCACCAGGCTGTAGTTGTCCATCACAGTAGTAGTGATAACCTGACAGTAATGCCCGTGTTAGATATAGTCACTGATATATTTAGGCAATGATATGTTCTTGTTAGAATGCATTTCACAATTAATTAGTGTAGAGCTACAGCATCGCCATAAGAAACCAGGAAAAATAAAAAAATAAAATAAAAAGAGAGATTTTCACCTTTTCATCCTGTAACTTTTTCCGAAGGTAAAGTTTAACCATCAAACGTATAGAAGGTGTAAGAGATGTTACACTATTTTTCTCTAGCTGGGCAAGCAGCTGGCATTCAAGACGATGCAGCTTCCAATCAAATTTCTAAAATATTCGCAAACGAAAATAATAGAGTTAACATCTATCAAAATCATAATATATAAAGAAAATAACAAAAAATATCCTTTTCACGGGTGTGATAACTTATACATATGGCCATGTCAAAAACAAATCACTTACTTAGCCATAAATAATGAGTTAATTAATGTGATACACTAACACCATATCACACGCACATTAGTATCCATGTGCAGAATGAACATAGTTAGGGGTTCAGCGAGTAAACGTAAATAGGCAACCTAAGATTTGCGTATCAGAGGTATAACACGCTCAGAAAAATGGCTACTTTTGTGATTTGCACTAGGGTGTCAATTGTGCCAAGTTGGCGGGTTAAATTGTTCAACCCAAACATGACCTACATTTTTATCTGCGTCAAAAACATCAACCTAGCCCACACACTTAAAATTGTGTAACCAAGCACGCCCATTCATCCCATTTATTTGAACATGTCATATGGGTTGGCGGGTTGTAAAAAATGGGTTAAACAGGTCATAAAAAGGTTAGCAGGTCAACATGTTTAATTAAACAGGTGAAACAAATCAATCCAAACACAACCCGGGTTTGATATGCAAACCCAAAATCCAATTTTTTTCATGTCGTGTTTGGGTTGTGTCGGAAATTGCCACCCTTAATTTGCACAGATAGGTGTATGCATGTATGCATACCTGGCATTTGCTCCCACAGTACCACACAACATGACAAGATGAGCATCTCTTTATATTACTTGACGTAAAGCACCAATCACATCTGGATTCTGTTGCACTTTTATTTGGCACAGAAACATAAGGTTCTTCACTTAATATGACTTCTCCTGTGACAATAATTGAAAGATAATGATCAATCTGCATCTATAATGACAGTAATTTGTAGCACAATGTCAATAGACAAAACATAAGTGCAGATCAAAACTAGCACAAGTTCTAGCTACTAAACATACAAACAGATCAAAGAAACAATAGTTTAATGATAATATTTATTTAATCACCTAAAAGTTGTTAACAATCGATAACATAATGTGTTGTGCGGCCGACTCACCTGGAGAGAAGCCCCGAGTGGTGATGAGGCAGCGGCCTTTGTCAGGAAGCGTAGAAACTGATAAACCATAGTCATGTGACAATAGCCTCTGCAAATCTTCCATTATCGAAACCAAATCTGTAATACAAAAACTAAATAAATAAGCAATACTCAACCAATGTTAAAACTCCAAACCTAATCAGTTTCGATTACAAAAATGGGTGCAATTTCAAACAAATGCTTATTGTTTGTCAATCAATAAGTAGATAACTACTTTAATTGTCCCAAATTAATGAGACCAAGATAAGCTGAAGAAGCTATGAGCAATTAAAATAATGAAGCTTGAAATTTTGAATTTAAATGAAATACAGAGAGAGTTAACGGAAGAAATTACATGGAAGACGACGGAAGTGAATTGAGGGTTTTGTGAGAGGTTGAGGTTTTACTTTACAGCTCTCTTCCAGAGTTTCATTTAAAAAGGAAAGGAAAGAAAAATGAAGGGAAGGAAACAAAATGTTCTGTTCATGAGTTTCTTTAAAGAAAGAAAACAATAATAAGTGTGCTCCCGAGTTTTTTTAAAGAAAAAAAAGCAAAGGAAAGAAAAGAAAAATAAAGGGTTTTATAGTGTAAATTCTTTCCTTTCATTTTAGAAGAAATTGAATGGATGGAAAGGAAAGGAAAATAAATGAAAGGAAAGGAAAGGAAAGGAAAGGAAATGAATGGAAATGTTTTCATTTCCTTTCCTTTCCTTCGTTAAGTGAGCTCGGGAACACAGCGTTATGGTCGCCAATTTGGGTTTTGTGAAATGTGGGTTTTGTGACGAGCAAAATGCATAAACAAATCACTAGGAAATCACACTAGCTTTTTAGAGGGTGTTTGGATCGACCTGTTGAAAAGTTAAAAAAGTGTTTGGGATTGTTTAACGTGTGAGTGTGAAAGTTTCCTTCTATAACTTGTTACTTTTTTATAAATCATAAGGAGGTAAAAATAAGGAATCCCAAACACCCATTTAGTAAGTTACACATGGTAACAAAACCTGAAAAGTGAATTAGTAAACGTGAATTTGATCGGTATCACATAGGGTCGATATGATAACGACATTATAAACCTAAAAGTATGTTATTAAATGCTTAGAATAGTATTGGGACTTGTATATCTTATTATTAAAAGAATATATATTTAAAACGACGTGTAGTTGGTTGGTAAAACCCGCACGGTATGATTGTAAGTCAACGTAAATTTAGTCAGTATTGGATTACAACATCGGAACTAAACAAAAATGTAAATTTATCAACACCAAGTATAACATAGTACATAGTACATATTAAAAAAAAAGTGTGTTACAGCGGCAAATCGATGCGAATTCGTACACATATACTAGTAAGATCCACAAACTATAGTCTTTCATTGGCAGCTGTCAACATCAGCATATTCTTATTCCTTAAAAAGATACCTTCTGGAAGGTTGTCTGACGTGCACAATCAAGGTTGCCCTAATCCTGATTTGGATAAGGACGAGGTTGATTATGTGCATGTGTGATACGCGCCTATCCTGAGGATGCGCGAGGTCTTCTCTTTATTCTCACGCGCAGATGTTTCATGCGCAGATGTGATATGCACGAGCATGTGATATGCGCCACGCGCGGATGCGCCACGCGCATATGTGATGCGTGAGCATGTGTGATGCCTGAGCATCTGTGGTGCCTGAGCATATGATGCCTGAGCATGTGATGCATGAGCATATGTGATATGCGCCATGCGCGTAGGTTTTGGCTTTGTGCCTTCATAATGTCTTGATTTCAAGCCTCTTGTCCATATCTTGTGGGTTGACCCGCCTCGCTCGGTGTTGAGGCGGGTACATACCTCTTCAAGCCCCCCCAGTCTAATGTGTGTCTTGTCTCGCGCGAGCGAGGTAAGATAGATATTAGACTTAGTAGTTTGCTCTTTTAGTAGGGGTTTGTCTTTTTCTTCTTATTATTAATCGTTGCGCGAAATTCTATCCTTTTGGTTGAAAACGAATCGTCCCTGTACGTGGTTGGTTGTTGCTGACATGCGTCAGTGATGGAGACGTGTCAGACCTTTCGTGTGCTCGAGGTGCTACAGTTGCCTTTCGTGTCCCCTCACATAGTGTCAGGGACACGTGTCGCGCTCGCGTTGGTCCGTTCGTGCGAGTGGTGGCGCGTGAACTCTGGCAGCAGCTGTATCGTTTCTTTTCGTGTCCCCTCGCACAGTGTCAGGGACACGTGTCGCGCTCGCGTTGGTTTACACCTGCGAGTGAGGGCGCGTGAAGTCCGATCAGCACCAATTTTTCTCTCTCCTGGGCCTATAAAAGCCAGCCCCTTTGAGTTTTTTATCCTTCATCTTCTTGTTTATTCAGAGCTTTCGTTTCTTTCATTCTATTCCGATTAACTGTCTTCTGCTTCCAGATCTCTGTTCTTCAGATCATCCTTTGTCTGTTTTTACATTTGTATGTCTGATAGCTCAGACAACACAATCTCCCCTATCCATCGCCGTGTTAAATCGTTAGTAATGTCTACATTGAAGAAGACCGGCAAGGGGAAGAGGGCTGCTGAGGCCTCATCGGAGGAGGTAGGGAGGACCAAGGCAGTGGAGAAGTGGGATGAGATCCCCTGCAAACTGAGGCAGGCCGATCTTGACAGCCTTATCGATACTCAGGGTTTTCTCCCTGAGTATGGCTGCATGTTGCCGGCGGCCGGGCAAACGGCGGCGGACCCGCCTACCGGCTATATTTCCCTTTGCTGTCATTTTTTCACCCACTGCAACCTTCGTCTCCCGATGACAAGGTTTGTGGGTGCGGTGCTTAGGTTTTATGGGATTCATATATCCCAAGTCCATCCGTTTGGACTCGTGCGCATGACTCATTTTGAGTTCATGTGCAAATCTCAGCGCGAGGAGCCCACCCCTCGTCGCTTTCAATTTTTTTACAAGCCAAAGATCCAAGATTCTTGGTTCTCATTTATTCCTCGCAGTCAGAAGGTCAAGTGCTGCACTGTTTCATTCAAGAGCCTTCATGACTGGTCTGAGAGGTTTTTTTATATCAGGGCTATGTGATCCCCATCCGCATGACCATGCGCGCGATCTCTTCTGCGCCTGCGGATGTGGGTGTCTTCAAGAACCCAACTGGCGCCTGGGTTAAAAAGTTGACTGCCGAACCATCCCCCGCCAAGAAAATTTGCGAGGAGGCGCTGGTGGGGGTTGGTATGAGCAGGAGGTGGGCTGACAGCGCGACTGAGCCTGTTATCCAAGTTGACGGCCTGTGTAAGTTAATCTCATTGCATTACTTCTGCGCGAATACTTATCTTTTTGCTGATATCATTTGACTTGTTTTGTGCAGTCAGCAAGGAGTATGTCCACGCCGCCTATGATGAGCATATGGAGGGTGGCTCCGTCGTGCTGGGCGCTGGGGAGGTTGGCTTCCCCGATCGCTTCGATGACATGTTCATCCCTGTTGATCTGGGATTTCTCTTTGACAGCGATGCGCCTGGTAAGCCTTTGTACTTATGCATTTGCCTTTATAATACCAAATTTGGCTAACACTTCTTTTGCACGTATTGTAGACGCGCTTGAGAACTACGAGCTGGAGCTCGCGGAAGAGGAGGAGGAGGAGGAGGAGGCGCCCCAACTAAAGCGTAAAGCTAAGGGGAAAACTGGCGCAGGGGCCAGTAAGAAACAGAAGAAAGATGTTGCCCCTGTTGCTCAGGATCCTCCTACTCAGGCGAGGGGATTTGAGAAAACCCAGGAATTTCCCCCCAAGTTTTCCTTGTCTTCCCTGCCTCAAAAAGTGGGCAGACCTCCTGTCCACACGAGGAATGGTGCTACTACCTCCTCCCTTCGCGCGGTGGAAAAGGGAAGCGGCGTTGCGCCTTCGACAGGTATACTTTGCTTATCCTTTGCTTATCTTTCATGGTTCTATGAGCGCGATTCTGATAGAATTACTAATGAATCTTTGCTCACTCAAATGTTTGTAGAGCCGGCGACCTTGGTGGATCAACCTCAAGCGCAACAAGATGCCGAGGCAGCGCCGGAGGTCGCTTCGAAGTCCCCTGTTTTACCCTCGAAAAAGGGTAGAATGGACTTCATGGCGATGTTTGCCTCACGAACGGAGTTGCGCCAAGGTACGTATTGTGCTTTTATTTTCTGACTTTCTTTTAGATCAAGTCATGAACCATTTCTTTTTGTTGATTTTTTCACAGGAGTCATTGCTGGCGTGCAAGCTGCTGGCGGCACTCCTGGCGCCGGTGCCAGCGCCGTTGGCTCTGCTCCTGCTCCTGCAAGCGATGAATCTCCCCTCATCGGGATTACTAAGGAGCAGGAGGCCGTTTTACGCGCCGATCTGGTGGCGTCGAGACCTCCCTCACCTCTTCCTGCGCACAGCCCTCCTCGCGAGACTGATTTTGATTCTAGGTCGCAGGAGAAAAGGCCTGTTTCTGAGGAGGATGAGGAGGTTCAAGCTGAAGGCTCCGACAGCGGCCGCGCCAGCCCTGCAGCGCCACGAGGTTTCGCGTCGCCGTCTTCTCGTGGGCCTGCCGCTGACTTTTCTGCTTCGTCCCCGCAGGTATAAGTTCGTTTTTGCTCCGCTGTGCGGACTTCCATATTAGTGTTTGATGACTTAGATTAATACTTTGTGTTTGCAGGAAGCCGATCACATTTACCGCCCGAGATGGAACATTACTGAGGACAGCTCATTTCAGTCCATGGGTGTGTGTGAGGACTTCTGGGCTCATTCTGTGCCTCCAGCTGAAAGGAGGTTTCAGGAGGCCCGCGCTCGCGATGACTTGCTCAAAGATCATCTGTTTGCTGGGTTGGCTTTCTTTGCTGCCTCCCAAGAGCTTCGCTATGATTACGTAAAGGTACGTGATGCTCTTGCGGAAGCCAAGCAAGAGGCTAAGGTATCTGCTTGGCATCTTTCTGATGCTCGAGAGAGAGCTGAGAAGCTCCAAGCAGAGCTCAGTGAGAACAGGGCAAGTGCCAACACCGCGTTCGTTAAGCGCGGGCATGAGCTACAGGCTGCGCGGGAGAAGCTGCAGGCGGCCGAGGCGGACGCGGCCAAGTACGCGCGTAGAGTGCGCAACTTGGAGCTGGACGCGGAGGCGCGTGACCAAGCTCTTGTCCAGTCTATAACTGACAAATCATCGCTGGAGAGTGAGGTTGCGCGCCTGAAGAAGGAGCTGGCGGCCGCGCAGGCCGAGAAAGACGAAGCCTTGGCGATGGCAGCGTCTAGCCAGGAAGCACTCGATCTTGCGCGTGCGGAAAAAGAAGAAGTCCTAGCGGCAGCAGCGTCCGACAAAGAGGAGCTGAAACAGACTAAGGAAACTGTTGAGTTGTTAAACTCTCAGATTCCTGTTCTTGAGACGTCTGTTGCTTCCCTCGCGCAGGATCGCCAATGGCTAATCTCACAGGGTATGACTCGTTGCGCTTACGCGATGAAATACTCAGACGAGTTTCAGGCCCTTGTGATGGATTGCAACGCTGCCGCGCGCTTGGTGGGTCGAGCTGAAGGGTTTACGGATGGCTATGAATATGGCATGTTGAAGAAGAACCCATCCGAGTACCCTTATCAGAGCGACGTTGCCTGCGCGGACATGGCCGCGATGGGGGAGAAGTATTTGAATACTCCCATTCCCATCCTTGCGCAGGTATTTTAACCTTAATGAGATAACCTTGACTTATTTTCCAAGTCTTTTGTACTCATATTTTTCCTTATGATTTGCAGATATCCGCGCTTGCTGACCAGCCCGATCTCGGCGCGCTAAAGAAATTACTTGACGAGTGCGAAGGGGCTGGTGGCGGCGATGATGGCGCGGAGAATGCTGCTCCTGCTAGCGGCTCTGGCGTGGCCAAAGGATCCGCTCCTGACACTATTGTGATAGAAGACTCCATTCAGGATGAACAACTTGACTATGGTCAGTTTGGAGATGACGAGGAGCGGGCTGCGCCAGATGCTGAGGGCGGTGATGAGGACTATGAAGAGGCTGACGTCGACGTGGAGACTTGAGAAGCCCTTCATGTTTTTTATTTTTATTTGTAGTTTGTATCTTATCATCTTGTAAACTTGTAAATTTCAATGCTTTGGAATGAAATTTTTGTTTTTGCCTTCTTCGCATCTTGCGCATTCCCCATTCATCTCTTTATATTGCATGTTTGCTTTGTTGAATATAAGATATGCTTGCACGTTGAAATAAGAACAAGGTTGTAAGGAAATTATTATACTTAATCCTTGTCATATTGTAAGTGATTTTGCCATATCTTGATTATGTTGACACGTGCCTAGGCGTTTTCATTATTCCTCTTTTGCGCGACGTTATCGCGCATTTATTATATGGAATTATGAGTTTTTTAGCCTTTACGTATCAATATGTGTTGCTCAGATATCCATTACAATTGCATGCGCGACCTCGACCTGAGACCTTAACAACTATGTTTTGGCATTTGTTTTGCCTTAGTTGTGTTTAGGTATTTTTATGGTCAGGCGGCGCAGTATGTAGGATGGATGTTGTGACTGATTTGAGCTAAGGCTCACATTATTGGGCTAAGGCCCTGACGTTTTAGAGTTAAGACTCGTTAACGCGTTTGAGCTTGAAGCTCGCGCATGTATGTTTTACTTCGTTTTATTTCGTTTTGATGTCAATACAATGTTGTCATATTGCTCAAAATTAATAAAGGGAAGTGTGAAACATGTATGCAAAAGGTAATAGAATTGGGCTAAGGCCCTGACGTTTTAGATTTAAGACTCGTTAACGCGTTTGAGCTTGAAGCTCGCGCATGTATGTTTTACTTCGTTTTTATTTCGTTTTGATGTCAATACAATGTTGTCATATTGCTCAAAATTAATAAAGGGAAGTGTGAAACATGTATGCAAAAGGTAATAGAATTGGGCTAAGGCCCTGACGTTTTAGAGTTAAGACTCGTTAACGCGTTTGAGCTTGAAGCTCGCGCATGTATGTTTTACTTCGTTTTTATTTCGTTTTGATGTCAATACAATGTTGTCATATTGCTCAAAATTAATAAAGGGAAGTGTGAAACATGTATGCAAAAGGTAATAGAATTGGGCTAAGGCCCTGACGTTTTAGATTTAAGACTCGTTAACGCGTTTGAGCTTGAAGCTCGCGCATGTATGTTTTACTTCGTTTTTATTTCGTTTTGATGTCAATACAATGTTGTCATATTGCTCAAAATTAATAAAGGGAAGTGTGAAACATGTATGCAAAAGGTAATAGAATTGGGCTAAGGCCCTGACGTTTTAGAGTTAAGACTCGTTAACGCGTTTGAGCTTGAAGCTCGCGCATGTATGTTTTACTTCGTTTTTATTTCGTTTTGATGTCAATACAATGTTGTCATATTGCTCAAAATTAATAAAGGGAAGTGTGAAACATGTATGCAAAAGGTAATAGAATCCACATTAAGAGAAGATAGCGCGTATCATTATTCATAATGGCTTAAAAAGCCTTGATTACAAACTTGACATTTTTTACATGAAACATTTTCTAAGCTGTGCCGCGTTCCTTGCGCGCGGGATCTTCTTTCCATTCAAATCTTTTAAAGCGTATGCGCCTTTTCCCAATTCTTCCGAGACTTGATAAGGTCCCTCCCAATTGGGGGACATTTTTCCCGGGGGTATCGCGCGGCTAGCTTCATTGTTTCGAAGGACAAAATCATTTTTCTTGAAGTGGCATTCTTTCACACGCTGGTTGTAATATTTTTCCAGTTTTTTCTTGTATTTGGCTTCACTGATGATAGCCGCCTCTCTGCGCCCTTCAAGTAAGTTTAGATCCAACCTTCTTTCGCGCTCGTTATCAATCTTGCTCATCATGAGCACTCTATGGGATGGGCATCCAATTTCTGCTGGAATCATTGCCTCCGTTCCATAGGTTAGGCTGAACGGGGATTCGCCATTGCTGGTTTTGCTTAATGTCCTGTGTGCCCACAGGACATTAGGTAGCTCTTCAACCCAAGAATGGGATTCTCCCTCCAACCTTTTCCTCAGCCCATTTAACAAGCTTTGATTCGCGCGCTCCACTTGGCCATTCCCCTGAGGGTGGTATACCGAAGTGAAGATTTGGTTGATGCGCAATTCCTTAAGCCAGTTGGACATCTTTCTGTCAGTGAATTGTTTGCCATTATCGCTCACAATTTCCATGGGCAAGCCAAAACGGCATATGATGTGGCTCCAGATAAACTGCTTCATCGCTTCTGCTGTGATTTTTGCTAGTGGCTTGGCTTCAACCCATTTTGTAAAATAGTCTACTGCCACTACCAAAAATTTTACTCGCCCTTGCGCTTGCGGTAGGGGACCCACAATATCGATTGCCCATTTGTGGAAAGGCCATGCGGAGGTCACCGGAATCAAGTTGTTCTTTGGCCGCATGGTGTTTGGCGCATAACTCTGACATGCTTTGCATTTTTGGATCTCTTTTAAAGCGTCCAAGTACATGTCTGGCCAATAGTAACCTGCGCTCATTGCCTTGGCAACCACCATGCGCGGGCCAGCATGTATTCCACAGATTCCTTCGTGTATCTCTCTGATCACATAGCTTGCTTCCTCAGCATCTAGGCATTTCATGAGCGGTCCAAGATAAGAGCGTCGATATAATGTACCATCAAGCAGTTCATAGTTCTGCGACTTGTGTCTTATTTTCCTCGCCTGTGCGCGATCGTCCGGTACTTTTCCCTCCTTCAAGAATTCCATTATTGGAGTTATCCATGATGAAGGGGTTGTATGAGTTACAAGGACAGACTTCGCTCCCACCGACGGGTTGCTCATTACTTCTACTCTGACATCTTTGCCAAAGTGATCGAAGCTGGTTGATGCCATCTTGCTCAGCGCGTCAGCAGATTTGTTTTCACTGCGCGGAATATGAATGATTCTGAAGCAGTCGAATTGCTCGATGAGCTTTTTCGCCTGCTCTAGATACAGAGGCATGGTGTTCTCCTTGGCATCATACAGGCCATTGACCTGTGCTGCTACCAAGTATGAATCAACATGGGCCTCTAGCTTTTTAACTCCGAATTTGTGCGCGATGCGCAGGCCAGCCAGCAGGGCTTCATACTCAGCTTCATTGTTGGTGCTCTTGAAGTCCAACCTGATGGCGTAAGTATATTCCTGATTCTCTGGATCCACCAGCTTGAGGCCTGCGCCAGATCCTTCGTTGTTTGAAGCTCCGTCGGTGAATAATCTCCACACATTTTCTTCATCATTGGCTCGCGGAGGGTCCACATCGCGCTGAGCTTCTTCAATTTTTCCTTCGGGGTCCTCTGCAATGAAATCAGCCAAGACTTGTCCCTTTATTGCTGGACAGGGCTTATAGGCGATCGTGTGCTCTCCTAATTCCAGCGCCCATTTTGTCAGCCTTCCTGAGAGCGCGGGGCGCCGCAAGACTTGCTGGATGTTGTAACCAGTCAGTACTTCAATGGGATGACCATTGAAATATCTATGAAGTTTGCGCGACGCGTGTGTTAGTGACAAAACTAACTTTTCCATGATGGAGTAGCGCGTCTCAGGATCTGTCAGCACCCGACTCACATAGTATATTGGCGTTTGGATTCCCTTGCGATCCACCAACAATACTGCGCCGATGGCGCGCTCTCCTGCTGATAGGTACAATGTCAAAGTTTCGCCAGGAAGTGGAGCTGTGAGCGCGGGCAGATTTATCAAACATTCTTTTATCTCACTGAAAGCTTGCTCGGCCTCAGGAGTCCATTTGAATTGGCTTTTCTTTAAGCAATTCCTCAATGTGTTGACAAATGGGGTAGATTTGCTTGCATGGTTCGCTAGGAACCTGTTGATTGAAACCAATCTACCATTCAGCTTCTGGACTTCTTTCATGGTGGATGGCGAGGGCATGTCAAGGATGGCCTCCACCTTCTCAGGGTTCACCTTGAAACCATCATTGGTGACCATTACACCTAGAAATTTTCCCTCTTGTACGCCGAAAGTGCATTTGCTCGGATTGAGCTTCATGTTAACTTCTTTTAGGCGCCCAAGGGTTTCTTCGATGTCTTTGAGCATTTGTTTTTCCTCCCTGCTTTTGATCACCAAATCATCCACATAGACTTCTAGGTTTCTTCCAATTTGCTCGCTGAAAACGGCATCCATAAGTCTTTGGTAGGTGGCTCCCGCATTCTTCAAACCAAAGGGCATTTTTGTGTAACAAAAAACACCCTTGTCGGTTCTGAAGGCGGTCTTGTCCTCGTCTTGTGGTGCCATTTGAATATGGTGATAGCCCTTGTAGGCATCCAGGAAACATTTGAGCTTGAATGGCGCCACGGAGTCCACCTTTGCGTCGATGTTTGGGAGGGGGTAACAATCTTTTGGGCACGCTTTGTTGAGGTCCTTGAAGTCAATGCACATCCTCCACGACCCGTTACTTTTCTTTACCATCACAGGATTGGCTACCCATGTCTGGTATCGTATCGGGCGGATGATGTTTGCGCGCAATAGATCCTCAACCTGCTCATTCATGGCCCTCGCCTTCTCATCCCCCATGACTCTCTTCTTTTGAGCAATTGGCTCTACAGACTTGAACGTGTTGAGAGAATGTTGCGCCAGGTCTAGCGGAACCCCAGTCATATCAGAGTGTTGCCACGCGAAGACCGACATATATGCTGTGAGCAATCTTTTCATTCTCAACCTCGTGTCGTCTGATATCGTAGCGCCAATTGTGATTGTTTGCTCCGGGAATTTTGGGTTGAGAATCCATTCCTCTGGCGCGTTGTCTGCCATTGGAAGTTTCATTCTCCCTTCCCGCGGAGTACTTGTCACTGCACACAAATGATCTCGGTATACAAAAGTTACACCTGTTGGTGTTGGGAACCCCAATGCGCCGTGCGCTGGCGACGGTATGGCGTTGAACTGGGCAATCGTTCCCCTACCCAAGATCATATTGTGGCAAGAAGTGGTGGGCAAGACCAAGAAGTTGACAACTTCGGCTCGCTTGTGTTTCTCATCCCCCATGGTTAGTTCAAATTGTATTTGACCTAGGGGATGAATGATTTCATTTGAAACACCAGAGATCGGTGCATTCACAATCTCAAGCCTTGCTTGGTCTGCCGGATCCAGTTTCCTGAAACATTGCTCATACATGATGTCTGATTCGCTGCCAGTATCCACCAGGACTTTTGACACTTCATAATGAGCAATGTGTGTAGTGATGACAAGAGGGCTGCTGATGGAAGGGCCACCCCTGATTCTTGGGAAGATGACTTGTTGCTCGCGCCAATCTCCTTGGATTTGCGCGCTTCTCTTTCTTGATATTTGCCCTTGCCTTCCTCCCTCGGCTACACAGATTCTTTTGTACTTTTTGCTGGCTGAGGCTCCTGGTTGTTCATTTTCTGGTCTTGAGTTTTTTACCAGGTGAGCCAGCTTGCCTGATTTCACATCTTTTTCAATTGTATCCTTTAAGTGGTGGCATGCATCAGTGTTGTGTCCTGTGGACTTGTGAAACTCACAGTACTTGCCACTGTCTGATGGTCCCTTGTAGTGTAGTGGCTTGGGCTTTTGAATTGGACATTCTCAGTGCTTAACACCTGTGAGGGCGTTTTAGTGAGGGGAGTCCATATTCTTGGCAGAGGTCTGTTAGGATCTCTGCCGCCTTCCCTCTTGTCACCCTCCCCGCGATTACGAACGTCTTTTTGGGGCTGGGGTGAGCTTGGTTGCGCCTGCTTTTCTGCGGAAGAAAAACTGGTTGGTTGCAACCTGGACCATACAGAGTTCTGTTTGCCCCTTCTTTCGTTGCTGCGCGGTGTCTCAGCTTGATGCGCTCTTTCTCTTGCCCTATCTTGGGCAATTTGTTTTTCATTTCTCGCGAAGACTCGCGATGCTTCCATTAGTTTGGCCCAAGTGGTTGGCATGCCATCTCTACTTACGAGAGCTCGGCGGAGTTGATCACTACGCGCGCCTTGTATAAAGGCCACGCGCAAGAGTTGCTCAGTAATACCTCCGATTGCCAGAGACTCCTGATTGAAACGAGTTATGTAGTCTTCAATCGTTTCATCATTCTTGCGCACGCAGTGCATGATGTCATCAGGGTCGCGCGTGTGTCTGCGCTGCTGTACGAAGTGGGCTTGGAACTTTTCCAATAGTTCCTCGAACCCATCGATCTGCCCAGTCGGCAAGCTCTCGAACCAGACACGCGCCGCGCCCATGAGGCATCGAGCAAACATGTGACACCATGTTGGCATCGTCCAGCTTTCTAGGTTTCCAGTGTTGTAAAACCCTTGTAAGAAATCGTCTGGATCTGTTGTGCCGTCATATTTGCCCAAACCACTTGGCATCTTGGTTTTGTGCTGAATGGGGGCCTTCGCGATGCGCTCAGTGAACTTTGAATGTTTCACCAAGATGGCTGGTCTGTACGGTGTGGTTACGTCCACTTGCCCCCTAACTGGTGGGCTATACGGTATGTGCAGATCCAGATCGGCTTTGGCTCCAGGCGCCATGTTCACGTGCGCGTGGAGCTGTGAGCCTCCTGCATGAGTATCTCACGTCTTCCTCATGCTGTGCACTTCTTCATCACTAAACTCAGTGTGTGCAGTGTGAACAGAATGACCCTCTTCCGGCGCGCGCGCCCTTTTTGTTCCATGAACGTTTTGCTTGTCAAACGCTAGCCTTTGTGTTAAGTCGGCTGACTTTTTTTGTTTGACCAGCTCATTGTACTTGTCCATTAGACGTCGTTGCTCGTTTATGAGCCATTCTTTGGGGTCACTGGTTTCATCTTCTGGACCCATTGGTCCTTTTTGTTTCGCGCCGGCAAGATTTTGTAACGTGAGATCGTCTGGAGGAGTTTCAGTCTGGCCATGAGGATTTGTGATGAAGGGAAGGTTACTGGTGGCGCGCGTAGAATCACGCGGCACCCTCAGAAACTGCTGTCCCTCATTAACATCCTCACGTTCAATATCCTCCAGAACTTGATCAACGTTACGAACGCCAGAAACCATGGTGAAAATTTGTTTTTTTTTAGAGATCTGATGAGATCTTGTTGCCGTTGTAACAGGTGATGGCGCCAATGAAGAATCGTGGATCGACTCACTCGTAGACGATCTACTTTCCTCGGGTGTGATTATGCTATTTCACCGATGGTTCTCTGGGATCTGGGTTCTTCCACCTACAAAATGAACAGCACCGTAAACTTACCCCTCAGAAAGGGACAGAGGGGTCCTCTTTGGGGTAACCCTCCGGTGTGAGAATAAGTGTTTGTGGGAGAAGATAATATTATGAGAGTAAGGAAATGGAATGTATTGCTTAATAGCTGAATACTCTGTAATTGGATGTAATTGGATGATATTGGATGATCTTCTCCTTGTGGAGTTGATGTGGTATTTATAGTGCTAGGGTTTCCAATGATTGGGCTCAGACCCAATTAGGGCTTTGTTGGCCTTTTCCAATTACTTTGCGCCACGTGTCCTTTGGGACACCTGGTGCTTTTTCATTGGTTATAATCACGTGGTAGCACATGGGTTTTGCTGAGTTGTCCACCTTTCATTGGCAGCTGTCAACATCAGCATATTCTTATTCCTTAAAAAGATACCTTCTGGAAGGTTGTCTGACGTGCACAATCAAGGTTGCCCTAATCCTGATTTGGATAAGGACGAGGTTGATTATGTGCATGTGTGATACGCGCCTATCCTGAGGATGCGCGAGGTCTTCTCTTTATTCTCACGCGCAGATGTTTCATGCGCAGATGTGATATGCACGAGCATGTGATATGCGCCACGCGTGGATGCGCCACGCGCATATGTGATATGCGTGAGCATATGTGATGCGTGAGCATATGTGATGCATGAGCATATGTGATGCCTGAGCATCTGTGGTGCCTGAGCATATGATGCCTGAGCATGTGATGCATGAGCATATGTGATATGCGCCATGCGCGTAGGTTTTGGCTTTGTGCCTTCATAATGTCTTGATTTCAAGCCTCTTGTCCATATCTTGTGGGTTGACCCGCCTCGCTCGGTGTTGAGGCGGGTACATACCTCTTCAAGTAGATATGGCACATACCTTCATTTTCCTTTAAGGAGTTAAGTAACATTCTTTTATGCTGCAATAACCTTGGGTTAATCAATACTTTCTTTTTGATGTAACTTGTTGACTCTACATTATGGCAAGGAGGCTTGATATTGTTCAGCAACACCCCTTCCTTATATTCGTGTTAGACTTTGTTGTCTTCATCATACGGCTAAAAATTAGTCATTTAGCATCCTTATTTAAGTATAAACCTCATTGGTTATCACATGTCCATGTTTCTAGAAGACAGGCAAGGATTGCTAATAACTCATTCCTTGCTGCTTGATGGCATGACCAAGCTGATTACTCTCCTATTTTTAAATGGTGTATTGCGTATTGCAAGAAAAGGAAGGCATTTTGCATTACCTTGTCATCAACCCCTCATTCAATCACGATGTTGTACAAAATAACTTGGGAAGATAAGCCATCTTTGTGTATTTTTGTTTCTTTTTTTCTTAAATGGAAAGAGTGTAGAAGATATAGTTTGCAAAGAAGACAAATGGGTTGAAATTCGGTAATGCTCAATGATAATTATAGTTTTTTTTTTGTTTAAATATTAAGTCATTACCGGTGTTTAATAGTTAGAATTTTTTATAACTTATATATATATATATATATATATATATATATATATCTATATCTATACTATTAAATAAATAAAAGTTTGCTTTTGCCACGTGTCCTGTATCTAGCCTATCCTCGCTCTCTAATTCCCGCCTCCCAAAATTCTCCTTTCACAGCGCCGGTTCGGATCCCTTATCCAAACAATTAGATTCATCAATGTTTGCAAAACCCTAAATCAATTGTGCCTCTTTCCTAATGTTTCATATCTGTCAAACCTCATTCCTAAACTCTAAAATCACGGGCGACCAAGTTTTTCAGTTTCATCTCCGTCTCCGTCGAAGTACATGCTCCTCGCCATCGGTGACTATTCAATCGAAATCTTTTATTTCAGAAGGTATGTTGCTAATCAGAGTCTTCGATTAATTCTGAATTGTATAATTTAATTCATTGTATAAACTCTTAAAACGATTGTGTAACAATCATTATTGGTTTAGCCAATTTTGATTACTGTATGTTCACAATATGTATTTTTCAATATATAATAGTACTTGAATTATAACAATCAATTTTTTTGTTATTTACCTCTATGTTCTAAGGTTGTGTACATATGTGTTTTCAATTTTTGTTAGTTTGTTATTAATTTTGGATATTTTGCTTAGTGATTTTGTGTTTTGAAGTTGTTCGATGGAGATTGAATTGATGTTTGGTGTTATGTGTAGTTAAGTAAATTCAATCAGTCTCTATACTCATCAGATTTATTGGTAATATTCTTTTAAATACCTTCCTGAAAATTATGTTTTGAGTGTTTCTTTTTTGGTTTATTGCTTGGCTTGTGATGTTAAGGACGAAATTAGAGAAAGGGTAGTGATCTGGCATTGTATTTGGAACATATTCTCAAATTGTAAAATTATTGATCATTTAAAAAAATTATGCAATATAAGTATCTGTTTACTACTCTTGCTAATTTGTAAATCTCAGTTCTACATTGAGGTACTTAATTACTAAGCACGGACTTACGATTATGCGTGTGACATCGGGATGGTGTTTTGGATCACGTTTGACCTTTTTTCTACCATTATAACTAAAAATCATTTGATTCGTTGTATTTCTGAATTAGTTAATTTAATCTATTGTATAAACCTTAAAGGACTGTGTAACGATCATATTATTGGTTTAGCTGTGTATACAAATATGTATTTTTTTATATAGAATAGTGCTTGAATCTTAACAGTCAAGTTTTTTGTTATTTTTCTCATCTCTATGCTCTTGATTGATTATTTTTATTTGTTGAAAATGATTATCGCATGTCAACTTGATGAAACAATTGGTATCCTCAAAAGTCAAAATGTTCAGGTAAATTATTAAATTCATTAGTAATCGTACATGCTTTAGTGATTTTTGTTTCTAAACATCATTGTACTGGTTTAATTTGAAGTGATGTTTTATATACTTTTGTTTCTTGAAGTTAAATATTGATGCTCAACTTGATGACGCAATTGCTAATCTAAACAATTGATATTCTGAAGCTTACAGGAAATTATCAAATTCATTAGTTATTGTGTTCAACTTCTAGATTGATTGTTATTGTAAAATTACATATATTGTTATTAAAGTATAATTAGGATTTAGAAAACATACCATATATCATAATGTCAAACTGCAACCCATTTCAACATACTGTTTAACCAAAACATCACTCCCAAGTTTCATTACTAATAATAATTAGTTTTTTAATATCGATGTTACATCCGGATTCTGGAATTATGACTATGAGATGTGTGTGATAACTCATGATTGGAGAATAAACTAGTTGGAAATTTGGGTTGTGGAACCCTAAGTGTATGTTTTACGGCGTTGGATTGTGATTTGAGTGAAATAAGTTCAAAATTTTAAACTAATAAGCCATAGTTATAATTTTAAACTTGAATATTTTGGTTTATATACCCTGAAGAGATGTAGATTCTTGAAGATTATTAATTTTAAATTTGAATATTATTTGTATTATGATAAACCATGAATCTGTTCGTGCCCATGCCTCTGATTAATTTTCTTACATGATCAATAAATTGCTTAAATCTGAGTAATATTTTCTGTGGTTTCATAATATTGTTCAGTTTTTATCAATCTGAACGTAAAACAGATTGTAATTTCCCTAATTTCTTAGATGAAATTAACAAATATTTGTAATGCGTTTTATTGATTCGCCATGATAGCTTCTTGATTCTTCTTTACAAAAGGAGTTCGGAAATAATGAGAAACAAACTGGCCTATTTATATCTTTGTGATTCAATATGTGGTGTTGGTTTTAATGAGTAGATGAAAAATTATATGCAGGTGTTAGTCCCTTATCCACTTCCAATTGATGAATATGAAGATGTTATTGCAGCACCTAAATTATTCGTGGATAATGGAGACTAGATTCAAGTAATCTATTTCAATCAACTTTCTTGCTTTTTTAAATTTGATTATTATTTTCTTAATCTTCTTGATATACATGTTATTTATTTAAATTTCTCTTATATTATAATCAATGTTTTTATTTAAATTGCCATCCCTTAATGTTGAACTGAATACCATATTCGAAAGGTATTGTAAGACATGAAATACTATGTTTAGATATTTATTTATTTTGAGCGGTAATCTGTTAGTGGGTAGCCTATATGTTCATACGGAAAAAACATTTAATTTCAATACTCTATGATTTTTATTTTCTTTTTGTGTGTTGGAACTTCTAGGTTAATTGTAACTTTTTTTTATAATTGGTTTCAAATAATCCAAACTATGTTCGATTGGCAAAGATATGTCTCAGCTATTGAAATGACAAAAAATAATCCTAACTACGCATGTGGGTGCAAGGTTAACGAAAATTTAACAAGCCGTTCGTTTTTTAGTGATGTGGCCACTGATGTGTCTTTTAACCAACTGACGGGAACAGTGAGTTGTCATTAATTACAAATCATAGTAGTAGTAGTAATAAGAAGAATAACCGGTAATATTTGAAGCCAATTCACCTTTTTTATTAATTAAATGTTTACATAAATCAATGCAAATTTTAATTAATTGGTAATATTTTATGTGGTATTAGTTTAGTTATGCTAAATTTTAATTTAATTTTAGTTACATAAATAATAATATTTTATTTGAAACGAGAGAGAAGTGGTGAATTAATGATCATTTTCTTCGTATTGTGAAAGTGAGTGGAGTGGATATAGTGATGAAATGACTTTTTAAAATGGGAAGCAAGGATGCATCCATACCATATAGTCTAATAAGCAAAATTATTTATCATGGCTTTTTGTTATTGATATTTTGGACATATGAAATTAAATTTGTTAAACCCGTGTTGTATACGGGTACTTAACCTAGTATATATATATACTAATAAAAGAATACCACTTTGTGCCACTTGTCACTCTCTCATCCCTCCTCACAATTTTAAACCCATTTTCAATATATGGTTTCATTTCCAGATCCCGCGTGGGTCTTACCCGACTCAACTATTCATTTCTGGATCTATATATTGTTATAACCTTATTTGTTTTTATTCAACACAATCGCAAACCTCCCTGATTAGAAACCCTAGGTCCTCCTTTCTTTCCAAAATGTCTTCTTCGTATGATAAATTTTAGGGTTTCTTACATACTAATTAAACATAAAGAATCTCGACATACGAATTTGTTTAAGGATCCTTTCATCTAATTAAGTTAGGGCTTCTTACATAATTCAATGCTACATGAAGTTAGGCCTTCAAGTGTGTTCTTCGTATCTCGCTACAAGAATTTAGGGCTTGAGGTGTGTTCCTCAACGATGGATTTGTTAAGATTTTTGGTATATACTTTTATGAAATTCGGTGATCGATAGTTGTTTAGAATATTTAGTATCTTATTTCATTTTTTATTAGTCTAATTCATTGATGGAGTTACACTGTTTTGGTTATAAGTTTGTTAGAATAAACAATATAGGGTTAATCCATTTTACTATATTATGTTGCTGGATCACGTGCAGGGATAAACACATTTTACTCTATTAGCTTGTTTGATGGAGTTCCTAATCTTATGTTTTTGGATTATATGCTCAAATAGCTATAGAATTATTGTTCTTTAAAATGGTATATATAGCATGAATGATATGTTCTAATAGCTTCGCTTTATAAGTATTGCTTACTTAAGAAGGTGTCACAAGTTATCTACTTATGCTTTGCATTGAAGAAACATGCAGTACTTGGATGTTGAATATTAACCTTTTACTTCCATTGATATGATTTTGGGTATTGTTTATTAATTTAAGTTTATGTTGATTAATAGGGATTTGGTGGCAGTCTTAGAACCAAAACCCGAGGTGGTTTTCCTCTAAGAATATGGAAAATCTGAAGATCGATTTATCTTAGCCGGATGCAAACCCACCCTAGCTCCGCCTCTACCGGAAGCTCTGTTGATTTCAAAGGTAAAACTCATGAATAACATACTTTCGATTGTTTTTGTTTGGCGATTCGCTTGATTTACAACATTTTAGTACGAACGAACCATAACTTTCGAAATATTAGGGTTTTTGAATGGTTCGTTTTGATTTACGTAACATATCGATTTAGTACCTTATGTTTTTTTACGTCAATGGTAGGTAGTAAATTGATTTGATTTTGTCTTTCTTTCAAGAAACGTAAACCCTAAATATATTTGTTTGTTGTTTCCTTCAGTGATTGATGTGTGCATTGGATCCATGTGAGGATGATTTTGGCATTTCGCTTAAAATGTTCTTATTGGCCCATGTTATGTAAACCCTTAATCTTGAAATTTTGGTATATTTCGTCAATTTTAATGCATAATTTTGAGTTCATTGTAAACTATCAGCCAAGATTTTGATTTAATATTTAGTGATTACATAAAAAGATGTATAATTAATTGGATTTATTCTTATTTTTTTAAAAGTTATACAATTTATGGTGAAAAAAAAAACTCTCAATGTCAAAAGCATAAAGAAAGGCATACAGTTTCTTGGCCTCAATAAGTTACTTTTAATTTAATCACTTGATTGAATCTTATTTCTATAAAATGTCAATTTTAGATTAACATTTTATTGATTTTGTTATGTGTGTAGCCGAATAGGCAATGATGGAATCAATGCAAGCATTGTCAATAGTAATAAAGAAAACTTCAATATACAAATTTGTTGGTTCTGTGGTTCTTATTCTTTTGCAGAGTCGAGTATAGTTTCATAATTTTAACTTCTTTTTTTATTTCAGTTGTTTAATTTATATCTTTATTTTAAATGAATACAAGGATTACGATCTGCACAAGGAATTGGAGTTGTGTTAGTGTTCTTCGTTGTTATTTGGGCACAAGAACAAACGCCTTACTTGAATTTATTCTCTATCAGGTAGATACTTATGACAACCACCTATCTATTGATCTACCTTTTTGTTTATTATGATAATAGCATTACCTGTTTATTAGTACACTATTAAGGTGTTTAGTATGATTTATATTCAAAATATGAAACCTACACACAATTTTAAAATAATACAATTAGTACAAAACATATCTTTAGTATGGTTTAATTCACAACCCCTGTTAATGTACTTTGTTTTATTTTTACATGATGAGCTTAAAATCTATCATCAATTGATGTTACGCTAATGAACTTATGATGGTAAGTATCAAAATTTGATTATGATATGCTTACTAAAATTCACATCTATATTCGTCAAACTATAAGTCAAATATGCAGTCCAACTTTCCGTTAATTATTTACAGAATTTTAACATTATATTTTCCATTTGCTGACCGTTAACATTAGTATGTCCTTTTCATTTATCCTGGCAATTACATTCATATGAAGAAGGTATATTGACTAATGTGAGAGTTTTATTAAGATTTATGAATGGCCTTATCAAAAGTTCCAAGCATACATGGACAAAAGATACTGATTCTTTATAAACAAGGTATTAATCAATACAACCACAAGTGTAAAGTACAAAGAAATTTTAACTAATTTGTAGCATATTTTTGTAAAATTATTGTTTTGTAATTCATGTAATTTAATGTAAATTGCCATTGTCTTAACAATCTATGATAATTGTGTTGTTGACTATATTTCGCTTAATGATTCAATTTTGAAATTTTCATCTATTACCGTGTAATACACGAGCCTCAAACTAGTATATATATACACACACACACACAAGCACGCGTGCGCGCACATTATGGTTAATAATGAGAATAAAGTTAAAAGAAGTTTAAACATCTCTTACTCATAATGTTAATGTTGCTTATCACGACACCGATAATACTTACATCTGATACAAAATGAATATAACAATTTAGCGCGTTTTTCAACCAATTTGGGATAGCTGCTTTATAGCATTATCCATATAAAATTTTAGCCATATAGTAGCGGTATCTCGTATAGTTCTCTGTAACCCCCCCCCCCCGGTCCCGACCCCGCATTTTTTTAACACCCTACACAAATCCGATATTGGACGTGAACATGAGAGATCATTGGTTCACAAGTAATGCCCTGCCTCTTAAATCATCAACGTGTTTTTGGCTTAGTTAGTTGTGGAGCATATGAAAACTCCACAACCAAGCGTGCTCGGGATGAAGTAATACTAGGATGGGTGACCTCATGGGAAGTCTCCACCGGGGCAGCCAAAATCAAAGCTGTAAGTTCCTAGATGGGTCATCCATCGGGGGCAAAGAAGATAATATTGTTGGTACGAGGGGCTGAATTCTCAAACGGTATTAGAACCACCAGGATTCATTCAGAATGACGGGGCAAGCCTCACCAAGTATGGTGAGTCCCCAGGTGTTAAGAGGGACATCTTAGGCAAATCCCACATCTCTGAATGGGATGGTGGGGCAAACCTCATTGAGGATGATGAGTCCAAAGAGGGGTGTTTGCAACACCATAGGTAAATCCAATATCAGTCGGAGATAAGAGAGATCCTTGGTTCATAAATAATGGCCTGCCAAATCATCAACGCGTTTTAGGCTTAGATGCCTGTGGAGCATATAAAACTCCACAGTTAAGAATGCTCGAGTGGAAGTAGTACTAGGATAGGTGATCTCCTAGGAAGTCTCCACCTGGGCAACAAAAAATAAAGCCATGAGTTTCTGCATGCGCCATCCATCAGGGGCAAAGCGAATAATATTTATGATACAAGAGGTTGGATGTCACATTTTCCCCCATGCAAAGTTCTACGTCAACATACAATCGAAATCCCTGAACCACAACCAAGATCACTCCATTCGTTGACAAATATTTTTCAGTAACACATTTAGTTCCCTATTACCAGACTATGGAGTGTACTCTAACACCTCTTAACTTTACATAGGTGTCATATTACCCACTTTTCCATTTAATTATCCACTCATAAATCCTTTTTCACGCTCATGAAGATGTATATGAATATGGCCTTTAGTGTAACATTTCAGGTTTTCGAAATTTCCTCACATTTGTAATCATACCCGACCTGGTTTGTATTTGGGTATATCATCAATAAAAATCGTGCATTTATGTAAGTATATTTTTCTTTCTTTATTTTATGTATTTAATTCATTGATATAACTTTGAGTTTATTGCATAAAATACCCTTTAACAAACATTTTACCAGTTTTGCACCCCCATCTATAGACTAAGGACCATATCGCAATTTAAACAAATTTTTTTTGTTTCCCTGCACTCTCACCGTCACCACTAACGCCTCCTTCTTCTTGCACCATAATTCTCGGCCTTAATCATGGAATTAGATCATACCAAATCATATTAACCCTTAAACTTGTCACACTGACTCATTAAACATGGTAACGACAACGAATTGACAACGAATTCAATTAATTATGAACCGGGGCCAAAATCGAATCTGTTACACTATATATAGCCCATAATAACTCAATTAAACTCGTCCACATAATCCCTACATCATCACGACCTTAAGCCCTAACCTAATTCCACCATACAAAGCCGTCTGTAACAAGTTTGATATGACACCTTAACCGAAAACCCTAAATCACCGACCACCATCAATCCTTTAACATTTTAGGTAATTGTGATATGCATTAAGTTCGTTTTTCACCATCTATCGAAACCCCCAAATCAATTTTAACGTTCTTAGACCCAATAACCCGATTAAACAATTAGGGTTCTTTTGGATTTGGGGATTTATATGAAGGTTATATATATTTAACTCGTTTGGAATGTTAAACAAGTTAGACACCTACCATAATGGCAGGTGCATGTTTGGTTAAACCTTGAACCGGCCTGGGGGCGCGGGTTCGAACCTTCCCAGGCCCGGTTTTTAATATTTTTGTTATTTTTTTTTTACTTTTTTTAATTGTAATAAATTGACTAAAGAACATTATTTTAACGAAACTGAACCCCATGATTATTATTTTCCCTCATTTTGACCTAGTTTGATAACTTATTTCTTTATATATACATATATATAGTCAATATATATTTTACATATAAGAAATACGATGAGTGTTTTTCCTTTTATTTTATCAATTGCTTATTAAACCAAACTAGCTTAGAGCTTCGCATAATCTTTCCATTAATATATATATATATATATATTATACGTATATATAATTTTCTTTTTATCAACTAATTTGCATTTAGGTTTTTCATCAAAACATATATAGATAGATATTATATATAATATTCTTTTATGAATAATTAGCATTGATTATTTATTATTAATATTCATCTACTCATAAATATAAATATATCATATAAGGGATTACTCATTTTATTTATCAATCATAAATATAAAATATTAATACTAGTAATAATAATAATAATAATAATAAATAATATATATAACAATCAAAAACCCTAAGAGACTCCGAATCCTTTTAATAACCGTTATGTCATAAGTCTTGTTGTTATTTCATCATAATTAATTCATATTATTGTTAACAATTAGGGGCTCTCGTTGAATAAATTTCAAGGAAATCAACCGCGTTTATCTAAATTTTATCATTATCTCATCTTCGTTAATCCACTCGTCAAGGTGGTTTACATACCCCCTTTTTCCATCTTTTATGTTTTGGGGGTAGCATGTATACCTTATTAACTTTACTCATGTTTTACTTCCTCATCTATTCAAAACACAATTCAATTTATGTTTATGTGTAAGTGTTTATTTTATGTCTAGTGGTTGGTATCTCATCTTCATCTATTCTCATCTAGTATGATCATAAACTTACCCAAGTACATTGATTTTGAATCAATAGGAACAGGTCCACATCTATTTAGTTGTTTACATTTTCATAAGTGTTGTAATGCTCACCATTTACATATGAATTGTGATTTACACACACACACACACACACACATATATATATGTATATATACACAACTAAAACTTATGTATTCTCACCAACATTCGTGTTGATAAACTCTATTTTTATACATGTTACAGGTTCAAGTATTTGATATAATCAAGATCGAAGATAGTTAATTGATATTTATTCAAATTACAAGTTATGATGTACTTACTTATTGAATTTGTGTACTTGTTTAATGTTAATGAAGTTAAATAATAATTGTCGCTTTAATTAGTGTCTTTTGAGCTACTGTCCAATCAATACGTTACGCCCCGGCATATTCCGCCTTTGGTTGGGGTGTGACAGATTGGTATCAGAGCCGAAGGCTATAAGATAGGTGGTTAGATATAATGACCTAGTAGCATGCTTAGGGTCCCTATACGTGATATGCCTTTACGTGTTTGCACCATAATATATATGATTGATTGCGGTAGCTTAAATATTATTTAGTGATTTTATATTACTCTTGTACACAAAGCACAAACAACTCCGAGGCTACGCCTCACTCTCAAAATTTTTTTTCAAAACCCTAGTTATTTTAAAAAAATTGGGAAATTCCTTAAGAATTCCCACCATTTTACTCCCCTCTCCTTGATGATGATTCGTGTAACGGATACGTAGTAAATGTAAGGGGGACACACCTGTACACCGGTCCCTTGACACCAAGGCTTGCGAGCATAAGGAAGTGCAATGCGCATAAATCTTGATCAGCCGCGAGACCTGGTTGCCTTCCTGTAGGGTAAGGTGTGAGTGTGAAACTTATTAAGCCAAAGCATATCACACCAAACGTTCACGAATCTACAACCCTCATTGTATCAATCGTGGTCATGTAACGATCACTTCATTAAATCATAACCGAATTCACAGTGATATGTGGCTAAACTCGGTTCTTCCTTATAATATTTTAGTTGAAAGGATTTGTGGGAAAAGCCATGGTGAGACATGGATACTCCAACCATTCATCTCAACGCTCTTATCTCGATTTCAATCAATTTTAAATATTTTGTTGGAAAATTAAGCCATGGTGATACATGGATATTTCAACGATGAATTTTTTTTTTTTTGGGTTTAAAATTTTGATTTTGTTATGAATGATTATTTTCAAGTATATCTCAATCCACCGTTTAAAATTTACTATTTCATTATCAATTTTATCAATATTCCAAGTTAAGGCTAATAAAAAAATTTCATTATTGTACCTTCATGAATTTTCACAAAAACTCGAAATTTTGTAATTTATCCCAAAATCTAATAAATTTTCAGAATTTCGTCCTTGTAGCATGTCTTCTTCCCGCCTCATCAATTGTAACCGTTGCACCGGAAACTCTAGCGTCAGCATGTTGTCCCGTATTACGAAGGAAATCGTAGAAGCCCTCCCGATACCCATCTCTCAACTCTAAACCGTAAATGCTTACATAACCCAAACCCAATTGTTTGCTCAATCAAGCAAGTTAAGAATGCTAACCCGACCGACTACTTTTGGACCGAGGGTGCTATCACCCTCCTCCAATGATTTGAGCACATGGAAAGCGTGTTCCTCCATTGTGCGTGCTCGGAAGAAAAGAAGACCACATACGCCTTAAGCGTTTTCAAATTGAGTGCCCTTACTGTTTTGGTCAAAAATTAACAACAATGATTTCGTAACCAAATTATTAAAATGGGACTTGGTGCTTGCTTGAAATGAATAATAAACCGTTAAAGTGCTTGAACACGGAGATTTGTTGCGAGGAAAAAACTCGTTATCCTGAGGATAACAAGAAAAAAACCCCGTGCGGTGAAAACTATCACCACCGGTTTATTAATAAGAAAAAGTGGTTACAAGTGGTGGAGCTAATCGGATCGTGATTACAATGAGAGCGAGTACTAGTAAGTCTCGTGTGTCTAAAGTGTGTGTTATGATCTGAGTTATCGCTCTATTTATAATAAGAAAAGACTAACAAACTTTCCTATAAATTAGGAAACTATTGACTAAATCTAATCAGCCATTAATTCTCCATTAAGCGCATTTTCCTTCTTGAGCACGCCTTATTAAATGCAAGTCCGGATTTTTAGGCAATCATGGCGACATCTCTTGACCAGGTAAACAAGGAAAGACTGCAAACAAATTGTTAGTTATATAACAAATCTAGGATACCTGTTACCTCGGATGATACCGTATCTTGAAGTTATCCTGAACATACTGCTTACTAAGGATACTGAAAATCCGTGCCCTAACAATTGTCCCCAAATTTAACAGCTGTTGACATGGATTACAGCTGTAAAATTTTTGAAATTCAAACCCCGCGTGGCAATAGATTGGCGACATGTGTCAGTCATCTGTGAGTGGGTAAATCCTAGGTCATCCATATATCTACCCGGATAAATAATGCTTTTCTTCATCGATTCCTTTATCCAGGTAATTTTCTTCTTTCTTTCTCTTCTTTATCTTCACGAAATCATGGCTCCAAAACTTCACCCTTGCGGCATTGAGGATTTCGTGTCTCAAAATCTCCTCGCAAATCCTGCGAGAGAAATATGTACTTTTTGCAACACCGATATTACGAATCTTCAGTCCCGCCTCAAGATGGCTAAGGAGGCCAAGGATGCTGGTGTCGACACTCCTTTTTGGGATGTGGCTGCTTGGGAGAGAGTTTTGGCTGAGCTTAATGGTGAAAGTGTGGAGGAGGCTGGTACGAATGGTGCGGAGAAGGCAGCGGAGGAGGCTGTGGAGGTGGCGATCAAGGATGCGTTGAAGACGGTTGGTGATGGAGTACAATTGGGCGATGATAACGGTAAAGAAAAGGCTTGAGCCCAATTTTTTATGTGTTTGTGTTTGTTGGTCTGATGTTGGGTTGTAATGGTTATTGAACAATTTACTTTTCTGTCTTGAAACAATATTATGCTTAGGATATTAGGATACATGGGTGGAGGGATCTTGACTTTCCAAGACGAAGCCCATGTTATCTTTGACTTTTGGACATTCTGCAACATTCGGGTGGAGGGATCTTAGCTTTTCAAGACGAAATCCGGATGTTGCCTTTTTAACTTCCTGCACTTATGATTAGTAATAACATAATCTTTTGGCTTTAAGCATTTTGTTCAGTAACTTATAAGTTTTAGTTGGAATATTACATGTTTTTAATTTTCAGAAATAAGTTACTGTTTCGAATAATGTATCTTGAAAACATGCTTCCTGAATATTTTGAGGATTATAGTTCCAGAAAATGTCTCTTTTAAGACTTTTCATAAAAATATCCTGAGGATCATATATCCTGAACATAAATATTCTAAAGATTATATATTTTTAGAAGGCATAATCAAAAGACTTATTATGAATTGAAATATCTTAAGGATAATATATCCTTATGCCTTGTGTGAGTTATCACAATCAAACCAAAAGATCATACCTTAAAATATAAATCGTGTGATAAAACTAAGTGTAAAGAGTACCTTTGTGGAGACCATTTATAAATCTAGTTAGCTTACATATGATGTCCCCAACTGTTGATCTTTTTGAGTATCATGCTTCTGGAATTTTGCTAAGTTAAAACCAACCTTGTAATATTTCTACATGTAGCGATTTGTCCGATCTTCGACCTGTCGAAACAAAGTTAGATAATCCTGGCGATAAAGCCCATTTACTGGCGACAAGGCCTTTGTACTGGCGATAAAGCCTTTTCACTGGCGACTAGGCCTTGACTTGGGATACATGAAAATGTCTAAGCTTGAGATAATACTGGGGAAAGTCCCAAACGTACGGGCATGTAAATGACAAAACTTGAGATAACATGAAAATGTTATAAACCTTAGATAACATGAAAATGTTATAAACCGTATGTGTGACACACGTCTGCCCCTTATCTTAAGGATTCGGTATATAGCCAACAACAAACGGATTATCAGCTGGTCTGGTCCGCCTGCCTCGAACTATATCCGAATCATCGTGCGCTCCAGGCGTTCGTTGGAAAGGTGAAGACCTTTAAACCTTAGAAGATATCCAGGATATCTTATTCGTGTGTGAGGTGATCAGCCTCTGATTGTTGTGAAGATAACATATCCTTGGGATAATCTGCAAAACACTAAGCTCTTGATGAGGGGTGGGTTTTAGCCTGGCTAACACCCCTCCGATGCTTAAGTCAGTAAACTTGATTTAGAGATAATAAAGTTCAAAAAATATAAAAATAGACGAGGGAATATACCTTTATCCTGAGGATACGAACATACCAGTCAAGGATACTAACAAAAATTATGCTTTGAGGTGGATAGCGTTCCAAGCTCTTGGTATAGGAACACCTTCCATAGTGATTAACCTGTAGGCCCCTTTTCCTGCTTCTGAATCAATCAAGTAAGGGCCTTTCCACTTTGGAGCTAGCTTTCCAACTGCTGGGTTAGTGGTATTCTGAAACGCCTTTCTTAACACCATATCTCCTACTTGGAATCTTCGAATCCGAATATTCTTGTTGTAGGACTTGGCTATCCTTTGTTGGTATGCTGCCATTCTGACCTTAGCAAGATCTCTGAGTTCATCTACAGTCTCAAGGTCATCAGTGAGGCTTTGGTTGTTGGACTCAGTATCTTGGATGCTGGTTATTGCTGTGGGGATCACCATCTCTGTAGGGATAACAGCTTCGGCCCCAAACACCAAATAGAAAGGTGTTTGTCCCGTTGCATTTTTTGAAGTAGTTCTATCAGCCCAAAGAACAAATGGTAGTTCTTCAGCCCATTTTTCCTTCTTGGATCCCAATTTCTTCTTCAAATTGTTGATGATGATCTTGTTATTTGACTCTGCTTGACCATTAGCTTGAGGATGTACTGGAGTTGAAGTTACCATCTTGATTCCCCAACTTTCACAAAAGTTGGTTGTTCTACTACCGATGAACTACGATCCATTGTCACAGACAATCTCTGCCGGGATACCAAATCCTGTCAGGATATTGCATTTGATGAATGAGATCACATCCTTTTCTTTAACTTGGACAAATGCCTCTGCTTCGATCCACTTGGAGAAGTAATCTGTCATAGCTAGCATAAAGACCTTTCCACCAGGAGCCTTGGGCAGCTTTCCCACAATGTCCATTCCCCATTTCATAAATGGCCACGGGGATATGATAGGATATAATGGTTCAGCTGGTTGATGCAAGATGTTGCTATGTCTTTAACAAGCATCACATTTTCTGGAGAAGTTCAATTGCGTCCTTCTTCATTGTAGGCTAGAAGTAACCTGTCCTTAATATCTTGGATACTAACGCTCTGCCCCTAGTGTGGTTTCCACAATCACCTTCATGTATATCCTTGAGAGCTTCTTGTGCTTCTTGATATTCCAAGAATCTCAAGTATGGATCTGCTAGTGACTTTCTATACAAAACATCATTTAGGATAAAATACTGGGTTACCTTCATTCGAAAATCTCTTGGATTTTCTCCTTCTAGAATCTCGTTATCCTGAAGATACCGTATTATGGGACGGGTCCAGGATACTGAACCGTCTTCAGGTTTTGAAGTCTCCAAGACTTCGTAGTTCTCCTTTGTTTCTGGAGTCAAGATATGCACGATAGGTATCTTGACATCATCTGGTATCTTGAGAGCTGATGCCAAATTTTCTAAGGCATCTGCTTCAGTGTTCTCTTCCCTTGGTACCTGTACTATATCAAATGTTTCGAAATACATAGCTAATTGCTTAACTATTTTTAAATATTTCGCTAAGTTTTCAGCATTTACTGCATAAGAGCCATTAAAATGGTTGGTTAATAGCAAAGAGTCAACATACACTTGAAGATACCTGACCTTCATATCCTTAGCTAATTGTAATCCAGCTATTAAGGCTTCATACTCAGCCTAATTATTAGTAGTCTAAATTCACAAGAAATAGATAGAGGTATTATGTCCCCCTGTGGCGATTTTAGCAGGATACCTAGACCTGTTCCTCTTATGTTGGAACCACCATCGGTATGTAAAGTCCAACTCTCCTTGATCTCTAGTTGTTGAACTTCCTTTTCTTCTTTCTCAAGTATATCCTGGCTAAAATCAGCCACAAAGTCGGAAAGTGCCTGAGATTTGATGGCTGTCCTTGGTTCATACAAGATATCGTATGCACTAAGTTTCACAGCCCACTTTATCATCCTTCCTGACATTTCTGGTTTTCTCAAAACAGAATTAATAGGATAGTTAGTTTTTACAAGAATAACATGAGTTTCAAAATAATGTCTTAATTTGGTAGAAGCCATTATAAGTGCTAAAATTAACTTTTCAAGATAAGAATACATGGATTCAGCATCTAGTAAATTTTTACTTACAAAATATATCGGATGTTGTTGACCTTCGTGATCTTTGACGAGTACAGCACTGATTGCATTCCCCGAAACAGCTGAGTACAAGGATAATGGTTCACCGTCAACTGGCTTCATCAGGAGTGGTGCTGAGGATAAGTATTCCTTCATGGATACCAATGCCCTTTCTTGCTTCTCTCCCCATTCGAATTTTTGATTCTTCCTCAGGATATCATAGAATTCTTTACACTTCTCTAAAGATCTTGAGATGAATCTGTTGAGAGCTGCTATTCTACCTGTTAACCTTTGGACAACTTTGACATTTCTTGGTGATTTGATATCCAGGATAACTTTAATCTGCATAGGGCTAGCTTCTATTCCTCTCTTGGTAACCATGTATCCAAGGAACTTTCCTACTTTGACACCAAAATGACACTTGGCTGGGTTCAGCTTCATGTTATATTCATCCAGGATGTCAAATGCTGTTGCCAAGCCTTTGAGATGATCCTCAGCCTTTCTTGACTTTACCACCATATCGTCTATGTAGACTTCATCGTGTCCCCCAGCTAGTCTTTAAACATCATGTTAACTAGCCTCTGGTATGTTGCACTAGCATTTTTTAGTCCAAAAGGCATTGCAGTATAACAGTATATACCTGTGGGAGTCATGAAGGCTGTATCTTCTTGATCTGAAGGCTCCATTTGAATTTGTTGAGGATCATCCATGAAGGTTAGTAGTTCGTGGCTAGTAGTTGCATCCACCATTGAGTCAATGTATGGGAATGGAAATGGGTCTTTTGGACAGGCCTTATTCAGGTCTGTGAAATCTACACACACTCTCCACTTTCCATTTTTCTTCTGGCAACAACTAGATTGGCCAACCATCTAGGATATTGAACTTCTCTTATCATCTTGGTTTTGAGCAGCTTCTGTATTTCTTCTTGTATGATAGTGTTTCTCTTAGGAGCAAACTTCCTTCGCTTTTGATGTATCGGCCTGAAAGATTTATCTATACCAAGTTTATGAGTAATTATAGATTTAGAGATACCTGTCATATCTTCATATTTCCAGGCTAAGGTAGAAGCTCTTTTCTTCAGGAAGGATATCAATTCCATCTTAATATCCTCAGGAATACTTGATCCTAACAATACTTTGATTTCAATATCTTGAGGATCCAAAGATACTTCCTTTACATCCTGCTCTCTTGCTTACAGGACCTTCCCTGGTTGTTTCTATAATTGCTATGCTTGAGTTGGCTTTGTAGTCCATTTCATTGATGAAGCATAACATTCCATGGCATCTTGTTGATTGCTTTCAATCTTGATGACTCCCCAAGGACTCGGGAGTTTCACACATTGATGATAAGTTAAGGGTACTGCCTTCATGCTGTGGATCCAGGGCCTACCTAATATCACATTACAAAAAGATAATGAGTCAATAACACAAATTTTTTGCAGAGAGTTAGTTCCCTCAATATATATTGGAAGTTTGATTTCTCCCAAAGTATTCTTGGTCTTGGCACTGAATCCTACAAGAACTGAGGATTTCGGGATAATCTCCATTTCTAGGATATCCATCTTCTTCAAGGCATCCATTTGGATAATGTTCATAGAGCTTCCTCCATCAACGAGTATCCTGCGCACAAAACAGTTAGCTATACATAAAGTGATTACCAACCATCATGGTTGGGATCCACAAGATCACATCGATCCTCCTCATCGAAGGATATGATTCTTTGAGTTGTCAGGGTGGAAGTGCGGATAGGTCTTTCTCTGTTGTCCATCTTTGTTTCTTTGGAACGCTTCTTAGCTGTTGAATATGAGGTTCTACAGATGTTGAATCCTCCTGAAATAAAGGATACAACCTTAGCTCCGGGTGGAGGAGAAGGTGCCCTTTCAGGTATATTGACAGGATCCTAACTCTTGTTTTTGTTTCTTCCAAACAGTTCCTTAAGGTATCCTTTGCTGAGAAGGTATCCTATTTCTTTCCGAAGTGCTATGCAATCTTCAGTGCGATGGCCAAAGTCTTCATGGAATGCACACCACTTGGACTTGTCTTTAACGGATCCGAGCTTTTCATTTTTCTTAGACCATCTGGCCTTGTCACCTAAATCCTGCATGGCACATATCACACCACCAATATGAATATTAAAACAATATTCTGAGATTTTAGGATACTCTTCATCATCTTCATCTTCTTCCATAGCATTTATCCTGGGATTATCCTGCTTGGAATAAGGATTGGGCTTGGAGAATTTCTGTGGAGAGTCTGACTTCCTGTTGGTGGACTCATACTTCGAGATAGCCAAGTTTCCATGAGCCTTCTTGTCATCCTCTACCCGAATGTATCTTAACGCCTTGTTTCTAACTTCATCAAGATACCTACATGGATTCATGACAAGATCATCATAGAAAGGAGAATCCTTCCTTAATCCCATATTGAAGGCTTCAACAGCAGCTGCCATGTCAAGGTTGGGGATTTCCAAAGCTTCCTTGCTAAATCTGGTTATGTAATCCCATAAGGATTCATTGTTATGCTGAACAATTCTATATAAGTCACCTGTCATTTTCTCAAAATATCTACTACAAGAAAATTGATTATTGAACAAGTTAATCAAATGAGAAAATGAGGTAATAGTGTTGGAAGGAATACTCAATAACCATTTGAGGGTTGGCCCCATCAATGTTGAACCGAATCCCTTACATAGGCAATCTTCTTTGATGTCAATAGGGATGGGGTTGATCTCCATCCTTTCTCTATACTGAGCTACGTGTTCCTCAGGATCCGTAGTTCCTTCGTACAGCTTCGTGCTAGGAGTTTGAAACTTCTTAGGGATTTCTACGTTGCATATAGGCCAAGTGAACCTGGATAACTTGTGGCTACCTGCAGGCACTTCAGCTATGGGACGTATTATCCCTGGGATACTGGAAATCATATCCTTCATTTTCTACAGTTCCCTGGCTATCTCGGGGGATATCCCCTTATCCTGCACATGTCCACGGTTAGTGTATAAATTAGCATTAAATAAACTGTTACCGAGGTCGTGGTTAGGTCTCTAGTATCCTGAGCCTAGACGGTTAGTTCCTCCATTGAGGGTATCCTCAAGATAAGGTGACGCCTGCATTGGGATGTCATCTCCAACATGCACTTCAGAGGACACCATGGAAGATCCTGACGAGAATATGCTGGCTGGCATGGTTGAACGAGGCTGCATGTTGATGGATTCTGGCCTCGTTGGTCTAGGAAATCCCGAGGATACTGGAAGATAAGTTCCTCCGTATCCTGATTGCTGCTGAGACGGAGTCCTTGTTGATTGTGTCCCCAAGGATCCGGGATTTTGAAGGATGGATGATCCTGGAGAACCAAAATCAAGAATCCTAGACATGATTGGAGTAGCCTCATGCCCTAGCCTCTTTTTGATCCCTTCAATCTCCTTAAATAGCCTTGAGTTGGTCTTTTCTTGCTGCTCCATGTGTGTTTTGACCTGTTTCATCAAAGCAAAAATGTCATTGTTAGAAATAACTGGGTCTACCAGTGTAGAGGTTCCCGCGAATGGTGGAAGTTCTCCTTTGGGCTGAGTATTCTTCTTCGGCAGTGGTAGAGGTCCTGGGTTGACATTGAAGCAGCAGTGACCACCGGAGCAAAGACTGAACTGGTTTTTGGTTGTGAGGCCATTGTAAAGAGAATGAAAGTGAATGAAATAAACGGATTTCAAGGATTGAAGCACCGTAGCCCCACGGTGGGCTCCAAATTGTTTTGGTCAAAAATTAACAACAATGATTTCGTAACCAAATTATTAAAATGGGACTTGGAGCTTGCTTGAAATGAATAATAAACCGTTAAAGTGCTTGAACACGGAGATTTGTTGTGAGGAAAAAACTCGTTATCCTGAGGATAACAAGAAAAAAAACCCCGGGCGGTGAAAACTATCACCACCGGTTTATTAATAAAAAAAAGTGGTTACAAGTGGTGGAGCTAATCAGATCGTGATTACAATGAGAGCGAGTACTAGTAAGTCTCGTGTGTCTAAAGTGTGTGTTATGATCTGAGTTATCGCTCTGTTTATAATAAGAAAAGACTAACAAACTTTCCTATAAATTAGGAAACTATTGACTAAATCTAATCAGCAATTAATTCTCCATTAAGCGTGTTATCCTTCTTGAGCACGCCTTATTAAATGCAAGTCCAGATTTTTAGGCAATCATGGCGACATCTCTTGACCAAGTAAACAAGGAAAGACTGCAAACAAATTGTTAGTTATATAACATATCTAGGATACCTGTTACCTCGGATGATACCGTATCTTGAAGTTATCCTGAACATACTTCTTACTAAGGATACCGAAAATCCGTGCCCTAACACTTACTTGGTGGATTAGCAAAAGAAAGTCCTTGGGGCTGAGTTTGCCATGGCCTTGCCATGGGATGGCCTTAAGGAACTCATGCTCAAGGAATTTTGCTCGAAATATGAACTCCAAAAGTTGGAAGAAGAATTTTGGAATTTAAAACAAGAAGGTGGTGATAATGTGTCCTAGAATAACCGATTCCACGAATTGAGCCTTCTCATCTCGCACATGGTCACTCCCTTGGAGCGTTCCATTGACAAGTACATCACGGGTTTGCCAATACAAATCCAAAATTCCGTCCTAAGTCGTGACCGCCATTACCCTAGCCGGTACCCTCACCGAGAACCACGTTAAGGCCGGGACCTTGACGTGGAAGAAATCCACAGAACCCCAAGATAAGCCCGCGTCCGAGCCCGCCAAATAGCCCAAGACCAAATCCTCTAAGCCCGAATCCTCCAAACACAACAATAACAACTCACCCCATTACCGCAACAATAATAGAAGGTCAAATTCTCAAAATTATGTCTTGGCCCAATCTCAAGCCCAACAAGCTCAACCCACCAAGAAGCCTTACACAGGACCCCACCCTTTATGCAATACGTGTAAATTTCATCATTCGCCTAACCTCAAGTGTCGTCAATGCACTCATTGCGGTCGTTTTGGTCACCTCTTTACCACATGTCGTGAACTCAACCAACCCATGATTCAACCATTTACTTCACCTCTCACCCAACCCCAAGTTGTACCTTATGCTCAATCGCTTACCCAAGTACCTTCAACTATTAGAGCTTGTTACAATTGTGGAGATCCTAGCCATTTCCGCAATGCATGCCCAAGACTCGCACACATGAACCAAATTCAATCTTACCCAACCCAAGCCACTCAATATCAAGCTTATCAAGCCCAAGTTTATCTAACCCATTTTACCCAAGCCCAATTCAACCAAGCCCAAGTAAATCAACCTCAACCAATCCAAGCCCAACCCATTCAAGCAATTCAAGCCCAACCTATTCCCAATACCCAAGCCAACCAAAACCCAACCAACCAACCTCAAGTTCAACAAGTTTCTCAAGGCACTCAAGGACAAGTGTGTTACGTCAACGGTTCCCAAATCTAAACCTCACATTTTAAGAATACATGCTATACAAGAGACGTTTATTTTATCGAGTTATTTTTGTTTTAAACCTAATTTAATGACTTAATCTCAAGTTTTGTTATGAATAATTAAATAAAGTTTTGTTATGAATGAGAATCATGGTTATTTATAATTAAATTTCTCATCTATTCCCATTATATCGTTTATTATATTATTTATTGTTACGCAATTTATTATCACGTATCAAGTGGTCTATGACCGGTTATTTACCAGGACTATGTGCATGGTGTTGCTCATGGTTATCTAATAGTACCGTATTTATATCACAAACTACCTATGACCGACTTCCTACAAACGTTTTGTTTTGGAAATTGGGACTATGAACATGTGTTGCACATAGTTATCTAATAGGAGTCACATATAAAAGTTTTATTTCGATATTTTAATACATGACTACCCAAATTCCCCAAAACTCACCTCATTCTCATGGTACTCTTTTCTCATCCGATTTTATGATCTTGATTTCTAGCCTCATCTATTATTATATTTCTTTAATCATGTGATTCCTTTATTGTGTGAACCTATTTATGTGAATACATATTTGTGAATATTATTGTCATCGCAAGCATTCCATACATCGAATGTGTAAATTACTTACCTAATTTCAAAATTTCCTCCATCTAATTTATTTCATTTTGTTGTTATTATTTTTAATGGTTAACTTCAATAATTTTGTTATATATATATATATATATATATATATATATATATATATATATATATATATAAATTTCAAGGTTTATCTACTAGTTATTCATGCCAATCAAATTTCAAGTATTTATGTATCTTCATTGCTCTTGATCAAATAATTTCATTCAAATATCAATTTAAAAAGTTTTCTTTTACCTTGCTTTCAAACTCACACAACGGGACGAACTATGTGCATCATGCGACGATCTAAATAATTATGAGTGCACGCATAATTATCAAAATCCTCGCATTGGACACATAGTGAATACGGTTGTTTGTCATAACCCAAAACCTAGGGTGATTTCGGGAAACGGTAGAAACATCGATGCGATAAGGGCATAGTGGATAAGCCGCTGGTACATCCTATATATAAGTGTCCTTATCATATTTTCCGTTTGTAGCGTTATCCGAGTCACTTGAAAATATTTGTTATTTTTTTTTTTTATTAATAAAATAAAAAAAATGTTGATGATTTCTCTCTTGGTATTTATTCTTTTCTTTATGTTATGGTTTAGTTAATTTCGGGACGAAATTTTCAAAAAGTGGTAAATACTGTAACATTTCAGGTTTTCGATTTCCTCACATTAATAATCATACCCGACCCGATTCGTATTCGGGTATATCATCAATAAAAATAGCGCATTTATATAAGTATATTTTTCTTTCTTTCTTTCTTTTATATATTTAATTCATTGATATAACTTTGAGTTTATTGCATAAACTAGCCTTTAACAAACATGTTACCAGTTTTGCACCCCCAACTATAGACTAAGGACCATATCGTAATTTAAACAAATTGTTTTTGTTTCCCTCCACTCTCACTGTCACCACCGACGCCTCCTTCTTATTACGCCATAATTCTCGGCCTTAATCATGGAATTAGATCATACCAAATCATATTAACTCTTAAACGCATCACACCGACTCATTAAACATGGTAACGACAACGAATTCAATTAATTATGAACCGCGGCCAAATCGAATATGTTACACTATATATACCCCGTAATAACTCAATAAACTCGTCCACATCATCACGACCTTAAGCCCTAACCTAATTCCACCACACGAAGCCGTCTATAACAAGTTTGATATGACACTTTAGCCAAAAACCCTAAATCGCCGACCACCATCAATCCTTTAACGTTTCAGGTAATTGAGATATGCATTAAGTTCGTTTTTCACCGTCTATCGAAACCCCCAAATCAATTTTAAGGTTCTTAGACCCAATAACCCGATTAAACAATTAGGGTTCTTTTTGGATTTGGGGATTTATATGAAGGTTGTATATATTTAACTCATTTGGAATGTCAAACAAGTTAGACACCTGCATAATGGCAGGTGCATGTTTGGTTAAACCTAGAACCGGCCTGGGGCCGCGGGTTCGAACCTCCCCAGGCCCGGTTTTTAATATTTTTGTTATTTTTTTTACTTTTTTAATTGTAATTAATTGACTAAAGAACATTATTTTAACGAAACCGAACCCCGGGATTATTGCTTTCCCTCATTTTGACCTAGTTTGATAACTTTTTTCTTTATATATACATATATATAGTCAATATATTTTTTACATATAAGAAATATGATGAGTGTTTTTCCTTTTATTTTATCAATTGCTTATTAAACCAAACTAGCTTAGAGCTTCGCATAATTTTTTCGTTAATATATATATATATATATATTATACGTATATATAATTTTCTTTTTATCAACAAATTTTCATTTAGGTTTTTCATCAAAACATATATAGATAGATATTATATATAATATTTTTTTATGAATAATTAACATTGATTATTTATTATTAATATTCGTCTACTCATAAATATAAATATATCATATAAGGGATTACTCATTTTATTTATCAATCATAAATATAAAATAATAATAATAATAATAATAATAATAAATAATATATATAACAATCAAAAACCCTAAGAGACTCCGAATCCTTTTAATAACCATTATGTCATAAGTCTTGTTATTATTTCATCATAATTAATTCATATTATTGTTAACAATTAGGGGCTCTCGTTGAATAAATTTCAAGGAAATCAACCGTGTTTATCTAAATTTTATCGTTATCTCATCTTCGTTAATCCACTCGTCAAGATGGTTTACATACCCCCTTTTTCCATCTTTTATGTTTTGGGGGTAGCATGTATACCTTATTAACTTTACTCATGTTTTATTTCCTCATCTATTCAAAACACAATTCAATTTATGTTTATGTGTGATTATTGCATGCTTTATGACTATGCTCTACGTGCTTAAGTGTTTATTTTATGTTTGGTGGTTGGTATCTCATCCTCATCTATTCTCATCTAGTATGATCATAGACTTACCCAAGTACATTGATTTTGTATCAATAAGAACGGGTCCACATCTATTTAGTTGTTTACATTTTCATAAGTGTTGTAATGCTCACCATTTACATATGAATTGTGATTTATATATATATATATACATATACAACTAAAACTTATGTATTCTCACCAACATTCGTGTTGACAAACTCTATTTTTATACATGTTACAGGTTCAAGTATTTGATATAATCAAGATCGAAGATAGTTAGTTGACCCTAGGATATTTATTCAATTACAAGTTATGATGTACTTACTTATTGAATTTGTGTACTTGTTTAATGTTAATGAAGTTAAATAATAATTGTCGCTTTAATTAGTGTCTTTTGAGCTACTGTCCAATCAATACGTTACGCCCCGACATATTCCGCCTTTGGTTGGGGTGTGACATTTAACACCCCTCATACCCCTAATAAAGTGGTTTTAAATGCTCGTTAAATGGGCAACTCAGTTTAATCGTCGTGGGTGTGAATGCATGTTGAATGGCTTCAGTATGTAAAAAAGTTGATCGAAACTAGTATCTTTGCCAATAAACATTTCCTCCATTAAACAATTAAAATTGACATAATCGCACCACTACTGGACTCGTGACCCACTCACGAAATAAGTTATCGGACTATCACTTAATGTAACGTCCGACTTTTATCGTAATAGTAAATAAAGGAAATTTTATTATAATTTTGTGTTATTATTTTTTTGAAATAATAAAAATTGAGTATTAGGCTTAGAAATAAAAACATGCACTTAGCAGTGGTTATGGGCTTAAGGTCCATTTATTTTGCATATATAAACACCTTAAACCTCCCTAAAACTCTACATACTCCTCATTTCCATCTTTTGCCTACACTTACTCAAAACACACACACTCCACTTCTTCCTTTCTACTTTTGGATCTAGAGACAAGAAGCAAGAATCAATTAGTGTTCATCATACCATACGTTTTGAAGAAAACCACGATCAACCGCGTGCCAAAATCCTAATCTGAACGACCTCAAAAAGGTATGTTTTAGTTAAAATGGCTATGGGGGGTAGTATGGGATCCGTAGTTGGGGAGAAAATTACCCGCTTGATTGAATACGCTACTAAAGAATTTCTAGCTCTTATTATAGTGTGTGCTTCTGGAGGGGCACGCATGCAAGAAGGAATTTTGAGCTTGATGCAAATGGCTAAAATCTCTTCTGCTTTATATGATTATCAATCCATTAAAAAGTTATTCTATGTACCAATCCTTACATCTCCTACTACCGGTAGGGTGACAGCTAGTTTTGGTATGTTGGGGGATACCATTATTGTTGAACCCAATGCCTACATTGCCTTTGCGGGTAAAAGAGTAATTGAACAAACATTGAATAAAACAATACCCGACGGTTCACAAGCGGCTAAGTATTTATTCCAGAAGGGCTTATTCGATTTAATCGTACCACATAATCCTTTAAAAAAGCGTTCTGAGTGAGTTATTTCAACTCAACACTTTCTTTCCTTTGAATCAAAATTAAAACATTCAGTTCAATTATTTTGAGCAAACAAGTAATTAGTTTATCGGAATCCAAGTAAAAATTAGACGAATGGGGTTTTCTTGATGTCGGAATGCTAAATCGGTAGGATGCTAGATCGGGTTATGGCAAGTGTTAAAGTTGCAAAAGTTACCATGAACGAGTCGGTCGACTCAGTTTAGGTAAAAAAGTAGTTTTCTGTTCGTAAAAAAGGAGAGGTAAACGAAGTCGGTTTTGCATGGTATTTAGTTTGACACTAGATCAAGATGAAACAATTAATAAAGCCTCATGCTTCAGAATTTAATATGAGCATGGCTAATTGTGTATCATGAACACGTATTAATTAACCACTTAACCGATTATCCAGAACTAGAGCTTTGCAAAATCCTGGATTCATAAGTCTTGATAAGCAAGGCATGTGATTTCTCCCCCCCCTTTTTTTTACCTTAAACGTTTTTAAATTTAATGCCCTCAACTGGTGGAATAGTGAGAAACGTTCTATTGGGGCTAAAGTCGCCATGGCCCATGGGATGAACTCAAGCAACTCATGCTCAAAAAGTTCTACCCGAAACATGAACTCCGTAAGTTGGAAGAAGAATTCTGGAATTTGAAGCAAGAGGGTGGTGATAATACCACCTATAATGACCGGTTCCATGAATTGAGCCTCCTCATCCCGCACATGGTCACTCCCTTGGAACGTGCCATAGACAAGTACATCACGGGTTTGCCGATGCAAATCCAAGATTATGTCCTAAGTCATGACCAGAAGGATCTTCATGATGCCATTACCCTAGCCGGCGCCCTCACTGAAAACCATGTTAAGGCTGGGAGTTTAATGCGTAAAAGTACTAAAAAGCATACCGAAAAAGCCATGACCGAACCTTCCAACAAGGACAAGGTCGAAACCACAGCAAAGTCCACCAACACCAACACCCACACCAACACCAACTACAACAGCAACAATAAACGTAAACACCGAAACTATGCCCTAACCAACTCAAACCCATCACCAACCCAACATATCCAAAGCCAACCCAACAAAAAGCCCTACACGGGAACATATCCTTTGTGTGGCACGTGTTAATTTCACCATCCTACTGTCGTACAATACCGAAAATTTCTTCAATTGTGGCCGCTTTGGTCACTTCATCAACTCTTGCCGAGAGCCTATGCAAACGCAACTCAACTCCCCCATTCCCCAACCCATTATTCAACCATATAACCAATCATAATCATATGTCACACCTTATGCACCCACTATACGAACCTACTATCATTGAGGTAACCCAAACCATCTTCACAACACATGCCCAAAACTCGTTTATCAAATTCAAACCTACCACGCCCAACCAACAAACTCCAAATATATAAAGCCCAAAATTTTCAAATGCAAGCCCAAGCCGATCAAGCCCAACCAATGTAAGCTCAACCCATCCAAGCTATTCAACCTCAACTAAACCAAGCCGAGCAAACTCAAGTTAACCAAGCCAACGAGGGTATTCAAGGACATGTGTACATCAACGCCAATGAATTTCAACTTAGAAGTCATGGCACCACTTCACACTAGTCCTTATGCCCAAAGACCTACCTACCCTAAGAAGACAAACGCTGCAAGCAACATTTTTTTTATCTTTTGCGCATTTATTACTCTTGTTTTTGTTCTTCTCTTTTGAATAATGTCTCCTTGTACTCAAATTTTCAATATTATTAATGATATCGTGATTACATTTGATATATCCATCTTCGCTTACTCTCATCACAAAGCACAACATGCATTGTTTATATTTATCTTTAGAATTGTAATTTTTTGCTCATGATCAACTCAATTTAACAGCCTATGACCTATGACCTCAAACATAATCGTTAGTGGAAATCAGGACCATGCGCATGGCTATGTACCTGGTTATCTAATAGGAACTATAATCTGGGTTGCCTATGACCGACCACTTACAACCGGGGCTGTGTACTTGGTTAAGGCATAGCTATCTAATAGGAGCCCTATGCATGCATTTTATTTTATTGATTTTATATTTTCATTTACGACTTACCATTATCTCAATATGAGCGTCACAAACTTACACCCTCCCCGTAACAGCTAAACTTCCTCAGAAATATCAAAACTAACAACTTTGTGTCCTTATTTCTCTAATTTTGTTAGTTTCTTGTGGTTATCGTATGTTTACACAATTTTTATCCTCTCATGACCCTCAATGTTTCGTATATTCGACTTAACTATTGTGATGATTATTTTTGTTTACTATAAAAAGAGTTTTTATTTTTGGTTTAAATACCCGACAACTTGTTATGTCTTTCAAACGTTCTATCTCGATAAACATTAACTCTAAGAATTTTGGTATTTAAGCTTGTTCAATCCTTTTGGTGTTGCACTAGTTATCTTGATATTTGACTTCAAGAGTTTTCTTTATTTTTCAATGGTCGTTAAATTTTGTTTCGCCCTTTGATATGGTCTAAAATATACATATATTATATAAATATTCCCTACAATTTTAAGTTGTTTTGAGTTGGTTTTTATTGTATTGTACTCCTAAATGGTTCACATTTTAAATCTAAAGGTTGAAAGGTTTTTGAGCTAATATATAGTATTTTTACTAAATTTGAATCCAACGGACGTAACTCTTAACAATACCAAAGTTTAAATAATTGAATATTATTTTAAGTTTGTTTAAATTTATTTTATCATAGATATGAAGACTTGGAGCCGGACATCAAAGACATAAATGAATGAATTAGTTATGGGCTTCAAAAAATTCATGGACTAAGATCTTGGATGACGAAGATGCTCTGGGACACCTATATTCATGGACCAATATAGGGCTTGGATGACGAAGATGCTCCGGGACACATGTCCCGATTCATTTGGATCTGCGAAACATTTAATATTAATAATATATCATCCGACGTCATTCATCTTAAGATGTTTCCATTCTCACTTTCCGGTCGTGGTGCGTTATGGTTCAAATCTTTACCAAACGCCTCAATCGCCACATGGGCTGATCTGCAATCAAAGTGCCTAAGAAAATATTTCCCTCCATCGAAGGCCAGGCGTCTCCGCGAGCAAATCCATTCCTTTCACATGGACCCCGATGAGTCCTATTTTTCTGCATGGGAGCGTTTCCAAACTCTTCTAAACCATTGTCCTCAGCATGGCCTATCCAATTAGGCCGTGGTTGAAAAATTCTATAATGGTCTTACCCCCGAAACTCAACAGTGGTTCAATACCGCCACTGGAGGAAACATGCTCGATAAACTCATCATAGAGGAAGCTGAAGAGATGTTTGAGAGCATAGCGTTAGCGGACCAGCATACACCGAGTAGAAGGTCCGTTTCGGCTGCCAAAGCCGCTTCCATGGCAGCATCCCATGGAGTGCATCATATTGATCCCGAGAGTGTCGGCCGAGTTAGAGGCACTGAAGAAGGAGTTCAAAGAGATTAAGTTGCAACGAAAGTGCAAGACTTGTCGCAGAAATCACGAGACAACCGATTGTCTCGTTGATTCTCAGGAGGAAGTAGATTTTCTTACTAATCAAAACCGTTCCTTCAATTCTGGGTGGCAAAACAATAACTCTAACTGGCGAGAAGGTAACTCCGGTTATCAGCAACACCAAAATCTATTCCAAGAACCCGCCCCCGAACCTGCTCCGGTGCCACATAATACTTCCAAGATCGAGGAGTTGTTGGCTAACCAATCTCAATTGTTAAATCAGCTCTTACAAAATCAAGCCAACACCAAATCCACTCTTTTGTAGCATGAGAAGTTTTTGAAGGGAAATCATGTCACACTTCAAAATCTTGAGGCCAAATTTGGTGAGTTGTCTGCAAATATTGATCAACAAACGTCAGGGAGTCTTCTGAGTAACAGTATCCCGACTGCTAACTCGAATCATGCATTTACTCACGCTCACGTTAAGGCGGTAACCACTCGACGCGGAAGAGGATTTGTGGACCAGAGACAGACAGAGGAGAAAGAAGAAGTGATAAAAGAGAGTGAGAAGCAGATGGAGCAGGTGCCGATGAGAGTGTACAAGCCAAAACCGCCATATCCCGGTCGTCTGGTGAAGAAGAATGATACGGAGCAGTACTCTACATTTCTCGACATACCGAAAAAGCTCTATGTTAACATTCCGTTCGTAGAAGCTCTAGCAAACATGCCTAAATACGCCAAGTTTCTCAAAGAACTCCTAACAAATAAATATAAACTTGAGGAACTTTCTAGCATCACTCTTAATGAGGAATGTTCCGCGGTTGTGCAAAACAAGCTCCCGAAAAAGATGATCGATCCTGGTAGCTTTACCATCCCTTGTGTGATCGGTAATCTTCCTTTCAGCAATGCATTGGCCGACCTGGGTGCTAGCATTAATCTCATGCAATATTCTGTTTTTGCTAATCTTAACCTAGGTGAGTCGACCCCTACACGCATGAGTATTTAGCTCGCCGACCACTCGGTGAAATTTCCTAGGGGTATTGTGGAGAATTTGTTGGTCAAGGTGGATAAATTTATATTTCTGGTTGATTTTGTTATCCTTGAGATGGACGAAGATTCTAATGTTCCGCTTATCTTGGGTCGTCGATTCTTGTGTACCGCCGATGCTTTGATTACTGTCCGTGCTGGTAAAATCACACTTCGTGTATAGGATGAAACCGTTTCATTTGTGTTTGGTCTATACTTGATGGTTTGCACTTAGTTAAGCTTGGTTTTGTATTTTGTATGTAAACCGAGATCCTTATGAATCTCAGTGGGCTTTGGGCTTTTGTTGGGCTAGTATGTTGGCTACCTTATATATAGATCTCTTTGTATAGGGTTTAGGGGGTGGTTCAATTGGTGGTTTTGGTCGTCTAGTATCATTGGTGTATTAGATGAGTATTGTAAGCATAGTGCTTAAGCACTCGACGTTAATAATAACGTGTGTTTTGAAGCAGTCCTTTGTGTTCAGTGTCTTCTTGATACTTGTTCTTGAATCATCTTGTGTTGGATTTCTGCACCAACATCAAGATCAGTTGATATCATGTTGAAAGATCCTCCACGGGACTTACAATTGGTATCAGAGCCTTAGACCTATTCAGGCTCGTTATTGTGATATCAACGGATTCAAGATCGAATCGTTTGGTGGTTTTGTTGTTTTTCGGCGAGTTATTAATCGAAGAAGAAGAAGAGGGTTTATTCTTGGTTAGAGATTTGGTCAATTTGGAAACAAATTTGAATCCCATAATTCACAGGATTCAGTTAGTTGCAAATCTTAATCAATAAATCCAGTTCTCTGGTAAATTTGGGTGTTCTCGGCTACACTTAATAGTTCTCGGCCTTTAAACAAGGGTTTTCGGCTTAAAATCAGTGTTTTCGGCCAAGGAATAGTGTTCTCGGTGGTTCTCGGTCAACATTCGTGGTTCTCAATCAAGATTCGTTGTTCTCGGTCAACACTTGTAGTACTCGGTCAATAACTTTGGTTCTCTGTCAACGCATTCAGTTCTCGGTCAAAGCTTGTTTTCGGTCAAAGCAAACTGTGAACTTAGTTGGACCTGATCAATCCAATTTGGGCTTTGTGTATTGGACTTTGGAGTGTTTCTGGACTTAAAATTACTTTTGGACTGATTAAACTAAAATGGAACAATTAACTAACGGTAATGTGTCATCCAATGCTTCACTCCATCAAGAACTGGATTCCATAACGGGGACCACCACTCGTGTGCCTCGTCTACTGTCTCATAAGGGGTTCAGCGAGTGGAAATTTCGATTTGAGAAGTGATGAAAGATGCAAAAATCTTGAGAAGCATAGTTAGGGGACCCCAAATCATCACATATCAACGTGAGAACTCAACTGAAGTTGTTATGAAGCCTATTGCTATGTACGATGATAATGAACTTGCTAAAATTGAAGAGGATGAAAAGGCTCTCTCAACCTTAACTATGGCACTCTCACCTGAGGTTGCTCTGGGTTTTAGAGAACTTCAATCTGCTAAGGAGTTGTGGGAGGCGTTAATTGAGGTGTATGAAGGAAACGAAGACATGAAGAGAAGTCGCCAAGACCTGCTGCGACAGAAATTCAATATGTTTAATCATGTTTTGGGAGAGTCGTTGGAAACTCAACTTCAAAGGTTCATAGCTCTTGTGACTGAGATGAGATCTGCAAGCATCTATCTAGCAACTTCTGAAATAAACAACAAGTTAGTGAACTCACTGCCCAAAAGTTGGGATATGAATGTTGCTGTTATCAAGAAGACAAAAGATCTCAATAGAATGTATATTTCTGAGATGATGGCTACTATTAAGGCATGTGTCATGGATGACAAGCAACGTGCAATAAACCATGCAACCTCCTACAGTGCAGCTGGGTACAACGTTGCCTCCAACAATGCCCTCATCTCACAAGACAGCTTCTCAATGTTTAAGGCCACTTAGCAACTTCCACCTCAAGGAAACTTCCAAATGTTTAAGTCCACTCAGGGCCAATCTTCTTCCATCCCACCTCAACCAGCTCCAGCATTTTTCACTAAATCTGCTCAATCTCCGACTGATAATGGTAAACCTCTGTCATCTGGCGTTGCTCCTGGTCAGAACTCCAGTCAGATTCCCTTTATCCCGAAAGAAACTCAAGAGAACATAGCTCTAATGGTGGGGTTCATGAACTGCTACAATGCATTTCTAGATGGTGATCTGGTTCAACCTGTAGTTGCTGCTGAGCTTAATCAAATCCATCCAGATGATGTTGAAGAAATGGATATCTCTTGGCAAATCGTCATGGCAGTGTTTCGGGCCAAGAAATTCACTAAGAGAACGGGAAGGAACAATTGGAATATGCCAAACAATCAGAAGGTGGGTTTTAACAAGGACACTCTAAGATGCTACAACTGTCACAAGCCAGGTCACTTTGCTCGTGAATGTACCAACCCAGCAAAGGAAGGAAACACGGAGAGGATGCTGGTTCCAGTGGGAAATGCTAGAGAAGAAGTTGGGGGTAGTTCGGGAAATGGTGAAAGAGGTTTGGTTGCTCAACAATTTTCCTGGGATGATCAGATAGCTGCTCTCAACATTGGCAATCAAACCGCCAATTATGCTCACGTTGAGGATGCTGAGGAAGAAAATGCTGCTGAGGAGCAAATCAAGGAACTTCAATTCGCATTTATGGCCTTCACTCCTCCCAGCTCATCTGAGGTAAGCTTTCAACCATGTTCTCAGGATTGTGTTGATAAAATTAATTTATATAAACTCCACAATGATAACTTGATTAGAGACATAAAAAGAGTGAAATCTGAAAATTTAAAACTTAAGAAAAATGAAAAAGCTTTCTTAGATAAAATAGAAGCAAATCAAAAGGATTTTTCTAAGCTTAAATCTGAATTCAGCATAAAGTGTTGTCACAACCTAGATGCCAAGCAGGAAATTGCTGACTTAACCGCTAAACTGGAAGCCTCCAAAATAGAGATTTTGAATTTAAATGCTAAATTTGAAAGAGCTGAACTTGATTTCAAAAAATTCGAGGGTTCCAGTAAAGTAGTTAGTTCAGTGATTGACAATCAGTTATGGTGGAAGGAAAACGAAGGTGTGGGCATAGGATATAGTCGGGTACCCCCACCTTACAATGACAACTATGTTCGACTTCCTGTCACAAAAGAATTGGAAGAAAAGGTACAGGGCATGAAGTACGGTAAACAAGATAAGAGTGACAAGTCTGATCCTGTGAATACAAATGTATCCACTTCAAGAGTGAACAATTCTAACGTGTTTGCTTCATGTGCAGAGAAAGTAATTGTTGAGGAATGGACTGATGAGGATGATGACTCTTGTGTTTCGTTTAATAAAGACATTAATTCTGATGTTTCTTTAAAACTGCATGTTTTGAATTCTGTTAGTTCGACTGTTTGTGTGGGCTCTGGCTTTAAGAGCAAAGACAATTGTGTGGTTAATTCTGTTAAAACTGTGAAATCTGATGATGTGGTTTTTAATAAGAAAAATAAAAATAAAAAATTTGTTAAAAACTACCCACCACCCAAGTTTATTAAAGAGGGATGCTCAAATAAACAAAAGGGTGTCGAATCGAACAACATGTCTAAAGGTAAACATCAAGCTAAGTGACCTGACCCACACAATAGGTCAAGACAAAAGGTTCACCACAATGATTTTTATATAAAACGTCAAACTTGTTATAATTGTGGGATTCCAGGTCATATTGCTAGAAACTGTCCACATCGTCCATATGTTCCTTACTATGGATTTTATCAGAGGAATATGCCTCGTGATACCTATCGACGAAATTTCAGGCATCATAAGGCAAATCCCTCTGACGGTGATTGGAACAAGAACAAATCTGGTAGGTTTAGTCCTTATCAGACCAAGCCTAACATGTTTAGTAGAAGTGATAGAAACCATGATTCGACTTCAAAAACTAACTCGATTTCTAAATCACGGCCTATCAGGAGAACAAATTCGTCTGTTCCCTCTACACGCAAACCAGAGACTGAACCATCCATTCGTACAAACAACAGTAAATCTTACAATGGAAATGGATGCCTAAGTCTCCGGTAAAGAAGGTTTCTTCTTCCATTTTAGATAATCAAGAAGATATGTCATGGCAGCCCTTAACGAGTGTAGATGAGTCAAGAGTACCCAGTGTTACTATGGACTGGGTGCCAAAGTCTAATTAATCCCGCACTTCGTGCAGGAGCAGCAATGGAGGAATATCATCAGACCTTGGTATGTTGATAGTGGCTGTTCCAGGCACATGACAGGAGACATTTCCCAGCTACACGACATTCAAATTTTTAATGGTGGGTATGTGTCCTTTGCGGTTGGAGAAAAAGGGAAGATCACGCAGAAGGGTACTGTAAGTAACGATGTTCTAAATTCGAAAATGTTAATTTTGTTCCAGAGCTGAAGCACAGTTTTTTGAGCGTGTCATAAATCTGTGATAAAGGGTTTTCAACTCATTTTACTAAGAAAGAGTGCTTGATTTTGAAACCTGGTATCATTATACCAGAAGACTGGATTCTTGTTTGATCACAAAGAAAAGATAATGCTTACGTGATTGACATGAACAAAAATGTTCCTGATGAAATAACCTGATTGTTTTCAAAAGTGTCTGAACATAATGCCATGCTTTGGCATCGTCGTCTTGGTCATGCTAATATGAAAAATCTGAATCGTTTTGCTAAAATGATTTGGTACGTGGATTACCCGTTAAATATTTTGTTACTATTAAAAAATGTTTGGCTTGTGCTTTGGGTAAACATCATCGAAAAACTCATAAGCCAAAATTGATTAATACCATTTCATCAGTTTTTCAACTACTGCATATGGACCTTTTTGGTCCGGTTCATGTTTTGAGTCTTTCTCGCAGCTCTTATTGTCTCGTTATTACTGATGACTACTCACGGTTTACTTGGGTGTTTTTTCTTGTCAAATAAGAGTGAGACTGCATAACTGATCAAGAGCTTTGTGGTGCTTATGGAAAATCAGCCGAATCTGAAACTGAAAGGAATTCGTTGTGACAATGGTACGGAATTCAAGAATGCATCATTGAATTATTTTTGCTCAGAAAGGGGGGTGCTCCGTCAATACAGTTCAGCTCGGACACCACAGCAGAATGGTGTGGCTGAAAGGAGAAACAGGACTCTTATCGAGGCAGCAAGGACCATGCTGTGTGATTCTAAACTGTCATTATTCTTCTAGGCAGAAGCTATCAACACAGCCTGTTATGTTCAGAATCGGGTGATAATTAACAAATCATAAATGAAAACTCCATATGAGATCGTACATGGTCATAAGCCTACTGTTGCACACTTCAGAGCTTTTTGTTGTCCGTGTACTCTAGTGAATCTCGAGTCTACTCCGAAGTTTGGGGCCAAAGCTGATGATTGTTATTTTGTTAGGTATGCTGGTCACACCGCCTACAGGGTCTACAATAAGTCAGCAAAACAGATTCTAGAATCCTATGATGTTCGTTGGTTGGAAGAAAACGAGACTGATGCTCATGTTGGTCCGGACTGGTTATTAGATTACAATCAACTCTTCAAACCGTTCAATGTGTTTCCGGTCATCAACACAAAAACTCCAGGTGGTGCTACGGCAGATACTGAGAAAGAAGACCCACATGCAGTATCTCACATCTCTCCTCTTTTGGATGATGATGTCACAGAACCACTTGATGACAACCCACCCGCGTCCGTCAGTCAGCCGAAAGAAGTTACGGAAACTGTGTATTCTCCAAACTCTTCAGAAAATGCTTCAACAGTTGAGGGGGAGAGTCCTATTCGTCAAATCTTCGGGAGCACCTAGTTTCCCGATGTCATTCCAAATGAATACGTTGCCAGCACTTCGTACTCACACAGTACGGCGGCTTCTGGATGGAAGAATCCCCTCACTGAAGTTGATGAAAATTTATCAAACTTATCTCCTACTGGAGATGTTCCCGAACAGCCGATTCTGACAAGAACTCAACGAAATCATCCTATTGAGAATTTTATCGGCCCTCTTGAAACAGGTGTATCCACCAGAAGTCAGAAAGGACACATAAACAGTTGTTTGTTTTCTTGCTTCATTTCACAGATTGAGCCGAAGTCAGTGGAAATGGCTCTTCTAGAACCAAGTTGGGTGGATGCCATGCACGAAGAGTTGAATTAGTTCGATAAATTGAAAGTGTGGAGGTTAGTTGAACTGCCAGAGGGAAAGAAAGCATTAGATACGAGATGGGTTTTCTGAAACAAGCAAGATGACACGGGAGTTATTGTTAGAAATAAGGCACGATTAGTTGTTCGTGTTTTTCGTCAGGTTGAAGGTTTAGACTACACCGAAGTATATGCTCCTGTAGATAGACTTGAGGCTATTCGGATTTTTCTGGCTTATGCGTCTTTCATGGGTTTCACGGTATATCAGATGATGTTAAGACCGCGATTCTTTATGGTGAAGTTAAGGAAGAGATTTACGTGGATCAGCCACCGGGGTTTGTAGACTCTAAGAATCCTAATTATGTCTACAAATTGGATAAAGCATTGTACGGTCTTCACCAAGCCCCTCAGGCGTGGTATGCTACGTTGATGGCACATCTTCTGGGTCATGGCTATACAAGGGGGACCATTGATCAAACTCTGTTCCTTAAAACCGTCGGGAAAGATTTGATTCTGGTTCAGATTTATGTGGATGATATTATTTTCGGGTATACCAGTGCTAAGCTGTGTTCAGAATTTGAAGAGGTTATGAAGAAGAGAATTGAGATGAGCTCGTTGGGAGAGATGAAACCACTTCTAGGATTGCAGGTTCGTCAGAGCTCGACGGGAATTTTGCTGCATCAAGGAAAGTACGTTGAAGATATGCTTGCAAAATTTGAATTTCAAGATTCCAAGAGTGTCGCCACTCCAATGGCAGAAAGGCCTCTTCTGTCGTCTGATCCTGAAGGGAGTCTCGTAGATCAAACGTACTATCGATCGATCTCTAATGTATCTCACCGCCAGTCGTCCCGACATCATGTTTGCAGTCTGTCAATGTGCTCGTTTCCAGGCTAATCCTAAACACTCTCATTTAATTGCTGTTAAACGCATTTTTAGATATCTGAAGGGACAACCGAAGTTAGGTCTTTGGTATCCCAAAAACTCAGAATTTGATCTTTATGCTTTTGCTGATAGCAATTATGGCGGAGATGACATTGACAGGAAATCCACATCTGCCGGCTACCAGTTTTTAGGAGATCGTCTCATTTCATGGCAGTGCAAGAAACAACAAACGGTGTCTACTTCGACTGCCGAGGCGGAGTATGTTGCTGCGTCAGCTTGCTGTTCACAGGTTATTTGGTTGCAACATCAATTGCTGGACTACGGGTTGAAATTTCTTGACACCCCTATATTTTGTGATAATGATGCTGCCATAGCAATTGTTAAGAATCCGGTTCAACATTCAAAAACCAAGCACATTGATATTAAAATACATTTTATTCGTGACTGTTACGACCGAAAATTGATTCATATTGAGCAAGTTCACACTGATAACAATGTGGCAGACTTATTTACAAAACCGGTCAGACCAGCTAGATTTAATGTGCTTGTGAATTTTCTTAAAATGTTTCGTTTTGAGGATTGAGTCTTTTTGGGTTTAAATTTGTACATTATTTTCTAAATTTATACATATTTAGGGGGAGAAAAATCAACAAGTCAAAAATAGTGTGTGTGCGTTTTTATCATTTCATAAAAAAAATGTGTGTTTATTTATATTCACTCTCACTTAAAATTATGTCGACTGCTCAAGTTTGAAGGACATATACTTGTATATGTTTGGTCCGGTAATCTACTCGTAGATTCACAGGATAGCCATTTATCTAAAGACTGAAAGCATTCGGGGCGATTGTGATGTGTTTTATGTTTTGAATTCTTTCACATAAAATTATGTCGGTAATTCCAAGTTGGAGGGACACGTATTTTCATATGTGTTTGGTCCTGTTAACCACTTGTGGCCATACGGCATAGCCATTTACTTGAAAGCTAAAGAGTGACCGGGGTGACTGAGTTCTTAACATGTGTGTCTTTTGAGAAATGATATGATTATTCAGTTAATAGCTTGATGAAGCTTAAAATTATTTTCAAATGAAAATTGATCCAACCTTTGGAAAATGATAGATAAATTGTTCTTGTGTGTCTAGCGGGTGAAGTTATTAAGCTTAAAAGCCCTAGAATAGGCACTGATTTGTATGGTAGCTTTCCATGATGAGTAAAAGTTGAAGTGATATAAACTAAAATTGCTAAACTTATTGTGGAGAGTCATTTTGAAGAAATGTGCATGCTTTCATATACATCTCTCCAAAGGATAGGTAGAAAAGCAGTTAGCCAGTCATACACGAGCCCGGTAGTGTCTTGATCACCAAAAATATTGTATTGCTTTGCTTATTATTAAAAAAAATTATAATTTTTTTAAATGTGTTATTATCTGTATATATATTTCTTAAACAAATTAGTTTTTAAAAGGCTTAAAGGATCATACTAGAACTACAAGGGTGGGGCACCCAAGTAATTCCTAAACACTCTGAATGAAAGGCCTGTAAGTCCGGACGGCTTGTAAGTCCAACGTTCAACCTTAAAAACTAAAAATTTTTTGTTATCCATAAACTTTTGATCAAGCACTAGGGGGTTGGAATCAAATTGGGGTGATCTGGGGAAAGCCAAATACGCTTTGAGAAGAGATAGGAGGCATCACAGGTCCATGAGTGATGTCCATCTAAGCTTTATGCCGAACTGAACCTAATCCATATCACTGATGCAATGAAAATCATGCTAGGTTCGGTATACCTACTATCAGCCTGTCTCTTTGTGTCATAATAATGTTGAACATGAATCCTTGTGACAGCACCTTAAACAATATGATTCCATGTTCGGATCTTTTCTCAAAAAGTGGCGTTTTTGCAAAACTGAAATTTGATCCCAAATTAGATAAATATCTAAAAGACTTGTGTTTCGCGTTGTTGTTGTTTTTTGAGTTTATTATTTTTTTAGATTTTGTTTTCATCTCGAAACTACTCTCCTCGAAACATGTGTTCAAATTGGGCTTGCTTTAATGTTGGAAAACTACTTTGGGCCTTGGGATTGCATCTGGTCATCTTATAATTTGGTTTTGGGCCAAAGTTTGTAATCTGGGCTCGTCTGATTGGGTTTCTCTTGGTCCCTAAGGGTTCTCGGCCCATGAAGTTTGGAATATAAATAGATTTTCTAACTCAAATATTATTATTACTTTCAAAGACTGTTTCTCTCTGAAGAAAACCCATCTGGCCGAAAACCCTAATACTTTAGTATCCTAATCAAGACTGTTCGCACTTTAGTTTCTTTGTGTTCTAGTACAGGTATGAGATCTATCGAGGATACAGCATGTTACAACTGTGTTAATCTTAGTAGGATTATTTGAGATGAGATGTCAATTGATTCAGATAATGAACTTGAATCGGTTTGGTCGTTAATTTTGATTGAGACCATTGTGGTGGTCTTAAGAGCTTATTGCAGGTTCCATGGTGGATTGGAGACTTCGGTTATTTGGAAGGGATGACACGGAGTTCTAGGCTGAATTCAAAGAGTTTCCTTTTTGTCTCATTGGCGGTTTGATCGAAAACCCATGGTCAAACTAAGGGTTCTCGGTTGACTTTTGTTGACCGAGATCTCTTGTCCCTGACCGAGGACCCGTGTTCTCGGTGGGACTGGACAGAGATCATGCCTCCTTTGACCGAGAACTCCATACTTTGACCGAAATCTCTTTACATGGACAGAAAACAGCCACCTTGGACCGAAAACTATTAAAATACATTATTAAATCTCGTTTTGGTCCTTATAACTTTTTTTTTGTCACAGTTTGTCTCTAATGTTTGAGAAATTAAAATTGGTGTTCTTAAACTCATGATCGTCACTCAAGTTACGTAAACATTTACTAACTTGACTAGTTTGTTGTAGTAATGGCTGATCAAGCTCTTCTAAAGTTCGTTGATACTCACAATATGGCTGGATATTTGTTTGATCCTCCTCCAGCACACAAGGAGTTCAAGTCCATGATCGTTGGCCTCAATACTTGCAGGATTTCTCACGCCTTACGAGAAAATCCTATCATTTGTAAGAAAATGATCACGGACTTCTGGAACAATGCTTCGATCAACCAGCGAGGACCAGGTGGAGTTGTGTGTATTGACTCCAAAGTGCAAAAGAAGCCGGTCGTCATCACAAAGGCCATTATACGTGAGGTGCTTTTATTTGGGAATCAACCTTATTACCCTACAGAGTACTCCACTGCTGTTGTTTCTGAGGTCCTTACAAGAATGGGCTACGAGGGATCCTACCCTCCTGCAATCAAGAAGTTATTCCACCCGTACTGGAGATTTCTGATACACACATTCTTTACGTGTGTGTCGGGACAAAAAGGGGGTTCCAATGAGATTAGCCACACGCAGATGTCGGCCATTGTTGCTCTGATCATGGATTGGAATTACAACTATTCCAAGTTCGTTTTCGATGAGATGTTGAGCAATCTGAAGGGAAAGAAGAAAGAGATGTTTCTTATGTATCCTCGGTTTCTACAGATGATCTTTGATTCACAATACACTGACCTTGTTAGATCTGTTGAGACACTGGATATGAAGTCGATGGGACCCAATACCTTTGGGTTGATGAAGCAATCAAGAAAAGGGGCAAAGGTCGTCTATCAAGGCCTTCATGAGCTAGTTAAGTTCGGCCGCTTTGCTGAAAAAGAGACTGTACAGTGACAGCTCAGGTTGCTGAAGAGCATGTGGCGCCAGTTTAGAGTTTAGAGGCGTACTACTGCTTTTGACATTATTTCTGATGATGAAGATGAGGACACTCCTGTACAACAGTTGGAGTCCGAACACCGTGAAACGGAGACTGCTTCGTCTGCTGAACAGTTACTAGATTTTGAGAAGTTTAAAGATTTACTTCAGTCAACTGCTTTGAAGCCTCCTCAAACAATTGCTGAAAATCAAGATGAAGATGCATCAGAAAAATCAGATGCTGATCTAGTTCCACGAAAAAGAAGAAAGAAAGATCCAAGATCAGGCGTTCTGATTAATGAACCTGCAACACCAACAACAACAACAACAAGAGTCAGCAATTCCTGAGACTCATGTTGATTCAAGTCCATCAACTGCTGAGCCTCAAACCCAGGAACAGATATTTGATGATATAGCTCAAGAGTTTGACTTTGAAGCCGATATTCCACATACTGATATTCCATCTGGATCATCCGAACCCACCAATCAGGGTCAGTCAAGCTCCAGTGCCTCTAAGAAAATTTCCCATATTCTTGTTATGCAGGAACAATTTTTCCAAAATAAGGGAAAGGGGGTCATACTGGAAGCTGAACCAGTAGACGTCCAAGCTTTGCAACGTCGAGTCTTTGAGCTCGAACAAGACTCAGTTGTCAAAGACGTACATATTCAAGAACTTGAAGCTAGTAACACTGATAAAGATTCCAAGATTAAAGAGCTTCAGTCTGGTATGGGAGAATTAACTGTTATATATCTAGACCTCCAACAAAAACTTGTTCAGAAATTTGGAGATGAATTCAAGAGCGGTGCTGATGTAACTTCAAAGACTCCCAATGTAGATCAAGGTGGCAGTTCTGGTGGTCGTCCTGTTGAAAACATAGATGAATCCGAGACATTGAAACAATACATGTCTGCACCTTCAATGACAGATGAGAAGTCGGATCGACTCCAAAAGAAGATTATAATTATGAAGAATTCAAATCAGAATGTTGAATCCTCCGATCATCCTGATAGATTTATTGTTACTTTTGAAAAGGGCTTTTCAGATAAATATGGTGATCGTTCTGGGGTTATATCTTGGGGATTTGATGCTGAAAAGAATATGTGGTGGGTTAAACGAATGTCTGGGAACACCGAGTACTACAAGAAGATGAAAGATTTTGGATCTTGGACAAAGGTGGATCTCAGTGACCTCATCAATGCATCATTCCACAATCCAACTAATGATAAAAGAGGAATTGATTTCTGGAACTTCCTCAGGAGCCAAGTGGATAGAGGTTTTCCGAAGATGACGACTGCCGAATCATTCTTGAAGAAAGCTAAAGGTGTAAAGGATCCAAAGACAGGAAAAACCATGGTAAATGTGATGTGGCCTGCAACAAAGAAGGCTACTCATATTCCTGTACCTGATGGAACTTTAGAGAATATGAGATTCTGGATATTCGACAGTGTGACTGCTACCATCGTCATACGTTTACAGAAGGGTAAGGGGCAATACAGATTTGTTGATCCAAAGGATTTGCTCAAGCTTGGAGAACGAGATATCAAGATACTCAGCAGATTTCAAATCATTGCTGATCCAATCTTTGAAACTACTGCAAAGGAATACACCAGAATGGTGGCTTCTATTATCAGAACTGGTTATTGGGCAGGTGGTTTAAAGGATTCTGATGTTGATATTATGGAGTACGATTAAAGAACTAAGCTACAAACCAAGGGGGAGATTGTTGGGTCTATACTTGATGGTTTGCACTTAGTTAAGCTTGGTTTTGTGTTTTGTATGTAAACCGAGATCCTTATGGATCTCAGTGGGCTTTGGGCTTTTGTTGGGCTAGTATGTTGGCTATCTTATATATAGATCTCTTTGTATAGGGTTTAGGGGGTTGTTCAATTGGTGGTTTTATCCGTCTAGTATCATTGGTGTATTAGACGAGTATTGTAAGCATAGTTCTTAAGCACTCGACATTAATAATAACGTGTGTTTTGAAGTAGTCCTTTGTGTTCTGTGTCTTCTTGATATTTGTTCTTGAATCATCTTGTGTTGGATTTCCGCACCAACATCAAGATCAGTTGATATCATATTGAAAGATCCTCCACGTGACTTACAATTTGACATAAAGAAATCAATTCTAGACTCGCCAATTAAGAAAGATCAACACAAAATGAACCTGGCGGGCCATACTACTATTCCTCACCAGTTTTTTCCAACCCATCCCAAAAATAGAACTCCCGAGTGTCCAAAATTTTGTGATTTTTCCAAGAATGCAAAGGAGGAGAAGGTAAGTAAAGAGGATGGGGCATGGAGTTTTGGAGAAAGCACGAAGATTTTACGTGGTTGCATGAAAAATACTGAAGGTAATAAGTGTGGGGATAGGAAGTTTGAACGGAGGGTGATTTGGGCACGTCCACATGATCCAAGTGAAAAGTTTGGCGTCGGTAGTTCGTGGGTGACCGATAGCAAAATGGTAAAAGGGAGTGTTAAGGGTCTGATTGCTAAATTCGAGGGGGGTTTGCATCTCCTCAAGGACCCCGGGTAAGAAGTATTAACAGGAATATGTACTCGGGACTTTGCCAGAGTTGTAGAGTTTGTATAAAATTTAGTTGCATTATTTTCTTTTATTTTTATTCTTCTTTGTTTTATTTTATTTTATTTTTTCTTTGAGTTTGTTTTAGTTCTTAGAATCTGTTTAATGTCTGCTTTGGGTTGTTTTGAGTTTTATTTTGTGGGATTGGTTTTTCTTTTTCGTACTTAATCATTCGGACGAGGATTTTTCTGAGCCTATCATATTGTAGAAGACACCCAGAAGCTACGGCCGCGAATGAAATACTATATGGCCACCTAGGAACAAGACTTATGAAGAATACTGCATCATTACCAGGGGAGTCTGTTCCACTTTATTGTTTTCTTTGCTTTGATTTTTATTCTACTTTATTTTTTGTCATTTTCTATTCCTACATTGGGGACAATGTAGATTTGAAGTGTAGGGATGAGAAACTGACGTTTTTCTTTGTAAAAAAAATAATAAATAAATAAAAAAATTAGAAAAACTTTTAAAAAATAAATAAAATAAAAAGAAAAAAAAATTTAAAATTACAAAACAAAAAAAAATGTTAAAAAAAAATTTGTCATTGTAATTGTGTTTCTGCATTAAACAGGAGATGATATTAATCTACCGATGAATTTTGACAAGACTCTTGAAAATTTTTATGGAAAAAAAAAATTGTCCTTGTAATTGTTTTTCTGCATTAAACAAGAAATGATATTAATCTACCGATGAATTTTGACAACACTCTTGAAAATTTTTATGAAAAAAAGAAGTTTTTAGATCAACACATATACTGGGATGCAACTGAACAGGTAGACTCTGTCTTTGATGTGTCAATAGGCTCAGCCATTAAGAATGAAAGGACAGTATGCTTGTAGACTTAATTGAACTTAAATTGATTGATTTTTAGTGGGATACATATTAGACTATAGAAAATGGGATGAAAGTTCAGGCCATACACAAGCCTTATGTTTAGTTTGATCGTAAAAAATTAAAATTTTATAGAAATCTGAATAGACTAATCATATGATGCTTGGGTAGGTTTAACATTAGGGTATGCCTATGTAGCCTGTGATATAAACATAAATTTCATACTTCTAGTTTTAGTGGTTAACACTTCATAGGCGTATGGTTTTATAACCTTAAATCCTGTATTGTTGGGATGTTTCGGGGTTCGGAGACCATGGGTCTATATGCGGTATATCATCTAGGTATTCATATCTCCTAAGTGGATTTATGAATATTAAAAGAGCTCAAAGAGCAAACCCGCAGTTTTTCTGCCATATATAAGTCATTAAACATGATCATCTTATACTTTAAAGTACAAATACACTATTGACTTGATCATCCACGCTGTTAGTCATATGGGGTCCCCTTGCTCGCGTCCTATTACCATTAAGAAACGGACCACAAGGGACACGTCATATGTAAGCCATACAGATGAATTCATGCATATTCACCTATGGAGATAGACTTTGGGGTGTTGCTTGATAACGGGGGTATGTCATGTAGTGGGGAACACTTACTAGTTAGTTACTTAATACATACCTTAATCATATCTAATGGCTGCTAGGTAGACCTTAATGCTTAAGCTTGGGTAGATAAACAATATCCTTGATCGTCTTTAGCTATTCTTATATTGGCATAACATGTTTTGATCAACTAGATACAAGGTTTAAGTCAAGTTGGGGTGACTCGGGTCTGGTAAAACCGTGTGAAAGTGTTCTTAATTGTGGGTCCCATTAGATCATATAAACTAATAAACTTGTCACATCTTACTTGTCTCGGTAAGTATTAAAAGGTATGGGTTTAGATGGACAACAATACTAGCAATCAACAAGATTTATCTTATTAAGCAAATTCCGATAAGTGGACAGCTGTGTAGTTGTCAGCGTTTAAAGCGGATAAGTATATTGGGAATCGCGATTAATGTGTTTGATAGTTTTTAAATATTGAAAATAAAAGAAAATTCAAGAGTTGTGGGTTTGTATTGTATATCTCAGTTATGATTCTGTGCAAAATACTTTTTCAGGGACGAAAAAGGTTTAAGTGTGAGGATATTTGATATGGTCTAAATATACATATATTATATAAATATTCCATATAATTTTAAGTTGTTTTGAGTTGGTTTTTATTGTATTGTACTCATAAAAGGTTCACATTTGAAATTTAAAGGTTGAAAGGTTTTTGAGCTAATATATAGTATTTTTACTAAATTTGAGACCAACGGACGTTACTTTTAACCATACCAACGTTTAAATCATTGAATATTATTTTAAGTTGGTTTAAATTTATTTTATCATAGATATGAAGACTTGGAGCCGGACATCAAAGATATAAATGAATGAATTAGTTATGGGTTTCAAAGAATTCATGGACCAAGCTTTTGGGCTGGAGAGCTAGAGTGTACCTCAAGTTTTTACTAAATTTGAAAATTATTAGAAACCTATTATTAAAACTAAAAAAAAGTAAAAATGAAAAATAAAAAGAGACCTAACCTAAAAAAACCCACGGTGGAAGGAACACAACAAAAAAAAAGAAAAAAAAAGTGAATATAATAAAACCCTACGTGGGTTTTGGAGAGAGCCGCAGACAACAAAAGTTAACAGTCAACAATCATAAGAAGAGACAAAAGATATATTCTTAGAGTCACGGCCGCCAAGAGAGAAAGAAAAAAATTAATAAGAAGCAAGAAGACTGGTAGTTCAATTCAATTTATTTTTCTTTTACAATGAACCATAACTTTTATATTATTTTTATTTCGTAGCTTTTTATGAGTAGCTAAAGTATTTTAAACTACCTAGGTTTTGGTTTAGTACTATGTTAGATTAATGGTTTGACCGACTATTATTCGACGTTGGTTGATTTGATGCTTTGGTAAAGTTTTTAATTGGTTTGTTCATGATATATATGAGTAACTAAATCTGATTTTTGCTTTAATAATTATTCTACTTGTGTTTGATAGTCATTGGTGATTGTTAGATGCGTAATTAGGTTGCCTACTTTGTGTTTTCAACTTGTTTGCGATTTATGGTCGAAAAAATCGTTGGAATAATTATAGAGAGCGGATTAGATTTTATTATTCTATCTCTAGAGAGGTGGGGAGGCAATTTAGTGTTGTGTCATCTTTGTCTTTTGTGGGGTTGGATACTAATTGCACGGGAGTGAGTTAGCCTAGGTCTCTTTAGATTATTGTGATACAAGTCGTGTTCCAATTAATTAAAAATACCCCCTTTATATTAATATATATTGTATTCGAAGAAACTGGGAGGTGATTTGGATTTTGGGGTACTGTAGTATTATTAGGCAAGGTGAGACCGGGAGGTGATCCAAACCTTTAACAATTGAGCTTCGCATGTCATTAGAGTTCCAGAGTGTCGTTGGTGAGGCCGAGAGGCGATCTAGCATACTTTAGTGGTATTTAGTGTCATATTTTTTAGATATTGTTTTTCAACCAAGTGAAGTTCGTTAACTATTAATTTAACTAGTAGGATTCCATTACCTAGGTAGTCATTTCTCGCATTTGGTTAAAACCCGATTCTTATTAAAGTTTTGTTTTAGTTTAATTTTTAAGTAGTTAAGTATTATAAGTTTTATTAATATTTAAAAAGAAAAAAAATCAAAAAAATTCAAAAGAGAGTCTAGATAAGTAATTAATTAGGTTTAATAATTAGAGTTTACCCATAGTGTCCTAGGTTCGATATCCGTTCTTACTTGCTAGCTACATAACGACCGGTACACTTGTCGATTGTGTGGTTTTTAAGTGAATTCGGTAAAACTTGGTATTTAATCTTATAATACACATTTCACACATCACCCTTATTCTGAATTTTATCTTTATCTTCAAAAAGATTTTTCTTAAACGTGTATGTATGATTTTAACCCACCCAATGGAACGAACCATGCAACGAAATAAGTAATTATGAGTGCACGCATAATTACCGAAACCCTCGCATGGAAGTCATGGTGGGTACGCTGGTGTGCGAATAACTTAGAACCGGGAGACGCTAGAAAAACGGTACAAATGATATATAATATGACAAGGTCATGGTGGATATGTCGCTGGTACATCCAATATATAAGTGGACTTGTCATATTAACCAATTGTAGCGTTTTCCAGGTCACTCGAACATCTATGTTGTTTCGTTTTACTACGGAAATGATCTAGTAATTTAGGTTTATTCTTATTTTAATTATTTTTTTTTCTTGTATTCTAATTTTGGGATGAAATTTCAAAAAAGTTGTGAATACTGTAGCATTCGTTAAATCTCAGACTCTAAAACCCGACCCATTTTTTTAATTTTATTTGATTATTCATTTAATTATTTATTTCAAAACAACTATATAGAATATAAAAAAACACCCCCCCCCCCCTTAACTAACTTTTATCTTCCATTGCATCCTCAACTAAAGACCAAGGACCAAATAATAATGATTATTCAAAACCTCCCTTTCTCTTTCCCTCCTTCACCTCCAGCGATACCCCCCCCCCCCCCTTCTCACTTTCTTGTTCCTTAATTCTTAGGTTAAATCATCTATTAACTAAAACATGTTCAACCGACACTCTAAACAAGGAAAACGAATCAAAATCAACAGCTAATTAACCAAATTAAAATCCACGGCTGTCCTCGTCCTTAAAACACTATAAATACACGTCCAAAACACAATTAAACTCGCTCACAGCTCCCTCACAACAACGCTCGAGATGATGGGGAGTTTGTTGATACATCCATTGTCTTGTCGTCTCATTCTTTGAATATAGTTTTGGTGTTTGTAATAGTATAGGGACCATTTTTGTCAATTATGTAAGGTCATTCACTATGGGATGTTAGCGAATGAGCTTGTTTTGGTTTCCTCATTCGATAGCGAATGTTAGCATATGGGATGATAATGTATAAGGCAATTCTTTAGGGGAATGTCTAGCGAACGGCATCGTGAACGTGACTCATTCGCTATGAATGTATAGTGAATGAGTCCATCCCTATATATATCTGTAATTTTATTCTAATTATAACAGCCTGATTATTTTTATGAACTTCTAAGCTGTTATTCTGTCCAACTGTTCTCTCAAAACACACAATTACACACATTGAGCCCTAATTCCTCGTTGATTGATCATCATAGTCTATATCCTCATTATATATCGAATCGTGAACGTTTCATGATTCCTCATTAATACATCATATAAAGAAGAAGTATCATCAAACCCTTATGTTTTTATACAATAAGAGTAAAGTGTCATTTTCGTCCTTGTGGTTTAACATATAATGCGAATTTAGTCCAAAAAAATTATTTTTTGCATATGGACCATCCACGTTTCCCAATTACATCCAAATCACTAACCCCGTTAAATTTAATCGTTAAATCAGGGATAGACATGTCTTTTCACGAGTAAAGTGCCAAAATCGTCCCCAAGGTTTGGTCACGTTTGCGAATTTTGTCCAATTTTTGTTTTTTGCAATTAGACCCTCGATGTTTCCCAAGCATTGTCAATTTCGTCCAAATTGTTAACTCAGTCTAAATTCAACGTTAACTCGGGGGTATTACTGTCCTTTTAAATGTTCGTTCACATTATTTTTATTATTATTATTATTATTATTATTATTATTATTATTATTATTATTATTATTATTACTCTGAGCTAAACCCTTTATACGACCAAAAATAAAGAAAAAAAACTAACGGATATCATATTCAATTCAAACTTAGGAATCGTGAGATGTTATATATGTCATCGAACAAACACATAATAATAATAATAATAATAATAATAATAATAATAATAATAGCGTTAACAAACATGTAAAAGGATAGTAACACTCCTTAGTTAATGTTGAATTTAGACCGAGTTAACAATTTGGAGGAATTGGCAACAGTTGAAAAACACCCAGGGTCTAATTGCGAAAAAAAATATTTTTCGACGAAATTCGCAAATGTTACCAAACCTCAGGGACGATTTTGGCACTTACTTATATAATAAAGAAAGAGTGAAAAGGCATGTCTATCCCTAACTTAACGATTAAATTTAATGGGGTTAGTGATTTGGATGTAATTAGCAAGAATTGGGAAACGTGGATGGTCCATTTGCAAAAAATAAACTTTTTGGACTAAATTCGCATTATATGCCAAACCACAAGGACGAAAATGGCACTTTACTCTTGTATAAAAGAAATCAAATTAAAACATAAATTTATAAGGGATGTAAAAACTTTGTTAAGGTGTGACCATTGAAGATCATATTCCAACCTTTAGTTCTTTGTCTCCTCCACAACACACACCATGAAGTATAGATTATGTGGGATCCTTGGCATGAATATTTGATAGCTTTGCAACCATGTAAATGAAGAAGATGAACAAGAATAAAAGAAACCTTAAAGATAGTACAACTAGTGTTACATAACCATATGATTACCTTAAATTTTTGACAAATAGATGAATAGTAATAATAAGAAAAATGAATATGGAGAGAGAGAGAGAGACATAGGGGGGAGGGGAGAAGATAAATTCTTCTTTGAATTTCAAAGAAAAATAAGAATGGTACAAAGAAAAAGAGTTGATGATAGTCTTCAATAAATAACAAGATTTGTAAGGGCTAACTTAGGAAAGTTTACTTTTGTAAAATTGTAAAACTAGGGGAAGGGGGTGGGCTTAGACGGTTGGTGGGGTGGGGGTGGGTGGATAGGATTATTTTGTATTTTTAAGACATGGAAAGGAACATTTGCTACAATAATTAACTAGATATAATACTTCTTAGGCTAGTTGCATCTTTTAAGGATCCATGTAACAATTTATTGTGTTATAAAATGAAAGAAAGACTCTAATAAGTTATAACTTATTATGTTTAGGCCAAACACATACATATATATATATATATATATATATATATAACTTATTAGAGACTCTAAATATCGAGTTAGGTTATACAAGTTTTCAAACGCTTTAATTACGTAACGCAGTATAAGTAACGATGCGATGTAACAATTTTTTATTCATCAAGACTTGCGAATATGATTGCATATTAAATATGATATAACTTTAGTATCAATGACTAATAACATGATTAAAACATAGATATCCAACATTTCATTGATTAAAAGAGGTTTCAAATCACATCGAAAGCTAAAACGGGTTGGGTTTCGGGTTTGAAAGTTAATGAATGTTACACAAGAATAGGAGGTTCTGTTATGAGCAAGCATGCATGAACCTAGATATGGATTGATTGATAGATCAACATTATATAAGCAAATAAGGAATGAGAAATGTTATGTTATGCATGAATGTTTGAAAGATGTGATTCTATTATAAATCATATGTATGAAAAGAAAGAAACTTTAGAACTCCTTCAGCGTGTAGCTGATCTTTTAGCATGCATGCAGGTTTTGTAGATAGACGCGGCGAGCTTGATGTGCATGCGGGCCAATCCATGTTGAAGATTGGTTTAGAGAATGAAGTTAAATGTAAAAGTTTTTGTTTCCGCTGCAAATTGTATGTGTTTTCGTTGTATTAAACTGAGTTTATGAGTAAATCCAAGGTTAAGCTTTACACTTAAATAGCTCCATAGTATGCAAGTTGATCTGAACAACTAAACAATCTTCTACACATGAAATAAATAATCAAATCAAAAACATAATGAACCTCCTAATTGGGAGAGAATAGTTCATTTGTTTTGTTGACTTGTATGGCAGAAATTTTCACGTCCTTACAGCATAATTTATCACGAAATTATGTTAGTAGGAATGTAGGATGTACTCTAATAAGTTACAAGGTTAGAGTCCATGTTACACACGGTTGAAAATTACATGAAAGTAAAAAACTATTAATGTAATACATAAATTCAGTTATTTCATATAATATATTTTATTTATGCCTTTTTAATAAGTTTTTGATATATTTATACACTATTAATTTTAAGTTGCAAACCAAACCTAGGTGTTTAATTTATTCTAAAATAAAACATTTATACCGATATTATTATATTACATTTTTGTGCATATAAATAATATTTAGAACAAAATATTATCACATGTTTTAAATCTAAATTTGCAAAGATTAAGGTTCGGTTGTAAAAAGAAAATATATAAAAATAAATTATCTTTTAAAATAAAAAAAGAAATGGTCAACATGAGGGATTCTTTATTTTACCTCCTTATAACTTTTTATTAAGTTAATAAGTTATATAAGTGTAGCTTATGGAACTTTTCCTCTCACAGTATAAACAATCCCAAACACCTTATTAATTTTTAAAAAGTTAATAAGTTATAAGTTGGTGAAAATAAGCAATCCAAACACCCCCTTAGTGAATTAGAAATCCGTTTACCATACGAATGAAAATTATAGAAAAATGCGTATTTTAAATGAAATTTTTACGTGATATCAACATATCATTTTGTAAAAATCTTATGCTTTTTTAAATGAAATTTTTGTATCATTAATTCATATTTCATATTATATATGTATATTAATTGACAACTAGTGGTTACTCACATTCTTCACTGTTCAAAGACTGTACAAATAATGAAGCTTGGTGTACAAGTTGATGCAGCATGTAATCTGGCGATCTATCACACATATGCAACACGTGTTTCTCTCTTATTCCCTGGCTTTGAATTTCAATTATGGTGTTCACACACTCTCTGTCTCTCTCTCTACTTTACAAGCCGTGCGTTCCAATCTCACTTCCTATTGGAATCGGAGAAGCCCATACACACCAACAAGGCTTCGTGCCACCTCCTCAACCTCACGTCCAATTTAACCGACGCCGCCGTCTCGCCGGACTTTTCGCCGTATAAACTTTCCAAGCTTTATGTTGTTTTGAGTTGATAATTTTGCCTTCAATCTGAACCAGATTTATTGCCACTTAAGAACATGCTTTCGTAATTAGATACTTGCAAATGAGTACTTAATTTATAATTTCGACTTCAATCTGAACCAGATTTATTCTTAGTTAAGCATATGTTTTATTAATTAGATACTTGAGAATGAGTACTTATTTTGTAACATTCTAGAAATTATAATCCATATGCTGAACTTTAGATGACTAAATCAGTGATGGTAGCTGATGAATTGAGCAGGCCCTAATATTTTCTAACTTTTGCACAGTTAAGTAAGCCAAACATTACCCGAACATGTTACATGGTATCTGGTTCATTTTTATATGTTTAATCGGGTTTCGGGTTTCTTAGTGTTGTGCTCGGTGCTCAAGTGTGGGAAACTCGGGTGTTGTTTAATGGTGGCTTTGATTCGGCAATCGAGTTTAGTCATGTTGTTTCAGGTTGATTTCAGTAACTGGTTACGGTTAAAAACAACACCCCTAATGCAGTGAATGGCTTATTGAGTAAGCATTCACTATATTAGAGGTGTCAACTTTAATCTAATCAATTACTAACACCACCCTGAAACCACCCGACATGAACTCAATTACCGAGCATGACCCGAAGCCGCCTGAAGCTTGAGTAAACAACACTTGACTTACCCGAACTCAATTACCAAACCCCACTCGACGCAACCCAAATTTCAATGTTCATCTTTTGCAACTAAATTACTCAAGTAATTTGGTAAATGCAGTACCATCTACGCTTGGGGTACTAATCTACTATACTAGAAATATCTTCAATTACCAACTTAAACCCGCGCCGCAAGTCGCGGGTAATAATACTATGTTAGGATCGTGAGTCAGGTGAAACCTTAAAAAGGTTGACAAGAACACACAGACTTAATAACCCAAAGGCCTATTGAATATCCCGGCGGAATCAGGATATCCAACGGATGGGAACGAATGTGTGAAATGATAACCAACGAAACAACAATAAATATTTAGTGCAAGCAAATACAAAGACAAAGATTTACTGTAATAAATGCATCATTCAATGAAACAGTAAATGGAATGTCTAGGGTTTCGTGACGGCGGTGGCGGTACGAGGAAACAAAAGGGAATATTCTTTTGGAATGTTTTCTCGTAATCCGTTTGTCGCATCGTTATCCATGCCCTAAATGGAAACCTAGGATCCTATTTATAGACCCTGACATTCCTTCTAGAAGTCCTAAATATTACATAATGAAAGACAAAAACAAATACAAGTGTAAGAGTCTTCGAGCATGATAAGTATCTTGCTAGAGCAGACTCACTATCCTAGCCTAGGTATGCTCGATGAGTGTCTTCGAGCATACTTTACTTAGAATATCTTCAGTGAAGATATTCTCCTCCAGCAAGCTTCATTCCTCTTGACTAATCCATGCTTTGCTCGAACTAGTCTATCGAGCAAGCTTATTCTTCTTGATGTCTTCAGTCTTGCTAAAAACTTATTGAACAATCTTTAGCATGCGCGGATGTAAATCTTGCTTGGGGAACTGAACCATGCTCAAAGTCCTTGCTTTGAACATATGACATCTTCTTATTGCATCCATGCTTGTCCCCATGTGCTCGAACATCCTGTGCTCGTAACACTTGGTTAAAACTTGTATGACCAAGCTGTTTGCTCGATTGGCAATCCATGCTCGATAAAAGAATACTCTTGCTCGTTGAAGTGTAGCTTGCTCGAAGCCTTAACACTTAGAAGAATTAACCATCAGTGGTTCTGAAGACCTTGCTCGAAATAGTAAAACCATGCTCGATAGTCTAAGCTTGCTCAAAGTCCATACTTAGCCGTTTCCTAAGGAGGTTGAGAAGATTCCAATCTTCCTTATCAAAAATCCGACCCAACATACTAGTTAACTTTCAAATTACGAATAAACACCTTAACAATCCTTTCACATATAGCAATTGACTAAATAACATTATGTGACGTCATAATGGTTATTTCATATTTCGTATTAACTTCCTGATCACGAATAAACACATCAACAATCCTTTCTCATATAGCAATTGAGTAAATAACATTGCGTGAAGTCATAATTGGTTTGATAACTTAATTAAGGTAAGTAGAAACTGTTATTAATATAATTCTAAGAAATTCATAATTGTTTTAATTGAGATAATTAATAAATAATAAATCGTAATAAATACATTAACTGTTATATATTGTTTAACATAAAAATTTATTAAATTAAAAATTTTAGTTAGTTAAATGGATATTGTAAACATGAAAATTAGTTAATTAGATGTGTTTAAGTTTTCATACTTGCAAAGAAGAAAGTTTAAATCACCACAAAATTATAGTCAATGTATTGAATCACGTCAATTTTGTATGGCGAAATCGAATTGAATTGAATTGAATGTGGGTTTATTAAAGTTTAATTCTTATCAACTTATCCTACAATTTTAAATTGTCATGTCATTCAATTTAATGTACTGCTTGTCTGCTATTATTGTCAACATTTAAAATTTATAATTTAAAGTAAAGATTGATTAACAGAAATCAAGATGGAATAAGAACCTGTAAATAATAATAATAATAATAATAATAAGGGTCAAATTAAAATAAGAAATGTGATATTTGTAAGAAGGGTAAGAAGTAATCTAGACCATTAATTTTATATTAGAATGGTTGAGATTAGTTTGGGGAAAAATAAAGTATAAAACAAGGGGAATGGCATAAAGGTAATAAAACATCTGTTGGCTTTCTCTTTTCACATGCAAGGCACATGACAAATTCTCCCATCATTTTAAAATGTTCTTAACTTTTTTATAAGATATTTTTTTTGAAAAAAAAAATCACCATAATAACGATCGTTTTTTTATATTTAATATGAGTATCATATTGTTATATAAAAATAAAAAAAATAGCGGATTTTTTAACAAATTATGTTTTACCAAATTGTGTTATATAATTGTGTTTTTTATAGTGTTTTTTCCATTGTATTTTTTTTCATAATGATTTTTATAGTGTTTTTTCTATTGTGTTTTTTTTTTCGTAATGATTTTTATAGTGTTTTTCATTGTGCATAATTTTTAAGTGAAAAACAAGATTGTGTTATTTAACATAGTGTGTTTTTTGTCATTGTGTTTTATAAATTGTGTTATTTTTTAATTGTGTTATATGTTTTGGTCATTTTGTTATTTTCTCAATTGTTTTTTTATTGTGTTATTTCTTTCACTTCTCTAATGAAACCCTAAACTATATTACAAAAACACAATGGATTTATTAACTTGTGTTTTTATTAACTTGTGTTTTATCGTCATAACCACTGCCACAAGCATGATGTTTTAACCACTGCCACAAGCATGATGTTTTTTTAATTGTTTTTTTTAAAACACAATGAGAAAAATAAAATTTCATGACAAACAAAAATCATCATCCTACTTTCCTTTTAACAGTCTCACTTCACCAAAAAACAATTTCCTCTAATCACGATTCAACCTATAGACTTCACATCATAAGAAAATGATATGGCATCTTTCAATTTTAAAAACACAATGAGAAAAAAAATAAAACACAACCACCATTTCACCGTCCGCCGCCACCGCCACCGCCACCAAGGTTACAATCGGTCTTCTTCTTCAGTTTCGCCGCCGCAACAGCCACCGGTTTCCTCGTCACAGTCGAAGACGATTACTCCGACACGAGTAACGACAATTCGTCGAGCCTCTTCGTGGTTTTCCGACATCTGGTTGTAGTATCGTTGTTCCGGCGAAAGGAGAATGAGGATGCTCTTTGGTCGTCGGTCAGTAGTGATTGACGACGGACAGGAGCAATTGCTGGTGATGCCTTGGGCGGTGGATGTTGGTGGCTGGAGATGGGTTTGATTGTAAAATTGTTAAGTGGGTTTTTTTAATTTGTAGGCTATAATTATGATTGGACAAAAATACCCTTCGTATAGATAATCAGGTTGGTAAAGAGATGGGTTTGATTGTAAAATTGTTAAGTGGGTTTTTTTAATTTGAAGGCTATAATTATGATTGGACAAAAATACCCTTCTTCCTAGTCTTTTTTAGGAAAACTAATATTTCTATTTGAACCTAACCCATAATAATAATAATTCATTGTCATTTCATCTTCAGAAAATCTAAATATATGTACGATAAAAATTCGGTAAAGCGAATACGGACCTTTTTTGTTTAGGTTTCAAGTTAGAGAAAGAGCGATGCACTATTGACAAATGAAAAATAAAGAAAAGGACTTGTCTGAGAAGACCGAATCCACTTTAAAAACGGCCTTTAATAATCAAAACCAAAACAAAAATAATGGTAGGGCTGAAAATAACAGAACGCCATTCAAAGATTTGAACAAAAATAGTAGTTAGAACACTATTTTTAGCATCATATATACTCTATAATATTTTATATATTTATAATATAACATTTTTGAGCTTGTAAATAGTCTTGTATATTACACTAAAAAGTCATAATCATTAATCAACCCACGTATGGAAACTCAAATGAACTTTGCGAATCTTTGCACTGCAGTTTGATTTTAAAACTTTCAAACGAATTATGCGCTGACCAAACTATTTTTTCAATAATCTATCCTAACATTGATTCATTATTAGATACAGCAAATGAACAAAAGCATATAACTGAAATAGAAGGAATTACCTGAGGTTTGACCATGTTTAAAAAAGGACTTGCTACCGAGGTGTGTGCATATTGTTGTATAGGGTCCGCAAAGAAAATGTTTGCATTAAGGTTGTTGTACAAAAGGTGTCTCCATCTTGTTATATAGGATTTGCAAAAAAAAGTAGGGACATAAACATATAACCAAAAAATCTCTAAAAATAAACTACGTGAAATTGTGTATGTGTACGCCTTTAAAATTCTAAACAAATCCAAAAAAAAAAAAACAATTACTTATAAAAAAAACTGCATAACCTTTCAAAGAGATAAATCTCTGAAGACAAACTTATTGTGAAGCTACTTTGCCATGTTGCATGCATCAATCTCGTTCTTAGATTTAGTTTTCCAAAAACCAGTAACCTAATTTGTCAAATTGAGTTGACATATCAATATAACCGATGTGGGATGTCACATAAGTGTCATATGAATAATAGGTTTTCTTTTAATAACATAGGTAGATGATTTCAGATTAATAGGCCGGTCAAATAGTCAATCTCTTTATATTAAATAGGGTAATAATGTTAATAGTCGGGTACAATTTAATTTAACAAATATAAAGATAAATGTTGTCTTGACGTTAGGCTGAGGGGTGTGGAGCGCGAGAAAGGGCGCGTGAGGCCAGCCGCTCGCGCCCCGGGGCGCGAGCACCACACCACCGAGGCGCGAGAGGGGCGCGAGAGGGGCGCGAGCACGAAAAACAACGCAGGCGCAAGAGGGGTAGCGGGAGGGAAGAGGCGTAAAGGGGGCTTGGGAATGCGTGAAGAGCCGTTGGGCTTGGGAATCCAGTTAAAATAATAGTTTAAGGAGGCTTGGGATGCATAATTAAATGGTGAAATGCATAAAAATAGAGCCGGAGTTGCAACTTGGTGGCAGTGGTGTTGGTGGTTTTCTGGTTTTGGTTGTCATCGGAGAAGACAAGTGGAACACAAATTGGTTTTAATTATTAAATTATTGGTAGTGGTGTTGGTGTTTTAATTTAATAGAATAATTTTTAATAATAGAAAGGTTTTGTTTTTAATTAAATGGTGGAATGACCAATTTACCCTTATGTGTAAAGCACATGGCTAGATTTAATGGAAAAAATTAAATGGGTTATGGCCAAAGAACAAAAGGTGTAACATGAGTGAAATTTTAAAGATAAAGGACAATGAGTGAAATTTGTTACAAACATAAAGGACAATCTTTGTAATTCTGTCTAATAAATTTACTAGCAAAAACGTTAAATTGTTAATGTGTGTTTTTTTAAATAATTTATGTGTTTTTTTAATTAATGTGTATTTTTTTAAATAATTTATGAGTTTTTTTAATAATACGTTTTTTTAATACATTTATAAAAAAATAAAAAAAAACCGCTCGCGCCCCCTCTCGCGCCCCTCCACACCATGGCCCGGGGCGCGAGCACCACAACCAACACCCATCTTATCAAGTTTCTCTCTCTGCCACACGTCACAATATTATTGGCTGGCGCCCCCTCTCGCGCCCCCCACACCCCTCAGCCTTAGTGATATTCTTTCTTGGTTTGCTTCTTGGCAACTTTAGAAGCCTCCAAATAGATTATTATTTTTGCTTAATCATTTTCAAAAGAAATATATAACAGTAATAAAGGACTCACTTTCTATTCAAACACAAAATATCTCCCATTTTTAGCATACATCTATAGCATATACATTAATCTACTACATAAAAAATGTCTGTAGTAAAGTCAGTAATGCTAAAAAAATGAAAATTTTCTAAAATATTGCTATGAGTTGAAATTTAAGGTAAAAGATGAAGAATGTGAAGAAACTTGATACATAACTTCCTTAATCATTTCTTTTGCAACCCTAAGGGTATTTTTGGCAAAACTAGCTGGTAGCTGTAGTTGGAAGCTGGTGGCTTGAAGCTGGTAGTTGTTGGCTTGGAGCTGTAGCTTTTTAGATATACTTAGATGATTGGCAGAGTAGCTAGAACTTTAGTAAAATGTATAAAATGACTAAAATGGACATAATTAAAAAACATAATATTAAATATACTTATTTGGAAGGTTATTTAAGTAATTAAAATACTAATTAGTTGATTAAATATGTTAATCTTATAAAGAATAAATTTGCAAAAATATTCAAAATTTGAATTACATAATTTAGGGACATGAATTCGTTAAAATAGGGCATCATAATTATGTTAAAAAAGGAAAGATATTCCATTAAAATCGCCTATAAAGATAAGGGTAAAATTAAAATATAAAGAAAAACAAAAATGAGAATGGTGAGAAGGAATCTAATCTATTGATTTTAAATTTGAATGATGAATATTAATTTAAGAAAACAAATTGATGAAAAGGACATAAAGTTAATAACCCACTTTTATTGACTTTCTATTTCCACATGTAAGGCACATGTCAATTTCCCTACCATTTTAAAACGTCCATAAATTTTTCATGTAACATTATTTTTTTATAAAAAATTCACCATAATAATAAGCGTTTTTTTCATCTTTAATATGAGTACCGTATTGTTATAAAAAATAAAAAAAAGTTAGTGGGTTTTTTATATTGTGTTATTGATTGTTCATTATGATTTTTAATTGGGTTTTTCTATGCACTGTGTTATAGATTTTGGTCATTGTGTTATTAATTGATACTCATATTAAAGATAGCAATTAAAAGAAAGATTACACCATTGTGTCTTTTTGTTTGTCATTGTGTCTTTGCGCTCATTATTTGTCTTACTACTTATCATTGTGTTTTAGTCATTGTGTATTACGTTCATGTCATTGTGTAACATGTAGTTTCCATTATGTTTTACGTTTTAGGTCATTGTGTTATATGTATTCATTATTGTGTTTTTACGTTTCAGGTCATTGTGTTATATGTATTTATCATTGTGTATTACGTTTCATGTAATTGTGTAATATGCATTCATCATTGTGTTTTATGTATTAGGTAATTTGTTGTTATTTTATCATTATATTATGTATTATTATTGCACAACCATATTATTAGCATTCAAAACAAACACAATGATGATTTGAAAGATACAATGACGAAAAAACACAACGACGAAAAAAACACAATAACAAACAGAAAGACACAACGACGAAAAGACACAATGACGTATTTTTTTTAAAAAAAAATTATATAACAAAGTGATACTCATATTAAGGATAAAAAACGTTTGTTATTATGGTGAAATTTTTTAAAAAAATAATATTGCATGAAAAAGTTATGGACATTTTAAAATGATGGGGGGATTGACATGTGACTTGCATGTGAAAAGAGAAAATATGTAGTATTACTTTTATACCCTTTACCTTTGGTCCCTACTTGACACATGTCAATCAAGTATGTCTTCTCACACTTCTCATTTTTATTAGCATTTGTAGAATAATTCAACCCATAAAGTTAATGAATTCAAAATTTGAATTACATTTATTTATATCTATTTATGATTATTTAATCTTGAAATTTGTTTTGTTAACAATCTTAATCTTAAAAAAGGAAATAAATACAAAAAGATATTGACCATTCTCTAAACAAAATTTAGGGATGCTAAATAAATCGTCTATCAAGTTAATTAATTTTGCAAATGACATTAATTTTAATGTAAATTTAAAAGGTAACTACAACAGGTAAATCAAAAGTACTAATATTAATAATAGCGTGTGAAATGACACTTAATAATACTTGTAGTCTCTGAGTGGTTGACTCGTCAGTCTTCACTCGAGACTAAAATTAGCGTATGCAAATATTCAATTATTGATATGAAAATTATATAAAATATAAATATACTAAAATTTAACCATTGCTAATTTAAAAGTGAAAATTATAGTGAGGTTATTTTATATTATTCATCTTTAATATTTATATATGTATACCTGGATTTTAATTTTATTTATTATAAGAAAATTAATAATTAATATACTTGAGGTTTGATGATGAAATGGTTTCACAAATAAATGATATGTTATAATCCGGTTTAAAAGCTATCTGGGTTTGGTGATACCTATAACCTGTTTATTTTCTTTATTATAAAACTGTTTCTTAATTATAAATAATATTTTTTAAAATAAAATAGGATATTAATTTTTAGTATATTCCTATTTTATAGGATTTTCATTTGAAATATTTGATAAGATTAATTTTTAATATAATGAGATGTTATAACCCGTTTAAGAGCTATCTGGGTTTGGTGAGACATTTACCCGTGAATTCGGATCAAATGCTTGAGAACCCTTCATTTACAAATAAAGCAATCTGATGGCTTGAGAGAATGATTGTTTTACATTTTTCGTTTTTTAATATTTATTTTTTGGATTTTAATTTTCTTTATTGTAAGAAAGTTAATAATATACTTAGGGTTTGACGATGAAAGAGTTTCATAAATAAATGATATGTTATAACCGGTTTAAAAGCAATCTGGATTTGGTGACCCATGACCCGTTTATGTTTTTTACTATAAAAATATTTATTAATTATAAATAATATCTCTTTCTTTTTAAATTGGATATTAAATTTTAGTATATCCCTATTTTATATGATTTTCATATCAAATAATTGGTAAGGTTAATTTTTAAATAATTTAATGAGATGTTGTAACCCGTTTAAGAGTTATTTGGTTTTGGTAAGACCCATAACCATGAATTTGGGTTAAATTAATGAGAGGTATTCATTTAAAAATCAAGCAATCTGGTGGCTTCCATTAAAGGAGGAGCGACCACATCACGACAGGTAGGATTTTAGAGGTTTCGTTTATATATATTATAGACTAGATTTTATCTCCCGTATTACGGGGGTTGTTTCACATTATTCCCTTTCAATATTTATATATGTCTATTTGGATTTTAATTTTATTTATTGTAAGAAAATTAATAATTAATATACTTGAGGTTTGATTATGAAATGATTTCACAAATAAATGATATGTTATAATCCGGTTTAAAAGCTATATGGGTTTGGTGATACCCATTACCCGCTTATGTTTTTTACTATAAAATTGTTTATTAATTATAAATAATATCTTTTTCTTTTTAAATTGGATATTAAATTTTAGTATATCCCTATTTTATAGGATTTTCCTATCAAATAATTGGTAAGATTAATTTTTAATTTAATGAGATGTTATAACCTGTTTAAGGGCTATCTGGTTTTGGTAAGACTCATACCCATGAATTTGGGTTAAATCAATGAGAGGTCTCCATTTAAAAATTAAGCAATCTGGTTGCTTTCATAAAAGGGGGAGCGACTACATCGCGACACGTATGATTTTAGGGTTTTCAATTATATATATTATAAATTAACTAATATTTCACTAAATATATTTATAATGAATAAAAGGTGGAAGCATATGGAAGGGAATAGATTACTTGTGATTATATTTTCTGATGAATCTATTACTATTCTAGAAAAATTATAACATGGGTTTACGTATAATCACCGGTTGATGCTTGGTTTTTTAAGAACATTCACATCAATAAACTAGGGTTGAGCAAATTCGATACCAGTATTAATCACCGATTGGTACCGGTACCGGTACCAAAGTTATGAGTTTCGGAATCGGTACGGTATTGGTACCGGTACAGTACCGATATTTCCCGAACTTTTACCCTCAATACCGGTACCGAACTGAATATTTCGATACCGGTACAAAGATTTTGTGATTTTCGAGGTTGGTATTTTCGGTACCGGTACCGAGCTCATTCCTACAGTAAACCATCGCTGAGATCTGCATCTCATGATTTGGAAAAGAACATTCATATCAGTAAACAAATAGAAGGGTCAAGTTATTCTATAAAAAGACAAAAATGAGAATCATTTATAGCAAAAAAAAAATACTCTTAACAAAAAGAAAAAAGAAAGAAAGTAAAAAAAAATCATAACTCAAAAGTTAATAACGAAAAAAATAAAAACACAAAAATGTTTCTACCGTTTTCATTGTTTAAAAAACCCACTCAATGTTGGGGGAAAACATCATTGTGTCTTTTTGTTTATCATTGTGTTTTGTGTTTATTTTCGTCATTGAATATGTTTTTTTCCCCTAACGTTATGTCTTTTTCTCTTTATATTGTGTTATATTACTCAACACTGTGTTATATTTTGTTCGGCATAGTGCCATATTTTTGATCTATTTTTCTTTTTTTAGTTATAATTTTTTTTAGAACGAGAATGATAGAGGAAACATTTGAGTTTTTTAAATTTTTTTATTTTTTATTTATATTTTGAGTTATGCTTTTTTTTTTGAATTTTCTGTTGAGAGGTTTTTTGTATGGCTAGAAATTCTTCTCACACTTTTCATCTTTGTCTTCTTTTATATTTTAACTTTTCCCACAAATAGAATACATAACAATTAGAAACCATAACGTGCGAACAAACATAAAATGAAAATAAATAATCATACAATTAAAATCGAACAATAGGGGGAAAGGATTATGTTACTGGATAAACGGAAGATAATCTTCGGTATTTGCTAAATTTTATAAATTGTGATTGATGTTTGAGATAATTGGTTAAACGTCAAAAGGGAGAGGAAAAGAAAAATGTAGGTTGCACATAGAATCTAGGTTGCCTCCTATATGGATGCCCTAAAATAATGTCATATGAAAAATAGGAAAAAAATTAATAGAGTGGTAAGATGTTTTATTAAAAAAATTATTTTATTTTACTCTTTTATTGTTAATGCCATGCTTTAGTTAATTTAGATAATTTTCTTTAACAATGTATTTGTTTTTTTTAATTTATAATATGTTATTTAAATCATTTTTAAATTACTTTATTTGGTTATCCATAGTACGGTATGAATATGTGATAAAACAATGTGAGATATAAAGTCATGGTATTTGGATTTTATTGACTTAAAATTCATGTAAGAATGCCTTGTAGGTTTTCGTTGACTAATATTGTGCACTTTGTTATAACATATGCGTAGCATGTGTTTCTTGATGAGTTCGTAAGAGTTAGATCTAACCCGACTTGCCTTTAATACTTATTATATTTGGGTATTATTATTTAAATATTAATATTTATTAAATACTAATTATATTCGGACGAGTGTTTACGGACGTTGACCTTATGTGAGGGTTTTTTCAGGATCGAAAGTTGAGTATATCCCGATGTGGATTTAGTCAGTAGTCCACTTAAAGTATTCGTTGGCCGCTCAAAATATAATAATGCTAATAATTACTGGTTTATATTAAATAATGCAGTGAATTAAAATAGCATTAGTTAATTTCGTGAATTAAAATATGCATTATTAAATAATGCAAACTAATTAATACTTGTTATAAAAGACATTTTAACTTTTTAAAATAACTATTATTAGTTAAAGTGAATGCATCAAGTGTTGTTCATAGGGTATACTCTAACATCTCCTAACTTCACATAAGCATCATATCACTCATTTTGCTCTCTTCACTTCATCTCACCCAAAGGAAATGGTTTAATCCATTTGATTTCATCCCACTCCTATTAATATTTAATTTAATATATTGTTCTTTGCCTTTTAACTCGTGAAGAACATAATTTATGGCCCGTTTTAACAAATTTACAACAAGTGGGGAGTGGTTTAATCCAGTATTGTAAAACTCGTTAGGCGGTCCCTAGGTGGCCGACCCCCCTTGTAGGGAGTACTCAGACATGATATATATAACATAAAATAAATATTGGATATTATATATATATATATATATATATGTGTGTGTGTGTGTTAAGACAAACATAATTCACATCAAAATAAGCATAATGCATATAAAAAAAAACCTTAATTTAAAAAATTCATGTTTTGTTGTTATTTTTAATTTTTTACTAAAAAAATAAATAAAAAATTGGTGGCCGAGTAATCCCGAGTACTCCAACTTTTGACCAAGTTGGAACTTGGCAAGTAATGGTGGCCGAGTTGGGAAAAGACGGCAAGACTGATGCCCAAGAACCTTGAAATCGCTAATTCCTAAGCCTTGAAATATGACTTTTACAACACTGATTTAATCTATATTTAAAGTGTGATTTCATTTTAATTTATGTCTGACATTAAAGGATACCATTAGGCCTAATATATGAATAAAAACTTGTAAAATACTTAAAAAGGGTTAGTGTAACTAAATATATACATATAAGGAAAAAAGATTAATGAGTTTATAATTTAATATATCACGCAATACTTAATGCATTATTATTGATATTTCTATCAAGTAATAATTGTAATAATTAGTTTAATAACCGTTACATTATATTACATAAAGTGACATTACAGTACCATTAAATTTAAATGCTTCTATATTCCAAAAATGCTCGCGACATCATTTTATTTAATTCTATATATCCGTTTCAATAAATTATAAACAGAAATATTATCAGTAAATTAAATAGAAATAATATCAAATAAATTTCATTTTTGCATATCGGTTTTTGTATATATATGTCATCATTCTCAACTCTCAACAAAGGTTTAGAACTTAAAATACCAGTCACACTCAAATGGCAATGGCACCCATGGCCAAACTCATTTATTTGTTTCTTTTGATTTCCTTGACCAAAGGTATACCCACTTTATATATTTTACAGTTCTTTTTGGGTTTCTTTTTAATTCAAATCTTAATTATTTTGTATGAATTCAGGCATACGTAGTTTTTAGTTTATATTATAACAATAAAATTAGCTTATACTTATGGGTATAAACTAGTCAAGCTCGGATTTAACTCGCCTCGTTTACGATCCTAGTGCCAAGGAAGTTTTATGTTATTTGATATGTGAAAAATGTTGGGACTTATATTGTCTATAATCTCACAGATGCATATGGCCTAATTGGCGACCGTGATAACAAAAATTGCAAAATCGAAATCCTCCAGGATCGGGATACTAACTTGGTAGATTGGATCGTGTGGCTTTCCAACCCATGCGATTCGTGTTCCATAGGGCATATCCATTTATGGTGTGAAGGGTTTGACTTCATGAAGAAACACTAAGTGAACCCTGGACAGATTATAGATAATCTGGGGGTTAAGTAATGTTTCCCACGGGGATGAGGTCCAGCAGAGAAGGTTGTTCTTCAGGAGACCTGCAAAACGAACACCGTAAGCTCGTCACTGAGAGGGGGGGTTCCTCCTTGTGACCACCCTCCGGCGTGAGAATCAGACTAGATTGCTCTGAATATAAGTGTATATTAAGAGATTGCTAGATAAGATTGAGATATCAGATGATGTCCTTACCATTCCAAGGTGTTGGAGTATTTATAGCCGAAGGAGGTTTCCTAGAAGGTACAGCCGGCTGAATAATAATCCTGTTCCACCAACAGTGGACTACGCACAGGCCATGCTGGTTGGTGGATAGGCTACGGCCAACAGTAAAGGTCGGCTGTATACTGTTCCTTTACTGCCGTCTACGCACTGTTCCACCAACTGTAGGCTGCGCACGTCCCCTCGTAAGGGTTGGTGAGTAGGCAGCGGCTAATAGTGACAAACAGTACTAGAGGGTGCTCCTCCTCGTATTGTTGTCGGTGAGCTGTCACCCTGTGATTGGTTCATGGGCTGTTCTGGTCAATTTGTCTGTTCCGCCCATACCTTAGTAGGTATAGTACGAAAGACCTTCCAGAAGCATACGGACTGGCTCACTTGGGCGGGAGTATTCCCGCCTTGCTCATTCCTTCATGTGACTACTGAAGTAGCTAATGCCTTGTGCGTGTAGCCTTGCTGTTAGTGCGGGTAGCCTTCCCTGATGGCTTGTATCCGCAGCTGCGGGAACAGGCGGGGTACTTCACCATTGGGTGGCTTTCCCTGCGGGTACAGCTGGCGTACTGCGCGTAAGGTTCTTTGAGCATGGTGGGTCCTGCTGGAGCAGTTGGTCATTGCGCAGACGTCCCTGTTCAAGGTGAGTCTTGTGGGTCCAACTGGGCTCTGCTGGGACCTACCTCTTCAAGTCCCCCCAGTCCAATGTTCTTCTCATGAATTGTTAATAAGTGAGGTGAACTTTTGGACTTAGCTAGGGGTTTTGAAAAGGGTTTAGTTTTTAGGTTTTCAGTGGTGATTCTTCCCGCGGTTTTCCTCATGTCACGCAGAAATTCCCGACTTTTCTGCTTGATCTTTGGGTATGAAGCGGGTAGGTTTGTAACCTCCTCGCACGCCAGGAGCGTTGAGTCCCATTTGTGTGGATTCTCCATGTGGTCTTGGTAGTTTTCCAACATAGTGATCAATTATGCTAAAACTACCAATTCCATCTTGGAGTTTCAAACAATATAGTTCTCGACGTTCCCGTCATGCGGGGACGTTATTCCCGTTTCCGCAAGCATGGCCCAGAAGATCCTTCTTGGTTTGAATTCCCTGCAGAGTGCTAAGTATGTGAAGGGTTTTGCCTTGACACTGTACCCGCACTTGTCTTACGGTTACTTTATTCCCAAGGTATTCCCGGCGTCAATTCCCTGCGGGTGCTAAGTATGTGAAGGGTTTTGCCTTGACACTGGACCCGCACCCGTCTTATGGTTACTTGGTTGCCGAGGTATACTTGGCTTCAATTCCCTGCGGGTGCTAGGTATGTGAAGGTTTTTGCCTTACCACTGTACCCGCATCCGTCTTACGGTTACTTGTTTGCCAAGGTAAGAGGTATTTTCCCGCCTACTTTTGAATCTGAATTTTGAATTTCGAAATTCGAAGAGTTGGTGGAAAGATAGGAACAGTCCAAACATCTGAAACGTCGTGCGACGGTTTCTTCTGACTGTGTCAGGACGTGCAGGAAGTTATGGTGACGTGACAGTACATGGTCATTCCAGACGCTTTTTCAGGCGCGTGGGCGCGATTTTTTGGGCGCGTGGCCGCTAAATTAATGGTATGCATTCTGTCAACAGCTGTTGCCAGCTTGCTTTTTGCCACGTGTCATAGTTTCATTGCACCTTCGTTTTCTCTCTCTTCCGTATTAAATGCATCGCATTAATTGCGATTAGTATATAAAGGGGGAGAGGGTTCTTTGTAATCCACACTTTCACTCTTCTCTTCATCTTTTAAGCGATTTCCGGCGAATACTCATCCTTTTCAGGCAAGCATTCTCCCGAAATCGTTTTCTTCTTTTACAAAATGTCTCATGATATCGATTCTTCGGCTGATGATAAGAGTACTGCTGGTGAGTGCCAGTGTGCTCTGCCTGGTGATCTATATCGATACGTCGTCAGGAAGTTCATGCTCGAGTCTCTCGAGCCTGAGTTTCCTGAACCCCACCAGACGGTATACAATGCCCCCAGAGGCAAGATCGGGGTTTATGCTGCATTCTTTGTCTATGGGAATCTTAGGTTCCCATTGACAAAGTTTGTTTACCGTGTCCTTGAGAGGCACGGTGTTCATTTGACCGAGTTGCACCCCATGGCGATCGCCAAGATTCGCCACTTCGAGTGGGTGTGCCGGATACTGGGTGTTGAGCCCTACGTTGACCGCCTGATGACCTTCTACACTTGGAGGTGCATCCAGGGGTGGTACACGTTGACAACCCGGATTAAGGGTTTAAAGATCTGCGCGACCGAGCGGAGTCTTCGCGCGTGGAAGAGGGAGTTTTTCTTCATATCCGCTCGCGCCATCCCCATTGCCATGAAATTCAAGAACGGGCAAGCACTTCCCAGCCTTCACGCCTCCAACTACCAGGAGGCGGAATGGTTTGCGAAGATATCTCGGGTCCAATCTCCGGTTTACCGGTTTGCGGAGTCCGGGATGGTTATGCTGGGGATGAGCCGAGTGTGGAAGACTGCCGATGCGCAAAAGATCCCAATCGTCCTCGAATACGGTTCGAACTCTATTCCTTACGGTATGCTTCGTCTCTTATTGTTGATTCTGAATTGCTTCTAACTTTTTTCCTGTTTATTTCAGAGGGGAACGACCTGCAGTCGCTCCTTATTCCGCGGGAGGCTGATGGTCCCGCACGGATGGGTACTCGCGCTCTAGACGAGAACGAGTTGCCCATCCTAGAACAAACGGCGGATCGGTTCGTGGAGGTCTATCCGCTAGGCCACGAGATCCTTAGTGCCCGTCGGCCAGGTAAGGCGTTATTCGACCCTCGACCCCTCAATGTTGAAACCTCTGCTGGAATTCCTTTAATCGTATGTTCTGATGAGGAATCCGCAGATGGTCCTCCGTTGGTGCGGAAGAAGAAGGCTGCCGGCGGGAAGGGGAAAGAGAAGGCCTCCACTGCCGATCCAGCACCTCGGTCTGATTCGGAGACCGAGAATGAAGAGGTGGCGGGGAATCCCGGTGGTGATAAGACCACCGCTCCGGAGGTTACGACTGTCACCTCCGGAGAGCCAAAGAAGACAACGGTGACCGGCGCTAAGAGGTCGGCTCCATCGGGTCCGTCCCCGCCTCTCCGTTCCTTTAGGCTCAAGAAAACCCGTAAGTACAACTTTCCTTTAGCTTTTATCTTCATAGCTTAATCTCTTAACATTTTTCTTCTTTACGCAGGCGTGGATGTTGACGCATTCCAGGGTGAAGTGCCGAGTAGTACCTCTCTGCCAATGACGGTAGGCTTGGTCAGCCTACCTAAGGCGTCGACCCAGGCGCCTGCGCCTGCTTCCGCTGGTTCAGTGGCTCACTCCCTTGAGCCGACTGTTCCAGCCGAGATGACGTCACCGCCGGCAGTGAGTGCAATTTTTACAGCATCTTTCACTGAGCCGGCGGTTACTATGGCTGCGGATTCCGCGGCAGCGACCACGGCGGCGACCACGGCGGCTGCCACCATGCCCCCGCCATCGGCAACGGCGGCCGGTCCATCAGGTACGCATGGGGCTTCCCGCCAATCTTTGCCACCTTCCCATCTGCCTGACCTCTTGGATGGATTTCCTTTGGGTTCAGGTGATGGGTTCGGCGGCTATCGGCCTGTTATTGACCCTACAGGTGCGTAGGGTTCTTCTGGCCCATTTTATATATATATATATATATATATTTTATCATCTTTTCCTAACTGCTTTGTGTTTTTTGCAGTGTCGGATTCCAATGAAGTGTATGTTCCATGATGGAACATTCGCCGAGGAACAACCCTTCGCACCCCTGTGGAGTGCGTGGAATGGGCTCGTCACGCTGCTCCCAGTGGTGCGTTGGGGGAAGCCATGGCTAGCTACCAGGAGGGTAGGCTAACCAATGAGCTTCGGGTTCTCCTGGCCCGGATGCAGCCGCGCGTCGAGCTGCTTTGTCGTGAAAACGACAAGTTAAAAGCAGCTCGCCTTAAGGAAGTAGCTCAGGCGCGGGCTATCCGGGAGGAGAACCAAAAACTTGCCGCAGTGGCTGCGGAGAAGGAGAAGGCCTTCAAGGCCCTCGAGGTTGAAGTTCAGGCTCGACTCGAGGCCCGTTCCAAGGCTGCCCAAGCTGTTAATGAACAGCTTCGGCTGGCTAAGGAAACTGCGAGGAATGCAACCGAGAGGGCCACCAAGGCTGAAGCTGTTGCTGAGCCTCTCCGCGTGGAGAATGAAGAACTTAAAGCCAAATTAGAGGCTCTCCAGCAGGCTCATGATGCCTTGGCGATGGAAGACGCCAAAAAGCTCCAGGAGATCTTGGACCAGAGGGGGGTGCTTGACCATACCGAGCGGAAGCTAAAGGGCGTCGAAGAGGCTGCGGCTAAAGAAGTGTTGCTTGCCAACCTTAACAAGAGTGAAGCCGAACGCGCCCGTAACGAAACTCAAGCTGCCCTCCAAGAAGCTCTGGCTGCCAAGGAATGGCTCCTTCGAGAAGCGTTGTCTCAGGTAAGCTTTCATGTCTTTACGCTTTTCTTTGTAAATAGGGGTTTGACACTTGTATATTTTCTTTTGTAGGTTGTGCATCGGGTCTTCTCAGAGACATCTTACGACGATGCTATGAGCGCAGCCCTCAACGCTTCTCACGAGGATGGGGAACGGGCCGGCTTCTTGCTTGGTCTAGGGTTCGTTGAGAAAGGCGTCCCGCCTTCCAACTTCCCTTTGTATAATGTTGATACTGAAGCTATTTACGACCAAGCAGTGAACCAGTATGCTGCCTTCCCGCATCCGGTGGTGGAGAAGGTGAATGAAATTGCTGCTGCTGATGATGGGCTAGCTATCCTTAAGGCTTTCCTTGAACTGCCACGCTCTACTGACGGCGCTGGTCCAAGTGGAAGTGGCCCTGTAGCCTGATCCTGAAGATCCCTTCCCGCTGCTAGGATAGATTTAGTTTGTATAGATTTACTTTCTTGTAGGCGGGTAGTTACCCGGCCATTCTTGTAACGAATATTTATGAAATATAAATCTTTGTGCGGCTAAGACCGCTTCTTCCATTGGATTCCTTGCTTTTATAAACGTTATATGACTTGCATATTTTAGTTTGAATTAGCAATTTTACAAGTGTTTTAGAATAAGTTAACCTTTGAACGTGGTAGATAATAGGTGCGAAGTTTTGCTTCCTCTTTCGTGATTGTGCGGGTAGGACCGTCACTTGCACTTAGTAGGATGACTAAACTTTACCCATATCTGACCTGCGTGTAGGTTTTCCTCATCCTTTTTTAGGATATCCTTTGAACGTGGTAGATGATAAGTTAAAGTTTTGCTTCCTTGTTCGTGATTGTGCGGGTAAGACCGTCACTTGCACTTACGAGGATGGCTAAACTTTACTTACATCTGACCTGCGTGTAGGTTTTCCTTATGCTTTTTTAGGATAACCTTTAAACGTGGTAGATGATAAGTTAAAGTTTTGCTTCCTTGTTCGTGATTGTGCGGGTAAGACCGTCACTTGCACTTATGAGGATGGCTAAACTTTACTTACATCTGACCTGCGTGTAGGTTTTCCTTATTCTTTTTTAGGATAACCTTTAAACGTGGTAGATGATAAGTTAAAGTTTTGCTTCCTTGTTCGTGATTGTGCGGGTAAGACCGTCACTTGCACTTACGAGGATGGCTAAACTTTACTTACATCTGACCTGCGTGTAGGTTTCCCTTATTTTTAGCGTTGTGTTTATGCGGGTTTTGCCGCCTTCCACACGTAACGACTTACTTCTTCCCCATTTATGTGGTGAATACCGGCACTAGTGTGGGAAGTTCATAAGTATAAAGGTAAAGACACATTATTAAAGGAGAATCATTTCCATTAGAAGTGGCTCTAGGCCTTTTCTTTACAAGTTTGGAATTGATCTACATATAACATTTGCGTAATTGAGCTCCATTCCATGTTCTTGGGATGGGAGTGCCATCGAGCCTTTCGAGCCGGTATGCGCCCTTTCCCAGGACTTCTTTGATAATGTATGGCCCTTCCCAGACCGGGGCCAGCTTTCCTGGGCGTTCTTGGTTCGAAGCCTCGTTGTTACGCAGTATGTAGTCTCCTTCATTGAAGTTGCAGAGTTTTACCCGCGTGTTGTAGTACTTTTGCATTTGTCGCTTGTAGTTCTCTTCACGCACTGCGGCTAAGTCTCTGCGTTCCTCGGTCAGCATAAGATCCAACCGTCTTTCCGCATCATTGTCTTCTGGCTGAATCAAGATCCTTGGTGAGGGTAAACCAATTTCGACCGGGACCATGGCTTCCGTGCCATAAGTGAGGCTGAACGGGGTTTCTCCCGTACTGGCCTTCTTCAGCGTTCTGTTTGCCCAAAGGACGTGCGGAAGCTCGTCCACCCAGCCAGATCTGTGTTCCAAGAGTCTTTTCTTGATGCCTTCGACGATGCTCTTGTTTGCTCTTTCCACCTCACCATTACCTTGCGGGTGTGCCACTGAGGTAAAGGTGTGGGTGATTTGAAGTTCTTTCAGCCACTGTTGTAGCTTCTTGTCAGCAAAGTTGGTGCCGTTGTCGCTCACCAAATTCTGTGGAAGTCCAAAACGACAAATAATAAATTCCCAAATAAATTTTTGATATGTTTTGCGGTTGTTTGGGCTAAAGGTTTTGCTTCTATCCACTTGGTGAAGTAGTCGATGGCTACCACAAGGAACTGAACATTTCCTGCTGCTGTAGGAAATGGGCCTGTCACATCGATGGCCCACTTCTGAAATGGCCATGAAGAAGTGACTGGAACAAGTTCATTCTTCGGACGGTGCGTGTTGGGTGCGTAAAGCTGGCAAGACCTGCATTTTCTGATGTATGCCAATGCATCCGTATGCATCCCCGGCCAAAAGTATCCCGCGTTGTTTAGCTTAGCTACAACAGCGCGGGGACCTGCGTGTACTCCACAGATGCCTTCGTGTACTTCCCTTAGGAGGTAGTCAGCATCTTGGTTGTCCACGCATCTTAAGAGTGGGCCAAGAAAGTTACGTCTGTAAAGGATGTCATCGATGAGTTGATAATTCAGTGCTTTACAACGTAGTTTTCTTGCCTGTGTTTTGGATTCTGGGAGTGTACCTGCCGCAAGGTATTTTATTATTGGTGTCATCCACGTTTCCGTGCCGGTTTGGATGACCCAAATTTCCTTGTGCGGGACCGAAGGTGTCTCGAGGAGTTCAATGCGGATATCCTTTCCTAAGTGGGTGAAGGCTAATGATGCAAGCTTGCTTAACGCATCCGCAGATTTGTTTTCACTTCGCTTGACGTGTATGACTTTGCAGTCATTGAAATCGCGCATAAGGGATTTTGCTTGTGCGAGGTACAGGGCCATTGTGTCGTTCACGGCCGTGTACGTCCCGTTGATTTGATTGGCTATCAACATGGAATCCACGTGGGCTTCCAAGTTTTTCACCCCCATTTTACGCGCAATTCTCAACCCAGCCAAGAATGCCTCATATTCGGCTTCGTTATTCGTACTTGGAAAATCCAGTCGAATAGCATAAGTGTATTCTTGGCCTGCTGGGTTGGTTAGTTTCAGCCCTGGGCCTGAACCCTCGTTACTGGCTGCTCCATCAGTGTAGAGTTGCCAGACATCATTGATGTCTTGTGCTGGAGAGGGTTGAACCTCTTCCTGGCACTCTTTTTCCCGCGATGCAGGCACTTCTGCAATAAAGTCGGCCAGAACCTGGCCTTTTATGGCTGGTCTTGGTTTATACTTTATCGCGTATTCTCCTAACTCAATTGCCCATTTGGCTAGGCGTCCCGATAACTCGGGTTTGCCTAGAACGTTTGCAAGTTTGAAGTTGGTGAGAATGATGATTGGGTGGCCCTGGAAATATCGTCTTAACCTGCGTGAAGCGTGTATAAGTGCTAAGACTAATTTTTCGAGGGTAGAGTACCGGGTTTCTACGTCTGTTAGGACACGACTGACATAATTGATTGGCATCTGGATGCCTTTTCGCGCTACTAGCAGGACTGCCCCGGTTGCTCTATCTGTTGCGGAAAGGTATAGGATTAACTCCTCTCCCGCTTTTGGTGCTGTGAGTGTTGGGAGTTCGATCAAGCGTGACCGAATCTCCTGAAAAGCTGCTTCCGCTTCTGGGGTCCAGCGGAAGTGCGTTTTCTTTAAACAGTTTCTCAATGTTGACACGAAGGGAAATGACTTATCCGCGTGATTTGCCAAAAAGCGATTAAGTGCCACCAGTCGTCCATTCAGTGTCTGAGCCTGTTTAATGGTAGTAGGTAATTCCATTTTGATAATGGCTTCGACCTTTTCAGGGTTCGCTCTGAAGCCATCTTTAGTGACGATGACCCCTAAGAACTTCCCTTCTTCCGTTCCAAAGGCACATTTGCTCGGGTTGAGCTTCATGTTTATCTTCCTGAGCGTGTTGAAAGTCTCTTCGATGTCTTTCAACATCACTTCTGGGTCAGGGCTTTTGATGACCAAGTCATCCATGTAGACTTCCAAGTTCCTCCCAATTTGGGCATGAAACTGGTTGTCCATCAGGCGTTGGTATGTGGACCCGGCATTCTTAAGTCCGAATGGCATCATTTGGTAGCAAAATGTGCCATCGGGCGTCCGAAAAGCGGTTTTGTCCTGATCATCAACGGCCATGTGTATTTGATGGTATACGCATCCAGGAAGCATTTAAGGCGGAACGGTGCCAGCGAGTCCACCTTAAGATCAATTTCGGGTAACGGATAACAATCTTTGGGGCATGCTTTGTTCAAGTCCTTGAAATCTATACACATGCGCCATTGTTTGTTATTCTTCGGTACCATAACGGGATTTGCAACCCAAGTTTGATATCTACTAACGCGTATGATGCCTGCGTCAAGGAGTTCCTTGACTTGGGTTCTACACGCGTTAGTTTGTTCTGGCCCCATTACTCTGCGCTTTTGTACGATCGGCGTAACAGCAGGATCGCATTTGAGCTTATGCTCTGCCTTACTTCGGGGCACACCAGTCATGTCAGCTGGTGTCCACGCGAAGATGTCAGCGTTTTTTTGTAATAAGCGCTTGAGTAAGGTGCGTGTGGGACCAACAATTGTTGGGCCAATGGTGACGGCCTGGTCCGGGTACTTGCCGTTGAAGGCCCATCTTTCTGGTTCGGTGATGGTTGGTTTAGCCATCTTTGGTTTGGGTTTAGATGAGACAGATGCGATGCATACCTGGGGAATGCCGGTGATCATCGCTACACCCTCAGCTGTTGGCCATCCCATCATGCCGTGGACTGAGGATACCACGGCGTTGAATCTTGCCATCCCGTCTCTCCCGAAGAGGATGTCATATGTGTGGTATGGCTTCCTCATCACGACAAAGTCCACATCTTCTGTGCGGGAGTGTTTCCCATCTATAAGAGTGACGGGGAAAGATAGGATACCCAGGGGGGTGTTTGTGCTGCCATCAAACCCTTCCATCGAGGCGCAGATCGTTTCCAGGCGTTCCTTGTCTTCGTCATCAAGCTTGTCGAAGAAATGCCTGTACATCACCGTTGACGAGGCGCCGTTGTCAGCAAGAGTGCGGGAGGTGATGTAGTGCCCCAGCTGGCTTTTGATGATGATAGGGCCTTCTTTGCTGGGTCCTCCTGGCACTCGCGGGAAGCGCACCTCAGCTTCCTTCCACGCACATGGTTCTATCGTTCGCCTTTTTCTTCCTCTGATATTACCGTGAACCATGTTGATGCTGATGTCAACGAGCTTTCGTCCGTTGCCTCGGTACCGGTTGTCATTCCGTCCTCCATTCTTGATTGATGCCACCAGGTGTGCCAGTCTTCCATCCTTGACGAATGCTTCAACAATATCCTTCAAGGATGTACACTCTTCCGTATCATGACCTTTTGTCCCGTGGAAGTCACAGGATTTGCTCTGATCCGCATTAGGTCGCTGCCGGATCATTGGAGCTTTTGGCCACGGTAGCTTTTCAGTGGCAAATATCTCCGTGACGCTTTTGGTGAGTGGCGTCCACCGGTGCTTTTGGCTTGAAGGGTGTGTGTGATTTCTTCCGCCAACAAGAGGGTGAGAGCTGGATGAGGTGTCAAAGTTTATCCTTGACTGCCAGATACCTAGCTTCCTCTTTTTGTTCTGCCGGGCGATCCGAACATTGTTCTCTCTTGTCCTCTGCGTGTAGAGGTGTGTACTCTGGGGAAGATCCCTTCCCAGTTGCTTTTCCGTCTCGGCAAAGCGTTTTGCCGCCGTCATGATGGCATCCCATGTTGATGGCATGCCATCCTTACCCGTCAATGTGCGGATAAGCTCTGGGTATTCGGCGCCTTGGATGAAAGCGGCGCGAACCAGATCTTCACTTATGTTGCCGAGACTTAGCTTTTTGGAGTTGAAGCGGGTGATGAAGTCTAGTAAAGATTCATCCTCCTCTCTCACGCAGTTGAGGATCGTCCACTGTTCTTCAGTGTATTTCCTCTGTTGACTGAAGTGCTGGCTGAACTTGTTCTGAAAGTCCGCCCAATCGTATATGTGGTGGACCGGTAAACGATCGAACCATGCCCTGGCCGCTCCGACCAGAGTCATCTGGAACATGTAACACCACGTGGGTTCCGTCCAGTTACTGACGGTAGCCCCCGCAATGAACCTGTTCAAATGGTCGTCTGGGTCGGATAGACCATCATAAGTGCCAATGTTGGACATTTGTTTGGCACTTCTCGGGGCGATTGCTTCCGCAATGTCCCTTGCGAATTTTGACTTTCCTGCATTTGTAGCAGTTGGTCTAAAGGTTTTGGAGAAGTCACGCGGGTTTCTCTCCGCATTTGTTGGTTTAAAAGCTTCCCCAAAATTCCTTTTTGGTTGGAAGTCCGTTTCCTTACGCTTCCCTTTCGCCTTATGGCGAGGGTTTGCGTCGGTATCGGATTCTTCCCTTTTTTCGTCTGAGTACTCGCACTCACTGTTCATATTGAGGTGTTGGCGAGTACTGCCGAATTCGTCAGCCTGTTGAACTGAACGCAAGCGTTCGTCCAATTCAGCTTGGAACTCTCTTTGACGTGCTTCGGCCCACGCCTTCACTTCATCTAGTGTTTGGCGAGGGACCCTTCGTTTTTCCAACTGGGCATCAGTGAACCCCAGTGGAATATTTACTGCACTTGCCCCGGCTTGGGTAGTCGGGGTAGTGTTCGTAAGAATTGTATAACCGCCGGTGTTCCCCCCAGTTGCTGGGGTTGTGGTTACCGGGGATTCTTGGTCGGTTACTGGCCTTGGGACCGGAGTAACGTTAACCATTTCTTCAGAAATTTTGAAAAAACTAAATTAGTTCTACCTTTTATGCACGGATGGCGCCAATGAAGAAACACTAAGTGAACCCTGGACAGATTATAGATAATCTGGGGGTTAAGTAATGTTTCCCACGGGGATGAGGTCCAGCAGAGAAGGTTGTTCTTCAGGAGACCTGCAAAACGAACACCGTAAGCTCGTCACTGAGAAGGGGGGGGTTCCTCCTTGTGACCACCCTCCGGCGTGAGAATCAGACTAGATTGCTCTGAATATAAGTGTATATTAAGAGATTGCTAGATAAGATTGAGATATCAGATGATGTCCTTACCATTCCAAGGTGTTGGAGTATTTATAGCCGAAGGAGGTTTCCTAGAAGGTACAGCCGGCTGAATAATAATCCTGTTCCACCAACAGTGGACTACGCACAGGCCATGCTGGTTGGTGGATAGGCTACGGCCAACAGTAAAGGTCGGCTGTATACTGTTCCTTTACTGCCGTCTACGCACTGTTCCACCAACTGTAGGCTGCGCACGTCCCCTCGTAAGGGTTGGTGAGTAGGCAGCGGCTAATAGTGACAAACAGTACTAGAGGGTGCTCCTCCTCGTATTGTTGTCGGTGAGCTGTCACCCTGTGATTGGTTCATGGGCTGTTCTGGTCAATTTGTCTGTTCCGCCCATACCTTAGTAGGTATAGTACGAAAGACCTTCCAGAAGCATACGGACTGGCTCACTTGGGCGGGAGTATTCCCGCCTTGCTCATTCCTTCATGTGACTACTGAAGTAGCTAATGCCTTGTGCGTGTAGCCTTGCTGTTAGTGCGGGTAGCCTTCCCTGATGGCTTGTATCCGCAGCTGCGGGAACAGGCGGGGTACTTCACCATTGGGTGGCTTTCCCTGCGGGTACAGCTGGCGTACTGCGCGTAAGGTTCTTTGAGCATGGTGGGTCCTGCTGGAGCAGTTGGTCATTGCGCAGACGTCCCTGTTCAAGGTGAGTCTTGCGGGTCCAACTGGGCTCTGCTGGGACCTACCTCTTCACTTCAACAAAGAGATTGACCCAAGCATCATCAAAAAAGAAGGTGATTTGTGCATCATATATAATAATGGGACACTGAATAAACAGTCAATGGTTATATTCACCTATACTGCTGAGACAGATTATCCTTTTGAAGTGGTACATCATACTAAAGTATGTGAATCACATAATGGTGCTAATTAAGTGAAAAATTAGTTTTTGTCGATTTCAATATTGTTGGAGAAATAAATTGGATTTAGAAACCTTTAAACTTTTGAGTCTTATTCTTGAACCTTGAACACAAAATCGAAGCTTGACGTCGTTGGGTGCGATAAAAGCAAAAAATAAGAATTCCTATAAGGAATTGAATATTCTGTAGATATAATTGAAGTAGGAAGAATATCAAATAATGTGAACAACTAAACGTACCCGCGCGTTGCTTCGGGGCGTGTAGGTTGCATGTTCGTTTGTGTTGCATATGTTGTGCTGATTTGTTTTTTAGATACGCATATTGCTGATAAAGCAGTTCACCATCGTTTTGTTCAAAATACAAAGTGGTTTACATACATATTTATCCACGGATTTCATATTAGATGTCATTCAAAAGTTTCTTGTTGGATTTCATTCCATGGTTTGGAGGCTTTTTTTAGCCTGCTAGTTGCTTTATTCCATGGATGAGTTTGTTTCTTGTACTTTCAAAAGTGAGCTTTCTTCTTTATCCATGGTCAAAAAAGGGTTATATGTGGCTTGGTTTAGAGCCTTTTTTCTTGTTTTGTTCTTTAATTCCTGTAATTGGATAGATGTTTAAGCCAATAGAATAAAAATTGTTAAAATAAAAACCTTTAAATGAACAAACAAAACCTAACATAAATGAACACCGAATGTTCACGAAAACAATTATCTCCGTTCATTTATTAAACAATTGAACATAAATAAATTTCCCACCGAATAAATATATATTCGCTGAATTGTATGCGGTGTATTACTTGGTTGTTGATGCATTGGCCTTTTGCCTTGAGATTTTGCGGCTGGTGTTGCTGGGTCGAGGTGGAGTGCTGTTGGTATTTCTTTGACACTATTGACTTCTAATGTGTGGTTTTCTTTGACTGTGACCATCATCTCTCTTGTTTTAGCTACGGCTGTGAAAACGGGTGGTGGAGGGTTTTTTTTAGTCTTTGTAGACATGAGTTTTGATGAGGTAACTGCATGGTATATCAAGGAGAGCTGTCATTGTGTCATTAAAGAAAACAGCTGGCACGTTGGTTGTGTTGTCAGTGATGATAGCATTGCGCCAGTACCTAGTAAACATAAAATTAAGAAGTTTACGCCAATAAGTGAACAAAAATGAGTTTTTATATTGTACAGGACTACGAATAGAATATTTAAAAAACAACTGTTTTAACTAAGCTTAGATGAAGTTTGGTGGTTTGTTGGTATCATGGTCCTCCCATGAGAAGCCATGTGGATTGTTCCTTTGTGGATGCATATGCTTTGGGCATTCGGGACACACGACATAGAACCACTTTGTGCCCATTGTTATTGCCTTTATGTGTGCATTGCACCTGTGGTTGTTCTGCATTTTAATGTTGTGCTTATTTCTAATTCAACAAATGATTGCTTACTGGCTGTCGATGATGATTCTTTGTGAGTATATCTGCAAGTGGCACTGATTATTCATCTGCTAGCAACATTATATTGTTCAACCTGTTACACATGTTATTTTCTTGTTAACATGATGCTAGATGCATGCTTATTTTATTGTGTTGGTAGTCGGGTTGATTTTATTACATGTTAAACAGGTCGGTGCAGGGTGTGGTGCCGACAAAGAAAATTGTTTGGTTCGTTTCTATTATGGTACGATAGCGGTGCGGTTGAGGTTTAATACCAACACCATAAAACGTATTACTACCAACATGATATGTTTCGATACTGATCGCTGCCCATACCCTGTACCATTTGTTCTCGTGTTAAACTATTGGGTCAAAGTTTATGGTTTATGCTTTTGGGTTTAATTGGGCTTTTGTATGTAAATCGAGATCATTTGATCTCGGTGGGCTTTAGTTTTTTCTGGGCCTAGTTGGTAGCCTATATATAGGATATATGTTTACTATTGTAAGGTTGTTCGTTAAAGTTTTTATTTTTCACCAGTGTAAGTTTGTTAAGGGCTTAAGCTCCCGAAGTATCAATATACGTGTGTTTTGAAGCTTATTCTTCGTGTTTGTTTGTGATTGTGTTCGCTTCATAGAATCGGCATGATGATTAGTTTCCACCTAATCATTGAGTTACTTGATATCACATTGAAAGATCCATTCTCGGGACTTACAATTGGTATCAGAGCCTATAGACCTTTTCTAGGCTTGGTTATTGGTGATATCAAGGATTCTACCGGTGACTTACGGGTGTGTGTTAGGTGGAAGAATTCTGGATCTTGAAGAACTATTCTTCGTGTTCTTCGGCTAGTGAGGAGTTTTGTTTGGAACAGGATTTTGGTAAATCTCGTGTTTAATTTGAATCCCATAATTCTCGGGATTTAGTTAAACATTCTAAGATTATCATATCTTGAACTATTCTTAGTTCTCGGTAAATATGTTTCGGTTCTTGGGTTGATTTTAAGGCTTTCGGGAAGATCTCAAGGTTCTCGGTTAAACTTCAGGGTTTTCGGGAAGTTCTCAAGGTGTTCGGGACGATTTTTAAATTCTCGGGTTGATTTCGTCGTTTTCGTTTAACTTTCTGTATTTTTAGAGGACGTTTGCTGTTTTCGGCCTTTCTTTCAAGTTCTCGGTTAAGGCTATTATGGATCAATCTGCTGTTAGTACGTCTTCCAATGCCACTCTTCATCAAGAACTCGACTCCATCATGGGGATTACCACTCGCGTGCCCCGTCTACTGACTTCGGAAGGGTTTGCCGAGTGGAAGTTTAGGTTTGGGAAATATGTGAAGGCAAAGGATGCGAAATTATGGAGGGGCATTGTTAAAGGTCCTCAGGCTATTACGTATCAGAGGGAGGGGTCTGATGAAGTGGAGACGAAGCCAGTTGAGTTGTATACAGATGCTGATTTTGATAAAGTCAAGCAGGATGAGAAGGCTCTGGCTACCTTGACCATGGCACTTTCGCCTGAAAATTGCCTTGGGATTTAGAGAGTTGAATTATGCTAAGGCACTCTGGGAGGCTCTTATTGAAGTGTTTGAGGGAAATGAAGACATGGGGAGAAGTAGGCAGGATCTCTTAAGACAGTAATTCAACATATTCAACTATGTCTTGGGAGAATCTCTTGAAAAACAGCTTCACCGGTTCATCTCATTAGTCATGGAGATGAGATCGGCCATTATAAACCGCACGTCTGCTGAGATTAACAACAAGCTAGTCAACTCATTGCCACAGAACTGGGATCTGAATGTGGTTGTTATTAAGAAGACCAAGGATCTAGCCAGACTGACACTCTCTGAGGTGATGGCTATCATCAAGGCTTGTGATATGGACGACAAGCAGTGTGCAATCAATCATGCGAATACCATTAATACTGCTGGTTATGGCATTGCCTCCAACAATGCTCTAGTCTCACAAGACAGTTTCTCACTGTTCAAGTCATCTCAGAGTCAGCCACCTCAGTCGCAGCAATCTTAGCAAACCTTCTCCATGTTTAAGTTTCCTCAGAATCAACCTACTCCACACCCTACACCAGCTGCTCCTGTTTTCTTTCCACAACTGGTTCTTGCACCGAAATCTCAAACTCCTATGGAAACCTCCAGCCAATCTCGCATTCAGATTCCTACCATTCCTAAGGAGACACAAGAGAGCATTGTTTTAATGGCAGGTTTCATGAACTGCTATAATGCCTTTCTTGCTGGAGACCTGGTACAACCCGTTGTGGCCGCTGAGCTGGATCATATACATCCTGATGATGTGGAGGAGATGAACATCTCTTGGCAAATCGCCATGGCTGTTTTTAGAGGCAAAAAGCTTACTAAAAGGATAGGCAGGAACAACTGGAATGTGTCTGCAAATCAAAAGGTGGGATTTAACAAGAGTTCTTTGAGGGGCTACAACTATCATGAGCCGGGCCATTTTGCTCATGAGTGTACCAGTCCGACAAAGGAAGGGAATAGAGAGAGGGCGATGGTTCTAGTGAATGGTGGAAGAGGAGAGAATGCGGCTAGTTCGAGTGTGGGTGAGCGTGGTTTGGTGGTTCAAAACTTCTCATGGGAGGATCAGATGGCAGCGCTAAACATAAGTGATCAAGTTGCAAACTTTGTTGAGATGGATGTTGAAGAAGAGGAGAATGAAGCTGAGGAGCAAGTCAGGGATCTTCAGCATGCTTTTATGGTCTTCACCTCCACCAAATCCACTGAGGTAAGCCCTATATTATGTTCTTAATCATGCATTGATAAAGTACGTTTGTATAAAATTCACAATAGCAACTTAATTTGGGAAATGGAGTATGTTAAATATGAAAATTCCACACTTAATAAACTTGAAAAGGCTTTAAAAGACAAAATAGAGGCACAACAACAAGATTTTTCTAAACTGCAATCGGATTTTATCACAAAGTGCTGTCACCATCTAGATGCTGGAAAGAAAATTGCTGAACTAACCGCTGAGTTAGATGCATCAAAGTTGGAAATAGCAAAACTAACAAATAAATTTGAAAATGTTGAATTTAACTTTAAAAGTTTGATGTCTCTAGTGCTGTTGTTGAGTCAATGATAGAAAATCAATTAAAATGGAAAGAAAAATAAGGGTGTGGGTATTGGATGTAACATGGCCCCCCTATATATAATAATAATTACACTAGTCTTCCTTTACCAAGAAAGAGGAAGAAAAAGAAAAAAATTTGCAGTATGGTAAGTCAACTGCAACCGACGAGGGCATGGCTGGTTCAGACACGACAACTGAATCAACCTCCGAGGTGAACGATTCTAATGTGTTTACTTCATGTGCAGATGAAGTAATAGTTGAGGATTGGACCGATGATGATGTCTCACCCATTGACTCTATTGCTTCTTTTAATTTGCCTATTTTGCATGTTTTAAACAATGATGCTACTGATGTGTGTGTGTGGGATCTGTTTTTAAGAGCAAAGACAAGTGTTTGGGTACTTTTTCTAAGACTTTAAAAGGCAGTGATCTGTCTCTTAATAAATGTGATGAACTAAAAATTCATAATAAACATTTGTCGCCTAAGTTTGTGAGAGAAACGACTTTTTGTAATGATAAATGTGGAAGCTCAAATGCTAAGTCCAAAGATGGAAAAACAGGCTCACACAACATAGCAAGACCGGGCATCGGCCACAACAATTTTTACGTTAAAAGGCAAACCTGCTTCAACTGTGGCATTCCTGGTCACATTGCTAGAAAATGCTCTCGTCTCCCGTATGTTCCATATTACAAATGCCATCAGAGGACTATGCCTAAAAATGCCTACAAAAACTTTCACTCTAATAAAATGAGGTATTATAAGGCAAAGCCCTCTGACGGTAATTGGAGGAGAGACGAGGCTGACAGGTCAGGTTCTCATCAGACCAAGCCTAAGCCCATTGTGATTCAAAGGCTGAACGGAAACATGGTTTTGGCTCTGAGACCGAAGTGGGACTCATAACCGAAAACGCTTAAAAGGTCAAAGTCGACCGTGTTTTCTATCCGCAAACCGGAGACCAAGTTAACCACTTGTGTAAATCACAAAGTTTTCAAACCAAAATACAAATGGTTGCCCAAGTCTTCGGTAACAAAGTCCTCAACATCTTCTAATTCTATATTTTTTTGATAATCCTGATGATATGTCATGGCAACCCGTAACACGGTTGACCAAGTCAGGCCTAGCCGGAACGACTATGGACTAGGTACCCAAAACTAACTAGTCTCGCACATAGTGCAGGAACAGCTATGGAGGAATATTATCAGGCCTTGGTTTGTTGATAGAGGCTGTTCCAGGCACATGACAGGGGACATATCCCAGCTGAGTGATATTCAAATATTTAACGGTGGATGTGTTTCTTTTGCGGGAGGAGAGAAATGGAAGATTACTCAAAAGGGTACTGTGAGTAATGGGATTCTTAAATTTGAAAATGTTAACTATGTTCCAGAGTTGAAGCACAGTCTGCTTAGCGTGTCGTAGATTTGTGACAAGGGTTTCTCTACTCACTTTACTAACAAGGAATGTTTGATTCTGAAACCTAGTATCAAAATACCAGAGGATCGGGATTCTGGTCAGATCTCAGAGAAAAGATAATGCCTACCTGGTCGACATGAACAAGAATGTTCCTGACGAAATTACATGTCTGTTTTCTAAAGTTTCAGAACATAATGCCATGCTTTGGCATTTTCGTTTGGTCATGCCAATGTCAAAACCCTGAACCGTCATGCGAAAAACAGTATTGTTTGTGGCCTGCCAGTTAGAGATTTTGTGACTGTTGAGAAGTGTGTGGCTTGTGTGTTAGGCAAGCATCATCGAAAAGCACACAAGCTGAAGCTGATTAATACAATTTCCAACGTCTTTCAGTTACTTCACATGGACCTGTTCGGTCCGGTTCATGTTTTGAGTCTTTCTCGTAGTAATCATTGTCTAGTCATCACCGACGAGTACTCTCGCTTCACTTGGGTGTTCTTCTTATCGAATAAAAGTGAGACTGCAGAATTAATCAAGAAATTTGTGATACTTGTGGAAAATCAATTGAACTTGAAGCTCAAGGGAATTCGCTGTGACAATGGCACGGAGTTTAAAATCATTTTTGTGTCGTGAAGGGGATTCTTCGTCAGTATGCCTAAGCTCGTACTCCGCAGCAAAATGGCGTTGCTGAAAGATGGAACTGTACTTTGATCGAAGCTGCGAGGACGATGTTATGTGATTCAAAGTTACCATTTTTATTTTGGGCTGAAGCAATCAACACCACCTGTTACGTTCAAAATCGGGTGTTGATCAACAAATCTCAGATGAAGACTCCCTATGAAATTGTTTATGGTCACATGCCTACAGTTGCACATTTTCGAGCCTTTGGTTGTCTGTGTACTTTATTGAATCTTGAATTGACTCCAAAGTTTGAAGCCAAGGCAGATGATTATTACTTTGTTGGATATGCTGGTCGAACTGCCTACAGAGTCTACAACAAGGCATCAAAACATATCGTCGAATCATATGATTTGCACTTGCTGGAAGAAAATAAGACTGTAACATCCAACTTTTGTTAAATAATAAATGACGGAAAGTTTTGTTATTAACTGTGTGTCGTTAAGTTAGTCGTGTGTTAAGTGCTTGGTTAATATTTGGATTTGGAATTGTGAGTGGGTTGTGGGGCCCATGGCCCCCTATATAAGCCTAACCCCTCCACCCTTTCACCATTTTGTTACCTTTCACCACACACACACATACTCAAGAACACACACATTTTCTCTCTACATTCCGGATCCAAATCCGTGTAAAAAAAGAAGAGAAAGAAGGAAGAATCTCGTGTGTAGACGTCATCAAATAATAAGAATCACGTCCAGATCTACGTATTGTCCGGATCTGAACTCGAACCTAAAGCAAAAGGTAGGTTTCGGTTTAAATGGTTAAATTTTATGTTTAGAATCGACATGCAAACAGATATAATAATAGATCTGGTTGTGAAATGTAAGAAAAATATAAACTTGGTAAGTTATAACCTCTCGGGTGCACTTTAAGATAAAAAGGTGGCGTTTAGACTATGAGAGATATGGGTTCAGGATTAGGTGCATGGGGTCAGAATGTGTCGAAAATTGAAAAAGAGTAGAAATCAGGTCCTGAGGAAGAGTCACGAAGTAAAATGGCTTTAAAATGGTAAAAACGAAGAAAGGAAGGTATTTCGCTTCGCTCAGCCATGAGAAGCGAAACAGGTATTTCGCTTCACTCAGCCATGAGAAGCGAAACAGGTATTTCGCTTCGCTCAGCCGTGAGAAGCGAAAAAGTTATGCGAAGCGAAATTCTATGCGAAATTCCTCCCATGCGAAATTGTTTAAGTTGTTATTAAAATGTGACCTGATTCATTTCCCAGCCAGGGGCTCTGCCCCTTGGATCCTGCTAGGGGCTGCCGCCCCTAGACCCCGCTAACAGGGGCGCTGCCCCCAGACCCCTGTTAGTTGAGAGTTTCATTAACTTAGATGTAGAAGTAGTAGTAATGGATAATTGACACGCGTAATGTATTGTACAGTTAGCCGTGCACAACTAAGGAAGGGCATTACCATTAAGGGGCGCTGCCCCCGGACCCCCGTTAGTTGAGAGTTTCATTAACTTATATGTAGGAAGTAGTAGTAATGGATAATTGACACGCGTAATATATTGTACAGTTAGCCGTGCACAACTAAGGAAGGGCATTACCATTAACGGCGAGAGAAATCGGCTCCAGGTGAGTTCTAGCCCCATTTCCTTGTTATGTTTTCGGGGCTGTGTGCATACTCCTATGTGGCAATTAAAATGCTTATCTTAAGTGATAGGTATATGATACGTGTATGTTCGTGCATTGAATGATATTACTATATGATGGTTATGTGAACGAATGTTTATGTAAATATTATATACATAAGACAGGTAAAGTATGCGCTGATGATAGGGACCAGACCCTCATAATATTTGAGATGATAGGGATCAGACCCTTATAATATCTGAGATGATAGGGACCAGACCCTCATAATATCTGAGATGATAGGGACCATACCCTCATAATATCTGAGATGATAGGGACCAGACCCTTATAATATCTGAGATGTTAGGGACCATACCCTTATAATATCTGAGATGTTTAAGATAGAATAGCTTATGGTATACCATAGAGTTTTATGAAAGAAAGTATGTAAGTACGTATGCATGTATATAAAGTATGTGTGAAAGAAGTAATAGCAAAGTAAGGTATGAATACGTATCTTCGGACGCGTATGAGTAAGGATAGGAATGCATTGTATGTTAATTGATTAACTAGAACTCACTCGGCATAGCTGGCTTTTAGTATGCACGCAAGCAAATAGGTTGAGACAGCTGGCTTGAGGAGGGACACATGGCACGAGCTAAAGAGACTGACATCTATGAAGAAGTGTCATGACTATTTTATGTTATGTTATGAAAAGACAATTTGTATGTTAAGACAAAGATGAATGTCTGTAATGTGATGTTGAAGTTTTAAATTATTCCGCGAAAGTTTAAATTAACTCTGATTTTAGAACTGTGTTTATGAGTAAATCCAACACCAAAGTAGGGTTACCGGGAACGGGGCCTTACAAAGATTGATGCTCGTGTGGGGCCTAACTGGTTATTTGACTATGACAAACTGTTTAAGCCATTCAATGTGTTTCCAGTAGTCGATACAGAAAACTCGAGGGTAGGAACTTCTACTGTTGTTGATGATGAAGAAGATATTCCTGCTGATATTCAAGTGTCTCCCATGCTGAGTGTCTATCCTTCTGAATCTCTGGACACCACTCAGCCGTAATCTGAGAATCTGGGAGAGACTGTCACCGAGACTGTATCCCCACAAGAGCCTTCTACAGCAGTGGTTTCACCTTTTGAGGGGGAGAGTGTCATTCGTCAGATATTTGGTAGCACTCTATTCCCTGATGCCATTCCAAACGAATATGTTGCCAATACCTCGTACTCGTATAGTACCGCGGCATCGGGATGGAAGAACCCTCTCACCGAAGTCCTCGAAGATCCAACAAACTTAACAGAAAACTGTTCTGTTCCTGATCACTTTATTCCGTCAAGAATTCAACGAGATCACCCTATTGACAGTATTATTGGTCCCCTTGAAGCTGGCGTGTCAATCAGATGTCAGACTGGAACAATCAACAACTGCTTGTATTCTTGCTTCATTTCACAAATTGAGCCTAATACAGTTAAGATGGCTTTGCAAGAACCAAGATGGGCTGACGCCATGCATTAGGAACACAGTTAGCTTGAAAAACTCAAGGTTTGGAGGTTGGTCGAGTTACCTGCTGGGAAGAAATCGCTGGGTACAAGATGGGGTTTTCGCAACAAACATGATGATGCTGGGGTTATTGTCAGAAATAAGGCAAGGCTTGTGGTTCGTGGTTTTCATCAGGTTGAGGGTTTGGACTATACTGAGGTGTACGCTCCAGTGGCTCGTCTTGAGGCCATTCGGATCTTCTTGGCATATGCATCATACATGGGATTCAAAGTCTATCAGATGGATGTCAAGACAACGTTCTTATATGGTGAAGTGAAAGAGGAAATTTATGTGGATCAGCCACCGGGTTTTGTGGATTCAAAGCATCCGTCACATGTCTATAAGTTGGACAAGGCTCTCTACGGTCTTCATCAGGCTCCTCGAGCATTGTATGCGACGTTGACATCTCATCTTTTGGAGCACGAGTATAAGCGTGGAACCATTGATCAGACACTGTTTATTAAGACTATTGGAGAAGATCTGATTCTGGTTCAGATTTATGTGGATGACATCATCTTTGGCTCTACCTGCACTGCTCTATGTTCTGAGTTTGAGGAAGTGATGAAGAAAAGATTTGGAGATGAATTCAGAAGTTCTGCTGATGTTAAACATGATAAGCGTCCGACTTCAAACATTGACACTTCTGCTGAAATGGAGAAATACATGACTGCACCACCCAAGACGGATGAACAGAAGGAGAAATTGATGAGGAAGATGTTGATAAGGAGAAACTCTAATCAGAATGTTGTGTCATCGATCACCTTGAAAAATTTGTTGTGAATTTAGAAAAGGGTTTCTCTGATAAATACGGTGATCGCTCGGGGATTCTTTCAAACGGAAATCTGGTAGCATTGAGTACTACGATAAAATAAAAAGATTTGGATCTTGGACGAAGGTTGATCTGACTGACTTGTTTCATGCTCCCTTTCATAATCCAAACAACGAACCAAGGGCTGAAAAGTTTTGGAACTTTCTAAGTACTCAAGTGGAACGTGGGTTTCCGAACATGCCTACTGCCGAATTCTTTCTCAAGAATGCTAAGGGTGTTCGTGATCCTCGTACCAACAAGACAATGGTAAATGTAATGTGGCCGCCGACAGATAAGTGAAGTCGATTCCGATCGGCAAGAGATTTCCTGAGGGAGGTCTTGATGAAATGAAGTTTTAGACGTATGATGGTGAAACGGCTACTGTTGTCATCAGATTGAACAAGGGTCAATACCTTCTTGTTGATCCTAGGGATCTATTGAAATTTGGGGAGAGAGATCTCAAGACTCTTAGCAGATTTCAGATTCCAGCTGATCCACTATACGAGCCTGCTGCCAAGGAGTATACAAGCATGGTAGGAGCAATTATTCATGATGGCTTATGGGTAGGTGTACTCAATGCAGCAGATGCATATATACTTGAGCATGATTGAAGCAATAAACCAAGGGCGAGATTGTTGCGTCAAAGTTTATGCTTTATGCTTTTGGGTTTAATTGGGCTTTTGTATGTAAACCGAGATCATTTGATTTCGGTGGGCTTTAGTTTGTTTTGGGCCTAGTTGGTAGCCTATATATAGGATATATGTTTACTATTGTAGGGTTGTTCGTTAAAGTTTTTTTTCACCCGTGTAAGTTTGTTAAGGGCTTAAGCACCCGACGTATCAATATACGTGTGTTTTGAAGCTTATTCTTCGTGTTTGTTTGTGATTGTGTTGGCTTCATAGAATCGGCTAGATGATTAGTTTCCGCCTAATCATTGAGTTACTTGATATCACAGTGAAAGATCCATTCTCGGGACTTACATAAACCAAGCACGACGAACAACAACGAATAGTGTTGATGTGTTAAGTTGTTTAATTGTTTTTAAAGAAGTTGAAATCTTGAATGCTGATATGCAATGTTAAATTCTATTATGTGTTGTGATTTGTGTGGATGATATCTGGGAATGTTGGGTCTGCAGTGATTGTTGTTGCGACTGGTGTCTCTAGTTGTGGGTGATTTGTTAGAATAGTTTTTGGTTTAGTTATGTGGGAATAGATGGTGTTAATTTTGATGTTATTGGGACGCGTTTACCCTTAACTTCTGTAACCATGCAAATGTTATTGTAAGGATGCTTCCCTTCTTGATTCTTTCTGTAACTTTGATGTTGTGGTTTGGCCAGAAGGTGAATTCTAATGTCACATCGCTGCATTTTGTAACATAAGAAACGTTGAATAAGTATCACTTTAAATTTTTAAGTAGATAACTAAAATTAGAGACACTAATCCTAACTACACATAACACAATTGTTAAGTAATACTAAATCAAATAGCAAACATTAAAACACACTATTGCTAAGAAATTCTAAATCATGCCGCAAGCCTAACTAAGTTAAAAAGAAAAATGTTTCAAAAATATAATAGCAAATGGGTTTAGTATCTACAATAGAATGAGGTACAATTACTAACACTAAGTTAGATAGGAAACATTAAAACAACACTATTTTTAGGAAATAATAAATAATGCTGCAAGCCTAATTATCCTGGAGCAGTAAATGAGTTTAATAGTAAGATTAGGGATGTGGTTAAGGCAGCGACAGAGCTAGCGGGTGTCATAACTAAAGGAAGGATAAGAACACTTAAAGAAATAGAAATGAATAAGGTAACCAAGAAGGTGGAAGAGAGTTTAAAAGTGAAGAGTGAATCAAAGAAGTATGATAAGAGATCGGTTAAGAAGGTGTTTCAACCTTCAATCCCTAAATGCAAGACTTTCAAACAAAGGCACTTAGGAAAATGCCGATTTGAGAAAATTTGCAAATATTGTAACATTTCTGGTCATTCAATCGAGGAATGCTACACCAAGAATAAAAACATTACATGTTTTGGCTTAGGAGAGACAGTGCACGTCAAAACAGCATGTCCAAAGTTGAACCAAGTCGGTGGAAGCGGCACCAAGACTGATGGTAGTACAAGGAAAGGAAAAGCACGAGCTTTCATTCTTAACACTCACAGCAGAAGAGATACCGGACGTTATTACCGGTACATTCCTTGTAAATAATACGTGTGATAGGGTTTTATTTGATTCTGGTGCAAATCAAAGTTTTATAGATTATAAATTTAGTAGTCTATTAAATAAACCCTTAGTAAAGTTAGACCGAGCCTACGAAGTCGAAACGACAAATGATGAACGAGTCAAGATATTCGAAGCATTAGAAGATGGTGAAATTACCCGGGCGGGGCATATCACTCATGTGCGCTTACTGCCTATGGCACTAGCAAGATTTGATGTAGTGCTCGGTTTGGATTGGATAGTTAATAATCTAGCTCGTATCATTTGCCATAAAAAAGATAATAGAAATTCATTCACCGAAAGGAGAAAAGATTCAAATTGAAGGAGACAAAAGTGTTGGTCATGTTAGTATAATCTCGATGATTAAAGCTATCAAATGCCTAAAACAAGGATGTCTAGCATTCATGGCATGTGTGATCGAAGAGCCAAAGCAGAATATGATCGAGGACGTGCCAGTGGTTAAGGAATACGTAGACGTATTTCAAGAGGAACTACCAGGAATCCCTCCAGATTGAGAAGTGGAGTTTAGAATTGATCTGTTACCGGGTATGGCTCCAATCCATGTAGGTTTGCACCAATGGAAATGCAAGAATTAAAGAAACAGTTGGATGAACTTTTAGAGAAAGGATTAATTCGACCAAGATATTCTCCATGGGGAGCTCCAATATTGTTTGTGAAGAAGAAAGACGGATCGATGAGAATGTGTATCGATTGCCAGGCCTTGAACAAAGTAACAATTAAAAATCGATACCCACTACCAAGAATAGATGATCTCTTTGATCAACTACAAGGAGCAAGTTTCTTTTTGAATGTTGATTTATGTTCAGGTTATCATCAACTGAAGGTACAAGAAGAAGATATACCCAAAACAGCATTAAGAACAAGGTGTGGACATTGTGAGTTCACGGTTATGCCGTTTGGACTTACTAATGCTCCATCTGCATTCATGGATATGATGAATAGAATTTGTAAACCCTATTTAGATAAATTTGTAATCATATTCATCGACTATATATTTATTTATTCTAAATCAGAGGAGGATCACAAATTTCATCTAATGATTTTACTTAAACCTACTCAGAAATGAGAAATTGTATGCTAAAGTCTCTAAATGTGAATTTTGGCTCCATGAAGTACAATTTCTTGGACATTTGGTCAATGCAAAGGGCATACAAGTAGATCCTACAAAGATAGAAGCTATAACTAATTGGTAGATACCAAAAACGCCAACCAAAGTTAGAAGTTTCTTAGGTTTGGCAGGTTAATATAGAAGATTCATAGAGAACTTCTCCCAGATAGTTGTTCCATTAACTTCATTAAATCATAGGAGTGTTAAATACGAGTGGGGACCCAAGCAACAACAGGCATTCGATATGCTAAGGCAAAAGCTTACAAATGCACCTGTACTGGCTTTGCCAGAGGGTATAGAAAACTTTGTGGTATATAGTGACGCATCTCACACAGGATTGGGTTGTGTCCTTATGCAAGGAAACAAGGTTATAGCTTATGCTTCCAGACAACTAAAAGTACACGAAAATAATTATACAGCTCACGATCTAGAATTAGGTGCCATAAGCGCTGAAATTATGGAGGCACTATCTCTATGGAGTTAAAGTCATTGTGTACACTAATCATAAAAGATTAAAACGTATTTTTGATCAGAAAGAACTTAATATGCGTTAAAGAAGATGTGGGGGATGAGCCATTTAAGAAACAACCCATTATGGTATGTTGAAATGGTCTTTAAGAATGCTTTCTCAACCCTCGCATGAAAGGGAGAACCTTTCATTACCCCTCTTAGTGATTGGATAAGTTTATCCAATAAGACTTAAATGTGGGGGTAACTTGCAATTTGATATGAATGTGGAATGTTTGGAAATAAGGATGTTGGTAATCCAATTAAAGATTGCAAACATGTGACCAAGTGGAGTACACAAGGTCATAACAAGTCTATCTAGAATATTAGACTTCGATGCCAATTGGTAACATTCAGAATCTTGGTAGATTTATGATATAGTTTACCAAAGGTATGATGGAAACGTGTTGAGCCTTGAAGAGCGTTTCATGTAATTCTAAAGACTAAACGATGTAACTAGATCCAGGTAGAGATTATGAGTTAGAGTCTTAGGAATGACAAATGGCAAGAATGACTTGTGAGTCAATAACATGTTAAAACAACTTATCTCAATTACAAATTATCGTTGTTGACTTTACAAAGTCAAAGATAATGTCTATGGATCCAAAAACCCGAGGGTTGATGAGAGATCAAGTTGTGGAATGAGTTTAAGATTGTAGGAAACCATTCGCGTATAAAAATAAAACACTTTTAATAAAATGATTGTAATACAAGGAATCAAACCTATCTAGGAAAGCAAGTAAATTACAATACGAAGTGCAATCTAAACTGGATCAAAGTGCAAGCAAAGGTTATTGTCAAAGTTTAATGGTCTTTTCTTAAGTCAATCCCACGTTTTACATACAAAGGTTATTGTCAAGTGACTTTCTTCTAAAGGAAGAAACATTAATTTTATTTATGTAAAACATATTTATAAATAATTAAACAAGAAAAGCGTGACAGGCATGTAGTAACTGAAATGGTGACAATACCGGAAGTCGAGTTTCTTGTCTAAGGAAAGTAATTCGTATAAATCCCAATCAACCGAGGGACCCGTTTGCTTTCCTGGAAAGCTTGATGAGAGTGTTCGAACCTATTAGGCCAAAGCATGCCACACCAAACATTGTGCGAACTAAAGTAAGCATTTTTGAATAAAAATGACTTTTATATCAAAATAATGTTTTATCAAGGTTTAAAGCTACAAATTAGATAAAGATGTAAAGGAAAATCAGTTGATCTAGATATTCATACAAAGATATTCGCGTAGTACAGGCTCGAGGTAGCGTGCACAACATAAATCAGTAAAGGCATACTGATCATAACAAAGGTGAGTACATTGACTCTAAAACTACCGCAAAGGCTTTAAGCATTTTACATATGATTTACAAGTCAAACATATGGTTTGAATAGTTTTCAAAATGTTTGACGTGTAAAGTTAATATACTAAAAAAAAGCGTTGGGCCATAAGGGAACGTATAGTTAAATCCAAGTTTATGCACGTGTTAAGGATGAAAGGCAGTAACATGACTAGTAAAGAGACTTAGTTATAGGCATACGTAAAACAACGGTCAATCTAAGTAAAAAGACTAGTGTGCTCCGTGGTTGTACACTCGGGTGAAATAGTCCGGCTGAGTGTGTAGATATACTAACACAAATTACGATTAAACGGGTTTTAAATTTTTGCCAACATAAAATACTTTGTGTTGTTAATGTTATTCACTGTCTTTTAGCTGACGTGTTAGGTAATTAATAGTAAGTTATAAGGACAGTAGAGTAACATGGAGGCAGCTCATTAGAGATATAGAAGGATCAGTGGGCTCAATTTGTTAAACTCCTTGTAAAACATGATTATGGATGAAAGACCGTAACATGACTAGTAAAGAGACTCAGTTGTAGGCATACGCAAAACTATGGTCAATCTGAGTAAAAAGACTAGTCTTCTGACGTAGGCTGTCGTGTCTACTCAAACAATTGATTTTTATTAACTTAAATACTTATGCTTATGGGTAAGTAAGGTCGTCTCCATAGGAACTCAAAGAAAGTGCTAATTTTATATTTTATGATTTAAATAAATTAATTACTTAACTAAGGCGGACAAACGATGTCAAGCGGTTTTGAAAAAATTGATTTTTAAAACTAAAACAATTACTTAAAAGATTAGTAAACAATATTAATAAAAGGTATTCACTCTAGGTTCAGGTAATGTGATATTCAACTTAATCCCAGATCACTTCTCTTGATTGCGCAGTAATTACTAGACCTATTAGTTTGATTGTGATGACAAACCTGTTCACACAATTGAACTCGATCTACCCAATTACTAATTTATGTTTTATGAAAACTAATTAAGTAACAATAGTTGATGATTATTAATTCAATGACACAAGAGCCTAACCCTAAGTGTTGATGAATAAAACTAAACAAGTGATGTACTAATAAATAATCGCAAACACAAATTGTTTAAACAAACAAGCAATAATAGAACAAGATAAAATCAATGAACTAAATCAAGTTCTCAACATGAAGCACAATGAATCTGGTTTTTAAAGAAGAATTACGCAAAACCCTTACCTAGAATGAACACTAGACTTTTAGCCAAGCATCGACATATTACTAAAATTACTTATCTTGATGAACATATGAATCTAAGACGAACCGGGAGCTTCTGAATGGTTAAAAATCACCCTAGGACACCTCTTTTTCTTCTGGAATTAGTGATATGATGAACGGAGGTTTAGATGGGTTTATGTAGTGATTAACCCTAATTTTCTTTGGATTTATGTCGATCCGCGTTGCGCAAAGTAGTAATGGGCCTGTCATTCGCGTCGTGTGAAGGAAAAAGTAGTCGGGCTCAGAATCTGGTAACTTCACGTCGCGCGAAGGACAAAAATTTCAGCCGAAATTATTTCTTTTCTTTATTATTCCTCGTGATGCGTGCACTCCCATTCCCTCACTTTTATGTCTTCATTCCAAGCTTGTAAATCATCCCGATAAACTCCATAGCGTCCAATGTCCTAAAACACATAATTATGCTTGAAATACCAATGTTCATTCATTTATTTACCTAAATATAACTAATTAATATATAATAATAACTAACTTTTATCCAACCATCGCATCCCCACATTTATCCTTTTTCGTCCTGAAAAAGACTTTGCAATGGAATCAGAATCAGAGATTATTTTTACAAAATGCTTTTTAGGTTATTTTAATTAAGCACAAGGAACACAAAAACCGTGATTGCCGATATTGTTGTCCACTTAAACCCATGCCTCAATACTTACCAGGATAAATATGGTGTGACAGTTTTATTAGTTTATATGTTTAAAATGGAACCCACACCTCAAAGCCCTGAAGCTGCCTTACCAAACTTCATTATAGTTTTAGCGAACTAAACCACCCCAATTTGACTTAAACCTTGAGATTTGAGGATAAAAAATTTGCACATTTGTACAATTTTTAAGCCCATATGTAACAGCTAAGACAATCATGGATATTTTTATGGAACCAAAACCTAAACTTAAGCATCAAAGTCTACCAGAATGGCCATTAGATACGATTAATGTGTAATTAGGTAACTAATTAGCAAATAGTCCCCACTACATGACATACCCTCGTTATCAAGCAATACCCCAAAGTCCATCCATATAGGTGAGTGTACACGAATTTATCTGTAGGGCTTAAATATGACGTGTCTGGTGTGGTCCGTTTCTTAATGGTAATGAGACGTGAGCACGGGGACCCTATATGACTAACAGCGTGGATGATCAAGTCATTAGTGTATTTGTACTTTTAAAGCACGTAGTTATCATGTTTAATGACTTATAATTGGCAGTTAAACTGCGGGTTTGCTCTTTTTTAAGCTTTTTAATATACGTAAATCCACTTAGGAAATTTGCATACCTAGATGATAAACCGCATACAGACCCATGGTCTCCGAACCCGGAGCATCCCATCAATACAGGATTTAAGGCCACAAAACCATACACCTATGAAGTGTTAACCACTTAAACTAGCTGTATTTTTATTTAGGTTTATATCACAAGCTATCTAGCATACTCTAACGTTAAGCCTATCCAAGCATTGTATAATAGATTATTCATATTTAAAATTTCATTTTTGTGATCAAATCTAACAAAAGGCTTGATGGCCTAATATTTCATTCCAGTCCTTACATAGCCTTAGCTATACAAACAAAACCTTGATGATGTTTCCCACTAAAAATCAAGCATTTTTTAAGGTTCAATTAAGTCAACAACCAAACCATCCTTTCATTCTTAAGGCTGAGCCTACCGACACATCCTAAATTAAGTGCATTCTCGTTTTTATTATCTCATATTATATAATAATTTTGAAAAACAATCCCCGACTTTTCTCTCATTTTCCATATTTTGCAAAAAGTCTTAATTCAAGGAACATTAAACATTTAAAAATTTTCAATTTCTTCCCCATCCCCACACTTGAGGCAAACATTCTTCTCTATGTTTAGATTTAACAAATAAAATAGGGATGGGGTTAAAATTTACTTTGACAATTTTAAAACCGGGCTTTAATGTGATGGTTATTTATTAATTATACACAAATACAATTACACTTCTAACATAAAAACTAGCAAAACAAAGAAGATTATGAAAAAGAAATCACCTGATAGAAAATAAACACTCATGTGCAACTCTCATACCCTCGGTGATGCTCTCAGTAAACTTAACTCTTCAACTCTCAAAACGAAATCTGCAAACTCTTAAATATGTAGAAGCACACTTCTCACAAGTATTAAAATATAGGTCTTTTAAACATTTTTGCAAAATCGCTAATTTTAAATTACCAACCGAGCTTAATAAATTCATAATAATCTTTGTTAAACGAGTAAAAATGCTAAAAGACCTAACTCGCTTTCGTAGGAATCACAATTGCATTTAGCTTATGCAATAAGCCCTTTAAACCCCCTGGTAGCCCGGGTGGACGAGTATGGTCTCATGAGGGTTTATAGTGAACTACAACCCCAAAGTTTAAATATAAAAAAAATATACAAGCAACCACCCAAATAAATAAGTCCGTTTTAGCTTCCCAATCGAACCATCCCACTTCATTTTCCCCATTAGCATAATAAGAATATCAGTACAACCAATCATAATAATAATAATAACATAAATAAAGGAAAAATGAAAAGAAAACCCAAAACATCGGTTGAACTGGCTGCTTCCATCACAAACTACCGCGCCTCATCAGAATCATCCTCCTCCTCATCATCTCCGGCCTCGCTGGTTCCTGAACCTCCAGCCTCTCCATAATAAGCACCTGATCCATAACCTCCATAGCCAGTATATCTAGCAGCAAAACATTTCCACAACTACCTGTAGCCCCGTATCCTCCTCCCATACAACCATATCCAGCATCTCCACCATAACCACCCCCTATATCACCATAGCCACCAGCATCAGGCGGTGGCGGTTGCAAAGAACCTAGCAACGGGATACTCCAAGATCAAACAGGGACCGAAAATACCCTATAGACTCATCCCTATACTGATGAAGCTCATTCCTATACCCACCTAATTCATCCTGCATCTGCAACTGCCGATCAAACATGTAATCAAGAGTCATAGGCTGCGGGTGCTTGTCCTACACTGGGCTGTCGGGGCTGTTGTCGCTGACGTGGCTGGGTAAGTGGCCTCTTCATACGCTACTGTCTAGAACTACCCTGACCTCTCACGTCAACCAACTGTGGTGGGTCATCATAAGTGCAAATGCCCGCCTTTTGGGCATCCTCAAGAGCACTAACCTCTGTATCATGCCTCTCACTAAAATACTCGACAGGGAATTCCCAATAACCCCCAAATATTAAGCTATCCTTGTTATGATATGCCCCAAAGATAACTGTGTCGCAGTCGTGTCGGCCCGACGACCACCTCTACCCAAAAATTTAACAATAGGTTAGCCATATTCACATTTTCACCCCAACCGTCGCCATCAAACACATCAAATCCAAATTACTGCACTCATCATACCCGACTGGCGGGCCCACGAAAGTGGAAGCAATGACTCTATGAATGTACCTGTGTATCGGATCCCGAATCGCCGAAGAAACTGCACTGCTCGAGTGCTCCCCATCAGCAATGGTACTCCAAAAAGTAGCCAACCTCGTAGTCGAAATCCAAAGGGGACGGGAACCAGTAGTAAAACCTCAGATACTCTCCCAAAATGCCAGACTATCAACCTCATCTTCGCCATATAATCCTGCAACAATCGCAAAACACGGCACAGTCATCTCATATAACTGTCGTCCCAAAGAAAAACTCAAAGCATATGGTTCATCAAAATTCCCAGTCTGGTGCCGAAATGTAGACTAAAACTCATAGACTGGCTCTTCGTATTGCGTCTCTTGAAAAACTGTAACACTTCATCCCAGCGTCCACTCAAATAGTTATTAACTCTCTCCATCAGTTCCAACAAAGCCAACAAACTCCAATCAAATGTACGATGTCTCAACAACCCCACATTACAAATCCTGTCAAACATTTCCCTTTCTGGGGTGTCTGGAAGAAATCGTAGGATAATATGATAGTCATCTTCTCCACCGGTGATGTTAGTGACCGTAGCTCCGTGAACAGGTATTTCCTCAACCTCATAGCGAATCGGAGCCCGCGTGTACAGCTGAGAAGCATAATCAAACGTCTGCTGTTTCTTTGATCTTTTCTTTGACACTTGCAAATAAATACAAACAATTAGTTTATGTCAAGATAAGCCTCGGGTGACAACCGTATAGCATTTTTGTCGCGATCGTCCCCAACAATAAAATAAACTAACTAATAAGAAAAAATAAAACTAAGTAAAAATAAACTAAAGTTTACACTACATTATAAAATAAAGCTAATATAAAAAGAAAAATATTTTTGTTATTTTTAAATAGTTTTTTATTTTAACTACAAGACTTTAAAAAATGTGAAAATATCCTCAAAATGCATGTGCAACACAAGTTTTAAATGAAAAGTCCATGTTATCAAAACATAATTCCAGTTCTCACAAATTGTGAAAACCGCAACTATCATAAAAGTCAACCCAACACTTTGATAAAACTCATTTTAGCAAGAATATGTTAACAAAACTGCACATACAAGTTGCAAACTTTTCAAAACCCAACAACTGGCACAAAAATTTGTTAAACTTTCCCAAAAGTCGAACCAAAATTTTGCCGAAACATAATTCCGGTCACCGAAAAATTTAAAAACCCAACCATTGTTACCACAATCCAGGCTAAACTTAAAACAATCTGGTGAACCAACCCAGTTATTCGCCACATCAAACACCCACTCAAACAAACAAACAAAACCCGTCAAACCGCACCAAATACACAACTAATCCCAACAACTCGACACTCACTAACAAGGATTCACTTAATCACAACAATCTGAAACAATAAAATCCTACCATATGCAAACCAAAATTAAAAGCATACCTTTGAATCGGATTAGGCAAGATTGATGGTAGCGGTGACGGTGGTGGCTGGCGACGGTGGTGACGGGAGTGGTGGTGGCTGGATTTTATGAAAGTGATATGGTGATAAGAGAATCTAAAGCGATAAGGATATGCAAATTCGGTTTATATTATTTTTTTTTCTGTAGATCTGTGCAACTTCACGTTGCGCTTAGTTTCCGGGCTCAAAGCTTTGTACCATGCGAAAGACAAAAAAGAAAATTCTAGACGCGCGAACCAGTAAAATTTCATTTCTTTGCGTCGCGTGAAGAAAAGTAGACTTGGTTGACTTTTTGTCCTTCGCGTCGCGCAAAGGAACACTCCAAAATCCTTCGCGTGGTGTGAAGATGCATTTTCACAGTCAGTTTTTAACGCTTTTTGGTGTTCGAAAATATCTATCTTTTACGTTTCTTGGGTTATCTTCCCCCAATACCAACTTCAGTCGCCATTTACCCAACAAATACGTACCTGGGGCTACCTCTAGCGATAATCTCACTAACCAAATCCTCTCGACAACAATCAACATGCCATGTCCCCACACTCGATCTTTGCTTTACACTACACGTTCGATGAAAACAATTAAACTAACTAGACTCACTATACATAATTACAACTTATAAATGCCGGGTTGCCTCCTGGTTAGCGTTGAGTTGAATGCCTACAGCTCAACTTCCCTTGGTTCTTTTGCCAAGAAGCAAACTTCCAACTCGTGTATCTCCTTGTTCAAATCCGCGTCCTCCAAGTAAGGCTTCAAACTATGGCCATTCACAACTTGTCTCAAATGATCATTGAAATCTTCTATTTCGACCTCTCCAAAACTTTCCAACTTTCTTAACTTGATGTCCCGTCCACTTGCTATTCAATTTTCAAGGAAAAAGCTGTAATCGCGAGTTGTATAACCATACTCGTTGTCCCTCTTCGAATTTCTTTCTCCTTACCTTAGCATCGTGAACTCTATTCATCTTGTCTTTGTATGTGGATGCACACTCGTATGCCTCATCTCTCAACTCTTCCAGCTCACAGGTGTTCTGCTTCCTCTGTTCACCTGCACACTCATAGTCTTGGTTAATATTCTTAACCGCCCATAACGCACGATGGGCTAGCTCAACAAGTAAATGACACCCTTTTCCATAAACCAACCGATAAAGGGTGGTTCCAATAGGCGTTTTATAAGTAGTGCGGTCAGCCCGTAAAGCAATTTAATTTGTTTGACCAATCTTTACGATCTGGCTTATCGTTTTTTGTAAAATCTCTTTAATTTGCCTATTAGAAACCTACACTTGCCACTTGATTGAGGGTGATATGGAGTGGTGATTCTGTGGTTTATGCCATACCGTTTAAGTAGTTTTCCAAAATTAAAAATTTTGAAATGGGAACCCTCATCACTAATAATAATGCGAGGGACACCAAATCGTGAAAATATGTTAGACTGGAAAAACTTACAAACAACAGTACGGTCGTTTGTCTTGGTGGCGATTGCTTCTACCCATTTAGACACATAATCGACCGCCACCAAGATGTATAAATTACCAAATAAATTAGGGAACGGGCCCATTAAATCAGTCCCCCAAACATTAAAGATGTCGACAATGAGGATCGGTTTCATGGGCATCTCGTTCCTCTTTGAAATACCACCTGTCTGTTGACATCTAACACAATTTTGAACAAATGCTACTGCATCTTTAAAAATGGTAGGCCAATAAAATCCACGTGCAAGCACGCGATGTCGTGTCTTCTGACCGCTGAAATGGTCTCCATAAGCTAATGAGTGGGCATGGTGCAAGACACTCCTAACCACTTCCTCTGGTATGCAACGCCTCATTACTTGGTCCGCACCAACCTTGAATATGTCCGAATCTTCCCACACATAATGCTTTACCTGAGAGATAAAGTGCTGTTTCTTCTTTCTTGGCCAAATCTCCGAAATTGTATTTGCAACAAGAAAATTAATAATGTCAGTATACTATGGCAGAGTTGAAACAGAAAAATATTGCTCATCCGGTAATGATTCATTAATGGCCTTCTCATCTTTCTCCTCTTCTTGTCCCATTAGTCTCGACAAGTGATTCGCTACCACGTTCTCGCTCCCCTTCTTTTCACGGATCCCCACATCAAACTCCTGGAGCAGTAAAATCCATCTGCTCAAGCATGGCTTTGCATCTTTCTTCTCCAACAAGTACTTGACTACGCTGTGATCTGAAAACACAATACCCTTGCTCCCCAAATTTAATATTTAAACTTATCTAATGCATATACTACCGCAAGCAACTCCTTTTCCGTAGTGGTGTAATTAACTTAAGCATCGAAAAGGGTTTTGCTCGCGTAATATATGGTAACGGGCTTCTTATCTACCCGTTGACCCAACACAGCCCCGACCGCGTAGTCACTTGCGTCACACATAATTTCAAATGGAAGTGACCAATCAGGTGATATCAAGATCGGGGCTTCAACCGATTTGTCTTTTAGCACATTAAAAGCGTTAAGACATTCTTTTGTTAAAAACAAATGGCACATCTTTTATAAGCAAATTACACAATGGTTTAGATATGACACTAAAATTCTTAATGAACCGTCGGTAAAACCAGCATGACCCAAAAATGCCCTTATCCCCTTTATATTAGTAGGTGGCGGTAAATTAGATATGACTTGGATTTTTGCACGGTCAACCTCAATCCCCCTACTTGAGATGACTTGTCCCAATATCGTCCCTTCTTGCACTATAAAATGGCTTTTCTCCTAACTTAAGACCCAGTTCGTTTCCACACATCTTTTTAAAACCTTAGTTAATTCATTTAAGCATTTTTCAAAAGATGAACAAAAAATCGAAAATCGTCCATAAAAATTTTAAGTGAATCCCCAACCATATCTGAAAAGATACTCATCATATACCTTTGAAAAGTGGCCGGGGCATTACACAAATCAAAAGGCATTCGCCTAAATGCGAAAGTGCCATATGGATACGTGAAAGTAATAAAATTTCTAAAATCAACACAAATTCGCCACCCGGTTACCGGTCGGGTGGCAATTTCCTCACCTTTCTCATTACGGGTTATCTGGATACCCGCCTTCTTCGGAACCGTTTGTGTTGGGCTTATCCATGGGCTATATGAGATCAGGAAGATGATGCCCACATCCAACCACTTCAAAACCTCCTTCTAAACAACCTCTTGCATGTTTGGATTAAACCGTCTATGTGCATCTTGAGCGGAGTTTACCTCGGGATCGGTGATGATCTTGTGCATGACAATGAATGGGCTGATCCCTCTCAAATCTGCTATAATCCAACCAATAGCTGCCCTGTGCTCTTTCAGGATTTCCACCAACGCCTTCTCTTGATCTTCTTCCAAATTTGAGGCGATGATGGCCGATAAAGTCTCTCCTTCTCTCTAAAACACATACTTGAGGTGTCTCAAAAGTTTCCTTTAACTCCATAGCCGGTAGATTCTCCAACGATGGTCTCAATTTTGAATCAATTGTGTCTGGTGATGTGCTGAAGGCGGTCTATAAAAAGCTAACCTATCCTAGACACTGTAGTTTTAAATTTATAAACCTAGACTATCCTAATGCTAGACCACTAGACATGCAAATGTACCAATCAGCTGTAGTAAAGCCTAATGAAGTCCGGGATATTGAACCCAAAGGACACTAGTGACGCCTAGACTAGACTCTGACTAAGAACTTAATAATTTTACTGATTAAACAAGTGACTAATTAACTAAAACTGACACTGACACTAACAAACTTCAACACTATGACCTAGACGAACTCAAAGATAGGACAAGCACTACCTAGGTTTAGAATCCTACTTGTGAATCTTGGATCTCTCTCGGCTATGGAAACTATGATGGAACCGGGATCTTAAAATACGAACCTTAGACAACCTACTGGATCCCTGATCATTCTCCGGCTGTGACCTAACAGGAAACCTTAAGTGGCGTTTAAACTTACCGGCTGGTCGAATTACCTGTCAGTCTCTCCAACAATACTAAAGTACCCTAAAAGAAAGATCCCCCGTCGGTTTCACTATCTCAAAGTACTCTAAAGTGCAAAGGGTAACCTAAAAACAATCAATAAACACGGAATTACAATGAAACTAGGGAAATTTAGGGAAACCTCCTGTCAGAGTGTTTAAACCTAAACTCCTAACCCCAAAGATAACCCGACTATCTATCACTTGTCAGCTATCTAGATAGGCAGAATATGAAGTTCTAACCAATCACCGACCAATGCTCCTATGGATTACTACGTCTAGAAAAACCATAAAATAATCACAAACACATAGTAGCATGAGGCTCCATCCTCCGCGCCGGACGTAGGATTAATCTGACCATTTTATTTTATATTTTTATTTGTTTCACTTGTAGAATATTTGTTTTAGCTCTGTTTTCTTCCCCGTTTTTTCCTATGTCTTCGTATTTCAACCCTCTATCATATCCTCTTCTGCTATCTCCATTTCTGATCCATTTTTATTTTCTAATTTTCTTCTTTCACTACCTTGCATTCTCACGTGTGCTAGTTTCTTCATGATTTAGGCTTGTTTTCGCTAATTCCATGCAAGGGTACCTGGATATATGAAAATGTGTAAGTACGCGCTAATTTTGACACATAAACGTTATAATTTAGCATTATTTCTTATTAAACCAAGTGCAAAAGACCTATATATTTTGCAACGCATCAAACATCCCCACACTTAAACCTTTTTCGTCCTCAAAAAATATACATTACAATGGAATCAGAATTCAAGATCGATCCTTAAAAGATATAGGTTAATTTTAAGCATTGATAAACGCAAAAACCGCGATTGCCGATATTGTTGTCCACTTAAACCCAGCCACCAACCTATCAAGCCCCTCCATCATATTTAATGATTAAGTTAATGTGATATCAAATAACCTATAGGTCTCACACCTAAAGAGTTACAGATCTGGTTACCCCCATCTCAAGCATAATCAAGACAATTTAAAACCGGGTTGAAAAAAACTGGTTCAACCTATCACCGTAAGCTAAAAACCCTTTATTGGTAAGAAGAAAATGCACTTAGGTGGAATTTGGATGGATGAAAAGTCAAGTGAGGTCGTACAAGCAATTCCTAAACCTAAAGCTATATTAGCGGATTTTGGCCCAACATTGTTTCACCCGAGCCGCAACCCAGTATATGCGGTCTCAGGCCTCCACCCTTAGTATTTCCTATACATATTTATTAACTAAGAACCTCGAGCCCCAATATTGTATCCTCAGAGTCACCATCCCCTTGGTAACATGTAAGCTCTCAGCCCCGTCTAGTATGTGTCTTTTGGCCTCTTTTTCTATTTTTGATTTTCTTTTCATTATTTTTGTGAATGCTTCTTTGGCATTTGCATAACTTTCTTATTCACTTTTATTTTCAAAATAATTGCACATCTTTGATGTTTAGGCGACTGTGCTCTTAGGCATCTTTTACCTAAATATATAACTATTTTTCTAAGCTCGTAAAAAATTTTGGACATGCCGGGGCGCCACCGCTCGTTATTTACTTTCATAAACAGAGTGGCGTGCTAATTTAAAGTGCATGCAATTCTCACCACCTCAAGGTAGTCAGATTACAGTAATACTCGCTATGCCTATCAAATTTTCAGCTTCACTATCCCCCCTCAAGATGAGAACCCACAAGGTTTATGATTATTAGGTATATTAATAATAATCAGGGGAAACTTTTCAAAGCTAGTTGAGCCTACCAACATATCCCAAGCTTAGGTCGTTATCTTTTAATTAATCTCATATATAATAATAGTTTAGAAAATCCAATCTCAAAGTAATCATCAAAAACCTAGGTAGAACGAGAATCTAGCCAATAATCATCAAGAACAGCAGCAACATATAATAACTAAGCACATAAATGTTTTGGAAATTGAAGAAAACACAAGAAAAACCGAATAAACGAACCAAGACTCGCTTAATGATCAATATCGTGCACCGCCCTTTAATTTCTTGATTCCGAACACTCTCCTGCTACAAAATCGCCCCAAGGGTCCCTGAGGGACGGCTAGAGGTTGAATAATTCTATTAGGATAATAATCGTTTATATAGGGGATATAAAACTTTTTGCCGACATACGGTCCTCCGAGCCGCGTGTACCATTAGGCTTTAACCTCCGAAAGGTCACAAAATGACAAAATAGTCGATTTCCCATTTTGAGCGCCTTGAGCCGCGTGTAGAATGAAGCTCCATCCTCCACGCCGCGCGGAGGATTAATCTGACCACATTATTTTATATTTTATTTGTTTCTCTCGAAGAATCTTCGTTTTAGCTCCGTTTTCTTTCATGTTTTTTCCTATGTCTTCGTATTTCAACCCTATATCATATTCTCTTATAATATCTCCATTTCCGATCCATTTTTATTTTCTAATTTTCTTCTTTCACTCCCTTCCATTCTCACGTGTGCTCGTTTCTTCATGATTTAGGCTTGTTTTCGCTTATTCTATGCACGGGTACCTGGATATATGAAAATGTGTAAGTACGTGCTAATTTTGAAGAATAAACGTTATAATTTAGCATGATTTCTTATTAAACCAAGTGCAAAGGACTATTATATTTTGAAACGTATCATAAGGCAACCTCTCTTCCTGCTGATACCATGGCGATTTCCCAAAATTTGTTGCATAAACCTGAACCAACTCCTTTTCATCTGGTAATTGCAATGCATGCTCAACTGTTTCCCTGCAACAAATAGCACACTCCTTTGTGGCATCTTCCTCACTTTAGTGAGGGTTTAACCCGTCAATGACTTCAGCCGCGAAGCTGTAAGACCCCGAATCCCAAGAATCCTACAGTTGGTAATCATATCCAAAAATTCTCAAAAATTTAAAGTCAAACAAATTCATCTTATTAAAAATCGTTTCAGAGTAATAAACAGCGGAAAATCACATGTACTAAAACCAAGTTCCCAAAACCTGGGAGTTTTGCCCAAAACCAAACTTCAATGTATTTAATAAAACTTTAAAAGAAAAGTGTTTATTATTATTAAAACTTCCGACTAAGCATGCCCTCCACCGTCCAAGTAGCTTCGTGCACGTCGAAGCGGTAATGCATCCATCCCCAATCCTGAAACTCACACTAACATGCAAACAAAGTCAGCTTGAGCTGAGTGAGTTCAAGTTTTAATAAATAACATTTATAATAAAAATCATAATAGTCATTCCAAGAGTTTTAAAAATAAAATGGGTTACAACGGTTAGGCCATCATCAATAATAGGTAATCATCATTATATATATATAAACATCCTTATAATCATATCCCTACATATATATCATCCAAATATTAACATCAGGGTCTAGCACATGTACAACCCAAACACGTAACAACCGATGATGATCATGCCACACGAGCCTCCCCCTCACGGGCTTTTCAGGGCCCGCCACAGGATTTAAGAACCTGAGTAGTATAGTTTGACCTGGCCAAGATCACCATCCATCCGTATGCAAACAGGAAGTTGGCATACGCAACATCCTTAGTCGAAAACGACTAATTAACATCGCCAATTACTGGCCATACAATAACGCACGCATAAACACGCATACACACACACACACACACCTATACATATATAACATTCCAAACATACCATCATGAACGTAAGCTTAGGTCATAAAGTAACACCCACATACACATTCATAAATATCATCTCATGACATACTACAATACGAGTACGCCTACATCCTTGAGTCTAGACCATAAATAATGTCTATAGCATTATAAAATATATAACCATTAACAAGCCTCAAATATTCTAAGGCACCGAGTATAATTCACTTAAACTTTCATGAATCCCACGAACCCAAGTAAAACCATACAAAACCATCCGATTAGTTTAAACGAGTATAGTAGGATAAAATTTTTAACATGGTGTACATGCTAGCCCAAAACGTAAAAAAAAGGAAAAGGGGCATCATGAACTCACCTGACACAAGGCACGAATTCACCACGAGCTAAAGAGTCCCTAAGTAATCCCAAAACTCAAACACCTTTCGGTTTACATTCAAACATTACTAACGACATCGAAAGAACTCGTTTATCCTACGAGACGTTCTAACATGGTTCGAGTTACTTAAACCCTCGACCTCATCAAACTAAATCACAACAGCCCCCGAGGCCTCACATTCACCAAAACGACCCTTACGTACTCCCGGGAATAAAGAATTCCCAAATTGCCCCTTGGAAGCACTAGGTGGCACTAACACGCGCGTTTAAGAGTCGTTTAGGCCGTTAACATCCTACTCAGCTCCGTGTGGACCCATTATGATAAAATCACAGCCAACAAGTCCACACGATGCTACACGAGTCAAATGGGTCGGTAACCCGCAAGTACAACGCATCAACTATACAATGAACGCAATTGTGCGTTGTACCAACCTGTTGGAGTAACCGACAACCAATTCAGCCCCATAACTTATAAAAATGATTTTTCAACAGCCCGTACATCAAACCAAGTGCCCCCGAGCTGAATTGGTCGTTAATCACTTCATCACTCTCGTTAAACGCATCAAACTACATTTCTAGTCAACCGAACACTAACAATCAAGCTACAACTAGTTGACCAACCTATCGAACACCAAAGAACATGAGTTTTAAGTATGATATACTAGACATACCTAGGAGGATTTTGGTGCAAAAACCTCACTCAAAACAGTCCCGGAAGTGCTCAATTGGACAGCCACCCGGTAAGCCTAAAAACGACCGTTTTTTCGACGAATAAACGCGCTATAAGGATGAATTAAGGTGAAAAAGAGTTGTAGACATTTAATACCGACCTGGAATTGAACTTTGGATGGCTAGACGGTGCCTGATTGCACGCAAAATGAGGAGGGGGAGGGGGTAGGGGCGCCGATCGGAGGTGGGGGTTGGGGTTAGGGTTAGATTTTTTTTTTTATAAAATATAATTACAATATACCCCTCCACTTTACTAAGAGTTGAATTCGTAAGAAAATTTAAGTATGATAAGCTTACGAGGGTGGCAAGGAGCTCCCGGGAGAATGCCGGGTCAAGCCCGAAAGGAGCACACAACACTACAAGGTCTAAAATTTTATCGGAAATTAACGGACGTTACAAGTCTACTCCCTTAAAGATGGGATTCGTCCCCGAATCCCGCCACACAGGAACGAGCATGGATTGAGACAATTCAAAACATCACATCGTACACGGAACGAGTATACATAGCACTCTTACTAATGATATCGTACTACCTCCTAGCCAGACAATTACACACGAAAGCTTTCGAGAAGGAGATAAATAGTCAGCGCAATTTTAACAAAGAAAACGATTACAAGGGGTTACCTGAAATGGTGTCCACATCCTCATTTGCCTCCTTTGTCGAGATACTGAAGGCCCTAGCCTTAGCCTTGGGTTCGTCTTCCAACCTAACTCTAGAAGATTCTCCCCGCTCAGAACCTCCCGCCTTACGCTCAGTACATCGAGAGGCCAAATGACCAGACCTCTCATACCGGTAACATGTCAATGACGGGCACTCATAGTGGCGGTGTCCCGTCTCCCTACATCGAAAACAAGGGATAGTCCCAAGCCTACACTCCCCCCTATGAGGTTTCCCGCACTTCCTACATCTATCGCTATAACCTGTACGATTACGATCCGACGTCCTTGCCCTCGCTTTCTTCCCCTCTTACACAGAATCATTGCCCCCATAATGTTTGCCATTGGAGTTAGAGCTTGGTTTCCAATCTTTCCCGGACTCGGTTGGGCTCACCATCTCTCTCTGTTCATACAATGTACCTGCCAGGGTAACCACCGAAAGGAAGGAGCTCATGTCAGTGGTCACCACACCCCTACGAACATCTGCCGGAAGAACCTTTACGTACTTTTTGATCCTTTTACCTTCAAGTGTAACTAGATCGGGATATAAACAGGCAATCTGATTGAATTTTGTAGTATACTCCTGATGCGACATATCACCCGCTTCTAAAACTAAGAACTCCTGCTCCATCTTATCTAATTCATGCAGAGGGTAAAAATGATCGATAACCAACTGCTTCAACTCTTCCCAGACCATCCTCTTAATAGAACGAACCCCCATAGCCTGGGCTAGATTATCCCACCAACACAGCGCCTCGGAACGAAACGAGGCGGTAGCATAAGTCACCATGTCCTCCCCATTGCACTTACTGACCCTTAATACTGCTTCCATCTCTCTAAACCATTATGAGCTGCCAGCGCATCTTTAGTACCATCGAAAACGGGAGGGACACACTTCTTGAAATCCCCATACGAACAACCTCTAGTAGGCACACTAAACGCACGAGTTTCTTCCTCCTCATCACTAGATACCACTACCTCGTCTTCAACCTTAGTCTCTTGACCCTTTCCTTGCTTATCCACACCCTTACCATCCATTGACTCTTTTGCAACCCTAACGGCCTCAGCAAAAATCTCGGGAATAACGCTATGAAGAACCTGGTAAACATCATCTGCGATGGCCGCGCGTATGGCAGGATCTAAGGCGCGGTTATCCCCTTCCTCACGAATCGGGGTTTCCTCCTGCTGGGATGTAGGAATCTCACTCTCAGCCTCGGCATGTGGCTTACGACCACGGCCACGAACACTCAGATGACCTCTCTTAGCAGTACGAGTCGAGTGTTAAGCATGATTTATCCCTACAAAGACAGAATTTTAACACAGTTAAGTAAAAGGGGCAATTAGAACATTAAGGTAAGGGTAAACTGCTAATGACGTCGATTAAGTGTAATTAGTCGTTTACTTTACCCGCCCGTCCTAATCACCCCCTGCCCCTAACCACATTAGCCTTCTATTTAACACTTTAATAGTTAATCACATACCGGAAACTTTTAAATTCAAAGGAATGACTAATAATTTAAAATTACATCTTGGCGTGCAGCTACTCGCGGTAGGTATACTGGTCTCTTTTCTTATAGTTCGAGTCCAAGCATTCGGGGATGCTCGGATCCCTCGAACCATGGCTCTGATACCAACTTGTAAGACCCCGAATCCCGGGAATCCTACAGTTGGTAATCATATCCAAAAATTCTCAAAAATTTAAAGTCAAACAAATTCATCTTATTAAAAATCGTTTCAGAGTAATAAACAGCGGAAAATCACATGTACTAAAACCAAGTTCCCAAAACTCGGGAATTATGCCTAAAACCAAACTTCAATGTATTTAATAAAACTTTAAAAGAAAAGTGTTTATTATTATTAAAACTTCTGACTAAGCATGCCATCCACCGTCCAAGTAGCTTCGTGCACGTCCAAGCGGTAATGCATCCATCCCCAATCCTAAAACACACACTAACATGCACACAAAGTCAGCTTGATCTGAGTGAGTTCAAGTTTTAATAAATAACATTTATAATAAAAATCATAATAGTCATTCCAAGAGTTTTAAAAATAAAATGGGTTACAACGGTTAGGCCATCATCAATAATAGGTAATCATCATTATATATATATATATATATATATATATATATAAACATCCTTATAATCATATCCCTACATATATATCATCCAAATATTAACATCAGGGTCGAGCACATGTACAACCCAAACACGTAACATCCGATGATGATCATGCCACACGAGCCTCCCTCCTCACGGGCTTTTCAGGGCCCGCCACAGGATTTAAGAACCTGAGTAGTATAATTTGGCCCGGCCAAGATCACCATCCATCGGTATGCAAACACGAAGTAGGCATACGCAACATCCTTAGTTGAAAACGACTAATTAGCATCACCAATTACTGGCCATACAATAACGCATGCATAAACACGCGTATACACACACACACACCTATACATATATATCATTCCAAACATACCATCATGAACGTAAGCTTAGGGTCATAAAGTAACACCCGCATACACATTCATAAATATCATCTCATGACATACTACAATACGAGTACGCCTACATCCTTGAGTCTACATCCTTGGTGCAAAAACCTCACTCAAAACAGTCCCAGAAGTGCTCAATTGTACAGCCACCCGGTAAGCCTAAAAACGACCGTTTTTCGACGAATAAACGCGCCATAAGGATGAATTAAGGTGAAAGAGAGTTGTAGACATTTAATACCGACCTGGAATTGAACTTTGGATGGCTGGACGGTGGCTGATTGCACGCAAAATGAGGAGGGGGATGGGGAGGGGGTAGGGGCGCCGATCGGAGGTGGGGGTTGGGTTTAGGGTTAGATTTTTTTTTTATAAAATATTATAACAATATAATACATTCTGGCCCCTCCACTTTACTAAGAGTTGAATTTGTAAGAAAATTTAAGTATGTTAAGCTTACGAGGGTGGCAAGGAGCTCCCGGGAGAATGCCGGGTCAATCCCGAAAGGAGCACACAACACTACAAGGTCAAACCTTTTATCGGAAATTAACGGACGTTACAATTTGTAACACCCTACGCAAATCCCATATCAGCCGTGGACAAGAGAGATCCTTGGTTCATAAATAAATGCCCCGCCTCTTAAATCACCAACGCGTTTTGGGCTTAATGGTAGTGGATGAGAGGAGAGCTTCACAGTTAAGCGTGCTCAGGTGGGAGTAGTAGCAGGATGGGTGACCTCCTGGGAAGTCTCCACCTTAGCAACCAAAAACAAATCCGTGAGGCCTTCGTGCGAAAAGCGGACAATATTGGTGGTGCGAGGGGCCAGATGTTACAAGTGGTATCAGAGCCACTCTTGTGCTGTTCGGGATGGTGGGCAAACCTCATTAGAGACGCTGAGTCCCCGGGGGTGTCGTGAGGTACACCTTAGGCAAATCCCACATCCTGGATTGGATGGTGGGGAAAACCTCATCGAGGACGATGAGTCCAAAAGGGGGGTGATGTTTGTAATTCCCTAGGCAAATCCCACATCGGCCGTGGACAAGAGAGATCCTTGGTTCATAAGTAAATGCCTCGCCTCTTAAATCACCAACGCGTTTTGGGCTTAATGGTAGTGGACGAGAGGAGAGCTCCACAGTTAAGCGTGCTCAGGTGGGAGTAGTAGCAGGATGGCTGACCTCCTGGGAAGTCTCCACCTTAGCAACCAAAAACAAATCCGTGAGCTCTTCGTGGGCAAAGCGGACAATATTGGTGGTGCGAGGGTCCGGATGTTACAGAAGCATTCGTCACTCACCGGAGGGTTAGATACGTTTGAAAACACATCAAGCCTAAGATTCTTATTACCAAAAGCCATGTCCGCTACCCCGGTTCTACAGTTTATCAAAGCATTGCGGTGGCCAAAAAGGACCGACCAAGAATCACGTTTGGTTGTCATTTCGGGTCAACTGTCACGTAGTCTAGAACCAAGAATTCAACCGGGTAATAAAAATCCTCCCTCATCACAATCACATTGGTCATGATTCCCCTAGGAAGCTTAAGTGTCAAATCGGCCTACACCACGGTGGTGTCGGCTTTTCTAAGTGGACAAAAATCGTATTGGTCGTATAAGCTTCCACCCCAGCTCTAAGATCTAACAATGTCATTTCAAAATCTCCTACTTGAATGGGTATAATTGGCGTTCCCGGATCTTGTAGCTTGGGTGGGAGGATACCCGTCAAAACCAAACTCAAATCTGCAGTTAAGTCCACTTGTTTTGGCAACTTGTGAGTTCGTTTTTGAGTGCACAAGTCTTTTATATATTTTGCATATGTAGGGAATTGTTTAATTGCATCTATGGGGGGTAAATTTATTTTAACTTGTTTGAATATTTCTCATATTTCAACCTGTTGTGGGCCCCTCTTTCAAAGTGCTGATTAGGTCTCGGGATTCACCAATGCCCGAGGAAACGGAACGGTTTTACTCATTGAGCCTATCTCCTTGCCAGCTGGTGTTCTTGTTTTAGTTACTGGTTCATTTAAATTAGTCTTAGTTATTTTTTTCGGTTTACTTTTCGGTTCAATTTCAAACTCATCGTCACTCTTCCCATCTTCTCCCAATTCCTCCACCCCACCCTCAACGAAAGGTGGTGGAGCTACCCCATTATCATAAACCTTACCACTCCTATGGTTACTTACCTGGTCGACATGGGCACTTTTACCATTCGAAGATCTATTCCCTTGTTGATTCGGGTTCTTCAATGTGTCGGTCGGTAGCTTCTTCGGATCCTTCTTCAAGCTGGCCAACTCCTCAAACAATTGACTCATCTGTTTTTCTCTTGCGGTGTTCGCCTTTTCTTGAATCTCCATTCTTCGACTCAAATCTTTTAAGAGTGTGATAATTTCTGAATCTTGCGAAGAACTTTGACCTTGAGATGCCCATTGATTTTACTGTCCTTGCTGATAATTCTTCTGATAACTCTCCTTGTACCCCCGACTCTCTTTGATTATTCCCACTTCAAACGTCACCCCTATTATTCCCATACTGACGCTGATTTGACTGATATCCTGCTCTTTGGGAATTACCTTGAAAGTTCGGGTTTTGTTGCATCTTCGGGTTTCCATAACTGAAGTTGTGGTGGTTTCGGAAGCCCGGGTGATAGGTATTTGAATTAAAATTACCATTGTTATTGTACCTTTTTTCCCCTTGAACAAAGTTCACCTCCTCTTCGTCCTCTTCTTCGTCATTCACCATGACTCCCCAATTCGCCACACTATGGCCCCAGTTCACCACAACCTTCACAAACCGGGTATACCTTTCCTAATTTTCTTTTCTCTTTCCTACCCACACCCATCAACTGATCAAATTTTCTTTCCAACCGAGCCATACGATCATCCAACTCTCCACTATCCATGGCTTTCACAACCGCCCTTTTTATCACGCGGTTTGACTGAGCTGGTCTCTTTGAGTTCATCGCATGCTGCTCAAAATGCTGCCAATATTCATTCTCATCATTATTTAAAAGCGACCCATTCGTGACCGACTGAATATCGTGCACATGATCGCTCGATAACCCATCATCAAACGCCTTGATCAATTCCCACGATGCTATCCTATAATGAGGATAGTTTCTCAGTAGTTGTTTAAATCTTGTGAAAGCTTCATGGAATGTTTTGCCCATTCCTTGCTGAAAATTTCTTATGGAAGTTTGGGCCTTGGATGTTCTTTGTGGTGTGTAATACTCATCTAAAAACTACTGAGCCAAATCCTACCACATGTAGATGCTTGTTGATGGTAAGGAAAGGAACCACTACTTCGCTGTATCTTTCAGGCTGAACTGAAATAGTACAAACTTGATTTCATCTGCAGTAAACCCTTGACTTGAGATGGTGGCGCATAGAGTGTTGAACTCGCTCAAGTGTACGTATGGCTCCTCTGTCGCTTTCCCATGAAAAGTGGGCATCTTGGTCAGGCTGCTTTGTCTTAACAAAAACATTCTTCCATCTCTAACCGGGATGACAATAGGTAGCGGGTTCGTGGCCACTTGTGGAATAAAGTGGCTGTGAACTCCCCAAATGGGCAGTGGAACAAATGCCCTTGGGACCCCATCATCAAATTCATACTCGGGAATCTGTGGCTCGGGAATATCTTGTCTTCTTTGATCTTGGCGGTTTTTTGGTTGTTGAACTGGCTCGGGTGTTCGGCTGCGGTGGGGTTGTTTTTGTTGTTGTTATCTTCTATAAAACCGACCCCCTCGCACATCTTCCATCTCTTCCTCATCCTCAAAATCATCAAATAACCTCCGCCTATTAGCTACCCTTTCATAATCGAACTCGACCCGATTGTTTGGTGGTTTAGACCTGATCCACCGGTCATCTCTCATGTGGCACTATCTCTTATTCGGGTCACCGGCTCTGTGATATCGGTTTTGGTGAATTTGTTGGTTAAGTGGTGGTGGTGGTGTGGTGGTGGTAGGTCAATGGGTGGAATGTTTGTGGAATGGATTGTTTTTAATTTGGAGGTGGGCCTTGGTTTTTGGGTTAAAACACAGGTGGGATAGGTTTTCGGATGGTTCATGTCATATTATTTTGGCTTTGAGGGTTCATTGTTTCTTTAATTTGCTCGGTTTCTTCTCGCCGCTTTTTCAATCTCCGGTTCACACTGCAACACCTCCTTTTCTCAGGAAAATCTCGTATGCATCAACCTAAAAGATTAACCGCAAACATGAACAAACATACCACGCGTAAGAGCAACGAAGAAAAGAAAATATAAACTAAAATTTAAAATAAATTAAGCTAATTTAAACTAAACTAAACTAGCACCAAGCGCATTGAGTCCCTGGCAACGGCGCCTTTTTGAAGTAGGCTGTTGCGGTCTACTCAAACAATTGATTTTTATTAACTTAAGTACCTATGAGTATGGGTAAGTAAGGTCATCTCCATAGGAACTCAAGGATAGTGCTAATTTAATATTTTATGATTTTAACTAAATTAATTATTTAAATAAGACGGACAGATGATGTCAAGCGGTTTTGAAAAAAATTGATTTTTAAAACTAAAACAATTACTTAAAAGATTAGTAAACAATATTAACAAAAGGTATTGACTCTAGGTTTAGGTAATGTGATATTCAACTTAATCCCATATTCACTTATCTTGATTACGTAATAATTACTAGACCTATTAGTTTGATTGTGATGATAAACTTGTTGACACAATTGAACTCGATCTACCCAATTACCAGTTTATGTTTTATGAAAACTAATTAAGTGACAATAGTTGATGATTATTAATTCAATGACACAAGATCCTGACACTAAGTGTTGATGAATAAAACCAAACAAGTGATGTACTAATCAATAATCGCAAACACAAATTGTTTAAACAACCAACCAATAATAGAACAAGATAAAATCAATAAACTAAATAAAGTTCTCAACATGAAACACAATGAATCTGGTTTAAAAGAGGAATTGCACAAAACCCTTAGAATGAACACTAGAGTTTTAGCCAAGCATTGACATATTACTAAAATTACTTATCTTGATGAACATATGAATCCAAGACGAACCGGGAGCTTCGGATTGGTCAAAAATCGCCCTATGACACCTATTTTTCTTTTGGAATTAGTGATATGGCGAATGGAGGTTTAGTTGGGATTATATAGTGATTAACCCTAATTTTCTTCGGATTTATGTCGTTTCGCATCGCGCGAAGTTGTAATGGGCCTATCCTTCGCGTCGCCCAAAGGGAAAAATAGTCGGGCTCAGAATCTGGTAACTTCGCGTTACGCGAAGAATCATCACCATTCCTTCGCGTCGTGCGAAGGACAAAAACTTCAACATAAATCATTTCTTTTCTTTATTATGCCTCGTGATGCACGCACTCTCATTCCCGCACCTTTAAGTCTTCATTCCAAGCTCGTAAATCATCCTGATAAGCTCCATAGCGTCCAACGTCCTGAAACACATAATAATGCTTGAAGTACCAATGTTCATTTATTTATTTACCTAAATATAACTAATTAGTATATAATAATTACTAACTTTTACCCAACCATCATATGCTCCGTGGTTGTATACTCGGGTGAAACAGTCCCGCTGAGTGTGTTGATATACTAACATAATTACGATTGAACGGGTTTTAAATTCTTGCCAACATAAAATACTTTGTGTATGTTAATGTTATTCACTGGCTTTTAGCTGACGTATTATTTTAAACATTTTTAGGCAATTAGTAGTAAGTGATAAGGACAGTAGAGTAACATAGAAGCAGCTCATTGAAGATTTAGAAGAATCTGTGGGCTTATTTTGCTAGACTCCTTGTAAAACATTATTATGTAAAAATAAGTATTTCATATTATCAAGGGTAATTAAATCCCTATTTATATAAAGAAATATTTTTTTATAAGAAATTTCCCAAAATAAACTCTTATATATATATTTTCAAAACTGTTACCAACTATTGGTCATACGTCAAGGCCCTTATGGCCGGGTGTGACAAATTCAGCCCTTAAGAACGAAAAGTTGGTTTGACCATTGACCTCTCTGAAATTAATGAAAATGTACTAAGTGGGACACATCCTAGGGTCTTATCAATATTTTAATATACCTGTGTAAAGATTGGAATGAAAGGTTAAGCCATACTCAAGCCTTGAGTTAGTTAGATCACCAAGAAATCAGTTTTTATAGAAATGTGAATTGGTTATCATATGATGCTTGGATAGGCCTAACATGTAAGTATGCTAGACGGGCCGTGACACAAACTAAATTCTTATGCCTCTATTTTAAGTGATTAACACTTTACGGCGCATGGTTTTATGGTCTTAAATCTTGTATTGATGGATGCTTCGGGGTCCGGACACCATTGGGTCTTTACGCGGTTTATCATCTGGGTATGCACTTTTATAGTGGATATTAAATGAGCTCAAAGAGCAAACCTGTAGTTTATCTGCCAAATAAGTCAATAAATTGATCACCTCTTACTTCAAAGTACAAACACACTACTGATTTAATCAACCACGCTGTTAGTCATACATGTCCCCTTGCCTGCGCCCTAATACCATTAAGAAACAGACCACATGGGACACGACGTATGTAAGCTTGACAGATGAAATCATGCATACTCATCCATGGGAATAGACCTTGGGGTGTTGCTTGATAACGGGGGTATGTCCTGTAGTGTGGACCATTTGCTGGTTAGCTATTTTAATATACTTAAATCATATCTAATAGCTTTCTTGTAGACTTGCATGTTTAGGTTTAGGCGGATAGAAGTATCCTTGATCGTCTTAACTAATTCAACATTATTAAATTTGTTCATTAATTGTGCTATCGTTTTGATCTACTGATTTTGAGGTTTAAATCAAATTGGTGTGGTTTGATCCGGTTAAACTATAATGAAGCATGATAAAACGTTTTCTTGACATTTAATTGTGGGTCCCATTAAATCATAGTACCCTAAATTTTGTCCGGTCTTATCTCTCAAAGTAAGTATTGTAGGCATGGATTTAAGCGGACAACAATACTGTCAATGGACCAGATCTTGTAAAGTATGCGTGCACTGAAAAATGTTCCTTGATCATTCTTAGAATGATTTGATCATAACTTTGTCTAAAGTGTAAATAATAGGGTCTTTTAGAATTATAGTTTTGTGTTTTTTTTAATTATTTATTTATATTATTTTAAAAAACTTTGTTATTGAAATGAGCATTTCATGGGAATCAATTTCATTCAAAATTGAACGGATTAATCTATTATGGCAGCCCAATATGTTATCCTGTTTCATTACTTGATCAGGCCCACGAAGATTTTGTTCATATCTGACCCAAAATGATTAATTTCTCTTTAATCATGGCCCATTTTCAGCCCAAAAGAAACCGAATTCCCAAGAGTTAAATACTCTTGGGATGCGTTAACTTCAATCAGTTTTTAAAATTAAAAACTCTCTCTCAAAACTGAATACTCTAGAACTTCGATTATAAGCTAAATTTCTTTTATTTATCAATCAATTATCCATTCTCATCAAAGGTAAGAGAATAATGTTTATCTAGTGGTGTAAGACCCCGAACCACAGGAATCCTACAGTTGGTGATCATACATGAAACTTACAAAATTCTTAAACCCAAAACAATTAATTTCATTTCGAAAACCATTTCAGAGTATAATTCAGTGAAAGATAATAATTAATAAAACAAGTTCCCAAAACCAAACTTCAATCTATTTAATAAAACTTTAAAAGAAAAGTGTACATCATTAAAACTTCCGACTAAGTATGCCCTCCACCGTCCAAGTAGCCTCGTGCACGTCCAAGCGGAAACGCATACTCCTCCTAACCAGAAACTCACACTAACATGCACACAAAGTCAGCTTAAGCTGAGTGAGTTCAAGTTTTAATAATTGACACCTAAAATAATAATAGTCATAATCATTCCAAGAGTTTTAAAAATAAAACGGGTTACAACAGTTAGGCCATCATCAATAATAAGTAATCATCCTTGTATATGTATATAAACATCCTTATAATCATATATGAACATCCTTATAATTATATATAACCATCCTTGTAAGTATATATGAATATACTTATAATTATATATAAACATCCTTATAATTATATATAAACATCCTTAAAAGTATATATGAACATACTTATAATTATATATAAACATCCTTATAATTATATACCTACATATACTTCATCAAAGTAATAACATCAGGGTCGAGCATAAGTACAACCCAAACACGTAACATCTCATCCAAGTAATAACATCAGGGTCGAGCATACGTACAACCCAAACAAGTAACATCTCATCCAACGTATACAAATACAAAGTAGGCATACGTAACATCCGTAGTCTATAACGACTACTAACATCACCAAATATTGACAATACAATAATACATACATACATACATACATACATACATACATACATACATACATACATTCATACATACATACATACGATAATATCATCTCAAGGCCTACCCTATACAAGTAAGCCCATTCAAAATAATTTTAAACAATTCATCAAGCAAAATCGCTTAAGTGTGCATGCTAGCCCAAAATCTTAAAAGAGTAAAAAGGGGGCATCATGAACTCACCTGACACAAGACATATATTCACCACGAGCTAGATAATCCCTAAGTAATCCCAAAACTCAAACACCTGTCGGTTTACATACAAACATTACAAACGACATCGAACGGACTCGTTTATCCTATGAGATGTTCTAAGATGGTTCGAGTTACCTAAAACCTCGACCTCATCAAACTCAATCATAACAGCCCCCGGGTCCTTACATTCACCTACACGACCCTTAGATACTCCCGGGAATAAAGAATTCCCAATTTACCCCCGAAAGCACTAGGTGACACTAACACGCGCGTCTAAGAGTCGTTTAGGCCATTAACATCCAACAAAGCCCCGTGTGGACCCAACATGACAAAATCACAGCCAACAAGTCCACACCACGCTACACGAGTCAAATGGGTCGGTAACTCTCAAGTACAACGCACCAACTATTCAATAAACGCAATTGCGCGTTGTACCGACCCGTTTGAGCAATCGACAACCAATTCAGCCCCATAACTTAAAAAATGATTTTCCAACAGACCGAACATCAAACCAAGTTCCCCCGAGCTGAATTGGTCGTTAATCACTTCAACCCTAGCGTTAAACGCATAAAACTACAATTCTAGTCAACCGAACGCTAACAATCAAACTACAACTAGTTGACCAATCTAACGAACACCAATGAACATGATTTTAAAGTATGATATACGGGACATACCTAGGAAGATTGCGGTGCAAAAACTCACTTCAAACAGCCCCAACAAGAACATAATAGAACATCCACCGGTTAAGCCTAAAACGAACTTATCGATCAATAACAACTAAAACGTGCATATTTTAGCATGCGAAGATGCATTTAATTACATAGGATAACCTTTGAAATAAATTATTAAATTTTTACCAGACTTTAATAAATGTCTTAGATTTATAAAACTATTTTTATTATATTTTTCTAGTGTACACAAAAATCATAAAAATTCCTCCAACACAGAAAGGTATGTGCAGCTATTTCAGTGCGCAACAAAATGGTTTTATTTTTATAAAAATCATTCCCCAGCCAAATTAAATGATTCCAATTGGGTTTGGTTCCTAACTCAAAATACTAACTTCCAGTATTAGAACCAACAAATTTGGACTTGTCAAAAAAGGGTTATGACGTCGGGAAGACAGACCAGAATCCGTCATCCTGCATCAGCTTTGACACTCGATCTTATAAAATCATAAAAAGCATTCAAATGTCATCCAAAAATTACATATTATACATTTCTGGAAACTAGACTCAAAGTAGAAAATCATAGAAACAAGAATCGATCAATAACAATATATTTTCATCGAGTTAGAGACCGAACAATAATCGAGTACGAATCTCTCAGAAATCGTTTTAACCAAAACTCAACCCTAACGACCAATAAGATTAAGGTGTAAAAGACTTGTAGGGACATAGTACGAACCTTCAATTGAAGTTTTATGATCACACCTTGGCTGCAAAAAAGAAAAATCGCAGCTCCTTGGCTGCTCTCTTGTCCGATCGGGAATAGGGAAGGGAGGGGGGCTAGGGTTTTTAGTTTTATGATATAAAACAACAAGTTACACTCTATCCCTTCTAATTTGAGAGATATGACAGCATGAAAGGAAAGTTTAAATAACTTAACGTACCGGTATGACGAAAGGTTTTCCGAGACAAGTCGGTTAAATCCCGAGGAATATACATACTCTACAAGGTTAAACCCTTTGAACCGAAAAATTAACGGGTGTTACAAGTCCACCCCCCTTACATTGGGACTCGTCCCCGAATCCCGATACGACAGGAACAACTGCGGATAAAGTTTCATTATCTCGCCTTCGGACTCCAAGTAGCCTCGGAACCCCTACAGTGCCTCCACTGCACCTTCAGCTGCCTAACCACCTTATTCCTCAAACGCCTTTCCTGACGATCAAGTATAGCAACCGGTTCTTCAACGTAGTTCAATTTACTATCAAGCTCAATGTGATCAAGAGGCACATGGGCCTCCTCATCTGCTAAACATTTCCTCAAATGGGACACGTGAAAAGTAGGATGAATCCCCGTGAGCTCCTCGGGCAATTCCAACCTATACGCTACCTCACCAACACGGGACAAAATACGGAACGGACCAATAAACCTCATACTAAGCTTCCCCCTCTTACGAAAACGAATAATACCCTTCCAAGGAGAAGCTTTCAACATAACCGGATCCCCAGCCTCAAACACAATAGGTTCCCTAATTACGCTTTGACGTAATCCATTCCACCTGTAAGGCTTCGTTCTGAACGTTGGCTATCTGTTTCATAATATCGAGTTTAAGAATAAGCTAGTAAGATTTCACACGAATAGGTTTCGGTCTCTCCTTTCGGCTCAACGCGTCGGCTACCACGTTAGCCTTACCGGGATGGTGCATAACCTCCAAATCGTAATCCTTAATCAACTCCAGTCACTGATGCTGACGCATATTTAATTCCTTTTGCTCGAAGAAATACTTTAAGCTCTTATGATCTGTATAGATAACACAAGGGACATAGTACAGATAATGTCGCCACAACTTAAGTGCAAACACAACCGCCGCCAACTCCAAATTGTGAGTAGGATAATTTGCCTCGTGAGGCTTTAACTGCCGCGAGGCATAAGCCATGACTTGGCCCCGCTGCATCAGAACACACCCAAGCCCCTGGTAAGAGGCATTAGAATAAACAACCAGATCATCAGTGGCATCGGGTAAAGCTAAAATCAGGGCATACGTCAACCTGTTCTTTAATTCGAGAAAAGCCTCCGCCTGCTCGGTACCCCAAACAAACTTAACACTCTTCTTGGTCAACTTGGTTAATGACTAAGCAATTTTCGAAAAGTCGGGAATGAAGAGGTGGTAATACCCCGCCAAGCCCATAAAGTTATGAATTTCGGACAGAGACTTGGGAGATTCCTATTCTTTTACGGCTTCCACCTTTGCAGGGTCAACCAAAATACCACTCGGGTTAATAACATGACCCAAGAACTGAACCTCGCGTAACCAAAAAAAAACTTGAAAAATTTCGCATACAACTTGTTTTTTCGCAGAGCTTCCAAAACTTCAGTGAGTTGACCGGCGTGATCGTATTCACTTTTAGAATACACTAGAATGTCGTCGATGAACACAATAAGACAATCGAGCATCGGCCTACACACCCGGTTCATAAGATCCATGAACGCAGCCGGTGCGTTGGTCAAACCGAAAGACATCACGAGGAATTCATAATGCCCAAAACGAGTGCGGAAGGTAGTCTTAGGGATATCTTCCTCCTGAATTTTCAACTGATGATACCCGGACCTAAGGTCGATCTTCGAGAACCAACTAGCTCCTTGGAGCTGATCAAATAAGTCGTCGATCCTTGGTAGAGGGTACCGATTTTTAATAGTGAGTTTATTCAATTCATGGTAGTCAATGCACATCCGCACGCTACCGTCCTTCTTCCTAACGAACAGGACCGGGGCACCCCAAGGTGAGATGCTCGGTCGAATGAAGCCCTTGTCGAGCAAGTCTTCCAATTGAGCCATAAGTTCTTTTATTTCATTCGGTGCTAGACGGTAAGGGCTCGAGCAACGGGTTTTGCGCCCGGTACAAGGTCTATCTGGAACTCGACCTCGCAATTCCGGCGGCACATCTGACAAATCATCTGGAAATACATCTGGGAAATCCCGAACAATGGGAACATCATCGACGGTAGCCACCGCGGTTTTCACGTTTATAGCATACGCCAGATACACCCTGCACTCCCGCTGCATCAGTTTTCCCACCTTAAGCATAGATATGATATGTGGCGTCGCACCATTCCGATCACTGAAGACCGTAATTTGGGTCCCATCCGGGGCCCTTATACGTACAAGTTTCTGACCACAAACGATCTGAGCATCAACACTTGCGAGCCAATCCATCCCAAGCACCACATCGAAACCGCCAAACGGCATCAAGTACAACCGCACCGGAAATCTATGCCCAGACAACTCGATGGAACAAACCTGAATAGCCCTAGACACGGAAACGGACATTCCTACGGCGACCTCAACCTCAAACACATCGACTATGCGCTCGGGTGATTTATTCAACGAGGAACAGAAAGCGGTAGACACAAAACTTCTAATGGCACCTGAATCAAATAAGACCGAAGCTTGTAGTCCATCAAGTAAAAAGGTATCTGGGATAACATTACGCTCCTACTTAGCTAAACAGTTGCACATACATTCTTGAAGGAGCGAGGAATTTAAGTGGTCAAGTACCAAGGAACCCAGAGTGACAGCATGCTACACCTCATCTAAACAATTACGCGTAAAGCATTTGAGAGGATGGGAAACGAACAGGAGAATTTAGGGAATAAGATGAACTTTAACGCTAGCGACTCGAGAGTTAGCCAAATCCTATCCCTACAAAGATGGAACCCTAACATAGTCAGACACAAGTGGTATTTAGAACATGGAAGGTAAGGGTAAACTGCTAATAACGTTGATCAAGTGTTATTAGTCGTTTACTTCACCAGCCCGTCCTAAGAACCCCCTACCCCTAACCACATTAGCATTCTATCAAACACTTAAAAAATTAATCACATACTCGAACTTTAAAATTCAAAGGAATGACTAAACAATTTAAAGATACCTCTTGGCGTGCGGCTACTCACGGTGGGCATACAAGTCTTTTCCCTTACAGTTCGAGTCCAAGCATTTGGGGATGCTCAGATCCCTCGAACCATGGCTCTGATACCAACTTGTAAGATCCCAAATCCCGGAATCCTACAGTTGGTAGTCATACACGAAACTTACAAAATTCTTAAACCCAAAACAATTCATTTCAATTCGAAAACCATTTCAGAGTATAATTCAGTGGAAAATCATAATTATTAAATTAAGTTCCCAAAACCCGGGAATTATGCCCAAAACCAAACTTCAATCTATTTAATAAAACTTTACAAGAAAAGTGTTCATCATTAAAACTTCCAACTAAGTATGCCCTCCACCGTCCAAGTAGCCTCGTGCACGTCCAAGCGGAAACGCATACTCCTCCTAACCTGAAACTCACACTAACATGCACACAAAGTCACCTTAAGCTGAGTGAGTTCAAGTTTTAATAATTGACATCTAAAATAATAATAGTCATAATCATTCCAAGAGTTTTAAAAATAAAACGGGTTACAACAGTTAGGCCATCATCAATAATAAGTAATCATCCTTGTATATGTATATAAACATCCTTATAATCATATATGAACATCCTAATAATTATATATAAGCATCCTTGTAAGTATATATGAACATACTTATAATTATATATAAACATCCTTATAATTATATATAAACATCCTTAAAATTATATATGAACATACTTATAATTATATATAAACATCCTTATAATTATATATAAACATCCTTATAATTATATACCTACATATACTTCATCCAAGAAATAACATCAAGGTCGAGCACACGTATAACCCAAACATGTAACATCTCATCCAACGTATGCAAACACAAAGTAGTCATAAGTAACATCTGTAGTCTATAACGACTACTAACATCGTCAAATATTGGCCATACAATAATACATACATACATACGATAATATCATCTCAAGGCGTACCCTATACAAGTAAGCCCGTCCAAAATAATTTTAAACAATTCATCAAGCAAAATCGCTTAGATGTGCATGCTAGCCCAAAATCTTAAAAGAGTAAAAAGGGGGCATCATGAACTCACCTGACACAAGACACGTATTCACCACGAGCTAGATAATCCCTAAGTAAACCCAAAACTCAAACACCTGTCGGTTTACATACAAACATTACAAACGACATCGAACGGACTCGTTTATCCTACGAGATGTTTCAACATGGTTCGAGTTACCTAAAACCTCGACCTCATCAAACTCAATCATAACAGCCCCCGGGTCCTTACATTCACCAACACGACCCTTAGATACTCCCGGGAATAAAGAATTCCCAATTTACCCTCGGAAGCACTAGGTGACACTAACAGGCGCGTCTAAGAGTCGTTTAGGCCATTAACATCCAAATAAGCCCTGTGTGGACCCAACATGATAAAATCACAGCCAACAAGTCCACACCATGCTACACGAGTCAAATGGGTTGGTAGCTCGCAAGTACAACGCACCAACTATTCAATAAACGCAATTGCGCGTTGTACCGACGCGTTTGAGCAACCGACAACCAATTCAGCCACATAACTTAAAAAAATGATTTTCCAACAGACCGTACATCAAACCAAGTTCCCCCGAGCTGAATTGGTCATTAATCACTTCGACCCTCGCGTTAAACGCATAAAACTACAATTCTAGTCAACCGAAAGCTAACAATCAAACTACAACTAGTTGACCAATTTAACGAACACCAATGAACATGATTTTAAAGTATGATATACGGGACATACCTAGGAAGATTGCGGTGCAAAAACTCACTTCAAATAGCCCCGACAAGAACATAATAGAACATCCACCTATTAAGCCTAAAACGAACTTATCGATCAATAACAAGTAAAACGTGCAGATTTTAGCATGCGAAGATGCATTTAATTACATAAGATAACCTTTGAAATAAATTATTAAATTTTATCAAACTTTAATAAATGTCTTAGATTTATAAAAATATTTTTCTTATATTTTTCTAGTGTACACAAAAATCATAAAATTTCCTCCAACACAGAAATGTATGTGCAGCTATTTCAGTGCGCAACAAAATGGTTTTATTTTTATAAAAGTCATTCCCCAGCCAAATTAAATGATTCCAATTGGGTTTGGTTCCTAACTCAAAATACTAACTTCCAGAATTGGAACCAACCAATTTGGACTTGTCGAAAAAGGGTTATGACGTCGGGAAGACAGGCTAGAATCCGTCATCCTGCATTAGCTTTGACACTCGATCTTATAAAATCATAAAAAGCATTCAAATGTCGTCCAAAAATTACATATTATACCTTTCTGGAAACTAGACTCAAAGTAGAAAATCATAGAAACAAGAATCGATCAAAAACAATATATTTTCATCGAGGTAGAGACCGAACAATAATCGAGTACGAATCTCTCAGAAATCGTTATAACCAAAACTCAACCCTAACGACCAATAAGATTAAGGTGTAAAAGACTTGTAGGGACATAGTACGAACCTTCAATTGAAGTTTTATGATCACACCTTGGCTGCAAAAAAGAAAAATCGCAGCTCCTTGGCTGCTCTCTTGTCTGATCGGGAATAGGGAAGGGAGGGGGCTAGGGTTTTTAGTTTTATGATATAAAACAACAAGTTACACTCTAGCCCTTCTAATTTGATAGATATGGCAACATGAAAAGAATGTTTAAATAACTTAATGTACCGGTATGACGAAAAGGTTTCCGAGAAAAGTCGGTTTAATCCTGAGGAATATACATACTCTACAAGCTTAAACCTTTTGAACCGAAAAATTAACGGGTGTTACATGTGGTCAACGTTTCGGTATAAAGTCTTGAAGATCAATGTTTTGATATCTAATTTCGGTAATCGCATTAGTGTTTTGATGAATATGTAACCAATTATTTGTTTGGTGATGATTAATTTCATGTTTGAGAGTGTTTTCGATGTTTAATTTTGAGGTTGCTGGTCTAACTATGGTGGTTTAATGTGCTGGCGAAGGCAGACAACCGAGGTCTTTATTTGCTAGCTATAATCTTGTTTACATTTGATTATTTGGTTGTTTGATGCAGATTATGGTTAGTCAGATGAGATTGAGAATATTTCTTTTTAGTAAAATGATGAAGAAAATATGGCTCCAAAAGGAACAAAGATTATCATTTTGTGGGATCTTTAAAAGCGCAATGAAAAGAAGAGCAAAAAATATGACTACGAGACAACAGCAGGTTCAGGATCAGATTTATGGTGCCAAAAGGTGGTTAAAGCAGATGCTGGACTTGGATGGGGAAGAAAGACGACTAAAGTTGAAAATGAGAAGGCTACTGGTTCATGCGGTAAGAATATGTCAAAAGTGGATGAACGTGCATGAGTTTCAAAGAAAAGTCAAAATGAGTCCAGGTTAGGACTAGGTTAGGATCAGAAAAAGGATCCAATCTTGTACCAAATGGATCAACTGAAAAGGGTCAAGAAGAGGATGAACAAGAACCGGGCACGTGGAGCTGGAACCGTAAGGCTGATGTATTACGAGAAGTAGATGCACATAATGTTGGCAAATTGTGATAGAAGAAAGCTATAAACCAAGGGTGATATTTTTAGGACATATTTGTGGTTTATACTTTTCTTAAGAGGTTTATTGTAATTTATAGTTTTGTTTTAGATAACCGATATCCCTTGTGGGATTTCGGTGGTTTGACGGGTTTTAGGTTTAGAATGGGTTTGGCCTTTGTGTATTCTTGTTTAGGGTTAGACATCAAAAGTAACATCTTTGTAATCGGTTTTGGTCAAGGGACTTAAGTACCCGATGAAATATGCGTGTGCTTTGAAGTCATAAGATTGTGTTTATTATTTTTATTTCATCTTTGTTCTTGAATCACCACGTTGTTAGTTTCTGCCTAATGTGTTTACTTGATATCATATTGAAAGATCCATTCTCAGGACTTACAGATGCATGTATGATTTTAACCCACCAAATAGAACGAGCATGCAGACAGTGCGATGAAATAAATAATTATGAGTGCACGCTTAATTACCAAAACCCTCGCATGGAAGTCATAGTAGGAACATTGGTGGGAAAACAACTCAAAGTCGAGTAATTATCGAATAATGGTACAAATGACATATAATATGACAAGATCATGGTGGATAACTGGATATGCTGCTGGTATATCCTATATTTAAATGGACTTGTCATATTACCCATTTGTAGCGTTTTTCTAGTCACACAAACCTCTGTGTTGTTTCATTTCATTTTTGTTACAAAAACGATTTTGTAATATGGTTTATTCTTATTATAATATATCTTGTATTCTAATTTCAAAACTAAATTTCCAAAAGTTGTGAATACTGTAACAATCCTAAATTTTTGAATCCCAAAAACCGACCCATTTATATTTATTATTATTATTATTACTACCTGAACTATTGTTATTCATCAATTATTTATTAATTATTTTGGTCATTAATCTTTGAGTGTCACTCGGTTTTAATTTAGTTTATTTAATAAAATCATATAAATATCTAGAATTTGCAAAACCCACCCCTTACTATAGTTTACCCCCTTTTTGTTTCCACATTCAAACCCAAGGACCAAAGTGAAAAAAATTTATTATTTTTTCTCTTTCTTCCTTGCTTTCCCTCCCATCGTCGGCCATGAGACACCCCCCCTTTTATCTTGAATCCGTATCGAGCGGAGAATCATGGAATTGATATCGCTAAATTGTTAATTGATTGAAAACACGTTTGCATCATCGTTTAATCATGGAAATTGGTAAATAATTGATCTGGATATTCATTAACAAGAACTGCGGTCAGAACCGACCTAAAAACACTATATATGTACAATCTTAATTCAATTAAATGATCCTACCTCGTCCCAATAGTATTTCGAATCACAACTCTCATTCAGTTGCACCTCTAAAAACGTTTAGGGTTGATTTTTGATTCAGTGTTCAAGCCGAAGCCCTAGTTAATGGTTCTCCTTCGATTTGTACTCGATTTAGGTAATTAAATTGTGCTTTTGGTCCGGAATTAGGCGCGAAATCAAAGCCCTCTGTCACTTTTAATTGATATAGGGAAATTGATCTTCAATTTAGGATCTTATTGATTTAAGGTTTATGTGATATTGGTGTTTATTGAGCATTCTATTTAATTAAATCCGTTCCATTCTTAAACAAACTCAAGACCTAGCGTAGTTGATCGTGCCATGTGTTAAGACCTGTGAAGCAGCCTAGGGCGCATGTTCGAGTCCCCTCAGGCCTGGTTTTGTGTTATTCTCTTATTTTTGTTATTTTTATTGATTATTATTATTATTGTTATTATTATTATTATTATATAACTAGTATTATTTTTAACCATTAAACGTACCGAACACCATTTATATCTCAAAGAAATTTATCGCCTAAAATTTTTAGTGTGTGTTAGTGTGTGTGTGCACGTATGGTTAGTTTTATTTAAAAACTCAAAAAAAATTAAGAACTTTTAGGAACTCTTAAAAACCAAATGTTGTTTCAGTTTATATTAACATTATTTGAGAGTAGTTTTATAATATTTGATGTATAATTTTTTGATTTACATACATAAATAGCGAGTTTACATATATGTTTATGTTATAACAAACTTACATATGTGTAAAAAAATAAGATATGTGTAAAAACTAATTTGTATAATTGTAATCATAAAAATAAATATAAAAGTGATGCAACTACACTCAAATAATATTAACATACAAATTTTTTAATAAAAAACGTTAGTTATTAAGATTTAAGAGTTCCTTTTATTTAAAAACTTAAAAAAAGTTAAGAACTTTTAGGAACTCTTAAAAACCAAATGTTGTTTCAGTTTATATTAACATTATTTGAGAGTAGTTTTATAATATTTGATATATAATTTTTTGATTTACATATATAAATAGCGAGTTTACATATATGTTTATGTGATAACAAACTTACATATGTGTAAAAAAATAAGATATGTGTAAAAACTAATTTGTATGATTGTAATCATAAAAATAAATATAAAAGTGATGCAACTACACTCAAATAATATTAACATACAAATTTTTTAGTAAAAAACGTTAGTTATTAAGATTTAAGAGTTCCTTTTGTTCTTAAATAATTTAAGAGTTCTATAATGATAATCATCATATAATATATATATATATAAAGAAATGAGTAAACTAAATATACTCATCTAAACGAACTGGTCATCTAACTTTCAAAAAGGGTGTCTGTTTAATTTATAAATACAAATGCAATATTATTGATTATCTATTTAAAATCAACATGCAACTTTTAATAATATTTAAATTGATTATGTTTATATTAAAACTTTATAAAATGTAAAATATATTTAATCTCTTCTCAATCCCAAATCCTTTATAGACCCTTGCCATCTTGCCTTGTTTCCTTATGTCGTTAGGTTAATAATTTAATCATATAGGACTTATCGTCAAGACTTCTTATGAAACTAACTAATGTGTTCGCTTTAACCGTCTTCCCATTACCTTCATTACGTCATCGTCTACCTTATTCTTTAAGGTGAGTAACGCATCCCCTTTTTCTCTATTTTGTTCTAGGGGCATTATGCGTACTAGAAACTACTGTTATTATATTATTTCACTCAAACACAAATCCATTAATTGTGTGGTTGTGATGTTGCTCGATTAATTGTTGAATGCTATATGATTTATGTGTTTTCTGCTTTTATGGTTGGTTGGTGTCTCAACCTTATCCTCATAGTATGATCATGCGCCGTCGGAGTAGACATGTCCAAATCTAGTAGCATGTTCAAAAAGACACACTTATTAGTTGCAAATATATCTGAGTAAACATGTCTGACATCTAGTGGCATGTTGAAAAGACACGTCTATTTTTTTATGTTAATTGATGCTAGTAACTAACGCTAGGAATTGCTTTATTATTATTATTATTATTATTATTATACGAAACCGTGGTTACTCGCTCAACATGTGTTGTTGACAAATTATTTTTACGCATAATGCAGATTGTAAGAATTGAAGTGGAGACTCTAGATTTGGACTTTAGGCTAATAAATAAAATTGAAGAATGTTGTATTTTTTTCTCTTTGAATTCTTTGTGTACAATTGTTTTTGAAGGAATAAATTTAGATATTGACGTTTTATTATTTTAGTGTCTTTAAGCTATGATACAAATATTGTCACGCCCCAGCATGTTCCGCCGTTAGATTGGGGTGTGAAATCTGGGAACTTTCTTTAGTCAAGCTTGTTCTTGAGCAGTTTGTGCACTGAATGATGGTCTATATGATTGTCTTGTAACTTTGCTTGCTGGATGAATGTTTGATGATGATTGGGCACTTTTTGACGAAGTTTTCTTCTAAGTCTCGTAATAATGGGTTGTCATGAACTCAAATTCAGCTATGATCTTTTTTGCTTTTATGTTAGAAGTATTCTCAATCTCTTCCTTCCTTTGACATAGTGATAAAACCATTCACATTCAGCTATGATCTTTTTTGCTTTCATGTTAAAACCATTCAACCATCATTAGTAAAAAAATTAAAACGTTCCAATCAACATTAATCAAGGCATTTAACTTTTGACCAAAACTTAATGACATGTTGAATGGTCTTAACTAAATCAAAGGTGTTTCAATATAAAATAAAAGAATTCACAATTAAAAAATATTTTATTTACACAATATTTTCCAACAATCCCCCACATGTGAAAATAAAACTCATTCATTTCCACACATTTTCCAACAATCCCCCACATGCGAAAACAAAACTCATTAATTTTCACATTGAGATCAATCCATACATGCAAGTTTCTTATATTTTGCCGAAACTTTTCGTTGGACAGATTTTCGGCCAAGGTGATTGCCCTTGGAGGCGGATAAAATTGAACAGGAATTCTTGACCTTGGAGGCGGGCAGTATGACACATCGGGAATACACCACAAAGTTCAACAAGATGGCTAGCTTATGTCCCGATCTGGTTACCCCTGAGGCAAAAAGGATTAAGAAGTATGTGAAGGGCCTCCCAGTGGATATTCGTAAGGGTGTGGTGACCACCGACATGAATTCCTTTCACTCGGTGGTTACATTGGCAGGTACATTGTATGATCAGAGGGAGAAGTTACCGCCGACCGAGGCTAGGAAGACTTGGAACACTAATTCGTATGGTAAGCGGCTTGGGGGAAACAATTTTAGTTCGTCTGGCGTGGAAATGGGTGAAGACTGAAACTCCTGAGTTTAGGAGGGATGCGGCTTTCGGTAATTGCAAGAAGTGCGGCAAACTACACAAGGGGGAGTGTAAGATGGGCCCGGCACCTGTTTTCGTTGCGATAAGGTTGGGCACCCCCATTACGAGTGTCCGACTCTGACTTGTTTCCGCTGTAGGGGTTCCGGTCACTTGTCATCAAACTGTCCTACCAGTAAGGTGGGGGGGTCCGGTCAGGGGACTTCCTCAAGAGGGAAGATGGAAGAGAAGCCGAAGGCCAGAGCAAGGGCCTTCATCATCTCCAAGAAGGAAGCAAAAGAGGATGCGGATGTCGTTTCAGGTACTTTCTCCTTATTTAGCTTTCATTCCACCGTTATAATTTCTTGTTCCTTTGAAATCATATATGTTGACCGTGTAGCTAAGCAGTAGTATAATATCGTCCCAGGTACTTTCCTACTTGATGAGTTACAGGCGTTAGTTTTATTTGATTCGGGCGCCAGTAGGAGTTTTGTGTCTACCGCTTTCTATTCCTCGTTGAATAAATCACCCGAGCACGTAGTCGATGTGTTTGAGGTTGAGGTCGCCGTAGGAAAATCCGTGTCCGTGTCTAGGGCTATTCAGGGTTGTTCTATCGAGTTGTCTGGGTATAGATTTCCGGTGCGATTGTATTTGATGCCGCTTAGTTGTTTCGATGTGGTGCTCGGGATGGATTGGCTCGCGAATGTTGATGCTCAGATCATTAGTGGTCAGAAACTCGTTCGTCTAAGGGCCCCGGATGGGACTCAAATTACGGTCTTCGGTGATCGGAATTTTGCGACACCACATATTATATCCATGCTTAAGGCGGGAAGGTTGATGCAGCGGGGGTGCGGGGCGTATCTGGAGTATGCTATGAATGTGAATACCGAGGTGGCTACCGTCGGTGATGTTCCTATTGTTCGGGATTTCCCGGATATATTTCCAGATGATTTCTCAGATGTGCCGCCGGATCGCGAGGTCGAGTTCTAGATAGACCTTGTACAGGGCACCAAACCCGTTGCCTGAGCTCCCTACCGCCTAGCGCCGAATGATTTGAAGGAATTTATGGCTCAGTTGGAAGACTTGCTCGATAAGGGCTTTATTTGACCGAGCATCTCACCTTGGGGAGCCCCGGTCTTGTTCGTTAAAAAGAAGGACGGTAGCATGTGAATGTGCATTGACTACTGTGAGTTGAATAAGCTCACTGTTAAAAATCGGTACCCGCTCCCGAGGATCGACGACTTATTTGATCAGCTCAAAGGGGCTAGTTGGTTCTCGAAGATCGACCTTAGTTCCGGGTATCATCAGCTAAAGATTCGGGAGGAAGATATTCCTAAGACTGCCTTCCGCACTCGTTATGGACATCATGAATTTCTGGTGATGTCTTTCGGTTTGACCAACGCACCGGCTGCGTTCATGGATCTTATGAACCGGGTGTGTAGACCGATGCTCGATCGTTTGGTTATGTTGGTGCATAATGTCAGTAGTTCATAGTCGTGTGTCTGTAATCGAGTCTGTAATGTTAATTGTGTTTTGTTTATGTTTAAGCGAAGTTACTGACAAGTTCGCTTATCAGGCGAACTTGTTAGTCAAGCGAAGTTAGCAACAACTTCGCCTGAACATATCAGGCGGAGTTGTTGTAAATATATACCTAGGTTACGGCTTAGGTTAAGGGGTTAATCTAGTTCGTTCAGTTCGTGAATTGTAAGTCGTCAGACGTGTGTTCGAGAGTTCTCTGTAATCAGTGATATTACATCACGTGTTTCGGTTATAATATAACGTGTGTTCGTTTATTCTTATCGTGTGTTTTATCGATTAGTATTCTACGCTTGTAACGACCTAAGCAGGGATTTCGCACCTGTGTAGATCGAGATATCCCGTGCAGATCCATCCAGGGAACCTACAATTGGTATCAGAGCAATTGCTCGATTGTGTGGTTCGGGATATTCACGCGGGTGTAGAAATCGTCCCGTTTCGACTATTCGCGGGACGTGTTTTCTGTGTTTTTGTGTCATTCTTACCTCCTACCATCGTATTCAACCCTTTACACCGTCAAAAACCTCGAAAAACCCAGAAATCAGATCTGCAGAAACTTCGTGTTCATCAGGCGAAGTTGCCGTCACTGTTCGTAGGGTTTCGGCGAAGATATAAGGTTAAGCGAAGTTATCCACAACTTCGCCTACCTTCTCAAGTTCGCCTAACTCAAGCGAAGTTCTCTACAACTCCGCCTACCTCCTAAGTTCGCTTACCTCAAGCGAAGTTAAGAATCAGCGAAGTTCTTCAGCGAAGTTAAGACTTAAGCGAAGTTATCCGTAACTTTGCCTACAGTACTTTTCAGAAGAAATTTTTTTTTTGTTTTTCGGGTTTGTTAGCTTTTGAGAAAGATGTCGTCAATTAACATCTCAGAGTTAGTTAAGATGGAAGTAGAAGCAGGGTCAGCTACTAAGGCCCCAAAGTTGTTTAAAGGAACCGACTTCGTTGCTTGGAAGGATCGGTTCGAACAATATGTCAAGTACCAGGATGCAAAGATGTGGGTGTGCATCCAGGATGATTATATTCCACCAACTATGGAGTACGAAGGTCGTGATCAGATCAAAAGGTACAGAAAAATGGAAGAAGAAGAGAAAAAGATGTATGAGGCCGAGAGCAAGGCTCATGCTGCTATCACTATGGCTCTTCCACAAGATATCCTTCATACTTTTAGAAAGTACAAGACAGCAAGAGAGCTTTGGGAAGCTCTTGAGAACCGGTTTGAAGGAAATGTGGGAATCCGTGCTTCGAAGATCAAATTGCTCAAAACTCAATTATCGGTCTTCAAGTATCTGAAAAACGAATCACTTGATGATATCATCACCAGATATTATCATCTGATGACTGAACTCAGCAACTATTCAATTGCATACAAAGAAGATGAGATTGTTGAGAAGCTTCTTGATGCTCTCCCACCAAAATGGGAGATGTATACTGTGTTGATGAGAGAAGATAAAGAATTTGCTGACTATGACCTTGAGACAGCAGTTAACAAGCTCCGAACCTTTGAGCTTAACATGGTTAGAAAGGAGACACCTACGGATCAGGTTCAAGATCCAGGTATGTATGGTGCTAAAGTCAACTCTAGTTCAGGTTCGAAGACTGAATCAGCTGCCTACTACTCGAAGGGAGAGTCGGGCGCCAACTCATCACATGAGGGGCATGTGTCAGTCAACACGAATGGTGATGTTTGCTTTGTAGCAGGTGGATCTAGTGCATCTAAACCGCAAGCAAGCAAGAGTAGTTGCTCTCCAAGTATTCCTAGCAACAACTACTCTAAGATGCCTATGAGTGTCAAATCTGCTGAAGAGCAGCTTGCTCTCTATGCTTCTTTTATTGCTTCCTATGAGAACTACATTCAGGGGAAGATTGTTGATCCAGCTGTGTTGGATGAAGACTATGACCAGATTGATGCTGATAATCTGGAAGAAATGGATCTGCAATGGCAGATGGCTATGATCGTGAGAAGAGTGAAACGGTTTATGAAAAAGACCGGAAGAAAGTTTGTCGGTGGAAGGCCAGGGTTTGAAAAGACGAAGGTAAGATGCTACAACTGTCAGCAAAACGGCCACTTTGCTAAGGAGTGCAGAAATGAGCGTGTAGAACGTGGTCAAGGCAAGTCTACACAGCATAATGGGGGTAGTAAAGATTATAGTGCCATGATTTCCAGAGAAGATGGTGAATATAACTGGAACCTGCATTCTAAAGAAATATTTGAACAGGCAAATTTGGCGAATGTTGAAAATGAAGAAAGTGAGAAAGCTACTGGAAAAGAAAAAGCTTTCATGGCTGATGTTAAAGACCAGCTCTCCGAAGTATGTTCTAAACCTACTTGTTCTAAATGTGAAAACTTGTCTGAGCAATTAGTTACAATAACTGATCAGTATGTTAGTTTGGATGCTGAGTTTAAAACTCTAAAAGAAGATAATCATTTTACAAAAGCAAGAGAAAATAGCTATAAAGTTAAAATAAAAGCTTGTGAAAAAGATATTAAAAGTCTAAAAGCAAAACTTGCTGAAAAAATTCAAGTGATTGATCTAAGCTATGAAGTTTTGGAAGAAAAAACCAAACTAATAGCTGAAAGAGAAAAACAGATTGCTGATCACCAGGTGAAAGTGGTGGAACTGAATAGAAAACTTGAGCAGTTCAGAAATTCCTCTGCTATTCTTGATCACCTTGTTAGTGATCAAGGTTCCTCTGTTAAGAGGGGAGGAATTGGTTATCATGAGGTTCCACCACCTTATAATCACAATTACACTTTTAATCCTAGTGTTCAGAAATCTGTTGACTTTGAGGTTGTTCAGACAGTTCCAATTAAGGTAACTAGTAAAGAACCAGATGTTAGTAGAGGCGAAACAAGTTCGCCTGTTTCAAGCGTTAAAATTTCTGTTCCGTGTCCTGTCTCATCAGATTTGGATAAGTCATCCGAGTCGGGTAAGACAAAAGAGGAGGTAGTGTTACCCAATGGTGGAGAGAAAGATAAAATAAATAAAAAGAGTACTCCACTAAACCCGTATGTCCCACCATATGTGAGACGAACGGGCGGTAATACAGCCTCGACATCCAAAACAACTATTGAAAAGAAAGTTGAGCATATGTGTTGTTTTAGGTGTAATCAATTAGGACATCTTGTTGCAGATTGCCCTCTGAAGCAGAGATTCAGAGGTGTGAGGCCTACTAAAACTGAGAATAAGTCTAATGGTAATCATAATACTGGTAAAAATGAAAACCATTCAAAATTCAGAAATGTGACTAATTTAGGTTTTCAAAGAAACCAATCTCAGTTTTACACTGCTAATAACCAAACCACAAGCTATAATTCTTTTAATTCACAAAGGTTTGGAAGGCCTCACAATCAATCTACAAGGAGGTATACTAATAGGACTTACAGGAATTATACAGAGAATAACTTTGGAAAGCCAAAGTTCGGGATGTATAGATCCAAGACCAATTGGTCTTGGGTCCCTAGATTCTAATCTTTTGCTTTAATCGTGCAGGAACAGTTGAACAGGGCTGCCAATAATCTTTGGGTTGTGGATAGCGGCTGTTCCCGGCACATGACGGGTAACAAAAACTTGTTACACGATTTGAAACCTGTTCAAGGAGGGAGAGTGAGCTTTGCTGGAGAAAGTGGAGGCAAGATTACAGGAATGGGAACGGTGTCTAATGGAAAGATGACTCTAGAAAAAGTAAACTTTTTCGAAGAATTGAAGCACAATCTGCTGAGTGTGTCGCAGATCTGTGATAAGGAGTACACCGTACATTTTACAAAGAATGAGGCGATTGTGTTGCATCCTGGTTTTCAGATACCAGAGGAGTGGATTGTGATGAAGGCTCCACGTGAGAGGAATACGTATATTATGGATATGAGGTCGACTGAAATGGCCACGGAAGAATTATGCCTTATGACAAAAGCGAGCGAATCGGAGTCCGAATTGTGGCATAGGAGAATGGGGCACATTCATCTTCGGAAGATGAACCACATTGTCAAGAATGGACTTGTGCTGGGCGTTCCCTTGAAAAGTTTCAACTTTGAAGACGAATGTCTAGCGTGCAAGAAGGGAAAGCAGCACAAGAAATCCCATCACACCAAAGAAGGTCAATTCTATTGTCAGTACTCTAGAATTGCTTCACATGGATCTCTTCGGTCCTGTGAATGCAAAAAGTCTATGAGGTACTTCTTATTGCTTGGTGATCACTGATGATTACTCACGATATTCGTGGGTATATTTCCTGAAATCAAAAGATGAAACGGCTCAGATGGTGAAGAATTTGATTACCAAAGTTGAGAACGTTATGGATAAAAGGGTTAAGTTCATCAGGAGTGACAATGAAACGGAGTTCAAGAATTATGAAATGGAGCTCTTCTGCCTTCAGAAAGGGATTGAACACCAATACAGCGCTCCGTATACACCGCAACAGAATGGATTGGCTGAAAGGAAGAATAGAACGTTAATTGAAGGAGCCAGAACTATGCTGGCTGATTCGAAGCTTCCTGTGGTGTTCTGGGCTGAAGCTGTTGCTATAGCCTGTTATATCCTGAATAGAGTCTTAACTGTTAAAAGACTTAATAAAATGTGTTATGAGCTTATGCATGGGAGGAAGCCCAACTTGAGTGGTCTTTAACCATTCGGGTCCCCTTGTTCGATTTTAAAGACAAATTCTAAATTTGGTGAAGTAGCCGATGAAGGAATCTTAGTCGGTTATGTTGTTGGGACTCCCAACGGACGTGTCTTTAATACATCGACCGGCAAGGTTGAGGTGGTGTGTAACACCGATATCACAAGTTACAAACCGCCAAAACCAAGCAACGGACCTGCTGAGTTTTTCGACTATGATAGACTTTTTAAGTCTTTTAACATACCTTATTTGGATAGTGCAGAAGTAGAAGAAAGAGTTGCTACGAAGATGATCCTTGATGAGGAAGAAAATCTAGTGCAAAGACAGCTGTTTGATAAATGTCAACCTTCCTCATCAAATGCTATCGATACCCCTGCTGCCTCTCCTGAAGAAGAATTTTTCAATCCGTTTCACTCTCAGCAAGAAACAACCATTGACGAGCTCTCTTCTAACTTGGAAGACAATTTGCATGTCGGTTCGGTTCCGACCACGAGAATTCATAAAGATCACCCTTTGGAGAATGTGATTGGTGATGTGTCCTCCGGTGTACAAACAAGACGTAGCTTGAATGAGCACACCTGTGTATACACAAGCATTAAGGAGACAGGCATAATCAACGAATGCTTGTACACCTACTTTATCAGCCAGATTGAACCAAAGAATTATCAAATGGCTCTAAAGGACAGCTCGTGGGTCGAAGCCATGCAAGAAGAGCTGGCTCAATTCAAGAAAATGGAAGTTTGGACTTTGGTTGAAAAACCAAAGAATGTGCATGCGATAGGCACAAAATGGGTTTTAAGTGCAAGAGAGATGAGAAAGGGATTATTATAAGAAACAAGGCGAGGCTAGCCATTAAAGGTTTTAATCAACAAGAGGGGATTGATTATAATGAAGTGTTCGCTCCTGTGGCAAGATTGGAAGCCATTAGATTGTTTTTGACATTTGCTGCTTATAAGAAGATGAAGGTATTTCAGTTAGACGTGAAAAGTGCGTTCCTAAATGGGAAAGTTGATGAGGTTGTGTACGTTGAGCAACCTCCGGGTTTTCCTGACCCAGACTTTCCAGACCACGTGTACAAGTTAAGAAAGGCGTTGTATGGACTACATCAGGCACCTCGTGCCTGGTACTCAACTTTATCAGATTACTTGCTTGAAAATGGGTTTGAAAGAGGGAAGATAGATAGCACGTTGTTCTTCAAGAGAGAAGGAAGCGACTTCCTGCTGGTGCAAGTCTACGTGGATGACATTATCTTTGCTGCATCAAAAGTCTCCATGTGTCAGGAGTTTGAGGCCGTCATGAAGAAAAGGTTTGAAATGAGTGCTATGGGTGAACTAACTTTCTTTTTAGGATTGCAGGTTGATCAGAAGAAGGATGGGATGTTCATTCATCAGACCAAGTATGTCCATGATGTGCTCAAATGTTTCAAGATGGAGGACAGCACTCCATTTGATACTCCAATCTGCGTCAACCATAAGTTGGGTGCTGAGACAGACAATGACGCAGATGTGGACCCAACTCAGTATCGGGCTATTATAGGTTCTTTAATAGCCTGATATTATGTTTGCAGTTTGTCTTTGTGCTCGTTTTCAGGCAAACCCAAAGGAATCTCACATGAAGGGTGTGAAGAGGATCTTGCGGTATCTCAAAGGCAAACCTAAGCTGGGGTTGTGGTACGCGAAGGGAGGAGACTTGGAGTTGGTAGCTTACACAGATTCTGATTATGGAGGGTGCAATCAGAGTCGGAAGTCAACTACTGGAGGATGTCAGTTTCTAGGAGGCAGACTAGTGTCTTGGCAATGCAAGAAGCAGACCTCCGTCGCCATTTCAATCTGTGAGGCAGAGTACATGGCAGCATCCAACTGCTGCTCCCAGGTTCTTTGGATTCAACAACAGTTACGCGACTATGGTCTGAATTTCTCACTTACTCCAATTTGTATTGATAACACTGCTGCGATCTCAGTAACTAACAATCCCGTTAAGCACAGTCAAACTAAACATATTGACATACGTCATCATTTTATACGGGATTGTGCTGAGAAGAAACTGATTAAGCTCGAAAAGGTTGATACGCTAGATAATTTCGCTGATTTATTTACTAAAGCGTTTGACAAATCAAGATTTCAAAACCTTGTTGAGCTGAACGGGATGATCAATCCCGAGTAACCATGCTTTTTATCTTCGTTAAAAAAAAAAAATCACTATCGCTTAAAACTATGTCGGTTACCTCAGTTTGATGGACATATCTTTGGATATGTTTGGTCCTCATTTCTACCTGTAGAATATGAGGATTGCCATTAACCAGACGACTGAAAGTAACTGGGGCGGTTTATGATGTGTTTGGGTTCTTTCGTTGAAAATTAGTCGTTCATAATTAGTTAGAAGGACACATACTTGTATGTGGTCGGTCCAGTTGATCCATTGGATCTTCAGGATTGCCGTTTACCTGAAGACTTTGACTTGATCGGGGCGATTAAAGTTAAATTTTTTTTTATGGGAAATGAAATTATTTTTCAAGTCTACTACTTCGTAAGAAGTTAGTTTGCTATGTTTAACAGAAAATTGATCCAACCTTGGAAAATGATACATATACTGATTCTGTGTGCTTAACTAGTGAAGTTATTAGGCTTAAAAGGCTTTAGAACAGTCATTGTATGTCATGGTAGCTTTTTATGGTGCGTAAAAGTAGATGTGATACTAACTTAATCTACTCGATTTTACGTGGAAACTCCTTAAGAGTTTTGCATGTCTTCATATATATCTTTCCGAATGATAGGCAGAAAAGCGATTACCCAGTCATACACGAGCCCGTGAGTGTTCTGATTTCTGTGAAGATAGCATTTCAAGAAACTGCAGTGATCCAGATTCGGGACTTGCAGTTCTTTACTACTCTGAAGTCTATATGAGTGTTTGTTAAAAAAAAAAAAAAAAAAAAAAAAACTTATGAGTTATTGAACCATTCTAGAGTTCAAAATATCAAGACTTCTCAATCATGGAGTAAGAAAGAGAACGGGAAGCAGATGAAGAGTACTTACAAACTTAATCAGACACTATGGGTCGAAGTCAATTCGGGGTGACTTGGGGAAAGCCAAATACGCTTTGAGAATAGATAGAAGGCATCATAATCTCTGAGTTGTTGCCCACTTAAATTTTGAGGCATAATTGAACCTAACTCGTATCACAGAAATGATGAAAACCATTTTAAGTTATTTACCTGCTTACAACCTGTTTCTTTATGTCATAATACAGCTAAACACGGATCTATGTGACAGTCACGTAATTAGTATGATTCCTGTTCGGATCTTTTCTAAAACATGGTAGTCTCTGTCTAGACTGAAATTTGATCCCTTGTACTTTAATTTTTAAAAGTTTTTCCTATTTATGTAGTTGTTGATTTTATACTTGGTTACTTGGTCTTGATTGTATCTTTTAACTCTTTAAAGGAAGTTTTTAAAAGTTAATTGCAAAATGTTCAAAGTATAAGGTTTGGTTTTGTAAATAATAGGCGAAGTTGTTAAACAGGCGAACTTGTGCATAACTTCGCCTAGGCGAAGTTATCCTTAACTTCGCCTGTATAACTCCGCCCATATAAAAAGGATTTTAAAAGGTCAATCGTTCATTATTTTCAATATCGGCGATCTTATCTTTCGAAATTCCAGCGAACTTATCCAGTTTCAGGCGAACTTGTTTTCCGACTTCATCTTTGTTATCTTTCTTCAGTTTCTATTAACGATTCAAGGTGTGTAAGGTTATTATATCGGACATTAACCGTAATTTGATGTTTATCAACGGTCGTTTCGACCCGATTCATTAACCGGATATTTCGATAACTTAACACCCGATTTCAAACAAGTTTTTACGCGTTCATGAACGAACTAACTGTCCAGATTGTTTCAAAATCAAGTTTAACGGAGTCCTCGATCCCCAAAATCACCAACTGCACGTCGTTTCATAAACCTAACAGTCGCCGTTTCAGATTCAGGCGAACTTAAGGATTAGGCGAAGTTATCCGCAACTTCGCCTGAGGCGATGTCCTGAGGCGATGTTGTGAGGCGATGTTGTGGTGAGGCGAAGTTATCATTCGCCTGGACCTTTTTACTCAATGTATAATAGACGAAGTTCAAGTTGAAGCGAAGTTGTTCCCAACTTCGCCCCACCTTTAACTTCGCCTATACAGAATTTATTACAACTTCGCTCATGGTAACAGGCGAACTTGTGATTTGCCTTAACGATCAACTAACTTGGCCTGTTTGTTGCAGATATGGCTGAAGTTGCTGGTACAGGAGGTGCTGGTGGTGATGACGGAAGTGATAACCAAAGACAATTCTTCCCTGGGCATAACATGTATATCACACTTGACCCAGACGCGAGTGGAGTAGATGATTTCCGCGAAATCATCACATTCCTGCTACGCTCGCGGATATTCCACGCCATTACGACAACTCTGCCGATTTCCTTGCCCAACATTGAGGATTTCTGGCAGACGGTGGAATATGACTGCCGCGTCGACCCCCCGGTGATGCGTGCAACGGTAAATGGTCAGGATGTTCAGTTCTCGTCTGAACAAATCCGGGTGGCTCTGCAGTTCGGAGAGGAGACTAGGGATGATCCGACAGAGTTTGTTGCTCCGTTCCGTGATGGAGCATTTCTACAAATGGGATATTCTGGTTCCTTGGGGGATACACAAAGAAGGAAAGGTTTCTTGCTCAATCAGTGGCGCTTCCTCATGCACGTAATGAGTGTCTGCATGTCAGGGAGGAAGGCAGGCACTGACGGGATGGGCGCGACCTTGCAGTCGGCGATGACTGCTCTGACTTATAACAAGCGTTACAGCTTGAGTCAGATGGTCTTCTATGAGATTGATCGACAGCGAAGGGCGATGGGGCGTGAGAGATTCATCATGTATCCAAGATTTCTCCAAATGATCTTGAATCATGTTGCTCCCACGTTGCCTCATCGTCGCCCTATCAGATACGTGGAGAGTGTGAACAAGCGTATCTTTGCTAAATGTAGAACTTCGAGTGCTAGAAGCAAGCCTGAACTGCGTCCTAGGCATACTCCATTGTTTGGGTATTTAATCAACCCGGAGTATGTTCCTGCTAATGGGGACGAGTTTAGAGATCCTCAACCACAACAGGCGGGAGCACCTCAAGCTGTACCTGCTGCGCCTGTTGTGTCAGCTGAAGAAGAAGTAGACCTTGACGTTGTTTTTGGCGGCCAAGGATTCTTTGACATGGATCGTATGCATCCAGCAGAAGAGATTCAGGTCTCGGCTGCAAGAGTTTCAACTGTGGAAGTGACTAGGGCAGCTACAACGGTGGCTGACTCTGATTTTGATGAAGTAGTTGATGAAGCAAGAAGGATGCTGGTGACACAAGAAAGAACGTTTGGGAAAAGGAAGAGAACTGCTGATGATGATATTGAGGCAGACTATGAAGAAGAGGTTCAGCAGTTGATTCGCAGATCTAGAAGAGAACGGGCAGGTATGGGTTCAGGAGCTGGAGAGACTTCAAGGATAGTACGTTTTGCTCCACCCGCCTTGTCCGATATTGTATCGTTGCCGCCTCCAACGCTTACTCCGTCGGAGATTGTTGCACAGGTTATTGAGTCGACAGTGGTTCACACTGCAGGGTTGTCGGTCATGATACCACCTGCGGTTACGTCCACAACTACTTCTGATGTCCCGGTTACATTTGAAATCCCACCTCTGTACACTCAAGATTTATCACATATGGGGTTCGATTTCGATGCAACCTTATCAGACTCGGAAAGAATAGTGGCACTTGAACGGGTCGTGGCTGAGCAATCAAGGATAAATCTTATCCAGACCAAGGCTATTCAGCGCCTAGTAACAGAGAATCAGCTGCAGTCGTCCCTACTGATTGAACATGGAAAAATTATAGATGCTATGAAGGAGTTCTTGGCATCTCACGGGGAGACGAGCTGTAAAGGCGACGAGCTCAGGACAAAGAAGAAGAATGACAGAGACGATGATCCCAATGCATCGAAAGGTGCAGGTGGTGAGTTGCCAAGAACTACTCAAGCTCTTGGGACAACCACAGCTCAGGGGGAGTCTGCAGGTGCAGCTGGTGGTTCTGGTGGTGATGAGGTGGTGATGGTAGATGACGAGGAGATGGAAGATGATGTGATCAATGCCTTGAAGGAGTTGGATGATGATATGTTAGATGTTGATGATGTGTGTGATGATGATGTGCTGCCATTAGAAGAAATTGAGAAGATTGGTGCACAGATAGTGATAGAAGATGATGTTGAAGAAGGTGAAATTGTAGAGGAGAATGTTGAACACGAGCTTCCAACCGTTGAGAAGTCGAATGTATGTGAAGATACAGTAGTTGATGATACAGAATGGCAGGAGCAGCCTAGATGGAAGGAAGGCTATGCTCATTGGTTTATCAAAACGAAGAAGCCAGTGGTACCTACAATGTTCAAGAAAAGTTATAATATTAAAGGGTACGCTGAGTCAAAGAAAGGCATTATCTGTTGGTTATATGATGAACATCTAAAAGTGTTCGTGGTGAAAAGATATGATGGGATCCAATACTTTAAGAGGACGTTGAGATCTCTAAATACCTTACCTGAGTGTGAGGTAAAGGATTTGGCCAGACTGGGGTTGATTAATAGAAGTGATGATAATATGGCCAGAGTTATTGGGAAGATAGTATGGAAAGAAAGTATTAAAGAGAAAAAGTTTGAGTTGTTAAAACCACAGAAAGGGAAATTAGTTGAAGATACTGAAAGAGGAATGAGAGCAGATGGCAAACCTTGGATGGTGATGAAATATAAGCCGATTCGGTGTTTGAAAGAGGTTCCAATGAAGACTATGCCTCAAGATGTGCTGAAAGATCTTAAATGGTGGTATGTGGATTGCCAGACTGCTGAAGCCGTGATGGAAGACGAAGACGAACAAGAAGTGCTAAGAGTGTATGATCCGATGCATCTTGTTAATTTATCTAAAGCTGATCTGCAGGTGTTAAACGAGAAGAAGATATTCTATATTCCTGCTTGGAAAGACGAAGCGAGGAAATATCAGCGAGTAGTCACGGTCTGTGTAAGAGAGGGAGTGCATGCATGAAGATTACAAGACAAGTGCTTAAAGATAAAGATATGAAGCTACTGCCAAGGGGGAGTCTGTTGGTGCATAATGTCAGTAGTTCATAGTCGTGTGTCTGTAATCGAGTCTGTAATGTTAATTGTGTTTTGTTTATGTTTAAGCGAAGTTACTGACAAGTTCGCTTATCAGGCGAACTTGTTAGTCAAGCGAAGTTAGCAACAACTTCGCCTGAACATATCAGGCGAAGTTGTCGTAAATATATACCTAGGTTATGGCTTAGGTTAAGGTGTTGATCTAGTTCGTTCAGTTCGTGAATTGTAAGTTGTCAGACGTGTATTCGAGAGTTCTCTGTAATCAGTGATATTACATCACGTGTTTTGGTTATAATATAACGTGTGTTCGTTTATTCGTATCGTGTGTTTGTTTGATTAGTTTTCTACGCTCGTAACGACCTACGCAGGGATTCCGCACCTACGTAGATCGAGATATCTCGTGTAGATCCATCCAGGGAACCTACAGGTTATTGTGTTTATCGACGACATTCTTGTGTACTCTAAAAGTGAATCCGATCACGCCGGTCATCTCGTGGAAGTGTTGGAGGCTCTGCGGAAGAACAAATTGTACGCGAAATTTTCTAAGTGTTCCTTCTGGTTGCGTGAGGTTCAATTCTTGGGTCATGTTATTAACCCGAGTGGTATTCTGGTTGATCCTGCAAAGGTGGAAGCCGTGAATGAATGGGAGTCTCCTATGTCTCCATCTGAAATCCGTAGTTTTCTGGGTTTGGCGGGGTATTACCGCCGCTTTTTTCCCGATTTTTCGAAAATTGCTTCTTCACTGACCAAGTTGATAAGAAGAGTGTTAAGTTCATTTGGGGTACGGAGCAAGAGGAGGCTTTTCTCGAGTTGAAGAACAGATTGACGCATGCCCCAATTTTAGCTTTACCTGATGGCACCGATGATTTGGTAGTGTATTCTGATGCCTCTTATCAGGGGCTTGGGTGTGTTTTGATGCAGCGAGGTCGAGTCATCGCTTATGCCTCACAGCAGTTGAAGCCTCACGAGGCGAATTATCCTACTCACGATTTGGAGCTTGCGGCCGTTGTGTTTGCGCTTAAGTTGTGGTGGCATTATTTGTACGGTTTTCCCTGCGTTATCTATACCGATCATAAGAGTTTAAAGTATTTCTTCGAACAAAAGGAACTGAATATGCGCAAGCGTCGATGGTTGGAGTTGATTAAGGATTATTATTTGGAGATTATGTACCACCCAGGTAAGGCTAACGTGGTGGCTGACACGTTTAGCCGGAAGGAGAGACCGAAGCCGATCCGTGTAAAATCTTACCAGCTTATCCTTAAACCCGATATTTTGAAGCAAATAGCCAGTGTTCAGAATGAGGCTTTGCAGGTGGAATGGATTATGTCAGAACGTGTTTGGGGTCAAGAGAAATTGTTGGAAGACGTCGGTGATGGGGTGAAATATAAGGATGGTCGTTTATGGGTACCGAAGTATGGGGGATTCAGAGATAAAATTTTGGATGAGGCACACAAGTCGGGCTATTCTATTCACCCGGGCGCGACCAAGATGTACCAAGACTTGAAGAAAAATTAATTGGTGGCCTGCGATGAAATTTGAGGTGGCTTAGTATGTGAGTAAGTGTTTGACGTGTCTGCAAGTTAAGGCCGAGCATTAGAAGCCGTTTGGGAAACTTCAGCCTTTGGAAATACCTGAGTGGAAATGGGAGCATCTTACTATGGATTTCGTGACTAAACTGCCTCGTACTCCTAGGGGTAATTATGACACCATTTGGGTAATCGTGGATAGACTGACCAAGAGCGCTCACTTCTTGCCGATTCGACAGACTTTTAATTCCGAGCAGTTGACCGAAGTGTTTATTCGTGAGATCGTTTCTAGGCACGGGGTGCCGGTATCTATTGTTTCGGATAGGGATACGCGTTTTACCTCCAGGTTTTGGAAAAGGTTTCACGAGGAGATGGGCACCAAACTCCTCATCAGTACTGCCTATCATCCGTAGACGGATGGTCAATCCGAGAGAACCATTCAGACTCTTGAGGATATGTTAAGGGCCTGTGTAATCGATTTTGGGGGCAGTTGGGATCGTCACTTATCGTTGGTAGAGTTCTCGTATAATAACAGTTATCACGCCACGATTGGGATGCCACCGTTTGAGATGCTGTATGGTAGGAGGTGTAGGACTCCAGTCTGCTGGGGTTCCATTGTACAGAAACAGTTGGGTAGTTTGGAGGTAGTTGAGGCCACGACTGAGAGGCTCGATAAAATTAAGGCGTAAATGAAGGCCGCTCAGGATCGTCAAAAGTCCTATGCGGACAAAAGGCGAAGGCCCATTGTGTTCGAGGCTGGGGATCGGGTTATGTTGAAAGTTTCTCCTTGGAAGGGCATTATTCGTTTTCGTGAGAGGGGGAAGCTCAGTCCAAGGTTTATCGGTCCGTTTCGTATTTTGGCCCAAGTTGGTGAGGTAGCTTATAGGCTGGAATTGCCCGAGGAACTCGCGGGAATTCATCCTACCTACCACGTGTCCCACTTGAGGAAGTGTTTAGCGGATGAGGAGGCCCATGTGCCTCTTGATGATATTGAGCTTGATTGTAAGCTGAACTATGTGGAGGAGCCTATTGCTATACTTGACCGTCAGGAAAGACGTTTGAGGAACAAGGTGGTTAGGCAGGTGAAGGTGCAGTGGAGGCACCGTAGGTGTTCTGAAGTTACTTGGGAATCAGAAGATGAGATGATGAAACTGTATCCGCAGTTCTTCCTGTCGCATCGGGATTCAGGGACGAATCCCATTGTAAGGGGTGGACTTGTAACGCCCGTCAACTTCCGGTTTAATGATTTAGCGCGTGTAAAGTATGTATAACTCTCGGGACTTAACCGACGTTTCTCGGAAGCCTTTACGTCATCCCGGTACGTCTAATCGCTTAGCATTTCTTCCAACCTGTATTATTATTAAATTCCAGGGGCTAGAATGAAAATATTTTATAATATAACATTAATCAAAAAACCCTAACCCTCCCCTTGTGTTGCTGTACGATTGGCGCAAAGAGACCAGCCCCCCCTTCATTGCTTCAACTTTTTGATCGATTCCAAGCTCATAGAAGTAGTTCAAGGTATGTACTACAATCCCCAACACTCTTTTTGTTCACCCCTAATCGTTTTGATGCTCAATTTTGCCGAAACTTTTCGTTGGACAGATTTTCGGCCAAGGTGTAATTGACCCACTTCCCGTGGATAAAAATTAGAGTTTCCGGCGTAGAAAGATTCCCAGGTATGGCATTTACATCATATTAAAATTTCTTAGCCATTGGAGGTGTTTAGGTCGGTCAATCGATTTTAGTTCGAAAACTAGGGTTTATCGGGTGTAGAATTGCAAATTGTTGAGTTTGATGCGTTAATCGGTTGGATGACCAACCGAATCAGTTTGTATGGCCCTAGGGGAGTCTAAGGGCTGTGGGAAAATTATTTTTTTGATGCTCGGGGTTGTTTTGGTTGGTGCTTCGTCAATCGAGTCGGCGGTGCGTGAATTTTCGTTTAAATGTTAAATTGAGAGCTGTAAAGAGGAACCGTCAACTATCAACTCGGGTGACATAATTATGATGAATGAAAGGATTAAAATGGGGATTTGGTCCATTTGGGGCTGATTCGTTTAACAATTGGTTTTAAGGTTTATTACGCGTGTATTCGACTCGATTTGATTACCGACGGGCGAGTTGTGCATCATGGTTAGCCCCGACCTTAATCTTAGGGTGGATTTGGTTAGTTGAAAGTTGTTGGACCTTGGTCCAAGTTGTTGGGCCTTGAGCCAAGTGTTGGGCCTTGGGCCAAGTTGTTGGGCTTGAACGGCCCATTAGGCAAGAGTGTTCTTACGGTCTAGCTTAGTAACACTGTTTGTATACTTTACAGGCCCTTGCTTGTGATTGTGTACTTAGGGATTTCCTAGCTCGTTGCAGGTGTTCGATCGATTTCAGGTGAGTTCTTGATGCCCCGTTTAACTCTTTTTATGTTTTGGGCTAGCATGCACACCTAAGTGTTTTCTCACTTGATGAAATGTTTTAAACGATTTTACATAGGCTTGCTAGTATTGGTAGGCCTTGGAATGTTATAGAATGTGTGTATGTATATATATATATATATATATATATTTTAGAATGGCCAATATTTGGCGAATGTTGTAGTCGTCTCGACTACTGAATGTTGCGTATGCCTACTTTGTGTTTGCATGCGCCGAATGTTACGTGTTTGGGTTGTACGTTTTCTCTGCCCTGAATGTTATTATTGATTGTTATATATATTGATATATATATAGGAATGCACGTATAGAGATGCTCATACATAAGGATGACTATTTATTGAATGTGGTGACTTAACCGATGTATTTCCGTTTACCATCTTAAAACTGTTGGAATGATTATTAAGACTTTTGTTACTTATTTAAAACTTGAACCCACTCAGCTTAAGCTGACTTTGTGTGCATGTTAGTGTGAGTTTCAGGTTAGGAAGAGGATGCCTTATTGCTTGGACGTGCACAGAGCTACTTGGACACTGAAGGGCATACGAGAATGGAAGATTTTATTATTAAACATTTATTTTTAAAAGTTTTGTTTAAAGATAATTATGTTGATTTTGGTCAAAATTCCCGAATTTTGGGAACTCATTTACTTATTTACGTTTTCCGCCGAATTATACTCTGTGATACTTATTTTAATGAAAAGAATTGTTTTCAAGTTTAATTACTTTTATGAGTGTTTTGAATGATTACCAACTATGGGGTTCTCGGGGTTCGGGGCCTTACATTTAGAAATGCGATTTTTACATCCATTTGGTGAATTTCCAAATTTCATAAGGCCGGGATTGCAAGAACCAACCTTATTAAGGTTATTCGCGTGACCGGCGAGTAAGTATCAAAATAGTCTAAACCTTCCTTTTTTCTATACCCTTTGATCACTAACCTTGCCTTGTATTTATCAATACTTCCATCGGCTTTCATCTTCCTTTTGAATATCCAACGATATCCAAGGGGTTTACAACCTGGCGGAAGATCTATTAACTCCCAAGTATGATTTTGCAATATAGAATCTATCTCGTTCTTAATTGTTTCCTTCCATTGAGGTGATTCCGCAGAGGTAACCGCCTCGCGGTAGGTATTGGGCTCACCCTCAACCATGTAGCTCACGAAATCGAGACCGAAATATTTTTCAATCCTTGGTCTTTTGCTTCGTTTAAGCTCGCCTTCCTCAATTTCGGGTCATTCATGTCTCTCATCATGAATCGTATCATCAATCTCTCTTGATTTACTTGCTTCATCAACCGCTCTTGATGAACTCGCATGTGTTTTCCTTAAACAGGGAAACACATTTTCGAAAAATTCGTTGGTCCTCCACTCAACAATAGTGCCTTCATGTACATTGGGATTCTTGGACTCATGTACAAGAAACCTATGCACATTACTATGGTATCCAATGCATATACAATCCACGGTTTTAGGTCTTATCGTTAGTGCCTTTGGTGGCAGAACCGTCACCTTGGTAAGGCACCCCCACACTCGAATGTATTTGTATGAAGGTTTTTTACCCTTCCATAACTCATACAGAGTCACGTCCATTTTCTTGCGGGGTATCTTATTCAAGATATAATTGGCCGAGAGAATAGCCTCCCCCCCCCCCCCCTAAGTCATATCTCACGCCCGAGCTAATCAACATGGCATTCATCATCTCTTTCAATGTACGGTTCTTTCGTTTCACAATGCCATTTGATTGTGGAGAATAAGGTGGGGTACACTCATGTATTATGCCACTTTTTCCGCATATTTCCGCAAATGGTGAAACATATTCACCACCCCTATCACTTCGCAAAGTTTTTATTCTTCGTTTTTGTTGATTTTCAACCTCATCTTTATACAAGATAAACTTGTTTACTGCTTCATCCTTACTTTTAAGTAAGTATACATAGCAATACCGAGTACTATCATCAATGAACGTGATGAAATACTTATTTCCACCTCTTGTGGGAGTGGCTTTTAAATCGCACACATCAGTGTGGATTAAATCAAGGGGTTCAGTTATTCGTTGAACCGATTTGAAAAGCTTTCTCGTTAGTTTGGATTCAACACATGTTTCACATTTATATTTTGAATTGATTTTAAAACATGAAATGCTATTTAATTTAATTAAACGTCGAATTGAATTAAAATTTACATGTCCTAGTTTACCATGCCAAACACCAGAATTAGAATTTGACGACTCAAGCATGTAAATAGAAATTGAAATTTTATTCATAGAATTTTTTAACAACAATTACATTCAATTTGAACATAGAATTGTCGGCATAGCCCTTGCCAATAAACATTCCATTTTTCGATAAAATAAATTTATCCGATTCAATCACCAAGCGAAATCCGTGCTTGTTGAGCATCCATCCCGAGATAAGATTCTTGCGAATCTCGGGAACATAGAGAACTTTGGTCAACGTGAGCTTCTTGCTGGAATTTCACTTCAAGACCACATTGCTTTCCCCCATGATGTCCGCAATCGCTTTATTCCCCATGTAAAGCTTCTGGTCACCCGCCGCCTCTTTGAAATTCTTAAAGAGTTGTTTGTCGCGGCAAACATGGCGTGTCGCCCCGGTGTCAACGTACCACCCTTTGGGAGCGTCTCCCACAACGTTGACTTCCTTGATGAAAGCCGCTTCCTCGGTAATCATTGCCATGAGAGGAGTGCCATCCTCTTCCACCAAATGCGCGCGCTCGTGCTTTGGTTTCTTGCACTGGTTCGCCCGGTGCCCCGTCTCGTTGCAGTTGTAACATGGTTCTTGGAATAGTGGAGGCTTCTTTTTCACAGCCCCTGTCTTCATGCCAAGGTCCACTTTCGCTTTTCCTTTGTTACCATTGTCTTTGCCCTCATTCCCCCAATGGAGGATTAACCGTACTCGACTAAGTTAGCCTTGGCGGAAACATCCACTAGGCTACCTTTTTGAGCTCTCTTATTGTCTTCTTCTATCCGAAGTCGAACAATAAGATCATCAATGGTCATCTCCTTTCACTTGTGTTTAAGATAATTCTTAAACTCAACCCAACAAGAAGGCAATTTTTCAATCATCGATGCCACTTGAAATGTCTCACTAAGTGTCATTCCCTTAGCAAAGATGTCGTGAAGTATAACTTGCAACTATTGGACTTGACTAAATACAGTCTTGGAGTCAACCATTTTATAGTCCAAGAAACGGGCGACAACAAATTCTTTGGTAGTCTTTATTGAAGAGTAGACGTTATACAACACGTCAACTAAACCGTTTAACACATAGTTTCTACATAAGAATTCCGAATGCTTTCACGCATCTACCGCACTCAAAGCTTGAGCGTCGGTCTCCCCCTCTGCGTTAGTGGTTGGGGGAGCGGATTCTGTCAAGAACCTCACAAGGTTCAAGGTGGTCAAATAGAAGAACATCTTCTGTTGCCACCGTTTAAAGTGCAAACCCGAGAACTTCTCGGGTTTTTCAGCGTGATTAGCCATGGTAGTTGCTCTTACCATAACGGACAAAGGCGTACCGGTAAAGTTGCTCGATGACGGTGACGCCATTTTTTCTGAAAAAGAAACTATGCTAAGTTAGTTTTTTGGAAATATTAATAGTGGTCGCTCCCACTAAATTAAAGTTATGCAAAACTTTTTAATCCGAACACTCGAATTAATGCACCGAAGGTGTTCTAAGTCCAACCTTGAAGGGAACAAAAAATGGGTTTTTCCAAGAGTTTAGCGTTAAAAATCCGAATTGTAACCGGTTTTTGTTTCTACAAAGTCGCTCCTCTGAATAGAAACGAAAAAAAAATGTTTTTTAAATACACAACCGCATGAAACAAAACTAGTTTGAGTCACATGAGAATGTGTTGAATACACAAACGGTGATTTTTTAAAAATTTGTTTTAAGATTGTAGGAATCCGTTCGCGTATAAAAATAAAACACTTTTAATAAAGTAATTACTCCCTCCGTCCCGGTCAAAGTGTCTTAGTTTGAAAACCACAAAGTTTAAGGTGTATTGAATGATTACTTTTTTTGCTAACCAAATGACAATAATGCCCTTGGAAAATGGGTCCACCATATTGTTTATTAATGCTAGTTGTGTGTGCTTAAGGGTAAACTTGGAAATTGACTAATAAATTTTGAAAGGGGACATTTGTAATGGGACAAATAAAAAAGGAAATATGGACACTTTTTATGGGGCGGAGGGAGTACAATACAAGGAATCAAACCAATCTAGGAAAGCAAGTAATTACAATACGAATTACACCGGAAAAATCAAAACTACTGTACAATTGAAATAAAATAGTGTAAGAAAGGTGTACAAGAAGAATTGTGTCACGGTCTTTGTGGCCGAGGATCGTGTTTTACACGGGGACCTTAAAACAAATTCCAGGTCTCTCCCCGTTTTGTTTTCCAGGGTACAATGGCCTAAGCAATATGTACTGCCGGGGAGGGCTCTAGCACCCGAATAGTACCTTAAAGAAAATTATGAAGATGATCAATAATGTTGGAATTTTTTTGGGAGAAAGTTGGAGAAAACACAAGAGAGAATGTGTTATTTTGTGTTTTTTGTATTTGTGTTTGTGTTTGTGTGTCTACAACCAAGGAGCTCCCTTGGTATTTATACTAGTATAAAGTTAAAACCATTCAACCATCATTAATGAAAAAATTGAAATATTCCAATCAATATTAACCAAGGCATTTAACTTTTAACCAAAACTTAATGACATGTTGAATGGTCTTGACTAAATCAAAGGTTTTTCAATATAATATAAAAGAATTCATAATTAGAATATATTTTATTTACACAATATTTTCCAACAAATTAATCGTGAACCGTTTGCCAGAAAGTTCGTTTATTTAATTAAGGAACGGGCATTAACAAAAAAAATTGTGATCATTTCATTAAACAAACAAACATGAACACGTGTTTCGTTCGTTCATTTACGTTCGTGAACGTTCGTTTATGTTCGTTTACATATTAATAAAAAATAATTAAATATTATCTTGAAGAGTTATCTACTTAATGTTTTATATTTGCTTATTTGTGTTCATTTAAATTTGTTTATTCATGTTCATTTATGTTTGTTTGTGTTCATTTACATTTGTTTATATATATATATATTCATTTATGCTTGTCTATCTTTGTTTAGTAATGGTCATTTATGCTCGTTAACTGTTCTTTTAAAATTTAAACAAACAAACACGAACATGTTCATTTGTTAAATAAACAAACACGAACACAAAATATGTGTTTTATTAAGTGTCTGTTTTCGTGTTCGTTTAAAGTTAAACGAACGAACATGAACATGCTCTTGTTTCGTTCGGTTCGTTTATAGGCCTACTAGAGCCTTAGAGGTTGTTTTTTTAATTTCTAATAAAAAAACTAGCTTTGTCAATAATAAATTAATATTACTAAAAGCATATTAAAACTCGCATTTGATCCATTCGGGGGTGTAATATATGCTTTCTTTTCAACCACTTGATTGGTCTAATGACAAAAGTGTACGTCATACAATCAAATAGTTATAGGTTTAGTATTACTTGAGACATGGGATGAAATATGTGGAAAAAAATTAAAATAAAAAAGATTTCCTTTCTTGGAAGGTTGAGGGTTCAAATTTCTAAACATGCAAACTAGTTGTTAAAAAAAACATGTTAAAATATGGTCAAATGATAAACACACCAAGTTTTAGGGTCCATTGTATTCGCACCTCTATTTATGGTGAGACTATGTATTTATTAAACATAAAAGGCACATTAAGTTAAGTTGCAACTTATATATTATAAAATTCTTATTATTTTTTTAGAACAAGAGGACAATTTAAACTAAGAAACTAGAAGTAGAAGTGGAAGATTACAAAAATAATATTTGATTTTGAAGCCACTATGTTCTATTCAGTGGCGGATCCAGAAACTTTGCTCAGTGGGGGGGAATTAGTAAAAGAACCGTGCTTTGTCCTCTTTTACAAACGAAATGGGGCTAAAGCTTCGCTTTTTATATCGATCTTTCTTTCTTTCTGGAAAGTCAAGACCACGAAGGAAATTATCTAAATCATCAAATCCAGATTTGAAAGATGGCGCTTTCGTTTCACAAACCTTTCCATAGCACCAAATATAGAACCTGGTAGTTGATTTTAAACCAAGGCAATAAGGAATTAAGATGGGCATGCCACTAGTACAAAAATTGAATTGGGCATGGAACCATTTATTGGTGGATTTTTAAGGACTTTTTGATAAAATAGGCTTTTGAATTAGCTTTTAAAATGAAAGAGTGCAAGACTTTTATGGCCAATGAATAAAACTCAAGGGGGCATCTTTAATATTAGATCTATTTTTGCAAGAAATATACTAAGAAACTCATGAAATATGTATACAGGCTCAGAAGTTGAGTGGGGGCTAATACCCCCCTGACAATAAAGTCAATCCGCCACTGGTTCTACTTAATCTTGCATTTCTGATTTGTAGTATTGCACCATAGGAAGGTAAAGTAAACGTCTTCCAGAAATTTAAATTCCGACGGCAAATTCTAGGAGAAAACCGTTTTGTTTATGAACCGCTATATTGGCCCAACAACTCCTTTTTTTTATTTTCTAATGAAGGATCATATCTTCAAGCCAATCGAGAAGATTCATTGAAAATTGGTTTAAGAGAATTGACACCCCCATCCACACTGATACCAAGTCCTATAATCTTACCAAAACGCTACAATTCCGAAAAACATTTTGTGTAGATTCCAAATTATCATCACACATCGAACAAATTGTCAATGGAACATCAATTAAATCCGATCTTAGTTTAGACGAGTAGGAATCCTGTCTAACATGATTCTCTAACACAAGTACTTACCTTTTATGGACGGACTTTAAACCATGATTTATGCCTCATTCCATGACCGAGTACTATATTATCCAAATTCACCTGAACTCCTTTGATCGAGAAACTGACTGAACCATTAAGATTCCACATCTACCCCTGATTAGACAACGTACCTAACATGTTAAGAATAGCAAGTAACTTGTTTAGATTAAGAAATAATAATGTACATTATGTAACTAGAAATTAAATGATAATGTATGCGTGTGTATGTATGTATAAACTAAAAAAGAAAAATCAAAAGAGTCCGCTTTTGTAAAAGAAAGAATGCTTGAAGGAAAATGAATGGTTCTCAAGGGTTCTCATTTGCAAATAGTTCTCACACGATTCCAATTACACACACACACACACACATATATATATATATATGTGATGAATATCAGTACAGAACTTTTAAATTATTTAAGAACTTGAATAAACTTTTAATAACTAACGTTTTTTATAAAAAAATTTGTGTGTATGTATACAGAGAGAAAGAGAGAGAGAGAGAGAGATTGAGAGAGGAAGGTTAAATAAAACACACCAAATTTTGTGAGTAGAGTAAGAAACAATCAAATCTAACTACTATATTAAAGCAATGCATATCCACATAGCCTTTATATAAGCTATCCACATTCCACCTCAACAATTTCAAAAATTATAATTTATACACAAGTTTCCATTTTTGCAATTTCCACTTCATGAATGATAAAATGAAAATATGTTAGTGGAAATCGAACTCACTACATTGCTTTTAAAATGTTTATAGCTTACCAATTCAACTATGATGAATTCATATTAACCTTATCTTTTTCTTAATTGGTATATATTCATAAGATATGTTATTATGTATATTATTAAAGTTAACTTTTTTGTTTTATTTTTTTAACCATTCGTGTAACATATAGGCTCTATCCTAATTGTGATATATGACAAAAACTTATTATAACTAATAGTGTCTTTCGTTCTATGATTTTCATTAATTTAAGAAGTTATACCTAATCATTAAGGTGCTGTTTATTTGTTGAGAGATAAAATGTCTGCAGTCTGCGAACCACATCTGAAGTCATCTGTAGCAGAAGAGGTGGACCAAACCTCTGCAGTCTGCAAGAAGAAGACTTTGGTTTTTTAACGTCTGCAGACTGCTAAAATAAAACAGAAATCTTTAAATAAGCTGAAATTTAAATAAAAAAGTCATTCATCATCGAAATTTAAATAATAGTCAAACAACAGTGCAATAATATTCATAAAAAAACAAGAACATTTTTTTCAAATAATTTATTCGGTACTTTATGCATTAACTACTCCGCAATTTCATCTCGTAACTGCGTCATATATTCACGATCTGATGCAGTGCCCTGCGCTTCAACCTCGTCTTCATCAGCAACGTGCACATGAGTCTTTCTAAATGACACATTGGGTTGATCGTATTGTTCAAACAACTCATTGCTCAAACCTTCTTTCCTAATAAAATTATGTAGTGCAAAACATGCAACAGTAAGGTTCCTTTGTGTCTCCAACGAAAATGGTGCCATCCTCTTCAATATAGGGAATCGTGCTTTCAAGTCACCGAAAGTACGCTCAGTGACGTTCCGAAGTTTTGCATGTGCATGGTTAATTTTTTCTTTATTTGTCAATGAACGTCTCCGACGAAAATTTCTAAGCCAATACCTCACATTACAGTACGGAGCCATAAATCCTCGCGTGTGTGCATACGCGGCATCACAAAGATAATATTTCTCTGTAAAGATATATTAGTTAATTGGAATATTAAACTAAGATAGAAATAACTAACAAACAATAAACATACCTGGTGGTGGAAACGGGAATGGCACATGTGGATCTGATAATGCCTCTGATAATATTCTAGAATCATGTGCTACCCCTTCCCAGCCGGCCACGATGAAGGTAAAAATCATGTTGAAGTCACAAATTGCTAATGCGTTTTGATAACAACCCCCTTTTACCTTCTCTATATAAATCTTGTTCCTTAGTAGGGACAATAGCATGTATCAAGGTTCCGTCTAGTGCACCAACCGCTCCTCTAAAAACCCGTCATAGCCTCTTATTATGTCCCGGAATGTTTGGATTCAGATTGAAAGAAGTTGATACTATCATATCTTTAGCGAAAAGCATCATTTTATCCAACACCTCATAAAAAAATTTATGAATTTTTTGCTTTGAGTGTTGAAATCTACGCTTGATAACTACGTAACGTTGATTATGACCAATTATCATCAAAAACATATCCATCTTCTTCTCGACCGATACATGTTTACTATCATTTAACGAATAATTTGTCCTAAAAAGTTCACATAGTCGGACAAATGATTCACGAGACATACGTAGCAATTCATTGAGTTGTTTGGGATTTCCTTGGAATAACTCTAACGTGTATTTATGCCCCATCATAGTCGAATCATTGTCTCGCATTCATTTCAAACATCTCCTCCAAAAAAAGCGGATATACAAGTACATAAGAATTACTAGAAGTAATTTCTTATCTTGATCCATTATGATCCTATGATAATAAAACATAAACAACTATTAAAAATAAACATCCATTAAACATCAATAAAAACAATTAACATAAAATCAAAACAACCATTCTACATAAAACCAAATAAACCCAAAAGCATACAATGTCATCGATGCATACAATGTCAACATAAACCAAACAATCATTCAACATAAACCAAAAGCATACAATGTCAACATAGTAAAAACACATCTAAAACCCCCAAATACCAAGTTCTTCACTACTTTAATATTCCTAAACTTGTACCCGTCATCTTGATCCACCCTTTTAACACTTCGGGAGTATTTGGCAATTTGTAACACCCGTAAATTTAGTTAATCAGCTCGATCGTTTATAAATGTCGGTCAAAAAGCCGGGGTTTCATCTTTCTAATTTAGAGCCTTGTAATACGTTTTAAAAGTCCATTTTTCCATCCTTTTTCCCAAAACATCCCTCTTACGACTTAAAGTATTATATTAGTATGTAACACCCGACATTTTCGTTTATCAGCATGCACGTTGTAGAATTTGTATATTTATCGGGTTTGAACCGGCTTACTTCGGGGACCTCCTTGTCATATCCGTAAGTTGAATTAATTGACTTTCCACCCAAGTTGCTACACACTCCATACTGGAGGGACTAGAGTTTAATTTATTTTATATCATAATATTAAAAAAGAAAAAAACCCTAACCCTAACTCTATTCCTAGCAGCCGATAGGCCTCAAGACCCCCCCCCCTACTCGTTTTTCTTCTGCCCAGCCAAGTTTCAGCCTTGAAAACTTCAATTCAAGGTCGGTTTTATGATTCCCCATGTCTTTTACCCCTTAATTGATCATATTAACGCGTTTATTGGTTGTTAAGGTTGAGTTTTGATGATAACAGTTTGCTGACAGATACGTATACGTTTATTGTAGGGTCTGTAACGCGACTATAATCCATTTTTTTTGATCGATTCTTGATTCCATGATGTTCTTCATTGAGTGTAGTTTCCAGAAAGGTATAATACGTAATTTTTGGACGAGATTTGAATGGTTTTTATGAATTTATAAAATCGAGTGTCAAAGCTGATGCGGGATGACGGATTCTGGTCTGTCTTCCCGACGTCATAACCTTTTTTCGACAAGTCCAAATTGGTTGGTTCCACTTCTGGAAGTTATTATGTTGAGTTAGGAACCAAACCCAATTGGAATCGTTTAATTTGGTTTGGTAATGAATTTTATAAAAATAAAACCATTTTGTTGCGCACTGAAATAGCTGCACGTACCTTGCTGTGTTGGAGGAATTTTTATAATTTTTGTGTCCAATAGAAAAATATAATAAAAATATTTTATAAACCTAATTCATTTATTAAAGTCTGGTAAAAATTTAGTAATTTATTTCAAAGGTTATCCTATGTAATTAAATGCATCTTCGCATGCTAAAATCTACACTTTTTACTCGTTATTAATCGATAAATTCGTTTTAGGCTTAACCAGTGGATTTGGTTAGTTGAAAGGTTTTAGGGGCTGCGGTAAAGTAATTGGGTATGGGTTGGGCCTTGGGCCAAGTTGTTGGGCCTTGGGCCAAGTGTTGGGCATTGGGCCAAAGTGTTCGGCTTGAGCGGCCCATTAGGCAAGTGTGTTCTTGCGTTCTAGTTTAGTAACGCGTTTTGTATAATTTACAGGCCCTTGCTTATGATTGTGCACTTAGGGATTTCCTAGCTCGTTGCAGGTGTTCGATTGATTCATGTGAGTTCATGATGCCCTTTTTAATCTTTTTACGTTTTGGGCTAGCATACACACCTTATTATGATTTTAACCGATTTTAATTCGTTTAAACTATTGGTTTGGTATTGTATGATGTTGTTTGTGGTTGTGCCTTTATGAAAACATGTGTAAATTATATTTTATGCCTTAGGATATTTTAGACTCGTTTAAGGTCATATATCCCTTAAGGTTATACATTTTACTTGTGCTCTAAGCCTCGAGGTTGTTATTAGGCTTAGTATTGAATGCGCAGATTATCCATTATTTATGGATTGTATGTGGTGATATTGTTGGTTAGATGTTTGAATTAGATGTTTGTATGTGTGTATGTGAATGTGTATGTGATGGTAAACTGTGACCGGGTCAAATATATTACTCGGGGAGGACCCGGGGTGAGGAGGCCCGTGTTGCATGTTTATGACCCGGCGGGTCAAATATATTACTTGGGGAAGACCCGGGGTGAGGAGGCCCGCCGTTCTATAAACCGTGGTCGGGTCAAATATATTACTTGGGGAAGACCCAGGGTGAGGAGGCCCGTATCACATGTTTGGTATGTTAAACCGCGACCGAGTCAAATATATTACATGGGGATGACCCGGGGTGAGGAGGCTCGTGTTGTGTGATTTTGTTTTATTAAACTGTGACCGAGTCAAATATATTACTTGGGGATGACCCGGGGTGAGGAGGCTCGTGTGCTTGATTTTAACGGTTTTGTTAAACCGCGGCTGGGTCCGATATATTACTCGGGGAAGACCCGGGGTGAGGAGGCCCGTGCTGCGTGAAAAGATGTTTAATGTGTTATTTACTTATGATTTGGTTAAGAAAAGCTATTTATGATTTATGGACTCATGATTTTCCCCTGCATTCCATACTCATGGAATTTTAAATTGTTTAATGAATGTCGTTTATGAAAACTTGAACTCACTCAGCTCTAGCTGACTTTGTGTGTATGTTAGATTGATTTTCAGGTTAAGGATTTGAGGTTATCGCTTGGACGTGCTGGGAACTACTCGGAAGGTTGAAGGCTTTTCTGGTCGAGGATTTCCAATAAAACGGATATTATATTTATATTTGATTTTTGGACACTTGTACCCATGTTTGGGATTTTCTTTAAATAATTACACTTTTTTTCCGCTGTTATTTACTCTGAACTTGTTTTAAATAAAAACGAATCGTTTGGTTTTAAATTTTTGTGAAATTGTGGATGTGATTACCAACTTTAGGATTTCCGGGATTCGGGGTCTTACACAATTCCATCCATACCTCTCTCAATTCCAACATTCCAAATATACGAAAAGCGGCAAAAATAGAGGGTCCGACTCTTCTAACCCAACCAAGCTTAACTTTTCCTTACAATCACAAATGGTAGGCCCATCTTTGCCTTTAACCAAATATTGTAAGGCCTTTTGCATATCAACTGCTAAATTATCAATATTGACAGATTATGACTTTCAGGTTTTGGCCCTTTTATTTGGATTAGGCTCAGGTGTAGGCTCATGAGTAGGCTCAGGAGTAGGGTTAGGAATCAGGTCAGGAATAGTGCTAGCATCAACATCTTCAGTGTCAACAAAAACATTGTCCATAATCATAAGTTGTTCGACCCGATGACAACAAGAAGAGGTGGAACCAACCACTGATGTTTGGGTTGAGGTCCACTTGCGATTCCCAGTGGCAGTATTACCATTAAATAATCATGCACAAAGATCTGTAAATGGCAATGGGGTTGTTTTTAATGATGCAATCTTCGGATTTCCCTAAACCCAAAGTAGAAAATGGCATAAGTTTTTGTTTATAACTAGATATTAAAAAAATAAAATTTATGAGCATACCTTCTTAAATTCCTTCCATTCCTCATTTGTTAAGGTGAATGTGTTCGTTTGAGCATCATAAATGTTGCCGGTTTTGTTTTTTAAATACACCCATCCTATGTATTTGGCTTTAAGATTATCTTAGGCATTTTTCATTTGTTTTTGACTCAACTCCAACCAAAACTTTTCCTTAAGAACACGTCCTAAGTTGTTTCATGAATCTTTTTGCAAACTCAAACCTTTTCTGCCCACCTTGTTTACCTCTTCAATGGAAGTCTCTAATAAGCATTTTAGATGCTCATTTGACCATTATTATTTCTCTCCCATTTCTGTTAATCAATAGCCAAACCTAAACATAATCAATATTCAAAAACAAAACTTAAACCTAAGTATCTATCTAACAAGATTCATAAGTTAAACCTAAGACAGAAAACAATCATTGTTTCAATGTAAAAACCTAATATAAGAAACCAAACCAAAACATAATCAATATTCAAGTGGTCAATTAACATTAATCAACAACAAAACCTAAACCTAAGTATCTATCTAACAAGATTCATGAGTTAATCCTAAGATAGAAAACAATAATTATTTCAATGTACAAACCTAATATAAGAAATCAAACCAAAAGATAATCAATATTCAAGTGGTCAATTAACATCAATCAACAACAAAACCTAAACCTAAGTATCTATCTAACAAGATTCATAAGTTAAACCTAAGATAGAAAACAATAATTGTTTCAATGTACAAACCTAATATAAGAAATCAAACCAAAACATAATCATTATTCAAGTGGTCAATTAACATTAATCAACAACAAAACCTAAACCTAAGTATCTATCTAACAAGATTCATAAGTTAATCCTAAGGTAGAAAACAATAATTGTTTCAATGTACAAATCTAATACAAGAAATCAAACCAAAACATAATCAATATTCAAGAAGCTTACCCTGACAAAAAAGGTGGAGGATGTAGGAGGTTACTGCGCCGAGGGAGGTGGTGCTCGCCGGTGGAGGTCAAGCTGGTGCTCGTCGGCAGTGAAGGTCGCGGCGGTGCTCGCCGGCTGTGGAGGAGATGGTAGGGGAGGAGATGAAGGGGAGGAGATGGTAAAATGAAAGGGGGCTAGGGTTTTGAATGAGATAGAAGATGCAGAAGACTTGAAAAGAGGAAGGTCCATGTCTTCTAGGATAAGAGGGCGCGAAGGCGTTTTTTTAATGAAATGTCTTCAGAAAAAAAAACAGTCTGCAAGGCTAAAGGTCTGCGCGTGGTCTGCACGACGCAGACATAAGAGGCCAGGAAGATATTCAGACAAAAAACAAACACTGCCTAACTCTTTTCCTAGATTTAAGTTTTCATTAGTTCAAAATTATATTATATACATATTTTATAACTGGCACCATAAACAAATACACTTAATTGCATCATTTCACTGCAATCCCAAGCAATATTGTTTATTGATGTGTTACAGTTCATACGTATTTACTATTGTGTTATTATTCAAATGAAATTCTATTATATTTTAGTTCATATGTATCGAAGATAGAGACAATTATCAGTGTTTGTAATTAATCGATTCTTAATTATGAAGTTATCCGTTTATATTTTAACTCAATTTCAATTAATGGTTGAATGCTTGAATAACTTAAGAAAATTCAGATTTCAAGTAACAAGCATATATCAATTAAACTATTTTTAATTGTAAACAAGTAATGAAAATATAATCACACCTTGGCTCAAGCAAGTAATTAATCAGAGATAATCATCTATCTAGTTGAACTTTCATAAGCATTTGATAAATCAGGTTATCTATCATATCGTAACAAAAAACATCTACACATGTCTGTCGATCGCGACTGACATAGAAATCCCTTCACAGATCAATTGACAAATGTTTGTAATATATACAACTTTTAAAACGATATCACACCCTCCACAAATAAGTATTACTGTAGCCTTTAAACACATGTCAACGGTGCCAATTAACCTTCAACAACATGAATTAATGGCAATACGAAACATCAAAGTGATGCAGATTTATCAAACGATTACAAAACATATTGTTCATATAGTTACAATAGATAAAATAATTGAAATCCTACACACTTTACACCTGGGAATGACTATGGGTAAATTAGCTTATCATGGTTGTGATTTGCCAGAAATCATTAAAATTACGCCAAAGAGTTAATGACCACATTCAATTTTAGCGCGTCCATGCATTGGGTCAAATGACTATTTGTTTATCGAATCTTCATTATGCGTGCAGTAATATAACATATAATAAGTTAACGCTTTACAGTTTCCTCTCAACTTCCCTCTTTATATACTAAATTACATTTTCATAAACACTTAGCAAACTTTTTACGCTAGTTTTTTTCTTGTTGAACTTCTAAGACACATACATACCTTAACTGTCACACCCCATTTAGCAAATTGCGGAAGCGTAAAACAAAAATGTAACGAACACCTCTGGTATCAACCACATTGTTTATAAATGTCACACCCCAACCGACGGCGGAATACGTCGAGGTGAGACGGTGATTGTTCGTAGCACATGATACTACGTGTTACAATAGTCGTTAAATTTAATTTAATATCAAGCAATACAGAGATACAATGAATTGTTTTATAGTCATCTAGGTCCAATCATGCAATCATATATCTTGCATCAAGTAATCTTCAACAAACAAATTTCCAATACTTGAAAAACATGCGAGAGTGTCAACTAAAAATAGTTGGGAGAACATAGGTTTTAATAAAATAAGTTTTAAGTTGAAAGCAATCCATATGTGTTAAGTTACTTTGTATACTTTGTGATTACAACCAAACCTCTGACACGTTTAGCGAGTCGTCTAATCCACGATTAGACTATTATGTTTAATGTTTAACGATCGTCGGATTCTGAACACACAAGCCACTACCTAAGGCCTGCGTGGGCGGGTCGGGCCAATAGATCTATCATCATACTACCACGGGCTTAACAAGTTAATGGTTGTACATGCGATTAAGTATACACTTGTAATGATTGCACATAACGAATATAATGAAATAAATCTTGAATCAAATAGCATGTATAAAACATAAAGTAAATAAGTTGCATGTTTCCACCCCGAAGTATAAAACGTTTAAAAGCATGAAAAGGGGCTATGAACTCACCTTCGTTGATGAATTGAGACTTGTAACGCTTTTGTTTAGAGCCCTAATGTTCAAGAAAGTTGTTAGAATGTGACCCTATTTCGGTGGAATAGAATCTCCGACCTTAGGTTCCCAGGAAAAGGTAAGTGGGTCCATTCACGCTCGGACACGCCACTTGGTTTTTCCTTAGGCCGTAGCCTTTGTGACAGAACCCTTGGTTGAATATCTATAGACTTGGTGTTTGTTTGGAAGTACAATTGGATTTTAGGGTTTCAAGTGATACTTTATGGTTTAGGGGTTTAGATTATCTTTTCTAGAAAAGAATAGGTTGTTTACTGTTCAAGACACGAATTTTTAAAAATATTAAACCTTTGAGTTAGATTACGAAAATTTTATATCTTGTAACCGTATGAGTTTTTTAACATGTATATTTTTTATAAGATTTAAGTGTTTATAAAAAAATATATAAAATTCATAGACTACCGAGGGGTCTGATTTTGAGTCAGTTTAGTAGAAAAATAACTAAAAATCGATACTTTAACAAATTGAGGAGATTCTAGTTGGATAATTTTTATAATTAGAAGATCTACAATATATCCAAAAATTGGGTCATAATTCGTAAACATGAGTGAGTTATGACATTCGTTTTGAGGCTAAAGTTATCTGTTAGGATTTTCAGCAAGACCCTTTGTTAAAGAAACATAATAAAAACGTTTTTAAAGTTTATAAAATTTTACACCAAAAATTACAGAGATACTAGACACATAAATAACCAATTTAGGCTTTTGAAATTCGTGATTTGGATATATTATGACTGAGATCTAAGCGTTGAAATAAAAGGTTTTTCTGCAGAATGAAAGAACAAAACATTATACGGAAATTAGAACTTACTAGGAAGGAAACGAGTTGTGAATCTTTGAGAGGATGATGATCACGAATTTTCAACCTTGGGGCTTTGGAATATGCAGGTTTGGAATGAATTTTAGGGGTGCTAGGGAATTCTATTTATAGGGGTGTTTAGAGAAGAGATTATGATGAATTAGAGATAGAATTTGACTAGGACTTGAATTCAAATTTGGATAAGGCTAATCTTGGAGATCAAGAATAGAATATTCTAGAAGGTTATTCTTAATTTGAATTTAAGGATATAAATAAAATTACTTTAGGATAAAATTGACAATGACAAATATTAAATCTAGGCATTCCTGGTTAAACGTGTCACGTTAACGATTAACCATGTATAACTAAATGTACATAGAAACATGTAATTGTGCATATGAAAATAATATTAATAACTAAAAATAAATAATATACGATTACATAATAATATAGATGGTGAACTAATACATGGACCTTATTAAATACGAGTATAAAAGACTAGTGATTTCATGCATGAAAATGCATAGGTGTTACAATAAAGAACCATACAAACTAATTTACAATATTTTACATTGATCTAACTTCGTTTAAAACTAGGTGATACCAACTAAATCCAGCCCGTTGAGCGGCTTTACTTCTAACTGGCATACTTGCATCATTTAACCAACATTGATCGCAAGTCAAACACGTAGCACATTGTCACACCCCAACCTACGGCGGAATATGCCGAGGCGCGACATAATTGTATCATAGCTCAAAAGACACTAAAGTAAATACAGGTGTCAATATCTAAATTATTCATTTTATATTATTCAAGTACGCAAAAGCACAAACATTGTCTCATAGAAAGAAACATAACAATTAAATAAAAAAAAGAAATAAATAGTCTTTAATTCATCATGTATCCTAAGGTCCAACTACTTGTTAATCCCTTGATTCTTCATCCAATATAGCTACCTGCGCCATGCGGGAAAATACATAGTTTGTCCACATAAAGTTGAGCAAGTAATCACGGTTTTTGAATACATATAATATAAAAATGACAATTCCGTACAGAAATATGAAATACTACAACTAGCATAACAACAATATAACAATAATATAAAAGTTGTCTTACTAATGAGGATGAGGATGAGATACCAACCACCAAAACATAAAGTAAACACATAGACACATTTACACATATAACTAATTGAGCAATATCATATAACGCAAATAGTAGAATTGTAGTGAAAAATGATTTAATGCATAACGCCCCCAAAATGTAACACGGTAAAAAGGGGATGTGAATTACTTACCTTTTAGTGAGTGGATTAATGAGGATGTGATAATAATAAAAGAAAGTGAGGATAAACACGTTCAAGCCTTAGAGATACGTCAACAAAGATGCCCTAATTGTTTAACAATAGTATTAAATGAGGAACATAATTAATAACAATTTGAGTTTTCATGAGATATCATTAGTTTCCACATCATTATTGTATTTTAATCGGTTTGAAGTATTTAAGATTCATTTAGGGTTTAGATGCCTTTTTTATTATTGTTAGTAGTTATATTATATTATTATTATTATTATTATTATTATTATTATTATTATTATTATTATTAATATTATTATTATTTTCGTTATGTTTTTATAATAATAAAATAGATATTATAATATGTATATATTAACGAAAAGTTAAACACAGGGTTCTTATTGAAAGAAAGGAAAGATTTCGGTTTGTTAAACGAGTGTTAAAAAAATGTTAGTTCCTTAATCTTTCATTATATGCTTATTATATTTATTATATATATATACACACATATATATATACACATTATAAGATTCATAAACAAATAAAGGCTCCAAGACAAAAGACAAAACGGGATTCAGTTTATTTAAAATATCATTTAACTAATATTATATATACATTATATTAATAGAAAAATATTTAAAAAGGGTTTTTAAAAAAATACTTAAAAATCGGGCCTGGGGAGGCTTAAACCGGGCCTAGGGCTAATGTTTATGGCTTCAAAACGAACTAAATGCACATTTCAATTACCGTTTAAGGATGTGGATTGAAGGTTAAAAAACGGCAGTAGGGTCGCGGCTTGTTCGAGATCCAAACTGGTTCTTGACGGCTACGTATAGAGCAATTGAGTTAGGGTTTTGGTTCATGATGTTGTAGGGATTGTATGTGCACGTTTAATTGAATTATCATTGTGTATATATAGTTGTTTAGAGGTCGGTTAAGCCGCGGATTTTGATTTAGCGAATTAGCCATGATTTTGATTCGATTACCATGTTTTATATGTCGGTGAGGTGCGATTTGGGTTAGTAAAAGATATGGCAAGATCAATTCTTGATTATACTCGTTAATTGTGGCTCAAGAAATGGAGGGGGGGGTTTAGTGTCGGTGACGGGATGAGAGGAAGAAAGGAGGGAAGAGGGTTTGTGTTATTTTGCAATTTGGTCCTTGGTCTATTGAGTTGGGTGCAAACAATATCAAATGTTTAGTTAAGGGTTGTTTTTTGCCATTCTTTGATAGTTAATATAATATAAATATATACGAGAAATAATTAACTAAAAGAAACATTTTATTGATAACTAACCCGAACACGAACCGGGTCGGGTAACGTTACAATTGAAAGGAACACGGAAAAACCGAAATGTTACAGCATTCCCTACTTTTGGAAATTTCGTCCCGAAATTAGAGATTAAGCCGTAACGAAGAGGTGCGGGTACCTGGCTTCCATTTGGTCTTCCCGTTCCCAAGTGAACTCGGGGCCACACTAGGATTTCCAATGAACTTTGACAAGCGGAATTCGGCTACGCTTTGTTTCTTTCTCCATAAGGTCCATGATTTCAACGGGTTTCTCCATCGCGCGGATAGAATCGTCAACTTGCACTTCGTCGAGGAGTATGTGGAGATTCCCCTCGGCTAAGCACTTCTTGAGATTGGAAACGTCAAAAGTCGGATGAACATTGGAGAGCTCTTCGGGAAGATTGAGGGCGAACGCAACTCTACCAACTCTTTCAACAATTTCAAATAGCCCAACAAAACGAGGAGATAACTTGTTTCTTTTACCAAATCGAACCACTCCCTTCCAAGGAGATACTTTCAGGAGAACTCGATCACCAACATTAAACTCGAGGGGTTACGACGCATATCGGCGTAGCTCTTTTGACGGCTACAAGCGGCAAGAATGTTTTGACGAATAAGAGCAATCCGGTCGGAAGTTTCTTGAACAAGCTCGGGACCGGTGATTTTCGATTCACCAATCTCGTTCCAACAAATCGGGGAGCGACATTTTCGCCCATAGGGAGCTTGGGTGCCATGCTAATACTAGTGTGGAAACAATTATTATAGAAAAACTCAACAAGTGGTAAGTGAGTATCCCAATTTCCACCAAAATCTAGCACACAAGAGTGGAGCATATCTTCGAGCGTTTGAATAGTTCGCTCGGATTGACCATCGGTTTGCGGGTGATAAGCGGTGCTTAGATCAATACGGGTACCCAAGGCGGTTTGCAACGAATTCCAAAAATGAGAGGTAAATCGACCATCACGATCAGAGATAATGGTCAACGGTGTTCCATGGCGACAAATGATATTCTTGACATAGAGTTGAGCTAGTTGACTCATGGAGAACTTTTCTCGAATGGTTATGAAATGAGCCGACTTGGTCAACCGGTCAATAATTACCCAAATACTATCATTGCGGCTTTGAGTAGTGGGGATTTTGGTGACAAAATCCATAGCTATGTCCTCCCATTTCCAAACGGGAATCGGCGGTTGCTCGAGTAAACCAAACGGCTTATGATGCTCGCTTTGACCTTAGAATAAGTGAGGCATTTAGATACATATACCGCGATATCTTTCTTCATTCCCGGCCACCAAAACATGGGACGAAGATCGGCATACATTTTATCCGCACCGGGATGAATCAAGTATCGTGACTTATGAGCTTCATCAATGATGAACGTACAAATACCGTCAGATCGAGAACCAATAAACGGTCTAAATAATAAAGTAAACCGTTACGTTTGGTTTCGAGTTAGAGTTCGGTGCCACACGAAATCTCGTCGTATAAAACTTCCTTCGGTGACGGAGACATGTTGAGCGTCGAAGATGCGGTATTGAAGGTCGGATTGCGTGGTGACACAATTGAGCAAGACGGATTTAATGTGACTCTTATGACTAAGAGCATCGCGCATGACATTTGCTTTCCCGAGGCGGTTGCGAATCTCACAATCGTAATCGCTTAGCAATTCGGCCCATCGTCTTTGTCTCATGTTGAGATCCTTTTGGTTGAATATGTGGTTGCAAACTTTTATGATCGGTGAAAACCACACATTTCGTGCCATAAAGATAGTGTCTCCAAATTTTCAAGGCAAACACGACCGCACCAAGTTCGAGATCGTGCGGCATGTAATTTTTCTCGTGAACCTTGAGTTGACGCGAAGCATAGGCAATGACCTTGTCTCAGTGCATAAGAACACAACCAAGACCTTGGATAGAAGCGTCGCAAAACACAACAAAATCATCGTTTCCCTCGGAAGAGCAACGATAGGAGCATTGCAAAGCATGTCCCTTTAGGGTTTGAAATGATTTTTCTTGTTCGGACCCCATTCATAGACTTTCCCTTTGTGGGTTAATGCGGTAAAGGGGCGAAGCAATCTTCGAAAAGTTGCGGATGAAACGACTGGTAATATCCCGCTAAACCAAGAAATGAGCGAACCTCCGTTGGAGAGGGTGGGGTCTTCCGATTTTTAACGGCCTAGATTTTAGCGGGGGTCAACGTGAATACCCTTGTCGTTGATGATGTGCCCAAGAATTGAACATTTCTTTAGCCAAAATTCGCATTTGGAGAACTTAACATAAAGTTGTTCTTTTCGCAACAAGTCGAGGAATAGCGCGCAAATGATCTTTATGTTCGTCCTGCGATTTAGAATATATCAAGATGTCGTTGATGAAAACAATCACAAACTTTTGCGAGGTAGGGTTTACAAACGCGATTCATAAGGTCCATGAAAACGGCGGGAGCATTAGTCAACCCAAAAGGCATAACTCGGAATTCAATGTGCCCATAACGAGTACAGAGGGGCGATCTTGGGTATGTCATCCTCGTGGACATGAAGTTGGTGGATAACCCGAATGAAGATCGATCTTGAGAGAAACAAGCGGATCCTTGAAGTTGATCGAAAAGATCATCGATGCACGGAAGGGGATAACGATTTTTTATAGTAAGCTTATTGAGCTCGCAGTATTCAATACACATACGAAGAGTACCATCCTTCTTCTTGACAAACAAAACGGTGTGCGCCCCATGGAGACGAACTTGGGCGAATGAAACCCTTGTCCGTGAGTTCTTGGATTTGGTTGGAGAGTTCTTGCATCTCGGAGGGTGCAATACGGTAAGGTGTGCTTTGGCTACGGGGTTTGCTGCGGGTATGAGGTCAATACGGAACTCCACTTGACGTATGGGAGGGAGTCCGGAAACATCTTCGGGGAATACTTCAGGGAAGTCGCTAACAATTGGAATATCAGAAAGTTGTTTTTCTTTGTGGGCCTTTGATGTGACATAGGCTAAGAAAGCGACATACTTCTTGCGCAGATAACGTTGGGCTTCAAGGCACGACATGAGGTTTAGCTTTGAGAATGGTCTTTCTCCAGCGACGTTTAGAATCACGCCACCTTCGATAGGGATACGAATAATCTTCTCGAAACATAGAATTTCGGCACGGTGAAAAGAGAGCCAATCCATACCAATGATGACGTCGAAGCTACCCATTTGCATCGGAATAAGATCAATCGAGAACTTTTGCCCATTAAGGTGAGCGTGCAATTATGAACAACGGAATCAATAACGATCGAACTACCATTAACTATCTCTACCGTGAATGGCTTAAACAATTTACTACGGGGGCACATCAAGTACGTACTCAAAATCAAAGGAAATGAAAACTCCTATTAGCTCTTGAATAAAAAAATATCGATGCATGATGCTTGTTAACTAGAAACGTACCGTTCACCACATCGTTCGAGTTTCGGGCATGATGAGCATTGATGGTGAAAGCTCTCCCTTGAGCTCCTTGAGGTGCTTGGGTTTGGGAAGTTGAAGCTTGAGGGGTTGGAGCTTGGTAGGCTTACATGAGCATGGGTTGAGCTTGAGGGTTTGGAGGAGGCATGAGTTGGGGTAATTGAGGTTGGTAAATTTGAACTTGGTAGGCTTGGGAGGTGTAGTAGGGTTGTGGGGCAACAAAGGCTTGATGGGCTTGAGCGAGTCAAGGACACGCGTTGCGGAGGTGGTTTGGATCACTGCAATTATAGCAAGCCCTAACGGTGTTAATGATAGGAGCACGAAGGATGGCTTAGTTGGGTTGGTTTGACGGTGCGAACCGCGGTGGAGTGGCTTGCACTCGGGGTTGCTTCTCGGCTAGTATTGGGTGAGGTGCCCGAATCGGTGGCAATTGGTGCACACTCGGCAAGTGGATTAGGCGGATGGTGACGTTGACAAGTGTTGCAATACGGGTGTGGGCCGGTGTATGGTTTCTTGGTTGGAGGGGCTTGTTGGGCTTGTGGTTGGCCTATAACAAAATTTTGTGAATTGGGCTTTCGTTTGTTATTGCGATAGTGAGAGGAGTTGTGGTTGTGGTTGTGTTTGGAGGATTTGGGCTTGGAGGATGTGGCTTGGACTCTTTAACGGGCTCGGATGCGGGCTTATCATTAGGCTTCTTGAAATTTTCTGCGTCATGGTCCCGGCCCTTAACGTGTTTTCAGTTAGTGTACCGGCTAGGCTGATGGCATCATGAAGTTCTTTCAAGTCACGACTAAGGATGGAATCTTGGATTTGCATCGGCAAGCCCGTGATGTACTTATCAATGGCACGTTCCAGAGGAGTAACCTGTGTGGGATAAGGATGCTCAATTCGTGGAACCGATTGTTGTAAGGCGGTATTATCACCTCCCTCTTGCTTCAAATTCCAAAATTCTTTTCCAACTTCCGGAGTTCATATTTTGGGTAGAATTGGTCTAACATGAGCTTCTTGAGGTCATCCCATGGCAAGGCCATGGCAACCTCAGCCCCAAGGTCTTTCTTCTTGCTATTCCACCAAGTAAGGGCATTCGATTTGAAAAACACTTGATGCATACATGGTTGTCATCCGGATATGCACAGTGGAGGAACACGCTCTCCATGTGCTCAAACCATTGGAGAAGGGTTGTAGCACCCTCAGTCCCAAAGTAATCGGTCGGTTAGCGTTGGTGAATTGCTTGATAGTGAAAACATTAGGGTTGCGCGGGAACATTAGCGGCATTCACGGCTTGGATTTGAGAGATGACCATTGGGAGGGATTCCACGATTCCCTTCGTAATGCGAGACGACATGCGGCCAGAGTTACCTGCGTGACGGGTACAGTTGATTAGACAGGAAGACCACCTGCAAGGATCAAATGTGTAAAATTTACGAGACTTGGGTAAATGTTGTAAATGTATGGGTTTGTGTAAATTGATATTTGTGAATTCTATTTAACAATTTGAGGTTGAGTTTGTATATATCGATACTTGTGAATTCTATTTAACAATTTGTGGTTGAGAATGAAGTCATTTATGAGACGTGGTTTGTATAAGTGTGACGTAATAAGGAATATAAACAAAATAAATAAATAATTAAAACATACCATAAAATTAAAACATGGGGTTTCATTTTGTTGGTTAGGATTTCATGAACCACCCTGGTTCCTTCCAACGAAATGAAAATATCGAAAACCAAATAAAATTGATTTAAAATTGAGTTGTGAGGGGTGTTGAGATAGATGGTTGAAGAACTTCGGGAACCACCCCTTATTTGCGTACTTAACCCAACTATTCAACTAAAATGCAATACGGAAGGACCGATGTTATGTAACGCCCGTTAATTCCGGTTTCAAGAATTAAAGCTTGTATAGTATGTATAATTCCGGGGGATTTATCCAACGTTTCTCGGAAGCCTTACATCATCCCGGTACGTCTAATCGCTTAACATTTCTTCCAAGTGGCATTATTATTAAATTCCAGGGGCTAGAATGAAATATTTTATAATATAACATTAATCAAAAACCCTAAAACCCCCCCCCCCCCCCCCCCCCTTGTGTTGCTATCCGATCGGCGCAAAGAGACCAGCCATCACCCCTTCATTGCTTCGACTTTTTAATCAATTCCAAGCTCCTAGAAGTAGTTCAAGGTATGTACTACAATCCCCAACACTCTTTTTGTTCACCCCTAATCGTTTGTGATGCTCAATTTTGCCGAAACTTTTCGTTGGACAGATTTTCGGCCAAGTGTAATTGACCCACTTCCCATGGATAAAAATTAGAGTTTCCAGTGTAGAAAGATTCCCAGGTATGGCATTTACATCATATTAAAATTTTGTGGTCATTGGAGGTGTTTAGGTCGGGTCAATCGTTTTAGTTCGAAAACTAGGGTTTATCGGGTGTAGAATTGTAAATTTTTGAGTTTGATGTGTTAATCGGTTGGATGACCAACCGAATTAGTTTGCATGGACCTAGGAGAGTCTAAGGGCTGTGGGAAAATTATTTTTTTGATGCTCGGGGGCTGTTTTGGTTGGTGCTTGGTCAATCGAGTCGGCGGTGCGCGAATTTTCGTTTAAATGTTAAATTGAGAGTTTGTAAAAAGGAACCGTCAACCCTATCAACTCGGGTGACATAATTATGATGAATGAAAAGATTAAAATGGGAATTTGGTCCATTTAGGGCTGATTCGTTTAACAATGGGTTTTAAGGTTTATTACGCACGTATTCGACTCGATTTGATTACCGACGGGCGAGGTTGTGCATCATGGTTAGCCCCGACCTTAATCGTAGGGTGGATTTGGTTAATTGAAAGGTCTTTGGGGCTGAGGTAAAGTTGTTGTGCCTTGGGCCAAGTGTTGGGCCTTGGGCCAAAGTGTTGGGCTTAAACGACCCATTAGGCAAGAGTGTTCTTACGGTCTAGTTTAGTAACGCATTGTGTATAATTTACAGGCCCTTGCTTGTGATTGTGCACTTGGGGATTTCCTAGCTCGTTGCAGGTGTTCGATTGATTTCAGGTGAGTTCATGATGCCTTTTTTACTCTTTTTACTTTTGGGCTAGCATGCACACCTAAGTGTTTTCTTACTTGATGAAATGTTTTAAACGATTTTACATAGCTTGCTAGTATTGGTAGGCCTTGGAATGTTAAAGAATGTGTGTATGTGTATATATATATATATATAATATATATATATTAGAACGGCCAATATTTGGCGAATGTTGTAGTCGTTTCGACTACTGAATGTTGCGTTATGCCTACTTTGTGTTTGCATGCGCTGAATGTTACGTGTTTGGGTTGTACGTTTGCTCGACCCTGAATGTTATTATTGAATGTTATATATATGTACTTATATATATATAGGTATGCGCTTATAGAGATGTTCATACGTAAGGATGATTATTGATTGTGATGACCTAACCGATGAAATTTCGTTTACAGTTTTTAAAACAGTTGGAAGGATTATTAAGACTTTTGTTACTTATTTAAAACTTGAACTCACTCAGCTCAAGCTGACTTTGTTTGCATGTTAGTGTGAGTTTCAGGTTAGGAAGAGGATGCCTTATCGCTTGGACGTGCACGGAGCTACTTGGACGGTGAAGGGCATACTGGAATGAAGAATTGTTTATGAATATTTTATTTCAAAAGACTTAAAATGTTATACTTAATTTTGGTTTTGGGCAAAATTCCCGGGTTTTTGGGAACTCATTCATTTATTTACGTTTTCCGCCGAATTATACTCTGTGATGTTCATTTTAATGAAAAGAATTGTTTTTAAGTTTAATTATTTTTACGAGTGTTTTGAATGAATACCAACTGTGGGGTTCCCGGGGTTCGGGGCCTTACAGTTTAGCCACATATCACCGGTGAATTTGGTTATAAATTAAGGATGTGATCGTCACATGACCACGATTAATACAATGAGGGTAGTAGATTCGTGAACGTTTGGTGTGATACGCTTTGGCCTAACAAGTTTCACACTCACACTTTACCCTCCAGGAAGGCAACCAGGTCTCACGGTTGATCGAGATGTATGCGCATTGCACTTCTTTAGGCTCGCAAGCCTTAGTGTCAAGGGATCGGTGTTGTAGGGACCGATTCGGGACTCGGTTTCCCAACGATTCACGGGGCAACGTGTTAGAGTGCGGAATCCTCTAACACGGCGATTCGGTGGTGATCAACGGGCACGTAGGTACGATTCCTAAAGGGGGTTTGACGCCTAGGATTGGAGGAAACGACCAAGAACACGAAGAACAGTCGAGAGAGTTTCTGTAGGCTGCTGGTTCGGGGTGAGTGTGTATACTGTTCTGGTCTTCTGAAGCTTATCCGATCGAATACAATCTAGTTTCGATCGAATGAGGTGACAGGTTCGATCGAATGGATGTCCAGTTCGATCGAAAGGGTTCTGGCAGTCGACTAGAAAGAGATCGAATGGGTGAATCGAATCTGAGACTTGTTCGATCGACTGGAATTAGGTTCGATCGAAAGGATGAACTGATTCGATCGAATGGACTTGGCGCAGATCACGGCGGGAAAAACTGATTCGGTCAAAATTCAAACTGGTTCGATCGAATAAGAGGCTTATTCGATCGAATGAGTTCCAAAAATACGACTTGTTCGATCGGGATTTATGAATTTCCAAACTTAGAAGATTTGACCAGATTTTTCGGTTGCAAATTCAATAACACGAATCCTAGTTGATTTGGAAGCAAAAAAAATGACTCTTTTAAGTGTATTAACACTTAAACAAATAACCAACCAAACAAAAATGGATCAAACGTTTAAAAACGAAGAACACGATGAATGTTCATGTTAAAACCCGGAATTTTAACACCAAATCTTGAGATCAAAAACCAAAAATATATGACTTTTTATGAGTTTTTGATAAGAACACAATGAACACCAAGAACAAAAACACTTGATTTCGAAAATTTTTTCAAGCAAAATATATGATTTTCACGAGAAAAACACGAATATCACCACGAATCTTTCGTGAATCAAGAACCTTAGGCTCTGATACCACTTTGTAGGACCGATTCGGGACTCGGTTTCCCAACGATTCACGGGGGCAACGTGTTAGAGTGCGGAATCCTCTAACACGGCGATTCGGTGGTGGATCAACGGGGCACGTAGGTACGATTCCTAAAGGGGTTTGACGCCTAGGATTGGAGGGAAACGACCAAGAACACGAAGAACAGTCGAGAGAGTTTCTGTAGGCTGCTGGTTCGTGAGTGTGTATACTGTTCTCTGCATGTGAAATTTCCCAAGTAACGTTTATATACCGAAGACTCATTCGGTCGAATGAGATACTCATTCGATCGAATGAGATATGGTTCGATCGAATGAGACCCTGGTTCGATCAAATGAGATCTGGTTCGATCGAATCAGTCACTGATTCGATCGAATCAGCTTCGTTTGACATTTTCAGCACGTTAACTTGGTTTCACGATCGTTGGTTTCATGTTGAACCAACCTGATAGAACTAGGGAATACATGTGACATTTCATGTCCTAACAGGTGTACAGGTGTGTGCCCCTTACAGTTACTACGTATCCATTACACGAATCATCTTCTTCAAGGTGAGGGAATTCTTAAGGAATTTCCCGATTAAAAATCGTCCTAAAATTTTTAAAAATGATTTTGAGGCCTAGCCTCGGAATAAGTGTGTGCTTTTGTGTACAATTGTATATGATAAACAATTAAATAAACTAAGCTATGTACAAAAATTTAAACAAATAGGGTGCACGTATAGGAACACGTTTAGGACCCTAAACATGCTAATAGGCCGTTTCGTCTAACCACCTATCTTATACCTTCGGCTATGATACCAGTCTGTCACACCCTACCTACGGCGTAATATACCGGGGGCGCGATATAATTGTATCATAGCTCAAAAGACGCTAAAATAAATACACATGTCAATATCTAAATTATTCATTTCATATTATTCAAGCACGCAAAATGTAAGACCCCGAATCCCGGGGAATCCTACAGTTGGTATTCATACAAGAAACTTACAAAATACTTCAACTCAAACAATTCATTCATTTCAAAAACCAGTTCAGAGTAATTAAACAGCGGAATAATAAGTACTAAAATTCCCCAAAAATCGGGAAAAGGTGCCCAAATCAAATGTATAAAAAAATAAATAAATAAATAAACTGTTTGTTTTATCTGAAGTCCTCGACTAGAAATGCCTTCAACCGTCCGAGTAGACTCTAGCACGTCCAAGCGGTAATCCCCAATTCCTTAACCTGAAAGTCACACTAACATACACACAAAGTCAGTTTGAGCTGAGTGAGTTTAAGTTTTAATAATTGACATTTAAATAAATCATTCCAAGAGTTTTAAAATAAAACAGGATACAACAGTTAGAGCCACTACATAAGTAGTCATACTTATTATAGTAGTATAATATATATATATTATATATATATATATATATATATATATTATATATATATATATATATATATATATCCCTATAAATATCATCCAAGTATTAACATCAGGGTCGAGCACACATACAACCCAAATATGTATCATCCCATTCGATGGTGATCATGCACACGAGCCTCCCCTCTTACGGGCTTTTTCAGGGCCCGCCACAGGATTTAAGAACCTGAGTATA